>NC_138890.1:51631482-52888799 GCF_965194825.1 Balaenoptera physalus | reverse complement strand
AGTCAAGCTTGAAAATTCATCAAAATCAAAAACATGAAAAACTTGTGAGAAAATTTATCAAAAAAAATATTACTTTATCCAAATTACTTTCAGACATTTTATCTTATCACAAATTATATGTTGCTAAGGCACCAAGTCCCATTCATTCTTCTCTTTTAGTCTGATGAAAAGAGCCTTTTAATAAAGAATAGAGGAGACGATTATCCCTTATTATCCAGACATTCAAACTTTACAGATAGTATACTAGAAAGATCCTATCAAGGGCCAATATTTACTGAATTTACATGTTTATAAGAAAGAACAGGTGCTGTAGATTTTAGCCAATTGACTGTGAGATTCCTGATTAAATATAATTTATAATTAATAAAAATTTATTCAATCAGTCAATCAATCTTTTGGTCTGATTGCTCTAAAAGCAAGGGGGTTTAACCCAGATAAAAGTTACCTCACTTCCTCTATCACTGTCATCATTTTCTCGTATTAGAGTTTCTTCTATGAATGCCTTAATTTCCCTTAATTTAGCCATAAAATTCCTAGACACAGGGATTATATAAATCCCTATCAATAATAACAGGGCTAAGCACATAGAATGATATAAATAAATATTGAATCAATGCATAGTACATTTGTGCCTATGTTTCTATATAACATATCTGAAAAATCAATACCAAAATCTTCCCAGGAAAAGTGCAGTAGGGTAAGGTGAGATTTGATTTAATGGTCCCATATTGCTGAGAAGGCCTGAATATATGTCTGCTATAAAATGCCAAATGTCTGAATATTTAGTTCAACTTCTTACATCTTCTATCAGGTTAGAACTATGACAGTATAGTCTCCTTGCCATTATATCTCCTGTCACTTTTACCTTTTCTAGTTGTATACATATTTATTCTCAGATAATGAACAGTTAAAACCAAAAAGTCTAAACCCTAGTAAAACGCTGAAGTTTGTTAAGATTCAGGCTTTCTGCAATTAGGCAGATGTTACCTCTGAGTGCATTTAAATAACCCCTGCCTAATCATAGACATGGATACCTGTAAAACAAATGATTACATGGACTATGGCAGAGTTAAACCTTTTTCCAACCTCTGTGAGGGATACTAATGATATTGCACTGAGCATACATTTGTCTTTCTTTTTTTTTTTTTTTGTAGGAAAAGTGGTGGGAAGCTCTACCTAAAGCACCATGGAAAATGCTGAATCAGAACCAGCGTTTTCTGCTGACTTGCCAGCTCCCTCATCCTTCTTTTCTTGCCTCTGCTCTTACTTTTCTCTAGTGAATCCCTTCAATTTATAAAGACACACTTTCTACTCTACCTTGAGCTTGGGGAGTTCAATATATATTTCCCTTGATTTGCTTGTCAATAAAGTAAATTCTGTAGAAGTACTGTTTGTGTTTTGACTTTGTGATCAAGAAAACATACAGATACAATATGGAATATTGACCTGGCGTAAACCTGGATAAAAAGACCTGTTTTTCTGATCAAAATCAACCCTGCAGTCACTGTGGGATCTTAGGAAAATCCCTTCTCCCTCTCTTATTCTTGGAATTTCAATGTGAATAATGAAAGATTTTTAACAAAATGACCATATGTTTATAATTATTTTACAATATCTACCATTTAAGTCTTAGATCATGAATTATAGTTTCTTCCCAATTTCAGGAAGAGTATTTTATATAAAAATAAAACATTTGTCCTCTCTGGACCATAGTTTTCTTATCTCTATGGAATGATGGATTACATTACTATGTAACAGACATTACATAAAGACACGCTTTATTTGGTTTCCCAGCAACATCGAAGGGTCTAACAGTTACAAAGAAGGGAATATATATTCTATGAATAATGAATAGATACAAAGTTTCTAAAAGTGTGCACATTAAAGAATGTAGTTAATTGATCTTAATCATGGAATGAGAGAACTGGATGAAATGTGAGAAATCTTAAGGCCCAGAGAAAGCTTACTTATACTGCCAAAGAAGAAAGCTCCAGTTAGTAGAAAAGTCAAGGTTAAAACACAGCTCTTTTGAAAATTAGCTCAGTCTCCACGTAGCTGGCTCAATCCTAGGTAAACAAGTTGAATATACAAATATCTCATTCTTAGCCATCCAGTTGGAAGTATTGAAAAATCTCCCTTTGAGGACTCTAATTCAGTAAAGCATGTATTTACAAATAACATCTTCCTGGGTGAACTCACACAGAAGACCTCTCTAGATGCATTTTCTAGGTGAGCATCCTTCTTCCAGCAAACATTTGCTGGGTGCCTACTCTGAAGCAGGCTCTGTTCTCCGTGCTTAGAATACAGTGATGGACAGGGGTGAGAAAGGAAAAACAAATCCCTATCTTAATGAAGTTTACATTCCAGGAAGGGGAAATAGACCAAAAAAACCCCATAATAATAACATAGTAATACTTAAGGCCAATTGCAATTCTAAGTCAGATGGTTAGAAGAGTCCTAACTAGGAAGACATGGAGATGAGGGAGTTAGCCAAAAAACTCCTTGTAGAACAGCAAATGAAGAAGCTAGAACACAGTCCTTAAGGCTGAAGCACACCTGATTTGTTCAAGGTTCAGCAAGGAAGCCATGGTGATTGAAGAGGAGTGAGTGTGTGGGCAAATTACAGGTGATAAGGTCAGAGAGGCATGAGCCCAAATCATGAAAGATTTTGTAGTCATTGTTAAGATTTTTTCTTTTATTCTTATGTATAAAAGTGTGTTAACTACAGATATTAACATCATGTTTCTGTTTGTAAAATCTCAATTATATTTTATGCACATAGATGTTACCCTTTATGTATATAATTGAAGAGGGCCTAACCAAACTGGGGGATGCATTTGATATTTAGGTAAAGAGCCTGGGAGTGGATTAGGTTGTGCTAGGGAAAATAAATATCTTCTCCTCTGTCAACTGTGGCATTTGTACTCTTCCATGCTTAAAGGTTATTCCCCTTGCTGAAGAAAAATAACCACATAATACATAATTAGGATAAGGTGATTCTAAGAGGGTGGATCTTTGAATTGTACTGACCAGAATGTGAGTCATGACTCTGACATAAGGTATGTGTTTTTGAACACGTCGTCTGACTTCTTTGTATTGTGATTTACTCATCTGTAAAATGGGGATACTAGTCTTTACCTCCAAAATGTACTGTGAAAATTAAGAAAATGATGCATGTAAGCACTTAGTCTCTGATATGTAATAAGAGCTCAAACATCAGTAACTTTTATTATTATATTCTGTCCTCAATTTCAGCATTATATTGTCTTTATAAAGCACTGGTCAGGACATCTATGCTCTTTTTCTCAGTATTTTCATAGTTTTTAAAATGTCTATCTTCTGTTCATTTAACATTTTTGAAAATTCACATGAGGTGTTTTTTTTCTGTCAATTTTATCTGTGTACTAAATTCCCTGCTCATTAGAGAAATTAAGCCCTTTTCTCCTCTTTAGTTTCTACTCCCTGAAGTTATTTAGCTACTCGGACATCAACACGTAGAGTGCTGTGTGTATTTTGATAACTGACTCACTTCACATTTTTGGAAGTACTACCTCTCTACGTGGCTCACTCCCCCTTTCTCGTATTGGAACTTTCACCTCCAGCTAGGCCAGATTCCTGTCAGCTGTCCACACAAAAATTACATTTCTACCACTTCGCCTTCTCCTGCCTGAAATGCCTCTTGTGCCACCTTCTGTCACTCTGCCTGCCTTTCTCCCTCATACAAATCTCGTATCTACATCTTAAGACTACTATTTATTTGCAGGCTTATTTCCAGTGCCATAATTGAGTAAGTGAGCAAAATACTATCTCTTGTCTAGTTCTGAGCTAGTCTTTGGGTATGAAAGGGAAACATATAAAAAGCAAACCACAGAAGACCAGCAATCATATGCTTCTTAGAAAGAAGAAGCAAGTCATATATAAAAATCAACACTCAAAATATAGGAGTTTGGGTTCAAGGATGTATACATTTGTCAAACCTCAGTGAATGTACACTAAAGATTTATGCATATCATAGTTTGTGAATTTTACATCAAAAGAAAAGGGTGTAAACATGTAGTGTAGTCTTAGCTATAACATGCATAGTGAATTTCTCAGAGGGAAGGGTACTGATATCTGCAATTTACTTTGAATTGCATCAAAGATGGATTAATGAATAGATAAATGGATCAATATGGGATGAAACAAGTATAGTAAAATACTAATGGTTCAATCTAGAAGGTGTGTTTATAGGGGTTCACTGTAAAATTATTTTAACATGGTTGTATGTTTAAAACTTTTCCTTAAAAGTTTTTAATGATTTTTTAAAACACACAAACTCTGCCAACAGGAGCAGATACTGATAATTCTGTTTATGTTCCTCATTGTTGTGATATCCAGGAAGGAACACAATGTTTCAAGTATAGTTTGTACTCTTCAAAGCATTAAAAAAAACAATTTATTTGATCTGAACACCCATATCTATCATTATACCTTCAGATGACAATGGGAACATTGTCAAAACTGGGTCATAATAAACTTATAACCACTAACTATCCTCAGGCATGTTTTTTTTTTTTTTCCACACCAACTGTTGCCAAGTCACGTCCTTCTCAGCTCTTCTCCATTTACTGGTTTTTTGGAGTGAAATTCCTTGCAAATATGACATGGTGTGTCAGTGATTAGGCTTAAGTGAAGGGGGCTTGTCTGGGGGTTTTTCTGTGCCAATGTAAAGTTTCTAGAAGTGGACACAAACAAACTCACACACACACACACTCTAAAATGAAAAGGGGAACAAGAGGGGAAAAAAAGGCTAGAGAAAATAGTAACTAAGATAAAGTCTGAAATAATTCACCACTAATAAGTTTAACCAACTATATACTATTTCCCATGGTCACTGTGATAAGCCCACAAACATTATCACATTAAAATTTAGCAATAGTTGTGAAGTTATAGTCCCATTTTATAAAAGAGAAGCCTGAGGTAGAGAGATATAAATGATTTGGCCATGATCCTATAGTCAGTGTGTTTCAGAATCTGGATTTACTCAACATGGTTACACCAACCCCATGTTCCTAAACTACCTTTCACATAATCATAGTAATTTGAGTGACTTGGATATAAGTGTTAAATTAGAGGGATTGTATCGTATATATTTGGAGACATCAGAAATGGAAGTAGTCGTAATTCAACAAAGGCTTAAGCAAATATGTAAAGAGTGTGGCATACATCTTCCAGAATTCCTAATATGTGAACAATTATGTTAATTTTGTGATGGGCCTACAGCTCTAGCCTGAGAAGGCCTGGTTCAAAAGGGCTACTAACCCTAAAATAGGCATTTAGTGAAATGCTCCCTGTCTCTCTCAAACTTTCCTTTCTTCTTTCCCAGTGCTGGTATTTGTGACTTTACAGAATTTTGGCTCATTACAGTTCTGCAGTTTGACTTAAGGGAAAATAAGCTGAACAGATTTTTCCTTCTTTAGTTTGAAAAGATTTAGACCTAAACTAACAAAAAAATGTGTCCTTGTAGGCCAAGTTTACCTCACTACAGCTACCCTTTAGATTTGATAAGATGTGTATACTAAAGGAATGAACATAAGAAAGCACAATTCCATAAGTTTTGGTATATTGTGTTCCCAATTTCATTTGTCTCAAGTTTTCCCCCCTTTTGATTTCTCCTTTGACCCATTGGTTTTTGGGGAATGTGTTGTTTAATTTCCACATATTTGTGAGGTTTCCAGTTTTCCTCCTATTGATTTCCACTTCAGTACTATTGTGATTGGAAAAGATATTTGATATGATTTCAATTTTTGTAAGTTTGTTAAGACTTTTTGTGTGGCCTAACATATGATCTATGCTGGAGAATGTTCTTGGTGCACTTGAGAAGAATGCGTATTCTGCTGTTGTTGGATGGAATGTTCTGTTTCATCTGGTCCATCTCATAGGTCCATCTGGTGTACACTGTAGTTCAAATCAAATGTTTCTTATTGATTTTCTGCCTGGATGATATTTTTTTGAAAGTAGGATACTGAAGTCCTCTACTATTATTATACTGCTCTCTATTTCTCCTTACAGTTCTGCTAAAATTTACTTTATATATTTAGATGCTCCAATGTTGGGTGCATATATATTTACAATTGTTATAGCCTCTTGATGAATTGACCCCTTTATCATTAAATAATGACCTTCTTTATCTCTTGTTAAAACCTTAATGAAAGATATTGAAGAAGACACAAATAAGTGGAAAGATATCCTGTGTTCATGGACTGGAAGAATTAATATTGTTAAAATGTCCATACTATGCAAACTATTCTACAGATTCAATGCACTCTCTATAAAAATTCCAATGGCATTTTTTACAGAAATAGAAGAATTAACCCTAAAATTCATATGGAACCACAAAAGACCCTGAAGGGCTAGAGCAATCTTGAGAAAGAACAAAGCTATAGACACCACACTACCAGATTTCAAATTTTATTATAAAGCTATAGTAATCAAAGCGGTATGGTACTGGCATAAAAATGGACACATATAGACCAATGAAACAGAATAGAGAACCCAGAAATAAACTCACATGTATATGATCAACTAATCTTCAACAAAGGCACCAAGAATACACAATGGTAAAGGATAGTCTCTTCAATAAATGGTATTGGGAAAACTGGATATCCACATGCAAAAGAATGAAATTGGACACTCATCTAATACCATATACAAAAATCAAGTTGACATGGATTAAAGACTTAAAAACAGTACCCAAAGTTTTAAAACTCCTAAAACAAAAATAGGGAAAAATCTCCTTGACGTTGGCCTTGACAATGATATTTTGGATATGACACCAAAAGCACAGGCAACAAAAGCAAAACTAAACAAGTAGGACTACATCACAGTAAAAAAAAAAAAAAAGTTAACAAAAGTGAAAAGGTAATCCATAGAATGGTAGAAAATATTTGTAAATCATATATCTGATAAGAGGTTAATATCTAAAATATATAAGGAGGGCTTCCATGGTAGCACAATGGTTAAGAATCCACCTGCCAATGCAGAGGACACAGATTCGAGCCCTGGTCCAGGAAGATCCCACATGCCGCGGAGCAACTAAGCCCATGAGCCACAGCTACTGAGCCTGTGCTCTAGAGCCCACGAGCCACAACTAATGAAGCCCGCATGCCACAACTACTGAGGCCTGCACGCCTAGAGCCCTTGCTCCACAACAAGAGAAGCCACCGCAATGAGAAGCCTGTGCACCGCAACGAAGAGTAGCCCCTGCTCGCCACAACTAGAGAAAGCCCATGCACGGCAATGAAGACCCAATGCAGCCAAAAATAAATAAATACATTTATTTTTAAAAATTAAAAAAATAATAAAATAAAATATATAAGGAACTCATATAACTAAAAAAAAAATCTGATTAAATAATGGGTAGGAGAACTGAACAGACATTTCTCCAAAGAAGACATACAAATGGCCAGCAGGTACATGAAAAGTGCTCAACATCACTAACCATCTTAAAAAATACAAATCAAAACCACAGTGAGCTATCACCTCACACGGTTAGGATGGCCGTCATGAAAAATTCAAAAGGGAACAACACTCTGACATAAATCACAGCAATATCTTTTCTGATCCATCTCCTACAGTAATGGAAATAAAAAAAATAAACAAAGGGGACCTAACTAAGCTCAAAATCTTTTGCACAGCAAAGGAAACCATAAACAAAACAAAAAGACAACCCACAGAATGGGAGAAAATATTTGCAAATGATGCGACCAACAAGGATTAATCTCCAAAATTTAGAAACAGCTCATGTAGCTCAATATAAAAAAAAAAAAAAAAAAACAAACCAATCAAAAAATGGGCAGAAGACCTAAACAGACATTTCTTCAAAGAAGACATACAGATAGCCAAGAGGCACAAGAAAACATGCTCAATATTGCTAATTATTAGAGAAATGCAAATTGCAATAACCAAAACATGGAAACAACCTAAATGTTCATTGACAGATGAATGGATAAAGATGTGGTACATAAATACAATAGAGTACTACCCAGCCATTTAAAAGAATGAAACAATGCCATTTGCAGCAACGTGGATGGACCTGGAGATTATCATACTAAGTGAAGTAAATCAGACAGAGAAAGACAAATATCATATGATATCACTTATATGCAGTAGCTGAAAACAAAAATGATACAGATGAACTTATTTACAAAATGGAAAGAGACTCACAGCCTTAAAAAACAAACTTAAGGTTACCAAAGGGGAAAGGTGAGGGGGAGGGATAAATTGAGAGTTTGGGATTGACATATGCATACTACTATATTTAAAATAGATAACCAACAAGGACCTACTGTACAGCACAGGGAACTCTGCTCAATATTCTGTAATAACCTAAATGGGAAAAGAATTTGAAAAAGAATAGATACATGTATATGTATAACTGAATCACTTTGCTGTTCATCTGAAACTAGCACAACGTTGTAAATCAACTATAGTCCAATATAAAACAAAAAGTTTTCTTAAAAAAAGGGAACAAGTGTTGGCAAAAAGGGAAACTTGTACACCGTTGGTGAGATTATAAATTGGTACAGTCATTATGGAAAACAGCAAGGAAATTCCTCAAAAAATTAAAAATAGAACTACTGTGTGGTTCAGCCACCCCACTTCTGTGTATATATCCTAAGGAAATGAATTTGGATCTCAAGAGATATCTGTGCTCCCATGTTCATTGCAGTATTATTCAGAATAGCCAAGATATGGAAACAACTTAAGTGGCCATTGACAGATAAATAGATAAAGAAATTTTGGTATATATTGTTAAAAGATAAACTGAGGCACATTAAAATTTACAAGAGTTTATTTGGGCAAACATCCATTCAAATCAGCCAGTGCCAAACTCAAAGTGGTTAGGAGTGCTCTGCTGACAAGCTAGGGGAAAGGCTTTAAAGAGAAGATGTGGAAGTAAAGCAAAGAGTTATTTGATTAGCTGTAGCTTAAGTGGTTGTCTTATTTGGGAAAGCCTAGTTGGTGGCTAGTAATTAGTCGTTCTTAAGTTTTGTTTTCTTGGATTCGAGTGCACTGACTCTAGCTTAGTTTGGGTTTGCTTACTACATAGCTACTAAGTCATTAGAGCCTCCTCAGTCTAATGGTCTCCTTGTTTAATTAACAATATATACAATTGAATATTATTCAACCAAAAAAATAAAGAAGAAAATCCTGCCATTTGTGACAAGAAGAATGAACCTATAGAACATTATGCTAACTGTAGTAGCCAGACACAGAAAGATAAATATTGCGTGATCTCATTTACACATGTGGAATCTAAAAAGGTCAAATTAACAGAACTAGAGAGAAGAATGGTTGTTGCCTAGGGTTGGGTGGGTGGAGAAAGGGTACAAACTTTCAATTATAAGGTGAATCAGTGGTGGAGCTCTATTGTACAGTATGGTGACTAAAGTTAATAATCCAGTATTGAAAAAGTATGTAAGATCATCTCCTGAGAAAGGGAAGCGGTAGTGGGAGAAAGGAACCACGCAATTGTCAGGTCAGAGCAACCATGGCAGTTACCTGAATTATTTTATTTTTCATAGGAATAATTTGACTTAATAAATACCATCCTCAAGTTGCCATTACACAGAAAACTATTTGCTCATCCAATAAAATCTCACTCATTTCGTGGTAATAATCTTGTTAGATGTGCAATGCTTTGGAAACTGTTTTATAGACAGTTTAAGCAGACGTCATTAAATACTTTTTTCTGAGTCTTTAAAGAGGCACTGAGTCCCTCCTAGAGATGTCATAACTATAGGTTAATTTCTGGGACTTACTGAAAACCTTCATACTCTTTTATGTAAGTGAAACCGGCAGACTCTCATAAACATATCACTGGGTACCATTTCATTTCTAACGTTCTCAGGAACCCAAGCTTTTTGTTCCCTAGATCCTAGAATCTGGGAAGAAACTTGCATCTACCTGTTAATAAGTTCTTTACATGCCTGGTTTGAAGGAAACTGTTGAACCATGCTGCCTAGGTGAGAAGTGCAATACTGCAGAAACACACTACAAGGGAAGCCCTGTTTGATAGAAATGTGTAGGTCAGTAGACAAAGTAAAACAAAAAGATGACAAAAGGGAATAATCATTCTTTTTCATGAATTTCCGTCTTTGCTCCTCTAGCTCAAAGGTTATCTCTTCACTGGGGGCCTTGACCACCTTAGTCCTCACTATCAACCTTATCTGTATTAGCAATCACTCTGTCTGTGCTCTTGGTACATCTGTTCTACAAGTAGTTTGTCAGTCTATTTTCTGGAAAAATATCAATCATATAAAGAGATCCAGCAATGATGTAAATGATGTAATTGGTAGATGAGATTATTAAATTAGTTATCCCTTATGTTCTAGAAGGTAAAGATAGAGCATGTTAAGTAAATAGATGGAAGATATATATGGATATATAGATATAAAGAACCAGAGTGTCTTGAGAAAAGCAAAACGTTTGAGAAGGAAAATACACCATGTGATATTAACAGTAGGTTAGATTGCAGAAGAAAAGATTAGTAAACTTGATACAGCATTGGAATGAACAAAAATAAAATACAGAGGGAAAAAAACAGAAAAAATGTATTGAAGAGAGCATTAGTAAGTTGTGGGACAACTTCATGCAGCTTGGGAGAAGGGTGATGAGGGAATAAAAATATGTATTTGAAGAAATAATAGTTACACAATTTCTAAATTTGATGAACACAAGAAACCCATAGATCCAGGCATCTTAATGGACCCCAAGTACAAGAAATACGACAATGCTTAGCATAGCCTGTGAAATCTGTTATCTTAAGGTCTGCATTTGAGTCTAACCATTACTTTCACTTCTAAACATATACCTTAGCTCTTATTTGTTTTCTTTTTTCCATATTATTCCTTATTCTTGAAATACTGGTTATCACTCTATGTGTCTCCGACTTTTCAATAACTCTGAGGGCCAAATCCTCTGTGAAGTCTGGCTGTGACCACCTCCTCTCTGCCATGCCTTCATCCTACTCAAATGAATGTGCTCTCTTCCGTGCACCCCTACTCATTTGTGTGTAACTTTAATCAGGTTGTTTTCTTCTCCTTTAGCCTGTGAGCTTCTCTTACTCATCTTTAACTTTCCAGAATCAAATAAAGTACCTGGAATCAGTAGGTTCCACCCAGCAAGTATTTGAGAAAAGAATAAAGAATGTAAGCTGTATGAATCTGTCTTTGTATTTCATTTTCAGCATTTAGTAATACTTGGAATAATTGGTGTTCAATTATTATTTTAGAGTGAAGGGAGGAATTTTTATTAGTTAGCATTTGTAAAATCAGAAGGATGTCTACACTCTTCTATGTGTGAGACATTGTCTGTGCATGGAGACACAGGAGTGGAAAAAGGTCCAGGAGCTTATATCCCAGTGTGTATGTGCCTACATTTGTCTATATGATTGTGTGTACTTATTTGGTAGTGGGAAAATACACAAGTAAATAATTAAGTAAGAAAGACAATTTTTGATGTTGAAAAGCATTATGGAAGCAATAAAGCACATTGATCTGAGGTGGGGTGGAGGTATTTTGAATTGACAGGGAAATCTTCACTGAGCAGGCAGTATTTGAATTGATTTTTCTAAAAAAACAGAAACTAGCTATTCAAGTTTCTTGGCCAGGAGTTTTCCAGGCAGAGGAAATAATAAGAGCAAGAGCCATAAGGTGAAAAGTATCTGGTGTATTTGAGAGAGAGAAAGAAGTGTGGATGGAATTTATGCCCAATGACTAAAATCCATCTGTGAAATACCTGTTAAAATAAAAATGCCAAGTAGGAACCATCATGCATGTGTTGCCTAAAAGCAAGGGGTTGAAGAAAATAGCCCCCTAATTCACATTCATGGGGAATATCAAGGGTTTTTAATTTAATGACCATTAGGAGTATGCTCTCTCAGTCATTCTAATAAATTCCTTGACCTTGAAATCCCTCACATTAGCATTTTTATTTTTCTAGTAGTTGTGACAACAAACTTTATTAATATTGTGCACAAATTGTACAGACTGGGCCCAAGGCTCTGATGGGGGCAGATTCAAATATGCAAACTGTTAGAAAATTACTTGATCACAATTATTGCCGAATGCTGATGAGAGCAAGTTCTGAGTGTATTACATATAATTCATTTCATTCTGCCTAAACAACATCTTGGACGATTGTTCCTGACTATTTGAAAATGGCATGAAATAAGCTTCTTTGGTTTCTGGTGTCTCTAATAGCTGGGGAAATAGATTACACAATCAGGGTGGAGAATCCAGCTGGCTGCCAAATGTATAGGTACTTAGAAGCATGCATATGGATCTACTTATAAATACAGCCTGTAGAACATCCACAGTGGTGAACTCTATTGACACATTCCCTGCAGACCTGGCAGATCTCATTGACCATGAAGTCATCAGTCACCCTTCTGCTTTTGGTCAGTGTGACCTATTTGTTCATCTTTGCTGGTGAGTACTATATATATACAAAATGGAATTCTGGACCAGACTGGTCATTGTCAGCAGCCATGATGTGATGTTATTGTTTCTGATGATGACGATGATAAGGATGGTTAATGATGGTGACTGCCCATCACACTATTTATTTAGAGGAAACTTTTACTTACAGAATTAGCAGCTTTAATTACCACTATAATACTAGGCAAGAGATAGTGTCACCTAATTGCAAAAACAATGTTATAACTCATAGGATGAGATGGTCTGTCCTAGGCCAAATGGGCCCCAAATGTCTAATCTAGAAGTTCCAGGACAATTGTGTTGCCCTCAGCAAACCACAATTAAGAGCATAAGGTTACAAATAAGCTTCATTTTTCAAGGAAACAACTTATATTGAAATTAGAAATTCTCATATAAAGTCACCTTCAAGAAATTCTTATCTAAAGAGCTTCAACTACCAGAATGTTCCTGAGATGCTTCCATTTTACTGAAAGCTGAGGCATTCTTAATTACCCTCTAGGTAAGCAAAGTAAAAAGATAGAGAGAGACAGAGAGAGAGAAGGAGAGATACAGAGACAGAGAGAGAGAAAGAGAGAGAGCACGCGAGTGAAAAAGCCCAGGACTAGGATCTTAATATCTGACCTCTAATCTTCATCGTGCTACTATCTCTTTCTTTAATATTGAACAACTTACTCCCTTTCTCTGGCTACTCTTCGTCGTATTAAAATAGAGTGTGAACCTCATTTGCTCTGAGACTTCTTTCAATAAAAGTTTACGGTTAAGTACATTGGCTTTAGAATCTAAGACCTGGGTTTGATTCCTGGCTCTGTCATTTACAAGTTGCATGTTCTTAGACAAGTTATGTGCCCCAGATTTCAGTTTCCTTATCTTTAAAATAGAATTATTAGTATGACTTAATGTATGTAAGATTTAATTCAGTACTTGCGATATAGAAATCCCTCAGTATATGGTAGATAACTGTTAGTGAGAATGGTGGTAAATTATATGATTTTTTTTCAGTGCTCTCCAAATTATTTTGTATTTTTTTATTATATAAGCACTTTGTTGCCCAATTGTCTTGATTGTCCTTTAATCAAATGGCTTCTAGATTTTGGAATTTTCAACTTCTTTCTGGTTAAATATATGCCTCTTTGGCATATATTTTTGCCTTCCTTTCTTAAGGTATAGCCTAGTTTTAAGGTAAACATTAAAGTGAACATGATTATATAAAAGCCACATAAATCATAAATAGCAAATATAGTGAAAAGAGCTTTGTACTGGTCATTTTTTTTTTTTTTTTTTTTTAGTAAGGCAAAGCTGGTTGTTTTTTTGTTTTTGTTTTTTTAATTAATTAATTAATTTTGGCTGTGTTGGGTCTTCGTTTCTGTGCGAAGGCTTTCTCTAGTTGCGGCGAGCGGGGGCCACTCTTCATCGCGGTGCGCGGGCCTTTCACTGTCGCGGCCCCTCCCGTTGCGGGGCACAGGCTCCAGACGCGCAGGCTCAGTAGTTGTGGCTCACGGGCCCAGCCGCTCTGCGGCATGTGGGATCTTCCCAGACCAGGGCTCGAACCCGTGTCCCCTGCATTAGCAGGCAGATTCTCAACCACTGCGCCACCAGGGAAGCCCTCTGAGGATAATTTTAACTCTAAGATTCTGATTCTTGAATCTTCCTGAGCTGTGGTGATTTCTCATTGTTTGTTCTCTCCTTGCAGAGGCTGTGAGCCAAGGAGGCTCTCGGGTATGTGTTTCTCACTCTCGTGGGCCCTTTTCTATCACAACAAGAGGTTGTCTTACAACAAAGGTGATCTTGAGTTGGGAAGTACTGTGACTATTTTATTAAGGTCTTCTGAGTTCATTTGGTTGGTCTGGTGAGAAGGTGGAATGGTAGCATAACATGCTTATTTAGACAAAATGTCATTATTAGTGCAGATGCCTTTTCCTTAACAGTAGAAAAGGACTTGAAAATTACCTCCCATTTTCTTTAAATTAGCCAGATGTCACATTTCCATAGAAAGAGTATATTTACAGTTAAAGCCTCTAAGACAGTACATTGCTTATAAAAATATGGGATGAATATCTTTTATTTTCTAAATAAGGATAATTTTGAGAGTGAAAGTAGTTTTTACATAGTATTTTCAGGAAGACTATCATCAACTGAGACTATCCAGGCAACTCAGAGCATATGGTTACTCTAGATCTGAGTGCCTTGTTCATAAAAGTCTTTACGAATGCTTCATAAAATGCATTCCTCTTCCCTACACATACTTATTAGACCTATTGATTGAACCAGAATGTCTAGGGATGTTGAGGCCTAGGATCTACATTTTAAGAAGCCCCCTGACATTAAACTTGGAGAATCACAGCTCTAAATTTTACTAAACACACTTGGGTATACAGAGAGAGTACTTGCCAGACTCACAGACATTGAAACTTTGGTAGCTTGTTTGGCAATTAGTAATCACAGAATCTACATTCTTGAGAGAGTAATTTGTAATAACAGGGTCTACAATCACAAAAAATAGTTGTATACCTTAAAATTTTTAAAAATGTAGTCAGTCAGTATAGTTTCCTTTTTGAAATACAGGTTTTGAGAAAGAGAATATTCAGGTTTACATTCCAGCCTTGTTACTCAGTAAATGTTTGATTTTTGGTAACTTCATCTTGCTGTGCCTCAGTTTCTTTATCAATAAAATTCAGCTAATAATAGTACTTAATTCAATATTACATGAGTTAATTTATGTACAGCCCATAAGAGTGTTCAGTGCATAGTAAATGCTAAATAAAAATGAACTATTATTAAATCTTTATTTTAATGATTTCATCTTAATAACTGTTACATTTATCATTTCACTTTTCTAATTGAAGATTAAATATTTTAAACAAAATATTTATAAAGAGATATAAAGAGAAACAACTCTAGTACTTTAAAAAAATTAAAGTTAATTCATTCAACAAACATCCTCCACACTAATACCAAAGAATGCTCTAACATTTTTACTTTATTCATATGACTCTCTTACTTCAAAGTCATAGATAATTTTCATCTGCCAAGAAGATAATATCCAAATTCTTTAGCTGGCTTTCAAGTCCCTTATCAATCTGTTGACAATCTCCTTGTTCAGCCTCATTCATTCTCTATCCACCTATGACCCAATGCTTTGACCACACTAAACGGCCCTACTGTTTCTAGCATACCAGGACCTCTCATATGCCTTGGCTAAGGCTGCTCTTTCATTCTGAAAGACAATTACCAGTCACACCATTGTTAAAAGTGTGCTCATTCTCTCATTTAGAAGGACCCTTAAATCTACCCTCATGTACTCTACATCTATGGAAATTGCCTAAGAGCAAAATCACTTCTACTCTATCATCCCTATGAATGATTTATTACTTTCTCATCTGCATTTCTATTGGATTTTATTAATATACTTAATTCAACATTTATATTATGCTACCCTTCACGGATAGTCTTCTTTCTTAGAATGTGAGCTCTGTAAGGTCAGAGAAAGTGTTTTCTCCCTTGTGTGGATCCTAGGTCTTTAAACATGGAACAAATTCAATAAATACCTCACCTAATGAATGGATAGGTGGATGAATGGATAAATGAATGGACTAGTAGATGGACAGATGAATTTATGAATGAGTGAAAGATTCAGCAAATGTTAGAGAATATACAAGATAACTATCAGATGTGAAATACAGTATTTCTATTTTCTGAAAACTAGCCACCTACAAGAATTTTGAGATAAGTTTTTGTAATCCATACATCTTACCAAAAAATTTAGTTTAAGATGGAAAGGTCTGAACTGACTTTTTGTATTTTTTAAGTTTTTAAAAAAGCTTTTCATTTTGAAATAATTTAACTTTATATAGGTAATAAAAATAGTCCAAAGAAATACTATATGTCTTTCATGAAGCTCCCCCAAGTGTTAATATTTTATATAACTTTGGTACAATAATCAAAATCAGGAAATTAACATTGATACATAACTGTTAACTAATTTATCATCTTGTTCAAATTTCACCAGCTGTCCCAAAAATATTCTCTTGGTGTAGGATTTAATCTGAGATTACATGTAGTTGTTTTGTCTGTTCAGTCTCTAACTCTTTCTAAGCAACAGTTGCTTTCTTGAGGCAAAATTCACTTGTAAGATTTTAATTAGAAATTTGACAAGACTACATTGGAATTTCAAGTTACTGGCACAACATAGGTATTCAATGTTTGTCGAATAAAAAGTAAAGAAATAAAATTGATTTCTTTATGGAACCATACAAAAGGGAATTAAAAAGGAAACTAAGCAATAGAAAGGGACAAAATAAAACTTTGAAAATCAAATCATGCTAAATAAGAGAGAACATAAAAGAGAATGTATTGTCTTTAGAAATTAACTTCTGGGGGGGCGAAGTCAAGATGGCATACTAGGAGGGTGTGGAATTCACGTCTCCTCACAACTAGGGCACCTACCAGGCACCGGTGGGGGACCACAGACACCTAAGGGGACGGGAGGAACCCCCAGTGACTGGGTAAGACGTGGGGTGTGGGGGGAGTGAAGGGGGAGGAGAAGTGGAGGCAGGATGGGACTGGCGCTCCTGAGGGGCAGTTGGGGGAGGGGAAGGGATCCCATGCCCAAAGGGGTAAATTGGGGAACCATTAGGAGGGCAGAGGAACAAAAGGGAGCATGGCCAGTTTTCCCCTGCCCACTTGGGCCCCTGGAACCTGCTGAGATCTCAGGCCTGATCCTCTGCCCACCTAGGTCCCCTCCAGCTGGGTGGATCCTGAGGGAGTGGGAGGGAGGGAAGGGGGAGCAAAAGTAAAGGCCGGACCTCCGGGACCAGTACCCCAGAGGGGTGGCTGCGGGAGGGGAGGAGTTCCTACACCCAGAGAGACCCACCTACGGTTAGGGGTCCAGCAGCAATGGGGGAGACCCTGGGGGAAATGGTGGGAGAGGGGGGCAAAGGAACAGAAGGGAACGGGGCCAGTGCTTTCCCTCTCCACTTAGGCACCAGGGAGCCTGTTGTATTCCTGGTCCTAATCCTCTGCCCTCGGAGCCTCCTTCCTGCCACACAGAACCCAAACCCCGCCCCTAACCCCCACCCAGCACCCCACCTCTACACTCGGAGACACCCTCCAATGCGCTGGGCCTAAACTGCACCCACACAGCCTCACTCAAGGTCCTACCTCCAAACTCTGGAAACCCACACTCCAGAGGCTCTCGTTTCCACGTACTGCCTCTCCCGTTCCGCACAGGTCCTAAGCAGAGGCCCCATCCCGCCCTTGAACATGGCCTTGCCCCGGCCCTGCCCTGGCCCTGCCCCAGCCCCGCCCCATGCTCAAACATCATCACCACCCCAGGTCCCACCCCACCCTGAACCCCGCCTCTGCCTAAGTACCACCCCCGCTTAAACTCCACCCCCATAGCCAAGGCTTTTTTTTTTTTCTTTTTTCCTCTTTTACAGAGGGGTTCTGTTTTACCTTGTTGATTCATTGTTGCTGATTCTTTTATATTTTTATTTTTCCTAATTAAATCTTTTATTTTTCTAATTTTGTTTTATTCTTTATACTTTGTTTTGTTCTCTCTTTTGGCTTGTTCCCCCATACCGTTTTTTTTGTTTGTTTGTTTTCTGTTGTGGTTTCATTTTACCTTGTGGCAGTTGTTTCAAGTATAGTTCTATTTTTCCTAATATAATTTTTATCTTTCTAATTCTGTTTTTTATTCTTTGATATTATACTGCTCTTTTTTCCTTTTTTTCTTCCTTTTTTTTTTTTTACCTTGCCACACAGCTTGTGGGATGTTGGTTCCCAGGCCAGAGGTTGGGCCCAAGCTCTTGTGGTGGGAGCTCCAAGTCCAAACCCCTGGACTAACAGAGAATCTCAGACCCCAGGGAATATCAATCGGAGTGAGGCCCCCCAGAGATCCTCATCTCAGCACCAAGACCTAGCTCTATCCAACTGCCTGCAAACTCCAGTACTGGACATCTCAGGCCAAACAAGAAGTAAGACAGGAATACAGCACCACCCATCAAAAAAAAAATGATATGACAAAAAAATATGTTACAGACAAAGGAGCAAGATAAAAGCTTACAAAACCAAATAAATGAAGATGAAATAGGCAGTCTACCTGAAAAAGATTTCAGAGTAATGAAAGTAAAGATGGTCCAAAATCTCAGAACCAGAATGGAGAAAATACAAGAAACATTTAACAAAGATCTAGAAGAAGTAAAGAGAAAACAAACAATGATGAACAACACAATTACTGAAATTAAACATACTCTAGAAGGAATCAATAACAGAATAATTGACGCAGAAGAACAGATAAGTGAGCTGGAAGATAAAATAGTGGAAATGACTACCACACAGCAGAATAAAGAAAAAAGAATGAAAAGAATTGAGGACAGTAGCAGAAACCTCTGGGACAACATTAAATGCACCAACATTTGAATTAGAGGGGTCCCAGAGGAAGAAGAGAAAAAGAAAGGGTCTGAGAAAATATTTGAAGAGATTATACTTGAAAACTTCCCTAACATGGGAAAGGAAATAATCAATCCAGGAAGCACAGAGAGTCCCAAACAGGAAAAATCCAAGGAGAAACACACCAAGAAACATATTAAGCAAACTATCAAAAAATAAATACAAAGAAAAAATATTAAAAGCAGCAAGGGAAAAGCAACAAATCACATACAAGGGAATCCCGAAAAAATTAACAGCTGATCTTTCAGCAGAAACTCTGCAAGCCAGAAGGGAGTGGCAGGACATATTTAAAGTGATGAAATGGAAAAACCTACAACCAAGATTACTCTACCCAGCAAGGATCTCATTCAGATTCAATGGAGAAATTAAAACCTTTACAGACAAGCAAAAACTAAGAGAATTCAGTACCACCAAACCAGCTTTACAACAAATGCTAAAGGAACTTCTCTAGGCAGGAAACACAAGAGAAGGAAAAGACCTACCATAACAAACCCAAAACAATTAAGAAAATGGTAATAGGAACATACATATCGATAACTACCTTAAATGTAAATGGATGAAATGCTCCAACCAAAAGACAAAGATTGGCTGAATGGATACAAAAACAAGTCCTGTATATATGTTGTCTACAAGAGACCCACTTCAGACCTAGGGACACATACAGACTGAAAGTTAGGGGATAGAAAAAGATATTCCATGCAAATGGTAATCAAAAGAAACCTAGAGCAGCAATTCTCATATCAGACAAAATAGACTTTAAAATAAAGACTATTACAAGAAACAAAGAAGGACACTACATAATGATCAAGGGATCAATGCAAGAAGATTGTCTCATTACTGTAGCTTTGTAGTATAGTCTGAAGTCAGGGAGCCTGATTCCTCCAGCTCCGTTCTTCTTTCTCAAGATTGCTTTGGCTATTTGGGTCTTTTGTGTTTCCATACAAATTGTGGAATTTTTTATTCTAGTTCTGTGAAAAGTGCCATTGGTAGTTTGATAGGGATTGCATTGAATCTGTAGATTGCTCTGGGTAGTATAGTCCTTTTCACAATGTTGATTCTTCCAATCCAAGAACATGGTGTATCTCTCCATCTGTGTGTATCATCTTTAATTTCTTTCATCAGGGTCTTATAGTTTTCTGCATAGAGCTCTTTCATCTCCTTAGGTAGATTTATTCTTAGGTATTTTATTCTTTTTGTTGCAATGGTAAATGGGAGTGTTTCCTTAATTTCTCTTTCAGATTTTTCATCATTAGTGGAGGATTGCAAGAGATTCCTGTGAATTGATTTTCTATCCTGCTACTTTACCAGATTCATTGATTAGCTCTAGTAGTTTTCTGGTAACGTCTTTAGGATTTTCTATGTACAGTATCATGTCATCTGCAAACAGTGACGGTTTTACTTCTTCTTTTCCTATTTCAATTCTTTTTATTTTTTGTCTCTGATTGCCATGGCTAAAATTTCCAAAATTATGTTGAATAATAGTGGTGAGACTGGGCAACCTTGTCTTGTTCCTGATCTTAGTGGAAATGGTTTCAGTTTTTCACCATTGAGAATGATGTTGGCTGTGGGTTTGTCATATATGGCCTTTATTATGTTGCGGTAAGTTCCCTCTATGCCTACTTTCTGGAGAGTTTTTATCATAAATGGGCGTTGAATTTGTCAAAAGCTTTTTCTGCATCTATTGGGATTATCATATGGTTTTTCTCCTTCAATTTGTTAATATGGTGTATCAAATTGATTGATTTGTGTACATTGAAGAATCCTTGCATCCCTGGGATAAATCCCACTTGATCATGGTGTATGATCCTTTTAATGTGCTGTTGGATTCTGTTTGCTACTATTTTGCTGAGGATTTTTGCATCTATGTTCATCAGTGATATTGGCCTGTAGTTTTCTTTTTTTGTGACATCTTTGGTTTTGGTACCAGGGTGATGGTGGCCTTGTAGAATGAGTTTGGGAGTGTTCCTCCCTATGCTATAGTTTGGAAGAGTTTGCGAAGGATGGGTGTTAGCTCTTCTCTAAATGTTTGATAGAATTCACCAGTGAAGCCATCTGGTCCTAAGCTTTTATTTTTTTTTAAAGATTTTTAAAATATTTATTTTATTTATCATTATTAATTTTTGGCTGCATTGGGTATTCATTGCTGTTTGTGGGCTTTCTCTAGTTGCGGCGAGCAGGGGCTCCTCTTCGCTGTGGTGTGCGGGCTTTGCGTTGCAGTGGCTCTGCAGAGCACAGGCTCTAGGCACGTGGGCTTCACTAGTTGTGGCATGTGGGCTCAGTAGTTGTGGCTCGTGGGCTCTAGAGCACAGGCTCAGTAGTTGTGGCACACGGCCTGTGGGATCTTCCTGGACCAGGGCTCGAACCCGTGTCCCCTGCATTGACAGGCAGATTCTTAACCACTGTGCCACCAGGGAAGCTCTGGTCCTGAGCTTTTGTTTGTTGGAAGATTTTTAATCACAGTTTCAATTTCAGTGCTTGTGATTGGTCTGTTTATATTTTCTATTTCTTCCTGGTTCAGTCTCGGAAGGCTGTGCTTTTCTAAGAATTTTTCCATTTCTTCCAGGTTGTCCATTTTATTGGCCTGTAGTTGCTTGTCGTAGTCCCTTATGATGCTTTGTATTTCTGTGGTGTCCACTGTAACTTCTCCTTTTTCACTTCTAATTTTATTGATTTGAGTCCTCTCCCTCTTTTTCTTGATGAGTCTGGCTAATGGTTTATCAATTTTTTTATCTCCTCAAAGAACCAGCTTTTAGTTTTATTGATCTTTGCTGTTGTTTTATTGTTTCTATTTCATTTATTTCTGCTCTGATCTTTATGATTTCTTTCCTTCTGCTAACTTTGGGTTTTGTTTGTTCTTCTTTCTCTAGCTCCTTTAGGTGTAAGGTTAGATTGTTTATTTGAGATTTTTCTTGTTTTTGAGGTAGGCTTGTATAGCTATAAACTTCCCTCTTAGAACTGCTTTTGCTGCATCCCATAGGTTTTGGATTGTCGTGTTTTCATTGTCATTTGTTTCTAGGTATTTTTTGATTTCCTCTTTGATTTCTTCAGTGATCTCTTGGTTATTAAGTAGTGTACTGTTTAGCCTCCATGTGCTTGTATTTTTTACTGATTTTTTCCTGTAATTGATATCTAGTTTCACAGTGTTGTGGTCACAAAAGATACTTGATATGATTTGAATATTCTTAAATTTACCAAGGCTTGATTTGTGACCCAAGATATGATCTATCCTGGAGAATGTTCCATGAGCACTTGAGAAAAATGTGTATTCTGTTGTTTTTGGATGGAATGTCCTATAAATATCAATTAAGTCCATCTTCTTTAATGTATCATTTAAAGCTTGTGTTTCCTTGTTTATTTTCATTTTGGATGATCTGTCCATTGGTGAAAGTGGAGTGTGAAGTCCCCTATTATGATTGTGTTACTGTCGATTACCCCTTTTATGGCTGTTAGCATTTGCCTTATGTATTGAGGTGCTCCTATGTTGCGTGCATAAATATTTACAATTGTTATATCTTCTTCTTGGATTGATCCTTCAGTCATTATGTAGTGTCCTTCTTTGTTTCTTGTAACAGTCTTTATTTTAAAGCCTATTTTGTCTGACATGAGAATTGCTACTCCAGCTTTCTTTTGATATCCATATGCATGGAATATCTTTTTCCATCCTCTCACTTTCAGTCTGTATGTTTTCCTAAGTCTGAAGTGGGTCTCTTGTAGACAGCATATGTACGGGTCTTGTTTTTGTATCCATTCAGCCAGTCTATGTCTTTTGGTTGTAGCATTTAATCCATTTACATTTAAGATAATTATCGATGTGTGTTCCTATTACCATTTTCTTAATTGTTTTGGGTTTGTTATTGTAGGTCTTTCCCTTTCTTGTGTTTCTTGCCTAGAGAAGTTCTTTTAGCATTTGTTGTAAAGCTGGTCTGGTGGTGTTGAATTCTCTTAGCTTTTGCTTGTCTGTGAAGGTTTTAATTTCTCTGTCGAATCTGAATGAGATCCTTGCTGGGTAGAGTAATCTGGGTTGTAGGTTTTTCCCTTTCATCACTTTAAATATGTCCTGCCACTCTCTTCTGGCTTGCAGAGTTTCTGCTGAAAGATCAGCTGTTAATTTTTTCGGGATTCCCTTGTATGTGATTTGTTGCTTTTCCCTTGCTGCTTTCAATATTTTTTCTTTGTGTTTAATTTTTGATAGTTTGATTAATATGTGGCTTGGTGTCTTTCTCCTTGGATTTATCCTGTATGGGACTCTCTGTGTTTCCTGGACTTGACTATTTCCTCTCCCCTATTAGGGAAGTTTTCAATTATAATCTCTTTGAATGTTTTCTCAGTCCCTTTCTTTTTCTCTTCTTCTGGGACCCCTATAATTAGAATGTTGGTGTGTTTAATGTTGTCCCAGAAGTCTCTTAGACTGTCAATTCTTTTCATTCTTTTTTCTTTATTCTGCTCTGCAGTAGTTATTTCCACTAGTTTATCTTTGAGGTCACTTACTCGTTCTTCTGCCTCATTCTTCTATTGATTCCTTCTAGAGAATTTTTAGTTTCATTTATTGTGTTGTTCATCATTGTTTGTTTGCTGTGTTAGTTCTTCTAGGTCCTTATTAAATGTTTCTTATATTTTCCCCATTCTATTTCCAAGATTTTGGATCATCTTTACTACCATTACTCTGAATTTTTTTCAGGTAGACTGCCTAGTTCCTCTTCATTTATTTGGTCTGGTGGGTTTTTACCTTGTTCCTTCATCTGCTGCGTATTTCTCTGTCTTCTCATTTTGCTTAACTTACTGTGTTTGGGGTCTCCTTTTTGCAGGCTGCAGGTTTGTAGTTCCTGTTGTTTTTGGTGTCTGCCCCCAGTGGGTAAGATTGGTTCAGTGGGTTGTGTAGGCTTTCTGGTGGAGGGGATTGGTACCTGTGTTGTGGTGGATGAGGCTGGATCTTGTCTTTCTGGTGGGCAGGACTGTGTCTGGTGGTGTGTTTTGGCGTGTCTGCAAACATTATTTTAGGCAGCCTCTCTGCTAATGGGTGGGGTTGTGTTCCTGTCTTGCTAGTTGTTTGGCATGGGGTGTCCAACACTGGAGCTTGCTGGTTGTTGAGTGGAGCTGGGTCTCAGCATTGAGACGGAGATCTCTGGGAGAGCGCTCGCCAATTGATATTACGTGGGCTGGGAGGTCTCTGGTGGTCTGATGTCCTGAACTCAGCTCTCCCACCTCAGAGGCTCAGGCTTGACAGCCGGCTGGAGCATCAAGACCCTGTCAGCCACACAGCTCAGAAGAAAAGGGAGAAAAAAAAGAAAGAAAAAAAAATAAAGTTATTAAAATAAAAAAGTAAAAAAATATTATTAAAATAACATTAAAAAAAAGAAAAAAAGAGAGCAACCAAACCAATAAACAAGTCCGCCAGTGATAACAAGCACTAAAAACTAAACTAAGATAAACGTAAAAATCAGAAACTGGTTAGTTGCATACAGCAAACCCCAAGTCTACAGTTGCTCCCAGAGTCCACCACCTCAATTTTGGGGTGATTCATTGTCTATTCAGGTATTCCACAGAGGCAGGGTACATCAAGTTGATTGTGGAGATTTAATCTGCTGCTCCTGAGGCTGCTGGGAGAAATTTCCCTTTCTCCTCTGTGTTCGCACAGCTCCTGGGGTTCACCTTTGGATTTGACCCTGCCTCTGCGTGTAGGTCGCCCTCTGGCATTTGTTCTTTGCCCAGACAGGAGGTGGTTAAAGAAGCAGCTGATTAGGGGGCTCTGGTTCACTCAGGCTGGGGTAGGGAGGGGTATGGAATGTGGGGCGAGCCTGCGGCGGCAGAAGCCAGCACGACATTGCAACAGTTTGAGGCGCGCCATGTGTCCTCCCGGGGAAGTTGTCCCTGGATCACAGGACCCTGGCAGTGGCCGGCTGCAGAGGCTCCTGGGAGGGGAGGTGTTGATAGTGACCTGTGTCTGCACACAGGATTCTTGGTGGCTGCAGCAGCATTAGCGTTTCATGCCCATCTCTGGTGTCTGTGCTGATAGCCATGGCTTGTGCCCGCCTCTGGAGCTTGTTTAGGCTGACCTCTGAATCTCCTCTCCTCAGGAACCCTGAAACAATGGTCTCTTGCCTCTTAGGCAGGTCCAGACTTTTTCCTGGACTCCCTCCCGGCTAGCTGTGGCACACTAGCCCCCTTCAGGCTGTGTTCACGCAGCCAACCCCAGTCCTCTCCCTGGGATCTGACCTCCGAAGCCCAAGCCTCAGCTCCCAGCCCCCACCCACCTTGGCGGGTGAGCATAGAAGCCTCTCAGGCTGGTGAGTGCTGGTCTGCACTGATCGTCTGTATGGGAATTTCTCCACTTTGCCCTCTGCACCCTGTTGCTGCGCTCTCCTCTGTGGCTCCAGAGCTTCCCACCCCACCCCTGCCAGTGAATGGGCTTCCTAATGTGTGGAAACTGTTCCTTCGTCACAGCTCCTTGCCGGAGGTGCAGGTCCCATCCCTATTCATTTGTCTCTGTTTCTTCTTTTACCCTACCCAGGTATGTGGGGAGTTTCTTGCTTTTTGGGAAGTGTGATGTCTTCTGCCAGTGTTCAGTAGATGTTCTGTTGGAGTTGTTCCACATGTAGATGTATTTTTGATGTACTTGCAGGGAGGAAGGTGACCACCATGTCTTACTCCTCCGCCATCTTGAAGGTCCTCCAACTGAACGTTTTTTATACATGTCTTTTGTAAGGAAAAAGGATATGAAGGTGGTTGAATGCATTTTTATAATGTGGCTCTAAATCTGTACATTTTAATGGATACTTTCATTAAAAATTAGTACTAAAGAATGCAAATGAGTAAGTAACCCCCATGTGGGTCACTCTTTTAGAGGTGAAAATGTTTACTGAAAAGCAGAGCAGGTCTGATATCACAGGTGTAGCAGCCTGAAACTTGCTTTCTTGTAGTTGGTCTACATTTCTGCCATTAAAACTAAGCTTTAAATGAACATTTGGCCACTCAAATGAAGCCTGTTTCTTGCTGGTTGAGTGGTGAAGAGAAATAAAAAAGCATCAGACTTGGAGCACAAATGAATATCCTAGATCTGTAAAGGCAGAGTTGCCTGGCCTGCCAGGATCACCAAACTATCTCTTGACTTATTTGTGAGAGACAGAGAGAATAATATATTTTTCTCCCAAGCTTCAGAAATCACACAATATCTTTGAATAGTCTCTGCAATTCATTCAGTTATAGATATGTCCTATGTTTTAGCTGTCCTGGCTAACACTGGTGATCAGAAGATCGACCTGGAGTACTTGTTAGAATTCAAGTTCCCAGATTCCTCTTCTAGAGTTTTGGATTCTTTAGGATAAAGAGAAGCCCAACTCTCTGTACTTCTAATAAACACCCAAGTAATGGATTATTTGTTCACCTTTGAAACTATTTCTTTAATTACAGTTACCAGAAGTATTCATGTCTTTTAATCCACTAACCAACCAACCAAAGAAAGAGTATTTTAATAAAGATAATATTATTTAACATTTTATTGATTGAAATATTCATGATTACAAATTGCATTAGGTTTTGTATTATTGAACACACAATTAGGATGGGTTTTCAACTGTCACTGAATAACTGAAGACAAAATAGAAATCTTTCATTGGCAGGTTCTCAGAGTTGGAAAAATTCTTCAACGATCTATATTCCATCTTCTGTAGTATTGAAGGCTTTGTCTGATCATCTAGGAATTTAAAGCCCTGATGGAGAAGACTAATTGGTTGTAGAATCCATTTCACAATAGAATTGCTATAAAAGCCATAGGAATGTGTGGCTGAGGCAGAGTCAGCAACAACCCCAATGACTAAAATCAAATTTTCCACTATTTTCTCTGTAAAGAAAGAAAAAGCAAGAAAGAAAAATTATGCTTAAAAAAGTATTTAAAATTGCCTGAGCACTGCACTAAGTGCTTCTCCATGAGGAGAATCTGAATATGAGAGAGCTAGGAGGGCTGTGCTCCCCTTTCTCAAACAGCTAGCTGGGCCCCTCCTTACCCCGCTACCCTACACAGGTCCTCCCAACCACCTGGAGCTACTTGACTCTTCCTACATGCTCAGTCCTGACTCAGCCTTGGAACCCACTGAGGAGAGACCTCAGAGAGGAGGATTAGAGATTGTTTTCGTGGTTCTCTAGAAGTAGAAGCCCATTTGGGGATTAAATGAGAGGAAACACCAGTGAGAGAAAATGAGGTGGGAAGTAGGAAGGCTGGCTGAACCTTTAGACTGGGAACTCCCTCGGGGGAATGAGGCAGCAAGGGAGGTTAGGTGGAAGTGTCCTAGCATGCCCTGCTCTCTAAGGAAAGTTTGGAGTCTTGTCAAGGAGATCAGGGGACAAAATGGACCATTAGAGGAGTTCCTTTCTAGCATAAATTGCCCATTGTGATGGATTTAAATTTCTGAAGTCAGTAGTTTTTCTTGCTCAGTTTTCTTGCTCCCTGTAGCTTGGAGCTACATCATAGAGGTTCTCATTCAGTCTCTGAAGTTAAGAATTACATTATATTGGTCACCAGACTTCCATTAGTAAGTCACAGCAATTAAATCAAGTTAAAGTAATTGATTTATACAGTTGGGTAACATCCAACAGGGATGGATATACTTCGAGGTCAAATGAAAACTACTTTTAGGAATGAGACTTAAGGGAAAGGTACCAGTGTGTTTCTTTGGCTTTAACAGAGAAAGTACAGTTATTTTCCATCTATACTGTGACTTGCCTATCAGAAAAATGAAGGTTCCTATAATTTTGATTGTTTCTTCATTATTTTGGATGAGCCAATATTTAGTCTTGTGTTCTTACAGCTTTTCACTGCAGAAAACACATTTATTGGAGTACGTTCGGCCATTGGTTGCACAGATTGGGTCCATTTCTCTGGTGCAAAAATGTAACTGATCCACATACACGTTACATTCCGGCTGTTAAACAGACAACATAAAAATTTTCAGATAATAAACTTTTTGAATAAAATATTTTTTATTCCTAATACAAAATGGTATGTATCAAAATGGAACATATTCTATAGTCTATATTGAGGTTTAAAAATAGATATAAGTCACGGACAGAGACATAAAAATATATTGGTATATTTTTGCAACCCCAATATTATTTTTTGTATTTTTTAAAAACATACAAATGGCTAAATGCATTTTAATAATTTAGCCACTCTGTCCCTATTTCTCCTCATACGTGGATCAGATTTTCACCATTATCTCATACCACAAAAAATTATAAAAGTGAATTTGTTATAATTCTCCTGTTTTTCTCAAGTTTCACTAATAGATAATCTGATAGTTTCAGATTATCACCGTATATGTATGTGTTCATATATATGTTTGTATATGTGTAGTTAACCATATACATATATATGTAATTTGTGTAGTGATGGCAGTGTTGGTAATTTACATAAATAAACAACAGTGTGTGTATTCTTACATGACCTGCTTTTTAAGCATCTTTAAATATGTTTGTTTAGATGTTTAGAAATACAGTTGATTTTCTTCACCTCTATGTAATATTCCAATCTGTGATTTTATGAAAATTATCATTTTATATTCCTGTAAGTGGAAAATTAGTTTTTTTTATAAATATCTGTTTGAGTCCCTGCTTTCAATTTTATTTTATTTATTTTTTAAAATTTTATTTATTTTTGGCTGCACTGGGTCTTCGTTGCTGTGTGCAGGCTTTCTCTAGTTGAGGCGAGCAGGGGCTACTCATTGCGTTGGCTTCTCTTGTTGCAGAGCACGAGCTCTAGGTGCACAGGCTTCAGCAGTTGTGGCTCGTAGGCTCTAGAGCACAGGCTCAGTAGTTGTGGCACACGGGCTTAGCTGCTCCATGGCATGTGGGATCTTCCCGGACCAGGGCTTGAACCCGTGTTCCCTGCATTGACAGGTGGATTCTTAACCACTGCACCACCAGGGAAGCCCAAAATTAGTTTTTTTAATCCTCTTCTTTTTCTAGGGTGAACAATTCCACTTTAAACACTATTTTTAGATGCCTGTATATAATAAGGTTTATGCTCAATAATAAAACTGTGAATAATGGGATATTTTTACCTTGTCTGAAATGACAGATGGTTTTATATGGCTGGCAAGACTCTATTTCTTGAACTTAGTGTAATAATGACACTTTAATCTTACTTTTTAAAAAAACTATTCTGTTATAGATATTTTTGATAAAATTTGCTGTTAAAACCTAACATATAAAAAAAAATTAAAAGTTTACCTTTTTCAATTCCCACATTAATCAGTATGAACTTACAGGTTCACGTGTCGCTCTTAAAGGTACAAAAGCAGTTTCTGCAACCATCACACAAAAGGTAAATTGAAAAGAAGAAGATGAGCAGGGGAAAACAATGTCTCTGGTGGGAAGTACCCACATCTATGCAAATCACCTACTCAAACACAGCAAGTAATGAGGTGAGGCTTCTGTGGTAGTATCAAAATAATAATCTCACAAAATAACTTCAAATCTGGAAACAGAATTCTAAATTCGTCTCACTCTGAAAAATAACTTTAAGTATGGTTTAATAATCACCAAACCCTCCTGTGGAGATACCACTTTTTTTCATTTTTATAAATAGAGACATCCTAGTCAGAGAAGACAATGCCTTGCTTAAGGCCACTTATATGAAGAAGTTAATTACTACTTAGTATTCAACTCGAGTATCATGGATCTCTTTAATACCTCACAGCTACTTTACTCTGAAATTCATGGGCCATCTTGTGCTTTAAGAAAGATAAGTTTTCAGCAGAGGGATCAATTAGTTCTCTCCTTACACAAAGCCTTGACTTTAGTGGACTCAGAGCTGGCAAACAACAAATAAGATTGTCATGGATACCAGATCTAGAGGACATTTTTACTGCCCACACTCTGCATTTAGCAACCATGAAATCTGACCTCCAAAAAGGGGGAAAAAATCAGGTAAATATCTTTAATCATAAATAAACAAACAACTAAATTTTACTGCTCATTCTAACCCCCCTCTCTGTCTCCACCTTTCTAAGGTGGGAAATGAGAAAAAGCAATCTACTGATGCAATTTTTAAATAGGTATTTGTAATATGTCCCAGTTCATTTTGCCAGTTTAAGTATTACATACCCAACAGCAATCTCCTTCATTCCTAAATAGCAGTTGTTTCCTACATTTCCTAAAATATGTTAGTTGCTTCATCCAGGACTGAAAATTTTACTCACCAAAATAAAGAAGAAATGCCAAGCCAATAATGAAAATAACTTTGATCCATGATGAGAAGAGAGACATCTTATCAAGTCTGTAGAAGAAATGCATAGGAATGCTTATAACACATGGCACAGGGACAAACTGCCCATTTCCAAATGAAAGTTTCTTACAGCTAAAGGAACTGCCCCCCTCTCCTAGGTTTGTAATTATGGTGGGAATCTTCCCCCAACCCACAGGACATACATGTGAACAGAAGGCCTCATAGAAGACTTGAGAGAAACACTAGGACAAGTCCTCTTTGCCCATTTAAGGAGGAGCGGTTTACTCTCCCAACCCTTGGCTCAGCCCACAAGGAGCCTGGCTGCATTTAAAGAAATATGCACTTTGGAATTTCAGTTTTTTCCTCAGAAAATAGAAATAGTTATTTCAGGAAGGACTGACCTGGAGCAATCCTCACAGCAATGCGACACACCAGGGCTACCTCCACAGCAGCCCCACCTGACCTACCTGAAACAGAGAAGGCAGTGGAGAGTGAGGTCTGCAGCTCCAGGGACTGTGCCTATTTTGCTTCCCTTTCCTTCTCAACCACTTCCCCCAGCTGAAGAGTCTCCTTTATTGGACTGTTGGTGACGAGCCTGGTGGGGTAAAACAGATGGCCCCCAGCAGATAAGACCCTGAGGTTTTCTGTGTTCTTCCTCACAAAGATCTCACACAGATCATCTCTCAGCAGGGGTCTGGGACAATTTTATCTGATGAACACATGTATGAGGAAGGGAGAAGGTGACAACAATTCTTTGAAACTCTAAGGTATAGAAGAGATGGGGAAGCTTTCCGAGTTCCTGAGTTGAAAAGAAAGGATAATCAAAACAAGAAAGAAGAGAATGAGTTTGGGGAACTATAATTAGATAAATACCTACACCCTTAGTATTTTGAAGGACAGTAGAAGCCCATTAGACTCAATTGGAGATTTGATTTTTATTAAACTTTTTATCTTGAGTTGAATAGAGATTCTCATCAAGCCGTAAGCACTAATGCGGAGAGTTCTTGTGTTCCTTTTAATAAATTTCCCCCAATGAGAACATCTTGTAAAATTATGGTACAAATTCACAACTAAGAATGTTCAAAAAGCTCCCAGATAACTGTCAGGGCAACCAGCTATGGAAACCTGAGGTAGAGGACAGAATGTGAATATTAAGAAGAGAAAGAAGGCTTGGGAATGAAATTGAGACCACAGGGGACAATGCCCTAAACTATATGATGAATAATTTGATCTTTACCTCAAAGTAAAGTGGGAAACTGTGCAGGGTTGGAAGTAGTAGGAAGAGGTATATAATATGAGCTATTTAATTAATCTGCTTCACAGTCTGACTCTGTGGAAAGAACTTTGGCAAATGAAAGTCCTGAGTTCAAATGCCATCTGCCACTGAGTAACCCTGAGACAATATTCAGACTTTCTAATCCACTATTTCCTAATTTTAAATGTGGGAATAATAATTTGTCTCAACGATTTGCCATAAATATTAGGGATAAAATATTAAAACAGGATGCACTTAAAGTTGCACTAGATTACATTTGTCACCCTAACCGAACCTGCCTTTTTTTTTCAGTGAAGAAAGGCAAGATTGAGAAAAGAACCTTTGAGTCTAGCACTGTTCCATGCCAATTTAATGGGAGGATACAAAATCTGGTAAGTGCTAAAATTTTTCCTTTATTATAGGAAGTTATTATCATGCTTTCACTAGATTTTGATTTACATAGATACCATCAGAGACATCTGTGCAGATAATCCTTCTGGCACATGACCTTAGAGGGTAAAATTAAACTCAAGTTTAGAGTTGAAGTGATTGTACAGTCCTTAAATCCCACAACACTGGATTTTTTCTCTTATGTGCGTTCATTAGCAGAGATTAAGAGCAGGAGACACTGCCTATGAGATATAACAGGCCATGAGGTTTCTAAATTAACCACGAAAGGGAATGTTAGATGTGTGAGTTATTTGATGCATATTTTTTCTGAAAATGTTTTATGTGTATAAATTTATTTTTTTTTATTTATTACAATATAAATTTATATTGTAAAGTTACAGATATTTATTATACAACTATACTAAAATCACATATAAATATATGCATATGTATATATATGCAGATATATGCATGTGTATATGTCTATATATGTATGTATATATTTCTATATATCTATATATTCACAAATATACTAACATTTACATGTAATAACACATATATAATAACATTAACATTATAGATACATATATATATATATATACACACACACACACACAGAGCATATAGATAGATATACATAGATATCTATATATGTAAGTTATCTAAGTGAGCCCTAAATGTCATCACAAGTATCCTTATAAAAGGGAGACTGAAGAAGATTTGATGCAGACACACAAAGAAGGCCGAATGAAGATGGAGCTAAGAGAGATTTGAAGATGCTGGCCCTAAAGATGATTGATGATAAATAGATAGATAAAAATAGAGACAGAAGAATAAAGTCAAGACATTTCTCTGTAACTCATTTTTTCATTTAACAATCAATAGTATATCTTCATATAAGCATATACAAATACACAATTCCTTTTAAGTTATTCTTGCTACCAGTGTTGTAATGAACATGGTTGTGCAGGTCACTACATGCTCATTCAATTAATTCCATATTTTTAGTAGTTGCATTTTTGAGTCACATAATATGTGCAGTTTAAATTTTAAAGATAAGACCAGTTTACTTTCCAAAAGCCTTGTATCATCTTACTATGAAAAAGACAGATTACAAGTATGGTTGGTTCTCTGTATCTCACCAAATGAGTGTCACCTGAAATATTCATGTTTTCACACACACAGTTAAATATATACAGAAATATAAAATGTATATATTTGGATGATTTTGTTCAGTGACAAAATTTCTCCATCTGGGAATAAACTGAAATTGTTTATTAAATAAGTCAATGAAGTCATAATTTCTATTTTTTTTACTTTTAAGAATTTTCATCTACAAACATGGTTTAACTTCCAAATTATTTAAGTCCTGAATATGTGAAATTATTCCTCTCTAATTAACACAATTCATAGTTATGTTCTATAAATAAGAAATTTGGGGGGCTTCCCTGGTGGCGCAGTGGTTGAGAATCTGCCTGCCAATGCAGGGGGACACGGGCTCGAGCCCTGGTCTGGGAGGATCCCGCATGCCGCGGAGCAACTACGCCCATGAGCCACAATTGCTGAGCCTGCGCATCTGGAGCCTGTGCTCTGCAACAAGAGAGGCCGCGATGGTGAGAGGTCCGCGCACTGCGATGAAGAGTGGCCCGTGCTCGCCGCAACTAGGGAAAGTCCTCGCACAGAAACGAAGATCCAACACAACTAAAGATAAATAAATAAATTTATAAAAAAAAAAAAAAAAGAAATTTGGAAATCTTTGGTGAAACTTCCTGTTATATATACATATACAAATGGAACAGCTTATTTGAAGTGGTGATGGGTGAACTTTGGCTATCCGGCCTCTTTTGTCTATTTACAGTTAACTCTAGCTGGAGAATGCTGAACTACATGTTTATGTTTCCTCTCTAATATTCCAAAGTTTATGGTGCTTAGGAGATCCTGTTAGATGATCCCTGAGTACAAGAGAATGCAGTCTGTTTTACACTGTCACAAGGTTCCCCCACCCCAAATATATATTCCAGCTTTATTGAGTATGACATAACAAGCATACCTTGGAGATATGGAAGGGTTTGGTTCCAGACTGCTGAAATAAAGTGAATATTGCAATGAAATAAGTAACACAAATTTTTTGGTTTCCCAACGCAAATAAAAATTATGTTTACACTATACATATGTAGCCTATTAAGTGTGCCATAGCCCTGTGCCTTAGAAACAATGTACATGCCTTAATCTAAAAATACTTTATTGCTAAAATATGCTAACCATTATCTGACAACACAGGGTTGCCACAAACCTTCAATTTTCAAAAAACACAGTATCTGCAAAGTACAATAAAGGAAAGCATGCCAAAAGACTAATGAACATAGATGAAACAGTCCCCAACAAAATACTAGCAAACCTAATTCAACAGTATGTTAAAAGGATCATACAACATGATCCAGTGAGATTCATCCCAGGGATACAAGGATGGTTCAATTTGCACAAATCAAACAATATGATACACCACACTAACAAACTGAAGAATAAACATCATAATGATATCTCAACAGATGCAGAAAAAGCTTTTGACAAAATTCAACATCCATTTGTGATAAAAAAGTGAGTATAGGCAGAACACACCTCAACATAGTAAATACTATCTATGACAAGCCCACAGCTAACATTATACTCAATGGTGAAAAGTAGAAAGCATTTCCTACAAGATCAGGAAAAAGACAAAGATGCCCACTCTTGCCACTTTTATTCAACATAGTATTGGAAGTCTAGCTGCAGCCATCAGAAAAGAAAAATAAATAAAATGAATCAAAATTGGAAAGGAAGAAGTAAAACTGTCACTGACTGTAGATGACATGATACTATACATAGAAAATCTTAAAGATGCCACCAAAAAAACTACTAAAGCTCAGCAATGAATTCAGCAAAGTTGGAAGATACAAAATTAATAATACAGAAATCTATTGCATTTCTATATACTAACAATGAACTATTAGAAAGGAAAATTAAGAAATGAACACCATTAAGAAACTAAGAAAACAATTGTATCAAAAAAATAAAATACCTAGGAATAAAAAGAACTGCACCCAGAAAATATAAGACACTGGATGAAAGAAACTGACAATGACACAAACGGAAAGATTTGCCATGATGGAAAGATTTACCATGCTCATGGATTTGAAGAATTAATGTCATTAAAATGATCATAGTACCCAAGACAACCTACAGATTCAGAGCCAAAACACCAATGGCATTTTTCACAGAACTAGAACAAATAATCCTAGAATTTGTATGGAGACACAAAAGACCCCGAATAGCCAAAACAATCTTGAGAAAGAAGAACAAAGCTGGAGGTATCACACTCCGATTTCAAACCATACTACAAAGCACCATGATCAAAACAGTATTGTACTGGCATGAAAACTGACACATAGATCAGTGGAGCACAATAAGACCCCAAAAATGAACCCATACTTATATGGGCAATTTATCTACAACAAAGGAGGCAAGAATATACAATGCAGAAAAGACAGCCTCTTCCATAAATGATGTTAGGAAAAAAGGACAACTACACACATAAGGATCAAACTGGACTCCTCTCTCACACCAGGCACAAAAATAAATTCAAAATGGATTAAAGATTTAAATGTAAGACCTAAAACCATAAAACTTTTTGAAGAAAACATAAGCAGTACACTCTTTGACATCAGTCTTAGCAATTTTGTTTTTGGATATGTCTCCTCAGGCAAGGAAGACAAAAGCAAAAAAACCCAAATGGGACTACATCAAACTAAAAAGCTTTTGCACAGTGAAGGAAACTATCAACAAATCTAAAAGGCTGCCTACTGAATGTGGGAAGATATGTGTGAACTTATTTCTCACAAGGGATTAATATCCAAAATATACAAAAAACTCATATAACTCAGTATGAGAAAAAAAAACAACCCGATTAAAAATTGGGCAGAGGACCTGAATAGACATGTTTCCAAAGAAGACATACAGATGGCCAACAGGCACATGAAAAGACACTCAATCATCAGGGAAATGCAAATCAAAACCACAATGATATATCACCTCATATCTGTCAGAATGGCTACTATCAGAAAGACAACAAATAACAAATGTTGGCAAGGATGTGGACAAAGGGGGACCCTCATGCACTGTTGGTGAGAATGTAAATTGGTGAAGCCTCAATGGAAAACAGTATGGAGATTCCTCAAAAATTTAAAAATAGAACTACCATATGATCCAGCAATTCTACTCCTAGGTATTTATGCAAAAAAAAAAAAAGAAAAAAAACAAAACCAAAAACACTAAGTCACAAATATAGATTCACCCCTATATTCATTCCAACATTATTTACAGTAACCAACATACAGAAGCAACTTAAGTGCCCAATCAATAGATGAATGGATAAAGAAGATGTGATAGTGATACACACACACACATGCACACACACACACACACCCCAGAGTATTATTTAGCTATAACAAAGAACGAAATCTTGCCATTTGCAGCAACATGGATGAACCTAGAGGGTATTATGCTAATTGAAATAATTCAGACAGAGAAAGACAAGTACTATATGATTTCACTTACATGTAGAATCTAAAAAACAAAAACAAATGAAAACAAACACAACTAAACAGAAACAGAGTCACAGATACAGAAAACAAACCAGTAGTTGTCAGATGTCAGAGGGGAGGTGGTTGGGGGCTGAAGAGAAATAGGGGAGAGAGATTAAGAGGTACAAACTTTCAGTTACAAAATAAATCAATCACAGCTATGAAATGTACAGTGTGGGGAATACAGTCAATAATTATGTAATATCTTTGTGTGTTGACAGAAGACAATTAGATTTATCATGGTGATCATTTTGAAATGTACAGAAATATAGAATCACTATGTGTGTACCAGGAACCAACACAGTGTTGTAGGTCAATTATACTTCAAAAACAAACTCATGAAAAAAGAGATCAGATTTGTGGTTACCAAAGATGGGGGTGAGGAGAGATGGAATTGTATGAAAGTAGTTGAAAGGTAAAAACTTCCAGTTATAAGATAAATAAGTATCAGGCTTGCAATGAACAACATGTTAAATATAATTAACACTGCTGAATATTATATATGAAAGAGAGTAAATCCTAAGAGTTCTCATCACAAGGAAATTTTTTTTCTATTTCTCTAATTTTGTATCTGTATGGGATGATGGATGTTCACTAAACTTACTATAATTATTTCATGATCTATGTAAGTCAAATCACTACGCTGTATATCTTAAACTTATACAGTGCTGTATGTCGATTATATCTCAATAAAACTGGAAGAGAAAAAAGAGGTATGCAGTAACAGTTGTTGGTGAGGATGTGGAGGAAACGGAATTCTCATACATTACTGGTGGGAATGGTTAAGATGGTACAGCCACTTTGAAAAATACACTGCTAGGTTCTTGAAGAGCGCAAGATAAACCTACCATACAAAGTATCCATTCTACTCTTGGGTGTTTAACCAAGAAAAAATGAAAAGAAAAAAAGACTTGTATAATAATGTTCATAGCACCATTTTTCTTAATAATCAAAAAGTGGCAACAATTCCAGTGTTCATAACCTAGTGAAAAAATAAAACAAAACATGGTATATCAATACAAAATGGAATACTATTAAACATTAAAAAGTATGAACTACTGATGTATATGCTACAGTGTGAATGAACCACAAAAATCTGTAAAGTGAAAGAAGCAGATATAAAAACAACATATTGTTTCATTGTCTTTACAGAAAATGTCTAGAAAAGGTAAAACAAGAGGAATACAATGTAGATGAGTAGTTGCCTTGGGTTGGGGGTAGGAAGAGGGCATGACCTCCAGAGGATGAGAGGGATATATTTGGGGGTGATGTAAACACTCTAAACTTTAATTGTGGTGATGGTTGCTTATCTCTCTCCCTCTCTCTCTCTCTCTCTCTCTCTATATATATATATATTTCAATTATTACATCATGTCTAAAACTGATTAATTTTGGGTATGTAATTACAACAATAAACTGGTTTTTAAAAAGAATAAAATTTCAAGTTTTGTATTCAAACTCTCTTTACCAAAATGTCAGGTTTAAAATACTGTAAGATTTCCTGTGTCTCATTTTCATTACATGTAAAATATAGAGCTGATGTCTACCTAATGTGATTCTTCGAAGAACTGAGTTAGGTAACATGTAGAAAACTGTTTCACAGAGCTTTTGAGGAGACCAGTCATGCAAAAAGGAGGATTTCCATTCATTAGTGGATAATAACTTTAATCGATAACATTTAAATTCCTAGATGGTAAGCAAAAGCAGAGCTGATCATTGTTATCTTATTTCTCGCATCTAAATAGGGCTTGATGCATAGTAGACCTTTATTTATGTGGAATTAAAAAAAAAAAGAATACATAAATGAATACACATGTTCACTGAAGAACTTTTTCACAAAGTCCTCTGCAAAGAAAAAGTGGTGCAATTGGCCAAAAGCATTTTTATAATGTTGCTCTACAAATTAACATTCTAATGGATACTTTCTTTAAGAGGGATATTAGAGATTTTAAATGATTTAATAGCTCTCACACTGATTATTCTTTAGATGTAAAAGTATCTATTGATAAGAACAGCATGCCTAGCATAGCATATGTCATAGATTTCTAGTTGTCATTCAACAGTCAACCTACATTTCTGCCATTACATTCAAGGTCTGAATGATCCTTTGGGCACACAACTAAAGCCTGCTTCTTGTGGCTGGAAAACTGAGGCTAATGGAGAGACATCTGACTTGCCCCTAATAAAGCAAGTCCTAAGTTAATAAAGGCCGTGTTGTCTCCCATCCCAGGAGCACCCACTTACCTCTCAACTGACTTGTGATCAAGAATGAAAAACATACGATAAATTTTTCCCAAGCCTCATAAATCTTATATTATCTTTCTATACGTTCTGAAATTCATTCAATTATAGACATATCCAAGGTCTTAGAGTCAGTATTACCTAAGATCCATGATCATAATATTACCTGGGGTGCTTGTTAGATTTCAATTTCCCATAAACCTCTCCTAGAAGTTCTGAATCTTTAGAACAGACAGAATCCAGTTATCTGTACTTTTTATAAATATCCAAGTAATCTAATATTTGGTCATATTTGGAAAATATCTTTTTGGCTATAGGTATCAAAAATATGTTTATGTCTTAACCCATTACCCAACGAAATAAACAAGGGGCATATTAAAAAAAAAAGTAACACCATTTAACATTTCATGGAGCAAAATATTTAGGGTTTTAAATTACATTAGGTTTTACATTATCAAACATATAACTAAGATACTAATTTTTCAAACTGTCATTGAAGAACTGAACATAGAGAGTAAAAATGCTGAAACGAAAGGATCTTAAAGTTAGAAAGAACTTGGAATATACTACATTCCACCTTGTATTCTGCAGGGTTCACCTGGTCCTCTAAGAATGGAAGACCCTGACTCTGCAACTCTAATTGTCTGTAGAATCCACTGCAAAATGGGATCACAGTAGAAGTTGTAGGAATGTGTTGCTCCAGGAAAAAGTCAGCATTCACCATAATGAGCAATAGTAAATTTGCCACCACTTTTTCTGTAGAAAGAATCAAAGAGAAAGTGAAAAAAAATTATTAAAAGAACACATAAAATTAAATGCTGTGGCAGTACACAAAATGTTTCTAAATGAGGAGATCTGAACTATGGGACATTACAGAAAGGCTGTGCTCTACTTCCAGAAGGAGCTGGACCTAAGAAAGGAAGGCATTAGGCATTGTGTTAATCCAGATTTTCCAAGAGGCAGACATAATTTTGGGAGTAAATGGGCAAAGATTTTATGAGGAACACGTGTAACAAAATGGGGGAGTGTTGCAGAAAAGGCTGGCAAAGCTTTAGACCACAAACTCCTTCCAAGTGGAGGAGAGGGGGATGTGAGCTTGGGTGGAGGTATCCTAGACTGCTCTGTACTCTCAGGAAGGTTTCAAAGGCCATCATGATTTCAGGAGACAAAGTTGACAATCACATGATTTCAGTGTGTAATCATGAGTCTGTTCTTTGCTCAATTATGCCCCCTGTGGCTGGAGGTCTGCAAGGCTGATTCTCATGACTTCAGTGAGATCTGCTGTTGAGCATCAGAGCTTTGGAATAACATCATCTTGGCCACTAGTCAGCCATTAGTAATTCATAATCAATTAAATTAAGCTAAGTTAACTAGTTCGTTCATTTGCAAAACATCCAGCATGGTTATAGTGATAGTTTAATACTACTTTCAGAAGTAAGAATTTTAAGACATGGTAGAAGTGTGTCTCCTTGGCTTTTAGAGAAATATTACAGTTATTTTCTGTGTATGTTGTGCCTACATTATCAGCAAATGAATTTTCTTATCATTTCATGATTTTTTTATTACTTTGGAAGAGTAAATATTCACTATTGTGTTCTTACTTGAGTGCACCACAAAAAAAAAACATTTATTGCAATAAGTGTGGCCATTGGTTGCACAGAATGGATGATATTCTTTCGTGCATGTTTCCACATCACTGTATGGACCACATTCTATCTGTCAAATATAGAGAGATAATATACATTTATTAGTCAATGAATATTTGAATATAGTCTTCTTAAATCTTAACATGAAATGCCATACATCCAGAAAAGGATAAATACAATATCTGTTTAGGTTTAAAGAGAAAACTTTATGGAGTCACATCCAGTAAATAAGAAACTATTATCAATATTTTTATAGAAATAGTGTATCAACAAAAAGGCCATGCAACTGGCTGAATGTATTTTTATAATGTAACCAATTTCCCACCCCTACCCATGATCTTCCCCTCCTAGGTGATATTTTTCTTATCACTCACACTCACACACACACACACACACACACACACACACACAAACCCAAGTAAGTCACCAAACTGAGTTTCTACCTCCCTCTAGAATTTCACTACATATCAATACATATATATGTTCACTATATTCATATATTTCGTAGTTTTGGGTATCTTGGTAATTTTCACAAATAAATGATACAATATGTATTCTTATATGCCTTTCTTTTTATACCCCTGTACTGATGTTTAGAGCTGTAATTTATTTTCACCCTTAAGTAATATTCCACTATTTGGTCATATAGAAATCATCACTGTTTATTCTCCTACACACTGGTAATTGGGATGGTGCTTTTTTCCCTTTCATTTTGTTAGGATGAATAATTCTACTCTAAACATAACTTCTATAGCTCTCAGTTTTGTGTGGAGCAAGTAACTACCCATGATAGGAAATTTAAGGTAATAGGATAAATACGCTACCACCTTGTATAGACACTGCTATAAATGGTTTTGTATTACTTGCTAGATTCTATTTCTTAACCTTGGTGTAATAATACATACACATTTTTACTTTTTGAAGAATGAGTGTTTTTTACATTCTGTTTGATCAATTTTGCTGTGATTTTAAAAATTGAAAATGGTTAAAAATTTACATTTCAACTTCCAAATGAACCAGCAGTAACTTACCCAATGCTGGTAACTTGATGTTTTTGTAAGAGCAGTTTCTGCAACCAAAGAACAGTTTAAAAAAATAAGAAACCCACACACACGTTGGCAGTAGAAGTCTATGTAAGTGGCCTATTCAAGGAACTACAACTAATGAGGTAAGAATTTTGTGGTAGTAACAAAAATATAAATTCTCAAATATATACAAATCTTAGAAAAAATAATTCCCCAATTAATCTAGCTTTGTGAAAAATGGTATTATGTATTAGTGTTTTTAGTAACTCCTAATATCCTGCTTGAAGATACCAATTTTTTAAAGCTCTGTAAAAGAGACATTTCATTGTGATGAAAGACAATGCCCTGGGTGAAGTCACTTAAATGTGAAGAAATTCTGCTCAATATCAGGGTATTATTCGATACCTATATAACAGCTCCGTTTTTCCCCAAATTTTATGGGCCACCTTGAGCTTTGAGGAAGATAACTGGTCAACTGAGGTATGAATGAGTTCTTTCTTAACACAAGGCCTTAATTTCAGGGACTCAGAGCTGATAACTAAAACATTAGATTTTCAAGGAATACCAGATCTAGAAGAGCTCATTCTTTCCCCACACTTTTTAATTACAACCATAGAATCTGGGTCCCAAAAGGAAAAATAATTTAGTTAAACAAAGAGGTAAGGTCTACTGCCCATTCTAATGCACCACTCTGTTTTAACTTCTCTAATATGGGAAATGAGAAGAAGCAATTCAATGATGAAATATTTAAAAGGAATTTATAGTAAACCCTGTGTCACTTTACCAATTTAAGAATTACGAATCAATGAAACCACCACTACATTCCTACGTTACAGCAAAATGCTTCCTGCATTTCTAGGATATATGAAGTGTTTTCCCCAAGACTGAAAACTTTACTCACCAGAATAAAGAGTAACGGCCAAGATGATGAAAATCACTTTGATCCATGAAGAGGTGAGAGGCATTTTATCGAATCTGTCAGAGAAACACCTCAGGATGTCTGTAACAATGACACAGAGATACATGGCCCATTTCCAACAGACAGGCAAATGAAATCTAGACAATCTTAGAAAGTGTCTTACTTGTAGAGGAACTACTCCAACCCCCTAGATCCCAAGTTAAGGTGGACTGTCCCATCTGTTGCTTCCCCAACCCTACAATTCAGCAAGAAATATCATGTCATCAGAAGACTGCCCTAAAGTGTGACAGAAAACCCATGAAAAGTGCTCTGTGAATAAGTGAGAAGAAGCTGATTATTCTCCCAAATCTTTGAGTCAACCCACAAGGAGCCTGGCTACACTTCGAGTAAACATGCACATTTGAACCTCCGTGTGTTCTTCTGACAAATAGGAATAGGTATTTCTGGAATAATAAATCTGGAGCAATACTCACAGCAGTGTTCCAGGGCTACTTCCCTAGGTTCTCCACTTGACCTGCCTGACGGAGAGATCAAGAGTGAAGCAACAGTGGCTATCTAATTCACCTTTCCTTCCTGACCATCCATTTCCACTCTTACTGACTTGTGAGTGAGGAGATTGGTAGGGTAATACAGAGCACTCAGGGCAGATAAGAGGCAGAGATATTCCGTGTCCTGCCTGGGGGATATTCAGTAGGTCAGGAGAGATGCCTCACAGATATCGTGCAATACATGTTCCCTCAGCAGGGGGCTTGGGACAATTTGATCTGATGAACCCAGAAGTATGAGGAGGAAAGAAGGAAATACCTGCAGTTATAGATTTTACAGTAAGAAGATATGTGGGAAAAAAAGAAAAAATGTGAAAACTTTCCAAGCATGTGAGTTGGAAAGGAACAAGAGAATCAAACTGGAAAAAAGAAGAAAGATTTGGAAATGTCAATTCAACTGGGGTCTAAACTCTTAGAATTTTTAAGAAAAATCACCATTTGCTAAAGTATCTCTTATACCAACTACCTATTAAAGAAAGAATAAAACTTGATGAAAGTGCTGGGGAGAAAAAAAAGTTTTTTTTCTCTCTACCCTTCTAAGTTCTTCTGGTTGGTCTAAAAATTAAATTGACATAAGAGACATTCACAGGAGAAAATCAAATTTAATTATTTAAATATGGCGAATCCAAACATAAGAAATCCCAAAGACAGGCAAAATGATAAACACACACACACACACACACACACACACACACACACACACACACACACACACACACAATGAGATGCAGGGATTTGCTAGGTTCCTCCCTGTCTACCACACCCAGTTTATATTATACTCTAGGTATCTCTGGTGATAGCTCCCTTCCTGGAACAGGTCCTCTATTTAAATTCTTTAGGCAGTTAGGTCAAAGGTCCTTACTTAGTCTTTTCTTTCTTAAAAACAGTCAACCTAAAATAATCCTCATGCCAAAGAGATCCATTTAGGGATGGCAAATTTTCCTTCCCTTCAAAAGCAAATCTATTAGAGGCCAAGTTAATGTTGTTCAATAAATTTTCATTCTAATGAATACATAAAATAAAGAATAGACACCTGAGATGTTAAATTATATTTATAATTTATTTATAAATTATAACGGGTGTTATATTTATCACCCTTCCATTCCCCAAAATATTTATGGAGTCATTACCATGAACCTGACATAGTAATTATGGTATACTGTTGTTTTCAAATATTAATTGTACATTTCATTAGAAAAAAAATTTTAAATGAGCATTTGGCTTTCCAGTTAAGCATAATTCTCACTGGCTTAGAGGTGGAGAGGAATGGACCACCATCTGTCATCTACCCCAAAATGGAAGACTTAAGTTGTGGATGGCAGCCCAGATCTATCCATCTACCTTGGAACCATTACATGGAAACAAATAAAATCGTAAATAAGGATGCTATAGTCTTTTATGTCTGTTATATAGTTTAGCCTGTATCCTAACAAATACAGTGAACTTCAACCAACCTTCTGTACGGAGCTGCATTTCTTTGTATGTTAAGCACATGTATTATGTCAGTCTCAGTCTAATGATGGAGATGCTAATGGCTAGGAATGTGTGAGGCCTGGAATACTTATGGCAGCCCCATTTCCCCAGTGAGTCAGTGCTGTGGCTGGAATGGCCCTTGTGGTTCTTACTATGATTGCAGGACACAATTCGGGAATGCAAAGTGGATCATATTGTCTGTTTTTCCAGTTATGCTCCAGACATAGGCCATGTGCAATTTTATGTGCTCTCCAAATTAATCTGTATTTTGGGGGTTGGGGGTGGAGATGTGTGAGGAGATCTGATTTACCCAGGTGTCATTTTCTAATAGGGATCAGGAAATCTTCTTAATCTTAATGTTAGTGCCTTTTTTCTGCCGGGCAAAACTAAAATTATGCTAGTAAACAAAGGATCACTTAGGCTCTTGAGAACAAGGGAAAAGGAGCCCCAGGGACGCAACAGGTAATTAGTAGCTAAAGGACTCTGAATCTTTAGCAGATAAAACTCTCTTTAGTTGGAGGGTGCAGGCAGTTTTCTTTTCGCATGTTAATTTAATTTCTGAAGTGCTTCTAAAGACACTCAAAAAGTGGACACTAGTGCTAAGCATATTGAAAGACCTTCTAACTTACCTCACCCTTCTCTATACTCTTTTTCTTGTGATTCATACTTGAATTCAGCCTCCATCTCCTGCCCCAGAAGACACAAGTCCCCAACATACTTTTTGTCTATCATCAGGTGTACATGGTTCATGGATGTTCATGAACAAATAGATTTCAGTTACACAAAATAAAATGTTACATTTCTTCACATTCAAGTTTTACCATAAATAATAACCGCATAATATAAGCAATGAAGAGCCAATGGAAGACTTGAGTAGGGCAACTAGATCAGATTTGTGTCTCAGAAATAGCATTCTTGAAACTAAATATTGAGAGAATGGATAGATTTCCCTAGAAGTCACAAAGAAGGCATATCACATTCATATATGAAAAGACTATATTAGAGAGGGTGCACTGACACGTCTGAGCTGTGGCTGCTCTGGGAATTTTCGCTACTCAGTGTACCAAGGCTCTGCATTACCTTTTCAATTTTTACTTTAAATTTGCCAGAAAGTGATATGGGAAATCCCTTCACTTAAGAAGAAGGACAAAGAGGAAGACTGGCTGCAACCCCATGAAATCATTGATAATAAAACTAACTTGGAGAAGTTAAAAAAATGTATACAAATATGAATTTATACAACAACTAAGTGGAGAAGCTGGCATTAAAACTCAGTTCTACAGCCCCATCCATCAGCAGACAGGGTGCCTAAAGCCATATTGAGCTCACAGCCACCTCTAAACACACCCCTTGCCATGGCCCTGCCCACCAGAGGAACAAGACCCAGCTCTACCCACCAATGGGCAGGTACCAGTCCCTCTCACCAGGAAGCCTGCACAAGCCTCAGGACCAACCTCACCCACCAGAGGGCACAGACTAGAAGCAAGAGGAGCTATGATCCTACAGCCAGCAGAAAGTAGAGCACAAACACAGAAAGATAGACAAAATGAGAGGGCAGAGAAATATGCTCTAGAAGAAGGAACAAGTAAAAACCCACAAGAACAACTAAATGAAGTGGAGATAGGCAACCGACCTGAAAAAGACTTTAGAGTAATGATAGTAAAGATGATCCAAGATCTCGGAAAAAGAATGGAAGCACAGACTGAGAAGTTATAAGATATGTATAACAAAGAGCTAGAAGATTTAAAGAACGAATAAACAGAGATGAACAATAACTGGATTGAAAAATACACTAGAAGGAATCAATAGCAGAATAGCTAAGGCAGAAGAACAAATAAGTGAGCTGGAAGACAATGGCTGAAATCGTTGCCACAGAACAGAATAAAGAAAAAAGAATGAAAAGAAATGAGGATAGTCTCAGAGACCCTCTGGGGCAACATTAAAAGCACCAACGTTCACATCATAGGGGTCCCGGAAGGAGGAGAGAGAGAGATAGGGCCTGAGAAAATATTATAAGAGATTATGGCTGAAAACTTCTCTAACATGAGAAAGGAAACACTCATTCAAGTCCAGGAAGCACAGAGAGTCCCACACACAATAAACCCAAGGAGGAACACACTGAAACACACATTAATCAAACTGATAAAAATCAAAGACAAAGAAAAAATATTAAAAGCAACAAGGGAAAAGCAACAAATAACATACAAGGGAATCCTCATAAGGTTATCAGCTGATTTTTTTAGCAGAAACTCTGCAGTCCAGAAGGGAGTAGCATGATATATTTAAAGTGATTAAAGGGAAAAACCTACAACCAAGAGTATTCTACTCAGCAAGGCTCTCATTCAGATTCAACAGAGAAATCAAAAGTATAACAGACAAGCAAAAGCTAAGAAAATTCAGCACCACCACACCAGCTTTACAAGAAATCTTAAAGGAACTTCTCTAGGCAGAAAAGAAAAAGCCACAACTAGAATCAAGAAAATTATGAATGGGAAAGCTCACCAGTAAAGGCAAACATAAAGTAAAGGTAGAAAATCATCCACACACAAATATGATACCAAAACCAGCAGTCATGAGAAAAGAGTACTAAAGCATGATAGGAAATGCATTGGAAATTAAGACACCAGCAACTTAAAACAATCTTGTACATATACAGACTGCTGTATCAAAACTTCATAAGAACCACAAACCAAAATTTGCAGCAGAAACAAAAAAGAGAAAGCAATCCAGGGGACTTCCCTGGTGGTCCAGTGGTAAAGAATCTGCCTTCCAATGCATGGGATGTGAGTTCGATTCCTGGTTGGGGAACTAGGTTCCAACATGCCACGGGGAAGCTGAGCCCAGACACCTCAACTAGAGAGCCCGTGGGCAGCAAACTACAGAGCCCATGTGCTCTGGAGCCCATGTGCCGCAAATACAGACCCCATGTGCTCTGCAGCCTGCGCGCCACAACTAGAGAAGAGAAAAAGCCCACACGCCATGAGGAAAGATCCCGCATGCCTCAACGAAGATTCCATGTGCTGCAACAAAGATCTGACGCACCCAAAAAATATTAAAACTAACTAACTAAATAAATATATATTTAGAAAAAGCAATCCAAACACAACACTAAAGATACACATCAAACCACAAGAGAAGAGAACAAAAGAGGAAGGTAAGATAAAAGACCTTCAAAAACAAATCCAGGGACTTCCCTGGTGGTGCAGTGGGTAAGACTCTGCGCTCCCAGTGCAGGGCGCCTGGGTTTGATCCCTGGTCAGGGAACTAGATCCCACATGCATGCCGCAACTAAGAGTTCACATTGCTGCAACTAAGAGTTTGCATGTCGCAAATAAGAGGCCTGCATGCCGCAACTAAGAAGCATGCATGGCAGGGCTTCCCTGGTAGTGCAGTGGTTGAGAATCTGCCTGCCAATGCAGGGGACATGGGTTCGAGCCCTGGTCTGGGAAGATCCCACATGCCGCAGAGCAACTAGGCCCGTGAGCCACAACTACTGAGCCTGCGCATCTGGAGCCTGTGCTCCGCAACAAGAGAGGTCACGAGAGTGAGAGGCCCGCGCACCGCAATGAAGAGTGGCCCCCACTCACCGCAACTAGAGAAAGCCCTCGCACAGAAACGAAGACCCAACACAGCCAAAAATAAATAAATAAATAGCATTCCCTTTAAAAAAAAAAAAAAAGAAGCACACATGCCACAACTAAGAAGCACGCATGCCACAACCAAGAGTCTACATGCCACGATTTAAGAGTCTGGATGTCGCAACTAAGAAGGCCGCATGCTGCAACTAAATAAAAGATCCCACATGCTGCAACAAAGATCCCGTGTGCTGCAACTAAGACCTGGCACAGACTAAATAAATAAATCTTAAAAAAAATCCAAAACAATTAACAAAACAGCAAAGAACATACATATCGATAATTACCTTAAATGTAAATGGATTAAATGCTCCAACCAAAATACACAGATTGGCTGAATGGATACAAAAACAAGACTCTTATATAGGCTGACTACAAGAGACCCACCTCAGATCTAGGGACACATACAGACTGAAAGGGAGGGGATGGAAAAAGGTATTCCATGGAAATGGAAATCAAAAGAAAGCTGGAGTAGCAATACTCATATCAGAGAAAATAGGCTTTAAAATAAAGAATGTTACAAGAGACAAAGAAGGACATTACATAATGATCAAAGGATCAATCCAAAAAGAAAATATAACAATTGTAAATATATATGAACCCAACATAGGGGCACCTCAATATATAAGGCAAATGCTAACAGCCATAAAAGGAAAAATTGACAGTAGCACAATAATAGTGGGGGACTTTAACACCCCACTTTCATCAATGGACAGATCATCCAGACAGAAGATCAATAAGGCAAAACAGGCCTTAAATGACACATTAGATCAGATGGACTTAATTGATATTTATAGAGCATTCTATCTGAAAGCAGGAGAATACATTTCCTTCTGAAGTGCACATGGAACATTCTCCAGGATAGATCACATCTTGGGCCACAAATCAAGCCTTGGTAAATTCAAGAAATTGAAATCATATGAAGCATCTTTTCCAACCACAATGCTATGAAATTAGAAATAAATTACAGGAAAAAAGAAACTGTAAAAAACACAAACACATAGAGGCTAAACAATATGCTACTAAACAACCAATGGATCACAGAAGAAATCAAAGAGGAAATCAAAAAATATCTAGAGATAAATGGCAACAAAAACACGACAGTCCAAAACATGCAGGATGCAGCAAAAACAGTTTTAAGAGAGAAGTTTATAGTGATACAAGCTTACCTCAGGAAACAAGCAAAACCTCAAATAAACAACCTAACCTTATATCTAAGCAACTAGAGAAAGAAGAACAAACAAATCCCAAAGTTAAGTAGAAAGAAAGAAATCATACAGATCAGAGCAGAAATTTTAAAAAAACAAAACAGAGGAAAACAACAGAAAAGATGAAACTAAAAGCTGGTTCTTTGAGAAGATAAACAAAATTGATAAACCCTTAGCCAGACTCATCAAGAAAAAAAGGGAGAGGACTCAAATCAATAAAATTAGAAATGACAAAGGAGAAGTTACAACTGACACCACAGATATACAAAGGATCATAGGAGACTACTACAAACAACTATATGCCAATAACATGGACAACCTAGAAGAAATGGACAAATTCTTAGAAAGATACAACCTTCCAAGACTGCACCAGTAAGAAACAGAAAATATGAACAGACCAATCACAAGTAATGAAATTTAAACAATGATTTAAAAACTTCCAACAAACAGAAGTCTAGGGCCAGATGGCTTCACAGGCAAATTCTATCAAACATTTAGAGAAGAGTTAACACCTACCCTTCTGAAACTCTTCCAAAAATTGGAGAGGAAGGCACACTCCCAAGCTCATTCTATGAGGCCACCATCACCCTGATAACAAAACCAGACAAAGATACCACAAAAAAAGAAAATTACAGGCCAATACCACTGATGAACATAGACACAAAAACCCTCAACCAAATTTAGCAAACTGAATCCAACAACACATTAAAAGGATCATACAGCATGATCAAGTAGAATTTATCCCAGGGATGAAAGAAAATCAACCAGTGTGATACACCACATTAACAAACTGAAGAATAAAGACAATATGATCATCTCAATAGATACAGAAAACGCTTTTGATAAAATTCAACATCCACTTATGATAAAAACTCTCCAGAAAGTGGGAATATAGGGAACTTACCTCAACATAATAGAGGCCATATATGACAAACTGACAGCTAACATCATTCTCAATGGTGAAAAGCTGAAAGCAATCTGCCTAATATCAGGAAAAAGGCAAGGATGTCCACTGTTGCCGCTTTTATTCAACACAGTTTTGGAAGTCCTAGCCATGGCAATCAGAGAAGAAAAAGAAATAAAAGGAATCCAAATTGGAAAAGAAGAAGTGAAACTGTCACTGTTTGCAGATGACATGATACTATACCTAGAAAATCCTAAAGATGCTACCAGAAAACTACTAGAGCTCATCAGTAAATCTGGTCATGTTGCGGGATACAAAATTAATACACAGAAATCTCTTACATTCCTATACACTAACAACGAAAAGATTAGAAAGAGAAATTTAGGAAGCAGTCCCCTTTACCATCTCATCAAAAAGAATAAAATACCTAGGAATAAACCTACCTAAGGAGACAAAAGATCTGTATTCTGAAAACTATAAGATGCTGATGAAAGAAATCAAAGATGACACAAACAGATAGAAAGATATGCCATGTTCTTGGATTGTAAGAATCAATACTGTCAAAATGACTGTACTACCCAAGGCAATCTACAGATTCAGTGCAATCCCTCTCAAATTACCAATGGCATTTTTCACAGAACTAGAACAAAAAATTGTAAAATTTGTATGGAGACACAAAAGACCCTGAATAGCCAAAGCAATCCTGAGAAAGAAAAATGGAACTGGAGGAATCAGACTCCCTGACTTCAGACTACACTATTAAGCTACAGTAATCAAAACAGTATGGTACTGGCACAGAAACAGAAATATAGATCAATGCAACAGAATAGAAAGCCCAGAAATAAACCCACACACCTACAGTCAATTAATCTACTACAAAGGAGGCAAGAATATACAATGGAGAAAAGACAGTCTCTTTAATAAGTGGTTCTGGGAAAACTGGCAGCTACATGTAAAAGAATGAAATTAGAACATTCTCTAACACCATACACAAAAATAAACTCAAAATGGATTAAAGACCTAATTATAAAGGCTGGACACTATAAAACTCTTAAAGGAAAACATAGGCAGAACACTCTTTGACATGAATCTCAGCAATATATTTTTTGATCCACCTCCTCGAGTAATGCAAATAAAAACAGAAATAAACAAAGGCAACCTAATTAAACTAAAAAGCTTCTGCACAGCAAAAGAAACCATAAATAAAATGAAAAGACAACCCACCAAATGGGAGAAAATATTTGCAAATGAAGCAGCTCAATACTCCCACAAAGAAACAAAAAAATGGGCAGATCTAAACAGACATTTCTCCAAGGAAGACATACAAATGGCCAAAAAGCACATGAAAAGATGCTCAACATCACTAATTATCAGAGAAATGCAAATCAAATCTACAATGAGGTATCGCCTCACACCATTCAGAATGTCCATCATGAAAAGGTCTACAAAAAATAAACGCTGGAGAGGGTGTGTAGAAGAGGGAACCCTCCTAACTGTTGGTGGGAATGTAAACTGGCACAAATACTATGGAGAACAAATAGAGGTTCCTTAAAAAACTAAAACTAGAACTACCAAATGATCCAGCAATCCCACTCCTGGGCACATATCTAGCGAAAACCATTATTCGAAAAGATACAAGCACCCCAATGTTCACTGCAGCACAATTTACAATAGCCAAGACATGGAAGCAACCTAAATGTCCATTGATGGAGGAATGGATAAAGAAGATGTGGTACATATACACAATGGAATATTACTCAGCCATAAAACAGAACAAAATAATGCCATTTGCAGCAACAGGGATGGACCTAAAGATTATCATACTAAGTGAAGTAAGTGAGACAAAGACAAATATCATATGCTATCACTCATAAATGGAATCTAATTTTAAAAAAAGATACAAATGAACTTCTTTACAAAACAGAAACAGACTCACAGACTTCAAAACAAACATCATTACCAAAGGGGAAATGTGGGGGGAGGGATAAATCAGGATCTTGGGATTAACATATACACACTACTATATATAATATGGATACCCAACAGGCACCTACTATATAACACGGTGAACTCTACTCAATATTCTGTGGCAACCTATGTGAGAAAAGAATCTGAAAAAGAATGAATATATGTATATGTATAACTGACTTTGCTGTACACCTGAAACTAACACAAAATTGTAAATCAACTATAATCAAATAAAATTAAAAAAAATTCAGTTCTGCCTTTCTGAGAAAAATAAAGCTTATCTTCATCCCAATAAATTCCCCTAGCTTCTTCATCTATGTCCAAGGAAGGCATTTATAAATAGAAAACTGACAATTCCAAAATGTATTTTGATACAGAGGAACAGTTAAATAATACCACAAGGAAGCTAACAGGCAAATGCAGAACGTGGTATGTTCTGTGAAAAAACTGACCCAATTTAAACAAGTCAAGGACACAGAGAAAGAAAAGGAAGACAAGTAGGCTGCTCCAAATTAAGAGTTGTTAAGAGACATAACCACCAGTGTCAAGAGTGAACCTTCTTTGGATTCTTACTCAAACTCTAAAAAAAAAGCATGTTTGAGACAACAGGGCAATTTGATTATAAACATTTATCATTTTAGATGATACAAAAGAATTACTGTTAACCTTAAGTGTGTGAATCTCAGTAAGATTATTGAAGAAAATGTTCCTGTGTATAAGAGATGCCGGCTGAAGTTGTAGGAATGAAATGACTATGCCTGAAACACTTTATAATGCTTGAGGATTTTTCTAAAAAATTGAATAGGTAAAGCAAATGTGCCAATCTTGATAATTACTGAATCTATATGATAGGTATATATGAGTTCATTATGTTATTTTCTATACTTTTGTGTATGTTTGAACCTTTTGTAATAAAAGTACTAATGTAAAAAGAGACTGTATTATAAAGATGTTACTTTTACCAAATTTATGTGACTCCAATAAAAATTCCAGTAGGGGGCTTCCCTGGTGGCGCAGTGGTTGAGAATCTGCCTGCCAATGCAGGGGACACGGGTTCGAGCCCTGGTCTGGGAAGATCCCACATGCCGCGGAGCAACTGGGCCCGTGAGCCACAACTACTGAGCCTGCGCGTCTGGAGCCTGTGCTCCGCAACAAGAGAGGCCGCGACAGTGAAAGGCCCGCGCACCGCGATGAAGAGTGGCCCCCGCTCGCCGCAACTAGAGAAAGCCCTCGCACAGAAACGAAGACCCAACACAGCCAAAAAAAAAAAAAAAAATTCCAGTAGAATTATGTCTTAGTGGACTAGACACAGTGTGTCTAAAATATATCCATGATGACACACTCTCAAGAATATCCAAGAACACAGTTTTCAAAAAATGGATGGATTTCTTTGTTCCTTCCTTCTGTACATATTACTGAATACTAATCCAGTGATTTAAGAAAAACAAAAACAAAACCCTGCAATGCACTGCAGTTACAAGGTCAAAATTGGGTAAAGATAGGGTCTTCTCCTTCATAGAGCATGCAATCTAATTATCTAGGGGGTAGTATTGTGGAGAGATTAGAAGTACTGACTGTGGAGAGAAGGAGATAGAGGGCAAAATCAGAAACACTGCCAAGAAAGGCAAAGGGTATCATACAAGACTGGTCTAAGAAGACTATGGATAGTAAATTACAGGGAACATTCATTCTCTAAGATGAAAGAAAACTTAGAGAAAGTAATGGAACATGGGCTTTGGAGTTAAAGGTACCTGTGTTTGAATCCCATCTCTGTCCATTCGTAGCTTTGTTAGTAGCTAGTTAGCTTCAGCAAATGACTTTACTCCCCTCAGCCTCATTTTCTTTTTCCCTTACACAAGTTTCAGAGTGATATAAACCTCATGGGATTATTGTGAGGAATAAATACGATGAGAAATGTAAACCGCATAGCCAGGTACTGGCAAAAAGAAAGGAATGGCTGAATGTGTAAATCCCTAGGTAAGTTGATATGGAGAGAAGGATAAAAGCAGAAAGATAGATGATAAAATTTTCAGAATTACAAGCCAAAGGGGAAAAAAGTGGAGCTAGTTCATCCTGAGGTTTCCCTACGCAGTAAAGAAGAGGTGAAGTTTACTACTCAAAGTAATGTAGCAGAGGTGTGGTCAGACAGTTGAAAAAATTGGATTAAAAAAGGAAATTATATGGAGATGGGTGGCATAGGTGGCAACCTGACATTAAATAATAAGAGACCTCCTTAGGAGTCTAGAGGGCCTAGGTCAGTAGTGATGATAGCAGGATTGTAGACTCCATTGTATGGAAGTTGTTCCATCCTTGCTCCACAGCCAAGGTCTGGAGCAGGAAAATAGCATGCTGAATTTATCCCGGCTTGGAAGAAAGAGGGAAGAATCAGGAACTGGATGTCAAGAGAGTATGGTCATGTCAAGGGGCTAAATATAAATGTCAGTCTATGGGACTCAGACTGAGAAGGGAAGACAAGCAGCAAAAGGAGTACTAACTACTCTAGGAGAGTTTAAAGTGTGTGAGACAGAAATTTTCCAGATTATGGCAAAATTTCAGGCTTGCCTACGTTAAGGTGGAGTGGAGGGAAACACATGAAGACTTCAGAAGACTTAGGTATTGCAAAGATTATTAGTCGTGGTGCTGGAGTTTCCCTGGCTGATGTCAGAAATCATGTCCTACAAAGATCAAACAGACAACCCTTCTGAGAAGCAGGATGGGCTAAATGACCTCTGGAGGCAGAGACCAGGAAAATCAATCAGCCTTGAATTTGGTGAATGTATACCAGATTACCTGGAATGAGGTAGGTAATTAACCTGCTTTGCAAATGTCATCTTGTTCTCATGATCCACAATCAGAAACCACAAGTACAGAACCTCCAGGTCTGTCCCTGCCTGCTGGAGCATGAAACATCAGAGGAGGTGGTTTAAGAGAGGGGTCAAACTAGGAAACAGCCATTAGCGCAATATCTTGTCAATCAACTGGCCACTCAACTGAGCAAGGAGCCTGCCTCCTCTGCTCAACATGCCCCTGGGCCACAGACGCATGGAACAGCAACTTTGCTCAAGGCTAGGGTGAAAGGGTGACCTCAGGGTGACTACAGTGACCTGTAGGGTGACTACAGTGGGCTCACATTTTGCAGCAAGCTCATTCAGGTAAACATCTCTTCACCTCCTTATTCTAAGTCAGTGATGGTATCTCTTTGGCTTTCTTCTCTGTCACTAGGTTTCCCAGTATGTTTGTTTTCCTCCAGCACCCTCCTTTTGTTTCCTCTGCACAGCTAATATGGTTCTCCCTTATTTCTCTACGTGCCCACCAGCTGCAATTTGGAGAAGAGACAGAATGAGTAGAGTAGGGCATGGGAAGTTGAGTAAATGACTTGGAAAGTATCTTCTCTCTGGGCCAAATATTTCCATTCTTACCAAAGAAGAGGTTGGCTAAAGAAATTGGTAATTTAACATAGTTAAACTCTACTTATATTAATATCAGTTGATATTCTCAGTATCCTGTGACGTTCATGCTTTTTCTGAGGCTCATACTTCTAAGAAATGTTGAAGCTAGAATTTGAACTTACCAGTGTCATCAAAATCATGTGTACCTATTTATGAATCATAAAAATGATAAAAATCAATTATCCTGATTTGTGTATCAGGAAAGGTATACATAATTTTTATGACCCCAGACCAACAATTCCATTTTCGATCTATTCTTTGTATTTGAGCACATGTAACTGGCCTGGAAGAAGAAACTTACTTAGGAAATGGAGGACTTCCATGTGGGAGAAACTGGTCTATCCCAGGAAATCAAACAATGTGTATTATAAAGTGACACATCCCTGATAGTGCAGCATAGTCCTCAGTTCACACCTGTATTCTCAGAATTCTTATGAATTCTTAAAGTGTCCATATTCACTAACATGAGTGTCTCAGTTTAGATGATATATTGTAGGATGAACCTATTTATACGTAACATGCCTGGGGTCAGCCCTGGTGAGAGCCCTGAGGCTAATTCCTCTTCCAAGCCGAAACAGTGACTGTACAATGGCTGCTGAGAGGGGGAAAAAAAAAGTTATTTTAATGGTTTTCTTTCCCTCTTTAGAGCAGAATAGCCTTCTTAGGTCTGAATCCCTAGAGACCAGGCCAGTTTGGAACCACCATGGCCAAGTTCATGGGAATGGCACCAATTCAGAGTAGTGGGTTCTCCCACGTTTGGAAAGCCAGTTGTGCAAGAGATTACGAATAAACTATCTTGAGCATTTTCACAGGCCTCACCAAAGCAGGACGTTAGATGAGATCAAATGGCTGCCTTTCCCTGCATGACCATATTTTTCCTGGTATCCTCCACTTTGGCACAGATTGTTTTTTCAGGTAAGCATATGTCTTGGGAGAGAAACATCTGTTTTTCTTTTACTTGCAGGAGAGAGAAAGAGTCATTTGTGACTGGATGGGTAAAGTTTTGCTGAAACATAGGCCTTTGGGCTTGTTCATGCAAATTGGGTATCAATTGGGTATCACTATTGGAAAGGGATTGCTATTGGATAGCAATTTAAAATTATTTTGAACATGACAAATGAAACAAAATAAACCAAAATGAACAAAAGTTTAGGTTCAAAGATGTGTCACTGCCTCCATACCCTTTTCCTTCCACTGCAGTCCCACCCTCATCTTTTATGTAACCAATCTTATTTTAGGTACCTATTTGCATCCTGCTTTTCCCAATTTAAGAATGTCCTGAAAATCAGTACATATCAGTTCACAGGGATTTCCTCATTCTTTTATATGACAGCATAAGACTTTTTTGGATGGATGTACCAAAGTTTATTCAACCAGTCTTAGGTGTACGGGCATTAGTTTGTGTCCAATATTTTGCAATTAAAAACAATGCTGCAATAAATAATCTTATTCATATGTATTTTTCTATTGTTGGAAGTTTATCTTCAGGGTAGATTCCTTGAATTGTGATTGAATGTGAATGCAAAGTAGTTTTGTTCAACGTTGCCAAATTTCACTTCATAAAAGTTGTGCCAACTTGCATTCCCACCAGTAATAGATGGTATTTCAATATAGTTTTCATTAGCATTTTTCTTATCATACTGCATTTGAATATCCTTCACAAATTCAAGGGTCATTTCCGTATCTTCTGGGTTTTGTGTGTGTGTATGAATTGTAGGTCCATGTATATAACTCATTCAGCAATTGGGATTTTTTTCCCCTCAATTTTAAAGTATTCTTTATATATCAGGTATATTAGCCCTTTATCTATGATATGTGTTGCAAATATTTTTTCCAGTTTTTCAGATATCTTTTTTAGTTTATATTTTGTCATGAAAAAGTTATTTTTATTTGGATGTAATAAAATGTACCAGTCCTTTCTGTTACTGCACAGATTAATGAGTCATTATCAGAAAGTCTTTCATGTATTAAGATTAAAGAGCAACTCGGTTGTGTTATATTTTGATCTTTGTATGGTTTTGTTTTTTATGTCCAGATCCAGATCCATTTGAAGTTTGTACTTATATATGGTATGCAGTATATATATATTACTTTACTTTTACTAGATGAAGGCTTTTATTTTTCTTTTCTCATAACTATATCCAGCTGCTTTTGTTATTAAAATATTCTGGCTTTTTACAATGAGAGAGGAGCATTCCATCCTTTTTATTCTCTGAAAGAGTGCATATGTAAACAGCATAGTCTATTCCTGGAGAGGTTGGGAGGCTTGTTGTTTCCTTTATGTGAAGATTTTAAAATCATACAACTTTTCTAACTTCGTAAATTCTAACTTTTGGAAAGCTAGAATTTTCTTGGATATTTTAAATATCACCTAACAGTGAGAGATAGGGCAAAACTTCAATAGGTCTTTTCTTATTTTATTCTCCCATAGCCAGCTGGTCATCCTCTATCCCTAAGCAACACCAGCACTCCTCGCACAAATCAGTTCACCATATCCCTCGGTCTCTCCAGAGCCAAGGAACTCCTAAGTTTTCTCGTCATCATTCTTAGTATCCTCTTTAGTTCAGCATCTTGGTAGGAACTGGCCTAATCCTTTATTTACTATATTACTTTTAATTTTTACAACAATCTTTAAAATGCATATACTTATCCTAATTGTCGTGACGAGGAAACTAAAGCCAACAAAAGTCAAGTAACTTAATGAAAATAACACGGTTTGCAAGTTAAGCATACAACCCCAAATGGTTTTTACTGTTTCCTCAATGACACAGCAAATTTATAAATGAAGGCAGGACTGTGAAAAGAAGGAGAGAATAAATAAATGGATGAAGTAGTTAACAAAGGAATACCACCCACAAATTTTGTTGTCACAGATTATTTTGTATACTTTGTACAAATGAGTAATTGCATTACATTTCTTTGTTCAGTCAGTAACGTCAGTGAGTGAAATCAAACTCCATGGAGAACTGTTTCTTTTAACCTATTGTGTCTGTACTTTATTTGCAGAAATCTTCAAACCACATGACTATTCTAAATGGCCTATGGTAAATTTAAATTTCTAAGTTCTGAATTCTGATTTTAATCTGATCACTCTCTTGACATGAGAGGCCTAAAACTTCATAGTGGTTAAGTAGAATGGAAGTTTTCTATGTGACTTTGGGCGTGTATCTTAACCTCTTCAGGCTTAGATTTACTCCCATGTAGCACAAGCATTATAATAGTAAGATGCATCTCTGAACATTAAATGAATTAATACCTGTCAACTGTCCAAGGCCACAGACTTTAACAATGGTATATATAAAATTTAATCCCAGTCTCAATACAGAACCCTCACTCTTAAAAACTACATTTAAGCCCTTATCTTCTAGGAGTTCAGAGACACATAACTATCTCTACTCACAAACTTCTTATAATGAGTTACTGGCATTGGGACTCCAAGTTTAAGTGAAAACTTTGCATCTGGGATTTAAGCTGAGTTATTATACTGCTTATGACTAGCAAATGATGAATGAGTGAGGATATTGTAGTCAGAAAAAAACTTGCCTGACCAAAGCCCAGAGGAGAGGAAATCTTGCAAAAAGATCAATTGACTAGTAACATTTGATATTATTTCTATGTGGGGCAGAAGTGACAGGCCAGGAATAGATGAGGGAAAATCTATCAGTTGTTATTCATATGATATTTTATGATGTTTGCAGCCCCCATGTAAAATGTACTACCCACTGGATCCTCTTTATGACGCAAACTGTCCTGAGGTGACAGCATATGTTTGTGCTACAAATGGCCACACTTACAAGAATGAGTGTTTCCTTTGTGTTGATCAGTGGTAAGTTCAAAATAAAATACCATTATTTTTTCTCTATATTTCTTCACAGAAATTTCCAATAATTTTAGCAAGGAACTGGATTTGCTGATGCATGGGATTTTTTTTTTTTTATAGCCTCTTGTTCACAAAAGACTGGGGACAGACTACGTACATAGTAAAGAGAAAAGTCTTTTTAAAAAAGCTAGTTAACATTCAAAGTTGACTCATTTAAAAAAAAAGAAAGAAAAGTTTACATGATATTTTGGCATAACTGTACAGAGATCATATTAGTAGATAGTCTATAGATTATATTCAAGAAATAAATAGAAATCCATTTTTAAAAAAATTAAATTTTCTTTAACAAGTCACAGTGACATCCCTATGAGTAGCACCCATATTGCTGCCTGGAAGAAGTAAATATAGATATTGATACAGACACAGACATAAATACAGGTGTAGATATACACATAAGTAACAAAGTGATTATGTGGTTTTACATGGAAAAAAACTGACTGTCAACTTTTAATTTTTTTTTGCCTTTCAAATAAATTCAATGGGAAATTTAGATTAAAAAATAATATTCCTTGTGATCTATTTTAGCTCTATTTGAAATTGTTTTTACAAATCAGCCTTGTCGTGTCTTGTCAGTAACTCTTCCATGACCTATGAGATCCTCTCTGTTGGGAGTCTCCAGGAGTACCCTCAGGTTTGATGATTCCCTAGTAGGACTGACAGAACTCAGAAAAGCTGTTATATGCATGCTAACAGTTTATTACAATGAAAGGATACAGAATAAAATCAGCAAAGGCAGAAAACTCATCGTGTGGAGTCTAGGAGATCAGGCACAAGCTTCCAGTTGTCCTCTCCCAGGGGAGTCACACCGGCAGTGCTTAAATTCTCCCAGCTATGATGTGTCATAACTTATATAAAGTATTGAAAACCTGGGAAGCCCACCAAAGCTTTGGTGTCCAGGGTTTTTACTGGGGACATGCAGCACCTACATGATTGACAACTACTTAGTCTCCAGCCCCCTCCCCCTAGGAGTTAAACTGATACAGAGTGGCTCAGCACCACAGGTGAACAGAAACAGGCATTCACCTCAGGGTAAATTATCTGGCATGACCTATGGCCCTAGGTTACAAAGTTACTCTTATCAGCCAGAATATCCCAAGGGTGTAGAGATTACTTCCTCTGAGCTGATTTGAGCATCTCAAGTCTGCTGAGCTAACTCTTTAATGCATATCTTCCTTTGAGAAGAATCTTCATGGACTTCTGGCATCACATTAGCATGCCACCACAATTATTTCTGAGCACTGAAGGAAACGAGGTGTAGAAACTAGTCCAATAAAGGTAATACTTGCTCATCTTCAGAGCAAGTACTAGACTCAGAGGATGACTTTAAAGGAAAAGAATGGGAACTGAAAAATGTGAATTAACCAAGTGTCTCCCATTGACTTCAAAGAAAGATGAATGAGAATTCATGAATATTAGCAGACTATGTAGAATGATTAAACTACATAATCATTCCTTCCAAATGTGGTTGTTGTCACTTTCTCAGGCAGGGCTAATTAGGCAAAAGACATTGGGAAGTGTCTTCTTAGCTCTTCCACATAAGCCTTCTTCACACTGTCTGGTATTTGGACGCACACCATTAAAATGAGCAGCCTAAGAAGGACCCACCCACAATGGCCTGGGCTTCTGAAAATCAGCATAGGTTGATGCAGAATTACACTGGGGACTTGATTTTCCACTATGCTACAACCAAATGGCTTCTCAAAGATGGTTCTGAGATTTTTTTCAGCCTCATCTAGGAGACTTGAGAAAGTCTCAAAAGCTCTATGAGCATGCCTCTGATCTGTTCTGGCACTCTCTCACCCTCTCACTCTCATTCTCTCTCCTTTCTTTCTTTCTTCCTTTCCTTTTCTATCCTGTAAGTCTGCCAGATATACTATGAACACTAGCTGTTTTTTCTCAATCAAAGTATAAATAAGGAGCCTCTGCTGATTAAAAAAGAAAAAATGGTTCTCTCATTGGAGCCATTATGAACGTAGTTCTTATCAAACATATCTATTTCTGGAACACAGAGAACACTGATGCCAATGGCAGGGATGGTACAGTTGCCTGTATATTTGTTTTAATTCTCACTGTGACTTGCATGTATAAACGTGGCCTTCATGCCATTTCTGGATCTCGGGGAAACAAGAATAGTCATTATGCTCTTTTGAGTAATAGAGGCATAAGAGTAATTCTTCTGTCTCTGCTCTTAGCTAGTGTTTTGAAGAAAACTCCTGAGAAACTGGACTCACAATCCTGAGAGATATCCGCCATTTATGAACAATGTAAATCCCTTGAAAAACAGAAAACTTAAGAGTGTGTCTTGCCCAGAATTGAAAAAAAATCAGTCATTATCCTTAAAGGAATCCCCCAAGCCTACCCAGTGTAGGGCCCTCATAATAACTACCAAGAAAATAGAGTTGTATGAAACAGATCCCAGACTCTTCATAAGTTTGTGGTCTTATGTGGCAAAAAGAATATATTACATAAGAAAATTCATGATAACAGAAAACAGTATTGGTTCTGTTTAACCAGAATAGTATTTGAGTAAGTTTTTATGGTTGACAGTATTTCAAAAATCAGATTTTACCTAAAAATATAGATTTCCAATTTATTTTTAAAAAATCAAACATTACATTAATAGTAAGCTAGGATTTCACATTCAAGAAATAAGCAACAGTTATCTAGTAGCAGTTCCCCATCCAAATGGAGTGCAGGCAATATATATATTCTTTTTCAGATTCTTTTCTACTATAGGTCATTACAAGATACTGAGTATAGTTCCCTGTGCTATACAGTAGGTCCTTGTTGTTTATCTATTTTATATACAGTAGTATGTATATGTTAATCCCAAACTCCTAATTTATCCCAACCTGCTATCGCCTTTGATAACCCTATGTTTGTTTTCTATGCCTATGAGTCTATTTCTGTTTTGTAAATAAGTTCATTTGTATCCTTTTTTAAGGTTCCACATATACATGATATCATATGACATTTGTCTTTTTCTTTTTCTGACTTACCTCACTTAATATGATAATCTCTAGGTCCATCCATATTGCTGCAAATGCCACTATTTCATTCTTTTTTATGGCTGAGTAATATTCCATTACACACACACACACACACACACACACACACACACACACACACACACACACACCATATCTTCTTTATCCATTCATCTGTTGATGGACATTTAGGTTGCTTCCATGTCTTGGCTAATACTGCTATTAACATTGGGGTGCATGTATCTTTTCAAATGAGAGTTTGATCCAGATATATGCCCAGGAGTGGGACTGTAGGATCATATGGTAACTCTGTTTTTAGTTTTTTAAGGAACCTCCATACTGTTCTCCATTGTGGCTGCACCAATTTACATTCCCACCAATGGTGTAGAAGGGTTCCCTTTTCTTCACACTCTCTCCAGCATTTATTATTTATAGAGTTTTTAATGATGGCCATTCTGACTGGTGTGAGGTGATACCTCATTGTATAACCTCATTGTAGTTCTGATTTGCATTTCTCTAATAATTAGTGATGTGGAACATCTTTTCATGTGCCTGTTGGCCATCTGTATGTCTTCTTTGGAGAAATGTCTATTTAGGTCTTCTGCCCATTTCCTGATTGGGTTGTTTGTCTTTTTTTTTGATATTAAGCTGATGAGCTGTTTGCATATTCTGGAAATTAATCCTTGTTGGTCTCATCGTTTGCAAATATTTTCTCCCAGTCCTTAGGTTGTCTTTTCGTTTTGTTTATGATTTCCTTTGCTGTGCAGAAGCTTTTAAGTTCAATTAGGTCCCATTTGTTTATTTTGGTTTATATTTTCATTACTCTAGGAGGTGGATCAAAAAAGATACTGGTGCCATTTATGTCAAAGAGTGTTCTGCCTATGTTTTCCTCTAAGAGTTTTATAGTGTCTGGCCTTATAATTAGGTCTTTGATACATTTTGAGTTTATTTTTATATATGATGTTAGAGAATGGTCTAATTTCATTCCTTTACATGTAGCTGTCCAGTTTTCCCAGCACCACTTATTGAAGAGAATGTCTTTTCGCTGTTGTATATTCTTGCCTCCTTTGTCATGAGGCAGTTAAAGTATTCTTAAAGAAAAAGTGCAGGGACTGGTGGTGCAGTGGATAAGACTCTGTGCTCCCAATGCACGGGGCGCAGGTTAGATCCCTGGTCAAGGAACTAGATCCTACATGCATGTTGCAACTAATAAGAGTTCACATGCCACAACTAAGGAGCCCATGTGCCACAACTAAGGAGCCCACAAGCCGCAACTAGGGAGACGGCAAGCTATAATTAAGGAGCCCGCCTGCTGCAATGAAGACCCAGAGCAACCAAATAAATTAAAAAAAAAAAAAAAAAAAAAAAAGCTAATACTATGTTGAGAGGTTTAAAAAAAGAAAAAGTGCAAAAGAAAATAGAATGGGCAATTTACACAGGGCTCACTGCTTGGGAAAACACATGGAACTGAGAAACGGCAATGTCTTTAGGGAAATAAGGAAGATAAAAATAGTGTTGAAAGGAATGTCAGGTATTTAAAGGACAGTAATAAATAAGGGTGGAAAGTTAGGCAGAGGCTAGTCTTCTGGGAAACATAAATCCTAAAGTAAGGGGAACAGGCTGTAGTCTATGGGCAGTGTAAATCTAGTGAAAATTTGAGTAAAGAGTGTGAATTATGTGAATTATTATGCATAGCATTATTGCTATGGTTATCTTTTACTTCTTGGTAGAAAAATTTGACATTGCTACACTGAATGGAAAGGTATTAAAATGGGAATGGGTTGGGGAATGAAAGACTCTCTACTGAAAAACTTCACAGAGCAATTTTTGAATAATCAAGACATGGTGGGGAATGTGCCAACTGTGGTGGCCATGAAAAGAGATGGAGGTAAAGGGAACTGTAGAAGCAGCTCCCTTTCCCAGGACTTCATTTGGAAGAGAAAGGATGTGAAGCAAGGCCCCCTTTCCTTATGATACTAATCTCTTTTTTCTTCTCTTTTCTTTAGGGAATTCGGTCCTCATATTAAATTTGATAAATACGGAAAATGTGATTAATGGGTAACAGAGTACTATATACTTGCTTATTCTTTCCACTACTTAATTCTGAAAATTATTTCTTTTGGAATTTGAGGGTGTATAATAAATAACACAACTCCATGCTGCACCCAAATTTGGAACAAAATTGGAAACAAAAGAAAACTAATGGAGAACTGAGTATCACATTTATTAGAAATAAACACCATACTGAAAAAGGTGGTAGATATTCATCTCTGGGTACTGATTGTTTTAAGTCAGCTTTCAGTTTGCTTGGGGCTGAGGTCTGTTATCAAACGTGCTTATGAACACTCCCCTGAATTCAGTTTATCCCAAATTGCAGGCTTATCTGCAAGGTCAGACCCTGCCCCACTAATCTCACTTAAAGACATGAACAAAAGAGAAAATATCCCCTCCACACATGCACACAGTTGTTTGAGAATTTCTACCTCATATTCATAAATGAAGCCCACCTTCAGTAGAAGAGAAAAAGGTCCACATGCTAACAGAAGGAGAGAAGAAGAGCCAAGAGCTTTGGAGAACAAGCATGTTTGTGAGAGAAAGGGAGAGTGCTCATCGTCTGACCCCCAATTGCAGTATACCTAATTCTCACTCCATCCCATTGTTCACATTACATCGTTCAATAAATTCCCTTTTCTTTTTTTGCTTGATCTGGTCTATAATCTGTCACTTGTAGCTGAAAGATCTTGATTAATACAGGGAGATGAAGTCATTATTTTACTTGAGGCTGGGGAAATGAAAAGTAAAGAGCTCCTCTCTCCTTTGCCATGTGTGCTCTGTGCTAGTACCTGTTGTTGCCACTAGATGCCAGCCTCATTCTTCTAACTTAATCTGACTAGCTGAACCAGACAGGTCCAGAAAGGTGTGCACAAGTCTACTTTCTCCATCACCTTTCCAGCATATACACAGTCCACCTCTGCTAGCAGGGGAGACCCTCGTCCTCTTATGTCTTCCTGCCTCCTGTCCCCAGCACCTCAGGCCAGTAGGATCCAGCTGGGTGGCTCTCTTTGGAGCTGGGGTGATAAAGTTTCAGGTCTCTCAGGTCCCTCAAAATAAAGAGTCTCTTAAAATACAGACCTTCTCTTGTTAATTATCAACTTGTATAGTTGAACACTATTTCATTATTTCACCTTTCCATCTCCGCCTCACCAAAAATAACAAAAGCAGAATCTTCTCCCCAAAAAGGGGGTGGGAGGTATAACTTGTCCTACCACAGAATAAAAAAGAGAGAACCAGGAAAATTCTATCTTTTATTTTCCCCTCCTCAAAAAAAAGAGAGCCCACAATTATTCTACTTTAGCAGGAAAATAAACAGGCATAGTTAGAAATCCCTGACTTAACAAGCATCTTCTCTGTTGTGTGAAAATGCTGGGCTGACTGGGAGACAGATAGGAACACACACACGGTAACTAAGCTCATATGAAGTGTAAGCTGAGAATGGAAATAACCATCTGAAGTTTTAGATGAGAACACAGGCGTTCCAGTAAAGGGAGGGGCAGTTTGACATCTTGGCCCAGCCTTACAAGCAGAGGTAGAGTTCTGACAATAATTAGCCCATGTTCAGTGAGCACATGCACCATGCCAAGCGCTGTGTTTTATTTGCTTTACCTCAATTAATCCTCTCCACAGTCCTATAAGCCTGCTACCATTGTCACCCCCATTTTACAGATGAGGAAACTAAACTTAGACAAGGTAAACTATGCAATCTTGTAGTTTATAAAGAACTGAAATTTAAACTCAATTATCCTGCTCCTAACCACAACCTTACGTTGTCTACAAACCCAAAAGGGACTAGAAAAAGAGAGCCTAGATGCATTAATGGACAAATAATGTATCAAAATAAAATTTTGTTTTCAAAATTATAAAAGCATTCCTCAAATGGGAGCCAAGTTTCCTGCTTACTTTTCAGATACTTAAAATAAATTAGTTAATACTCACTTAGCATCAACTTTTTAGGTTTGATCTGCCATTTCTGTTTTCTGATCTCCAGATCTATTTATTCTCTATAGAACAGTAAGAAATTTTTTTATAGAGCACAGGCAAATAAAACCTATTGGTTTGTTTAACGAACATTTATTGGGTGCCTATGCTGTGTCAGACACTGTTCTAGGCACTGGGCAGATAAGGCCTGTGTTCTCAAGGAGTTCACATTCAGATGACCTTGGTAAGAGCATAGTGCTGGGGGAAAAACGATAACAAACAAATAAACAAAACACACGAATAGCAAGGTCAGGAGTGGATACTGCCTGCTATAAGCAGAGAGATTGCTAGAGGGGCTAGGAGAAGTCAAGACCAGATGTTGAGATCAGAGAGCTCTGGGAGATACAACGACGTCATGTAGGTAGGCCGTAAAGCCACGGATAGAAGTCTAGGTCTTATTCTAAATGAGATGAGAAGCCGTTAAAAGGGTATTCCTTTAATACTTTGAAGACTTTGAGCTACAGCCTGCTCCTCTAGATGCAACTCCTGAACATAATTTATCTGTAAACACTATGGCGGATTTCTCACTTCTTCATCTGCCTCCTGACTTTCCAGACCCTTTCTCCTCAGAGCATGGTCAGGAACAGCACTGGGAGCTTGTTAAAAATGCAGAATTGCAGATTTCACTGCAGACGTGCTGGGTCAAATTCTACAATTTATCAAGATCCCCAGTGGGATTTCAATGCATCTCAGGTTGAGAGGCATTGATGTATACCCCTTAGAGGAGACTTTGGGAAAGAGAAGTGGTTTTTTTTTTTTTTTTTTTCCCCAACGGTTTTGTGTTTTTCCTGGGAGACAAATATGCTCCCAAGACATTGCCTGGCTAAGTGTTAATGAGTCTGAACAAGGCTCACTTCAGCATCATTAGTCGTTAGTGGTAAATGGCTAAGAATACAAGCTCTGAAACCAAACTACCTGAATTCAAACCTCAACTCGATCTCATGTTACTTAAGTGAACTTCAGCAAGTTAGTTAGCCTCTCTCCTCTGTACCTTAACTTTCTTATGTGATAAAAACTGTTCTTGGACAGGGAGATCAGCTCGGTGCTTTGTGACCACCTAGAGAGGTGGGATAGGGAGGGTGGGAGGGAGATGCAAGAGGGAGGAGATGTGGGGATATATGTATAGCTGATTTACTTTGTTATAAAGCAGAAACTAACACACCATTGTAAAGCAATTATACTCCAATAAAGATGTTAAAAAACAAAACAAAACAAAAACTGTGCTTGGAACATAAGGATTTATCATCATTGTTTTATAATTATATCATTATATTATTATCATTATTATCATCATCATCATCACCACACTTGGTTCTTTTCTCCTGTACAACATTAGGAAGCTTTAAATCAGTTGGGGGAATAATAATATTTGTGGAAAGTGTAAACCAATTTTATTGAAAGTCACTGTGTGATAAAATCTGCATGTTCAGTTCTCATAGGACATTCATTCTTTTGAATGTCTTGCCATTTCCATGACTCAACTACAACATCTGTGCAAATGATTCCTTGTGCTTATCTTTTCCATGATGTGAGCTTCAGTCTCATCTCTCTACTCTCCTGCTAGACCCTTGTATCTGAATTTTCTATCATCATCTTACAGTCTAAAGGTCCAAATTCAACCAAGTGTCTCTCTCCACAAGTCAGCTCCTCTTCCAGCTGCCCCTGTTTCAGTCCAAGGAGCTTTATTTTCTCAGTTACGAGGCTCAAAAATGTTATTCTTCCTTTATCTCCCAAATGACTCCACATATAGCCACATAGTCACCAAACCCTCTAGTGAAATTCCTTAACCACTTTTGTCTAAGGATCAATTTTTTAAATGTTCAACCCTTCCAAGACCAATAATTTTACAAAATATAAAATGCATTACTAGAAAATGGAATGATAAAAATTCCTCAAAACAAAGCCAACATTATTAAATTCACCTATAAAATTAATTTTAATAAATTCAGTAAGTACAAATACAACATAAAAAAGAGAAAAAAATTAGAGAACTGTACTTACTTACTGAAATTGGGCATATAAGTGATTAATACAGTTAATTGCTATTTTATTCACAATGTATGGTTTTTTGCAGTTACAGTACAATTGAGCAAAATAGCAATTCCCAGTAAGAAACACCTATATGATTGTTTTGAAATAACAGTGTTCTTGTAGCTATTAAAGGTTTTAATATGCTCCTTGCTTGTTAGGTCATCTAATCTTGTCTCCAGAGGATAATGCTGCCTCTGAGGCTAATGTATGTTTAAAACTCTTTCTCTGTTGTTTTATTTAAATAAAAACCAATCTCACAGACAATATTTACATGAATTTTTTAGAAGCTATTTTAAAGCACTTTCAGCCAGCTCAGGATATTCAGTCTTAACTTCCATAGGAAATGAAGAAAGTGATGTATTTTCAAAATTGACCTTTAATCCTTTCATCAGTAGCCAGTTCCAAAATGTGTTGTGTAAAATTACAGTTAACTTGAACTTATATTTGATGAAACAAATAGATCTGGATCCATAAATTTCCTATGCATGAATGTTCTTTTGACAGAAAATAAAATTGAGGTACTTCCCTGGTGGTGCAGTGGTTAAGACTCCGTGCTCCCAATGCAGGGGGCCTGGGTTCAATCCTTGACCAGGGAACTAGATCCCACATGCATGCCGCAACTAAGAAGCCCATGTGCCGCAACTAAGGAGCCCACGTGCCGCAAGTAAGAAGTCAGCAAGCTGCAACTGAGAAGCCCACCCGCTGCAACCAAATTAATTAATTAATTAATTTAAAATTTTAAATTAGATACAAATATGTAAGATTTTGGTGCTAACTTTTCACAGACATTCAATATCAAAATTATCACCAACTATTGATAATTGTTAAATCATATATGACATAACAGTTTGTAGATACTCTGTTCATCCAAACATCTAACTTTTGTCCTTGACCTTTGTTCATGAAAAACACCTTACATTCCTTCTTTGAATGAATATATTAAAATCACTAAAAATACCAAACATATCAGACAAATAAGTCTGGCTAATTCATATCTTTAAAATTTGAGATCAAACTGGTTTCAAATCTTGCAGAAACAGTGTGAGTTTTTTCTATAGTTGAAATATTCAACAGATCATTTCTTTCTGATAACCATAGAGCACAACCATTGTTAAGATCCACAACCATATTATCACATAAAAAAGACAATAACATCCAAGAGGTAATGCATTAGACATATATAATTCACAATTTCTACTATGTCATTAAGAACTGTGTTTAGTTCAACTACTAAAAGTATTTTTCATAGTGATACTTTCTCCATGAAGGAAGAAGTGATTTATATTCTAGTGCACCCTCTTTAATCTAGAGAATCATTAAGCACATTTTCTTGTCATTAGAGGTTCAGTATCAGAAAATACAACTATGCAAAACTTTAGTTTAAGACCATATCTATTGACAATGTAATCTTTCAGAATTTTGTGTAGGTCAGAATTAGTTTTATTTGTTGCCAGTGAAGACCAAAAACAAAGAAACAAACAAACACCTTCCTTCACATGTACATCATGTGTAAACTGCACAAGTACAAGTCAAGTTATAGTGGAAGATACTACACTAGCTTTATTTGTTCTATGAGTTAATATTTCATACCACCACTAGCATACAATGGTGCTACTGGAAATTAATAGCTGAGCAATCATCTTTGCCGAAAATTCACCTAATATTTTCAAGTCCATATCTCTGATACAAATTCTTTCACTGATGACTCAGCATTGTATATATTTATTTTGGTCTTAGTGGCCTTAAGTAATATTTAATAAGGAGCCCAGTAATATATTTATGTCAAACTTTAAAACTCTGTTTCTATCAGACTTTTAAATTCCATACTCATTCTTTTGACAAATTCTTTTGGTTTGAGCTTGTCTCTTTATGTTTTATATGTAAATGGACATATAGAACCATTAAAGAGCCAAAGCAATCTTTTTTTTCCTGAAATTTAAAGAAAAAATTTATTGAAGATCTGAAAAACAATTTCTAAAAGATTGACTTTTCCAGAAAACTAGCTACACAATGCATTGCATCTATAATGTTAAAAACGTGCATTAGACACAAATACAAAAACCATGAAACAAGCCACCATTCTTTGACAATATGAGCAAAGATAAAATGCCTAAGGAACAACATGGATGACTTGCAAAGGATGGGCTCTTTAGTGTAAGCACCATAAAAAAAAACGGGGGAGCACAAATGGATGAGTGTGTTCAGTTATACACACTGAATTGAACCTTTGGCACTAGGAATCAGAGCATTTTGTCATATAGCATTAACACATATTACAAAAGTGCGTAGTGTCAAAGGAATAGAACCACCAGCATTCAAAAGCAGCTTTGTCAACTAAGCAATAAAACACTACAGTATGTCTCTCTGTTGTCCATCATTGAATACACTGGTAGCAACTTTGAAATGGAAAAAAAAAAAGAAAAAGGAGCTGTAACCCCTTTTATTTTCTGTTTAAAATCAAACAGAAAACAAACATCACTTCTGTTATACACTAACATTTCCAAAGTACATCATTTGTACAAGAGAAGGACTAAGAAACAAAATGTGTTTACAGGGATCCAAACATGAGTGAGTATAAGTGCCTCACACAGCTTTCCAATGGTACTCAGGAGGAGCCACTTTATAATCGCTGGCACTAAACAAAGTTGCAGTGTTCTTTGCCAGGTATTTTAGGAAATCATGAAGATAATTCAGTAATAAAGCAAGAAGAGCCAAAGCAATCTTGAGCAAGAAGAATAAAGCTGGAAGCATCACACTTCCTGACTTCAAACTATATTACAAAGTTATGGTAATCAAAACAGTATGGTGCTGGGAAAAAAACAGACATACAGACTGATGCAACACAATAGAGAACCCAGAAATAAACCTGTGCATTTATGGTCAACTGATCTTTGACAAGGATGCCAAGAACACACAATGGGGAAAAGAGTCTTCTCCAAATGAAACGAATGAAATTGAGTCCCTATCTCATACCATAAAGAAATCAAATTAAAATGGATTAAAGACTTAAACATAAGACCTGATATCATAAAAGCCCTATAAGCAAATGTAGGGAAAAACATTCTTGATGTTGGTCTTGGCAAAAATTTTTCAATGTATCCCCAAAAGCACAGGCAACAAAAGCAAAATTAGACCAGTGGGATTATATCAAACTAAAAAGCTTCTGCACAGCAAAGTAAACAATCAACAAAGTGAAAAGGCAATCTACCGAATAGGGAAAAAAAAAATATTTGCAAAAACCACATATTGACAAGAGGTTAAATCCAAAATATATGATGAACTCATACAATTCAATACCAAAAATGCAAATAACCCGATTAAAAAACATGCAAATGACTTAAATGGACACTTTTCAAAGGAAGAAATTCAAATGACTAAGAGGTATATGAAAAGGTGCTCAACATAATAATCAGGGAAATGCAAATTAAAACCACAATGAGATATGACCTCACACCTATCAGGATGGCTATTATCAAAGACAAAATATAGCAATTGTTGGTAAGGATGTTGAGGAAAGGGAACTCTGGCACATTGCTGGTAGGAATGAAAATTAGTACAGCCATTATGGAAAACAATATGGTACTTCTTCAAAAAATTAAAAATAGATTTACGATATGATCCAGTAATCCCATTTCTGAGTATATATCCAAAGGAAATGGTATCACTATCTCAATGAGATCTTCACTCTAATGTTCATTTGCAGCATTATTCACAGTAGCCAAGATATGGGGAAAAAACCTAAATGTGTTACGACAAATGAATGGATAAAGAAAATGTGATACACACACATGCACACACACACACTGGAATATTATTCAGCCTTAAAAAAGAAAGAAATCCTGCCATTTGCAACAACATGGGTGGGGCTGGAGGACTTTATGCTAAATGAAATAATCAAGAAACAGAAAGAGAAATACTGCATGATCTCACTTATATGTGGAAACTAAAATAGCCAAACTCATAGAACAGAGAGTATAATGGTGGTTGCCAGGAATTAGAGGAGGGAGAAATGAGGTGATGTTGATCAAAGGTTACAAAGTTACCATTATGCAAAATTAATAAGTTATAGATATCTAACATACAGCATGGTGAGGATGGTTAGCAACATATGATTATACACTTGAAATTTTTGAAGAGGTTAGATCTTAAATCTTTTCAACATACATACAAAATGGTAGCTGTGTAGAGATGATATGTTATTTAGCTTGATTGTAGTGATATCATGATGTGTGTGTGTGTATACAGCAAGTTAGAAAGTTTTATATTTTAAATATATACAATTTTATATGTCAAAGATATCTCAATAAAGGTGTTTTTTAAAAACAAAAAAACAAAAAACTTTAAACATAGAGTTACCATATGGTCCAGCAATTCTACTGCTAGGTATAAAACCAAGAGAACTGAAAACTTATGCCCCTACTGAAAACTTGTACAGAAATGTTGATAACATCATTATTCATAATAGCCAAAAAATGGAACAACCCAATTGCCCATAAACAAAATATGGTATTTTCATACAAGGGTGTTACTGAGTGATAAAAAGGAATAAAGTGCTGATATTTGCTACAATATGAATAACCTTTGAAAACATAATATTAAGTGACAGAAGCCAGTCACAAAAGATCACATAATGTATGATTTAATTTATATGAAATGTCAAGAACAGACAAACCCCACAGAGACAGAAAGATTAGTGATTCCTTAGGGCTGGGGAGAAATCCCAAGTGACTACTGATGTGTAGTTTCTTTTGGAGGGTGATGAAAATATTCTAAAATTGAGGTGATGGTTGCATAACCCTATGAATATCCTAAAACCCACTGAATTATATACTTTAAGTGGATGAATTGTATGGCTTGTGAATTATATGTCAATAAAGCTTCTATCAAATCAAACAAATAAAAAAAAGAAAATCCAGTAAGGCTTACTTTGCCATATATAAATTATGGCTAAAGCAAATACAATTTTGACTTTTCTAACTTACATAATAATGTTAAATTATAAATTTTTAAAAAGACTTGTTTAAAATTAATGAGCACAAAAATTTAAAAGCTTAATTATCTTATCTTTGATCATTATATACTTGGGGAATATGCAGTGGTATGCTGATCAACTGGTTCTCTGGGGGGAGGGAGGGTGGGAGTCATGATTTGTAGCATTTGCCAATTTTTGTGGTGTAAATACTCTCTAGTGGCCAAATCCAAGCTACCTTTAAAAATCAGCTTGCAAAATCTCTGAATATTTAATAGCCAACTCTCAAGTGCTGGTAAAAGCTGATTCCAGTACTCCACTCTAAGTCCACAAACTAATCTTAAAATATCACATAATCTCATTCTAATTAAAAACTTTTAAAAAAATTGAGGTATACTTGACTTACAATGTTCCATCAGTCTCTGGTGTATAGCAAAGTGATTCAGTTATATATATGTTACTTTTTCATATTATTTTCCATTATAGGTCATTATAAGATATTGAATATAGCTCCCTGTGCTACACAGTAGGACCTTGTTGTTTATCTATTTTTTATATATAGTAGTTTGTGTCTGCTAATCCCAAGCTCCTAATTTATCCCTACCCGTAACCATTTTCCCGTTGGTAACCACAAGTCTGTTTTCTGTCTGTCTGTTCCTGTTTTGTAAATAAGTATATTTGTAACATAGATTCCACATATAAGTGATATCATATGATATTTGTCTTTCTCTGTCTGACTTACTTCACATAGTATGATAATCTCTAGGTCCATCCATGTTGCTGCAAATGGCATTATTTCAGTCTTTTTTATGAGTAATATTCCATTATATATATCTATATCTATCTTCTTTATCCATTCATCTGTCAATGGACATTTAGGTTGCTTCCATATCTTCGCTATTGTAAATAGTGCGGCAGTGAACATCGGTGTGCATGTATCTTTTCAAATTATGGGTTTCTCCAGATATATGCCCAGGAGTGGGATTGCTGGATCATATGGTAACTCTATTTTTAGTTTAAAAAATTTTTTTTATCTATTTTTGGCTGCATTGGGTCTTCGTTGCTGCGCGCGGGCTTTCTCTAGTTGTGGCTAGCGGGGGCTACTCTTCGTTGCGGTGCATGGGTTTCTTGTTGCAGTGGCTTCTCTTTGTTGTGGAGCATGGGCTATAGGTGCACGGGCTTCAGTAGTTGTGGCACACGTGCTCAGTAGTTGTGGCTCGTGGGCTCTAGAGCGCAGGTTCAGCAGTTGTGGCGCACGGGCTTAGTTGCTCTGCAGCGTGTGGGAACTTCCCAGCCTAGGGATCAAACCCATGTCCCCTGCATTGGCAGGCAGATTCTTAACCACTGTGCCACCAGGGAAGTCTCTATTTTTAGTTTTTTAAGGAACCTCCATACTGTTTTCCATAGTGGCTGAACCAACTTACATTCCCACTAAAAGTGTAGGAGGGTTTCCTTTTCTCCATACTCTCTCCAGCATTTGTTATTTGTAGACCTTTTAACGATGGCCATTCGGACTGGTATGAGGTGATACCTCATTGTAGTTTTGATTTGCATTTCTCTAATAATTAGCAATGTTGAGCATCTTTTCATGTGCCTATTGGCCATCTGTATGTTTTCTTTGGAGAAATGTCTACTTAGGTGGTCTGCCCATCTTTTGATTGGTTTGTTGTTGTTGTTTTTGGATATTGAGTTGTATGAGCTGTTTGTATATTTTGGATATTAATCCCTTGTCAATCGCATTGTTTGCAAATATTTTCTCCCATTATGTAGGTTATCTTTTTGTTTTCTTGATGATTTCCTTTGCTGTGCAAAAGCTTTTAAGTTTGATTAGGTCCCATTTGTTTATTTTTGCTTTCATTTCTATTGCCTTGGGAGACTGCCTAAGAAAATATTGCTACAATTTATGTCAGAGAATGTTTTGCCTATGTCCTCTTCTAGGAGTTTTATGGTGTCCTGTCTTATATTTAAGTCTTTAAGCCACTTTGAGTTTATTTTTGTGTATGGTGTGAAGGAGTGTCCTAACTTCACTGATTTCCATGTGGCTATCCAGCTTCCCCAACACCACTTGCCAGAGACTGTCTTTTCTCCATTGTATATTCTTGCCTCCTTTGTCAAAGATTAATTGGCTCTAGGTGTTTGGGTTTACTTCTGGACTCTCTATTCTGTTCTGTTGATCCACATGTCTGTTTTTGTGCCAATACTATGCTGTTTTGATTACTGTTGCTTTGTAGTGCTGTCTGAAGCCTGGGAGGGTTATACCTCCAGCTTTGTTCTTTATCCTCAGGATTGCATTGGCAATTCTGGGTCTTTTACGGTTCCATATAAATTTTAGGATTATTCGTTCTAGTTCTGTGAAAAATGCCACGGGTAATTTGATAGGGGTTACATTAAAAACCTTTTAAATTCTTTCACTCTGTTCAAGTTACTGCCACTTAGAAACAGTAAGTGGTATCCCTTCTACTTTCCCTCTTCATCACTTGATACTTTCTAATTTTTATCTTCCAGCTCTTTCTTTCTAAATCAACAGCTTCTCAAATTTGGGCTACTGATCACTCACTCCTAGCCTCTGATAAACCTCCTCTTGTCTCCAATGGCCTTCCAGATTGGGCCCCTCTACAATCCCTTCTCTTTTCATCTTCTTCCTTTGTCGTCCCCATTAAACTTGATATTATTCTACTCTTCTGGCTCCAAAACTCTTTCTCATTGTAGTTAATTTTCCCAATTGGAAAAAAAAAATCATAGAAAATTCCTGTATGATCTTCTGCTTCTCTTCTCCTCTTCTTGGATTTCAACTCCTAACCCTCCTTCTTTGCTGCCCAGGCTCTCCTTCTATGAAGATTCCTTATCTCCAGTTTTGCCTTCTTCTCAACGCCTTGGTTCCTACATCCCCTCCTCACACCCACCTGACTGAGGCACTCCTTCCTAACTTCTGTGTCCCTTCATCACTCTACTAGTCAACCCACTCTAATGTCTTCACATTCCAATCTCCTCACCTAAGGACCTGGAGATTTTCCCTTTACCATCATTTTGGGGGCACAGCCTAGGAGCTAGGCTGGAGGTTCTCATTCATAGACTGGGAAAATGGAAGGCACTAGCCATGATTTCTCCCCTTCTGCTTCTCCCTTCCCGTGTTGCTATGCCTGTTCACAATTCTGCTCATGATCTGTCCAAACTATGACTCTGGATGATAGCTGTGCCCACCCATATTACCTCTATTCAAAATCTGGGAAAAGCAATGTGTGAGAAAGAACTCTAAGAAGCTGTTGTCCAAATCCTCTGCCAGGCACCTGCAGAGACTGAATCTAACAAAGAGGAGCATGGAAGCTTCTGATGTCATCAGTCATTCAACATGGTGCAGGGGAGGAAAACCTTGACTAGGATTCTGTTACAAAACATATATTAACAAGAAAAAAGCATACAAATGTACTTAGTGTAAGTTTTACTTATAAAATGGGAGGAAGTGAAGAACCAAAGAAGACCTAAATGCTCTTATACTTGGCTGAACGAAGAGAGGTAATTGTAGAAAAGTAACTGAAATATATGGGAGGCTAAGGAAGGTAAGAATTATTTTAACGAGATCTGTTTCTACAGAATTCTCTCGGCACTGACTCCCGTTTCTTGTGATGTGCGTCTTTCCTCCTTGTATAGAGAGGACATCTTTCACATGGGAGTGTTAACCCTTGCTTTCAGAAAGAAAAGGGCATTCAGAATACCCTTCTTGCACCTGCTGTTTTACAGGTGCCTTTAGCTCAAAATAATGCTTATGCCAAAGTGGCATATTTTGGGGTGGCACATTCTTGCCAAACTTCACTGGCAATCACATCACCTGGAAGGAAAACACATGTGACTGCCTGAGTGATGGGTTCACTTTTCCTGGACTTCAGGGTTAAATAAAACCCCTTGGTAGTGACACAACCTCTTCCATTCCTCCAGCTCTATCCTTTATATCCCAGAGCTGTTATATTCCTTTCCCCACAAATGCCATGTTCTCTCCATTTAAAACTTGAAACATTTTGCACACCTCTTCACTACTTACCATTCTCATTTCAAACCCCAAACTGGTGAGAAGAGACAACAACTGACAAGGAAATTTAGGGTAATAAGAAATGATAAGACTTTACAAGAGGGAGATAAGTTTATAAAAAGATTCCAGGTTCATTGTCATGTTAGATGAAAAAATTAGTCCAAAGTACTGCATTTTGCAAAGCTGTTCTTCTTACCATTTACTAACACTTATTATGTGCAGGGACCTGTGCTGAAGAGAACTTACACAACCCTACTCTCTGGCATCTAAGAGTCTAGGACATATTCTAGGATTAAAGAGAAGCCCCTTTGAGATTCTAACATAAAGACAAAATTATATATGTGCTCATATAGATTCTGAACGGTGCATAAAATTTCAGGGAGTCTGTAGAACCTCTAATGCTTGTCCCTCAATTCTAATTCAGAAATTTTAGTCTGGATATAAAATTTCTGGAAATATATATATATTCTTTGACCCAGAAATTTCACTGCCATTGATGTATGCTACTAAGGCAATATCACTTGTAAGAAAAGACTGAAAGGAAAATATCTCTATTTTGAGGCAGATATAATGGGGTTTTTTTGTGAAGGTGAGGGAGAATGCCATAGGAGTAAAGACAGAAAAGTGAATATACCATTACAGAGTATATCACTGTATCCAGGGCAGTTTCTATTGGACCTCCTAATTGTCTTTCTAACAAGTCTAAATACATTCTGCTTTTCATCAAGCTTTTGAGTCCTGATTTTGATCCATTGTTTAAACTTTGAAAATAAGCACATCTAACATTTCTGACTGTGTCCAAATTGTATTTTGTGTTTTTCCCACTTAGAAGTTACTAATTAACCATTGTCCAAGATAAGCAAAGCCAGGCACTAGAGAGGTAAGGGTAGATTTTGGTCAGTAATACTACTGCAATAGGGAAAACAGCCCAGTGTGAACTGAACTCAACTGTGATTTGTGCAGAGATGACTGGGCATTTTTAAAAAACCATGAGGGAGTAGGGTGTGTTGGGTAAGGTGGAAGTTGAGCAGAGCCAGGGAAGTAGAAATTTACAAAAAGGCAGGAAGTGGGACTTAGTTAATGTGACCAGGCCATCTGGGTTTGTTAATTGGCACTTCTCTAGAGGAGAAACAAATTCCTTGTATCTCAGTGACAGGAGGCAGTGATAACAGAGCAAGATACTCACCAAAGTTAAGGCACTTATACTCCCAAAGGAACTGGGAGTAAAAAAGGGAGAGTTATCTCCCTGAATGTTTGCCTTTCAAAGGGCCAGCTCTCAGGTCCAAGAGGAAACCGTTTGGGGTGGTAGATTTATAACTCAAAGGGCAGAGAAAAGATTTATAATTGCATTAATCATTCTATCCTTTCTAAAGCATGTGCTCTAAGTGCTCTAAGATGGGTTTAGGGGTCTGTCTGCTTATCACCAGGTCTTGGTTATATCAAATGCTAAATTCTAGCAGCACTGAGCTTTCTCAGGTAGGCATTTTAAATGGGGCTGGGTCATCCTAGGGATGTGGCCTTGAGCTGTTTGAAACTATGTTCAAGTCCCTTGGGTGTGTGTGTGTGTGTGTGTGTGTGTGTGTGTGTGTGTGTGTGTGTGTGTGTGTGTGTGTGTGTGTGTGTGTGTGTGTGTGTATTGGGGGTGGGGGTGAGATTATTTGTGTTGAGAATCTGCAGTTTTTATAGGTCAAAGTTGAAGCCTAGTTGAGAAGAGGGCTCAGAGGAGCCTGACTAAAGTATGGTCAAGGAGAGTCTTTGTCACGGTATCAAACATGGGTAAAGTCAATTAAACCCAAGATGCGCTGACTGGGAGCTTAATTCGGGTACGGTCATAGGCTTTCAGAATTGGATTGAGGACTCAGAAACCACTGAAACAATCTCTGAGCTCCTCTATAATATTCCTAATGAGCTAGCATCTACCAGGATTTACCGCTGATGGGACACTCACTTCATGATGAAGCAGGAACATGGTTGTACACGTTTGATTGTTAGGAAGCATGGCTTATCTTGAACCCAAACCTACATTCATGATGCTTTCAACCATCAGAGCCTTTCATGACAAAACAGAAGGAGCTTACTCTCTCTCCCAATTAACAGTAGAAGATGAATATTCTGTCTTCTACTCTTTACATACTTAATTTTCTTTTTCTGGGAGAATGCGGGTGGGGGGGCTCTAGTTACTTCAATTATTTCTCACATCCTGTTTTCATTACTTCTTTGTAGGTATAACCTTAATTAATAAAGCCTTTAGGTTAGCTGGCAAATATTCTTTTGATAGATTATGTATGAACACTACTAGGATTGGTGGATTCCTTGCATGGACGCATGGTGGTAGCAGCTAAGGAGAAGTAGGCAGGGGTTCTTTTTCACCTGTAATAGGTACATTTATCTTGTGGCTTCTTCCACTGAAAGGAGCCCTAGTTCACTCAGACAACAGAGTGATTTCAACTTAAAGATGATTCTGAGTCATTTGGGAAAAAAGTGAAGGAGAATGTGTTAAGTGTTTCACAGTTTTCTCTTCTTATTAAAGTTAAATTCAATCTAAATGAATGAATTATTTTAAGTTCCAGTGAGGTAGACTTTATTTTTTATTCATTCACTCATTCATTTATTTATTTATTTGGCTGTACCACACAGCTTGTGGGATCTTAGTTCCCCAAGCAGGGACTGAACCCAGGACCTTGGCAGTGAGAGTGTGGAATCCTAACCACTGGACCACCAGGGAATTCCTGGCTTTATTTTTAAATTCACTGATGTAAAAGACTATTTCTGTCCAATGCTGGGTAAATTTTGTGTTACTCTACCTTTTGACTAATAATGTGGAATCTTAGGACTATTCATTCATTTAGTAATTATTTAGTAAGTAATTTCTACTCTGTGCAGTACACTGTGCTAGGGGCTGATACAGGCAAGCAAACAAGACAGGTAAGATCCTATTCTTGTGGAACGTGCATTCTAGTGGTGAGAGATGAATAATATACAAATAAAGGAACAGGCAATGCCAGATTGTAATGAATGTTGTGATGAAAGTGAATTAAACAAGGTCATATAATAAGTGAGACATATCACAGGAGTTAAATAAATAGATGCTAAATGGATATTTGCAACTGTAAACTTCTAGACCCAGACTCCAATTAAAATCATAAGAAAAGCTTGTCATAGAAAATAAGAAGAGAGAAAGATGGAAAAAGAAAAATAGATTACAGAATTTCTCAATCCAGTCTCACATAGAATTCAGCATAAAGCATTTAGCTGAATCACAGAAGACACAGGCTATATAGTCTGTCAGATTTACAAGCTGAAAGTTTTAAGGAAAAACCAGCCATTGTATATAATACTGGAACTGGAGAAAACTGAATCCCTCAGTAGGCTGATGATCCTGTGGCCATCACACCTGCTGTCCTCTCTGCACTGTCTGATCCCTTGGCTCTCCTAGACTGGCTCCTTCTCATCATTCAAGTGTCTGTTCAAATATCTCCTCTGAGAAAACTTTTCTGATTACTCAATTTGTCGCCCACATCCACGTTATTCTCTATCCCAATACCATGATATATTTTCTTTTAAATACTTGTCAAAATCCAAAATCATATTATTTTTTAAATCATTTTCTCTACAAGAAAGTAAGGTCCAAGAAGTAAAGTCCTCACATGTCTTATTTATCTCTGTATCTCCAGTGTGGATAACACTGCCTGGAACAGAGAAGGGAAATGGTGAGGTTATTACCTGTGTTGTACTATTATTAAGTAATTTTGCATTGATATTTCAGGGTAGGGAGGACATACAGGATTATATACTATAAAAAAATATTAAAGGAGCCTATCTATATCATCTGGAGAAAAAAGACCTTGACTAGGCACTCTAGAGCTGCCTTTGCATACTTGGAGAGAGCAGACACATTCTGTTGGGCTCCACTGTAGAGAAGCAGAATACATGGAAACCAGATAGAGATGCAGTTCTGTTCAATATGATAAAGAACTTCTGAGCAGTCCAAACAGACCAAAAATTCAATGATCTTCCTTGGTAAGTAGTCTTTATATTGAACATCATGACTTTATGGGAAACTGGAGTAACTCCTTATTTGTTAATGTCCAAGAAAAACACCAACATCTCTTTAGATGTTATGTAATGGATAAACTGTGGCAAATTAAGTTTGGTGAAAATTAAGTTAAAGTGAAAAAAAATTTCTGTATTGCGGAAAATTTAATAGAACCTTTAATAAAATAAAGTGCATTATGAATCTCCCGAAAAGAAACAGAGTGTCTAGGGTTTCCAAAGTCTAATTGACCAGAGAGTCCCTTTTTCAAGAAATACTAGTTAACATTTCATGGGATACCAGTGTCTTGAAGATCAAAGGTCTATGGAAGAAGGACATGAATTGGTAGAGGGTGGGAGAGCAGAGGGAAGAATGTTATGGACGGATCTGTGTCCTTTCCAAAATCCACGTGATGAAGTCCTAACCCCTAATGTAACTGTATTTGGAAAAGTGCTTTCAAAGAAGTAATTAAGGTTGACTGATGTCATAAAGATGGGGCCCTAATCTAAAAGGGTTTATGTCTTTATTAGAAGAGGAAGAGTCACCAGGGCTCATACACTCAGAGCAAAGGCCCTGTGAGGACACAGTGCAAAGGCGGCTGTCTTCAAGCCAAAGAGAGCGGCCTCAGGAAAAACCAGCCATGCTGGCTCCTTGATCTTGAAGTTCTAGCCTCCAGAACTGTGAGAAAATAAATTCTGTTGTTTAAATCACCCAGTCTTTGGTATTTTGTTATGGCAGCCCTTGCAGACTAATACATCCTCTAATGTTGGCTAACTCTAGGGTTACAGGTGTTCCCTTCAGCACTGAGCACAGTAGACAGGATTTTACTAACAGGAGCTGGGAGGTGGATGTGTGTGTATGTAATCCAGATCCAGATAGTGTCAGGTCACCTAGAAGCAACATGAACCAACAGGAAATAGTCCTTACTGTTAATTCACATCATCTTGTCCCATGATTGAAACTATTAAGCCTCAGTGATTCAAAGAAAATTGAATAGAACCAAAGCATAGGATCCCTAGATGTGCTAACTCCCTGTTCCCATGAGAGGCAGGGAACAAGGTCCTGCCAGACACAAGATCAAAATGCAAATATTCAGATCTCGGGGTCACTGTGACTCAGTGCACAGAGGCATGATGACAGGGGAGGGGAAGGGAGGGGAGTGCAGGGGGAGGGGAGGGGAAGGGAGGGGAGGGGAAGGAAGGGGAGGGGAGGGGAGGGGATAAAAGAGTAGGAGTGGACTGCCCTGGGGGTCCAGTGGTTAGGACTCTGCGCTTCCAACACAGGGGGCGTGGGTTCGATCCCTGGTCAGGGAACAAGGATCCCACATGCCGTGCAGTGTGGGGAAAAAAAAAAAAAAAAGGGAGCTGGAGCGTGAAGGGGCCACATAGGGAAAAGAGAAGAGGACAGACAAAAGGCTAGAGCTACTTCAGTCAAATCTAGGTCACTGATTCTAAATTGCCACAAGAAGGCCTTGAAGGTGTTGGATGCCAAGAAGGAAGGAGCCTGGGGTTGGGGGTGAGCTGATACAGAAATTAGGAGAGAAAAACAGAATTAAGTAGTAGAGTTCCAACTTCTCCCCAGCCAGCCCCCATCCTCAGCCTTATTTATTACTTGTACATATTAGGGTTCCTAGGAGGGGTTTTTAACTTGAAAACTTGAAGCACCAGTCTAGTTAATCTCTCTAGCTGTGGGGGAAGCAGAAAGCACCAGGTGGCAAAAGGACTGTCACAGCACTGCACCTTAGATGAAGGTGGAGGACAGGGGATGAGGCCGTGTGTCCTGATTCTCAATCATCCCCTCTCCCACTGGGATCCTCCTTCTTTCCAGATGATTCTCACACATGAAAAAGCCATGCACCCTGACCTGGTGCTCAGCCCTGTCTGCTTGCTCACTTAAAACATCAGCTATCCTTCCTGACTGCTCTGATGTGGCTGGTTTTACTCCTATTACTCCAATTTCCAATATGTCTCCAGGTCTACCTCTTAGATTTCGATTTAAAGGCAATACACCAGAGTGAGTAAAAAGCATGGGCTCTTAACCTTAACCATAAACTAGCCATTTCTCTAAGTCCCTGTTGCCTCAGCTAAGGAACAGGGCAAAAACCGCAGTGACTCAGTGTCATAACATATTTTGGGAGGAATGTTAAGCATGGTATTGATTGGGTCTGCTAAAACCTAGTACTAATTTTTTCTAGTGGCCACTAATTTTATATCCTTTGCTGACTATCTGACTTGCTCCCATCCAGGTCTGTGCCAAGCCTTCTTCATTCTGCTCCAGCTTCCAGACCAACCTGATTCTTCCACTGCAAAAGGCAACCCCAGAACTTAACAGTCAGAGCCAAGCTTACAATGGGTTCCCCTTCACCTTTCTTTCTCTCTCTTTCATAATATCTGTCTCTATACTCACCCGCTCTTCTGTGTCTTCCATGTCACAGGGAATGGTGTTACACTTGTGCTCTTAATCTTATTTCTTACTTTTCTATACTCCTCTAATTAGACACCCTCCATCATGTTACCTTAAATTTCTTCTTCTTCCGTTTGTCTTTAAGACATGCTCAGTCCATCCTAGATCTTGCTGAAGCCTTTGTTTTTTCCATTCTCCTCCTTTGACTATCAAACATCTAAAAAAAAATAACCCTATCTTTCCACTTCATCCTGATCACCCTTTGATTCCATTCCCAATCCTTTTAGCTAAAATTGCATTTTAAACTACAACAGAACACCTCTTCTTGAAATATAATGGCTTTTTCTCAGTATTCAGTCTCTTCAAACTTTCACAGTAAACAATAAAGCTTATAATTAACTCTCTTTATTAGAACATTCACTTCCCCTTTTTTCCATGACTGAACCTAACAGTTTCCTACATTAATTGGTATCATGATCTTGGGAAGATTACTTAAATCCTCTGAGCCTCAACTTACTCACTGATAAAAACTGGATAATAAAAATTCCTCCCTCAATCAGTTGTCATGAATATCACATTCCATATCATTAGTTGCCCTATATCAAGCTCTAATTATGATCTTGGCATCGATATACAAACACACACACACCAGAGATTTTACCTATTTATAGACACGCATTATATATATATATAATTGTATTTCACACTCAAAACCACTCTGTGAGGTATTATTTCTATGTTACAGATGAGGAAACTAAAATCTCCAGGACTTAACCTATGCACTCAAAGTCACACAGCCAACATTTATTAGAAACAAGATTGCAAATAAGATCCATGGGACTCAATGCACATTTTTTTTTTTTCAGGCTGCACCATGTGGCGTGCGGGATCTTAGTTCCCTGACTGGGGATCGAACCCATACCCACTACATTGGGAGCGTGGAGTCTTAACCACTAAGACTAAACCACCTAAACCATCAGGGAAGTCCCAATGCACATATTCTTAACTAAGAGATTATACTGCTCCCCAGACAGACGTAAGAGTCTAAATTTTAGGGAGGCATGCAATGTCATTTATTATCTCTTGTATGTGTTATGCTTCAGAATGTACTACAATAAGTCTGCCAAGCAAAGCACTGGTGAAGCAGAGTCTACTGCCTTCCCCCAGGTTTTCATACATATGTCCTCAAGATCAAAAGATAAATAACAGACATGTGGACAACTGTGCTTGGAAAATACAGTTTAAAATCTAATGTCAGCAACCCACAGCAGAGACTCTTGGCCTGTCAATAATAATAATAACAATCACAGCAACAATTACATGCACTGCACTTTAAAACAGACTTTCATGTAAAAGACTCCAATTATGTGAACTCTACTGGGGCTAGCAATAGGTCCCACTTGACATGGCATGAAACTAAGGCTCTGGGGTGGTTTCTGTGTCGTTTGCCAACTATTTCCAGTTCTTCCCATTCCGGTTTTCAAGACTAGTGGTGCAATGGTTAAGAATCTGCCTGCCAACGCAGGGGACACAGGTTCAAGCCCCGGTCCGGGAAGATCCCACATGCCGCGGAGCAACTAAGCCCGTGTGCCACAACTACTGAGCCTGCGCTCTAGAGCCCGGGAGCCACAACTACTGAGCCCGCATGCCACAACTACTGAAGCCCACGCGCCTAGAGCCCGTGCTCCACAACAAGAGAAACCACCGCAATGAGAAGCCTGCACACCGCAACGAAGAGTAGCCCCCGCTCGCTGCAACTAGAGAAAGCCTGTGTGCAGCAACGAAGACCCAATGCAGCCAAAAATAAATAAATAATTAAAAAAAAAAAAAAAAGAGACAAGGTAACACTGTACCCAGTAACCTCTATGGTTAGGCCAGGGCACATCCACATGACAGTGAAGGAGAGTGACACTGGTGCCACTTCTGAGATGGAATATTCAATTGCTGTAAATGGAAATCCTCAGGAATGCATCTTCACTTCACCTTGACAATGAACAATATTCCAAATGGTGACTACCCTGTTTAGTTGGAATCCACTGAAGGCATGCAGCACCATCAGCGGACCACCATACACGTATAGCGTGAGTAAAAATAAACTTGTACTGTTTTAAGTCACAGAAGTCTTGGGGTTACATGTTACCACAACATAACCAGCTCTTCCTAACTGATATGGGCTCATGGCGCAACTGACTTCCCCAAGATCACACAGCTAGAAGACGTCAATGCCTTTCTCCAAGCCTCAAAAGTGCTAATGTCACTATTCCTTCCACTATATCCCAGCTTGCTTCATGGGTTTATTGCCTCGAAAAAAAGACATTTTCCCAGGAGCCAAAATATAAACCTAGGTGTAATCTGTCTGATCTGAGTTTAATACCCTCTATTTTGGTGAAATAAAGAAAGTTTGATATTTTCATTTATTTCGTAACTAGGCCAAGCAGCCTACTCTTAATCTCTTCTACTATATGAGGTTTAGAATTCTAAGTAACAACATTCCCCACCTCTAGAGCAGGCAGAAAAATACTTCTCACCTTGCATAATCAATTTGTTGGTCAGATAGGAAGTAGCAATTGAGTGACAAGGACTGTATCACCACCCAGGGTGTGACATTGTGCTTTGAGAGCCTCTCAGAGCCAACACTGACTCTGGATGACCTCACAGGAAAGGTGGAGAAACCAAGCACTGCCTTAGAAACATGCCCCTTTCCTAGGGTCTGGCTGATGCAGTTGTTGTGACAGTCCTGAGCAGCCTCTGCATCACAGCCACCTCCATCATGAAGATCATTGGGGATCTCCTCTGTTCTGTACAGTGGCCCACCTCTGCACCTGCTCAGGTAAGTTAAGGGTAGATAGTGCCCTGTATAGCCATTAAGCTTGTTCTCTGAAATAGCACCTCATAGGATGTGAACATCTCAGAGAAATGTCTGGTCATGTGGATTTAAAGTATACTGGTTTGTAACAGAAACAGCCCTGGCCTGGAAAAGTAGACTCTTATGTCCCACCTGGAGTTGAGGGATTTGGATCTAGTGCATTCCTTTTAAGGATTTCTATTTCCATTCATGGAACCAAAAAAAACATTTTTTCGTAAGTCTCCCATTTTATTAGGACACTAGAAATTGTTGGTGCTATTAGATACTACTCCTCAGTGCAAAGATGCAGAGAAACTTGTATCTCTCTCCAAATCAATACAGGAGGACCGAAATAAAGCACAATTCTCCAAAACCCAGGAGTCAACAATTAAACTTTTAAACAGTGAAAAATTACTTAAATAAAATAAGATTCTGATGCCTTGGAGATATTCCACTACACTCCTTTATATCAACTAGGAGGGGGAGAATATCAAAGATGGTGCTTCAGGCTCTTAGAAGTGGTGACTGCAATATTTTTATCGCTATCTGATTTAAAACATTATCAGAAACACGATGAACTCCAGAAAACGTCCCATGGTCAATAAACGGAGGAACTTTGGATGATTCTCTTACTTGAGCCAAGGCTTACCTAACCTACTGGCCATTTGGCTTCCTCAGCAAACAGCTGGATTTTGTGAAAGGACGGGGTAGGTGCTGAAACTCATCACCAGAGAACTACAGAGTCTCAATCGACAGACTTTATGTTAATTAATGAGATGTCACAACTTTGCTTTATTTTTAACATTTCCAACTGTATATCTCTTTCAGAAGCTGCCAGTCTGCCTTTAAAAACGGTGAGTATATTGAACCACACTTTAATTTCCTATTTAGTTTTACTTTAATTTCTTACTTACTATATTTAGCCAACAAATACTTATGAAATATATATGTAAGATTAATTCAGTATGCTTGGCAAGGGGGGTGAAAGGGAAGGCAGCCACAGATAAATTGCCTTTGCTTTTCAGAAGGCAGCTGAAGAAATATAACATACATATATGTAAATAACCATAGCCTAAAGAAAATATTCCAGAATTTAAAAAGAGCGGGAGAGGACTTCTAGCTGAGAAGTTGATGATGTCTTCACGGAAGGGATAACATGTGAGAGGCAAGAGACAGTTACCTTGGTTAACTGCACAGACTCTGGATTCAAATCCCAGCCCTACCACTTACCAGCTTTTATGTTAGACAGGTTCTCTCTTTTTAAGCCCAAATTTCCCTCATCTGTAAATAGGGGTAATAGTAGAACCTACCCTATTCAGTTGTTCCGAAGATTAAACAAAGAAAATTCATGTAAGATTTAAGTTTAATGCCTGGCAAAGAAATGCACATATGTATATATATATTATATATATATATACATATATATATATATATATATATATACACACACACACACACACACACATACACATATATATACACACATATATATATACACATATATATATAAATAATAGAAGTGGTGCTGGTAGTACTAGTATTTGTCAGAGTGGTCATATTATTATCAATAGAAGCAGCCACAGCAGCGTCAGAATACTGGAGCTGGGACTTCCAAGATGGTACTGTGCTTCCTGTCCAGCAGAGGCCAGGGTAGCCCAGCTTGAGGACCAGGAGGAAAGCAGGACAGCCTCTTGTGACTGTCGCAGGTAGACTGCAGCATTTACGAGAAGCACCCAGTGGTGGCCATCCCCTGCCCCATCACATACCTCCCTGTTTGCGGTCTGACTACATCACCTATGGGAATGAATGCCACTTGTGTATTGAGAGCTTGTGAGTACTGCATGGGAAGAAAAAGCACCTAGGGTAGCGTCCTCCACTGCAATCTTCTCCTCTTTCCACAAGCTTGCTTAACTCTCCAGAAGCTATACTCTGCCCACCCAGAGAAGCTGGGAGAGAGAGAAAACTTGCTGCCTCACAGTCAGATTAGGGTTGAGCCACCTGCTCTGCCAGCTTGGACTGGTCCCTCCATGGCAGAACCTCTAATTCCTGTCTGTCAATTGAGAGAGTCTAACAAGACCATGAGCTTCCAAACTGCTGTCCCCAGAGCCCAGGGGTTCTGCAGAGGCAAGTCAGGAGTCTCCAAAGAGGTCAAGGGGATCATTTGGGGTGGTCTCCAATCCCAACCAGCTTTGGACTATTTTAAGGAGTAGAGTTCCAAATAATTTCTTATTGGAAGAAAGGGTTCTGAATCCCACAGTAAAAAATAATTGAAAACCACTATCCTACATGACTTCTAAGAGACTTAACAGCCAACAGATGATTCTTAGATAAACTGTAGCCAGAGGGTCTTTACCCTCCTCAATTTCCTAGTGGCTCTGAGTATCTGCAGCCTTAGGGAGATAGGGAGGATAAGGCTACTACAAAGATTATATTTTCTTTGATCTAAAATAGGGGAATACAAGCTGTCAGTACTTGGACCAGAATCCCATGAACATGTTTTAAGTATTCTGTTTGGCCTGCACAGGGTTTTGGAAGGCAATACTAACCAGGCAGATGTCACTTCTTTGGTACAGAACAGGCAACTCAGCATTTACTATCTTCACACCAAGTCCCCTTTGCTCACTGTTAACTCTCTTTTAGACCACTGGATTTTGGCCACTTATCTCAGATCTTGTGGTTTTTCATCTTTGTGACTATCTTATCAAGTTAAAATACGGAGTTAGGGCCTGAGCCCAGGAGGATATGTCTACATATTGATTCCTACTCAGGAACTTCTATTTCACAAAAGGGAAGATTCTCTAATGTGCACAGACACTGGGTCCTCAACCTAGAAACCAGCCTGTGTCCAAGGACACTGAAGGGGACATGTGGTGGAAGTTGTCACTAGTGCAGGATCCAGCCTCATCACAGGCCCTGCTGACCAGAAAAGACTGAGGGGCAGCCCACCTCAGCTTCCCTTGTCAGAAGTCCTCCTTCTTTGTTGTTTTAAGACATTGGGTGATCAGTCTGGGCTCTGGGATAAGTGGGGGCAGCAGGTGGGATGGAAGTGTCACTTGTCTAGGGACATTCTGCTTCTGCCTTTGTCAGAAACTGCCTGCGGCCAGGACATTCCTTTTTAGGGACTCATTTTCCTCATCTGTAAGATGAGGTTCTGCCTATAATCTCTACAGGTCCTTTCAGCTCTAATAATGTATAAAATTTCCTCTTGTGTTAATGAATCCTGTTAACTGTGTTGTTCCCATAGGAAGAGTAATGAAAAAGTTCAGTTTCTTCATGAACGAAGATGTTAACTTCTCCATAGACATGGATACAGAGCAAGGATATCATCATTGTCATCTTCATCATCCCTGGGCCTTTTCCCTCATGTTGGCACAGGTTCCCAGGGGGCGGGGTTGGTAGGGAGGGGGCAGACACAGATTCAGAGTTATCTTTGTTGGGTGGAGAAAGTTGTGCTCTCCTTCAGACTCCCACCTCACTGACTGACAAATACAAACATGTCAAAATAAACTAAAAAGTACAATGAAATTCTAACAATTCATTGTTGAGGTCTAAGTATCAAATAAAATAATTATGCTTATTAAAAACTTTGTAGAACTATCATCTACCTAGTAACCTTAATAGATCAAAAGATAAAAACCCATTTTAAATGGAACATAAAGAGCAAAATATGTATAACACCAATAGCAATGGTCATACATTTTTTTAGGAATGACATGCCTTCATAACTACAAATTTATTCCATAAATACATTTTATAGTAATAATTTTATAGCAAAAATTATCAAAATAAACCAGTGAACTTTCTGACACAGCTTAAACAATCTAACTTAATCCTAAGGTTTAAAAGCTATAATTTTAGAATAAATTGGCAAAAATACTTTCATCTGCAATAGAGACACTATTTGGGTAATTTATTTTCTAATTGTTCTAATGAAACTCTAATTCCTAGTCGAGTCTTCTTTACTTGACATACCAGTCTGTTTTAACAAGGATGCTGTGTGATTGTACTCAGGGAGTAGGGCACACTTGTAAATGCTACTCTAAATTTAACACAGCTCTGAACCACCTTTATTATTTTAATTATCAATCTAATTGTGCCACCGAAGTCAGCTATTCCATGTTAATAACTACTGACCCATGATTTTAGACTCCCAACCCTCTAATCCTAATGTTAAATGCATAATTTATCCATAAACCTAGCCAGTTCATAGTGTTTAACTCAAATCTATGCTTAACACTAAGCTCACAATATTTGACTCCAATCTGTTAATCACAATAAGACGCTCAGTAATCTAATAATTCTCAGCCTTTGATGTTTCTGACACACCTTCTCAACCCAGTCATAGACATGAAGAACCAGTATCTAAGTGCACAAAAGAGAAGAAATATTGGTCCAGAAATGCTGAGTAGTGAATAAAAACAAAAGACCACTCTTTCTCCTTCCTTTTCATTTCCTCTTTTTCCTATCAAATAGTTTTCCTTTTCTCTATCTTATTTTTTTCTCTTTCTATATATTCCTTCTCTGTGATTTTTTATTGCTCTTTTAACTTTTCCTTAAATTCAATACCTTTTTCTCATTCTCTCTAGCCCCCATAAGTATCTTTTATTTATTCAAGCCTTCCAACATCCATACCTCAAGGTCTGACTGTAAATCCCTTTGCAGCGATGGTCAGATGAGCACATATGCCCACATACACCCTTGGGGAAAATTTATATTTTTAGACATTTGTCTCAAAATGAAGAGAGCTTGGGACCCACCTCCAAAACTTTTATCACATATATTATTCTGTAGTCAAATCCTTACCTAGGCTTGAGGCCTAATTTATAGCTTATATCTCAACATTTAGAAATAAATTCTAATTTCACATAAATACAAAAAATGTTCACCTTATATCTAAATCCCAATTTTTACCTTTCACAGCTACTTCTATAGCGTAATTCTTAACCATTCTCCTCAAAAGCCAACTCTTAATTCTCTCCTTTAACTCAAACGTTGAAATGGAAATCTTTAACATTATTCTGCATACGATTCATTTCATATAAATAAATCTGAGAACCAAAATTGAAGTCAGTCCTGAACTTTTAAAACTGTCAGCCAAATTTTTTGTTGTCTCTGGGTCTTATTTCTATTCATTGATTGAATCAAAATGCCTGTTTATATGAATACCATACTCTGCTTGTGTGTGACTGTGTCACTGGAAGCTATAATCTCACTTTGCATGTTAATAAGTACTTAGGTGTATGTTCACACGTGACTCTTTATAGATGACCAGATCATTGCTGGTGGCCCCAGTGATCTGGCCAGAAGAACTGTATTTGAAAGTCATTATGCATGAGAAAATAGTGAGTTACTCATTTTCAGTTTATAAATATGTAGGTTGTTCCATTTAATATCTTACTGTTGACTATTTACACTGGTACAAATAAGTCCCTGTTGTTGGTTTCCTCAAGTACTGAAAGGTTTAAGTTGAATTAAAATAAAAAGTTAAAACACAAGATAACAGAAAAAATAAAACATGGCTAAGGAATTTTCATTTATAACAAAATCGTTTTTCAACCTGAACTGTTTCTTTGACTCCAGTTGCTTTAAAGTTAAATGATTTCAAGCCAATTCTGTGCCTCTGTGACAAGCTGCTTCTATTGAGACCTAATTGAGTCTGCCTTATTGCATGTCTCTCTGAGTTTGGGTCTCCTGGTTATCAGTTTGTGTCTAAAATGCTGACAGGAAGTGTCTATTTCTAATAGTCTTGTTTATTTCCCACTGTGTCTATAAGCAATCTCACAGAGTTGCCTGAGAAGTGGGACAAGCAAATAGGTTCCTCACCTTCCACAGTCATTCTGCCACACCAGTGAAGACACGATGCACTTGTGGCTTCCTCAAGCCAATGACCTGGGACCTCTGTGTGCTTTGGGAACTTTGGGGAAGGGATCAGTCTTGCCCACATACTTGGAGCTCTGGATTATAAGCCTGGATCTGGAAAGCCAGATATCTAATCACAAATGTAAATGTGAAGTAAATTTATTTTTAAAATTTTACATTTCCATGTTTAGGCCTTGGAGAAGACATGATTTTATTTAGTTTTACTCGCTTTTCTGTACTCATCAACATTTGCATCATTGAGGTCTTTATCATCCTCATCATCATTGTCTTCATTATAAAACTCCACCAAGCAACTCAGGAGAACACAATGAACCTTTAAATACAAGACTGTGTGCTTACCCCAACCTGAACATTTACCAGGTGTGTAGCTGTGGGTAGGTCACTCTATGAGTGCAATATCCTTTTCCTTACTGATAAAATAAAGAGAATAATAATCCCTAGTTTAACCTGTATACTGTGAGAATCAGATGAGATATGCATGTGTACATGCTTTGTAAATTATAAAGTCTGATAGACATGAAAGGGATGATTATGATGTGTATGCTCTTTCTTCTCCAACATTTACAAAGGCATAAAAACATATACCACATTTTTTGCAATATGCTTGGCATGTTAAAGTCTCATGACCAGTAAATTCTCAGGTACTTTTCCTTGGTTTGAGAGATGGGAACATTTCTGTGCATTAGAAATTGATACTAGAAAGTGAAAAGGAGAATATGTAGTTTAAACATATAAGATTATACACATTTACTTATACAGTTTGCCCCATTTGAACATGGCCTCACTTAATAGCATGAGTAAAATTGCAATAAAAATGATATTTACATAATCTCAAGGAATATTATTACAACGTATTAATTAATTTTGAAAGGAAAAGAGAGTAACTTTACAGTGGAGAACCTGGCAGCTACTAACTTACTCGAGTGATTAAAGTTAGCATCATTAGTGATGGGGCAAATCAACATCATGTATGCACACGTCAGGGGTGGGTCCAGGGGTGTATCTAGCAGCTGTGGACTTTGTTGGTGCACTCACCAGGTAGTGGGTGGCATCACAGGATCCCAATGACCAGCACCTGGGAAGGAGTACCCAGAGGTCCCTTTCAAGGCAGGAGCACTCTGGTTCTGCCCACGTAACACCACAGCTTGGAGCCAGATCTAGGGTGAACAGATCCTGGGGGAGCCCTACCACAGAGGCAGACCAGGTCCCAGGCAGCAGCAAAATCACTTCGATTCCTAAAGCCACAACAGCCCAGCTCGCAGAGCCTAGCACTAGGTCTGGGACAAAAACAATGGAGAAAGGGACGCAAAATTGGGCTGCCTCTGGGCAGAACAACAAACACCTGCACATGCAGCCCATAGGTTCACTTTGACCACATGGGCCTCACTTGCTTCAGCACTCACCTCCTTGGGGACAGAGCACACATGTAAAGGCAATGGACCCTTAATGAAATCAACCCTCAGGGCTTCTACTCTACAATCTGGGGAGGAGACCCCACCCTCAACAGGGCTGTGACAGCCACGCAGCAAAGAAGAGGCCCCTCCCATCATCCAGTGCAGGCTCTGGTCACCACAACACCATCACACCCCTTATCAAGGGGATAATGGCCAGCACATGCTGAGGAAAGAAGTGGCTGGCATCCATACCAAAAATAGCCCTGGCACCAAAAATACTGGACTTACACAGTCTACACACATATGTTCCCACATAAAAACACCCCTTCAAGGCCACAGTAGATAACTTGTTCTGTCTCTATGAGTTTATGGGAAACAGTTAAGTAACATGAAAAAGCAGAGGAACTATTCCCAATTAAAACAACAAGAGAAATCCCCTGAAAGGACAAACAATGAAACAGACCTCTCAAGTCTACCAGACCCCAAGTTCAAAAAGGAGGTAATAAAAATGCTAAAGAAAATAAGAAAGATTATCAACAGAAATGCAGATCAGTGTAACAAGGAACTAAAAACTATAAAGAGGAACCAATCAAAATTAGACAACTCAATTGCCAAGATAAAAACCAAGCTAGGGCTTCCCTGGTGGCACAGTGGTTGAGAATCCGCCTGCCAACGCAGGGGACACGGGTTCGAGCCCTGGTCTGGGAAGAGCCCACGTGACGCGGAGCAACTAGGCCCGTGAGCCACAACTACTGAGCCTGCGCGTCTGGAGCCTGTGCTCCGCAACAAGAGAGGCTGCAACAGTGAGAGGCCCGCGCACTGCGATGAAGAGTGGCCCCCGCTCGCCGCAACTAGAGAAAGCCCTCGCACAGAAACGAAGACCCAACACAGCCAAAAAAACTAAAATTAATTAATTAAAAGAAAAACAAACAAAAAAACCAAGCTAAAAGGAATGAATAGCAGACTAAGTTTCACAGAAGAATAAATAAGTGATCTGGAAGACAGAATAACAGAAATCACTCAATTGTATCAGCAGACAGAAAGACAAATGAAAAGAAAATGAAAGCAACACATGAGATGTATGGGATAATACAAAGTGTGCAAACCTATGCATAATAGGGATTCCAGAAGGAGAAGAAAGAGAAGAGGGGATCAAAAATATATTTGGAGGACTTCCCTGGTGGCACAGTGGTTAAGAATCTGCCTGCCAACACAGGGGACATGGGTTTGAGCCCTGGTCCGGGAAGATTCCACATGCCACGGAGCAACTAAGCCTGTGCACCACAACTACTGAGCTTGCGCTTTAGAGCCCACAAGCCACAACTACTGACCCTGCATGCCACAACTACTGAAGCCCGCATGCCTAGAGCCCATGCTTCACAACAAGAGAAGCCACCACAATGAGAAGCTCATGCACTACAACAAAGAGTAGCTCCCACTCTCTGCAACTAGAGAAAAAAGCCCACAAGCAGCAATGAAAACCCAATGTAGCCAAAAATAAAATGAATCAATTAATTAATTAAAAAAATATATATATATATATATTTGGAGAAATTACTGCTGAAAGCTTCCCAAACCTGAAGGAAACAGATATCCACATGTGAGAATCAGAGCGGGTCCAACACAAGATGAACCCAAATAGACCCACAACAAGACATCATAATTAAAGTGGCAAAAGTTAAAGACGGCTTCCCTGGTGGCGCAGTGGTTGAGAATCTGCCTGCCGATGCAGGGGACATGGGTTCGAGCCCTGGTCTGGGAAGATCCCACATGCCGCGGAGCAACTAGGCCCATGAGCCACAACTACTAAGCCTGTGCATCTGGAGCCTGTGCTCCGCAACAAGAGAGGCCACAATAGTGAGAGGCCCTCACATCGCGATGAAGAGTGGCCCCCTCTTGCTGCAACTAGAGAAAGCCCTCGCACAGAAACGAAGACCCAACACAGCCAAAAATAAATAATAATAAATAAATTTAAAAAAAAAGTTAAAGAGATTATTTTAAAGTCAGCAAGAGGAAAAAAGAAAGTTACAAGGGAACCCCCATAAGGTTATCAGCTGATTTCTTTGCAGAAAATTTGTAGGCCAGAGGGAGTGGCATGATATATCAAAGTGCTGAAAGAGAAAAACCTGCAACCTAGGATACTCTACCCAGCAAAATTATCATTTACAATAGAAGGAGAGATAAAGAATTTCTCAGAGAAGCAATAACTAAAAGAATACAACAATACTAAACCTAATAGCAATATTTAAGGTCTCCTCTAAATAGAAAAGAAGCAAAAACCTATAGGAAAGGGAAAAACACAATAGGAAAGGCAAATATATAAAAGGATTGAAGATCACTTAAATAAACCAGTACACAGACTAAGAAACAATCAAAAAAATTTTTGTAAAAGCAATTATAACTATAATCAACAGCAAAAAGATGTAAAATAGGACATCAAAATCGCAAAATGTGAAGAAGGGAGGAAAAAAGTGTAGGCCTTTCAGAATGTGTTTCAACCTATATGACTATCAATCTAAAGCAAGTTGATAGAGTTATGGGTTAACATACTTGAAAACCAGGGTAATCACAAATCAAAAACATACAAAAGACTGACAAAACAAACAAAAATGTAAAAAGAAAGGAACTTAAGCAAAATACAAAAGAAAACCATCAAACCACAAAAGGAAAAACAAAAACATGACATGAACCAAGAAGAACTACAAAATCGACCGGAGAACAAGGTAAAAATGGCAATAAAAACATACTCAACAATAATTACTTTAAATGTCAAAGGACTAAATGCTTGGATCAAAAGACATAGAGTCACAGATTAGATAAGCCAAGAACTACAATACGCTTCATACAAGAGACTGACTTTAGGGTGAAAGACATATAAACTGAAAGTTAGGGGATGTAAAAAAGATATTTCATGCAAATGGGAATGACAAAAAGCAGGGGTAGCAATACTCAGACAAAAGAGACTTTAAAAGAAAGTTCATAAAGAAAGACAAAGAAGGACATTATATAATGATAAAGGAATCAATACCAGAAGAGAATATTACATCTGTTGACAAATACACACCCGATATAGGAGCACCGAAATATATAAGACAAATACTAAAACATAAAGGGAGAGATGGACAGAAATACAATAATAGTAGGAGACTTTAACACCCCACTGACATCAATTGACAGGTCTTACAGATAGAAGATCAATAAGGCAACACAGATCCTAAATGACATAACACCAGTTGGACTTAATTGGCATCTGCAGGACACTACATCTAAAAAAAAAGAAAAACCAGAATGCACATTTTTTTTCAAGTGCACATGGAACATTCTCTAGGATACAACACATGCTAGGTCACAAAACAAGCCTCAACAAATTCAAGAGGATATAAATCATTTCAAGCATCTTTTCTGACCACAATGGTATGAAACTAGAAATCAACCACAGAAAGAGAAATGAGAAAAAAAAAACAAAAATGATTACACAGAGACTAAACAACATGTTACTAAAAAAAACCGTGGGTCAATGATGAAATCAAAGAGGAAATCAGAAAATACCTTGAGACAAACAACAATGAAAACACATCCTTACAAAATCTTATGGGATGCAGCAAAAGCAGTTCTAAGAGGGAGTTCATAGCAATAACAGGCCTTCCTCAAGAAACAAGAACTATCACAAATACACAACCTAATCTACCACCTAAAAGAATTAGAAAAAGAACAAACAAAACCCAAAGTCAGCAGAAGGAAGGAAATGATACAGATTAGAGAGGAAATAAATGAAATAGAAATTTTAAAAAAACTGAAAGGATCAATAAAACCAAGACCTTGTTTTTTTGAGAGGATAAACAAAACAAAAACCTCTAGCCAAGCTCAGCAAGAAAAAAAGAGAGGGGACCCAAATAAACAAAATAAAAAATGAAAGAGGGGAAATAACAACTGATACCACAGAACTACAACAAAAGTCATGAGAGAATACTATGAACAGTTATATTCCAACAAATTGGACAACCCAGAAGAAACAGACAATTTTCTAGAAACATACAGCCTACCAAAATTGAGTCAAGAAGAAAAAACAGATAATCTGAACAGACCAATCACTAGAAGTGAAATAGAATCTGTAAACAAAACAAAACAAAAAAACACAAAAACAAAAACTCCCTGCAAACAAAAGTCCAGGACTGAATGGCTTTATTGGGGAATTCTACCAAACATAAAACGAGGAACTTGCAGGCTTCCCCAGTGGCACAGTGGTTGAGAATCTGCCTGCCAAAGCAGGGGACACAGGTTCAAGCCCTGGTCCAGGAAGATCCCATATGCCGTGGAGCAACTAAGCCTGAGCGCCACAACTAATGAGTCTGCACTCTAGAGCCCAAGAACCACAACTACTGAGCCCACGTGCCACATCGACTGAAGCCCACGCGCTCTAGAGCCCATATTCCGCAACAAGAGAAGCCACCACAATGAGAAGCCCGTGCAATAGAGTAGACCCTGCTCGCCGCAACTAGAGAAAGCCCGCGCAAGGCAATGAAGACCCAACACAGCCAAAAATAATTAAATAAAAATAAATTTCAAAAAAAAGAAGAACTTACACCGATCCCTCTCAAACTCTTCCAAAAGACTGAAGAGGAGGAAACACTTCCAAATTCACTCTATGAAGCCAAAATTACCTTGGTACCAAAACCAGACAAAGACACTACAAAAAAAAGAAAATTACAGACCAATATCTTTGACAAATATAGATGCAAAAATCCTCAGCAAAATATTAGCAACTGAATCCAACAATACATAAAAAGGATCATAAACCATGACGAAGCTGGATTTATTCTTGGGTCGCAAAGATGGTTCAACATATGCAAATCAATCTATGTGATACACCATGTTAACAAAAGAAAAGACAAAAACCATATCATCGAGAGGGCAGAAAACAGAAGCAAGAAGAACTACAATCCTGCAGCCTGTGGAATTAAAACCACATTCACAGAAAGATAGACAAGGTGAAAAGGCAGAGAGCTATGTGCCAGATGAAGGAACAAGATAAAACACCAGAAAAACAACTAAATGAAGTGGAGATAGGCAACCTTCCAGAAAAAGAATTCAGAATAATGATAGTGAGGATGATCCAGGACCTCGGAATAAGAATGGAGGCAAAGATCGAGAAGATGCAAGAAATGTGTAACAAAGACCTAGAAGAATTAAAGAACAAACAAACAGAGATGAACAATACAATAACTGAAATGAAAAATACACTAGAAGGAATCAATAGCAGAATAACAGGCAGAAGAATGGATAAATGACCTGGAAGACAGAGTAGTGGAATTCATTGCTGCGGAAGAGAATAGAGAAAAAAGAATGAAAAGAAATGAAGACAGCCTAAGAGACCTCTGGGACAACATTAAACGCAACAACATTCACATTATAGGGATCACAGAAGGAGAAGAGAGAAAGGACCCGAGAAAATATTTGAAGACATTAGAGTCGAAAACTTCCCTAACATGGGAAAGGAAATAGCCACCCAAGTCCGGGAAGCGCAGAGAGTCCAAGGCAGGATAAACCCAAAGAGAAACACACCGAGACACACAGTAATCAAATTGGCAAAAATTAAAGACAAAGAAAAATTATTGAAAGCAGCAAGGGAAAAGTGACAAATAACATACAAGGGAACTCACATAAGGTTAACAGCTGATTTCTCAGCAGAAATTCTACAAGCCAGAAGGGAGTGGCATGACATATTTAAAGTGATGAAAGGGAAGAACCTACAACCAATATTACTTTACCTGTCAAGGATCTCATCCATATTCGACAGAGAAATCAAAAGCTTTACAGACAAGAAAAAGCTAAGAGAATTCAGCACCAACAAACCAGCTCTACAACAAATGCTAAAAGAACTTCTCTAAGTGAGCAACACAAGAAAAGGACCTACAAAAACAAACCCAAAACAATTAAGAAAATGGTAATAGGAACATACATATCAGTGATTACCTTAAATGTAAATGGAATAAATGCTCCCACCAAAAGACACAGGTTTGCTGAATGGATACAAAAACAAGACCCATATATTTGCTGTCTACAAGAGCCCCACTTCAGACCTAGGGACACATACAGACTGAAAGTGAGGGGATGGAAAAAGATATTCCATGCAAATGGAAATGAAAAGAAAGCTGGAGTAGCAATACTCATATCAGATAAAAGAGACTTTAAAATAAAGAATGTTACAAGAGACAAGGAAGGACACTACATAATGATCAAGGGATCAATCCAAGAAGAAGATATAACAATTATAAATATATATGCACCCAACGTAGGAGCACCTCAATACATAAGGCAACTGCTAACAGCTATAAAAGAGGAAATCGACAGTAACACAATAATAGTGGGGGACTTTAACACCTCACTTACACCAATGGACATATCATCCAAACAGAAAATTAATAAGGAAACACTAGCTTTAAATGACACAACAGACCAGACAGATTTAATTGATATTTATAGGACATTCCATCCAAAAACAGCAGATTACACTTTCTTCTCTAGTGTGCACAGAACATTCTCCAGGATTGATCACATCTTGGGTCACAAATCAAGCCTCAGTAAATTTAAGAAAACTGAAATCATATCAAGCATCTTTTCTGACCACAATGCTATGAGATTAGAAATCAATTACAGGGAAATAAAATGTAAAAAACACAAACACATGGAGGCTAAACAATATGTTACTAAATAACCAAGAGATCACTGAAAAAATCAAAGAGGAAATCAAAAAATACCTAGAGACAAATGACAGTGAAAACATGACGATCCAAAACATAAGGGAGGCAGCAAAAGCAGTTCTAAGAGGGAAGTTTATAGCAATACAATCCTACCTCAAGAAACAACAAACATCGCAAAGAAACAATCTAACTTTACACCTAAAAGAACTAGAGAAAGAACAAACGAAACCCAAAGCCGGCAGAAGGAAAGAAATCATAAAGATCAGAGCAGAAATAAATGAAATAGAAACAAAGAAAACAACAGCAAAGATCAATAAAACTAAAAGCTGGTTCTTTGAGAAGATAAACAAAATTGATAAACCATTAGCCAGACTCATCAAGAAAAAGAGGAAGAGGAGTCAAATCATTAAAATTAGAAATGAAAAAGGAGAAATTACAACAGACACCACAGGAATACAAAGCATCCTAAGAGACTACTACAAGCAACTCTATGCCAATAAAATGGACAACCTGGAAGAAATGGACCAATTCTTAGAAAGGTATAACCTTCCAAGACTAAACCAGGAAGAAATAGAAAATATGAACAGACCAATCACAAGTAATGAAATTAAAACTGTGATTAAAAATCTTCCAACAAACAAAAGTGCAGGACCAGATTGGTTCACAGGTGAATTCTATCAAACATTTAGAGAAGAGCTAACACCCATCCTTCGCAAACTCATCCAAAAATTTCAGAGGAAGGAACACTCCCAAACTCATTCTATGAGGCCACTATCACCCTGATACCAAAACCAGACAAAGATACTACAAAAAAAGAAAATTACAGACCAATAACACTCATGAATATAGATGCAAAAATCCTCAACAAAATACTAGCAAACAGAATCCAACAACACATTAAAAGGATCATACACCATGATCAAGTGGGATTTATCCCAGGGATGCAAGGATTCTTCAATATACACCAATCAATCAATGTGATACACCATATTAACAAATTGAAGAAGAAAAACCATATGATCATCTCAATAGATACAGAAAAAGCTTTTGACAAAATTCAACACCCATTTATGATAAAAACTCTCCAGAAAGTGTCCAGAGACGGAACCTACCTCAACATAATAAAGGCCATATATGACAAACCCACAGCAAACATCATTCTCAATGGTGAAAAACTGAAAGCATTTCCTCTAAGATCAGGAACAAGACAAGGGTGCCCACTCTCACCACTATTATTCAACATAGTTTTGGAAGTCCTAGCCATGGCAATCAGAGAAGAAAAAAAAATAAAAGAATACAAATTGGAAAAGAAGAAATAAAACTGTCACTGTTTACAGAGGACATGACACCATACATAAAGAATCCTAAAGATACCACCAGAAAACTACTAGAGCTCATCAATGAATTTGGTAAAGTAGCAGGATACAAAATTAATGCACAGAATTCTCTTGCATTCCTATACACTAATGATGAAAAATCTGAAGAGAAATTAAGGAAACACTCCCATTTACCACTGCAACAAAAGGAATAAAATACCTAGGAATAAACCTACCTAGGGAGACAAAAGACCTGTATGCAGAAAACTATAAGACACTGATAAAAGAAATTAAAGATGATCCCAACAGATGGAGAGATATACCATGTTCTTGTATTGGAAGAATCAATACTGTGAAAATGACTATACTACCCAAAGCAATGTACAGATTCAATGCAATCCCTATCAAGTTACCAATGGCATTTTTTACAGAACTAGAACAAATCATCTTAAAATTTGTATGGAGACACAAAAGACCCCAAATAGCCAAAGCAGTCTTGAGGGAAAAAACGGAGCTGGAGGAATCAGGCTCCTAGACTTCAGAGTATACTACAAAGCTACAGTAATCAATACAATATGGTACTGGCACAAAAATAGAAATACAGATCAATGGAACAGGATAGAAAGCCCAGAGGTAAACCAACGCACCTATGGTCAACTAATCTATGACAAAGGAGACAAGGATATACAATGGAGAAAAGACAGTCTCTTCAATAAGTGGTGCTGGGAGAACTGGACAGCTACATGTAAAAGAATGAAATTAGAACACTCCCTAACACCATACACAAAAATAAACTCCAAATGGATTAGAGACCTAACTGTAAGATCGGACACTATAAAACTCTTAGAGGAAAACATAGGAAGAACACTCTTTGACATAAATCAGAGCGAGATCTTTTTTGATCCACCTCCTAGAGTAATGGAAATAAAAACAAAAATAAACAAATGGGACCTAATGAAACTTAAAAGGTTTTGCACAGCAAAGGGGGGAAAGTGGCGGGGGGGGGTGATGAATTGGGAGATTGGGATTGACATATATACACCAATATGTATAAAATGGATAACTAATAAGAACCTTCTGTATAAAAAAAATAAATAAAATAAAATTCAAAAAAACCCCCCATATGATCATCTTGATAGATGCAGAAAATACCTTTGATAATATTCAACATCCATTCATTATAAAAACTCTCACCAAAGTGGGTCTAGAGGGACTGTATCTCAACACAATAAAAGCCATTTACGACAAACCCACAGTCCATATAACACTCAACGATGAAAAGCTAAAAGTCTTTCTGCTACTAAATTCAGGAATAAGACAAGGATGCCCCCTCTCAACACTTCTATTCAACACAGTATTGGTAGTCCTAGCCACAACTATCAGACAAAAAAAAAAAAAAAAAAGAAATTAGAGGTAATTCAAATTGGAAAGGAAGAAGTAAAAATGTCACTATTTTCAGATGACATGATACTCTATAGAGAAACCTTAAGATTCCACACAAAAACTTAGAATAAATGAATTCAGCAAGGTAGCAGGATACAAGATTAATATACATAAATCTGTTGCAGTTCTTTACCTAACAATAAAATATCAGAAAGAAAAAAAAAAAAATCCCGTTTAAAACTGCATCCAAAAAAAAAAAAAAAAAAAAAACACCTAGGAATAAACTAAACCAAGGAGGTAAAAGACTTACATGCTAAAAGCTATAAAACACTGAAAAAGGAAATTGAAGTTGATTCAAGAAGTGGAAAGGTATCCCATGTTCTTGAATTGGAAGAATATTTTTAAAACGTCCACGCTACTCAAAGCAATCTACAGATTTAATGTGATTCCTATCGAATTACCCATGACATTTTTCACAGAACTAGAACACATAATCCTGAAATTTATATGGAACCATGAAAGACCCTGAATTGCTAAAGAAATCCTAAGGAAAAAGAACGAAGCTGGAGGCATAACCCTTCCAGACTTCAGACAATACTACAAAGCTACAATAATCAAAACAGCATGGTATTGGCACAAAAACAGACATATGGATCAACAGAACAGAGAGTCCAGAAATAAATCCACACACATATGGTTAATTAATCTACAACAAAGAAAGCAAGAATATACAATGGAGAAAAGACAGTCTCTTCAGCAAGTGGTGTTGGCAAAGCTGGACAGCCTCATGTAAAGCAATGAAATTAGAACACTCCCTCACACCACACATAAAAATAAACTCAAAATGGTTTAAAGACCTAAATGTAAAACATGACACCATAAAACTCCTAGAAGAGAACATAAGCAAAACATTCTCTGACATAAATTGTAGCAATATTTTCTTAGATCAGTTTCCCAAGGCAAAAGAATTAAAAGCAAAAATAAACATATGGTACCTAATCAAACTTAAAACCTTTTGCACAGCAAAGGACACCATCAACAAAATGAAAGGACAACCTACAGAATGGGAGAAAACATTTGCAAACAACACAACCGATGAGGGATTAATGTTCCAAAATATACAAACAGCTCATATAACTCAATGTCAAAAAAACAAATAAGCCAATCAAAAAATAGGCAGAAGACATAAATAGACATTTCTCGAAAGAAGACATACAGATGGCCAACACAGCACATGAAAAAATGCTCAAAACTTCTAATTATTAGAGAAATACAAATCAAAACCACAATGAGATAGCAAATCATACTGGTTAGAATGGCCATCATCAAAAAGTGTACAAATAATAAATGCTGGATAGGGTATGGACAAAAGGGAACCCTCCCACACTATTGGTGAGAATGTAAATTGGTTCAACCACTATGGAAAACATTTTGGAGCTTCCTTAAAAAACTACACAGAGAGCAACCATATCATCCAGCAATCCCACTCTTGGGCACATACCCAGAAAAGATGAAAACTCTAATTCGAAAAGATACATGCATCCCAATGTTCATAGCAGCACTATTTACAATAGCCAAGACATGGAAACAACTCAAGTGCTCATCAACAGATGACTGGTTTAAGAAGATGTAGGGTGTATACACACATACACACAATGGAATATTCCTCAGCCATAAAAAAGAATGAAAGAATGCCATTTGCAGCCACCAGGATGGACCTAGAGAATATCATACTAAGTGAAGTAGGTCAGACAGAGAAAGACAAATACCATATGATATCACTTATATGCAGAATCTAAATAATAGTACAAATGAACCTATATACAAAACAAACATACTCACAGATATAGAAAATAAACTTATGGTTACCAAAAGGGAAAGGGAGAAGGGGGGAGGGATAAATTAGGAGCATGGGATTAACAGATACAAACTACTACACATAAAACAGGTAAGCAAAGACAATTTACAGTATAACACAGGGAACTATATCCAATATCTTGTAATACCAATAATGGAAAATAATCTGAAAAATATATATATATATAACTGAATCACTTTGCTGTACACCTGAAACTAACACAAAAGTGTAAATAAACTATACTTCAATAAAACATAGATAGATAAATAAATAAGACAGAAGGACATGATAATGCAAGATCCTTGATGGATTTTTAAAATTATTACCATTGTTATGATTATTAATAGTTCACATATCATAAAATTCTTGTTTTTAAAGTGTATAATCCAGTGGTTTCTAGTCTACTCACGAAACTGTGCAACTATCACCACTATCTAATTCCAGAACATTTCATCACCCCCAAAACAAACTCCATACCCATTAGCAGTCACTCCTATTCCCCTATCCTTCTAGCCCCTGGCAATCATTAATCTGACTTTTGTCTATAGATTTGCTATTCTTGACATTATGCTTAAATAGAATCATAAAGTATGTAGCCTTTTGTCTATAAGATTATTCTACGCTGTAGCATTTATCAGTACTTTATCCTTTTTATTGAATAATATTCTAATCTGTGGATGTACTACATTTAATCATTCATCAGTTGATGAATAGTTGGATTTTTTACAATTTGGGGCTATTATGAATAAAGCTGCTATGAACATTAATGTTTTTGGTGGATATATGTTTTCAATTCTCTTGGGCAAATACCTAGGAATGGAATTGCTAAGTCATTATGGTAACTCTACATTTAACTTTTTGAGGAACTACCAAACTATTTTCCAAAGCAGATGCACCAATTTATATTCCCACCAGCAATGTATGAGAGTCTCAACATCTCCACATCCTTGCCAACATCTTGTCTGTTTGTTTTTTTAATTGTAGCCATCCTAATGGATGGGAAATGGTATCTCATTTTGGTTTTGATTTGCATTTCCCTAATAACTAATGATGATGAGCATATTTTCATGTGCTTATTGGCCATCTGTATATTTTCTTTTTTTTTTTTTTTTTTTTTTTTTTTTTAATTTTTATTTATTTATTTATTTAATTTATGGCTGTGTTGGGTCTTCATTTCTGTGCGAGGGCTTTCTCCAGCTGTGGCAAGCGGGGGCCACTCTTCATCGCAGTGCGCGGGCCTCTCACTGTCGCGGCCTCTCTTGTCGCGGAGCACAGGCTCCAGACGCACAGGCTCAGTAATTGCGGCTCACGGGCCTAGTTGCTCCGCGGCATGTGGGATCTTCCCAGACCAGGGCTCGAACCCGTGTCCCCTGCATTGGCAGGCAGATTCTCAACCGCTGCGCCACCAGGGAAGCCCTGTATATTTTCTTTTGAAAAATGTCTATTTCAATTCTCTGCTTGGTTTTCAACTAAATTATTTGGTTATTGTTGAGATGTAAATATAATTTTTAAAATATATTCTAGATACTCGTCCCTTATCAGATATGTGATTTGCAAGTATTTTCTCCCATTCTGTGGACGCTTTTAAGTGTAAAAGTCTTTAATTTTGATGATGTCCAATTTATCTATTTACTCTTTTGTTTCTTGTAATCTTAAGTGTCATATCTAAGAAACCATTGCCTGTTCAAAGGTCACAAAGATTTACACATTTTCTTCTAAGAATTGTATAGTTTTAGCTCTTACATTTAAGTGTTTTGAGTTAATTTATGTTATGATTTTTAATACAAAATGAGGTGGGGGTCCAATCTCATTGTTTTGTATGTGAATATCCAGTTGTCCCAGAACCAATTTTTGAAAAGACTATTCTTTCTTCAATGAATTGTTTTGTCATTCTTGTCAAAAATCAATTGACCATATATATTAGAATTTATTTTTAGATTCCCAACTCTATTATACACTCTTTTGATAAGTATAACCTTGTAGTAAAATTTTCAATTGTTAAGTGTGAGCTCTCTATCTTTTTTCTTTTTCAAGATTGTTTTGGCTAACTCTTATTTCCATTAGAATTTTAGGGTTAGCTCATTCATTTTCCAAAAAGGGCAGCTAACCTTGATACAGAGTATTGTCATCTTAACAATATTAAATCTTGTTGGATTGGATCATTTTGTTATAAAGGCATTGTTGGCACAGATGGTAAAATTTGAATTAGAGTCTTGAGGTGAAGAGTACACAAGAAGTTATTCTATTCTTGCAACAATTATTTCAAAATAAAAAGTTAAAATTTAAAAATGTGTTCTTCCTAATTGCTATGCAAAGCAGGTACTAGTAATCTGATAAAACTGTTCTTCCAAGAAAGCAAAGTCAAGGCACAGCAGTGCCTTCAAAACGTTAAAGACCAAGAGAATATGTAAAGGATATGCTATGTAGGCTAAGTTTTAAAATAAATTTTCAAATAAACCGTAAGATTCTCCCCACCTCCTCCACCCCTAATATACACTGAAAATATTTCAGAATTCCTTAGGAAAAGAAATCTCAATTTCATAGTGACATTTTCAGCTGTTTTTCAGTATAAATCAGGGTTGACTAAAAGGTCTTGCTTACATAGGAGGAAAGGACTGCCACTGTGTTGTCTTTTCTTCTCAGAGAGACATTTCTGAGAAGTTCAAGTGACTTTCTGCCAAGGATTTCCTGGTTCCCAGATACTGCAACATTACTCTTCCCAGAGGTGAACACTTAACACATACGTGCATATTAATAGGCTCCAAACTCTGGTGACAGTCTTCATCAGAAGCAGAGTAAGTTTAAGAAACTATAGCCCTACCAGGCCCAGCCCTCTGACACTCCATAGAGTCACCTTTGTTTTAGTCCTCCTCTGATCTTCTGTCTAAAATCTTGGGCTTCAGTTCAGATAACTGCCTTATTTCCTCACCTTTAGCATCCCCTATTATGGCCCTGGAGCTCTATGTTAACCTTCTCCTTCAACATCGCTGTCTCTCTTCTTCTCCCTTCTGCATTCACAGTCTTATAACAAGAGCTGAGTATCTGAGGCTATGATCCGGTTTCTTCAAGTGGTACTTACCTTACTGAACACTTATTTCTCATTCCAGAGAAATACTTATTTCTTATAAGAGAAATGGGCCTTAGATGACTGCTACTTGTCTCGTCCAGTATCTTTGGATAGGCTTGCCCTTAAGATAACTAGTCCTGCCAGCTGGCTTACACCTCTCAAGGGAGGCAGGATTGTATAAGAGTTCAAGAGTAGAGTTTTTGAGAAGGACCACTCTGGATTCTAATACAAACCAAGTCATTTAATCAGAAACTTGGAAAAATTATTTAACCTCTCTGATCCTAATTTCCCCTCTGTAAAATGGGAATAGTAATACCTATAGGTTCTCCTAAAATCTGTGCTAGATGAGCTTCTATGACAGATGAAGGGGAAATGTTTGGAAGACTGTAACTGAAAGAGTGGTACATGAGTAGCAGTAAATAATAGGGGCTTAAATTCACCTAGATCTTTGGAAGATTTCTCAAGAAAAAATTATCAACATTAAACAGGCTTTCCCTTTCTTCTCTGAAATATGTAGTTTTATTGGAATCTTTCCTCAAGAAATACTACTATTCTAAAATTGTATACTAAATTAAATAGTTGGGCCCACTATGGAGGGAAAACTGAGACTGGCAAGGAAGCTCCTAAATAACTCACATTGCTTGGATACTTTCTCTGGGGTCTCTGGAAAGGTAGGCAAGGAGTCAAGGCCACTTTTTCTCAAGGCCAGAGAATAATGGAAATTTAAAGTCAGAGATAGGAAATCATATACCAGTGGTTTCCCTCACTTGAGTAACTTGCAAAATAGTAAAATTATTTTTTAAAACTTTAAAGAGGGGATTTAGATTTTAGATTTCCCAAAGAAAAAGTAGTTGGTGACATTAAACATCTAACTTTGCCTCATAATGACTAAAGCTTTATCACAGCATAATGGTGGAATTTGGAAACTTCTCATCTGGACCAATGATATTTAAATTATTTCATGGAGCCCTGGGGACTCCATGAATGTGACTCAGGGACTATCATGGGAAGACAGGGACTGGCAAACCAAGCTCCCACATTCCCTCTTCAAGGAATAGAGCACCTCTGGTATCTGTTTAATATATTATACTTCCATATAACATTTTCCAGCTCCACCATTCACTCTTGTGACTTTCGACAATTTATTTATTCTCTCTGTGCTTCACTTCCTTCATTTGTAAAGTCTTGGCAGTAATATCATTTATCTCCTATATTTTTAAAAAATTTAGATGAGTTAATATTCATATGACAGTTCCAACCGTACCAGACACATAATTAGTGCTCAGTAAATATCATTACTGTTATTGCTATTGTTATTAAGAAAGTATTTTGCTGTTAAAAAAAGAAAAAGTTAAAAATATGGATAGAGGTCATTTTCACATTCAATAAAGGAATCACCTCTGCAGGGTTCCTGACACGTATTCACTGGCTCCAATAGGACACTTAAAATGGAAGATTCTCATTACCTCTTGTCATTACCAAATATTTCTAATCATCACTAAGTTCCCTTTTCTATCAAATGCTAACATCTGTTATTTCCAGTAAGGCCACAAAGATACATCATTTGCTTATTTTAAGATAGTTCCTAAGTGCTTTCTGAGCCTTTTCTGCTCCATATCACTGGTCATGGTCATTAAATACTAATGACAATGTATACGTAATAAGTGCTTTACAATCTCATTTGAAAATCATAACCAGCTTATGATATGGTGCCATTATTAACTTTATTCTGTTAAGTTTGTTAAAGAAAAGTTATTTGACACTTGTTAAAATGGTAAGGAAGACATTATTCAAGGTATAGTCTTGAATATCCCTACTGTAATACCCCTATTGCAATGGGGGAGAGAGATTGGACTCAATTCTGAATACAAGTGTGGATTTTAGCCAAGGAGCCAGGTTAAGTGTTCACTAGATGGAAAATTATTAATAGGAGATATTAAGGGGGGAATTCTTGCTAAAGGCAGACCAAGGACTTATACATTAAAAGTGGGGGATGAAGAACTTGATCAGATGTCAAGGGTGACCAGATATCAATGGTAGGGGGATGACTTAGCAGGATTCTATGCTAAGACACGGCTGGGCAGGCCAAAGACATGAAGTGTAGGGGAGATGGAGGGAGAGGAGGTGGGGGGAGGTCAAGGCCCAGTTGAGAAGAGAACTCACAGGAGCCTAACTAAAGTTTGGTCAAGAAGGGAATCTTTGTCAAGCTACAATGAAGGCAGTGACAATGTTTCTCATTATTCATGGTATACCAAAGTTGTATTATAGTCTCTAAGACAGAGTAAATATTCATTAATAATTACTGAATAAGCAAATGAAGATAAAGAAACTAAGGCTTTTAGCAGTTCAATAATTTGCACAAGGTCACATAGGGAATGGTGGAGGTGGCAATGAATTCAGGTCTGCAAGACTCTTAGAGGGACTTCCCTGGTGGTCCAGTGGTTAGAATCCGCCTTCCAATGCAGGGGACACGGGTTCGATCCCTGGTCGGGGAACTAAGATCCCACATGCCATGGGGCAACTAAGCCCCTGCGCCACAACTAGAGCCTGCGCACTCTGGAGCCTGCGCGCCACAAGTAGAGAGAAGCCTGCACGCCGCAATGAAGAGCCCACGTGCTGCAACTAAGACCTGATGCAGCCAAATACATACATAAATAAATAAAGTAAAATAAAAGGAAAGGAAAACAGCTTGAAATAATTTGAAAAAAAAAACGAAACACGTATAGAGTGTCAGCTCTCAGTAATATTATGATGCCTGCCCTCCAGACCATCCCAGCACAGGTTCCAGTTGTTTTATCCTTCTGAAGGGAAACAAATGTGAATTTTAGTCTCTCAGCCTTTGGCACTACTTCTATTACTGGTATAGACAGTGTCTTCCAACTCCGTCTACCAAAACTGCAAGAGCTGCTTCCAAGGTCTTCTCATAGAGTCACTCTATGTGAAATTGGCACATTCCAAAACGTGTTCTTGTTGCCTTTATCAAAGACTTCAAGTGAAGCATGGTTTGATGAGAGCACAATTAAGCTTATCTATTTATATTTATTTATTAATTTGGTTGCGCTGGGTCTTAGTTGTGGCAGGCGGGCTCCTTAGTTGCGGTAGGTGGGCTTGTTGTGGCTCACCGGCTCCTTACTTGCAGCACACAGCCTCCTCAGTTGTGGCATGAAAACTCTTAGTTGCGGCATGCATGGGATCTAGTTCCCTGACTAGGGATCGAACTGGGGCCCCCTGTATTGGGAGTGCAGAGTCTTAACAACTGCGCCACCAGAGACGTCCCACAATTAAGTTTACTTAAATCATGACCAAATGACTGGTGGCTTGTCTATTGAAAGTTATTATATTAGTAGATATCACTGACCCTGTATGTAACTACATGCCAGGGCAAAGTTAACATCTCATTCTTGAACCATCAGCCTGCATTTGGGGACCAGAAAATCACAGTCAAAATTTCAGGGACAGTCCAGCCATTGCATCCACTAGATCTGTTCTTGGTTAAGATGGTCATATAACTCTTTATTATTGGCTTTGTGGAAGTCCTCCTCCCAAGGGCCCTTGATAAAGATGCTTTCACCAGAGATCTGGCAGGTAAATGAGGTAGCTCACCAGCTCCACCCATTATACCATCTCCCCCAAATTTGGGATTCTTGCAAAAATTATCCCCTTTCTAAAAAACATGAATCATTGCTTGTTTGTGCTCAATCAAAACTTGGACGCTGATACCTTTTCTCTGTGTCCAGTCTGGGGTCTCAACTGCCAACATTTCCCCTTCGGTGTGGGAGGGGAGGGGTTGGGAGGAGAGGAACCTGAGAAAATGTTAAAACCTATAAAGCTGCTATGCTGATGACTCTTCCTGGAAAAAGTAGTGCAACAAAGAATATGTAGTAAAGCCAGTGAAATTACTTAACTTCCTTGTGACTTCATTCCCTCATCTGTAGAACAAAGAAAATGATAGCATCTGTCAGATGTGTTCTGAAGATCAAACTGTGTAACAGATGTGAAAGCACTCAAACCTTTATGTACGTAAAGAGGTAAGGAAATAATGCCAACTTTATCGGGTCCGATTATCTATTAAAATGTCATGCATAATCATCTCTCTTTCACAATTAAAGGATTTCCATACCTAGTAGATGTTTCTGACCTCTTCCCAGAATTCGGTTTCTGGAAATAGCTATTTTACAACTGAGGCAGAACTCCTGACAATATATAAGGTAGAAACCATCAGGGCTGGGCAGACACCAGAAAATCACTTCTTTTTTCTCCATCTGACTGCCCTTGGCCACTTCAGCAGCATGAGAGCAACAGCATTTGTCCTGCTCTCAGCTCTGGCGCTTACAACCATCTTCACTGACTATCTCCCTCATAACTCTGCCCCTGACCTGATACTGACAGCTCATGTCATCTTCTGCCCACATAATTCTGGAATATACACATTAAATATAATAAGAGAAGATTTTTGAAATGCATTTTTTTGGTCTCCACCAATAAATAACTAAATTATATCATCTCAGGGGCCAAGTGGACCTAAATGGTCAACTAAAGCCAAATTCTTATCCTTACAAACATTTCATGTAACTTTTTGGGGAAGTATTCATCCAAACTATGCTTGGACTTAACATCAGTATTTACTGGGACCTCACTTCATCATAAAACAGTTCAATCCATTATTTGGCAGCATGAACTATTATTATTCTTCCATTATTGAGTTGAAGTCTATCTCGCTAGAATTTTCAACTGCTGGTCCAACTTCTGCCATCTAGGCTTGTTACAGCAGATACTTCCAACATATAAAACTAGTGTTTTTCAATATTTTCTAAGTTCTGACTATGAAGTAGGAAAGAACAGGACAAACTCATCTTATTATAGCAGCTGTTTCATCCTTTGGGCTACACTCTAATCCCACTTCAAAAAAGAAACTAAAAATTTCTGTGTGAAGAGCTTCAATCTTTAATATTATGCTCATACACACAGCCCTGAAGTGAATCTTATATCTTTATGATAGGCTGAGGGCTGAAAGAAATCAAAGATTATTTTTTCTAATAAGATTAGGTTCTTCCAGAGTTTGACTTTTTTTGTCTTTATCTTACAGATGTAGAATGTACCAAACACCATCAAAAGGTCTGTATACCCATTTCGACATAAAAGTACTACTTCTGTGTAATTTTTTTTTTAAAACTTTGGGTTTATTTATTTATGGCTGTGTTGGGTCTTCGTTTCTGTGCGAGGGCTTTCTCCAGTTGCGGCAAGAGGGGGCCACTCTTGATCGCGGTGTGCGGGCCTCTCATTATCGCAGCCTCTCTTGTTGCGGAGCACAGGCTCCAGATGCGCAGGCTCAGTAATTGTGGCTCACGGGCCTAGTTGCTCCGCGGCATGCGGGATCCTCCCAGACCAGGGCTCGAACCCGTGTCCCCTGCATCGGCAGGCAGATTCTCAACCACTGCGCCACCAGGGAAGCCCCACTTCTGTGTAATTTTAAAGCCAGTATCAGTAAAAAAAAAAAATTTGACACTATGTATTAATTAAATTTCTACATGTTTGAAGATTTATGTTTTAAGTTTCAAAAATTGCTTTATTTAAAAAACTGTGGGGACTTCCCTGGTGGCGCAGTGGTTGAGAATCTGCCTGCCGATGCAGGGGACACGGGTTCGAGCCCTGGTCTGGGAGGATCCCGCATGCCGCGGAGCAACTAGGCCCGTGAGCCACAATTACTGAGCCTGCGCATCTGGAGCCTGTGCTCCGCAACAAGAGAGGCCGCGATAGTGAGAGGCCCGCGCACCGCGATGAAGAGTGGCCCCCACTTGCCGCAACTAGAGAAAGCCCTCGCACAGAAACGAAGACCCAACACAGCCATAAATAAATAAATAAATTAATTAAAAAACTGTGGATGGGCCTTTCTAAAATGCAAGTGGTAGAACAAAGTGGTTAGACACTAGCATCAGAGTGAAAAGGTCCTGGGCTTAAATTGCAGCTCTTTGACCGTGTGGCCATGGCAAACAACATCTGCCTATTTTACAATACTGTGAAACTTAAAGCCATAATGTTTGAAAAGGGCTTAGCACAGTACCTGACACATAGTAAAGCTTAGTAAGTACAAGTCATGACTCTTAAAATGTTTAAATGGGTCACACACATCTTTGTTCTCTAGCTTAAAGAATAAAGACTTTAATTTAACCTTTTTTTCATTACTCATATTAAATAATGACTATTGTTGAAGGTGTGGTAGTAAAAATTTAAGCTAGCCATCAGCCAGTTTGGGTTCTAGACAAGCTCTACTGCTTTTTAGCTGAGTGACCCTGAGGGCCCAGGCAGTTCCTTCCACTTCTTTGAGTCTTTTGTTTTCCTTGTTAAAGAAAATAAGAGATTAAGAATGTAAAATTTGGAGTCAGGATTGAGTTCAAGCTTTCCTTCATGATTTATTAGCTGTGAGAGAATGAAAAGGGCTAATGAATATTAAGCCTTAGTAGTTGCCTGGTCAGACTGTGCATATGACATAAATCCTGGCACTGGGGTTTGAGCAGGCAAGGAGAAGAAGTGAAGTCATGCTGGTATATGCCCAACATGAGGCACGGCAATTCCATTTTCCACTAGGCTCCACTAGCCTCTGAAGTCCCCTGTCATCATGTCATGCTTAGTAATCTTTGTATTGGCAGCTCTCAGCTCAGCCCTAAACCTTAGGAGGTTCAGGGAGTATAGTAACTCAAAGAATGGATGAATTAATTAATGGAACATATCTGAAGCGGAAGATGAATTCAACTTTAAGTCTGAGCATATTTCAGGTTATCCAAGTGGAGATATTTAACCACTAGAAAAATGTCATGTCTGCAAAAATGAACTTATTTATGAAACAGAAACAGACTCACAGCCATAGAGAATAGACTTGTGGTTGCCAAGGGGGGGTGAAGGGGTGGGGAGGGATGGATTGGGAGTTTGGGATCAGCAGATGCAAACTATTATATATAGAATGAATAAACAACAAGGTCCTACTGTATATATATGGAAGTATATTTAATATCTATGTAACCGAATCAGTTTGCTGTACAGCAGAAACTAACACAACACTGTAAATCAACTATACTTCAATAAAAAATAAATTAAAAAAAAAGAAAAATATCATGTCTGAAACTGGGACAGAAGGAGCTGGAAATGTAGTCTCTTCTGTATGGAACTGGAGTTAGTGTAGACTTGGAAGTAAAGCCAAGGAATAAAATTAATAGCTATCATTTATTCATTATTTTCCACGCCATGTACTGCTAAGCATTTCACACATATCTTCTCAGTCACCTATGTTTTACTTTAACCTTACAATACAGTTATCACCTTCATTTTGCAGGTAAAGAAAGTAAGGCTTAGAGAGGAAAAATAATTGTCCCAGGGTCATATAGTCAGGATTTGAATTCTGATGTGTTTGACTTTAATGTCCACACTTCAATTTGCTCAAAGATGAAAAACCTACAAAATTCTTTCTTGGTAATTGCCTACTTGCTCCTGCAGGCAGCTTATCACCTTAGCTTTGCTCCAGGAATTGAGAACAGTTGTTCTCAACTACAATATTAAAATATATTTGTCTGTCTACGTGCTGGTGAAGCACATACCAAGTACCTTGTTACCAATAATTAACGGTAAATATTGCTAAGACGTAGTAATTCTTATAACTATAGTAGTTATCATCATAATATATCTCATACTTAGATTCAGATAGAACTTTTTAAGTCCAATAGAGAAGTAGCAGGACATGTAGAAAACTGATCCCATGGGAATGGTTGCACCTGTGAAAATGCCATGTGTGTTGAGAACTGATGCATTAACCAGTATGGTGGAAAAGATTTTATTTAAAATAAATTATGATTCAGTTACCAGTTACCATAAAGAAGTTTATCACTCATGATTTTGTATGTGATATAAAAAATCTTTTTATTTAATATATCTCAAAGGGGTTAGATGAGGACAGACAATTGGAATAAGAAACAAATGCATTGAGAGCTTTCTGAACTTGCTTGGAAAATTCTAAATCCTGAGAATAAAAATTTTGTTTAAGGAACTCAAAATTTTTTATATGTATTTCCAGATTGACTGTAGTAATTATAAAAAGTTACCACCAGTAAAAGAGAGAGTTTGTTATGCTGTATATGCACCAATTCATATATCTGATGGCAAAACTTACAGCAATGATTGCTACTTGCTACTTTTGTTATGAAGTTAAGAAAGTATTGAAATAGTTTTCTTTTCTATATTTAAGGGTTAATAATTATGTGTTAAGACAAATGTACTTCAAGTAGAAGAAGTTGTTTATGGTATAAGGAATATGTGAATCATCTCACATTGACTCTGATGAACATAATTTTCACAATTTACAGGATTTGGGAGTCCCTGGTATTACTGTATCACTACATATTCTGACAGTAAGAGTGAATGAGAGAATCCTAGAATCTCTAAGTTGGAAGGAAACTTAAGGGTCATCCAGTTCAACTTCCACCTACTAACCTATTGCTTAAACTCTTTCCACAAAAAATTCACCAGTTTGGCTCACATTCTATGCTTGGTTTATTTTCAGGGACAAGGAACGTCCCTCCTCCCAGGCATGCCAATCCACATCAGCTAGAATGAGCCATGTTTATTGTTCAGCTTCCACAACTAAGTTTGGATATATTAGAGTTCCTTAATGATTCGTACAAAAGGAAACACTATCTGAAAAACCTAAAGCGCTTGTTCCATTTCTGAGTATGGTTTCTCAACAAAATATATGTTGGAGGTACAATAAAATTAAATTAGAAAATCAAATAGCCAAAAGTAGTTTAAAGGTTACAAAGCAATCATCCAAAAGATATATCAGTATCAGCTCAAAAAGCACAAAATGATGAACAATATATTAGAGTGTATAGAAACGTACAGTTCCTTTTAAGTATTTTCAAAATAAACATGACTGAAAACAATCATCTAATATATAGGGCATATTGTTTTGATTCTTTTTTATTATGAATAGAATTACGAACTCTCATGAAAAAAGGCTTATGTGTGTCTTCTTTAAATAAAAAATCCATTAAAATATGCTTTCAGGGAGGTATTATGAGCCTCATCCTTACGTAATCAGCACCACTTGCTAAAATATCCCTAAATTGCAGTCACTCCTTTTAAAAACATCAATAAATGGAGAGACTTGGCTACAATTTGAGGGGTTCACTGGTGAAGTTTGGATGTTAATGAAATGCCTATGGCCTCAGCATTTCTCATTTGTTGCTATTTTCTCTCCACAGGAAAACTAACAACAAACTTAAATTTGTACATTTTGGAGAATGTTGAATCTATCTTGTGATTACAACTCACAAGGGACACATTTCTTCTCCCATATAATCTATGCCATATTGCCTAATCTTGTCACTATTATGTCTTGATTTGCTTGTAGAATAAAGTAAAATAAATATATGTCTGACTCTTCATTTAGGAGTTTAATCTTCTAGATTTGTTTAATTTTGGGGTAATATCTAACAGACAAGCTTAGGGCCACATCCTGGGGAAAAGGGGCCCATTAAGACCAGTAGTGGGAACTAGAAAAATCAAAGGACCTAAAGCTGATGACTTTTCTTGCCCAGGCTAGGAAAACATCCCCTGTGCATAACTGAGTTCTGGTGTATTCCTGAAGCATAAACAGATAAAGAGGGAGACTTAAAGCACAACAATCAGGAAATACTGTTTCACTATATGTCCCTTGTGTTTAAGACATTGAAAGCTACCCTAGATTGAGACTGCTCTCTATTTTTTCCCAGAAAACATGTCTGTAAAACGTGTCTAGTAAATGTGTCCAGGAAAGCTGTGTAAGTTCCCATGAATTAGTTGATGTCTCCCATGTTTTTCTTTCCTTGAAGTTTGATCTCAGGTCTAGGACCTGAAACTTAACGTATCCCACTAGTACATTATATATTCCCAAAACCATATTATTATATGTTCCAAAGATCATATTATTTGTTCCAAAGAACAGAGAGTGTGCCTTGCAAAACTTTTTAATCTATTTGTGCATCTATTCAATTAACACGTACCTATTAATGCCTACTTTGTGTCTAGGTTAGACTTCGTAGCATACAATAGTGAATAGAATAGATTTGGTCTTGCCCTCTTAGAGCTTATGTTCTGTGGAAAAATTATTTGCTATGCTTAGTACAGCATTTTGTATATGTTATATTATACAAATATGTTTAGTAACACTGAATCAAAATTAAGCAACATTTCAATTGGATTATAACAGAGGCACATTATATAAGCATTTAACATATGAAAATCTAACTATGTGATCTCTGCAAAGAGGGAGAAAGAGAAGTTAGAGTCAAGCCCTTTTGAGCTGTGTTCTGATCTCACAAACCCATTAGAACTTTAGGGACCAAGACTGTCCACCACAATGACTTGTGCTAATTTCCAAAGAATTCAAGTAGCATAGTGTTTGTTGTGATTATTTCCTTCTGTTTTCTCTTTTGTTTTTTTAAAAAGCACTCCTCAAAGAAACCCTTAAAAGAAATTGAAAATATTGACTAGATGTCATTTATCTTTTCACCAAATATTGATTAAATATCCACACTTTGATAGATGCTAGAAATGCATCACTTTGTTAAATGCTAGAAATGCATTAATGAGAAAACAAATATAAAAAGTCATTCTTCCTTCATGAAGCTTTAAGATTACATAGGAATAATAATATTAAAAAGATACCAAACAAATATATATATATATGTGTATGTGTGTGTGTGTGTGTGTGTGTGGCTGAGACTGGCTAATTAGGGAAAGATAAAGATCTCTGGTGCAGGGGTGGAGATGGGGGCAGAGTGGGGGGCAGCACCCATGGTGTTAAGAAGTGAGAAGCATCATTCCAAGCAGAGATGACAGGAAAAGATTGGAACATAAGAAACTAACACCGACAACTGTTGGCCAGTTCATATTTTTCAACCACTCTTCCTCCCAAGCCTCTTCTATGAGCCACCCCCCACAATCCATTTTCCAACTGCCTCCAAAGTGATATTTCTAAAACACTGATCTCATCTTGTCATCTCCCTGCAAAAACTGCTTTAGTGTGTGACACCACCTACACCTCTGCCGGTACTGGCCACCTCACTCTGCAACCTCATCCCTCTCCATTCCACATTTTGATATGGACTGCTTACCACTCTCAGAACCTTGCATGCACTCTGCAGTTTTGCACATGCTGGTCCCTCTTCCTACACTTCTTTTTCCCACTTTTCCAACACCAATTTCCACTCATTAAAAAGATTCAGCCCCAGTGTTATCTTTCCTAAAAATCTCCTCCTATGTATTCGGTCCTCTTAGATTAGCATGTATCATATTATATTCTCACTGGCTTGATAAATATCTGTCTCTTGCCATATTGTGAGCTCACAGCTGGCATGCTGCAGGTGTTCAATTAATACTTTATAAATTAAGTGAATTAAACTAAAATTAATTGAATTTGACTTCTATCAACAAGTAAGGAAGCAAACCATGGAGTCTTATCCCAGATAACCCTGAAGTCAGATGTCAACTCCTGATTCAACTGAAATGTATAGCATCTGTTTGCATTCTGCACCAACCCAAGCTCTGAATGGTTTCTTCAAGTTCCTATAAATAAAATCCACAGACACACAAATAACAGAGAGCAATGACTGTTTTTGTAGAGGCTGCCAAAGAGTGACAGAGATGGTGGTTACCTTGAACACTCACAGCCTGGAACTCCCCATTACACCCCTGTCCTCTACAGTCATCTCTTGCAACACCACCTGGTTAGTCAACCCTTGTCATTTGTAACATGAAAAGAAAATTGCCATCAAATTTTAAAGATACCCAAATAAAATAAAGTAAAAAATTAAACATTGATACGTTTCCAAAACCTGTTCCCTACTCAAATTCTAAGAAATCTCACTCTGTTTCATTTCTAGTTAGTTCTTCCTCATATTTAAGCAAAGCATGTATTACTACATCAAATAAACTGGTCCTTCTGGAAAAGGTAATTCCTGTCTCTCTCAGAGAACAAAAGCTAAGCTGAAACACTGACTGGAATGGAAGCCAGAGCTATAAAACACACCTCAACAAAACATCCATATGAACACATCCTGAAAACTTTTCAGAATTTCTAAAGAAAAGAAACTCTGAGTCCATAGAAAATTAAGTTTTTTAAGAGTGGCTTACCATTTGTCTGGGCTTTTGTTAGTCTTTTTTGTTTTTTTAAATCCCCTTTATTGCCGGGATGAGTGACATGTGGGGTCTTGGGTCCTTGACTAGAAGTCAAGCCTGAGGCTCTGGGGTGGAAGCACTGAGTCCAGGACACTGGACCACTACAGAATTCCTGGCCCCAGGGAAGATTAATCACTGAGAGCTCTCATGGAGGCCTCTAACTGAATCCAAGACCAGGCATCACCCAACTGCCAGCATCTCCCAGTGCTGGTTGCCTCACACCAAACAACAAACGAGACAGGAACACAAACCCACCCATCAGCATACAGACTACCTAAAGTCATACTAAGCTCACAGACACCCCAAACACACCACCTGACATGGCCCTGCTCATCAAAGGGAAAAGACTCAGCTCTACCACCAGAACACAGGCACCAGTCCCTCCCATCAGGAAGCCTACGCAAGCCACTGGACCAAACTCACCACCAGGGGCAGAGAACAGAAGCAAAAGGAACTACGACCCTGCAGCTTAGGGAAAGGAGACCTCAAATACTGTAAATTAGACAAAATGAGAAGACAGAAAAGTATCTTGCAGGCAAAGAAGCAAGATAAAAACCCAGAAGACCAAATAAATGAAGAGGAAATAGGCAAACTACCTGAAAAACAATTCAGAGTAATGATAGAAAAGATGATCCAAAGTCTCGGAAACAGAATAGAGAAAAAACAAGAAACGTTTAACAAGGACCTAGAAGAACTAAACAGCAAACAAACAATAATGAACAACACAATAACTGAAATTAAAAATACTCTAGAAGGAATCAATAGCACAATAACTGAGGCAGAAGAACAGATAAGTGAGAAGGAAGAATGGTGGAAATAACTGCTGCAGAGCAGAATAAAGAAAAAAGAATGAAAAGAATGGAGGACAGTCTCAGAGACCTCTGGGACAACATTAAGCACACCAACATTCTAATTATAGGCATCCCAGAAGGAGAAAAAAAGAAAGGGTCTGAAAAAAATTTTGAACAGATTATGCTCAAAAACTTCCCCAACGTGTGAAAGAAAATAGTCAATGAAGTCCAGGAAGTGCAGAGAATCCCACAGAGGATAAACCCAAAAAGAAACATGCTGAGACACATATTAATCAAACTAACAAAAATTAAACACAAAGAAAAATTATTAAAAGCTGCAAGGGAAAAGCAACAAATAATATACAAGGGAATCCCCATAAGGTTAACAGCTGATCTTTCAGTAGAAACTCTGCAAGCCAGAAGGGAGTGGTAAGATATATTTAAAGTGATGAAAGGGAAAAACCTACAACCAAGATTACTATATCCAGCAAGGATCTCATTCAGATTCGATGAAGAAATCAAAAGCTTTACAGAGAAGCAAAAGTTAAGAGAATTCAGCACCACCAAACCAGCTTTATAGCAAATGCTAAAGGAATTTCTCTAGGCAGGAAACACAAGAGAAGGAAAAGACCTACAAAAACAAACCTAAAACAATTAAGAAAATGGTAATAGGAACACACATATCAATGATTACCTTAAATGTAAATGGATTAAATGTTCCAACCAACACACAGCCTAGCTGAATGGATACAAAAACAAGACCCGTATATATGCTGTCTACAAGAGACCCACTTCAGACCTAGGGACACATACAGACTGAAAGTGAGGGGATGGAAAAAGATATTCCATGCAAATGGAAATCAAAAGAAAGCTGGAGAAACAATATTCATATCAGACAAAATAGACTTTAAAATAAAGACTATAACAAGAGACAAGGAAAGACAAGACATAATGATCAAGGGATCAATCCAAGAAGAAGATATAACAATTGTAAATATCTATGCACCCAACATAGAAGCACCTCAATACATAAGGCAAATACTAAGAGCCATAAAAGGAGAAATCGACAGTAACATAATAATAGTAGGGGACTTTAATACCCCACTTTCACCAATGGACAGATCATCCAAACAGAAAATAAATAAGGAAACACAGCTTTAAATGACACATTAAACCAGATGGACTTAATTGAACTTTATAGGACACTCCATCCAAAAACAACAGAATACACTTTCTTCTCAAGTGCACAGGGAACATTCTCCAGGATAGATATCTTGGGTCACAAATCAAGCCTCGTAAATTTAAGAAAATTGAAATTGTATCAAGCACCTTTTCCAACCACAACGCTATGAGACTAGATATCAATTACAGGGAAAAAACTGTAAAAAGTACAAACACATGGAGGCTAAACAATACGCTAGTAAACAACCAAGAGATCACTGAAGAAATCAAAGAGGAAATCAGAAAATACCTAGAAACAAATGACTGTGAAAACAAGATGACCCAACACGTATGGGATGCAGTAAAAGCAGTTCTAATAGAGAAGTTTATAGCAATACAATCCTACCTCAAGAAACAAGAAACATCTAAAAAAAAAAAAACCTTAAACTTACACCTAAAGCAATTAGAAAAAGAAGAACAAAAAACCCCCAAAGTTAGCAGAAGGAAAGAAATCATAAAGATCAGATCAGAAATAAATGAAAAAGAAATGAAGGGAACAATAGCAAAGATCAATGAACCTAAAAGCTAGTTCATTGAGAAGGTAAACAAAATTGATAAACCATTAGCTAGACTCATCAAGAAAAACAGGAAGACTCAAGTCAACAGAATTAGAAATGAAAAAGGAGAAGTAACTGACACTGCAGAAATACAAAGGATCATGAGAGACTACTACAGCAACTGTATGCCATAAAATGGACAACCTGGAAGAAATGGACAAATTCTTAGAAAAGTACAACCTTCCAAGACTGAACCAGGAATAGAAAATATAAACAGACCAATCACAAGCACTGAAATTGAAACTGTGATTAAAAATCTTCCAACAAATACAAGCCCAGGACCAGATGGCTTCACAGGTGAATTCTATCAAACATTTAGACAAGAGCTAACACCTATCCTTCTCAAACTCTTCCAAAATATAGCAGAGGGAGGAACACTCCCAAACTCATTCTATGAGGCCACCATCACCCTGATACCAAAACCACACAAAGCTGTCACACACACACACAAAAATTACAGGCCAATATCACTGATGAACACAGATGCAAAAATCCTCAACAAAATACTAGCAAACAGAATCCAACAGCACATTAAAAGAATCATACACCATGATCAAGTGGGGTTTATCCCAGGAATGCAAGGATTCTTCAATATACACAAATCAATCAATGTGATACACCATATTAACAAATTGAAGGATGAAAACCATATGATCATCTCCATAGATGCAGAAAAAGCTTCTGACAAAATTCAACACCCATTTATGATAAAAACTCTCCAGAAAGTGGGCATAGAGGGAACCTACCCCAACATAATAAAAGCCATATATGACAAACCCACAGCCAACATCATTCTCAATGGTGAAAAACTGAAAGCATTTCCTCTAAGATCAGGAACAAGACAAGGGTGCCCACTCTCACCACTATTATTCAACATAGTTTTGGAAGTTTTAGCCATGGCAATCAGAGAAGAAAAAGAAATAAACGGAATCCAAATTGGGAAAGAAGTCATAAAACTGTCACTGTTTGCAGATGATATGATACTACACATAGAAAATCCTAAAGATGCCACCAGAAAACTACTAGAGCTAATCAATGAATTTGGTAAAGTAGCAGGATACAAATTTAATGCACAGAAATCTCTTGCATTCCTATACACCAACAATGAAAAACCAGAAAGAGAAATTAAGGAAACACTCCCATTTACCACTGCAACAAAAAGAATAAAATACCTAGGAATAAACCTACCTAAGGAGACAAAAGACCTGTATGCAGAAAACTATAAGACACTGATGAAAGAAACCAAAGAAGATACAAACAGATGGAGAGATATACCATGTTCTTGGATTGGAAGAATCAATATGTGAAAATGACTATACTACCCAAAGCAATCTACAGAATCAATGCAATCCCTATCAAATTACCAACGGCATTTTTCACAGAACTAGAACAAGAAATTTTACAATTTGTATGGAAACACAAAAGACCCCAAATAGCCAAAGCAATCTTGAGAAAGAAAAACGGAGCTGGAGCAATCAGGCGCCCTGACTGCAGACTACACTATAAAGCTACAGTAATCAAGACAGTATGGTACTGGCACAAAAACAGAAATACAGATCAGTGGAACAGGACAGAAAGCCCAGAGATAAACCCACGCACATATGGTCACCTTACCTTTGACAAAGGAGGCAAGAATATACAATGGAGAAAAAACAGCATCTTCAATAAGTGGTGCTGGGAAAACTGGACAGCTACATGGAAAAGAATGAAATTAGAACACTTCCTAACACCATACAAAAAAATGGCCTAAATGTAAGGCCAGACACTATAAAACTCTTAGAGGAAAACATAAGCAGAACACTCTATGACATAAATCACAGCAAGATCCTTTTTGACCGACTTCCTAGAGAAATGGAAATAAAAATATTTTATTTTTCCTAGAGAGATAAAATAAAATAAACAACCAGGACCTAATGAAACTTAAAAGCTTTTGCACAGCAAAGGAGACTATAAACAAGACAAAAAGACAACCCAAAGAATGGGCGAAAATATTTTCAAACGAAGCAACTGACAAAGGATTAATCTCCAAAATATACAAGCAGCTCATGCAGCTCAAAATCAAAAAAACAAACAACCCAATACAAAAATTGGTGGAAGACCTAAACAGACATTTCTCCAAAGAAGAAAGATTGCCGACAAACACATGAAAACATGCTCAACATCACTAATCATTAGAGAAATGCAAATCAAAACCACAATGAGGTATCACCTCACACTGGTCAGAATGGCCATTATCAAAAAATCTATAAACAATAAATGCTGGAGAGGGTGTGGAGAAAAGGGAACCCTCTTGCACTGTTGGTGGGAATGTAAATTGATACAGCCACTATGGAGAACAGTATGGAGGTTCATTAAAAAACTAAAAATAGAACTACCATATGAACCAGCAACCCCACTACTGCACATATACCCTGAGAAAACCATAATTCAAAAAGAGTCATGTACCACAATGTTCACTGCAGCACTATTTACAATACCCAGGACATGGAAGCAACCTAAATGTCCATCGACAGATGAATGGATAAAGAAGATGTGGCACATATACACAATGGAATATTACTCAGCCATATAAAGGAACGAAATTGAGTTATTTATAATGAAGTGGATGGACCTAGAGTCTGTCATATAGAGTGAAGCAAGTCAGAAAGAGAAAAACAAATGCCGTATGCTAACGCATATATATGGAATCTAAAATAATAGTATTCATGAACCTAGTGGCAGGGCAGGAATATGGATGCATACATAGAGAATGGACTTGAGGACATGCAGGGGGAAGGGGAAGCTGGGACGAAGTGAGAGAATAGCATGGACATATAGACACTACCAAATGTAAAATGGATAGCTAGTGGGAAGCTGCTGCATAGCACAGGGAGATCAGCTCGGTGCTTTGTGACGACCTAGAGGGGTGGGATAGGGAGGTTGGGAGGGAGGCTTAAGAGGGAGGGCATATGGGTATATATGCATACATATAGCTGATTCACTTTGTTGTACAGCAGAAATTACCACAACATTGTAAAGCCATTATACTCCAATAAAGATGTTAAAAAAAAAAAAAAAAAAGTGCCTGATAAAACCCTAGAAAAGAACTAGAGTTCTGAACGATGCTTATGGAGAGCTCTGGAAACTACTGGATCATTACCAGTTGCCAGACTCCTAGGCACTTCTTTCCTGGGACGTGAGGCATTTAACACTCAAAATAGGCTCTGAGGTTAAAACTGCTAAGGTCAGGCCCAGCCAAGTCCTCTGTGACTCATCCAGCAACAAGCTTGGCTTTGGGGTTTCAATCTCCCTGCTCCCAGTTCCTGAATCACATTCCTCATGCGGAAGACCCCAGCCTGAGGCCCCACCTCTGTAACTGGCCCAGCATCCAGACCCTCTGGCTCTTTACACTTCCAGGTTGCGCTCCTTGCTTCTCTCCTCCTCTCTGCTTTACCTCTCCTAGAAATGAAGCCCAGTGGCAGACACCCCAAAATAGTGGCAGACTTCTGCTGTGGTACTCACTTCCCTGGTCCCCCTGTCTCTAATATTTAGACTGCCTGTCTGGGCTCCAGTTATTTCCTGTTTATCTCTGAGGCCCACAGATTGCCTGAACTACCATCTGCTTGCTGCCACACCCTTTAGATATGAACATGTCCTCCCTGTCAGACTGAAATTATTTGTGATACAATGGTTAAGATGGTGATCATTTTGCAAAACCGCATATACAAATATCAAATCATTATGTTGTACATATGAAGCTAATATAATATTATATGCCCATTATATCTCAGTTTTTAAGAAAATACAGATAAATGAAAAAAAAAAAAACCTAAGTAAACAAAAAAAAAAGGTGCAGGGCATTGGAGATAGAGAACTTTGGAGTCAAATCTAGATTTGCTACTTCTGAGTAACCTTGAGTTAGTGATTTAACCTCCGAGTTTCAGTTCTTGTGTTTCAAAATGGGGGCAACAGCAGTTCCTTACAGACTGGTATAAACCAATGTACATACAGTACATAATATTGTGCCTGGCACATAATTAGCATGAATGAATGAATGAATGAATGAATGAATAAATAAATAAATAAATAAATAAATGATTTAAAAAATAATAACAGAAACATGTGGTTGTCCTAAATTTGTCCCCTAAGCACAATGGGTGGTTCTATTTCAGGTTCTGGCCCCTCACTGTCTTCTCCCCAGCCCCACCGTTATCACCCCTGCCTGACCACATCCTAAGAGTCAGTATTACGAACCTCCTGTTAGAGCAGAGCGTCACTGTTACAGCCACGGAAGTCAGCGAAGTAGTTCTGACTGCAGTGAAATAAACACACGCAGTCTTCCATCAGGAACTTTAAAAAGGTCTTTTTAAAACTGGTCCTCATATGTGGTTAAAAAAAAAAAAGAAAAAAAAAGAAAAACATGTCTTTTGGTTTTGAGCCCCAAGAGCAGGGGCTTGGGTCCTGTTCATCTTTGTGTCTAAAATGGATATTTGTCTATTTGTTTCTCCACTACCTGAAAAATAGTACGCAGTGCCTGACAAACATCACATGTGTAATTTTTAACCTGTCATGAAAGAAAATGTTAGAACAAACTTCGGGTGAATATAATCAAGGCCACATACTCAACATCCTAATGGCATTAGGGGTCCCACACTAAATTCTGCTGGAAAAATAACAAAAGAAACCAATATTAGCAAAGGGCAGAGAACAGGAGAACTAAATTCCTCCACAGATAGAGAAACGTTTCTAGAGTCTGTGGCTGCATAACTGTCTTTGCTGGAGGAGAGGAAGACTGGTTGAATTAGGTGGGAGCTGGCAGCAGGAGTAGCAGTAAAGAATGGGAATTAGGGGCATCTAGTGGCAAACTCCAAAGGTATAATCCTCACCCAGAGAACTTTCTGGAAAATTAACTGAGTGTGTACTTGCCTGAAGAGCACTCTGCTTGGAGATGAGGACAAAATGGCTACCATCAGAAAAGCTAAGTAAGCTGTATAGTGAGGACCAGAAGATCTGATCCTGATTGCAGCACATCCCTGATTACAGAGTCTTGGGCTGTGTTTCTCACCTCATCTCTCCAGACCGTCCCAGAAGATCTGTAAGTTTCCATCTGGGAAAACATTAGGAGTTCTTGGAAGGGAAAGAAGGAAGAGGATTACTGGTTGGAATAAAAACAGTGCTGAGTGAGTTCCAGAAAAGCAGGGTTCTCAAACTCGTGGACAACAAACTGCAGAAGAAGACAACTTCAGAAAACCAACTAGAAGCAACATGCAGAGAAGTAAGATGAAGGGGGCCTCCTCAGGAAAAAGGACAGCGGGTCCCCAGCAGAAATCTGGAATCAGCACTCGCAGGCAGATGGCGGGGATCGCTCTGCAGAGAACCCCCTTCAGCGTCCGTGAGGAAGACAAGGAAGGACAGACAGAGGAGCCCTGGGAACAGAGGTGGTGGCAGCACCAGTGAAGCACCTCAGCCACCTCAGAAGAAAATGGCCCGGGCAGACCCCGCTGTTGAAAAGTGAGGAGCCATTTAAGAATAGAATGGAAGTTAAAGCGAGGATTCCAGAAGAATTAAAACCATGGCTTGTTGAGGACTGGGACTTAGTTACCAGGCAGAAGCAGCTGTTTCAACTCCCTGCTGAGAAAAATGTAGATGCCATTCTGGAAGAGTATGCAAATTGTAAGAAATCACAGGGAAATGTTGATAATAAGGAGTACGCAGTTAATGAAGTTGTGGCAGGAACAAAAGAGTATTTCAATGTGATGCTGGGCACTCAGCTACTCCACAAATTTGAGAGGCCCCAGTATGCTGGAATCCTCCTGGCTCACCCTGATGCGCCGATGTCCCAGGTTTATGGGGCACCACACCTACTGAGATTATTTGTAAGAACTGGAGCAGTGGTGGCATACCCACCCCTTGATGAGAAGAGCCTTGCATTATTGTTGGGCTATCTGCATGATTTCCTAAAATATCTGGCAAAGAATGCTGCGTCTCTGTTTACTGCCAGTGATTATAAAGTGGCTTCTGCTGAGTACCACCACAAAGCCCTGCGAGGGTCTACTGTCCACTCACTGTTAAGTCTGGTATCTGTAAACACTCTTTTTGTTCTTAGTCTTTTTCTTATGTAATTGATGCCCTTTAAAACTGTTAATGTATAACAGGGTTTATGTTTCAGTTTGTTTTCTGTTTTGTTCTAAACAGAAAATAAAAGGAGTGAAAGCTCCTGTTCTCATTTCAAAGTTGCTACTAGTGTATGCAGTAATTAAGACAAAGAAGAAACATTCACTAGAACATTTTATTGCCTAGTTGACAACATTGCTTGAATGCTGGTGGTTCTATCCCTTTGACACTACACAATTTTCTAATATGTGTTAATGCTACATGAAAAAATGCCCTGATTCCTAGTGCCAAAGGTTCAACTTAATGTATATACCTGAAAACCCATGCATCTGTGCTCTTTTTTCATGGTGCTTGAAGTAAAACAGCGCATCCTCTGTAAGTCTGTGTTGTTTCTTAGGCATTCTATCTCTGCTCAAATTGGTGAAGGATGGTGGGTTTTTTTCATGGCTTTTGTATTTGAGTCTAATGCACATGATAGAGGCAATGCATTATTGTACAGCCACGGTTTTCCGGAGAAGTTGATATTTTAGGAATTGTATTTCAGATCTTAAATAAACTTTGTTTCTAAATTTCAAAGCAAGTAAAAAAACAAGAATGGAAATTAGGAAAGAGGCATATAAAAGACTTATTTTATAGGATTTCATATAAGATATAAAAGATTTCAAAGATACAGCTTGTGCTATTTCTTATACTGTGTGATAGATATATAAGCATTTGTGTTGTGGTTGTTAATATTATTATTATTCTTTAAACTGTATCTGTGTATTACATACACTTGCATGTATGATATATGACAAAAGAGAGGAAAGACAAGGAGGAAAAAGAGAAAAAAAAGTAGATGCTCTCAGGTATAAACTGGCTCTGAATTTGAGATTTGCTAAGTGAAAAGGATCAACATGTTCACCTTTAAGGCATTCTTTCTTCTCCAATATCTACATGCCTCTCTGACACTTTCTTTTCTCAAGGACAGAGACTGACTCCTCTCCAAAAACAGTCCTAAATAGACTAGGAAACTAACCCAAGACAGAGGCCCACTTTATAGAGACAGTGATGCAGGCTGGAGTAGTGCATTATGTTACTCAATGGCCTGAATATTTCTGCTTTCTCTGTGAAAATTCCCACAAGAAGCAAAGCAAAGACTCAAAGTCATCTTGTGACAGAAACTGTTGGTCAAAAAAAGGACCTCAAATATTGATCCAGTGATTCAGAGACTTCTGGGTATCACAGACCAGTTAAATTTCTTGTTTCATAATTATCTATTGCAAATTAAAGTAAAAAGTACAATATAAATCCAAGACAAAAAAAATCACCCACTATCTTTAGGAAGCTTATCATTTTATCACTTATCTGTATATAGATAGAGTTTCCTATATTGGCAGTAATATCATAAATACAATTTTGTGTTCCATTTGTTTAATGTTATACTGTAAGAATATTTTTGATTTTTCTTGTTTCTTTTTTTTCCCATCTTCCTAAAATGACCAGTATAAACAGTAACCTTAAAATATTTAACCTTAAAATATTAAATATTAAATATTTAAATTAATATTTAAAATATTTAATATATTTATATTTATTAAATATTTAATATTTGAAAAAATAGGAAAACTAATGCAGGGTTGCCAATTTTGTCCTATAAAGACATTGGTAAAAATTATAATCCACTTTCATAATTGTTTCATAATATGAAATATAATAACAGTTGTAATTTTGCACTATTTTTATTACTAAATGGTCCTTATTTTTTCTCATTTTGCCTTAGAATGGCCAAAAGTCTCATCTGAACCAGGTACTAGCATTTAAGAACCACTCATGAAGACAAGTGGTCCTCAAACAGCATTCTTTTTTTTTTTTTCATACCACTTTTAATTTTACTATTTTTTTCTTTTAGTTAAAATTTACATAAATTGAAATCACAAATCTTAGCTGCACTATTTTGACAACTGGACATGCCTTGGTAAAACACACCCCTTTCATGGTACGGAATATTTCCACCTCCCCAGAAAATTACCCCCAGACTCTCCTCCTCTTCCAAGAGACAACCACAGTTCTGCGTTTTATTTAACCTTAGCTCAAACAGCATTCTAAGGAACTGTTGGAAGCCTCTGGGGTTGCCCGAACAGCACAATAAGGAAAAAGCAGGCCCAGCAAGTCAGAATCCTCTATTCCCTCTTCAATTCAGATACATTTCTCTTTCATGTATTTACTTATTTATTTAAAATGAAGTATAGCTGATTTACAGTGCTGTGTTAGTTTCGGGTATACAGCACAGTGATTCAGATATATATGTATATATGTTCTTTTTCAGATTCTTTTCCCTTATAGGTTATTACAAAATATTGAGTAGAGTTCCCTGTGCTATATAGTAGGTCCTTGTTGGTTATCTATTTTATATATAGTAGTGTGTATTTTAATCCCAACCTCCTAATTTGTCCCTCCCACTGCCCTCCCCAGTGCTCTTTCATTTCTTTTTACATTGGGTTACAGACATTTTTTTTTTTCTTTTTCTAAGAATATAGGTAGTAAGGAAAAGGCAGGAGTCAAGAATTCTGATCAAGGACTCAGCAGAAGACTATGTGTGGCTTCATTTTCTTCATAGGTATACTAGGTGCACATGTGCAGGAGAGTAGGTGAAGTTGTGGTCAGCAAGTGGGTAGCAGAAGTTAAGAGGCCAAGAAATGTCTCAGTTAAAAGTCTAAAACACTGTACTAGTGCCTAGTTTGGGGGGAACAATGAAATAATAATAGATACTTAATCAGAATGCATATTCCTCTTGGAAAGAAATCTCATCTCCATGGAGCAGGGGCATACATTTCCCAATCTCTTCTTCGTGATGATCTCTAGCTAGAGCAGACTTGAAGCCATACAACACTGGAGGCCAGAGATGGAGTTATTCCATGATGCATATGACAATGTATATCTTGAAGTCTAAGATGCCAATTGTAAAACATACCTCTGTATGTTTGGCAACAAGTTTATATATGTCCTTTTTCTTAGGGAAAAAGTCTCTTTAGGAAATACAGGCTCCAGAACATAGTCTTTAAGCTAGCTGCTTATTGCTTCTCCCAAAGAGAAGGGGCTACAGATGAATGGGTTGATGACAAATTAATGGGAATATACCAGTGTTAATGAATCACTGGGATAGTGGGGAAGCTTCCCACTGAGAACACCAGTTCCTAAAGAGTTTTCCTAAACTTTATGCCATACTACTGAAATATACAAGTTAGGACTGAGTATCTTGCAGCTTATGAAAAGTGCACTTGGATTACTTCAATGGAGAAGGCAATTCTGTACTTCGATAAAAGTACAGATGCATGTGGGAAAGAGTAAGTCATTTCCTTGCCACAAAAAGGACTTCAGTTATAGCCTGAAATATCCTTCACTAGTGCCATTTCAGGAGGCAAGAACCATCTTTCATACTTCTAGTATCCATAAGCAATGTTTTTTTTTCACTTAGACTCAGAAACAAGGTATGAGATGAAAAATCCCCCAGGAGATTAACATAAGTGCTCAACCTGAGGGTTCGGTATTTTCCCACTAGCCCATGAAGCAGAGGCTTACTTCCCATTAAAAAACCTGATCAAACAGGCTTAGGGTACCTGGCTAATAGGAAATCACTGGTAGGCACACATCAGCTTGCTGAATCTTCAGGTAAGCTAAATACCAATGGAATGATATTGAAGCAAATCCTTAAGGAATGCTAGTGGAATGCCTGAGGAGACTAAGGGATGGGGACTGAATTTCTCCTTCAGAAGTATCATGTATTGTTACTGTTACCAACTGGATACAAAATAAGCCCTTATGTCAGAGATTGACCAAAAGGAGCACTGGGAGAAAGTTACAGAAAGATTCCCCAGCTCCATCACTGGATAGTTATTTGAACTTGGGCAAGTTTTTAGTTTCTCTGGCTCAACTTCCTTCCTCATTAGTTATGTTGGCATTCTGTTTGTACCCATTTCATACAATTTTTGTAGGGATTAAATGAATTCATGAATGATAAGTGCTGAGAATATTCATGGTATGGTACAGAATAAGCACTCAGTAAGTACTAATGTTACTGTTAAAAATATATATAAAATATAAAAATATAATACAATCCCCATACTCAATGCAGGAATTGCCATTACAGGATTCCTAACAGATATTCATGCAGTTTCTTCCGGGTCCCCCTGAGTGGAAGGAGCTCACTCCTTCCTGAGACAATGGGCAACTCTTAGTATCAAAACTTCTTATTTTTATCAAGCTTAGATTTATCCCATATTATTTACCCTCTCACTTGTCCTAAATACAGCCCTTGGAGCCACAAATAAAAAGTCTAATTGGGAAACGTTTCAGTATTTTTAAAGACAGTTCTTTTGTACCTCCTGGGTTTACTAATATTACTTGAAGAAAACTTTGAAATAGGTTCTATGCTAAGTGCTTTAAATAGTGACCTCATTTAATTTGCAAAACCCTAATAATAAATTTATATAAATATAAATGAAAGTGTTTATAATATTTACCACGCTAAGTCTAGCACCTAATTTAGTTCTGAAGCATGACAGGAGCTCAAAAAAAAAAAAGAACAATAAGTTAATGAATGAATATGGTTTTTTTTCACTTAAGAAAAATAAGGTTTACTGATGACAGGTACGCTGTCCAACCTGAGTAGGAAATGGTAGGGTTATGATCAATAAGAGCTCTGTTTGACCCTACAGCTCAAGCTCTCAAACACTGCTGCACTATGTTCTGTAGACAACATCATAATCCTTATCCCCTTAGCAGCTCATCCGAACAGATTCTGGCTGTCTTTATTCATTTCCGGGGACATAAACTTGAGATCTCTGTTGCACAGCCTTTCCAGGCCAAAGGCACTATGTCCATTAGTGTTATAGAGAATGTCTTCTAGCCCCTGAACTCAAAAGGCAAGAGTAGCTGCCAGTGGTCTTGTCATAGAGCCATGGAATGGCTCTTTGAAACTGTCATTTTCCATTGTCAAGAATTTCCTTGTCGCATTTAGCAAATGTCATAAATGAAGAATGTTTTGTTGAAATATTGATTCAAGATAAGTAAGTTACTTCCTAATGTTTGGCATAGTGAGAAGTGCAAATGCTGCCCTTCCTTTGGACAATGTCAGTGCAGCTGACGATATCACTAGCTAAGTATACCCCTTGACACTGAGCGTGACTAGCTCTTGATACATCAAACTGTACTTGACTTCTTAGGGTTGGCCCTGTTTGGAGACAAAGCAATCATGGTCAAAACATGAGGGACAGCCCAGCTTCTGTACCATGGGATTCTTAAGATATCCACAAGGACCCTTATATTGGTGCTTGAGGATGCCAGTGATCTTCTCCTTTGGAAACCTGAATAAACAGCTTCCAAAAAAGAATAAGTATATTCACAATAGACATTCGGCTAGTTCACTCGCTAGCTCCATTTGCACCACAAAATGTGGGGCTCTCAAGAAAGCCATTTTCTACTGCAGAGCACGCATCACTGCTTAAGCCTTGTCAACAAAGATCAATGAATGGATCCCTCTGCTTTGTGTCTAGTCTGGAACAGATCTGCAGGCTTCCAGTTGATGAGGACTTTGAGTAAAGGGCCGAGACAGCTGGGGCTGATAGCCATACTGATCACTTTATCAATGAACGGAAATGGCACTCTTGCAGAAAATGAGTACTGAACCCAGGAACCTGTCTCTAAGACTTATTTCAGACATTTACTAGTTCTAATATTTTAGGCAAGTTATTAACTTAAGACCCAGTTTCCTCCTCTATAAACTGGAGATGATAGTAATACCCAACTCAGTCTTACACGTGAATCCAATAACATAATATATGTGAAAGCACTAGGAATTGTTCATGCACCATCCAAATGTAAAGTAGAATTAACTTGGGTCATATTATATAATCATCATTTACAAGGAACTCTTTCCCATGATTCATTAAGTCTTTTAAACCTGTTCTAGGGTCTTGTTCTGGGAAGTAGCTATTTCTTAATAGAGATGACACATCTGGCCAGGATATAATGCAAACGTCAAATGGGCTAGGCTGATGATAGCAGATCACCTCTGTTGATTCCACCTTACTGCCCTTGGTCACTTTCAGCATCATGGGAGCAACAGCCCCACTTGGTACTAGAACATTCATTTATCTTTAGAATCTCAACTAAGACCCTCTGACCAGGAAATTCTGAGATTCTTCCATCTCAAAAATGAGCAAATCTGTTTTGTTTTTGTTCTAAAGCATTTCTCTTTCTCCATCATGAAATCACTGAAGCATATAATCTCAGTTTTGGAGTGGACCACAAAATTCATCTAAACCAACTTCCTAACTATGTAAGAAAGCTTCCTGGGAGATCTCTGAGAAGTGAAAATCATCTGGCTTCTGATTTGATGCAAAAAAATCTCTTTTCAAAAGAAAAGAAAGAAAAGAAAAACAGCACAAACCAGCTGACTCATGATCTGAGTCAATAGTAGTCAATAGTCTTACTTTATTTAGTAGAAATCAACATTGACTCAATTGTCATCTATGACTGATAAAAGATTTTAAGAATTTAAAAATATATCACTTATTTGTCCATCCCATATTTATTGAATACTGAATATGGCCTGGCATCACTTACTAGACTAACCACTCACAATGATGATCACCTTCCCAGTTCAGGGTCCTTTTACCTGTACTCCATTCTCAATCCAAAAGAGTATTCCCACCTTTGCTGAGTGAGTAGAACCTGAGTATTATTCTGATCCAAAGCCTTGAAGAGAACCCCATGTCAGCTGGCAGAGACTAAGAACTGAAGTAAAACTCAGATTTTTCCAAAAACAATTGATTTTCATTATAGAAAGTGGTCACTTCACAACATGTGGTATAGAATTACTACTTTTATATAATCTCAGAGTTGGTATGAATTTTTCTATTTCAAAATCAAAAGGTCTTCCATACATCTTTTACTATGTAAATGATGTAATTTAGGACAATTTATCTAGAATCAGAGATAAATCTGATATGCTACATAACTTTGTTATGAAGCTGAGTATTTACCCATTTAAGTGTCAAGGCTGCTTCTATTAAAAGAATTTCAGATTCAAACCATTATTAAAGGGAGTCAATATAGCATACAGTCAAGCGTACTGGCTTTAGAGTCAGAATTCTGTTGGTTCCCAGCTTTGTCACTATGTGACTAGAACAAATCACTTTAATTTTCTGGACCTCAGTCTCCTCATTTATACTGTAAGGATTGTTATAATACCTACCTGTTTGAATTGCTGTGTGCTTAAATACTATAACTTTTGCAAAGGGCTAAACATAGCCCTTCGTACACAGTAAGAATTCTAGGATGTTTAGCTAGTATTATTAAAAAATGTCATGTTTCCTTACTCATCAGGGGACGAAGAACATGATTTAAACTTTTCATTCAGAGTGAAAATTATTAATATAATTTAGAGAATTCCTATATGTGGTAATAAAAACTTTCAACTAAGTGACACCCTTAATTTATTCTCTTTGAGGTTAAGCCTTATAAGTAAAAGGGAATAATACATTAGCATAGAAGTTAACAATACGTACTTTGAAGTCACAGACTTTGGTTCAAGTAATAGGTTCATCAATTACTAGCTGTATGGTCTTAGAAATTTTACTTAACTTTCTGTTTGGGTCTCCCTTTCTGAGGAAAATATTGATAGTATCTACCTCAGAGAATTGCAACAGTTAAAAAGTAAATCACCTTCAGGGTTCTCAAAGGGTTGCTGGCAATTAACCAGGAGTTTCATAAATGTCAGCTATTACCATTTTGCTTTCCTAAGGAGCATGGAGGCTGTAAAAAGGGTGACTGAAGAGTGTTTGTGGGATAAATGGGGGAGCTGGTCTTGAGAAATAAATAGGACTTTTTTTCTAAGCAAGCAGTGAGAGGCAGTGAGGTATATGACATAGGCATAAAAGTACATGACCCAGATTTGGATGCAGTGAGAATTTCACTGGACCTAAAGCAAACAGTATTTAGTGGAGGGCAGAGGCTGGAGGTTGGGTCGTGGGACTGAAGAATTCTCCTAGAGCTGTGAAGGTACCTGGGGTAGTGAATACCAATGTGTGTGATGTTAAGCCATTCAGCCTCCATCTTGCAGGCACTAGTACAGCACCATAAGCAGGCAGTTTCTAATCAGACCTGTGCTTCAGAAAATCACTCTCCAGGCAAGAATACCAGAAGTAGTAAGAATAAATAGCAAATACATATAGCCCTTTCCTCATGCCTCGTGCCACCTATTAGTCTAAGTTAAGCATTTTGTGTATAAACTCATTTAATATCATAAAACTATATGAAGTAGGTACTTCTACCACACTTTGAAGATGGAAAAAGTCAGTCAAAGAAGGGTGAAATAACTTGCCCAAGGCTACAAAGGTAAGATTTGAACTCAGAAATTCTAGCAGCAGAGTCCCTACTTTTAACCACTGCACCACACAGCCTCTGCTTAGCTATGAGGTGAACAGATACTAAGAAATAAAAGGAGTAGAGGAGGGGGCAGCTCTCTGATGAACTATGAAGGATGGAGGATGGGTGGAGACAGGGGAGAGAGGAAAGGAGAAAAGTTAGGAGACATGTGGAAATTATAATATGCATCTGCACAAGATTAGTGATCAGGAAGAGAAAGTGGGGCATAGGCGACTGCAGACAAATTTTAGTAACAGAACTGAAAAAGAGTTGGCAAACCCTCTGATAAGGATGATGAGAAATACTTAGGATGTTGATGATGTTTATGGTTTGGAAAATTGGTTACATGGTAATGTTATTACTTCTCAGTCACAGTCTTCTATAAAACCGGGTGCAGAATTTGTTGTTCTCAATGTACCTCAACCCTTTGGAGTCAATGTTATATTATATTTTTCAAGAAATTCTGTAATTCTTGTCTCTGCTAGAGTCTGTGGCTCTCCTTGGCCAGCATCATGTCTTACATAACTCCAGTATCCATCCTAATACCTAAAAAACTGTAGAGACACAACATGTGGAAGCAGAATAAATAAATGCTAGAAGCAGGTCAAGAGGAAGAAGATGAGTTTAATTCTGGATATCCGATGGGTTGAAGGTACTGCAGAATATTCAGGTAGAGGTGTTCAACAATCAAGTAGAAATTCAGAATGGAAACCCTAGGGTAGTAAGAGATACTGATGAAGATTTCATGTCATCTGGATGTATAATTTAAGTGACAACTAAACATAATCCCTAACGTTTATCCCAAACTATTTGCAATACACTATACTAAGCACCAAACATGTATGATTGCTTTCATTATTCCTCACTACAAACGCACAAAGTTCATGCGATTATCCCATTTACAGACAAAGAATGGGGCTTTGAGCAGTTGTGTAATTCAGAGGTTCATTTCCTTCATATATTTCATAGGAGATAGACAGAGACCAGGTTTTTGTATTTAGAGTCTACCAGACTTAACTGAAAAAGCCAAATGTGCATAATCAAGAATAGCTCACAACAGTTAATATGTATTATTAAAAATATAAAAAGAGGGCTTCCCTGGTGGTGCAGTGGTTGAGAATCCGCCTGCCAATGCAGGGGACACGGGTTTGAGCCCTGGTCTGGGAAGAGCCCACGTGATGCGGAGCAACTAGGCCCGTGAGCCACAATTGCTGGGCCTGCGCGTCTGGAGCCTGTGCTCCGCAACAAGAGAGGCCGCGATAGTGAGAGGCCTGCGCACCGCGATGAAGAGTGGCCCCCGCTTGCCACAACTAGAGAAAGCCCTCGCACAGAAACGAAGACCCAACACAGCCAAAAATAAATAAATAATTAATTTAAAAAAATTAAAAAAAAAAAGATTATAAAAAAAATATAAAAAGATTTTTCTTATAAGAAACAGCCACCAGGAGGAGTAATTTTACATCAAAAGTTATGAACCTGTAGGCAAAACCTATTCCAAAAATTAACATTTCTGCTCCAAATTTAAAGATATAAATGGCTTTTTTCCCCCCTATATTTAAGTTTTATAAACTTCATTTGAAAGGTGTTTCAGGGGATTTAATGTGTCATACATTTGCTCTAAAGAATAGTATTCTGTTGATGTATAGAATTTTCAGATCTATTATGTTCTTTTTTACACAGCATAAGCTGTGCCAGAGAATCATAAAATATCCCATCCACACATCCATTGCTTAAATTCTCTCACCAGGAAGCCCCCCAGGTGGCCTACCTAGCCACACTGAGTACTTCTACTGGCTAGAAACTCACTCCCTATTAGTTTGCACAACACATTCCTGGACAATGCTGACAGAACAATGCCTTTTGTTCTATATATTTAAAACTGGCAAATGGTTTACATGTTTTGCTAAACCTAAAACAATTCTGTTGTTCTAGAAACCCCAAAGAAGGATTTGAAGAATAAATTATATAGACTAAAACAGTCTAATAATTTCAAAGTGATCATCTTAAAGAACCCATTAGTACTATCGAAAGAAACAGAACAAAATTACAATTGAGCTTAAGACACACATACCCTTCATTTGAATTATTTCCAAAATGTATTATTTATGAAGGAAAACAAGCATAAAATATTTCTGGATGTTTATTTAGATTTCCTCATTCACTATCAAACACTTAAAAAAAAAATAATCCAGAATAAAAGAAAGTTTACAAATTATTTTGACTCTTTTGAAAACAAAAATTAATAAAATAATGACAAAGGATATTGAGTGTGGTGAACTCTGAAAGGTATTTTTCTTTACTGCATTACATCATTCACTAAGATATTCTTGGACAGCAGGCTTTCCCTTTAAAATTGTTGACAAGTAGGAATAAGTTTCTTAAATCATAATGGTGAAGTCTGATGCTAAGAAAACACTTACACGCTTAATATCTGTCTTTGTTACCTCTCCATGAAGCAAGTAATAATAATTCTGAATTTTTACAGCTGGGAAAGTAAAGTGGCTCTGAAATCATTTATAGTGCATTCTACTCACAAGAGGCCATTATTTCCCAGGAAAAGGATGCCTTGTCTTAGGCACCACTATAAATTTAATTGCTTTGAAGTAAAATAGACCTAAAGTAAATTCTTTCTGAAACTTTTGGTATGGAATTTAACTCTTCAGCATTTACTTTAGTCATAATTTATGGCTAATGGACCATTATTGAGCCTTTTCTACTAGAATTCTTTTTGCTTGCCAACAATGGGAATTAATAGCTCAAAGGGACTAAGACACATGCTTTTCTCTAACCAAGGCCAAGAAAGTAAACCCTATGTTTTGCTTGGTTCATGTGGATTCTTCACTAAAACCTGAAAAAATGAAGGAATACATAAGAAGACTGCAGCCTTGACTTCTGATAACTAGACAGTGTACTTTTACCAGGAGCTGTGGATATCCCCTCAAGTATAACATCGAGAACTGCCCCGGATTAGGATTCTCTCTGACTGTTCCCTTCATTCCAAGTAGACTGGGCTGAAGCATCTAGGAAATGAATCCATATAAAGTTATGCATATTCTAATGGGTCAGTTTCTGTCCTTCCGTTACTGTATTTGATCCCTAAGACCAGATCTGAAATATCTTACACCCCTATTTGATCACATGATCTTTTGAAATCAAGGAAGATGCCTTGATCACCTTTGAAACCCCTTCACATATCATTAATCAATCAAACAATCATTGAATTCCTAAATGCACAGTATTGTGTTAGACTCTGGGGAAATAACGGTAAATGGAATAGACTTTGTCCCTGCTCTAAGTTTTTTCTGTAATTGGGGAGACATGATGTACCCAGTGCAGTACTTTAAACATAACAGCCACTCAGTAAATACTTCTTGGATAAACAGTAACTGGGTTTAGGCAGCATTTTTACGGCGTTATTCACTACCTGAAAATCTCCAATGGATACTCTGAGGATTCAGAGAAATGAGAAATGGTTCCTGACTTCATGGAGCTTGCATTTGGGCTTGGGAGACAGGTATGTAGGGAGTATTTACAAAAACAAATAAATAATGCAAGAGTCCACAGGATAAATACAAAAGAACAGACGTTAAATACCACAGGTGATCAGAGTACGAAATAATTACTAGGCTGGAACACTGTGAGAATGCTTTTGAAGGACCTGGGCCTTACCCTGTAAATGTGACTAAAGACCTCCTAGCCAGCCTTCAGCTAGAGCCTCTTCTTTGATGGTTTCTTGGGTCACTCTCCTCTAGCAATATCTGTTGTCTCCATTTTTGATGTTACTGTTACATGTTACATATTTTTCTATGTTATTTGCCACACTGAAATGTAGTTGTCTGCTGGTAAGCAAAACTCCACCACTAGAGTATGGACCTCTTGAAGAATGAAATCGTTTCTTAATCATTTTCTTCCCCTGTGGCCGAAAAGAGTCTAAACACACTCAGAGGTCATTAATAAGCTATTTAATAAGTTTTGAACTAATGTTGAAGGTTACCCTAGAAAACTCACACTGAAGTCACCATAGCACATTACTGAACCCAGCTATGCATTCAATCTGCTGATAAAATAATTCCTCCCTCTGCCCATAATGGGTTCCTAAATGCTGGACTGGGGTAAAGGAATAAGCATTAGTTGCTAAAAGGACTGAGAGTTTGATGTTTTGATTTCCCCATAGTCAAGAAATTAATATCAGAGTCTGTGATAAGGTAAGGTCTCCAGAACTACAGTAGGACTAATAAAAAATAAGAGCTAATATTAATATTATTTCATTCTTACCATGTGTCAGGTACTATGCATACAAACACTTTTCATACATTAAATTATTTAATTTGTACAGCAATTCCAGGAGATATGCACTATTATTATCCCTATTTTTAGATGAGGAAAATGAGGCTCAGAAAAGTGATTTATCCATAGTCGTGATACCAGCAAGTGACCCATTCAGGGTTTTACTTAAGGGAGTCAGACTCCAGAACCCACACTCTTAACCAGCTAAGTCTGTGGACAAGCTTGAGACTGGGGAAAATTTACTGTAGCTGCATTTGGTGTATAACTCTACTACGAGAGTGAAACATTTCTCAAGTGTCATATATACTTACATGCAGGAACTACCAGCTTTTTGGTGGACTGTTTCCTTTCTCAGGCTTTTTCTTCCTTCTCCAATACCTCAAAGGCTTTGGGTCCTCCTTTTAGGGGGGTCCTATATTGACATACAGGTTCTGAGGTTGTTCTATATTGACAACAGCCAAGATTTCCCCTTAGGAAAAGTGTAGTCACCTCAGGCTTAATGAATCATATGGGGTCAAGCAGGAAACACCACACTCAAATTGCTTACTTTGAAAAGAGCTGAATTAGGGGTCTGTTTACTAAGCTGTGGGCACAGTGTACAGAAATCACAGGGAGTATTCCAGTAACTTAGAGTTCATGACAGCAGAAGTACACCCTTACCATCCCTAGGCCTGAAGGGGAAACAGGAGGAAACCCGGAAAGAGGAAGCCCTCTGTGGAGAACATGATCTCACAGAACCCGACACATTGAAGGAAAAGTAGTCTATGGAGACCCTATAGGGAGGGCACCTCCCTCCTCGATGAATTAACCAGGAGCTACAGGGCAAAGAGTCCTGTGAAAAAGTCCACAGCAGTTAGCGTCCCAGGGCACAGAGCAGGGTGAAGAAGGGAGAAGTGAACTGAAGATATCAGGTAGAGCCCCTGAGGCTGCTTGGATTTTTCCACTCACCCTGCAAGTGGTTTTCAACTAAAGGTCATTTGGTTATAGAATTAGAGTACTGGAATTCTGAATTTCTAGAAAGGACTTCAGAGAAAAGCCAAAGGCATCCAGATAACAAATGCAGAAACCCTCTTCACAACATCGGTGACAGCTTCTACTTGGACACCTCTAGCAATGGAGAGCTCATCAACTTGACAACTGAAAGCTTTGAATGGCTGGAAAGTTCTTCCGTATGTTGAATCTCTATTTCTCCCTTTAGTTTCTACCCATGGGTTCTAGTTCTATCTCGCAGTGCCCACATAGACCAAGTCTGTTTCTTCTTCTCAGTGACAGACTATGATAGATTTTAAATGACTTTCATGGTTCATACTCAGTCTTCTCTTTTCCAGGTTAAACATTCTTGGAAAATATTCTCATCATCTAAGCATGACATATGACAATACTTACCAATTTGAGTCAAAAGATGGGTTAAGGACTGGCTGTGCCACGGGACCTTCGACCAGTCATTTCAGGTCTGTAAGTCAGAGTCCTCGAAAAGTGGCAAAAATGGAAACAGAAGTAACCCCACTTCATAAAGTGAGGACCATGTCATAATATATGTGAGAGGAAACATGTGGTGGAAAGGGCACAGGCATGTGTCAAAGAGTGCTGGTCTCAAATCTAGTCTCACTTTATGATTATAAGACAGTCACTTGTCATCTTAGAGTTGTTAACACATTTTCAAAATGAGAGTAATATCTAGGCCCATGCATTATATTTGGGAGCTCAGGGCAAAAATCAGAATGGAAGCCCATGTACTGAAAATTTATAGCTAAGACACATTTAAATAAAATTATATCCTCCTACCTTGGCAAATAATAGGTTTATTGCAATATGATAACCCAGGTTGAAAGGTAAAATTCTCAGACTCCTTAGAATTCTTTCCTGGAATATGGTGGCATGGGAGAAATTGGCCCCGGGTCATCAGTCCCTCTCCTGGACTGCATGCAGTCTCTCTCTTCTCTCCACTCCCAATCCTGTCATGCCTCATGAAGAGCCTCATGCACATGGACCTACACACCAAAGCCTGCATGTCCAAACTTCACTCAAACCCCAGCAAATGGTCATGCCTAGGTCACATCTTGGGGTGAAGGGTGTGCATCCCAGCAACATAGGCTGCCTTGGAGAATGGAGCCGAGGAAGACATTTACATAGGCCCTGTAAGCAGGATCAAGTCTGCTTGGGATAGGAATTCAGGAGTTCAGGGTTCCAGGGCATAGTCCAGAAGGATATTACAAGTGTGTGCAGTGCATGTCTTTAACCTACAAGCTCCTAGCCCTATAGGGAGAGGCATGGCTGGAGAAACTTGGGGGTCAAGGGCAAAGAAGTCCCTTTTGCAAAGGTTTAAAGATGGTAGCAGTGATACTTAATTTTCAAAACTATTGTAAGAATTAGCATGGAAGGGAAGTACTTAGAACATATAAAAATGTTAACAATATTAAAATATATAAACGTTGTTGTTGTTATTGTTCCTGTTGTTGTTGTTATTAGAATATGCTTGGAACACCATTAGGTGCTACTGGAACACAGGTAGCATACTGGTAAAGCTGACTCCTTTGGATTCTATAAGACCTTGCCATTAATTATAATATCAAGGAGAATCTACATTTATCATGGCTGTTAGTTTGAAGAAGCTCTTCGGGTCTTAAGTATTTTAAAGTCCATACCAGCAGTATATGCGGTATCCCTGAGAAGTTTGAGTCTTGTATTCCTATTTCTACTTTCTGGCTCTAAGCTTTCTTTTCCTAAATGAAGTCTTCTCCCACCTTGGCAAAAACTTCTAGCATGCTTTTACCATCTCAAATCACTAAGAGATGATTTAATAATCAAGATGAATCACGAAAATAATGCAAGTACAGGAGGCTTGGCTGACACTGCTAGGTCACCTGTCTTGACTTTACCTCATTGCCCCCGGTCACCTCAAGCAAATGAGAAAAGCACTTGCCTCCTGTCCCTTTGCCTTTGCTTTCCATCTGTCTTCAGTGTGTATCTCCCTTTCAGCACTGCCCTAGCCATGCCCCAGACAACAGCAGCCCCACGACTATCTTCTGCCCAAAGAATTCTCAGATATTGTCACCTCACAGTTGCCTAGCAGACACTGTGAAAATGCATTTTTATGACTATCAAGAAATCACAGAATCACAGAATCTCAGTGCTTGAAAAAGACCAAAGACCTTTAATTTTTCCATTCAGAGAGGAATCTGATTCCGTATCTCTGAGAGATCGTTATTCAACTTTCAATCCTGTCTGGATAGCCCTGAAGATGGGGGAATTCAGGCCTCCCTAAGGCAGCCTGTGTCACTGTTAGGCATCTTGAAGATTCAGAAAATTGTTTGCTCACTATCTTTTAACCACTCATATGCCAGGCACTGGGCTAGGGGCCCAAGATGCAATGGTAAGATCATCCTTGTCCTCAATGAACTCTTTATGTTGAGCCGAAATGCTAAATAATAAGAGTGGTTAAGTTGATGAGCTCTGGAGTCAAATTTCCCGGTGGAACATCCTGGGGAAATGTGAGAACTGATGGTATTTTTAAAATAAGACTTTTTTCCTTAGGAGTTAGGCCTGATTTTCTCATATGTTTGTTTTGGTAACAATATGAATTAAGCCCTATTGCACTTGGTCATAACACAACCTTCAGCACAGAATTACTGCTTATTCATGGTCTCCAGGACGCTGCCTTGTTATACAAGCCACGTATGATAATAGAAATCACATATAATGGACTTGAGTCTCCATGCATGCACCCTGGTTATTTATTTAATATGTTTTATGTTAAATATGAGATAATAGATGCTATGAACAGAGAAATAGGAATGGGTATGGTAATAAAAAAGGGTAAAGAGATCACTTTAGGAAAGGATAAAGATGGCAGAGTAGGAGGACACAGACCTCACCTTCTCCCAACAAACACATCAAAAATATATCTACATGTGGAATAATTCTCACAGAAACTGGGAGGCAGAAGATCTCTTATATAACCAAAGCTGCAAGAAAGATCCCCATGTACAGAGTATAATGGCAAAAAAGGTGGGGCATTGGGATGGGACTAGTGTCCCTAGGAGGGATCTGTAAAGGATGGAAGGTCCACACAAGTGGCCCCTCACCCTGGCAGGCCCCCTTGCCTGCTGGGAGGTCCACCAAGACAGAAAGAGGGGCAGGAGGGGTCTGGACTCTGCTCATTAGGAGTGGGCATTGCTGGCTTGCTAGCAATCAGGGTGGAGAGAGAACAGCACTGACGGCTGCCTCCTTGCCACACTTCCCAGTCTAAAATGCACACTGCGCAGAGCTGCTGGTACAAACTGCACCTAGGCAGTGAATCTTGGGAAGCTGGGCCCTGGGAGAGGACTCAGTCTAGCTGCGCAAAGACTGCCAAGAGGGCCCCCAACAGGGCTGTGACAGGCACAGAGCAAAGAGGAGGCCCCACTGAACAGTGCAGGCTCTGGACACCACAACACCATCACACCCCCTATTAAGGGGATAACAGACAGCACACTCTGAGGAAAGATGTGGCTGGCATCTATACCAAAAACAGCCCTGGCGCCAAAAATATTGGACTCACACAGTCTACGCAGGGACACTCCCACATAAAAACACCCCTTCAGGGCCACAGTAGATAACTGTTTCTCATAAATTCATAGAGACAGAGAAAGCTAAGTAAAATGAAAAAGCAGAGGAACTATTCCCAATTAAAAGAACAAGAGTTATCCCCTGAAAGAACAAATAATGAAACAGACCTCACCAGTTTACTAGACATTGAGTTCAAAAAGGAGGTAATAAAAAAGCTAAAGGAATTAAGGTTATCAATAGAAATGCAGATCACTGTAACAAAGAACTAGAAACTATGAAGAGGAACCAATCAAAATTAGACAATTAAATTGCCAAGATAAAAACCAAACTAAAAACAATGAATAGCAGACTAAGTAATGCAGAAGAATGAACAAGTGATCTGGGAAAGAGAATGATGGAAATCCCCCAATCAGAACAGCAGACAAACAAATGAAAAAAAAAAAAAAGCAAAATATGAGATATATGGGGTAATACAAACCCCTATACATAATAGGGGTTCGTGAAAAAGGGAACTGAAAATATATTTGAAGAAATTATGGCTGAAAACTTCCCAAGCCTAAAAAGAAATAGATATCCATGTAAAGGAAGCACAGAGGTTCCCAAACCAGATAACCCCTAACAGACCCACACAAAGACATATAATTAAAAATGGCAAAAGTTCAAGATAAAGAGAGGATTCTAAATGCAGCAGGAGAAAAACAGAGTCAATAACAAGGGAACCCCCATAAGGCTATCAGCTTATTTCTCTACAGAAACTTTGTAGGCCAGAAGGGAGTGGCATGATATATCCAAAGTCCTGAAAGGGAAAAACCTGCAAACTAGGATACCCTACCCAGCAAGATTATCATTTACAATAGAAGGAGAGTTAACAGATTTCTCAAAGAAGCTAAAACTAAAATATTAAATACTAAACACTAATACTAAATACTATTTTAGTGATACTAAACCTAACCTAGAAGCAATAATGAAAGACCTTCTATAAATAGAAAAGAAGCAAAGTTCTACAGGAAAGGGAAAAACACAATAGGAAAGGCAAATATATAAAGGGATTGAATATCACTTAAATAAGCCATTACATAGATGAAAAAACAATCAAAAAACTTTTTTTGTAAAAGTGAAGAGCAAAAGGATAAACGTGAAGATAAAAAATAAAATAGGACATCAAAATCACGAGATGTGGGGTAGGGGAGTAAAAAAATTGTACAACTTTTAGAATGTGTTTGAACTTATATAAGTCTAAAGCAGGTAGATATAGGTATGGGTTAACATACTTGAAAACCAGAGTAACCACAAACTAAAAACACAGACTCACAAAAATCAAAAAGAAAGGAATTCAAGCATAATACAAAAGAAAACCATCGAACCACAAAAGGAAAAACAAAAGAAAAAATGAACAAATAAGAACTACAAAATCAACTGGAAAACAAGGTTTAAAATGGCAATGGGTACTTACTTATCAATAATTACTTTAAATGTCAATGGACTAAATGCTCTGATCAAAAGACAGAGTGTCAGACTGGATTAAAATAAACAAGAACCTACAATATTCTGCCTACAAGAGACTCAGGTGAAGGCAAACGACTCACACAGATTGAAAGTGAGGGGACGGAAAAAAGATATTTCATGCAAATGGTAATGACAAAAAGCGGGAGAAGCAATACTCATATCAGACAAAATAGACTTTAAGACAAAGTCCATAAAGAAAGACAAAGAAGGACATTATATAAAGGGTTCAATAAAAGAAGAGGGTATTACACTTGTTAACATATATGAACCCAACATAGGAGCACCGAAAAGGGAGAAAATGACAGGAATACAATAAAAGTAAAAGACTTTAACACCCCACTGACATCAACGGAAAGATCTTTCAGACAGAAAATTAATAAGGCAACAAATACTAAATGATACAATAGGACAGCTGGACTTAATTGATATCAACAGGACACTACATCCAAGAAAAGCAGAATACACATTCTTTTCAACGGTGCATGGAACAGTTTCTAGGACAGACCACATACTAAGACACAAAACAAGCTTCAACAAATTTAAGGGAATAGAAGTTATTTCAAGCATCTTTTCTGACCATAATGGTATGAAACTAGAAATCAACCACAGGAAGAAAAATGGGAAAAAAACAATCACATGGAGACTAAACAACATGCTACTAAAAAAACCAGTGACCGAACAATGAAATCAAAGAGGAAATCAGAAAACACCTCAAGACAAACGACAATAAAACACAACCTTACAAAATCTATGAGATGCAGCAAAAGCAGTTTTAAGAACGAAATTCATAGTGATACAGGCCTTCCTTAAGAAATAAGAAAATCTCAAATAAACAACCTAACTTACCACCTAAAAGAATTAGAAAAAGAAGAACACACAAAACTCAAAGTCAGCAGAACGAAGGAAATAATAAAGATCAGAGAGGAGATAAATACAGATTAAAAAAACAATAGAAAAGATCAGTAGAACCAAAAGCTGTTTTTTTGAAAGGACAAACAAGATAAAAAACCTCCAGCCAGCCTCACCGAGAAGAAAAGAGGGGACCCAAATAAACAAAATAAGAAATTAAAGAGGAGAAATAACAAATGATACCATAGAAAATCATAAGAGAATACTATGAACAGTTGTATTTCAACAAATTGGACAACCCAGAAGAAATGCACAAGATTCTAGAAACTTACAGCCTGCTAAAATTGAGTCAAGCATAAACAGAAAATTTGAACAGACCAATCACTAGACATGAAATAGAATCTGTAATTTAAAAAAAAATCTCCACGAACAGAAGTCCAAGACCGGATAGCTTCACTGGGGAATTCTATCAAACAAAAAGAAGAAGTTATACTGATCCTTCTCAAATTCTTACAAAAGATTAACGAGGAGGAAACACTTCCAAATTCACTCTATGAAGCCACCATTACCCTGATACCAAAACCAGACAGACACTACAAAAAAAGAAAATTATAGGCCAATATCTTCGATGAATACAGATGAAAAACTCCTCAGCAAAATATTAGCAAACCAATCCAACAATACATAAAAAGGATCATATGCTATGATAAATTTAGGTTCATTCCAGGGTCACAGGATGTTTTAACATATGCAAATCAATCAGCATGATGCACCACATTAACAAAAGAAAAGATAAAAAGCACATGATCATCTCAGCAGACGCAGAAAAAGCATTTGATAAAATTCAACATCCATTTATGCTAAAAACTCTCACCAAAGTAGGTCTAGAGGGAACATATGTCAACACAATAAAAGCCACTTATGAAAAATCCACAGCCAACATAATACTCAACAGTGAAAAGCTGAAAGCTTTCCCACTAAATTCTGGAACAAGACAAGAATGCCCACTTTCATCACTCTATTCAACATAATATTGGAAGTCCTAGCCACAACTATCAGACCAAAAAAAAAGGAAATTAGAGGTATTCAAATTGGAAAGGAAGAGGTAAAAATGACACTATTTTCAGATGACATGATACTCTATATAGAGAACCCTAAAGACTCCACACAAATACTCTTAGAACTAATAAATGCATTCAACAAGGTAGTAGGATAGAAGATTAATATAAAGAAATCTGTTGCATTTCTTTACACCAACAATGAAATATCAGAAAGTTAAAAACAAATGTCCCATTTAAAAGCATGTCAAAAAAATAAAATATCTAGGAATAAACTTAACCAAAGAGTTGAAAGACCTGTACATTGAAAACTACAACACATTGATAAAGGAAACTAAAGATGACTCAAAGAAATGGAAAGCTAACCTATGCTCTTGGATTAGAAGAATTAATATTGTTAAAATGGCCATATAACTCAAAGCAATCTACAGATTTAACGCAATCCCTACCAAAAAACCCATTACACTTTTCACAGAACTACAACAAATAATCCTAAAATTTATTTGGAACCACAAAAGACCCAGAATTGCCAAAGCAATCCTGGGGAAAAAGAACAAAGCTGGAGGCATAACCCTCCCATACTTCAGACAGTACTACAAAGCTACAGTAATCAAAGCAACATTGTATTGGCACAAAAACATATAGATCAATGGAACAGAATACAGTGCGCCCAGAAATAAACCCACATGACTACGGTTAATTAACCTACAACAAAGGAGACAAGACTATACAACGTGAAAAGACAGTCTCTTCAGCAAGTGGTGTTGGTAAAGCTGGACAGCCTCATGTAAATCAATGAAATTAGAGCACTTCCAAACCATACACAAAAAATAAACTCAATATGGTTTAAAGACCTAAATATAAGACACAACAGCATAAAACTCCTAGAAGAGACATAAGCAAAACATTCTCTGACATAAATTGTAGAAATATTTTCTTAGATTTCCCAAGACAAAAGAAATAAAAGTAAAAATAAAACAAATGGGACCTAATCAAACTTAAAAGCTTTTGCACAGCAAAGGAAACCAACAAAATGAAAAAACAACCTACAGAATGGGAGAAAACATTTGCAAACAATGCGACTAACAAGGGGTTAATGCTCCAAAATATACAAACAGCTCATACAACTCAATATCAAAAAAACAAGCAACCCAATCAAAAAAATGAGAAGACCTAAATAGACATTTCTCCAAAGAAGACATACAGATGGCTAACATAGCGCATGAAAAAATGCTCAACATTGCTAATTATTAGAGAAATGCAAATCAAAACCACAATGAGGCATCACTTCACACTGATCAGAATGGCCATCATCAAAAAGTCTACAAAAAATAAATTCTGGGAAGGGTGTGGAGAAAAGGCAACCCTCCTACACTATTGGTAAGAATGTAAAACTGGTGCAGCCACTATGTAAAACATTATGGAGGTTCCTTAAAAAACTAAAAATAGAGCAATGATATGATCCAGCAATCCCACTCTTGGGCATATACCAGAAAAGATGAAAACTCTAATTTGAAAAGATACATGTACCCCAATATTAACAGCAGCACTATTTACAACAGCCAAGACATGGAACCCAAATGCCCATCAAGAGACGATTGGTTTAAGAAGGTATATATATACAATGGAATATTCCTCAGCCAATAAAAAGAATGAAATATTGCCATTTGCAGCAATAAGGATGGACCTAGAGAATATAACACTAATTGAAGTCAGACAAAGACAAATATTATATGATATCACTTTATGTGGAACCTAAAAAATAATACAAATGAATTTATTTACAAAACAGAAACAGACTCACAGATATAGAAAACAAACTTATGGTTACCAAAGGGAAAAGTGAGGTGAAGAGGAATAAATTAGGAGTATGGGATTAACAGATACAAACTACTATACATAAAATAGATAAACAAAGAGGATTTACTGTGTAACACAGGGAACTATATCCAATATCTTGTATTAACCCATAATGGAAAATAATCTGAATATATATATATATATATATATAAATATATATATATATATATAAATAACTGAATCACTTTGCTGTATGCCTGAAAAAATACAATATTATAAATCAACAATATTTCAATTTTTAAAAAAAGGAGATTGCTCTAACAAAACAGAACAATTGCCTTTAGGAAGTAAGAGAGGAAAGGACCCCCCAAATCAACTCTTTAGTAGACAATTATAGTCTCCTAATCCTTGGTTCTCAATTAAAGAGGCGAATCAGATTCTACTATGCATTTTAAATGTGTGGGTGTGTGTGTGTGTTATATGTCTGAGTCACACTCTAGACCTACTGAATCAGAATCTTTGGGTTGAGGGGAGCAGGTGTTGAAGGCAGACGTAAATTTTTTAAATGTTTCCCAAAATTACTCATTCTAAGTTCATCTTTTTCACATTTGTTTCTTCTTGCTACTTAAAAAAAACATATATATATATATATATATACTTCTATGGAACTGAATAATAACTTAACAATCAAACAAAACAATGTTATATCATGCTGTCAAAGCCTCAGCTCCAAAGCCTGTTAAGAAGGAAACATTCTACCTGGAAGTCTTGTTCTTTAGTGACAGAATGACCTTGCCCTCAGTGTCACATGTAAACAGTTATTCGCAAAGTGACTTCATAATGGGTTCTAAGGTTCTCATAATGGGGCCACAGCTCTCAGATCATCAGCAGAACTGAGCCTTTGAGGATTTGCTATGAACTTTCAACTGAAGGAACTCCCGTGGATGAATCACATTGTTCTTTATGGAAAAGATGAAACCTTTCTCTGTGGCTGTCTTGGCTATTGGCTATTTCTCACGTAAGGATTTATCACAGAACCTCAGGGAGGGAGTAAACATTTGATCTTCTAAGGGAAGTAACCAGCCAATGATAACTGACTTCTAGATGCTGGGATTTTTGAAATTTTGACATTTCTCTTGGAGTTAACGAATCCACTACCTCAACTAAAATGATTATTGGTGGTTGAGTCCATTTTTTAATATCCCAAGAATTCTGCCACAGAGAGGTTCAGACTCAAGGTATTTTAAGGGATGATCCCTAAAATGTACAGCGAACACTTGATAAATAATCGGTCTCTGATTTGATAATCAATTTCCTCTCTCCTCCCTCTTCTTCTTGATACTTGCCCACCAGCCAGACACCCCCACACACTTGTGTTGTGTGTGTGCACACACACAAAGGCCTTCTACACAAAGCAGGGTCAGTTTCTGACGTGGCTTACTATTACAGCACAACCCGATGTTACCAAATCTCAAGAGAGGGCTCAGCTCTTCCTAAATAAGTCCAGCAAAATGACACCAACAAGGGAAGTCCGTGATGTGAAACAATCTGCTGGCAGGATGGCACAGATAGAGGGGGAGGCAAAGAGAAGCTTCAGCCTCAGAGCTGAAAGAAGTCAAGGCTGTGAGGTAGACATAAAGGATGAAGGTGACAGGAACCGTTAATAGTTTGGGTAAGCAGTTGTTGACACAGAGGTCAAACAAAGGAAGACGCTTCCTTAGAAACATACAGAATTTGGAAACAGTATATTCAAGACAGGAAATAAAAAATATATATATATGAAGGCAGGTATCTAAGAGTTCTGTCAGCAGGTAGCCAGGGTGGCGATCAAGAACTAGACTTGTCTCTAAAATGGGTCTAGACAATGTGTGAGCTGCCCAGCAGTGGATGATATGTTGAGTCCCAGGGTTTAAATCTCTCCTGCTTAAGGTCAGCATTAAAGCTAGAATGGGCTAAGGCTGAATTCTCAGGTGGCACATTGTGTGTCAGGCATGAGGAGGCGAAGGAAACAGTGTTTGGGAATCAGGCCTGGTCAGACAAACCTTGTGTGAAGAAGCTGCATATTTTTCTATGATTTTCATGGTTATTTATTTATTTATTTATTTTAAAGGGCAGTGGCTTAAGAAGAATCCACCTGCTTTCTTTTTTTTTTTTTTTTTTAAATTGATTGATTGATTGATTGATTGATTGATTGCTATATTGGGTCTTCGTTTCTGTGCTAGGGCTTTCTCTAGCTGCGGCAAGTGGGGCCCACTCTTCATCACGGTGTGCGGGCCTCTCACTACCGCGGCCTCTCTTGTTGCGGAGCACAGGCTCCAGACGCGCAGGCTCAGCAGTTGTGGTTCACGGGCCCAGTTGCTCCACGGCATGTGGGATCCTCCCAGACCAGGGCTCGAACCCATGTTCCCTGCATTAGCAGGCAGATTCTCAACCACTGCGCCACCAGGGAAGCCCCCCATGGTTATTAATTTACATGAGGTTACTTAATGGGCAAAGTAGCTATTCACATCTCAACACTACATTTTTTTGATCCTTTTACTAAATTTTTTTTTCAGATATTTTTGGTAACATTGCATATAAGGTAAGTTTGCTACTTCCTGCATAAGAATGATTTTACAATCCTAAGCTTGTAGTATTTCTATTAGGCTGAACCATGTTAAACCATATAAAACTGCTAATATTTGACCATTTTTGAGCTACACGATGGCAATTTATATGGTTCAAGCTAAACATCTCTGTCAAAATAAATACTGAGGAAAACCAGGACTCATCCCTGTCTCTTACTGCTCCTCCTTAACCTCCTTATCTACCGCTAGCAATTAAAGCTCCTAATTTTTGTTTTTTAATAACTTTTTTCCCTCTAAATTCATTGCTGATGCTTTCATTCAAGCCCTTCTCACTTTTTGCCCATATTATTTCAAGAGCCATCTAACGATTTCCTTGCCCTTAGTTTGATCCAGGGGTTGGCAAACCACGGCCACCACTTTTTGAAAATAGAATTTTATTGGAACACAGGCACACTCATCTGTTTACATACTGTCTCTGGCTGCTTTCAACAACAAAGTTGAGCAACAGAGAATATAGTATGGCTTTTAATTGGAAAATATCTACTACCTGGATCTTAATAGGAAAAGTCTGTCAATCCCTGCACTAACCTTCTCCACAACCATAAGAATGGGCCTTCTAAAATGCAGATCTGATTGAGATGCTGCCCTCCTTAAAGCAGGACTCCTACTACCCTTAGGGTAAACTTTTTGCATATCCTCCTTGACCCAGCCTCTTTGTCCCTAAGAGGAGAACTCCCCTTCTCTCACTTTAGGTTCTAGCTAACTTAAACCATTTTGGGGTCCCTGCTATTCCAGTTTGTCTTTGTATTGTAATTCCCTCTAATTAAATTATCCTTCTTTCTATACTTATATCCAATTTTAGAAGTCATTTTCATTCTTTAGGAACACACTAAAGAATCAATTCTTCGGTAAATCCTTCCCAAACAAACCATGTGGGCTTAATCATTAAAAGACGACAAGATAAGAGACAAAAACAGTATTTCCCAAAGAGTGATTTGAGTACCTTCTTATAGTATTAGTGATGATTTTAGTTAATATGCCAATGAATATCTTTTACTGCAATAATTATAGCTTTTTAAAATGTGTGTTAGAAAAAATATAAGTACAACTTCAAATTCAAGATATCATGGATATTCATGCTTAGGACCAATCTAAGGTGACTAGTCAAGTTTAAAAAGGCAGCCAATTAAAGAAAAATATTTTTAAAGAAAAATGGCATATGAATTCAGAAGGAATCATGAACCAAGTGACTGAAATCTGAGAAACATTACTGTAAGTAATGGGAGCCACTGAAGTTTTGTACACAGGGCAGTAGGCTAAAAAACTGGATATACGTATAGACTGTGATCTGAACCTATGGAGTAGGGAATTGTGGCAGCTCATTCCTCATCTGCTCATTACACAGTTCTCATGAACTTTCCAAGTCTCCCTGTTGCCTACAGACAAATTATTCTGTCACTCAAGTTCCTCTAAGACCAGCTTACTCCAACTCTGGTAATATTGAAGAAATCATGATAAAATGGGGGAGATACTGGTAAAATCTGAACCTGGTAGCTTCTTCCCTCACTATTCCAGCTTCCTAAGCCCCAAAAGACTGAACTATAGCCAGTGCCAGAGTGGGACCACACAGGGTACCCCAATCCAGGCACAAGAGTTAAAGGAGGGTGGATTTTGATGAACTAAAATGACTCCAGAGGCACCTGGACAATGGTTATAGTCATTATTGCCACTTCCCAGAATAATCTACTTCCCTTCTAAGAAGTTACGCATACAAAACAGTCAAGGATTAGGGCTGAATAGCCTCAGCTGCCTTTCAGAGAGAAAATTCCGTAGACCCTGACTGCTGAATTTAAGAGTTTTCATGTTTGAAGTCTAAAAGAAGACATATTTGATCATTATCTCCTCTCTGCACAAAACACCCGAGAACTTATATTAGAAGCCATTAAGAGATCATGCTGGGTAGAGAGTCTGACCTATGAGTTTTGTTTTAGGACATTCCGTGCAGTCATTATCAAAAGAAGGCTATACAACGGAAACACACATGCTCCATAAGAGTCAGCCCATTATGTGCTTCTAATAATGTTACATATTCTAACTCCTGCGTGTACTGCTTTGCGAACATGTAAGTGAAAACCCCAATCCCCAAACAGAACCCTCTTTTGAGAATCTAATGTGTAGCAGACTCATAACACTTCTACATATTTTGGAAAATGTGTGTGAACTCCTTAAGATGTGATCCTCTAAACTGAAAACAGCGTCATTGGAGTTTCAGTTCTGCTGGTTGAATCCAAGGGGCGTGGGGTAACAGGGACTAAACAAGTGAGATTCTGGGTCCCACCTCCAACTCTAGCAGAGAAGCCTCCCTCTATCAGTGTTGAACACTAGGTTTCAATATGAGGTTTTATGTGAAAAAGGTTTTGTTCCTAAAATGTTTGAAAATCATAGCTGTCAGACAAATCACCCTTTTCAAGATAACAATTAAAGCAACAAGTCTCAGTACTTAGAAGATCTTGGGTTGAGTCCTGCCCTTGTGGTTAAGTGATATTGGGAAATCTCATAACTCCTCCAAACCTTGAGTTCCTATTTACAAATATGAGATTATATTTATTGCTTCACTTGCTAAATATGCTCTGACCACACTGACTCTTCTTTCCTAATATTTTCAAATGCACAAAGCTCTTTCCTGCTTCAGGACCTTTGGACAAACGTAAGAATGTTTTCCCTATGATTTTCATAGGGCTAGTTCTTCCTCTTCATTTAGGTTTCAGCCTATATATCTCTTCCTCACAGATGCCTTCCCTGACCATCCTACCTAACACAGATTTATCTCTGACATTTTCCACGTTAATATGCTTCTGGTTCCTTCATAATTCTTATAACTCGCACTTTATTTTCTATTTCTTTTTAAAATTAATTAATTATTTACTTATTTTGGGCTGCTTTTTGGGTCTTCGTTGCTGCACACAGGCTTTCTCTAGTTGCAGCGAGCGGGGGCTACTCTCTGTTGCGGTGCGCCGGCTTCTCATTGCAGTGGCTTCTCTTGTTGCGGAGCACGGGCTCTAGGCGCGCGGGCTACAGTAGCTGTGGTGCGTGGGCTCAGTGGTTGTGGCTTGCGGGCTCTAGAGCACAGGGTCAGTAGTTGTGGCACATGGGTTTAGTTGCTCTGTGGCACGTGGGATCTTCCTGGACCAGGGCTCAAACCTGTGTCCCCTGCATTGGCAGGAGGATTCTTAACCACTGTGCCACCAGGGAAGTCCCCTTTTTTCTATTTCTTTATTTTCTAATTTTAAGCTCCATGAAGTCAGAAGGCAGGTTTTTGATTTATTCATAGTACTTAGCACAATGTCTAGCACCTCATAAGCACTGTAAGTACTTATTGAATGAATGAATGAGTTCTTGGGGAGAATGAAAGTGATAATGGGTATACAAAGCATTTTTAAACTTAACCCTTTATAGGTTATTTTTTTTTTAAGTTTTATCACTTGTATTGACTCAATCTCTCAGAATTGAGAGTGTGGTTAAGAGTGAAGACTGATCCTTATAGACCTGAAGTGGAATTTCAGCTCTTTTATTTAAACTATGATCTAAGACAGATAATTAACCTCAGTAATTAACTGAGAGGTTGGCTGTGAAAACTGAAAAAGATAATGCATAAAGGGAGCCTAGCATAATACCTGTCACATAGGAGACCATCAGTGTCCTTGTTATGTTGCTTCTAACTAGAGGACCAACTGTCCCAGTTTGCCTGAGACTGAGGGTTTTCCTGGGATGCAAAACTTTGAGTGCTAAAACAGGACAGTCTCAGACAGACTGAAATAGTTGTCATCTTACCATCAACATGCTTTCATACCTAGCCCCTAGTTCTCCTTCCATATTTACCAAGTCTTTCCTTCACTCAGACCATAAAACCTATATCATAGTCATCTTCAGCCAGTACAACAGTATCTTCCAGACAATCTCAAAACCTCACCTTATAGGCCTCCAAGGGAGTGCTCATGATAATTCCATGGAACACACTGACATTCCTTAGAGGGAAGAGAAACTGTACAGATGATTGCTACCCCTTCTCCCAAATTTATTACTAGCTCTTCACTTCCATCCTTTCTTCAAACTTACTGTCTACCCACTTTCCTAGGATCCCAAGGTTTCAGGGAAATGAAAAGTAACTTCTCAGTGCTAAGAATTTATCCTTAGGGTTTTAGTTTAAAAGCAGGGTGAATATTAAATTTACTCTGTTGAAGTATATAATCCAGGTTTTAGTATATTCACAGAGTTGTGAAACCATCACCACTATCTAACTTCAGAATAATTTTCATCAAAAATAAACCTGTATCCATTCTACCATCCCCCCAGTACCTGGAAATCACTAGTTTACTTTCTGCCTCTATGGATTTGCCTATTCTAGACAATCAATATAAATGGAATCATACAATATGTGGCTTTTCGTTTCTGACTTCTTTCCTTCAGCATAAGGTTATCAAGGTTCATCCACGCTGTACAATGTATCAGTTATTTATGCTTTTTTATGGCTGAGTAATATTCCATTGTATGGCTATACCATATTGTTTTTATCCGTTTGTCCATTAATGGACATTGGGTTGTATATACTTTTTGGCTATTATAAATAATATTTCTGTGAATATTCATATACAAGGTTTTGTGTGGACATATCTTTTCATTTCTCTTGGGTATATATCTAGGAGTGGAATTTCTGAGTCATAGAGTAACTCTATGTCTAACATTTCACAGGATTGTCAAACTGTTATCCAAAGCAGCTGCAACATTTTACAATCTCACCAGCAATGTGTGAGAGTTCCAATTTCTCCCCAACCTCATCAACATCTGTTATTGTCCATCTTTTTTATGACAACCATCTTAGTGGATGTGAAGTGGCATCTCATGGTTATAATTTGAATTTCTCTAGTGAGAAATGATATTTAATATCTTTTCATGGACTGACTAGCCATTTGTATATCTTCTTTGGATAAATTTCTATCCAAACCCTTTGCTGACGTTTTAATCAGATTATTTGCCTTTTTATTGTTGAGGTGTAAGAGTTCTTTATATATTTTGGATACAAGGAACTTGTATCTAATCAGATATAGATTTGCAAATATTTTCTCCCATTTTGTGGGTTGTCTTTTCATTTATTGATGGTGTCCTATGAAGCACAAAAGATGTTAATTTTGATCAAGTCCAATTTATCTATCTGTTGCTTGTGCTTTTATTGTCGTATCTAAGAAACCGTTGCTTAACCCAAGGTCATAGAGATTTACTCCTGTGTTTTCTTCCAAGAGTTTTATAATTTTAACTCTTACACTTATCTCTTTGATCCACTTTGAGTTAATTTTTGTATATGGTATGAGATAGAGGATCCAACTTCACTTTTGGTATGTGGATATCCAGTTGTCTCCACACCATTTGTTGAAGACTACTCTTCCCCACTGAAGCGTCTTAACATCATTGTTGAAAATCAATTGACCATAAATATAAGGGTTTATGTCTGGACTCTAAATTCTATTCCATTGGTCTATACGTCTATCCTTATGCCAGTACCACACTGTCTTGATTTCTGTAGCTTTGCAGTAAGTTTTGAAATTAGGAAGGGTGGATTCTTCAACTTTGTTCTTTCTCAAATTGTTTTGGCTATTGTGGGTCCTACAGAAAGTATTAAAGGTGTTGTCAAAGAATAATGTACAGATCTGTTTAGCATAATAGTTCTAAGAGTAACATATAAGGGAAAAGTATTCTAACAATAGATGATTGGTTTCAATAATTTATCATATATCTGTAATTAATAGTTCTTAACAGTTAGAGAAGGAAATGTGTCACTGCTTATGGTAATGCTAAAAATGTAGATGCCCCAGTGACCTCTGAATTTACTGGCAGGAAATTTAGTATTTTCCAAGGTTTTCATTTCCCAAATAGTTCTTAGCATCTCCAAAGACAGTAACAGGACTGAAGGGAAGTACAGTTTTCTCAAATTAAATCTGCTCCTTTTCCCAGGGTGGTACTGCCACTTAAACATCCTTGTCCATGCCTCTCCCTGATGTTTAGTACACCTATGTCGTGAGAATCTTCTTCTTGTCCCAGGCCAGTTGAGAAATCCATCCTGCTTCTCATGCCCAGCAGTTTCAGAGATTTCACACATAAGAATTATTTGAGTTCCCAACTTTCACAGTATCTTCTTTAGCCTATAGTTGCTTTCTTTTCAGATTGTGAAGGCATTCCAAATGTGAGGCCAGGGCATGGACATAATAAGATGAGGAGATCAAGCACACTTTTACACTGACAACACATGCGCCTCCATCCTTCAGGCTCCAGTTCAGGTTCTGTCTGATACTTTCTTTCTGCATCCTGGGGCAGTCAGAAGGTTGATCTGCTTGAGAACACCAAAACTCTCTGGCTGAACATTTTGCTTAAAGGCTCATCCTTTTTAAGCCATATATGATTTTTAAAAAGTCTCACTAGACCTTACGCATTAAGTTTTCTAAAAACAATCATGATACAATGTTAAGTTAAAAAAGAGAAAATGTAAGGATATAAAATGATGTATACAGTATGATCAGACTTTTGAAAATATATTTATTACATATATACCAAAATATAAAATATTAAAGAGACTACATGATGGGGAGCTTTTGAAAACTTATAAATACACCTGACTTTAATTTAATGTTTATTATATGTCAGGCACTGTTCTTGATGCTACATAGAAATTATCTCATTCAATGTTCAAAACAATCTTATGAAGTAGGTATTGGTATTAACTCCCATTTTATAATTGAGGTTTGGAGAATTTAGGGACTTATTCAAGACCTCATAGCTCATGGGGGGAGAAACCAAGAAACAATTCCAGAAATCTAACATTCAGAGCCCTCAAGCTTAACTTCACATTATCTTGATTAGAATCTTATATTTGGCCAGAGCCTTAGAATTTTTTAAAACAATCTCTCATTATTTATCCATTTGTTTCATGAATCTTTAATAAACACCTAGTAAGTTCCAGACACTGTGCTAGGTGCAGGTAAAGTGGAAAAAAAAAAAAGAAAAGATACTATTACTCTTAGGCTATTACTATAAGTAATACAGGTGTGTATAATTAACAGCCTGCTGGAGTTTAGAAAGTACTTTCCTAAACAGGGCACCTATGAAACCCATACCAATACTGCATGGTAGGCAGGGATGAGATTATTCCCTTTTTACACATAATAAGAAAAGACTCCAAAATTAATTGCTTTGCCCAAGTCAAATAGGAAGTATTTACAGAAGATGAACAATGTTTTTTATTTCCTATGTGGCTACTGTTACTTTTTTTTTTAATGGACCACTTTTTCAAGAAAAATGCAATAACAAAAGTCCACTGACTATAATTTATCACAAAATGTAGTAATTGGCTTGCTGTTGTTATTACATTTCTGCTGAAGACAAATATTTTCACTGATGTTTTCCACACTGCTGCATTTATCTTTTTCTTGACCATTATGCTCTTTGCCGCCCCACAGTATGAATCCTCCCTGTTTGTAGTTCATAGAGCACTTGCACTATGAGCCTCAAAGAGCCTATCTCAGTAGGTACCCAAAATGACCATAATTATGGTGATTTTACAAATAAAAATATTCCGGTTCAGAAAAGTGAAAAGATTTTCCCATGGTTCTTCAGGGAGTCATTGTTTTCCCTTCCCCCTACTTAACATATAAGTTTATACATTTGCTAAAAGCTCTAATAATATTTCACCATGATTATAAAGTAGAGGGGTCTCCAGAGTGAAGGGAGTATTGAGGGGAGAGGCAAATCTTTGTAGTTATGGGTTATTTGTAAGTTAAGATTTTACAAATCAAGACCTGTCTTCGCTTAAAATCCCTATAATAGTACAGCCAGAGTAGAAGGAAGAAAGGTTGTATTTCATACAAATTGTCACTAAATATTTATATCAATATCTCTTAGAGCTTTGCACCTCACTCTTACAATTCAACAGAGTGGAAAATGTCAGAAGGCCAAAAAATCTTGAATGTGAAGTGATTTTCCTTTGTTCGTCATGAGTGAACCGATTTGAATCAAGCATCGTCTTTCCTTCAAAAAGCGGAATTCATTATATTTTCTTATTTTTAAAAAATCAATAAATCTTATCCTATGGAAAGCTCCTCTTTAACTCAAGATATATTTAATGAGATGCACCAGAATTGTGTTTGTTTCTAGAAATACAGAGCTGAGTAGGAAGTGACCCCTGAGTTTAAGCAACTCACAGTCTGGTAGGCTAACTGGACAATTCATTCATTTATTCAGTAAATATTCTTTAAGGACTTATGAAACTGAGAGACTTGGCTAGATTCTGGGTCCTCAATGGTAATCAAAATAAGTCTATGCCCTTGTGCAGTTTACAATCCAGTGAGGCAGCAAGAAAACATGATTAAAAAAATATAATAAAATGTGAGAAAGAGAAAAGCAACCCATGACATCCAGGAGCTGACCATGGCATTGCTATAGTTTGGCCTTCTACTCACAGCTAGGCCTTGATGTTCTCCTGTTTAACATAAACAATTTCACAAAACATTAACATCCAACAAAGCTGCTCTGCAACCATGATGAATCAAGACAAAGACAATACTACTCCATAATTATGCCTGAACACAGGCAAAACATAAACATTATCCAAACTACCAAACATCCCCTATCTAGGCTAATATGAGTGACTGTTGCTTCTTCACCAATTACAACTTTAGCCTGTGGCTATTCTTCCCTCCTTCTAAATAAGACTTTTTAAGATACCAAATCATAGAATTACTCACTTCCTAAAAGCATCCAATCCAGGGCAAAGCCAGTCTTCCTTAAAATTTCCCTAAATCAGCCTAATAATCCCAAATCATACAGTAAATCCTTCCTAGTATCCTTTTACTGAGATACCCTATGGCTTCCATGCATGTTCTCCCTCACGGTGATGAATAATAAACCCCATTTGTCCAACTGAAGTGTTCCTCCTGGTCTTCAACAAATGCAAAACTTGAAAGTGGCAACAATACCATGCCTGTTGTTCAAACCCTCTTTTCTCACTTCTCTCTGCAGGGGCATTGACAGGGGTATAAAGAATATGAAAATAGGTGATACTTGAACTCTTAAATTAAGGGGTATGGAATAGTTTATTCATTTATTCATTCATTGGCTTATATGCTAACTTGTTCCAAAAATAATTTAATGTGGCTGATACTATTCAGTGGATTCAGAGGTACAAAGTAGGGGGCAGCTCCCTGAGAACTGTCATATAAAGACAACACTCCTGACCTAAGGAAACACCTAAAGACAATGGAACGCTAAGGTGGGATGGGGGTACCCCAAATAACACTGATGTTTAATGGGATACCCCTTCCCTAACAGCTGAGGCTCCCTCTACCCCTTCCCCAACCAGGGATGACATATTCATCACCTGCTGTCAGGTTCTACCTGACTTGCTGTCCTTATAAGCATCTTCTTCCCTTTACTAGAGACTCTTCATTCCCATCTCCATTTTCAATTCCTATCCACTACTGGCAGCAAGTCTGTTCTCAGGTTCTAAAAGAAAAACCCTCATTTTTTTTTTTTCACACACACACACTGTATTTTATTTTTACAAGAGATAAATAGACTGACACCAAGCATTGTAAATGGATGACCACAACAAAAGCAACAATGATTGCAATTACCAAACACAAAACACACTCATACTATGTCATAATATTGACATTCAGTCCAGTAATCCTCCACTGTAACAGCTCCTTTACTTTGCAGTGAAAATTGATTTGTATATTCTTTGCCTCTAAGTCCTTGTGGGATGAAAAATCCTCATTTTTTCCTGTTAGTCTTGAAGAACTTAAGAAGCTCTAGATCAATTCTCAGGTGAGTCCAAGTCAAGTCACTCTTAGTCAAATCTAATGATTTTCAAGTACAGCAGTACTGTTCTCGTAAGAGGCGTTTAAAAACATGTTGGGATTTGATTTTTGCTTGTCACAGTGACTGAAGTGGTACTACTAGCATTCAGTGGATGAAGGCCCTGAAATGCACTGGACAGTCCCACACAGTAAAGAAGGGACCCATCCAAAATGCCAACAGTACTCCTACTGAGAAACATCTCACCCATAGATGGAAAGTATCTATCACATCCAACCCTCCTGCTTCTCCCAATGCCCACACCAGATATCAATAATCAATGTCGGTATACTCCACTGAGCTGAATATGGTTTCAAAAATCATTCTCAACATAGCAATCCAAGCATGCTGTGTCTATCAGATTTGGCATGGATGACAAAATCTATCTGCCATTCCTGCCCTTACCTTTTTCTTTTGAAGACTAAGGAAGCTTCATTGTTCTTGAGATGAAGTCTTCACCTGGCACCTTGGTCCTATTCCATTTCCTTGCCTTGGTCATCTGACTGTAACAGAGAAGAAAAAACCTGAAATGTACATGACAGCCCATTCTCAAGGCTCTGCCTTCCAGGCTTGACCTTTAAAGGTATAAGACTTTTCATTCATGTAGAAATAAAAAGTTGCAGAACATTGGCTTGTTAGAAGTTTACAGGAACATTGTGACCTGACCTATGTGGACAGCTGGAAGCACAAAGGATTCTGGCACCAAGAAGTTTGCACCAACCAGCCACACTCCCTCCCCTTTTCGTATAAAAGAAGCCTGAATTCTAACTCGGGTAAGGTGGTTCTTTGGGACACTAGTCCACCAACTTTGAGGTCTCCTGGCTTCCCAAATAAAGTTGCTATTCCTTGCCCCCACACCTCGTCTCTTGGTTTTTTGGCCTGTCATGCAGTGAGCAGTATGAACTTGGACTTGGTCACATGACTGCTCTCCCAGGTCTTCTAAGACAAGGGCCCTATCAGCAACGTGACCTCTGTGGCTGGGACCCTGCACCGTCCCAACAGGTCTAACAATAAATGCCTGCCTGCCAGCATTACCCCTCTGAAGGCTTGCTCCTGGTACAGTGAGTGAGCTACACCCTCTAGTGGGGAAACTACGTGTAGCATATTGAACTTCTTTGGAAGAATAACACCCAAAAGAAAATCCAACTCAGTGACTGAATTTTTAAAAAGGGGAGTGGGGGGATGTGAAGCGAAGTGGGGGAGGCAGGGAGGATTTCCATGGCACCTGTACTTGAAAAGTCCAGAGGAATCTCTGAATTCAGGCATGGCTAGATATTGGAGTCTCAAAAAATGTTGCCAGAATTTTTCTCTCTCCATTGTTTGGATCCATCCATGCTCTCCTCGAGGTTGTCTTCATTCTCAGGCTTTGACCACCCCATCCCATTCCCATCGCAGTGGTAGACACTGGCAGTTCTAGAGTTACAATTTCAGTAGAACTTTCCTTTCTCAAAACAAAAGATTTGAAGCTTATTAGACTAGTTGGGATAAGACTGCTGAATCAGTCTTTAGTGCTACAAGCCTGCTTAACTATTACTGAAATTGAAATGGGCTGATTTACAAGGCATTGCAGGAGCCAGGGGTGAGGCAGCCCTGCTACATGGACTAGAAGAGGATAAAGAACTGTTCCCCAAAGGAATATTGAGGCACTACTGCCAGGAGAAATAAAAGAAGTCAAGCAAAATCAACATGCGTTGACACGACCCTTTCTGGATGCCATTTTCCCCTCCTCTGAATCTGAGGTTGCCCTCAGGCCTACCCAGAGCTCAATCCCCTGCTATTTTTCTGCCTTTACCACACTTAACTATTTAGCCTATTTGTATCATAATAAGTTATGGTACTCCCAGGAGCTGAAACACTTTACTATCTAGGTAGAAGGCAAGGAAATGTCACCCAGAGAGCTAAAGCTTCTGGAAAATACACTTTCGTACCCATACAAAATCATTTGACATCCTGGCCCACAAACCATGGGCAGTCTGGTGTCCTCCCAAGTTCACAGGACCCCAGGGCATTTATGTTCTCATGGTTACTTCTTGCTCCGTATCCCTAATTTTGCAGAGTTCTCCATCAGCCCCTCATTTCACCTTTTAATACTGACACCTCATTCTCCACCACTTTGGTGCAGGTTAGACTCTCCCCATCTTCCTTCATTCCTCAAGCACCTTCAAGGCTATTCAGGGTAACAAACGTTTTCTGAACGTTTGGGATAACAGAGGAGATTAATGGCTAACATAGCATAGGAAATATATTAGGACTATTCTGGTTAAGAGTGATGAAATCTAACTGAAACTTAGCCTCGGTCAAACAAGAATTGTGTGGGTTCGTGCGATTAGGAGGATCCAGGGTGGGTCTTAATTCAAGCACCGCAGTATCCCCAGACTTAAGCAATGCCAGGAGTCTTACTCTCCACCTCTGCCCTCTGCTAGTCTATGAATTTCATTACATGCTGGTTTCATCATCTCCCATACACACTCCATCTACATGATGATATAATGGCTGCTACCACCCCAGGCAGGTGTTCCCATAGCTCGAGAGCCAAAAGGAAAAGGGTTGGGGGTGGGAAGAAGGGAAATCATGGGGCTTAGCCACCCCCCCCCCATCAATATGCAACTGCAATCCCCCAGTACAGGGAACTGAATTTTTTTAAGTAAGTGTCTTATAACCTCCAAAAGATTAAACGTAAGCACAGAAATGAGGAATAAATCACATCTATATTGTAGTTTGGGTTAAGAAACAGCCTACAAATAATTGTAATTTAAAATATTTATATTTTAAGAAAATATAGCATAGTAAAGAATATGCTGGATGAATCTTATGATTCCAACTTGAAATTTTTAATTATTCATTTAAATTTAGAATTTTAAGTTTAAGAGAATAAAAATTTTATTAAGACTGTAAATGTTATTGGCATTATGAAAAGTTGTCATTTGCCATATCTATGTTTAATTGAATAGAGTTGTAACATTTACTTGTGAAGGTTTTTTGTTAAACAATTGAAGTGCTTAAAAGCAAAAACTGAGTGTATTTATCCTTTCCTTAATTCCTTCATTCAACTAAACTTAACTGTGTGCCCATCCCCCCCGTTCATGTTTGAGAAACTGATTCACCTGGATGTTTATGTGATTGTCTCCCTTTACCAAACTGCAGGTAGAAACATATCCACTTATCATAATTGCTCCCTTGCACCTAGTCCAATGCCTCGCCCCAAAAATATTTGTTGAATGAATTAATGAACCATGTCAGGCTCAAAATGCAACCAGCTTTTGAAAACTGCAACTGCTTTCTACCTGCTACTTTTGGAATTTAAGGAAGATTAGTTTCCATCTCAGTACTGGGCTCACCTATCTGGGCCCAGTTCACCAGCACTTTCCATTTCTTTCCTTGTAACAGCTGGATGAGGTTGTTTCACCTTCTACTTATAGGGGGGGCAACTTGCTCATTTAGTCAAGGTCAGGAGAGTCATAGGGTATACGAGGGGAAACAGTGAGTCCTGTGTGCACATAGGACATGATGTTTGTGAAGCAAAATGAGATTGAAATGGTAGGCTGCAACCAATGAATACTGGGCCTTGGAAGTCTGATTAACAAGTTACAAATGTATACTTTAAGGTTTAAAGTTGAAGAAAGAATGAGCCATTGACACATTACCCAGTGTGCTTTAGGAAGATTAATCAGATTGTTATTTGGAGGAAAAATTACAAGATTGCACAGGAGGAATATGGGTTTTGAAGTAAGACAGTGAAAATTTCACAATGATTCTCTTTATTTACTAGCTGTGTGAGCTTTAGCAAAATACTTAACCTCTCTGAACCTGAGTTACATTACCTGTAAGATGGGGCAAGCAATACCTACAGAGTTCATAGGGATTAAATATAATCATGTATTTAAAATGGTTGGTAGAGAGACATTGTGATTAAAAGAATACAAAACAAAACAATAAGAATTTGCAACAGAGACACTAGAGCCAGGATGATGATACAGAGACACAATTAAGAAGTAGTGACAGAGAAGTTCATGGGGGAAGGAGAAGTGAGCTGAAGAGGGTGTTTGTAATTACTATTTCAAGTGTAGCTGCATAGAGCCTGGACTCACTCAGTGTCTTCTGTGCTGCTTGGGCATCCTGACATTCCACTGTGCCAGGATTTCCCAAATTTCACTTAAGTGTTCTTGTAGATGATGTCTCCCAGATTGCCTAGGAGCAGAGACTGTTCCTAGTCATCTCTGCAGCCCTGTCTAACATATTCCCAGGCCCCATGTAGTCTTTTAGTAAACGTTGGCTGATGGTAAATAGCTCTTGGCATTTCAAACAATTTTTTTTCTAAAAAAATAGCTTATTTACTCTCACACGTCTAGAGATCAGGCTAAAAGATCAGCACTAGATGCAGTGACAGGGAAATCACAGTAAGGCTATTTATTTGTTATTCTTTTCTGCTGCACCGTGCAGCATGTGGGATCTTAGTTCTCCGACCAGGGATGGAACCCGTGCCCCCTGCAGTGGAAGCATGCAGTCTTAACCGTTGGACCTCCAGAGAAGTACCAAGGCTAATTATTTAAAAGAAAGCTTTTTGAGTTTCTGAAGTTTCATTCTAAATCTTTTCACTTTCTTGTGACATAACCTTGATCTTGAACAGTATGGTCCAAATTAAAAATGAAAAACAAGGGCCTTGTTCCTTTATGCTCACTCCGACCTCATGTTTATAAAAGCCTCCTATGCAGCTTTTTCTTTTCTTTTTTCCTTTTGTGTGCGTGCGTGTGCGTGTGTGTGCGTGCCTAATCTACCACCTTGTGTTTGGTTTTGAAACTTTGATTCCCTATGCACATACCTACATACAACATCCTTTCACAGCATTTCCTTATGTAACTTGGGAAAATTTAAGATGCTTTTGAAAGTGAGCTCCATGCTAAGAATATCACATGCTAAGAATTCAGCCCTTGCAACTTCAAACACTGCTGAGAAGAAGGAAGAAAAAGAGGCTTCTGAAGAATCAAACAGTAACAGCTAACCTTTGCGGAATATCTGCTGTGTGCCAGGCGCTCTTTAAGTGGATTACAAATATTACCTCACAAAAAACAAATGACAGAAAGATGGTAGAGAAACTGGAACCCTTGCACTGTTGGTGAGATTGTAAAATGGTGCAACTGCTATGGAAAAATTAAAAATTACCATATGATCTAGCAATCCCACTTTGGGGTATATAGCCAAAAAAATGGAAAGTTGGATCTAGAAGAGATATCTGCACACTAATATTCCCTGAAGCATTATTCACAAATGTCTATTCACAACAGACGTTTGGGAAGCAACCCAAATGTCCACTGATGGATGAACGAACAAACAAAATATGATATATGCATACAATGCAATATTATTCAGCCTTAAAAAGAAAAGCCTGACACATGCTACAGCATAGATGAACCTTAAAAACATTATGCTAAGTGAAAAAAGCCAAACAAAAAGGGACAAATATTGTATGAGTCCACTTATATGAGGTACAGGGAGTAGAACGGTGGTTGCCAGGGGCTGTGGTGCGCAGGTGGGGGTTGTTACTTAGCGGGCATAGAGTTTCAATTAGGGAAGATGAAAAAATTCTGGAGGTGGATGGCGGGGCAGTTGCACAACAATGTAAATATTCTTAATGCCAATGAGGTACTTAATGCCACTGTGCACTTAAAATTGGTTAAAATGGTAAACTGTGTTGTGTACTTTACCACAATTAAAAAGAAATCATGTAAAGAATCATTCATGTACAGACTCAAGACTGTACTGGTGGGGCTACCAGCCTTCCTTTTTGATGCATGTGCTAATAAAATCGACATACATCCCTCCAAGAACAGTTAAACAAATGAGGTAGCATGGTAAATTAAAGATGGCCATAAATTCTTTGCTACTCGTTCAATTAAGAGGAGGAATCTTACCTATCTCCCCTTGAATCTGGGGAGATTCCCTGATCAACAAAATGTGACAGAAGTAACTTCTACTCCCAAGGCTAGATCATATGAAGTCCTGTCCTTGAGCTTCCTCCTGTACTGCTTGGAACAACTCACTTTCCACTCTATTTCCGAGTGTTCCCTATCAGAACCCAGCGATATGCTCGGAGAGATCCAAACCAGAGGGAGAAGACCATGTGTAGGCACTCTGGTGGATAGTTCTAGCTGAGCCCCTAGAGGGCTTACAGCTTAAATTGCCTACAATATAACTTCCATTGGAGCCCAAAGTTAACTAAAGTCTCAGCTGACATCTAACTTCAAATGCATGAAATCCCAATCTAGAACTGCCCAGCTGAGCCCAGTCAACTCACAGAATCCTAACAAATTATTTGTGTTAGCCACTAAATTCTGCAGTGGTTTGCTATGCAGGTAGCACAATGATGTCCATTTTTACCTAACAAACCCAAGGCTTAGAGCTGACATCTCAAGGTCACAGAGTGAGTACTCTATGGTTGGTTGAACGTGCAGATGTGGACTGCAATACGGAGGGCCTACTGTAAAGTTATAAGTGAATTTTTGGCCCCTAATCCCAGAGATATTCAAGGGTTACCTGTACTTAGGGGCAAGAACTCGGGATTTGGAGGGTAAAAATCTGGGTTTCTGTCTAGCTGTGTGACACTGAGAAATTACCTATGTAGACATAGAATGCTGCCTGCCATTTCAGTTAACAAAGAATGGTGTGGCCGTCAAGCCATCAATCACTGCAGCTGTCCCTGAAGGTGCACCCTAAGGGGATTCAGGATGGAGAAAAACAGGATTACAGACCCTAGACACTTACGGTACATATCAAAGGAATGATTTCAATAAGCCCAGATTCTCACATCTTCTCATACATAAAAAAGAGCTAAAGTCACTAATTTGACGTCTGTTTTTTCTTTAATCAGCAGTAATATTTTCATGTTCGACTACCTGTCTTTGTTTTGCGTTTTGTTTTTGTTTTCTTTTGCAAAATCTGCTATATATCTTGGTTCCTCCCTTACCTCTTCAGAACAGTCCCTCGGAGATATCTGAGAGGCTGTCTCCCGGGCTCAAGTCTTCAGCAAGTGAGCTGAATAAAAAATAATTCTCAACTTCCAGGTTGTGCATTTTTTTTTCAGTCCATATCCTCTCTGAAGATAAATTTTATAAGAAAAAAAAACCAAAACGGGTTAAACTGACTCCTGCCCATACGTCACGGTGTCAGGGAGTTTTCAATGAGGCAATGACGTGAAAACCCTTTGGAAACTATAAAATATTGTAAATTACGTGCAGAGACAACGCCCCAAAAGTAGGGAAGGGCTGATTTAACATTGACATCTTTAACTGCCCCACCCCACCCCCCCAAAAAAAAGATTTTCTGTTTTCAGGTGAACGAATTCTGGAAATACCTCTACTGGAACCTAGCTCGCTACTTTACAAAAGAGAAACGCGAAAACCGAAAGTTCATCCAAAGCCAACAAGAAGCAAACGACAGAATCACGAGCATTTATCCGGCGTCCGACGCTACTAGACGCTTTGGGCGTGGCGCCGCTGTCACGTGAATGAAGGACGCGCCCCCAGCCCGCTTCCAAACGCCACGCTTAACATGGCTGCCGGGCCTGGACGCCCGCGCCCCACACCCAGCATGGGCATGGGGAGCGGGCCTAGCCCGGGATACCAACACTCCGGAAGTGCCCGAGGGGCGGCGGAAGCGGAAGCGCTCCGGCGGTGGGGGCCGCGGGAAGTGTGTGTTGCGTTTCTCCCTCCCTCCACCACTACAACAAACGGAGGGCTGGCGTAGGTGAGGCGGCGGCCGGGTGGGCCGGGGGCGGGCGGCGGACTGCAGAGCCCGGGATGCGTGCGGCGGGTGGAGGCGGCTGGATGGGGCTCTGCGGCCCCCGACCGCTCGGGCTCTTGGTCTTCGGCCCCTTTTCGGGCCTAGAGCTCCCCGAAGAGCCGGGATTGGGTTTGTGGTTCTTGGCCTTCTAGGCCCTGGTGGCAGGGTTTGCCACCTTGCCTGAATCTGGCCCAAGATCCCAGGATACAGAACCCTCTCTGAGTCTTGATTTTCTCAACACAATGGGGAGTTTTGGCCTGGCCAACTTCTGGGACCCCATCCCACTCTGGGCGTCAGAAGTTCCACGATTTTAACGTTAAGTCAGTGTTAAAGCCGGTCAGTTAAGGCCTGTAGTCAGCTTACTGAGGAGATGTTCTGAGCAGGACGCAGTGAATACACCTTGGAGAGGCGGCCAGCTAAGGGATCGGGAGCCCGGAGTTCTAGTCTTACCTCGTCCACCGACTCCCTGACCTTGCCCAGGTCCGTTACCCTCTCTGTGGCACGGTTTACATATCTGTAAAACGAAGGTGTTGGATGCCTCTGATGCCCCTCCTAACTCTAAAATCAGATTCTCAACTCCCTTTCAAGGAGTCTTACCTTAGAGACAGGCCAGAAAAGCATCTCTTCCCTGCGTTTTGTGTAGCCAGGAGATGACTTATCAGAGGTGTCTACCATGTTTCTTTCCAGACACCAAATCGGCCAAGGGCAACTGGCACTTCGCAAGGTTCCTATGTTTCCTGTGTAGTGGAAAGCTCTGTCCTGAAGACTTTGTTTTAGAAACCTGTACCAGCAGTGTAAAACACGCAGATGTGAAACATAGGAAACCTTTGGTTTTTAATCTTAAAACTGCTATTAAATTGCTGGTTTACCTTCCTTTTCTGGACTGGAGATTTCTCATCTGACAAACGAATGAGTTAGATTAGGTCACAGGTTCTTAATCCCCTTTCCCATAGTCTGCACGAATGAAGAATAAAATAATGGCTCTATAAAGCCATGAGTTTCTGTGGGAGGGAAAAGATGAGGTGTGGAGAGTACATATTATGTAGCCATATAGATCGAAAAATCTGTGCTTGTAATTTTTAACATTTTTTGACAATTACTGGTCTAGGTTATCACTAAGGCTCTTTCTCTTTAAAATTTGTGACGCTGTGATTCGTATGTCCTCTTTGGGTAAAGAATATAGACTTTTGTGTGTGTTTGTTTAAATGACTATGTGCCTGGAAGTACACACACTTTAGTTAAAAAAAGATACTAAGCCATACAATAGGAGAAGAGGGAAAAGCTAGATTACAGTAAGGAAAAGTGACATAGTGAAATAAAATTGGACTTGAACTAGAGTTAAAGACATGGATCCTTGTTTCAGCACTGGTATTGATACTTTCTGGGTTTGTGACTTTGGGCAAGCCAGCTTACCTCTCTGGTTCTCACTTTCCTTCTCTTGGAAAATGAAAGATTGGACTGGATGACTCCTGGACATTTTCAGTACTATAATTCTGTTTTCTTATTTGTTTTTTATCTGAGCAGCTTGGTGGATGTGGTACGGCATTTCTTTAGGCAAGAGAGGCTGTTCTAGGAAGTAGACATAGAAGATCTATGATGAGGAATGGTGTCAAATTGACATGCAATATTACATTGATATGAGCAAGCTGAAGCCAATAGAAACTAAAGAAAGGTGTTAGAAACCTGAAGGGCAGGGAAGCCCTTGACCAGATAGGATGATTGAAGACATTGGGAAGTTTTAAATGGGAGAGAGATATTTTTGGTGAGGTTAATGAAAGGGAATTTAAGTTATAGTAATTGAAGTGGCTGAGTTGTCAGACACTGGTGGTAGAATCTGTCTCCACTGTGAGACTGTAAGCTTCGTGGGAGGAAAGACTTTGTCACCACCTAGCACCTAATAGGCAATAAAAAAATAGTCGAGTGAGGGGTTGGTTGGATGGACTGATGAATAGATAGAAGATAGCAATTTTTAGAAAAGGAGTTTCTCCAAAGAATTGTTATTAATTAGATACAGAATGGGGAAATTGATTCAGCATTGTGAAAGTTTCATAAAAGAAGAGGTCCCTAAGTTTTCTCATTAGTTGTAAGATAAGTCGGTTTATCGCTTCCCTATAAAGTATGTTAGTAAGAGACAAACACGTACCTTGGAGGGTCCAGTGTGATCTGAGTAAGAGAGTAATTAGTAGAATAAGACAGGGATGAAAGAGGATGTTGACAAGATGGAACAGGTGTAAGAAGATTTCTAAGTTGTGCATTTAGGGAGTAAAAGAGTAGGTTTATATAGGACTTTTATAGGTATCAACGATTGTCAGAATTGTGTACAATACGTGTTAAAACCTCTATAATGAAAATAGAGAATAAAAAGGAAAATGACTTTTGCAAGCAAGGAAACGTTGGTGCTCCTCAACAAGAAGTAGAAATAGCCTGGAGGGTTAAGGTTTAAAAGATAGGGATAAATCTGGGAGCAACCAGAATGAATTAGCTTAGTAGAGGATAGTGTAGTCTAGTTAGGGGTAGGAGAGGAGCACACCTACGTGTTAATGAGAAGGACCTTCCTTACCTTGTTGAGTTTCTCAAGTTTAAAGAATGCTCAGAAACAATTCAGGCTTACTACTTAGAACATACTTGGACCAGTAGGACAAAAGTGATGCTTCCTGTGGCTAAGGTCTGCTAAACAGCCAGCCACAGGATGACTGTAGGACACCCAGGGCTGCTGTAGGCTACTGTGTGGGAGCCAAATTAGATGGACCACAAGCTCTAATTTGTGAAGGAGGGTGTGGTCAGCAGCAGTTCTATCAGAGCATCGAGAAGTGCATTTCCAAGCACTGGGGCATAGCTCTGGAATGCAGGCAGCCAGCCGAGGTGCAAAGGACTGACTTGATGACAGGTTGTATAGTGTAGGCCGAGAAATCTGAATCCCAGCCTGAACTCTGCCACTTAATATATGTCCTTGGCAAGTGACTTAGACCCTCTGGTTCTGTTTGTCCATCTAAAAATTGAGGGACCAGCCTTGGGTAGGGTCCTCTGGATGAGCTTCCATGTCTCTGTGAAGCCTCTGAAAGTATATATGAGTCTGGGTGTGTTTTGTTGTTGTCTTGGGGGGATGTACAGCTTTCATCATAGTCTCAGATGGGTTTGTGACCCACAAAAAATTAAGAACTGTGTGACCCTTTAAGTCTGTGAAGGACCCTTCACCTTTTAACTTTCTGGGGTTCAAAATGATATTTCTTTGAGGTTTAGAATCTCAGCCTCCTGCTAACCCTAAAAAATAACACCTAGTGCTGCAAAATACAGTCTCTGCATATTTATACCCACTTGTTATTTATACTCACCTCTCCCTTACCCTCCATAACTCCTCTGCTAGGCCCGTTCCTGTGTGTCATCTTTATCTACTGTTGATAACTGGAATTTCCCTCTTTTCCTCTTTCTACTTGCTGCTGCTTTGGACCTTCTCTACCTTATTGAGTTTCTCAAGTGGCGAGTGGTGATATTTTGGAGATAGGGGTAGGAAGAAACCAAGACATAGAAGACTAGTCATGGCAGTTTTCTGTTCTCACCTGCTTTTATCCCTCATCCCACTAAAAGACAAGCAATTGAGAGAGAGCACGCACATATAAGAGAGACTCCGTCATCACTAGGTCTCTGTCTTTCGTGGTGTTTTCTTTTAAAACAGGGATACCAGGCCTCTGTACTCACAGCCTGGGATGAAATGCTCTCAGCGTAGTCCAGTCGTGTATTTCACTTAAGTGATGATGAAGCCAGCTTTAGTTGAAACAGTTGTGTGGGTTTTTTTGTTGTTGTTTGTTTTTTTAAATAGAGTTTGAGTGGTGATGAGGGAAAATAAGTGAGTCCTTGAATGAGCCTTTTATCTCCTTAATGTTGCCAGGGGCACCTACTTGGACTGGAGAGGACTGAGGAATTTCCCCCAGCTATGAGTCCTGAACTGTTAAAGCCCCTAGATGGAAGATGGCGGTCTTATCCTTTACCCCAACGTTCATCTCCACAAGTCCCTTTCCCACCGAAGCCTTGTAGCAGGGAAGTCACTACTCCAGCTGCTGCCAAATAAGTAGCTCTATGACCAAGTTTTCAATTCTAGACGTGATATGGGAACTATGTTAGAATTTCACCTAAATTTTTGTTGTAGTCCTGCTAATTTAGGCGCTTTGGTAGTAGTGTTAATGCATAGTAGGTTAAATGGATCTTTGTGGGCTTGCTGGAGACTTAACCTAACCTCTCGATAATGTTGTGTAATGTCATATCTGTGAGTAAATATTTTTCTGAGTGCTAAACAAGGGAACTTTATATAAAATCAGTGGTATTTAAGGTGCAGTCTATTGGTTTAAAATTTCAAGTGTACGTTGTGCACTGGAGCTACTAAATCTGATTCACACAAAACCACAGTATTGTAAAATAAGGAGCAATAAAAGGTGGAATCATAAGATGAGGGTGGAAAGTATTAAGTGGTGTGGATTTGCTGAAGAAAAAGAAGGAGGAAGGGCCAAGAAAGATTTTTACTTAGAGGATGAAATCAAGAACGTGGTATCCATGAACCGTTAGAGTTGTCAAAGGTGAGGGTGTAAAAGGTGAAGCATGTGCTAAATAACATAGCTGGAGAATTAATCCATGGTTGGATTGGTCTATACGGGTTAATAGCCTTGTCAACGTATTTGAATGCCTCAGGGTAGCTAATTGTTATGTGTTCCTATTGGAGTAAAGTGTGATTGCATTTTTGCCAGGGTTACAGGCTTGTTGCTGAGATCACTGAGTGCTGTGGTGGCAAAAGTAGGAGCGTGAAATGGTTCTTAGCAGCCTTGCAGCTACTGGGCGCATATGGAATAATGGAAAGACTGATGGATATTCACACATCAGACATGTGTGATTTGTTATCACCCAGTGGCAGGAGATTGAGATTCTCTTCCTTTTCCTGGCAGAGACATGATCAATATAATACTATCCAAGTTGCTATGGGAGAAGCTAATGTTAGTTAAGTCTCACAGGGAGCTCAGAAGAGGAGTTTAGTAGGAGACGTTTTTTCAGAGGACTTAACGTTTAACTAGATTTTGAAGGCAGAGTAGTGGTTTTCCAGGCCAAAAAAAAAAAAAAAAAAAAGGAAGGGAAGGACATTCTAGCCAGATTTAGTAGCTTACTAGGAGTAAAAGATGAATGTTAAACAAACGGATGAACTGAGGATACTGGTGTGGCTGGAGTGAGCAAGTGGTAAGAATTGAAAGATGAGACTGGAAAGATGGCTTGGTCAGGTTGGAAGGATTTTATCCTCTGCAAACTAGGATTTCTTGTAGGCTGATTTGGTTTCTGTTTGATCATGTGTATTAAATTCTTTAAAAACAAATTCAGTGAACTGTAGCTCACATACCTACTCTTTGCAGAATTCCTTAAGTCCATACTACCAACTGCCTGTTGATATTAATCCACACACAATTCTAAAAACTTATTTCTTTGGTTTCCCAGGCCATAGCTGATTAGAAGCAGCAAATTAGAGGCGTGTGTGTGTGTGAGTGTGTGTGAGTGTGTGTGTGTGTGTGTGTGTGTTTGGGTGGAGTGCAGGGAGAAGCAAGCATGCTGACACCTGTCAGAAGTCACAGTGCGTAACCTTTCAGTGAGGGAAGAAGAGACCAGAAAACACACACACACACAGACACACACACACACACAGACACGCACACAAGAAATATAAGAATTCACTTAGCCTTGTAGTTTGCTCCCATATGCTGCTGAAGCAAAGGAACCCCAGGAACTCCATATAGTTCAGGAGTCCCTGAGACTATATTGCAGAATATAACGTATATTCAAATGATAACCTCAGGTCATCAAGAAAAGGTTACACTTTTATTGCAACTCTGTAAGAAAATGGAAGCATGGGGTCCACTTTAGAAACTTCTGATAGTAACAGATTATAATTAAGAAAAAACATTGGTGCATAAAAGGGAGCAAACACTGTTTAATCTAGAGATGACAGATTTGCGAGAGCAATTCTTTGCATCACTGTAGCATGATTAAGCTCTGAACTCTACAGTTCTCTCACTTTGAATCCAGATAAGTTTTCCGAATTTTACCAGAGATAATTGATAATGCTATTTAAAGGACACTGTTTTCATACAGTTCCCTCTTAACCTGATCTGCAAAATAAAACAAACCTCTGGGCAGAAGTTCGCTCATCTTTTATTTTATTTCCCCCACTCCGTTCCTCCTCCTTTCTCCTCTTCCTCCCTCACTAAAGCTTATTTTAAAAACAAACAAAACATACATCTGATACAAAAGTGAATTAACCTCTGCTCCTTAATACTTATGGGAGAGGGAGAGGGGAGGGAGAAGGGTTGTTTTATTCTTCCTCTGAAATTGCATATAAAATTAAGTAGTTTTTTTGGTTATTGCTTTTTGTGGAGAAGGTTAATAGTTTTTTTTTAATCAAATTCATAAGGGAATATGTGACCCACCAGTGAAATCTGATCCCCTCACTTTATAGGTGGGAGAAGGAAGAATTTAAAAGGTGATTCAAGTTCATAGAAGTAGTTTGTGGCAGATCCAGGACTAGAATCCAAGAGTCTTCTCCTTTCTGCTGTGTTAGGGGCAGTCCTAGAATCACAAGCTCCTGGAGTTGGAAGGGGTTTTGTTTGTCTAGTTTAATCTTATCTTACATATGAGGAATTTGGTGCTTGGAGAAACTGAGTGAATTAGCTAGGAAGCAACAGAGTACAAATAGAATCCAGGACTCCTGATGCCTTGGATTTTTGCTCATTCTAAATAATGCATTTTTATCTCTACTGCTCTTCAGAGAAAAGATGTTCTACGCCTTTCATGTAGTATTTTTATTAATTTGAATGTAGTCTGTACCATTGTAATAGCACTATCTTTGTGTGTCTATATTCTAAAATAAACATTGTTTTACCAAGATAATTTCTGTGTCTGGGTTTGGTGTGTTTTGGTCTACTCTAATCACTGCTTGCTTTCAGGTCTTTGAACTCAAGTAACCAAAAGGGGAGATTTGCTCTTTGATACTGGAGATAACGCAGCAATGGGTCCACGAAAGAAAAGTGTTAAAACGTGTCTCATGAACAATGATATTCCTGAAGAAACAATATCAGATGAAACAAAAGACTATATGAATCAACTTTCACATGAAGTGCTTTGCCATATTTTTAGGTAAGATTTTGTTTGGTTGATTTTCACCTACATGGAATGTATAGTATAAGTAGGAGCAAATGCTAGAGCAATGCTGTCCAATATGGTGGTCACTAGCCACATGTGGCGTTTAAATTAAATTAAAGATCCAGTATGGCTAGTGGCTACAGTATAGGACAGCACAGACAGTGAAGATAAAGAATATTTCCTTTATTGGAGAAAGTTTTATTGGGCGGCCATTATCTAGACTGTGTTAACATTCCAGGCTTCTTGGAATTCTTACTGACTGATAGATTTGTTGACTTTTATTATTACAGTACCTTGTGTGTATGATATAAAGCAGTGTTTCTGACTTTTGGATTACAGTCCATAGCGAGAAGCACATTTTGCTCTGTGTGCACATACACGAAAGGAAATGAAAAAAGTTTTGTGAAATAATACCCATCATTGGTATATGCAGTGCACACATTAAAGTTGTTTTGAGGTAAATTTTTTTCAAAATCCTTTTTTAAAATTATATTTTTATCTAAACTGTATTATAACAATTGTTAAAGAAACCAGAGACAAAACCAAAAAACCAACCAGTGAAACCCTTTCATTATAGCTTCTCCTGCTGTCTTCTTTCATTATCCACTCAAATAAACACATCCTGATATACTTTGTCTCTGGAATGAGAGACCAGAGTTTGATCCTGAGTCTCTCATTTACTATCTCTGGACCAATGATAGATATAAAGATGTTATTATAAGAATTCAATGAGATAATGCTATTAAAGCACTCAATACACTGAATGGCATAAACACTTGGTAAGTGTTAATGGTTATATTGTGTTGTGCCTTTTTTCATATTGCTGCATGGTCTTCATAATTATCATTTTAGTCACTGCTTTCTATTCCACTGACCATGACATGATAATTACCTTTTCCTGTATTCTTTCGTCTCTATTGTTTCTAATTTTTCTCTTATATAATGCAACTAACTTCTCTAAGCTTCTGAATTTTCCATTATTTTAGATTATTTACCTAGGGGAGATTTCCATATATGAAGTTCCTAGAAAAATTTTGAATTTTTAAAAAATTATTGAATATTTGCAGATTAAGAAGTTTTAAAATCGTGATAGCAGAGTTATTTTAGGGAACTATGGGCACTTTATTTTTCTTTTCCAGTATAAATTTGTATTAGTCTTTATCTTCTGCAGTTTGTTATTTTGTAACACAGTGTAGTTTTTGTTCAGTTCTGTCTGGGAATAGAAGGCCCAATTAAAATAATAGACTTTTTTTTTAACATAACAGGATGATACTAAAGTTCATCTGGCAGGAGAAATTCTGTAGCCAAAATTTTTCAGAAAAAGAGTCTAACCCTACTAGATGTTCAAATGTATTCTAAGATACACAATAATTAAAGATTTGGTACAGGAGAAGATAGCCAGACAGTTGGGTAAAACAAACTCCATATATAGGCTCCATATGTAGATTCAAATATACGTGGGGATCTAGTTTATGATAAACTTGGTATTCACATTAGTGAGGAAAAGCTGAGTGGATTATTCAGTGATGATGTCACAACCTAAAAACATTTGAAGAAAATAATAAAAGCATGTTCTCTCTCATATCTGACAACTATATTCTAAATGTATCAGTGAATTAAACAATGAAGTTATTAAAATACTAGAGGAAAGCATAGGTAAAATCGTTTCTAGGGATGTGTGTTAGATGTTTGTTGACTAATGGTAGGGCATATTATGAACAAATTTGATCATATTTTAAATTGAGAGTGGGTTCGATTTTGCAGTTCAAACGGAATATACAGTAGAAGGAGTGGAATCAAATAGAAGGATGTTACCCTGGTTATAATGAAAAAAACATGCAGCAAATTGGCAGAATGTAAGGAGAACTGTGAACTAAGCTGAGTACTTGAATATGGTATTCTAAAAATAAACATTTATTTTTAGGCTTCTAAAGTTTTTATCTGAGGACTCATTTTGTAGTCCTGTAATAACCATTTAGCATGTTTTCATGAAACAAGAAAAACCATGGCTTCCTTAAAAGAAACTTAATCTTTGCTGTACCTGCCATGTTAAACACATCTTTTCTAAAATATGTTTGATCTGCCTTTTGAACTCCAGCTTTTTGACTATGTATCTGTGGAGTAAAAATACATTCTTTTTCTGAGAGCAAATATAAGATAATCTCCATAAGATTACTGATGTTTGTATTTCAAGGGAGTATAACATTAACTCAGGCAAATACTTCGGATAAAAATCAGTGATTTGTGGAAAAAAGTTTTAGTGGCAAAACTTGATTTAGAAAACAAATTCAGTTTTTCATTGTTTATAAAGTGTATAGTTATATAGTTTCTGAAAAGTATCCTCATATCTAAGTTATGGAAACTGTAAATTAAGTTGGCAATAATGCTTTTTTGGTAGAGAATTTGACTTTATTTTATTCTCTTTATTTAAATAGTTATAAAGGAGAATGCAGAGGGGCCAGAGGTAGAAAAAAATAGAGCAGAGAAATATTCAGCAGGTATACCTGGACTTTCCTTTAGAATTAGCTTAATTTTTAGGAAATAGACCCAACTGTTGACATCCTTGCTCTTCCTCTCTCTTATTTAGCTGTTGACTTTTTTCTGGTTAACTTTTCTGAGCCAGTTTCACCAGTTGTAAAGTGGAGTAACAGTAGCACCTACTATATCAATGAGGGTCGTAGCAGGAAACAAGATACCCTCGGCTGGAATTTGAAGATAACTTAATGAAGGGATCATTCAGAGAGGTGTAGGTAGGGTTAAGGGAATGAGGAAGAGATGCTGAAGATTCATTCAGCTAGGGAACTAGCAATAGCAGAAAGCCTTTGCCCTGCCTTCCATTGGCCAACGTCGCCTCATAGCCAGAGGGGTGGGGAACACAGCAGAACAGAGAAGGGAAGAGAAAGGCTTGGGGGAGGGCTGTGTCGCAAACAGGAAAAGAACCTAGCTTGCAAAAGTTGTGAAACAGTGACTGTGACACAATACCAGCTCAATAAAGGGTAGCTTTTGCCTTCTTTTTTTTTTTTTAATTAACCTAGGTCTGTTGAGAGAGAGATATATATATTGGTATTACTGGAAACAGAACAAAAGTAGAGGTTAGTTGAAAAGTTTCTTGAAGGAAGAGATAACAGGGGAGGTCGGAAAAAAGGAAATTGTAATTCAGATGAGTGTTTTCACTTAATGCTTATGCAATACTTTTATTAGAGTATGTGATTAAAAGGTAAAAGATCTAGGGAAAAATGTACACTATAAACTTAGTATACATATTTGTTGAAGAAAATAGTAGAGATTCTGGGTGGTGTTGAGTGGGAGCAGAGAGGAATTTTTTTAGCCACTTTAGGAAATGGATTCTGTAAAAACTATGAAAAAATATTGGTTAGGTTCAAATTGATCAGTTCTCTCTGATCTTTTGTACATTCCCTTATCACTGTACCTTGAAATGTACTGAGATTTTTTTATCCTTCCTTTTTTTTTTGAGATTTTCTTTGTCCTTAAAAACTTAAAAGGAGAAAGGCAGGATTTATCAAATGCTCTATGGAGGGGGCTCCACACTTTATTTGGATGCTTGAGTATTTGCTGATTTGTTTTTTGTTTTTTTTTTTTAGTAAAAAGGTATGTATGCATGTTAATCTTAAAACTCAGTGAATATTACTACAGTCTTATTTTATTTGAGGGGCAGGAGAATGGAGGAAGGAAAAAAATAACCTGTCAGTGAGATGAAGTACTTACCCACTTGATAAATATGAGTTTCTTTCTCTTACAAAGGTACCTCCCTCTGCAGGATATCATGTGTATGGAATGTCTTTCCCGGAAGCTAAAGGAAGCGGTCACCCTATATCTGAGAGTTGTGAGGGTAGTGGATCTTTGTGCAGGGCGATGGTGGGAATACATGCCGAGTGGTAAGTAAATTTAGCCCGTAACGTACAGTGGAGCCCCACTGGAAACTACTAATAACGTTCCCATCAAAAGCTACTTGTTGCTTTGGAATAGGCAATCTAGGCACCTTGTAGATGGATAAATTTTTTAGGTTGGTTTAGGTTGATGAAATGAGTTTTGCCTGAGGCTTTACTGTTTTAGTGGTCTCTTTTCATTTCCTTCTCCTTAAGAAACTGCATCAGTCTATTCCACAAATATATGATCGGAGAATACATATTGAGCCTTTGATTAGCTAAGTATATGTCTATCACATTTGACAAAGTGTCTTTTCTTCCATGATGCAGGTTTTCATGCACCCTCTGGTTAAACAGATATTTATCAGTTTTCGTAAAGCTGCTCTAGTTGTAGGTCACAGAAATTGCACTTCTGGAACTTTCATTTCTTTAGCACTTTTAAAAGGCCTGTGCTAGGTCTTGGAGATTTCTCAAATACTGCATTGGCCTTGCATGTGAAGAACTCAGAGTTAGTACCCTAACCACAACAAATGGACCTCAGGTAAAGAGACCACCAGAAAAGAAAGTTCATGACTTTAGTTAAGCAGAGCACACCTCAAAGGGAAGAAATAATATTAAGGGCTAATCAGGCTTCTTTTCAGTTAACACCAATCTGTAAATTATGCCACTTTAGTTAATGTTGTTTAGCAATTTTGAATGTCTTTTTAAAACTACCTTTCATCAACAATATTCAGATCCTGATATTTTGAAAATGTGATGCAGCTGTGGTGCTGGGCAAAGGGGAGGGGTCCTTCATAGAAGTGAAGGGCTGAGGAGATAATTGTCTTCTTCTGTTCTATTGTGTGGAACAGAACAGACTGCCTCTGAAATACTGAGATATTGTACAGTTTGGGGTGCTGCATAAGCTTTCAAGAGGGTCATTAGTCAACTGATAACTCTTATCAGTTGGCCAGAGTTATCACTATATCTTTTTGTGAAGAACATTGCAGAGACTTGAGGCTAGAACATAGCTTGGTGGGAGGCAAACCACATTTGTCTTCAAATACTTTAAAGAAACTATCGTAAGGGAAAAGCATTCATCATATTGCAGAGACAGCAGGAAAGAAAAAATCAGGGCAATGTGAAAAGGACTGTCATTTCTTTTATTACATTTTCTTTAACAGAGGTTAGGCCAGTAGGAAATGTGGACATGGGGTTAATGCACTACATAAAGACATAGGATAGCAGAGCTCCCATGTGGTGCAATCTTACAATTAAAATCTCTGCCCCGTATCAAATTAGAGAAGAATTTGTCTGCACATTGCTGGCTTCTTTTAGACTGTGATAAATACCTGTGAGCCCAAGACTTCCCATCACTGCAACAAATATAAAAGAGAGTCAAAGCAAAGTCTCTATAGCCTAGAATAAGGTCTCACTAACCCTGCTTTGCTAATGCCACCTTGGTCTGGTCTCTGGAGTTTATACCCTGATTCTCTATATAATAATGCTAAATAAGGTTTTTATATAGCACTTTATGGTTTACATATATGATCTCCTTGGACTGTCATACCATCTCTGTAAAGAAGTTGGAGAGAGGCAACGTGTAATGTACAACAAGAGAGGATGGACATTGGCAAAGGTCACATTCATTTTTTACATTTTTAAATGGGGTGATAAACCTTTTCATTGGGTTGTGAGAGTAGATATGTAAAATGATTGAATGGTTTAGTAGAGTTACTGTACAAGACAATAATAAGAACTGTTATTATAATTAGAGAGACCAGGTAATCTCTGAGGTCCCTTCTTACTCTTCATTTTTTGTGAATCTGAAGCTAACATAGCATCTAGACTAGCCCTGTACAAGTAGAACAACTTTTGAAAACTGTAGTAAGACTTAATGGTTTGGGACTTCATTTTTATTCTTGAAAATTAATATTTTTATTTATCATTAGTGAGTAGACAGTTGGCTTTCTGATGGCCTCCATTAAAAACAAAAAGTAAGATAATAAAGTATCATCAGTATGAGACTTATCTCCTTACTTACAGCACCAGCAACTCGTACTGTGGAAGTAACCTGTATCTTTCTCTTCCCATCTGGTTGTTTCCCACTATGGAGCACAGCTGGCCTCTCAGATAAATAGTTTTCTGTCAGTTCAGCATCCTCGTAGTTTGGATTGCTTATGCTCTCTTAGCTAACTTGCATCCGTCTTTTTCAAAAGAATGAATTGTCTAAAATGTCCTGGGAATGAGAGTTAAACACAGGATAAAGTATTATTGGGAAATGGGTAACTAAGAGAACCCAGTTTGAGATGGGATTTGGGTTAGAACTGTGAGCTTCCTGAAGACGGGGATCCTATCTTACTTATTTTTTTAAGTTGTGACCTCTGTAGAGCCTAGAGGTTTTATGGACCAGAGAGTACCTTTTGGGGAGGAGGGTGGTGGCCAGATAGGTTGTCCGTCCTCACACATCAGTCAGATAGGTCCACGTCATCTGGGTTAAAAGTGTGTTGTTCTTAGTTGAAGATTTCTGTACCTTAAAAGCAGGAGCAACAACAAAAAAGAAAGTAGTAAATTAAAAGTTTCAGCTGTGAAGTATCAACTCAGAATAAGTGGTGTTTCTGACACATTTCCTCTGTTACTAAGGGAAATATTTTCTGTTTAACCATTTGTTCAGCTGTAGTGTTAGCCTTATGAAAATTTAAAAAGGAAATCTCTTTTTTTGTTGTTGTTTTAACTTTTGATAACAATTACAAGTGCCTATAAATGTTGACCAACAGAAAGATGAACTTGGCTCTAAATACTTGTGAACTTCTTAGGCTTCACAGATTCCAGTTTTCTGACACTATTGAAGAAGATGCCAGATGTTGAACAGCTATATGGCCTTCACCCTAGATACCTTGAGAGGCGAAGGGTACGGGGCCATGAGGCTTTTAGCATTCCAGGAGTTCTGGAAGCTTTGCAGGCATGCCCGAACTTAGTGGTGAGTGCACCTGGTTGAACATTTGACATCAACTAATTGATGAAATATTAAATTAAAAGAATGATAGAACATGTTCAGTCACATGAAAATTTCATCCACAACGAACTTTTAAGTTCCACTGCATACTTAGCATCTTATGATACAGAAATAGAAGCTTTGGATGCTAAATTAAAAGCCTTTCTTGTGTTTGCTTTGGCATTATTCTGTAGGGTGTGGAAACTTCTCATTTGGAATTGGTAGAATCCATTTGGACATACATGCCACATGTTCATATTTTGGGGAAGTTTCGTAATCGTAATGGAGCATTTCCAATTCCTCCTGAAAATAAGCTGAAAATTCCTGTAGGAGCCAAAATCCAAACTTTACATTTAGTTGGTGAGTACATGTTTCTTGGGTTGCTTTGACTCCTTGAAATGCCATACAACTGAATATTCACTGAAAGGGAATAATGAGGATTTTAGAGATGGCTTTGCTGATTGATGATGGCAAAAGAAATGCTTGTGAGACTTGTATACAATTTTAGATTTCCCATTAAAGGGCCCCAGAGAGTGGGGGGTTGGCAGCAGACAGGTAGGTGAGAGAACTACTATTTCACAACCAATCTGATCCCGTTTTGATAGACAGTTTGGGTAGTTTTGAAAGTTGTTGGGTTTTTTGCGTTTTTGTTTTTTGTTTTTTTTGAACGAGCCAGAATCCTGCCCTTGTTCTCAGATATCCACCTTTTGCTCCTAGTTCTACCCTCTAGAGGAGAGTTCTCCAGTACAACCTTCTGTGGTGATAGAAATGTCCTATATTTGCTCTATGACATACGGTACCCACTGTAGCCAGTGAAACAGGGGAACTGAATTTTTAAATTTTTTTTTATGTTTATTTATCAAATAGCCACATGTAGCTAGTGGCTACTTAATTATCCTGCTCAGCTCTAGAACATCACAGAATAAAAAATCTTAGATAACTCTAAGTTTACTTGTATCTTCTCCAAGCAGAAAATTGCCCCTCTTTCTTCAATCCAGAGCTGATGGAAAACTCTGCCACTTCCCTTTTTCCTGAGAAATGGAGAGGGAGTGGTCTTTTTCCAAAGGCACCTTATTTGCAGTGGTCACCGTGTGCCTTCTCCATCTAAATATTCTCTGAAATTGTATCCTAATAATTTCAACCTAAGTAAATGATAAGAACAGATATTTCCTCAAATTTAATTTGTCATCTTTGGCTTAGATTGCTGAAAGGAATTTTGGGGGACTCCTGTTACTATAGTCTGACTATTAATATTTATTAAATATTTTCTTTAATATATACATATTGAGTATCTCCTGTACCTTATTCCAGGTATTGGGGATGGTCCTGAAGAACTGGATATTTCTGAAACTGGGTCAGGTGGTGAAGGGAGAGCAGCAGGGATGATAAGGACCAGGTCTTAAATAAGTCTTAGATGTGCAATTAATGGGAGAAGAGCACAGCTCTCCAGCAACCCTTCATTTACAAGATCGAGGAGTGGTTCCGATGAAGGAGTTGGATATCTAGTTTGAATTTGGACTTTTAGATAATAAAGGGATTCTATAATATCTAAAGTTTATAATATAAGCTCTGTAAAGTCAGAGACTGTTTTTATATCTTTATATTTTCCATGATGCCTGTCACAGTTCATTGCAAATATAATAAGTACTTGGTAAATTTTGTTGAAATGCATTTAATTCATTTGATTAATTCAGCAGTTTAACACTGTGATGGTGATACAAACGTGTATAGTAAATTAATGAAAATGCTGGGGAAGACAGGCAATTGTGTCCTTTGTTTATAGAATGGATTTGGGGTAAAATGTGGATTGGGCATAGAATATAACTGTCTTGTCTGGATCTGTCTCACCCTTGCTACCCTTGGGTTTCCTAGTCAGAGCTACCACCATCATGGTAGATGCTAAATGTACCTTTGTGAGTTTTGCAACTTGAGTCCCAATCTGTACCTCACTTCTTCTGTTTTTCTTCCTTTGGACTAATCCCCAATTAGTACAGTGTTTATGCATAGTTCAGTACTAAAGCCAACTATGTTTTTTTGGGTGGACCAGGTTAAGGAGTAATCCTTACAGTAGGAGCATTCTGTAGAATTTAGCTTTCAAAGAACCAACAATTTAAGTACTCCCAATTTTGCTTTCTCTAGTTGCCATTGCTAGCAGGGCTTCTACTGACTCAAGGTTAAAAGTTATATATTAAACTGGTTTTGCCAGCTACTGCTTTTTAAATGCCATCACCCTGGATCCTTGTATTTCTCTCAGAGAATTGTGTCACTTCTTGGCTGTTCCCTAGTCTACAGTGTTTAGACTCTTGGACAGGTTCCTCAAACTGCTTCCTACCATAAGAATTTTCAAGTTACCCATGCTGTGTCTCCTTCCATATCTCCTGACTTATCCTCCCACTCTACATCCCCTTTCTTCCAGAAATGGTCCTCTGCAGGTATGATTCCTAGTAACTTTGGAAGAGCTAGAGTTGCAAGAAAAACTTGTGTGTATAAAATGTAGAAGTACTTTTTAAATCCCATCTTCCCATATGACTTTTCTAAAGAAATAAGTCTGTTTATTGTTCTTTACAAGCCTGTTTTAAATAAGCTTATCTTCCTACATGTTAATTAGGTAATTTGTTCTGATGAAAATATACAGGAAGGATATATTGTTAACTTGAAAAATAGACTATTGAACTTATACACAGAATACAGAGTCTTTTAGTGGTTTTCTTGTTTTTTCTTTTTTTGTATGTATGCTTTAGGGGTGAATGTTCCTGAAATTCCTTGTATCCCAATGCTAAGGCACCTTTATATGAAGTGGGTAAGACTCACTAAACCACAGCCATTCAAAGATTTTCTTTGCATCAGCTTACGAACTTTTGTCATGAGGAACTGTGCAGGTAAGGGTACATAGTTGTGGTGGAATTATACACACACTATTCTAAAAATGTCCTAAAGCAAAGTCCATAGCTACATTTGTAAGTGAAATTATATTATGCTATTACTGTTTATGTTTGTAACTTACCTTATGAAGGTAAATGTACTTTTTGTTTTAAAGACAGTAGACATATGATTTGTCTTTGACCCTTAGCAGAAAAAATAAGGTGTCAAAATGTCTCTACATATTTCTTATAGGCACTTTTTATAGGATTGTTTTAATAAATTTTTTTTACTTTCTTTGTCTCTGGTCTCCTGATCATTCTGCATGTAAATAGTTGTCTGACCTAATCTACCTTATAGCATAAAACACTACTTTTATGATACTACTTTTCTGTTCTGAAACCTTCAGTGCTTCTGTTGCCCTGGTGTGTCAAGTGGGAACTGTCTGCTTCAGAGTTCATAATACCCAGGGCCCCTCTTGATATCCTTATTTCAGACTCCTTTCCAAGGTACTCCTTTTATTGTCAGGTCTGCCTACTCACTGTTCCCAAATAGCCATACCATTTTTCGCCTGAGTGTTTTTCCTTGTTATTGTTTCCTTGTCCTGAGGTTTACACTTCCTTCTTCCTCTTCACTTGTATACATTTTTTAAGTTTTGTTCTTCAAACTTACTTTCTTCTCTTTTTTCTTTTTTATGTAGTATATCAGATCTTATTTTTGTACCTGACATGTTCTGCCTTTTTATCTTTTTTAAAATTATTCATGTTAGTTTTATGTTCCTGTCAGTTGCAAGCTCTTTGATGGATAGGATCCTATCTTTTGTAATCTTCCATAACACCTAATATAACACTGGTCACATAGAGAGATGTTTAAGTCATTGAGCTGTTTGTTAGAGTGAAGGATCAAATTTTCAACTTGCCTTTTCCCCTTATTTATTTTGAGCTCAAAACTATTGAAACTTCAGGGAATTTACAAAAAATACTAAATCTCCAACGTTACTGAAAAATCCTTACGCTGAATAAGTATGTGGTTAACAGACTAATACTTTTTCCAATGAGAAGTATAAATCGCAGAGAGCCAGCCACTTGGCTGTCATTTTCAGACATAGAATTTATAAGTTATTCATTTCAGTTGCTGATTTGAAAAATCATCTTTACAATTTACATTGTTCCATTGAAATTGTCTTTCTCCAGGACCCACAAACTCCTTGAAATATGTCCCTTTAGTAACAGGCTTAGCCTCTGCCCGCAACTTGGAACATTTGGAAATGGTTCGAGTACCTTTCCTTGGAGGTCTTATCCAACATGTAGTTGAAGACAGTTGGAGATCAGGTATTCATTTTCCTTTAGTTACTAAATATTTTAAAAATTAGTTTAAAATTTATTAAGCTTTTATTTAGCTTCTCTTCTGAGTCTTTGTAAAAGAAAATGCTTGTTAGTAATTGTACTTTCTATCTGATGTATTTAGTGAAGAATAAGTAACCGTGAGTGTAGCCAGTATTCATTTCCTTTGTATGCAATGTTAAACCTTCTCAAAATAGTAGAGTGATAAGGCATGTTTTCTGGCTTGTTAATACTTATTGCTTAGTTAATAATTCATGTTATATTTGGAATCTTTCTGAGAAATGTTAATGGAGATATCCTCGTGCCTTTTGCTGGGAAGAGATGTTTTTTGACTTAGACAACTTAGTTCTACAAAAGAACTTAGGCATTAGTAATGTTAATCTAACATTTGCTTAATACTTATAGTATATAAAATGTTTTCTTGTTTATCAGTTGGATATTAGATCCATCCATCAGATGTTGGCTTTTAAAAGAAAAAAAGATTTTACTTTCTAGCTCCCATAATTATATTTTAAATGATCATATGTACCATAACGTGCTCCACATTAATTATCTCATTGCAACAAAAAGACCAAGAAGTTTAGCTATATAGATAATTAATAGTTGGGAACAGAAAATGTAACTGTGGATATCCAAAATATAAATGAAAAATTATCTAGTACCATTGGTAACAAGTAGACATTATCATTAATACTGTTAAAATATGAGTAAGTACATTTTTAGCATTTTGTCAGTTAATCAAGTCTGGTGCAAGCACACTTCATTACATTGTGTGAAGGGGATGGAGACTTCCTCAACAGAATAATTTTTATTCCATGGTTCTAGCTAACAGGATAAAGTCAGAAAGGAAAAGAATGCTTGGTGTCAGTTTATTTATCTCTTGTAAAAATAAAAAATTTTAAAAAAGAAAGGAAAAGAAGACTACAGTGCAGTCACTCATTAGAAGACCTGGAGAGAGGTACCAAAAGCTAATTTGCATAGAGGGCCTAAAAGAGCAGCAGAGACTTTTCTTCCCTAATAAGTGTTTAAGAATGACTCTACCTTATATTTTACTTAAGGGGCCAGCATACCTCACACAATAGTTAATTCCAGATGATTCATAGATCCAAATGTAAAAAATACAGTTTTTAAAAGAAAACTCAGGAGAACGTCTTCTTGACCTTTGGTAGGCAAAGATTTCTTAAATAGTATACCAAAGAACACTTACCATAAAGAAAAAAATTGGTAAGCTGTGCTAAAGATTTTTTTGTTCATCAAAAGGCATGAGTAAGAGAGTGAAAAGCCAAGCTGTAGAGTGGGAGAAGCTATTTGCAATACAGCTAACATACAAAGGACTTGTATCCAGAAAGAACTCCTAAAATTAGTAAGAAAAAGTCAGAAAACACAATAGGAAAAATGGGAAAACATTTTGAATAGAAAAGATTTCACAAAAGAGGATATCTGGCCAGTAAACATGAAAATATGGTAAATTTCACTAATCATTAGGGAAATGCAAATTAAAAGCACAATGTGATATACAAGCACTAAAATGATTACGCCTAAACAATTATCATCTAAAGTATGTAGAAATGCTTTACTGACAGTGCTGTGGTCATATGGAACACTTATTGTTTTTGTTCCGTCTTTAACTAGGTGGTTTTAGAAATTTGCACACTATTGTTTTGGGAGCTTGCAAAAATGCACTTGAAGTAGATCTTGGTTACCTCATCATCACTGCTGCCCGTAGGTATGTTTCCTCTTCACATTGTGTCTTTTGTCTTAGAATTATGTTTTTTCCTGTTTTATAAAAATTGGTGGGAATATGTGTTTGAAGTTTGAGCATGCCTTTTTCAGATTTAAAATACAAAGGAGTTGTTTAAATAGCAGTAGGTTATCACTTAGTGGGAGTCTTCTGTTACAACTGATGACCAACTGAGCTGCACTCCAGACCTAGCAAGCTTTGAATGGGCGTGGTCTCATCAGAGAAAAGCAGTCAATTACCTGAAAGTGCCTGAGACTCCAACAGAAGTCAGTATTGAGGCTTTGGTGTCAGCAGCCCACTCAGGAGCCATTGTTTTAACCTCCAGATGGTTTTCCCAGTTGTTTTAGTTAGTTGGTGGTAATATTTGCTATTCAGAAATCAGTGTTATAAGTCAGCTTTTTCAGAGTCCTGACCTTTAACACCTTTATATTTTTAACCTATTTTCACATCACTTTATGCCATGTTTACTACTTCCTACATACCAAAAGTCTACCTCTACTTTTACTTTTATAATACTTAAATTGAATTAACCATTTTTCAATTTATTAAAAAACAAAACTCTTACTTTCCATCAATAGAATATTAAGAATATAAATAAAACAAAACTGTATCTAAGTTTGAGTAAATATTGTTACCTACTATAGAACTATACTCTTTGTTAAAATGGGACTTAATACTAGCCTTAAAGAGATATTAAAGAAATGCCAGATGCAGATTCTTGCCTTGACTTAATCAGGTTTAAGAAAGTACCAGAAAGGATATAAGATTATTACAGTGTAATTCATTGTTATTTACTATAACTTCAGTGTACACATAAGATGTGCCCACACTTTATAAAATACTCTTTTAAAGGAAACATCTGATATTTTTTAGTGGAGGGGGGAAAGTTGTTTGCATTTGACACTTCAGTAAAATAAACTTCTTTCAGAGCCTTACATTAGGAAGTACCTTTGATTCTGATGGCTTTCATTTTACTCTTATGTGTATCTCTTTGTTCATAGGTTACATGAAGTTCGGATCCAGCCTTCCCTAACCAAAGATGGTGTCTTTTCTGCCCTGAAGATGGCAGAGTTGGAGTTCCCCCAGTTTGAAACCCTTCATCTGGGATATGTAGATGAGTTTTTGCTGCAGAGTAAGAATTATCTCATTTAATCCCTAAAATTGTTGTCAGGAACTTACTTGACAAAGTGAACTCTGAATTGGGATGGGCCATTATTTTCTTGAATATGAAACAGCTTAAAATCTTAGGTGCTCTCACTTCTTGAAAAATTTAAACTTGAAGTGTCAGTGATTTTTTTCTTTCTATATTGCCTCTGATTTTAGCATATTATAGAAAGTGTAGTGATTGTCTACCCAAAAAAAGATCCTTATTTACATTTGATATTGTCTCCCCTTTGCTCCCCAAGTTTCTTTCCCATTCTGCTTCATTTTTTTCACAGAATGTCATCCTTGGTTCCATTTGTTGAATTTGATCTGCCACACTTCTTGAAGCTTTTGATGGTCCTCTCTGATGAGGTCCCATTCCCTGCCCATGCTCTTTATTTCTGTAATAAGCCCACTGGGGGTTCTGGATTTTCCAGATAGTGTGAGCACATAATGGTCAGTATTCGTTTAATGATGATTGCTGTTGGAAGGCTTGTTCACAGCGTTTTCTGGAATGTATTTACAATTGGGAACTCATTCCTTTGGGTTTGAATGCATGTCAATTCATTATTCAAACTTTTTTTCCACATGACATTAGTCAGACATGCAAAAACATTTACACCTTCAGCATGTATTTATTTTTGCAAGACTTAGTTTCTTACCCATGTAATTTGTAACAAGTCTTCTTAAACTCTCACTGTCATACCAGATGGCATTTTTTCTTTGGATCTAATTTGCATTGTAGACGAACATAAGAAGGCTTAATTCTTCTTAGTCCAGATCAAACAATATGACTTGTTTGTCCCCTTTCATTTCTGATATATGTCACAATAATAGTTGGGTTTTTTTGTTTTGTTTTTACTTTGTTGCAGTTCTCATCAATACAGGTGAAGCACTAAAAAAAAATCAAAGCATTATTTTCTAGCCTTTTTAACACAGGAATCATTTTTAATCTATATAGCTTTGAAAAGATCAGCTTTTTACCAACGTAGCTTTAAAATGCTAAACTAGCATAGTAATTTCAAATAAAATTAATGTATTTGATATCAGGCTTTTCTGGTTTTCAGTGAAGTTGCTACCATTCCGTTTCTACAGTATCTGTGTAGTAACTTAAAATTATTAGCTTGGTAATTGGTGTTTTTTTCTATGGTCTTGTTTTTTGTTCTTCCCGAAAGCTAAAAACTTGACAAATTTTGTATTTTCATGATGGCCACATTTAGGTCCACTGAAAGAATGTCTTTGAGAATTATCTTTAGAACCAGCTATTTCCCTATAGTGTTTCTTTCCCCTTAACACACATTTTCAATAGAAAAACACTTTACCTTTTTTGGGGGCTGCGTTGAGTCTTTGTTGCTGCGCGCATGCTTTCTCTAGTTGCAGCGAGCGGGGGCTACTCTTCGTTGCAGTGCGCGGGCTTCTCATTGTGGCGGCTTCTCTTGTTGCAGATCACGGGCTCTAGGCACGCGGGCTTCAGTAGTTGCAGCTCAGTAGTTGTGGCGCATGGGCTTGGTCGCTCCGCGGCACATGGGATCTTCCTGGACCAGGACTCGAACCCATGTCCCCTGCATTGGCAGGCGGATTCTTAACCACTCCGCCACCAGGGAAGTCCCAACACTTTACCTTTTGACTACCATTATCTCGTTTTTCAACGTAACTTGTTTCATAGTCTCCTTCATATTTAATAGTCTCTTAGTTTTGATTTTTTTTATAAGCCATTCTTCATATTTGTTGCAGTTCATCCATTTCTCCTGTATACGTACTCTCCTCTATTACTCCAAAGACAGTGTGGGAGTCTCTGTATGAAAATAGGTGCCAGGTGTGTCTAACAGACTATGTAGAGAGGAATGAGAGGTCACTGCTTACACTCTTTCACTTAGTCTCTTGCTTCTCAGCCATTTAGATTTTGAAGCATCTCTCCAGGAGGTTGGGGTGGCTCCTGGTAAAACTTGCACCAATTCTTTGTTACAAAGGTTCTGGCAAAATATAGATAGAAACATCACCTTTGTCCCCATACACTTATCGTAAAAGTGACAGTGCCAGATTGGGGAAATGGGTGTGCTGAAAAGTAGATGCTGTGTACTGGGAATATAAGAAAAGTGATCCAAGGATGAATACTTAGGGGTTCTTTGTTTACACAGATTCATGATTTCAGAGATTCATGTGAAGGTGATAGGGGTGTAAAACTCATTCAGATCCAGAAGCAGTATAGAGTAGTGTTTAGTGCTGGGGCTTTGGAAAGAGGGAGTGAGATGGAATTTCATTAATCATGGGGCAAGTTATTTCGTGGGTTCAAACCACCCAATAAAAAAGTGGGAAACGGTCTTACCTCCATTTAACAAATGAGAAAACATGGTCTTTTATTATTACAATCTCTTACACTTAGAAAGCATTCAGTGAATGGTAGCTTTTACTTTTAGCTGACCTCTGGGCTGAATCAGAAAGAAACAATCTGAGTCCTAGGTGATGCCATCAGGGTTTTGAGGGAGTGTGATGATCAGGAGAACCTAAGAGCAGGAACAGGTCTCAAAGGAATGAATGTAAGACATAGATTTATCATGCTAGGCTGTAGCAATTATTCTGACAACACCTTACCTGGGATCAGTTCAAAATCTACCTGATCATAAGGAAGAAGGCAAATTTTAAGTCCAAAGGGCAAGAAAGAAGTTTTTACCAGGAGACTAAAGAAAATTGCTCAGAAATATTATGAAGAATTGGTTAAGGTGAAATCTCCAAGAAATGCCAGTAAATACAAAAAACAGGGACTCTAGGAGAGAGACCATGAACTATATGGAAAGTGAAACTGGAAGAGTTGGGAGTAGGCGGGTTGTTTTAAACATGTCCAGGCTAAAGGTATGAATCCCTGCCCTGAAGGGCAGGGCAGCTTCTCCAGAGCAACAGTGTTTTCTTTGTATTTTATGTCAGTTGATTGCAAGGACCATGAGAGACGTTTATTGGGTTCCTATATCATAATATCCCAGCATTATGCTGGACATTGAAAATGTAACTATAAACTAACTAGGCAAAGTCCCATTTTCCTTCAAATTGCTCGTGGTCAAGTGGACCATCCTTTAGAGCAAAGGTCAGGCAGGTGGCAGGAATAATGATAGGAAACAAGGGATAAGGTGTGATTTCCAGTGGCATAATCTAGAATGGAGGATCCTCTTTTACTAAACCCACTCCCTAGTCTGTGACAAGACAGTAGGCATTAAAGCCCAAAGGCAGAGAGAGTGGGTATATGTGTGAGTTAAAAGTCCACTTTCTGAGATTAGGTACATATTTACTAACCTATACATGGTTCTAAAAATGAATCTGAATTCTCAAAGTGTACTCTTCTCTACACATGGCCACACCCGACTCCAAAAACATTATCCTTATAGAGTGAAAGAGTTACATTTTTAAGATTTTATTTTTCTTCTTAAAAGCTTAAACTAAAACTTCACCATAAATGTAAACCAATACAATTTATCCCTCAGTTTTGCTTTAAGACTTTGCCTTCTTTTTTCCTTTTCTAAACAATTGAAAATAATCTTTTCCTACTAGCTGTCCCTTAACTTTTAACATAAATTTTTATTTTGCAAAATAAAGGCTACCATTCGTACAGAATACCTAACCTAAAATTGTACCTGAACCTGAACCTGATGATGGAGAGATGACGCCGCATGATCATAGAGACTAATCATACTGGATGTTAAAATAAAGAATTGGCAACACTCCATGACACTTTAAGAACCTATTTTTGTTTTTTAAATCAATTTCTCTTTCTAGGCAGAATGGCTAATGCAGATCTGGTGAAGTATGGTTTGGCTGATGTGGTAGAAAATCCTGGTATCATCACTGATATAGGGATGAAGGCAGTCAATGAAGTTTTTTCCTGTATCAAATATCTGGCAATTTATAATTGCCCGCATCTACATAACCCATACAATTGGATCTCAGGTACTGTATGCTTAAGTGCGGCTCTAGTTTATTAATGTCAAAATAATATGTATCCTTGTTTTCTGTTTGTGTCATGAATTAACATTCCTAATATAAAATGTAGATATTTTATATGGATCATTCATAGAAGTTCTGGGAACCTTTGATAACTGAGTTGGAAATATTTTCAGTGCCTCTTTGAACTCCTGAAATTCTCTGCCTAGAAATTTGCACTGTCCGAGTTATAGATTCAATTGTACTGATCCTTATGTGTTTTTCTTTGGGCCAGGCACGTAAAGTTTAGGTTAGGAATTGTTGCCTGGGATGTTATGATTGTTTTCTCTGTATTACCTTCAAATGGCATATCATCTGAACCAACAAAGTGGGTATGTATTTTAAAAACTTGAATTAGGTGACATATTAAACATAAACTTGTGAAATTTTCTATTGCCTTAAAATCCTAGGCTATTTCGAATCTCCCCTCCATACAGTATCCCTTGTGTATAGAAGGGTGACTTTTGCACTTGGTATTTTTCCTTATGAGGGGAGTTTATTTCCCTCCCTGAGAGTAATGCTATTTATTTCTTTTAAAGCCCTTCTTAAATACTTAAATTCACAAGCCTTTAAATAAATTCAGAGCTAGAGAATTTTCATTTTGACATCCTCTTACCAAACCAGGCCCCCTTACTGACACCTGCAGACCAGTCTGCTCTGCCGTCTGAGCCACCGCACAGGGATACTGTAGCTCCTTACAAAACCCATCTCCAGACCTGTTGTAGGGCTCCCAGGCCTCTGCTGAGATCATTTGTTAGAATGGCCATGTCTCACCCATGAGAAGAGAAGTTCTACCCCTTCCCCAGCAGCACCAAGAAGTTATTGGGAAATAAACTTTAGGCTGTATGCGGCGTAGATCGCTTTTAAAAAATAACATTTATTGGGTTTTTGGTTTGTTTGTTTTCTTAAATACAGAAGAGTATAAAGAAGAAAATAAAAAATGGCCTATAATCCCATCACTCAGAACTCCTGTTAACACTTAAAAACTAAAAGTAATACATGCACTTGATAAACAGTATCAGACAATACAGAAAGGTACAAAATGAAAAGTCTCCTCTTCTCAAAGGTAACCACCATCAACGGTTTCTTGTATATTCTTCTGGACAGGTTATTTTGTGCATATTGCAGCCTATACATATATAGCATTTAAAAATGATTTACATATACGAAAGGACCTTACTGTGTATACATCGTCCTGTAGCTTGTGTTTTGCACTAAGAATATTTTGGAGAGCTTTCCATATTAGTAAGCATATTCAGTTCTTCTTCATTCTTTTAATAGCTGCATACTGTTTTATGAAAGGAATATGCCAACATTTCTTTTAAGTAGTATCCTATCGTTAAATAGACATGTAGGTTTTTAAGTGAATCACATTTAAATATAGGCTGACTTAGTTTCAAGTTAACGTAACGATTTCCAAGCCATCTAGTTCTCACAATGAAATTAGGTAAGGAAACATCATAGTTTAGAGTCATCAAGTGTTAGAGATCATGAAATAAAAGAATATTTACTCAAGGAAAAAGGATTTGGAAGTCTTTGTGACCTATAGCAAAATTCATGAGTAATGGAGAAACTGTTAGTTACATTCTCTCTGGCCATATTATTTCTTCAATAGACCACTCAAGATGGACTCGATTGGTTGATATCAACTTAGTGCGTTGCCATGCTTTGAAGCTGGACTCCTTTGGCCAGTTTATTGAATTGTTGCCCAGCCTGGAGTTTATTTCACTGGACCAGATGTTTCGTGAACCACCCAAAGTAAGTCACATTTGAGAGCATTTTTGTTTATTTTGATACTGAAGGAAGAAAATAAAACAGCCTAAGTAATTTTTTTTCCTAATAATATGCCTTTACAATGTTATAATTTGACTTTTTACTGCCAGCCTCAGTGAAGGAAGGCATAAAGGTTATAATAATGTATGGCCACTTGTTCTTGTAAATGACTATTGAGGGATTTCCAGAGAAAGGAAAGGAAAAAGTAAGTGGTAAGCTGTCTCCATCAGGTTTATAAAGTGAAGGTGAGAGCAAAGGTGGAAATTTGAGCTAAAGCAAAAGTTATTACTCAGGAGTAATTAGTTGGAAGATTAAATCTCTAATTAGCAACCCAAAATATAAGTAAGGATTAGGAATTTTGTTTTGGAAATGTTTTACTTTGCTGCTACCTTTTCTGTTCAGTTGCATATCTGGGGAAATCCGAGGTTGCCCAGTTGTACAAAATGTTATTTTAAAACTGCTTAACAAATAAAGCTTTATACTCGCATCATAATAAAAACTTAATGTTTCAACAAATTATGTTCTCTCTTGTCAGTTCTTAACGGTTATATTCCCAGTGTTGAAGCAGTGTGATATAGTGGAGAAAGCTCAGGGTTTGAGGACAGATTATTGGGTTTCAGGTCCCAGCTGTACCACTTATTGGTCGTGCACTGTTGGACAGATCCCTTCCCATTGTGCATGTCATCATCTGTAAATCAAGACTGATAACGCTTTATCTTGCTTGAAGTGTTCTGGGCCTTAAACGAGGTCCTTTATGAATATGTGAAAGTATTTCATAAAGTGCCATATAAATATTCTATGTAAAGATGAAATGAAGGAATATTAAAAATGCAGGGTTCTATACTAACCCAAATTAATAAGCACATGGTTTCTTCTTGCTTTAGGGCTGTGCTCGGGTTGGTCTGAGCGCAGGCACAGGAATTGGGGTTTCCTCGGCCCTTGTTAGCAATCAGAACTCCAACAATGACAATGATAACAATGCCCAGAATAATGCCAACATCCACGACAACAATCACCATCACCCAGATGACTCAGACGAGGAGAATGACTTCCGGCAAGACCTGCAGCCAGGAGAGCAGCAGTTTGCAGCCGACGGTAACCCAGATCTTTTGTGAGCTCCAGATAGAAATGATTTTTACTTTGGGTCATATTTCTCTTACTCTCTTCTCTTTCCTTCACCTCCTATTTCAGTTTGTCACTTTACACATTGGGGGGGACCTTGCTAACAAAGCAAATGAGGGGGTGGATGGAGTTTGCCTATCTGCTTGCTTATTTTAAAGTTACCTTTGTAATGCCTCTTGTCCATAGAAGCTATTGAGGTATTTACAGAAAAGGAAGGACTTAGATGCCATGAGAATTAGGGTACAGTGAGCCTTAGAGGCCTGGCTTAATGGAGATTTAACTGTCAGGATTTGGGTGAAGGAGCATCTTTCAATATCTCGCTGACCAGTAGATAGCTACGTTGGACTTGAACATGGAGATCATTTTTGGGTGTTCCAAGAACTGGAAAAATGAACAGTAGTCATGTGCTAGACATTGTGTTGGAAACCTTTCATATACCTTTCATCATTAAGTCTTCAAAACCACCCAGAAAATTAAGTACGTGAGCTAATAAGGACCTACAGGATTTCACTTATGTAACTATCCATTCCAATTCTTTGATACTGACTGAACTCCTGCTGTGTGCCAGCCCATGTGTTATTAGGCTTCATCTGCCCCTGTGTTGATGAGTGAGAATGGAGTGAAATCGTTTCCTTAACAAATTTTCCAGGTTCCCAGTTGACCCTTAAGAACTGGAAAACGAATCTCTTCTAGCCACTATTTGGTTGTTGCCCTTTCACTCATTCTCTTAGGCAGAGTAATTAATGAGAAATGGCGTGCCCTGGTGTTATTAACTCCTCTCATAATGAAAGTATTCTGTGTATAGAGCCTAATTTCCTTTAGGATCACTCTGAGTATGCATGTCCTGACCTAAGAATCATCTGTTGGCATTGTCTTCACTTCCTTACCTCACATGTTCTCTATAGAACTGTCCATTTTGGCTCTTGGCAAAGTCACCAGTGACTCTCTCATAAAGGCTAGTGGTCATTTCTCCACTTGCATCTTCTTTGACATCTCATCTCAGCTGCATTTGTCACTGTTGTCCACTTCTGTCTTCCTGAGATATTTGCTCCTCTTGGCCTTCCTGAAACCATTTTCCTGGTTTTCCTCCTATCTCATTGGACATGCCTCCTCAGTTTGCTTGCACCACCTCCTCTATTCCGCTCTTGTCCTTGCTCTCCCTTTTTCTCTACATATTTTCTCTAGATGACCTCATTCAGTCTCATGGCTTCAGTACCAACTATATGCTAATGAATTCTAAACCTGTATTTTCGGCTTTGATGTTTCTGTTTTTTAAAGTAATTGCAGTTATATCCAACTTCATACTTTTAATTTCCACATGAGTACTCTTAGGCATTCAAACTTATGGCTAAATCTCTCCTCCTAAAATACAAAAACAAAAGTGCAGAGCCAGCAGGTGCTAGGGGTGAAGGAGCAGGGAGTGAGGTCAGGTATTCTTTCTTTGCCTTGTTCTTGAGTGCCATCATAAGGATCTGGACTTCAGAGAATACCAACCGTTCACAGAAGACTGTTACAGCAGCTGCAGTGCAGAACTCCCCAAATCCTACAAACCCAGTTGTGGTTGAAGTTGATGTACTGGACAGATTATAGACTCCACTAGAAAGTTACATGGCCATTGGCTTCTCAGTATAGCATGGAGGATGCCTTCCATTGTGAAGTCATATATGGATGCAGCAGGAGCTAAAACTTATGCAAGAACACGTTATTTGATTTAAGAGAGAACAATGGAAACTTAAATCTACTAACATTTGAAACTAAGGTTCAGTAGATGAGAGACATGACTACAAACCAAATACTTGAGGTACAGTATTTGTCAAATATATCTTCAAATGCTGAGAAGCAAAGGAATTAGTGACATAAATGCCAAGATTGAGGAATTCAACAGCTTCAACAAGAAGAAGCCTAAGAATACCAAAGATGGTGGCAGAATTTTAGAGAAATGAAGATTGGCATAAAACATTAGGCTCCATGGGTCTTTCCAACTTGGCAATATATTTATGTATATTTATTATTACATACATGTCAGGTTGATCCTTTTAAATAAAAAATAAGGACCAGGGGAATTCCCTGGCAGTCCAGTGGTTAGGACTTGGTGCATTCATTGCTGTGGCCTGGGTTGACCAGGGGACCCGCAAGCCACATGGCACGGCCCAAAAAAAAAAAAAAAAAAAAAAAGGGGACCTGGAGAAAGGCCATGTGACTGTTGATCAAAACCAGCAGTGGTGGAAAGAATTCAAATAAAAGAAAGAGAAACAACTAACAGAAAAAACATAAAGAGTGGTACGGGGATTAAAAATAAAAGGGATCATTGGGAAATAACGTTAGTTGAAATGGCTAACATTGATGCTTCCACTCTTTAGGTACAAGCATAACAATATTTTAAAAATTACTTTAGTTTGAAATTGGTATTCACATGTTGACTTTCCTTAATGTAGAATTTTAAAACTTTCCATACATGAGCGTTTGGACCAACGCTGGAATGAAGCGGATTCACTCACTCTTTTGCTCTGTTGTATTTAACTTAATCAGCTTGCATGAAGTAATTGCCTATCAAAGAAGGGCACTGTATAATTTTAAAAGCCCTTTAATTTGTATAAGTTGTGTCTTTGCTTTATAAACCACTGAAATAAAATATGGTGTTTTATAGTGAACATTATCATTAAGGTAATAGATGACTCCAACAACAATATGCTTTTATTGTTTTACAGAGTACTGTATTAATTTACCAAAATTCTATAATTTGGTTAAGGATATTATCTTTCTTAGATTTGCGCTTCCAAAAGTGTTAAGATTTAGAATGCTTTATTGTGAGCTAGTTATGTTAACTGAAAATACAAGTTCATTACCTTCATTTTACAGCACTGTAAAACAGGAAGAGATGTTCATATATTCTAACAATTCACATTGCCTAACATAACATTACCATGTGTCAAAATCATGCCTCTGTAATTGCTAAAGCATTTTGCCACATTATTTTAATATAATTACTTTTGAAGTAATTATAACGACAAAGCATAGTTTTGCCTATACATCATTTAACTAATTTTCTATCTGGATTTAAAACAAATCCTACATACTGCTTTTAATAGTGGGGTGCCACTGCATTCCCTCACCACTACCTCCACAAAGTAACCACTAAGTGCAATTGCTCTGCAGCACTTATTTTGGGCAATGGTTCTCAAATTTGAGTGCATCAGAATCACCTGGAGGACTTGTTAGAACAGGTTGCTGGCTTTCACCTCAGAGGCTCTGAGTAGGTATGTGTGGGGCCAGGTAGTTTGCATTTGTAACGGGTTCCAAGGTGATGCTGATGCTGCTGTTTGGGGATCATATGTTGAAAACCACTGACTTCTGGAAAATCCTTGTTTTTGAAGTCTGAGGACAGGCTACAATGTGAAAAAAAATCCCAGTAGATTCATTTTGTTTTCTGTTTAGGGGCAAATACTTGTCAACCGCTGAATAGTTATTCCTGATACTAGAAATTGTTGCATGCAAATTATTTTATTAAACGTCAATGACTTCTTTATTTTATAATGGTTAATGAAGGCTATAAATTTAGAATCAGGTTTTATATAAAAGAGACCAGTTAATATATTTGTAAAAATAGCTCAAATCCATTAAGGTTTATGATTATATTTGGTAACAGGATTTTTTTTACAACTGAAATAACATTTCTCCTGAACAGAATATTTGGTAAACATTGATATTTGATTAAAAGATAGCTTACATCGTTTCTGTAAGTTAAAATTGTTCTGAAAAAGATGTACTGCCCAATGATAAAATATTTTGAAATAAAGAAAAAAAAAATCAAAACCAAGAATCACTTGCCTTTTCCCTAGCCCAAGGGTAGCATCATCTCATTTAATTACCAGAGACATCTATTGAGACATTATCCTTTCTTTGCACCTACCTGCACTCCCCAACATCGAGTCCTTTAGCAAGTCTTGTTGACTGTCTCTAAAACATCTCCCCAATCCATCTACGTTCTCCTTCTCATTGTACCAGACCTTTTTTACCTAAATGTTTTAACAGCTTTCAAAGTAAAATTAGTTCTTAGAGCAGCCAGGGCAGTTTTTAAAAAACATGTACCAGACAGTGTTACTCCCTTTCTTAAAACTTTCCAGTAGCTTCACACTGCTTTAGAAAAAGATCCAGTTTCTTGATTTGGCCCATAAAGTGCTACATGATCTGGCTTGTCCTCACCTTGTGCTACTCCCCACCTCCCACACCATGCATGAATGTGCCAAGCTGTCACCAACTGATGCCTCTTCCTAGAATGTCCCTCCCTCCATCTTTGCATGACTGGCTTCTTCTTGATATTCAGGTCTTAGCTTAAATGTTAATCTCAGAGCTGTCTTTCCTTACCACCTTAATCTTTTTTTTTTTTTTCAATTGAGGTATAATTGACAGTGTTTGTATATATTGCAAAATGATCACAGTAAGGATGTCTAGTAAACATCCATCACCATACATAGTTACAAAGTTTTTTTCTTATGATTAGAAATTTTAAGATCTGCTCTTAGCAACTTTCAAATATGCAATACGGTATTAATAACTATAGTCACAATGCTGTACATTATATTCCCATGACTTATATTTATTTTGTAACTATAAATTTGTACCTTTTGATCACCTTACCACTTTGTCACCAATTCATTCTGTTATATCATCCTCTTTTAATTTTGTTACATAAGATATTATTTTCTGATGTTTTCATTATTGTTGATTAAACATTTTTTTTCCTTCCTCAACTGGAATAAGCTCCATGAAAATAGAGATATTGAATGTCACCACTGTTTCTTAGCACCTAGGAACAGTAACACATTGTAGTAGGCGCTAAATAAATATCCAAATGAATGAATACAATTAAAGAAGTTAAGTTTAAAATAACCTTGAGATATTATATTAAATATTTCCACAGGTTATTGTGGCAACCTAAAAAGCAATTACTCAACAGCTTTGGAAAACCTTTTCACGTAGATATAAGAATGTACTTCTGTTCCAGTGGTTCCCTCTGCCTATAAGAAGCAATTCTAAGCTTTTCACAATCTGGGACCCAGACTACCTTTTTAGCTTTCTTTTCTCTTTCATACACTCATCTCAACACAAACTCTTGTTCTTTTTATCACTGGCCTACTTACTCTTCTGGAAAATGTAACGTGCTTCCTAGTATATATGAAATGTCACCCCATCTCAGTGAAACCTTCCCTGTTGAACAGGAGAATTAACTGCTGTTTTTTTGTCCATGTTCCCCTTACTTGGACTGTTCTAGCCCTTAATGAGTATATTCTGACCTTATTCTGTGTGTCTGACATTTCTGCTCGAAGGTGTGCATTCTCTGAGAGCAGGGACTATAAATTTCCCATCTATTCATCGTCCCTGTATTGTAGCAGGCTCTGGAAACAGACCTCATTTCAAATCCTAGCAAATTACTAACCTTTCTAAGCCTCAGTTTCCTCAACTGCAAAAATGAGGCTAGTAGTAGTACCCTCATAAGATTGCTATAAGAAATAAATATGGTAATGTATATAAGAGCACTTAGCATAGAGCCGGACATAGAGTATGTACACATTAATTACTAGCCGCTGTTCATAATCACTGTTGAATGAAAGAAGCGAATTGATTGGCTTTTATCGTGTAATGTTTCTGAACAAGGTGAGTTCTCTTTTTGGCCCTAAATAAAGTGTAGTTATTGAGGGCTAGGGCTGGGCAAAAATTTGGGATGGGAGGCTAAACATGAGGGGGAATGTACTGTTGTGTATGTATATTTAAGACCAAAGCAAACCCCACTGTCCCCCTGAAATCTCAGACTTCTCTGCTGTATATTCCAGCGGCATTTATCTGAGTGGTATCTTTCTGGCTTACTCATATTTTTATCTTGTTTCTTTGTTGACTGTATGAATTTGTCCTGTCTACTTACAAATTCAGTAGATTCTTTAGTTCTTTCAGGAACAGGATATTGTTTTCTTCTGTGTTGGTTCATTCATTTCATTCAGATGGTTGGTTGATTTCCCAGCAGTAGTGTTGAGCACCCGTAGGCGTTGAGTGGTGCACAGGGTAAGCACAGTCTGCCGCCCTCTGGGTCCTGGCTGAGCTATAAATGTAAAGGACAGTATTGGTATCGTCCTGACTGAAACTGGGACCGGGTACCCAAGCTTAGGTGTAGGTAGTGAGAGGGTACTGGGTTGAATACTGACTTGAGGGATTTGGATTTAATCTTGTAAACAGCTGGCGAAGCCAGGAATTATTTTATTTAGGATCCTCGTAGAAAAGTGACCGTTGTATCTTAAGAAGATGTAGTAAAGTGATCGAAGCTTATCAGTCTGATACTGTTCACTGTGCTTGTCATCTGGAAAAATATAAACGTTCCCATTCACTGATAGGCACTAATAACCCTAGTGAAGACTTAGATGCAAATAAAACATTTGAGTGATATTAAAATGTTAAATATGTACTTACTGTGTTTAATAATCCTTGCCACACATTAGCCAAAAATGATGCAGTCTCTAGAGAGCAGGAAAAGAAATACGCAATTTGAGCTTGGCTGCTCAATGAATGCATCCTGATTCAGCTGGCAGATATTACAAGACTAATTGCTTACAAGATGATCGTAAGGTCTTCCAGTAGCTGGCTCTCACTGCCATCAGGCAAATAGCTTAGAGGGAGACAAACAGTTGCCTCATACAGCCATCCCTGGTAACATCTTCAGGAATGAACAGGTGCTTTCTTCTTTCAGCTGTGCCTTTCTCCCTGCTTTCATCTTAAAATGATGGACTTTCTCTACCAAGTGATCCTTTCCCATCTGTGAGCTCCCCTCCTGTAGAATTGGACACTCCTTATTGATGTCGATATAATGAAGCACAATTACATGATATTCTTTCTGAATGGGCCTAATGATCATGAGGCTGTTCATTTCTCAAGGGTGCCACAGTTTTGCCTGCCATTGTGGTTGTTTTAGACATCTCCTGGTTTTACTTTGACTGTGATTATTTTTGTTTAAGCACTGAACGAGATGGAAGACATGGTTCAAGAAGATGGAGAGGTGACGGCTGAGAGTGAACATGAGGCTCCAGCTCACAGTCAGGCAGTTATTCCTGTGGACGTCGACGAGGAACAAGCAGGTAAGTGTGTGACTTCCCACATTCATGGTTCTGAAAACTAGGGCCTGACTCTAATGAACAAAGTAAAACACTGAGAATGATTATTTTTTTCAACATTACAGCTAATGATGTGTTACATGCTGCTTATTTTTGACAAGGCCTGTATTACATTTTGATGTTCTTCTTGCTGTGCATGTGTATACGTATCTCATTAAAGTTTGGTTTTGATTTTTTTGTAACTGTGGCAGCAACTCCTCTTTCTATATTGGTGTACACACGTGCATATTTGTGCGTGTGTGTGTGTGTGTGTAGAGAAAGAAAGCACTCAAATTATAGCTAGGAAAATAAACAACCTGATTAAATATTCTGCTTGTCCTCTCCCTTCATTTTGATGGGGAGAAGGAGCAGTGGAGAGGTTGATTTGATTTAATAAACAGACCAAGATCTAGTCTCAGTTTGCCATTGGGTCACTTATGGCAGGCTAAGAGTCATATAGTACATAAAGATTACCTAATGTAATCTTTCATCTTTACAGATGGGGAAACTAATATTCTTTCAAAAGTTTGAATGATTGACTCAAGACCACTCAGCTATTGATCAAAGGACAGAATTGAAATGAGAACTCAAGTTTTCTCACTCCTGGTCTGTTCAAATGCTACCTTGTCTTTGAATTGAACATATTCTTTAACTGCTCTTGTTTTAAGTGTCTTACAGATGCAGTCACTTATTCAACAAATATTTATTGAGTGCCTACTCTGTGCCAGGCATTGTACAATGTGACAGGAAAAAGACAGGGAAGGTTCCTTGGAGCTTATATTTTATTGATGGAGCAGATATCAGTCACTTGTCCGAGAAAAGTGGGTTGTAAGAGCTGAAGGTTTACAATGTGTAATGCCAAGTAGATAAAACATTTTTGACATAAATGTAATCAAATAAGCAAACTGTAACATGCATCTAGCCTTTCAAGAACATGTCTGTGACATCCAATGCATTAGACCTATACTTAATTAAAGAATGCAGAGTTCTCACCAGTCCCATAGGTGTCAGAGGCTCATCTTCATTTGCTTTGCTTTCATTCATACATTTGCAGAATTAGGAAAATATCTAGCCTATTTTTAAAATGATTATTATGACTCTTATTTTGATTATTTTTAGGATGATTATGTGACTCTTTCAAACAGTGAAGATCCTGAAGGGAGATGCCATATGCTCTTCTACTTTAATTTTCCTTTAGAGATATATAATGTTGGGTGGTATATTAATCATACTTAATGTTTACTTTAGAATTAAAGTGTTTTCACAGAGTCTCATCCAAGTATATGCTCATTAAAATGAGTGATCAGGGAAGCTGCATAGAGCCAAAGCATCTCTGTGAGCCCACATCCCTGGAAACAGTACTTTGAGTGAGACCCTTCGTCGGGCAAAAAGTGACTGTTAGGCCTGTGCTCTTTTTTTAGGACCCAGCGGTCTTCAGCGTGTAGTAAAACCAACCCCAATTACTGTCCATGACTCAGAGAGTGACGATGAGGAAGACAGTCTAGAACTCCAAGAAGTCTGGATTCCTAAGAATGGTGCCCGGCGTTTCTCTGAGCGTGAAGAAAAAACCGGAGAGTCTGTACAGTCCAGGGAATTATCAGGTGAGAGACTGTGTCTTACTCTGACCTGTTAGTGAGAGTCACCATGAGAACAGACACACTGGCCTTTATATAATGGTGTCCCTGCCACAGCTTGTGGTGCAGTTAACATATCCTTACAAAACGTGACAGGAGGCAAGAAAGGCAGCAGCCCAAGCAAGAGAGGAAAATCTGGGTGGTGCTATCAAGGGCAGGTGCAGCACAATAAAAATATTGTGGAATTGGGGCTCAGGGAAGAGAAGATGTGAGGATTGTCAGTCCCACAGTGGAGACTTTAGGAAGTTGTGGCATCAGAGTATCAGGGATTAGCAAGGGGCCTGTGCCTCACATAAAAGATGACAACTGAGTCATCCAGAGCAGTGAAAAACAACCATTCCCCAGTTGGTAATCTGTCCAGTTGTGTTTAGCGAATGTTGGTGGCTAGTTTGGTGCTTGAGGAAGTCCTAAAGTATGTTCTTACAATCCCTTATCTCCCTTTAAATCCAGTCAACAACCTTCTGCCATTTGCCTCACCAAGAAACTGTAATTCTCTTAACTTTTAGGTTTATACTTCTTTCCTTGTCTTCCCTTCTGTTTCCCAGAACCATATGCTTACCACTTTCTGCAAAGGATGAGGTTTTGTAAAATTGTCTACTTATTTTTCCTTGGGTACCCTACTCATTAATGTATCTGAATGTTTAGTATACATTTGTATACCTGTAACACTGAACCTGAAATATATACACACTTCAGTGTATGGTAAGCTCAGTTCTTTAGACTTGGAATAACTTACTAACCACTGACTGATTACTCAATTCTCATTTTATTCCTTTTAAGAAATTCAGATATCTCTATACTGTGATTGAAAGAGCTTTAATGGACACTGAAATTTAGGAAAAGTAATGTGACCAGCTGACTAACCTGTTGTTTCCTAGAAAGTTTAGTTTCTGAATTTAGAAACCAGATCTTCTGTCAGCCAGACAAAACCTTATTTAAGTATTCCTTTGTATATTCATTGAGGCTTACTGTGCCCCAGGTACTGTGTTAGGTGCTGTGAGGGGTGAGATGAATAAGTCTTGATATCTCTCTCTCTCTTTCTCTCTCTCTCTGTGTCCCTCTCTCTCACTGTCTCTCTGTCTCTCTCTCTCTGTAGTCTGGCTGAAGAGTCAGGTCAGAAACATAGATAACAATATTACAGGGCATATACTGCACTTGCTTTGGGGTGGGGTGCAGAAGAGATTGGACAGAGGTCCAAAGCAGAAGGACTGATGAGAGTAAAGGCTCCAAGGTAATAAGGCAGGGGTATATTCAAAGAAAAGTTTGGACTGGGGTGTAGAATGTTTATAGAGAAGACAAGAATGGAAAGTTAGTTTTCAGTTAGGTCACAGTAAGCCTTGAAGGCTGAGCTAAGGAGTATTGACCAGGTAGGCACTAGGGAGCCATAGAGAACTTTTGAGCAGCTGAGTGATGTGGTCACCATTTATACTTTAGGAAAATTAGTGTACATTGTTTCCTGTTCCAGATTTACTCTTGCCTTTTGTCCAGAATTTGTACTGAAATCTTTTCTTTTCCTCGGGCCATTCTTCTTTTTCTGTAAGCAGTAAGTGGAAAAGGCAAGACTCCACTTCGAAAGAGGTACAACTCCCATCAGATGGGCCAGTCGAAGCAGTTTCCCCTCGAGGAAAGCAGCTGTGAGAAAGGCTGTCAGGTCACCAGTGAGCAGATCAAAGCCGATATGAAAGCAGCTAGGGATATTCCTGAAAAGAAAAAAAACAAGGATGTTTATCCCAGCTGCAGCAGCACCACCGCCAGCACAGTGGGGAACTCCAGCTCGCACAGCGCTGCTTCTCAAAGCCCCGACTTTGTAAGGACGGTGAACAGCAGCGGCTCTTCCGAGCCTAGCCCTGCAGAAGTGGATGTGTCCAGGCAGTGTGTCTGCTCCCCCGGTGGGTCAGAGGACTCTGAGGCCGTGGAGGAGGGAGATGCAGAGAGTTCTGTCTGCCCCAGATGCTGCTGTCGCAGGCCCCAGGAATCCCAAAGGAGAACTAGCAGGTGTTCTGATGAGGAACGTCCTTCAACCAGCCGAGCCTGTGTTGTGAATGGCCCGGATGGTACGAGATCCGCCTTTTCCTTTAGGACTCTGCCACCAGGGGGGTCTTCAGGCCCAGCACATGATGAGAGGACTAATGGGAGTGGCTCTGGGGCTACAGGTGAGGACAGGAGGGGGAGCTCCCAGCCTGAGAGCTGTGACGTGCAGTCTAATGAAGACTACCCTCGGAGGCCCCTAACAAGGGCCAGGAGCAGACTCTCCCATGTACCGCTGGTATCTGAGTCAGGTATGACAACGCTGCCAGGATTAGCTACTGCAGGTTAGGACTTGAGAAGGGCATTTGCTCCTTCCATAAGTTTTCTTACATAAAGCCAGTTGGGCAAATTGATTTCTACGTTGGGGTTCCGTGCTCATACAGATTTTGAGCTCACTTTCAGCGATGGGGTGGGGGTGGGGAGCGGGTGGCATGTAAAACAGCTTGTAAAATACCAGCCAGGAGAGGCGCAGAGAGTTAAGCTTCCGAGAAGAGTGCGACTGTGTGTGTGTACTGACCTTAAACGTGGTGCCAGTCCCACGTCTCACTCCCAGTATGTAAACTCTGCTCCCGTCCCACACTGCAGAGGCTTAACTCCTAGTGCAGTTTTAAAACCTTAGCCGAAAGGTAAGGACTGGAAGTCGCTGGGCCTGGGGGAGCCCGGCGTGCAGGTGCCCCCTCCCCACCCCACCCCGCCCCGCCTCTGTAGCCTTGAGTAATTTTCCCAAAGGCTAGTTTTGCTGCCAGTAGGCTTGCCAGGAGAAAAGCAGGTAAGTAAGTACTCTAGCTGAGAATCATTTTGGTGAAGATATCCTCAAGACACATATATGTATATAATTTCATTAATAACATTTAGGTGTATGCCGAGGCATGGGGTTTGGCGGGGTACGCACATTCCTTAATTATAATCCTGTTTATATTTCTGATCTTATTTTTAAATAATCTCTCCTGCCTTTATTAAGTCATGAATACCTGTCAATGAATAATAATACATTTTATTTTCTCTAAGCCTTACTCAATTTAAAAATCTTAAAATCAGCACCCAGTACATAGAGTGCCTTTTTATCTACTATTGCAATAAATAGAGCTGATTGAATCATGTGGAGCTAAACTAACAAAAACAAGCTTTCATAAGATAAATAGGAGATATTAATTAATTATGTGCTAATTATCATAGTAGCCTAAGCTCATATTAAAGTATATGAGTTTTATTTGCAGATTTTATTATGCTTTGCAAACATCAGTTCTGCCGTGATGAAAATACTTTTCCCAGCTTGAATTTTATATGGTTTATCTCTTTCTTTATACATAACATAGCATTTACCATTTTAACCGTTTTGAAGTATATAGTTCATTGGCATTAGGTACCTTCACATTGTTGTGGGACCATCACCACTATCTATCTCAACTTTTTCATCTTCCCACACTTAAAGTCTGTATCCATTAAACAGAAACACCTCATTATGACACCCTTTGTTGTGTGGTTTTTCATATTTGTTAAGTCAGATCTACATGTTTACTTTTGTGATTTCATTATTTTTATGCTGTGGAAAGCCTTCCCTACACCTGGCTCAGATAACTGTTCACATCTTCTCATTCTTTTATTCATTTATTTGTTTATCTTAGTTTAGTTCTTTATCTTAATCTCTGGGAACTAATTTTATTTTTTATTACAAATTGTCACCAAGTTGTCTCAATACTATTTATTGACATCCATCCGTATGTCATTTTGAAATGCTCTTTTATCATGTACTTTGACCATACTGTGGTTTATCTCTGGGCATGCTGTCCTGTTCCAGTGTTCTGTCCTCTTTCATTACTCTTTTGCAAAATTTCCTTGGCTAGACATGCACTTATCATTTATTTTTATAGTTTTATTTTATAATAATTTTGTCAAGTTCCAGAAACAAATCTTTGTGTTTTGTTTGCAATTCCTTTACATTGATTGACTGAAAAGATAAGTGTCATTTTTACAGCTTTGAGTCTTCCTATTTAGGGACTATTTTGTCTTAATGTGTCTTGGTAAAGTTTTATAGTTGTTACTGTTTTGGTGGGTTTTGTTTTGTTTTTGTTTTTAACGTGGGTCCTTCACATTAACCATATTAGGGGGAGGGGGGTTAACTTCTTCTTTGCCTTATGTTCTGCTATTCCCTTTGTCATTTTCTTCTGACTTGTTTCATGACCAGAACCTTTTCTTAGGTTAAATAATTTACTAGAATTTTTTTAAAAAATTCATTTATGTAGTGCTTTTTACTTTTTAAGGTTAATTATATCTGTTGTCTTAATGATTTTTTTTTCCAATTTGAGAAGACTTCTAATGTATGTAGCTAATGTGTATATATATGGTAGGTAAATTACTTGCTAATATTTTAAAACACAATACAAATGTCCATTTACTTTCAATAACAACTTTTCTGGAGAAATGTCAAACTGCTGATTTTTAAATTATCCAGGTCTCTTTTGGAAAGAAGAACAAGTTATTTGGGTGGCTTTCAACTTGTTATTTTTAACCTAGCATGTTTTTGATATCTGTTGGCCATTCTGCTTTAAAAGTTTTAAGGAGGTAAATCCAAACTAATAAAGGAACAAACTTGATTGTTATGGATTTTTTTTTAATCCCTTCAAAGAAAATATTTGAATTTTTAATTTGGTTTTTGATTTACGGCCTTACGTAGTGTTAAAACCGTGTTAGAAGTAGTTATTTGTCTTGTGATTTCCTGTTTGGGGAATAAATGCCTGTAAGTTGTTCTTTTTACCCTTATTGTATAATACTTTATAAAATAAATATCACAAAAATAACGGATTGTCGAAGAATAGCACTTAAGATGAATATGATATGGTTCTCATGAATACTGACCTCTTTCCTTGACACCCCATGACTGGATTGGTCTGCTTTTCTGTGTTTCTGTAGCATCTTGCTAATGTCAACTACACCGTGTGTTGTAATTCCGTGTTTTAATGTCTATTTTTCCAATAGACTGTGAGCTCCATGAGGTCAGGGACAGTGTCTGCTTGTTCACCATTATATTCCCAGCTTCTAGCACAATGTCTTACACTGTATGGGGCTCAGTGAATAATTGTGAACTTAATAAGTGGTAGGAGCCATCATATGAGGTATGTTGATGCTGGTGGATGTATGAAATCATTAAGGATTGTCCCTAAACAAAGATTTACTGTCCCTAATAAACAGAGGGAGACATAAGAAAATAACAAACACAATGAACTCTGTTTTCTTTTTACATTGGGAAGCATTTGTTTTTCAAGATTATCTACATATAAAGTGTGGCTCAGTCTTATAAACTTTTCTTAGAAAACAAACTGCCAGTTTGGGTACTCAGGAGACCAGGAAATTTAACTTTGAACCCCATATTCTGATCAGTTAAGGAGTAGGGGAGGGAAGCAGTCCATGAAGGTGAGAGGTTGAAAATTGGAGCGTAGAAGGAGAATGCTAATAGAAGATTCTTATTTGAACACTGTGATGAAGGAATGGACACAGACCTGTTTTTGTTTGTCTTCATTTTGTGGTACTGGGAGAGGGAACCAGGACCTATTATTGGTTGTAACAGGAGTATGAATTTTGGCTCTTGTATGAAATGGTGGCTGCTGTTAGAAGATTCCTTGTCAGTGAAGATAGATTGTTCGTGAAGCTCCTTCAGGAATACTGTGGAAGGTGGCCTTCAGTGGGTCACCTAGATCAGTAGTTTTCTCTTCCAGAAACCCAGTGTTTTGCTTGGGTTCAGGGTCCTTGGAGGAAGTTTGATGGATAAAACTCTTGGGCTCCCTTTTAGGCTTCAACCAAATTAGCTGCTTTCAATTGTTTTATAATAAGATTTCACAAAGATTTCGAATGGTGGAGGAAAGGGTTCTGGTGTATTGAAAAAAAGAAAAAAACAACAAACACTTGAACTAGATCTCTATAGAGTCCCTGTCTAACTCCAAGCCTTTGGGAATTTGCAATATTTGTACCTCGTTTCCCTATCTTTCTTTGTAATCTTTCATGTTTGAAGTGAGAGTGTTAACCAAGTGGTAACCCTGTAATCTAGTAGTAGTAGCAGTGCGCAGTATGGTGGGATTTAATTCGTAAAGGTCAACCTTTTTTCATTCAATATATGCTCTGCTACAGAGTGACTCTCAAAATGAAGACAGTGACTTTTAGTGTCTTGTCTTGGAATATATATGTGCTTGTTAAGTTTTTGAGGTGAATTTAGAACTTGTATTTAAATAATATCAACATAATATTTGTTTTTATAATAAACTATAACGTTTTAGAACAGTACTAGTAAATGAATTAGGGCCATACTAGGCAGGGTTTGGCAGATAAATGATTGCAGGTTTTCTAGCATACTGATAAATACATTGGCAAACTGTTCTCTCTTCCCATGTCTCAGTTTACTTATTTGTAAAATAAAGAGAATAATCTATCTCAGAGGGCTGGTAAAAGGATTAAATTAGTTAATACGAGTAAAACCCTGAGAGCAGTGCCTGATACACAGTAAGCACTCAGTAAATATTTGCTGTTATTGTTATTACATTGACGTATCTATGATGCATTCATTCATTCAGTGAATGTTGAGTGCCAGTTCATTCAATAAATGTTCATTTTAGCTCATTGCTAGCGGCTGACATTGATACGAAGATGAAATGACAATGATGTTGTCTTCAAGGAGCTTTTAGTTTAAATGGAGAAATAAAACAGACATACAGGGAATTACAGAACCACATATGATGTTTGGGGATACAAGTGACTTACTAGAATAGGTGGCATTTAAGCTGGACCTTTCAGGGATGGGTAGTATTTCAAAAAGTAAAGTCAGGAAAGGTATTCTGGGCAGAAAAAGCTAAAACAATTAATGGCTTCAGAGGCATTGGCAATGGGAGATGACTAGGATATGGTATGGAATAAAATTGAGAACATTTGGGGCTAAAGCATAGCTCCAAATGTCAGGCATTGAAATGTATTCACTAAGCAGTAGTAGTCAATGCTTTTAAGTTGTTTAGCAGGAAAGCGGTGAGTTTAATCTACCAGTAGTAGTTAGGATGGGTTGAGTGCCTGGAGACGAGAATGTTGATTAGACTGTTGGAATGGGCCAGGTGTGAAGAGCGCAGTGTTACGTTTGATGTTGATATGTTTGAGACAACGGAAGGTGATCTTGTTTTGGAAAAGGCAATTGGAAATGGCAGTCTGACTGTATTCCTTTGGGAACCAAGTAGTAGAATTGAGAGTTTCCTTGGTGGAGTTTATACATATGCAGTTGAATGTGCTCTCTTTGAAGGAAAGACAGCAAGGCTAAAATTTGGATTTTCCTCTCGCCTTTTTTAGAGGTTGCCAAAACAAAGCCACGTCATGCCATGAAGCGGAAGCGGACAGCAGATAAGTCCACCAGTACCAGTGATCCTGTGATTGAGGATGACCATGTGCAGGTGAAGGAGAAAATCCTTGCTTATCTTTTGGTCCAGCCAAGTTCCTGAATAATGTAAAGGAACTGAAGTTCCCATCTACATAGTTTCTTTGCCCTAAAGAGAAGAGACTGGTAGTAGTTGCTTCTCACTTGTGCCAGTGAAAACACTTAAGCTTTAAAAAAAAAAAAAGAAAGAACGAAAGTACAGGAAGATACATCTTTTAAATTTTTCTTCTTGTAGGTCCTTGTATTAAAATCCAAAAATCTTGTTGGAGTCACTATGACCAACTGTGGAATCACAGATCTAGTGCTGAAAGACTGTCCCAAGATGATGTTTATCCATGGTATGTATTTAGGCCCATGTCATATAAGAGCATCATGATTGAGTTTAAAGAATTAAAGTCTCATAAATACTACAGTAACATTACTATATTACTTTTTCAAAAGAATCATTATTAGATTTTTCTATTTCTGTCCTCATTCTGTAGTTCTCAACTAATTATTCAATCGTATTTACAAGGGACCACGTGCAGAGACTTGGTTCATCTTTTAATATATAGCCTCTCCTCCAGTTTCCTCCAAATGATAATTACAACCTGATCTGACAGAGGTTAAGTTAACAGCATATATGGGCTTTGGAGTCAAGTAGACCTCACCTTGAATCCTGTCTTTGCCATTTTCTAGCTGTGTGATGTTGGACATGTTTTATGTGTGTTTTGGGAGGAGGGGGGAATAGTGACTGAGCTGTAAGTGCTTAACAGCTCTGGATTTGATTGATATCATCAATCATAACCTCAATTCATGGCACATTATCCTTAGTCCAAGCCCCACTTTTCTTTTCAGTCCCATTTGTCCCTCATTGCCAGTCCCATCGGCTCCCATCATCTGTAGTCAGGTATTTAATATATGTCCTTTCAGTCTATCTTTCATGTCTTTTTTTATAGACATATTTGTCTCTGAACAAATAATAGGTATTATTTTGTGTGAGTTTTTAAAATTTTAGATACATAATATGTCTCATACATGATCTGTTTATTTTTCCATTATTATTCAAATTTATATTTTTGATACCTATCCATATAAAATTATGAAGAACTGACTTGTTCCTTGCCTTGTGCAGTTTATATGTATTCTGCATTCATTTTTTTCAGTGTGTGAAGTATACATAATTTTACTTACCTTATAAAGCATTTGTGAAGGTTAAATGGAGTGATTGATACATGCACACACGTGTGTATATGTGGATGTATGTACCTACACATAAACACAGTAGAGGGTCTGACCTCTAGTAAAAGCCTAGTAAATGTTCATTTGTATTAGTATGGCAAAAAAATATTTAGGGGCTTTCTATTTTTTGCACTTCTCCAATACTGGTAGTAAATAAAACAAGGAAATCCTTACCAAACATTTTGTCATAAACTAGGAAAATCCCAAAAAGGAGAGATAAAACTGAAATTTAAGCACTACCTCTCTCTTGAATTCTAGAAGACTCCAGACATGGGGACCCCAAACCCCGTGTTCACCCTTACAAGGTGGTACTTTATTTCATGTTGAAGTGTCCCCCTAAAATGGAACGGGGTTCCTTCAAAAGCTGAGAGATCATAGCAGCAGCAGAGCCCAGACTAGCATAAGAGCTTTCAGTGTGTCAGCACTCTACTCTCCGAGGTCTGAGACTCTACCTTCGGACTCTGCTGGTTGACTTCTCATTCCTGTCTCTATTCTGAGCTCTCTGAGAATCTGACTGGTTTTCACCTCTGCACTTGACTTTGATGATTCTCTCTATATCTTCTCTAACATTAGTGGTGGATCACATGGCCTCAGGCCCAATCTTTTCTCCTTAAACCAAATTTTTTAGCTCAGCTTATTGTGGGACAGAAGAGCTTAGATAAGAAGCTCAGTCCCTAGACACCCACTGATGGATGGGTTGTCTGTTAACGGTGGATGAGATGACTAAATGAGATGAGAACTGACCTTAGCCAAGTCTGGTTTTACAGCAGGGAACCATTGAACCCTTATCGCCATCTAGTCCTCTCTTCCCTCTTTTCCTGTCCCCAACACTGCTTCCTCTTCCTCCTGCCATGTCACAAGGAGAAAATGAGTCTGAAAGGCATAAGACTTGGTCAGTGTTCAAACATCAAAATTACAGGGCTAGATTGCTCAGTAAGATGATGACATTTGGATCAAGGATGTTACAGAACATGTCTTTATGAAATGTTAAAAAGATCAGGCATGTTGGCCTTATGGATAGAATATCTTTGATCTGATTCTGTCTCTTGAGTTGGACCAGGTTGAAATCTATGGTAAAAACTGGATCAGATTGAAATGTGAGATTAAAAAAAAGGAAGGGGATATTTTTCTGAAGTTGGTATACTGTTGTAGTTAAATGTGTCTGTTATATCACAATTACTTTTCTCTATAACCTCAATATTTTGTATGTTAAACGGGAAGAATATTTAATCATGTTTCAGACCAGCACCTTCAACAGAACTTTTTGCAATGATGGAAATGTTCCATATCTGTACTGTTCGATATGGTAACCACTGGCTACTTGTGACTGTTGAACGTTTGAACTGTGACTAGTGTGTGAGGAACTAAATTGTTAATTTTATTACATTTCAGTTAATTTAAATTTAAATAGCTACAGGTGGCTAGTGGCTACCACATTGGACTGTACAACTTTAGACCAAAGTATCCAAATATTTCTGGGTCTTTTTTTTAAGGTTCTGGTTTTATACTTGAGGTAAGAATTAAAATCAACACTGCTCATTTCCTGTGGGTGAATGTAAGATAACATATGTGAATTATCCCAGGAACCATTACCCATAAAATTGTATAATTCAGTAGTTGCTGTCATTCATTCTCTTCAATATGTATTTCCTAAACAGTTCCTATATTTAGGCAACTCATTCTCTGGAATTTGAATTTCTTGCCAGTAACATCTTAGATAGGAAAAGGTATCTCCCTTCTAGCATGAGGGTGACTGCCTTCTTTTGAATAGGACAGAATCATATTTTCAAGTCATTTTGATGACTGTCAGTTGTCCTTTGCACTAGTACTTGACCTATGTCAAAGATGTTTACATCTGCAGTATTTTATGCTAATAAAAGGTATGCCAGTCCTCCAAAGAGGATTCCAAATAGGGTATACGTTGCTCTATTATTTTGTATAAATTATTTGTAGAGCTTACCATTGTTTTCATTTTGTAGCTACCAGGTGCAGGGTACTGAAACATTTAAAAGTAGAAAATGCACCAATTGTAAACCGATTTGACTATGCACAATGCAAGAAACTGAATATGGATCAGGTACTAGACCAGATACTAAGGATGCCTCCTGAGAGAAACCGTATCATATACCTACGCCCCATGCAGCAGGTAACGAGCTCTGCTTCTTTTTGGTGATCACATATTGCAGTGATATTTTTATTTTAGTGTTCAGCCTTTTTGAAATTGGCTTTTATTCATTTGCTGAACCCACAGTAATGATTCTTTAGATTCTACAGAGCTTTTTAACCAGCCTAGACTACCTTGCCAACCTTCTTCATCAGTGCTTCTCTGATAGATTTTGTGGGCTTTTAGCAAGTTATATGATGAGGGAAGTTGTTATACAGCAAGTTTTATACTTATTAAAAGTTGCCTGTGGTGAAGAGCACAGACTCTGGTTTCAGACTTCCTGGTTCCAGTTCTGGTTCACTGACCTGTAGCAGATTACTTAACTTCTATGTCTTAGTTTCTTCATCTCTAAAATTAGAAGAATAAAAACCTGCCGTTACTGTGATGGTTAAATTAATACATGTTAAGTGCTAGAACAGTTGCTGGCATGTACTAAGCAATCATATGATAGTTGCTGTTACCATTATCATCATTATTATTAGAGTAAACTTTTTATAGTATCTATGAGATGATGGCTGTTAGCTGAACCTATTGTGGTAAACATTTCACAATATATGTAAATCAAACCACCATGCTGAAGATATGGCATGTATATACAATGGAATATTACTCAGCCATAAAAAGAAACAAAATTGAGTTATTTGTAGTGAGGTGGATGGACCTCTGTCATACAGAGTGAAGTAAGTCAGAAAGAGAAAAACAAATACCATATGCTAACACATATATATGGAATCTAAGAAAAAAAAAAAAAGATTCTGAAAAACCTAGGGGCAGGACAGGAATAAAGACACAGACGTAGAGAATGGACTTGAGGACACGGGGAGGGGGAAGGGTAAGCTGGGACAAAGTGAGAGAGTGGCATGGACATATATACACTACCAAATGTAAAACAGATAGCTAGTGGGAAGCAGCCGCATAGCACAGGGAGATCAGCTCGGTGCTTTGTGACCACCTAGAGGGGTGGGATAGGGAGGGTGGGAGGGAGGGAGATGCAAGAGGGAAGAGATATGGGAACATATGTATATGTATAACTGATTCACTTTGCTATAAAGCAGAAACTAACACACCATTGTAAAGCAATTATACTCCAATAAAGATGTTAAAAAAATCCAACAACATCATGCTGTATACCTTAAAGGTATACAGTGATGTGTGTCAATTATTTCTCAATAAAACTAGGGGAAAAAAGAGTAACATCGTATGTAAGACTCTGTGCTTGATGTCAAAAGAAGGTTTAAAGGAAATATGAGCCTTTGCAGTCAGTGTTTGAACCTGGCCTCAAAAGAATCATTTCAACACACAAATTGCTTATTGAGTGTTTATAATTTGCTGGGGCTGAAAAATACACAGGACATCATCCTTCTTGAGAGGTTTGCCTTTCCACAAAGGGGGTAGACATATATGTCATTAGGATGACAAAGTGGGATTTCGTAAGTAAAATAGGGATGAGGGCATTCCATGAGAAGAAAGCAATGTGAACAAAGGTTACAAGGGGGCAAGGAAGTGTGTTCTGTCTTTAGGAATGGACAGTAGTCCAGTTATAATGGGGTATATGGTACTACACATTCACAGCTCTATAGTGCAGTCAAAATTTAAACCTGTAAAGGATATATTCGGAAGTGGATTGCTGGGGTCAGTTACCTGAATCCAGATTCTCTGGTTTAATTCACATTTATATAACAGTGAGATGTAAATTGCTGAGCTTGCTAAACAGTTGAATTTGCTAAACCTCATCCCTAGCATGGCAAGCTGTGTTCAGGGTGGAATGTGACTCTTTGATTTTCAAATCAGCCAAAGATTTAAAAACTGAGGTCACAAGGAAAGATTGTTCAAGCCCTAGGAGATAGATTTCTAAGGCATTCCCTTCCTTGGTCCAAAATCCTCTCTCTCATGTTTTCCACAGGTGGACACACTAACGTTGGAGCAGAAGCTATTTAGTGGTCCCTACCCCTATCACATCTGTATTATCCATGAATTCAGTAACCCTCCCAATGTCCGGAACAAGGTGCGCATTCGCAGCTGGATGGACACGATAGCAAACATTAACCAGTAAGTTATCTGCAGCCCCTGACGACCTTCTAAGTCAGTTCCCAGAGCAAGGATGCCCAGAAGCAACAAATCCTAATTATTTTTTATTTTAAATGATTTCATCTGGGCTTTTCAGGCACTGAAACATGAAATGTAATGTGGAAAAAAAAAGGGAAATGAGGACTTAAAACTAAAATGCATACATATATATTTGTAACTTTTTATTTTCAAACTTAGAGAAAAGTCACAAGAACAGACCGTACATGTACATTTAGTTTCATTCCTTTAGCCTTACAGCATGGAAGAGAGATCATATTAAAGATTTTAAAACTGTGATGTTTTACATCATCAGAAAATTTGACTTTTTATGCATTTGTTATTTTAATATTTTATTTGAGACCTTCATTAGAATCTAGGCATGACACATTTTGATAGTTCCTTTCTAACCTACATCCCAACATTATTTTCAGTTTTATAATTTTTATTTAATTTTTCTTGTTGCCTCCAGAGAGCTCATTAAGTATGAATTCTTCCCTGAAGCCACACGAAGTGAAGATGACTTAAAGAAGTATCCCAAGTACCCATGGGGTAGAGAAATCTATACTTTAGAAGGTGAGCATTTATTTGTAAATGGTTGGAAAGCTAAATAGCTGTTAACTAATTAGATGGAGAGACATGTCTTAGGGAAGATTGGAGTAGGAGCCTAACAGTTTGTCAAAATAATGGGAATATTGAATATCTGCAGGTAGCAGGGACCAGATAAATAGTGCTCTCCCTATATGAGTCTTTACCATCCCTAAAATAATCAGCAGTATTGAAACACAAAAAGTGAAAGAAAATTGAAACTTGCTATACAGTTTGAAAGTTGCAGTGACTTGAGGGAACCTGTGTCAGCCCCTGTATTTTGTGTGTATATATATGTACACATATATAGAGAGGGAAACTGAGGCTTAATGGAAGCAAAGGATGACCAAAATCACATGACTAAATAGTAGCAGAGCTAGAATTGGAATTTATGTCTCTGGTGCTGCTTTCAAAATACTAACAGCGTTCGGCCCTATCGTTACTTCCACCCCAGTGGCACTGTTGATCTGTCTTCTTTTAGGTGTTGTGGATGGAGCACCGTATTCCATGATTTCTGACTTCCCTTGGTTGAGATCACTACGGGCAGCAGAACCCAACAGCTTTGCCAGATATGATTTTGAGGATGATGAAGAAAGTAATTATGTCCTGACTTGATTTTTATTCTCTAGTTTGAGGTTATCCTACGGTGTTAGATACTTAGTATTTTGTCTGAGTTACGAGCGGCACAGCTTTTTATCACTTCCCATATAAATGTTTTTGCTTTTTGTTATTGTTTGGTTCACCCCTTGCTAAAAAAAAACAGCTCTAAATGTATACAATAGATAACCAGTTGACTTACTAGGGATATATGAAGGTTGGTGGAAAGGATTCCTTCAGACAGATTGTCCTACCTAGATTTTTTTATTACCTAAATGTTTATAATCTTGTTACTCCTTATTGAAGAATTTGGTCAACTATATTGTTTCAAAACTGTTCCTGTTATACTAATTATTCTGCTACTTATGAGCTGCTTGTTGTTGGGTAGCATGTGGGAACTTATGATTTAGGTACGGATACTTGATGGGGGAACTTGAAGGAACTCTGGAATATAGTTCTTCTAAGTGTTAACACCCTTGAATATCCATTTGTAGGAAGTTTAAAAAAAATATTTTAGGAGGAACTGGATTTCATAAACTACATGTATATATATATGACTTACCTCTCTGGTGCATTTTTCACCTTGGGCCTTTAATCATGTGTGCTCTTTTTGGCATCAAACATAGTATATAACCAAACTGATGGGGACCCATTCCATGAACTATACATACATCAGTTACACTGCATCAGAGTATACAGGCATATCTCATGGACCAGCTAAATCAGAGTGGCTTTCCATATGATTCTGATAATCTTGTTTCCCCTTTTCTTTCTAATTTCCAAGGCACCATCTATGCTCCTCGAAGGAAAGGGCAGCTGTCTGCAGACATCTGTATGGAAACAATAGGAGAGGAAATTTCAGAGATGCGTCAGATGAAGAAGGGCGTGTTTCAGCGAGTAGTGGCAATTTTTATCCACTATTGTGACGTCAATGGAGAGCCTGTTGAAGATGACTACATTTAACTGGTCCCTCCTCTTTCCAGCTATTCTGGCAGTAAGCTGCTGGGGCCATCCAGCTGCCAGAGAGCTTCACAGACCTTGGGGCATGCAGTTGGGAGGCTCCGGCGCATTTTGGTATATAGGAAATGTATAAGGAACATTGAAGTTGTATACAAAGATTTGTACATAGAGGAAATACACAAAGATACTTCCTAAGTACCAACTTTATATCATATGTTTATACAATTTAATTTAAAAATTCATTTTAATGAAGGCAGAGAATTGGAAAGAGTTCATTTTGTTCATTTTTCCAGACTTAGTTCATAAAGTGTCACTTTCTGGCTGAGCCCCTGTTTACTATATTCTTAATCATCACTGTCACGCCCTTAAATCTGTGCCTTTTTCTTCTCGAGCAGAGCTGTTTGAGTAAACCTGTTGAAGCGTCTTTTTGTCTCTTGTGCTCTTTTTGTGTTACTATTAAAACTCCAACTAAACCCTATGGTCAGAGGTGGCTGTATGTTTGTTTCTGTACAAAATTGTGGTTCTTTTTCCTCTTGGTATCGTAGTTGCCATATTTCTTAAAATGAAGTAAAAAAAAAGACTCATGGGTTTAAAAAAAAAACTGAGTTTGAGGGGGAAATGGAAAAGTTTCCAAAGCATTTCTAGTTATTTATTTCCATATTGTGTATATGCTTTATCTTGAATATAAAAATAAAAATTTATTAAAAACTTTTTTCTTGCCTTGGAACGGAATCCCTCATTTTAAAGAAGAGTAGCAAATACTACACAGAAAAGGAATGTGTAGTTGTGTCTAAGTAAGATTTCAGTGTAATCTAATCTCTGATCTCTTTTTTTAAAGTTCTGTGGCTGCAAGATGATGTTTAACTCACAGAACTCTTTATGACAGAACACTGGGAACAGCAGAATTTCCCCAAATATCTGGTCTTTAGGAGATGGCCTTTCTCCTTTCTCAAGGAGAGAAATTCACCTGATATATGGCAGTGATAATATGCAGTATCATAGTGTCAGGGGTTAAAGCAAAAAAAGCTTCAGAGCAACACCTGTGTTTGAGGGCTGGCTTTGTCACTTGCTAGCTGAGTGAACTCAACAAATTGCACAAACTGAAGTTCTGTGGAAATACTTTAGAAACTCTTCCCAAATAGAATATGTAATTATGGTCTGTATGAGGTGTAAGGGTCCAACCCCTTCATTTACAGGGGATTAATTGAAACCCAGAGGGAAAATGGCTAACCCACAGTCAGGGGCTGGTAGAGGCCAGGGGGGATAAGAATTCAATGCCTAATTCCCACCAGGCTGCCTCTACCTTCATCATTAATATTCATAGAAATGCAAGGAGCCAGCAAGTATTTCCTAACAAACAAACACTCACAGTATGAATGATAATCAGTTTCTTTCCTCAAAGTTCTCTGTTTTCCAAGACTTTAAATTCACCTATTTACATTAGGAAGAATGTTTGGTGCTGCATTCAGTCATCTCATTACCTTGTTTTTAACTCAGCTCACCTCTCTTCTAATTAAAAGAGTGTGTTCCACTCTCCAGGTTAAAACTCTGATCACTAAAAGGTGGGAAACAAATTACGGGACATTCTAGATATTTCAAAGTAATATAGACCCCCAACTCTCAGCTAAGACTCCATCTAAACCTGTTTTTTTCACGGTAACCATAACCAAATCATCTAAATAATGTTTAGATTTAAGGCCACTAGAGGCCACTGCTCTCTAATTTTTGTTGGTTTGTCTATCTCACTGTCTCAACCTGATCCACTCTAAAATCATTCTAAAGATGCCTAGACTGCAACAACTAAAAAAACGAAACTTGATAGATGCATTTGGTAAATGTCTATGGAATGAATGGCTGGACAGTGATTGCTCTACAGCAGCTGTCGGCACACTTTTTCTGTGCAGAGCCAGATAGTAAATATTTCAGGCTCAACTATGGCAACCACTCAGCTCTGCTGTTGTAGTATGAAAGCAGTCACAAAGGAAACATCAAGGAATGGGCATGGCTGTGTTACAATAAAACTATTTTTGGAAACAAATTTGAGTTTCACATAATTTTCACGTCACAAAATATCTTTTGTTTTCCAACCACTTAAAAAAGTAAAAACCATTCTTAGTTTACAGATTGGAGGATTTGGCCCCTAGGTTGTCATTTGCCCACACCTACTTGCCATAGGGAACTGAGTTGTAGTGTCTGGCACATTTTTTAAAGACCTTAAGAAATGTTTCATGGATGGATTACTGAATTAATGTCAAATTTAGAGAATCGTGTCTCTCTTACAATGCTGCCAGGTGTGTGAGTCCTAACAACCTCTCTAAATAATAACTGGCGCCACAATTCTTCCAGGAACTTCATATTTGGAATCAGAAAATCTGGGCTCACATTCTGACTCCCTCAGACGACTGCTGGATGACATGGATGGTCATAAGCCCTACTCTGGAGCCTCAGTTTCCTCATCTGTAAAATGGCCCAGACTAACACACCCACCCCACAGGGCAGCTGTGAAGGTCCAATGAGAGCCTTCAGTAAACTGAACGACGAGATGCAAGTGGAGGTAGTATTGCTTCCACCATAATTCCCTTTATTATGAAAGGGTTATCTTCTTTTTTTTAACTAATCTTCCTATAACCTTCCGTTCCTTAGACCAGATCCCAGGATGGTAGGAAACAGAGATAGAACTGGTGAGGAAGTAACGATACTGTGAAAGCATTTTTAAAATCATTTACCAAGTGCTTTCCATATACATCCTCATACCAACACTTTAAAATATGTATGATCATTATGTCCCCCACTTCACTGTTGGGGAAACTAGGGTGTAATAGGTTAAATATCTTGCTTACAAACACAATTCTAAAACGTAGTGGAAGCTGTCTGACTCTAAAGCCTGAGCAATTGAGCAAAGTGGCTTAGTTCCTCAAAGGGAGGGAAGAGACCATGTGAGGCCCATCGGAGGGCGGGCCTTCCCCCCTGGGAAGCTGCCCAGTCAGAGTTCCTGCTGCCGCTTCAACTTGAAACAACTCCAGCTGACCTTCGCATGGTTAGTACAGTCCCAAAATATGGAGGCTGCTGATTTTCTGATGCAGGCCTCAAATGCCCCACTCAGACACGGGACGCAGTAAAAACATAAGAGAAACAACACTGCAGACTATACAACGTCTACCGTATGAAATACACAGCCACTAAAGAGAATGAATAAAAATCACGTATTGATGTGACATGATGTTGAAGGTATACCTTTGCAAAGGCAAGTTGCAGTTGTTATATACTGCATCATCTCATTTATATACAAGAACAAACCAAAACCATGTATTTTTATATGTACATTTTGACATATATAAAAACACAGAACACGTTCTTGAATTATATAAGCCAGGTGATGAGGGCAATTCTTGGGAGGGGAGTGGAACTGAGTTGGTGTCAAGGGGTATTTTGTGGTATCTTTATTACTAGAACTCTTTATAATGGGGTGGAGTACATAAATACATTATTTGTATAACCTGTCATGTATATAGTCTAAAAATATATAATTTGCATATTTAGAAATAAAATATTTAGAAGAGGAGGAAGAAATCACTGCGTGAGGATGGAGTGACCCGAAGTGTTTTCAGCCCTGATTTCTGCCCCGTATAAGCTCTGTGTCCTTGAGCAAATCATGTTCCCTGACAAAGTCTGTTTCCTTTTCTATAAAATGAAGTCAGTAATCCCTCCCCGCAAGCTGCTGGGAGAGGCTCAGAGATCTTGCTGTGAAAGCGCACAGAAGCTGTAAAGTGCTGAGAAGCCTGCAGTGCTGAGCTGATGGGACGTATGGGAACATGTCCATGTAGTGTTCCAAGTTCCAACTAGAAATGTGAGGAAGTCAAACTGCCTTCCACTGGGGTCCCTCCTGCTGTGGGCAGCCCCAGCGATGGTCTGAAACATAAAAGACTAATCCTCTCTTTGGCTCACACACCTGATTCCCAGGGTTCTTTGCTGGTTACTCAGTGACTCCAGGCTGCTGAATACTGGGAAGACTATGAAAGATCAGTGTGGAAGGGCCTTTCCTCCTGATCAATCATCTACCTGAATCCCTGCAATGTTTAAAGATGGAAATTGAGGCTCAGAGAGTGAAAGGGAGCAGAAGAAGATACAGAGGGTGTGTGGCAGAGTTTCACTCTGGAGTAGGCATGTCCCAAGTTCCTTTCCAGGTCCCAGGATGACATGGAAGGGAAGTTCTTAGGCAGCATGAGGAAAGGGGCCAGGCTTGGCTTGTTCACTGCTCCCTCCTGGAACAGGGTCCGCCACGTGGATGTGGCGTAAGTCAGTCCAAATAAGGAACCGTGTTGCATGCGTCTAGGACCGTGGGCTTTAGAGTCAGACTGCCATTGTTCCCATTCCAAACCACACTTCCCAGGTCTATTACCTTGGACTAGTCACCAGATCTCTCGGTGGAGGCGTGCTCATCTGGAAAGCGGGGTAAATTCTGGCACTTATCTCGTAAGGGTTTTATGAGGATTAAATGAGATGATCCATGTAAATAAAGCACTTAACATAGTACCCGGCAGAAAGGAGCTCATTAAATGTTACTTCTCTTATTATTGCTACATTATTACATTATTATTATTATTTTCTTATTACCTAAGACATGTTCCGGGGTGAGCTGAAAAAGGAAGGAAAAGGAAAGGAGAAGCCTAATCTGAACCGAGTATAGTTCAAAATATAAGCAGTTTCACTTCCTTTCTCTCTATGCTGCCACAATATGTGGAATGCAGCTTGTCATGAAATCACATTAGCTCATAAAGTTTGGGAGTTCTCTTTGGTAAACTCCCTTTCACCTCTTCTCGGCTTAAAGAACCCCTCGTGGGAGGCGGGTGCCCTAACAGCTCTCTGACACTCACTGTGTCCCTTTCAAACTCGGAAGCAGAGAGGAGGCTCTGTGCATTGGCTTCCTGTTAGAATTTAATAATCTTGCTTTGTTTTCATTTATTCCTCTCTATGGCTGCTTTCTATTAATGGCAATTCTGAATTTCTATTTGGGGTACTGATACAATGTTTCTTTCTAAAATAAATTTATGTAAGTGAAAACTTGAATTGACTTAAATAAAAATATTAAGTAAATAACAGTACAGGCAGGACACACATTTGGCAAAAATCCTTGGGTGACACATGTTGGAACACTCAACAATCCTACCAGCTCAGAGATTTTCTCCATTTTGTAGATGACATAAGTGAAGCAAGTGCTGGTTAGGGCCCAAAGTGACACGGTGTCCCAAACTCAAGCCTTCAAATCCATCTCTGATTTGTTTAAATTCAAACCAAATATTTGGCCTCAGTTTTCTAGGCTAGATGGAAAAGAGATTGCAAGTTATGACTAGAAGAGGTAAGTGCATTAGTCTTTTTTTTTCCCCCCTCTAGAGCAGCTATTACAGTAAAGGACTTTGACTAGAGTAAAGCAGAGTAATACAGAAAAAGAGAAAAGCAATATTGATCTCTCACCAAAGAGAGATATAACACCAAAGAGAAAAACGGGTAGACAGCACAGCACCAAGAAGACATTACTTTTGTTCTTACTTGAAGACAATAACAAAGTCAATTTAATTATAGCCACTCCCCAGCAACCCACCCCATTTCCCTCCCTCATCCACCCCCATGCCCACACCCCCATCCTCCAGCTAGACAGAAATTTGCTTCAGGACAGAGCAAGTTAGCAGCATGAAGTGGAAATGTTGGTGAGATGAAAAGGTGAAGTCTCAGAAAGAACGAGTATTTCTGCAAACACATACTTGAGTGTTAGTTGAAGTTGGTTTTTATCCCTTTTGCTTCCTAGCTGCTGATCATGAGCTGGATGGGGAGTTTCAGGGCTTCTACCTGGACAGCCCTGTAGGCTGGAGAGTCAAGGTGCAAAGCAGCACTGGTGAACCCCCCTTTATCCCGGGCATGGGGCAGTCTAATTGCAGCATCCATCACCCCAGTGACTGTCAAGGCCAATCTGGCAGATGTGGCTGGGGCCATGGGCCCTTCTCTCTGGGAGCATCCCTTCATGACACTGCAGGCTTTCTGAAAGAGGATGGCCTCAGGGAAGACAGCAAAGTACTTCCTTCCTTGACAAGCTCCAAGTCTCCTCCTTCCGAGGCTTCCACACACATGCCATATTACCTAGATTCCCGGGAGCCAGAGATTTAAGTAATGCCAGGCTAGTAGCTGTCCAGAGAGAGCAAGCCTGCTTCTGTCCTGTGAAGCTCCAATGCGAGCATTTGGTGCATCACCCTCATCATCCCAGCTCTGCTCCAAAGAGACAGCAAAATTTACTTGTGAGGCCCTCTCTGCAAAGGGGTCCTTCTTCTTGACAACGGCAAGGGCTCCTATTCCTGCAATTGCTGTCCTTTCCCTGACCCAGGGTGCGTGTGACCTCTACAGACACCATTCATAGGCTGGCCCACACAAGCATGACCAAAGAGTCCAGAAGATATGGACCCGTGACATGGTAAGGTCTCATTTTCCCACCTATGTTGTAATCTATAGATCCCTGTTGAGTTCAAGTTGCCATTTAATATGGGAGACTGCCACTGAGAAATAATATTTTGCATAAGCAGATATGCTTGCTAAGATCCTGGGAAGAAAAACATTTCATAGGGAAGAAATCCTACTGTATTCATGTATGTGTGTATGCATGTATGTATTAAATAGTAGAAATTATTGACTTTGGAGGTATTAAAGTTTACCAGCTGCCTCAATGCACTAAACATTTTCCTCCTCACTGTACTAAAGTTTACCAGCTGCCTCAGTGCACTAAACATTTTCCTCCTCACTGTGAGCTGGCTCTATGACTGTCTTAGTCTTTCCCTAAGTTCTTTGTGCTTTGATGAGAAGAGAGACCACATTCAGACAGCATGTGGAAAACTCTGGACCCCCAAATTCACTCATCTCTGCCTTTTCCATGAAAAAGTGGGAAAAAAAAGGAAATGCAACTCTGAGAGGAGTCTTATTAACCCTCAGCACAGGGAGGGTTCCATCTAGGGGGTGACCAACCAGCCTAGTTTGTCTGAGATTGAGAAGTTTCCTAGAATGTGGGACTTTTGGTGCTAAAACCAGGGTGTTGGTCACTCTAATCCTATGTGGAGTCTGACCATCCTTCTCACCATTTCTGGGGACAGAGAGAAGAGGGAGGGCTAATGAGTTCTTCCCTCATGGATGAAATGGGTGAGAAGGAGGCAACTGCGGCTTCTGAGATCACTTGGGAAGGAAGGAGGGGCCAACAGCCCAAGTAGAAGGGCAAGGAGAACTGGTGAGGTTAGAAAGTTACGGCACATCTTTATCTTGTAGTTCATGTTACGTATGCTCCCAACCATCCCCCATGTTGCCTGTTCCCTAGGCTTCCCTATAAGGATCAGCAATTAACCCTTTCAGTAGGGTTTTTATCAGCAGCCAAAAGAAAGGCAACTGAAAAACCTGAGTCTCAACCTGAGGGGATCATTCACCCCAACATAAAGTCATTTGTTGGTAGCTTTGACATCAGGGAAGCATCTCCTTAGGAGATTGGAGGAAATGAGATACTGGAAAAGGTGTAGAAAAATGGTAGCCCAGGAACTTCACAGGCAGGAGGCCAGTGAAGTTTCCCAAGAAAGTAAGCCCCTAAAAGGTGTCTTATAGGAGCAACTGAGTTTCCCTCCCAAAATATGAATTGTAGGACAATTCTCAATCGACATTCTTGGTAAAGGTGTAGGTCCTTTCCCCATTGTCATGGAAGGGGAGTGAATCAAGATTTACTTCAAATGACCTCACAGCCAGTAGGCCAATGAGAAAATGTCATCTTTAAACACACACACACACACACACACACACACACAGACACACACACCAGACCAGCTGTAAAGATGCCTTCTGGTAATGGATCCAAACCAAAACCTAAGCAGAGTTTCCAAAGTCTATCCCCAAGAAAAAAAGAAAAATATTCAGGTCTATGAACCAAAAAACACTGATGCTTCACTTGTCATAATTCAGTGCTTCTGGACAGACATCTTGGCACTATCAACCTAATTTCATTATAAGAGCCTTGATTAATTCACCCACCAATGCAAGTCCAGAGGAAGATGGCCAGAATGGAGAGGAAATTGGAGCTGTTGAGTTCAAAGAAAAGACTTAAAAGGGTGGGTAGGCGGCAGATCACTGTCTTCCAATATTTAAGGGCTCTCAGTGGAAGAAGGGGCCAACTGCTTGTTCCCAGATGCAACTAGAGCAGAGACAAATCTGTGTTCCCACAAAGGAGAGACCTTCCTTATAACTAAAGCTTCACCACAATAGAAGGAACTGCATTAGGAGGTAGTGAGCTCCTATCCCTGGAGGTGTACAAGCAAAGACTGACCAACTTGCAGGGACGCTATGGAGGATGCTGCTTCTGTGCTGGCTGGGAGCCTGCATCTGACGGTGCCTGAAGTCCCTTCTCAACTCTGAGATCCTCCATGCTCTGGCCTTGGATCCTGTCCAACCCTGTCATCCATGTACCTTTCCTGGGCCCTTGGTCCCACTGCCCCATGCCTCACTGGTGGTGATGAGGGTCAGGAGAGATGCCAGGGTATCCTGTTCATGCAGACATGAATGGGAATGAATGGCTTAGTTGTGAGCCACGTCCTCAATCAGAAGCATGATTCCAGGGATTCTGGGTCATTGTGTATGGGCAGTTTCTCGAGTTCCTGGTGATGTCCACTGTGCAGAACTGTGTACCTAGGAAGGATGGAAAGAAAGCTTGAGAATTTGACAGGCATCCTTCAAATCCACCGAAGACAGCACTCCCACCACTCTTGACTTCCTTTCTGCTGCACACTTCCGAGAGCATGGTGAGGTGGGGCCAGGCGGGGGCTGGTACTTCATCAAGAGGGAAGCCCAAATAACAGCATCTGAACTGTTTATATTAAGGGGGGGAACTGAAGTCCTGGAGGAAAGGGGTACATGGAGGGTGAGAGGCAGAGATGGGATTGGTACCCAGATTTATTTCCCCACAACAAAGCCTGGGGCTCTCGTGTTACTCATCAAAATGGACCCTATGTACCACTTCAAGCAGTATCTAAATATGCTAAGTTCCCAAGGGATGGCTCTGGGTTCAGCAATACCCAAGTTCTGACTGAGATTAGTAAACCACTCAGAGCCTGAAAGACAATGTAGCTCTATTTGTTAGTTGGATTCCTTTTGGTGACATCTGGGATAGTAAACCGATTAGATGAATCCAACAGCAAGTTGACTCTAAGCATCAGAGTGAAATTTACTACTTGACAAGTGTTTATTATTTTTCTGCAGTATCACACGGTTACACTCAATATGTTAACTGCATTTAAATCAATCTCAATTGCAAGTGGGTCCTGTCATCAGTAACCCAGTTTCCAGCATCTGGCAGTTATTCTTATGACATTGTACAGTTTAGGAGCGTTATTACCTCTCATTCCCAAGGCCAGTGTAAAGCCCATTCAGTAAAACAAATAAAAAAACACATACCACTTACTTGGCATCATATGTTGACAACCAACTTGTGGGTGGTTTCTCAAGAATTATATTGATGCTTTCCTTTGAATTATAATAATTTATTGCTCACTCATGTTGGCTTGTTGGCATATACAAGGTACCAGGTACTAAACTCTCTCCACGCATTACCTTATGTAATCTGCACGACAGCCCCATGAGATGGTTATTATGTTTATTTTTCATTTAAGCAAAATGACACATAGCTTCAGTGACTTGCCCAAAGGAATACAGGTAATATGTGAAGATACAGCCAATCAAACCTGGTCTATCTGATGCCAACACCCACATGCTTAACTGGTTCGCACACAAGCCATGGAGTAGGTGTAAATTTAAAACAGTGAGTCTTAACCGGAACAATTTGGAGGCACTTTTGGTTGTCATGGCAGGGGCAATGCTACTGGCATCTAGTGGGTAGAGACTAAGGATGCTGCTAAACATTGTTCAATACACAGCACAGACTCCCACAACAAAGAATTATCTGGCCACAAATGTCCATAGTGCCCTGATCTAGAATAAAAAGTCCTCCTAGCTGGATAGAAGCTGGTGTTAGCTGAGGAACACAAAGTGAAGGGCATGAATCTGCTCTCACAGAACTGTCACTGCGGTGCTGCTAAGACAGAGGTGAGCAGAGGGGATATGGCCTGAAGAACCACAAGCACCTGCTAGGTGAGTGTTGAGGAGAAGAATGCAGTGGGAAGGGTTATAGAAAGGGTCGGATCACACAGTCTTCATGAGGGCAGCCAGGGCGGGTCCCTGTGAGATATGTGAGTATAGGCTCTAGGGAGGTCAGCATTCCAGCTATTGAGTCCTAATCTCTCAGCCTCAACACCACCCTTCTAAGCTTGGCTTTGTGCTTCTGCAAACCAAATGTTGGCTTGTCGGCTAGCTCCTATCAGGCTCCTCCAACTGGAAGAGCCTGGAAGCCTGGAAGGAGGAGAAGGGCCTTGCTTCTCCTGTGAGCTTGCTACCTGCTCCTGCTTCTCGTGGGCATCACCCCAGCCACGCTTCGTCCGCCCAGCAGCGGCGATGCCTTGCAGTTGCCTTGCAGTAGCAGCGGAAAGTCTTGTTTACAGTCTTTCCAACTCTTGCATAACCAGCTTCACGGCAGCCCCTCAGAGACAGTGCCTCATCCTCAGAGGTCAAGTTTCTGCTCTGTGGGATCCCTCTAAGTCTCTACATTTTTTTGGTTATTCCCTTTGTTCCCTCAGCCCTAGAGGGAGCAGTTGCTTTCTGCAGTTGCTACCTCCATATACACTATTAAAATATTGTTTAAACGGCTGGTGTGGTTTCTGTCTTCTGTCTGGATCCTGTGAGATATAATGAAGAATGGAGGCATGTGCATATCTGGGAGAAGAACATTCTAGGTAGTGGGAACAGCAACTGCAAAGGGCTTCAGGCTAGATCCTGTCTGGAACGTCTGAAGAAAAGCAAGGATGCTGGGCACCAAGGCAGAAGGAGTGAGGGGCGGAATGGAAGGAGTTGAGAGCTGAGGTCAGTGAGGTAGCCGGGGCCAGAGGGTTGGAGTGGAGGAGCCACGGCTGGCAGATCCCGATAAGGCTTTGACTTTTCCTACATGTGAAAGGTTTGAGCAGCGCCCTGACATGATCTGAAATGACTTCTTAGCAGGCTCTCTTTGGTTGCTCTACTGAGAGTAGTTGGAATGGAGGTGGGGTGAGCACAGGGAGACCAGTTAGGAGGTTACAGCAATAATCCAGGTGACAGAGTAGTTTGTTGTTATACTTAATACCAGAAGGTTTAGCCTTTACAACTGTTCTCGGACTCTGTCACTTGTGTTGGTGTTTCCCTTGCCTTGGCTCACCAACTGGAGGCTGTGTTATGCAGCATAGTGATGAAAACTATGACTTGAGTCAGACAGACCTCATTCCCAAAGCAGGCTCTACCACTTACCAGCTCTGTGATATTTAGCAAGTTATTCAATCTCTCTATGCCTCATTTTCCTCCAGTGTAACTGAGAGTGATGATACCGACCTCACAGTACTGGTGTATGGACCAAATTGCATCATGTATGAAAAACACTAGCACAGGGTCTGGCACAAAGTAGAATCTCAAAATATTGAAACTGAAATTATTCTATTTACTTCTTTCCCTCAATACCTCATTTAATTATGAGTATATAATAATGACAATAATTGTATATGCACAGCAGTTTACTATTTAAAAATATTTTCCTCCTTTATTTCCTTTATAGGTAAAACCTAAAAGAACTCAAGATGTAGAAGGCTCCCAGATCTTGTCTTTCTCCCTTATCAGAATCACAAGAGCTCTTTTGGCAAGCATGTGTACCAAAAGAGCACTAACTGATCTTCCCAGCCATGACTTTATTTATAAGCAGCTCTTCAGGCCAGGCAAAGTAGGCAATAAGACCAATATTATACAGAGGAGAAAAGTGAGACTCAGCTCAGTTAAGTGAGTACTGAGCATCATGGTAAGTGAGTGGCAGGGCCTGGTCAGGACCACAGTCAGATGCTTGCCTGTTGCTCTTGCCCCTGAATGGCATTGCTTAATGACTTAAATACAGGTCTTCAAAAAAGGGCTCAGAACCAAACACCCCTGTGAAATGGGGCTGTACTGCAGTATCTGAAAATCATACACAGCTCATTTTATGAAGGAATTAGGATATACGCCAGGCATGAGTTTTGGTAATTACATACATGACTTCATTTATATCATTTACTTTTCACAACCCTAAGTGGTAGCAACTATACTGGGACCTACCTTACAGATGAGAAAACTGAGGCTCAGAGAAATCAAGCAGCAATTTATGTAAGGTCACAGTGTCCACGATGCCCACACTCTTAACCTCAGAACACACTCCTGAACCTTTGCCCTGTTCATGGCCAATAAGCCACGTTCACTGGCAACCAATCAAGTCCACATGAAGAGGGTGTCCTGGTTGAGGTACCTTTTGGTATTTCTGATCATATAAGAAGATATACTGCCATGGAATCAGGCACACCTCTACAGAAGCCTTGAACACGTCTCTCCTGAGTATCTATTTCTCATGTGCTAGTAAGTGAATTCTTCAGAATAACAAGTGGAGGCTCCCTTTCTCCAGAGTTCAGTGGAAAGGCAGCAGCTCTCGTTCCATATGAGGGTGAGCAGACAGGCATGTGTTCTGCTACAACCTTTGGGTGGCCCTCTCACTGTGGTGGGTGATGCACCCAGAAAGGAGGAGCTAGTCTGAGATTTCCTTGGCAGGACTCTAGCAGAGGGCAGTGTGTCTCACATGGAGTCTGGCCTGCAGAGGTTTTCCCAAATCTCATGAGATATATTTTTAATTTGGTATTTTCACTTTGATAGTAAATAAACAATCTGAGCAGATTTGGGATGATCTAGTAGCCACCTTATGAACTCATACTGCCTTGGGAATTCAGAGCTTGAATTGCATTCAGGTCCACATGATGTTGTGGTGACAACGAATGACTTGGTGCAGTGTTTCTCTAACAAGGGTACATGAAAGTACATGATACTGCAGAACAGCATTCAAATCCTGACTCTACCACTTACTAGTTGTGTGACCTAATCAAGTAGATTAGTTCTACCTACCGCACAGCTTTGTTGGGATGATAAAATGAACATCTATAAAGAGCTTAGCAAAGGTCTGGACATGTAGTGGGTGCAGAAATCTTCACTGGTAAGGAAACCAAGGTGCAAAAAATGTGACTTTCCCAGGGTCAGAGAAGGAGTTATGTATGGAATGGTTACGAGTATAGGCTCTTGAGTCAGAATGCCCGGGTTAAATCCTACCTCTGGCACTGACTAGCTCTGTGAATTATTCAAAATGTTCTGGGTTGCTGTGGGCATTCAGTGAAATAACACACATAAAATGCTTATTAGAACAGTGACAGCCAGCTAGTAAGCACTCCGTAAATGTTTATGAGAACTGTTGCTATTTGATGACAGAGGTAAGACTTGAACACAGTGCTTGATTGCTGATTCAGTGCAGAAATCCATTCTTTAATAATTAATCAAATGTTTGTTCACTTAGTCATTGATCACAGGGCTGAAAGAAACCTTCAAGATGGCTTTACAGACAAAGAAACAGCCCCAGAGAGAGACAGTCATCTGTTCCGAGTGGCAAAAGTCTCTCAGCTCTGTTTGGTGTAATATCTTACTTGCAATCTTGCAGCTGCGCTGGGGAAAGCAGACCCCAGATGTGTGGGTGTACCTGGGCAGTTCCAAGTCCAGATGAAAAAACCCAACTGCTGTTTCCCAAGCAACAGCAAGGCAGGAGGCAGCTCCCTTCAAGCTGGGTTGCTTTCCCTCTTTACATTAATTTACTCAAGCACGACTGAAGCCACATTAGGTTTGGTAATTACCTGAGGCTACAATTCATTCACTGAGCAATTAGCATCACACTTAGAGCAGCCTGGATGCGGTAATCAGTCGCATAATAAGAGCCCCCTCTGCCTGCCCAGCCTAGTATTATAAGGAAATGATTAGACTTTATTACACATCATCCGGTCCTACCCTGCATGGCATTGCTCATATGGAGGCGACTGCAAGATGTTTTAATTATTAAAACACAAGGTGCATGAGTTTAAAGGGATTCAACCCTAAGACAGAGTTTCACGAAAGCCGGAGCCCCATTACCTGGAAACAAAGATCTCATCTTGGGTGTTTTTTGATGTTCAGGGAGAAGTGAGACTTTCAAATCTTAGGCATTTATTCATTCAGCCACTTATTTGTTTAAAAATATATTTTGAGTGCCTACCACTATGTCGCGCCCTGGAGGTAACAGGGCGGTGAGGAAAATCTACAGTCCCTGTCTTCGAGGAGCTCACAGTGTAGTGCGGGAGACCCACAGTGAGATGGAGAATTGCAGGCCTGAGAAGTGTTAGGGATGAGAGGTATTTGGCGGTGCTGTGAGAACATGTCATAGGGGATGTGGCCGAGGTTAGTGTGTCAGGGTAGCGTGACTGAAGAAGTGAGGGAGATGCGAACTGAAAGACAGGTAGGGGTTAAACAGGTAAAGAGGAGGAAGATGTTGGCAAAAGGGCCAGCAAGAGTAAAAGACCACGGTCCTGAGGGCAGGTGTGCCTTGCGAGAGTAGAACAGGGCGAGTAGCACTTTAAGAGGAGAGTGGGGATTCCCTGGTGGCGCAGTGGTTGAGAATCTGCCTGCCAATGCAGGGGACACGGGTTCGAGCCCTGGTCTGGGAAGATCCCACATGCCGCGGAGCAACTAGGCCCGTGAGCCACAATTACTGAGCCTGCGCTTCTGGAGCCTGTGCTCCGCAACGGGAGAGGCAGCGATGGTGAGAGGCCCGCGCATCGCGATGAAGAGTGGCCCCCGCTCGCCGCAACTAGAGAAAGCCCTCGCACAGAAACGAAGACCCAATACAGCCATAAATAAAATAAATAAATTAATTAATTTAATAAAAAAAAAAAGAGGAGAGTGAAGACTCAGACTCATCCTGCTAAGGGCTGTTATGCTCATCTTAAGAGCAGTGGGAAGCTGGCCAAGGTAATGAGAATGGATTCATGAGGACTTCATGTTTTGGAAGAACACTCTAGCTGTGGTGTGTAGAATGGGCAGAGGTGAGGTTGGAGTGGGGGCCCAGAGGCAAGTCAGGCGCTATCTTAGCTTCCTATTGCTTCTATAACAAATTACCACAAACTTATTAGCTTAAAAGAATGCAAATTTATTATCTTACAGTTCTGGAGGTCGGAAGGTCAAAATGGGTCTCCATGGGCTAAAATCAAGGCGTTGGGCAGAGCTGCATTCTTTCTGGAAGTTCTAGGGGAGAACGCCATTCCTCGCCTTTTCCAGCTTCTAGAGGCTGCCCACATTCCTTTGTTCGTGGCCTCATTGCTCTAACCTCTGCTTCCACCATCACATCTCCTTCTCTGACTCTGACCCTCCTGCTTCTTTATTACAAGGATGCTTTCGATTACAGTGGACCCACCCAGATAACCCAGGATAATCTCCCCATCTCAATACTTGTAGCTTAATCACGTCTACAAAGTACCTTTTGCCACCTAAGGTAATACATTCATAGATTTTGGGGATTAGGATGTGGATCTCTTTGGACATTATTTTGCCTGACACAGGTGATTTTCTTTTCTTTTTTTAAGATGGAATATGCTAATTTTAATTTAACATTGTTATTATGCTTAGAGTAATTTTTTTTTTTTTGGCAGTGTGGACTGGCTCTCTTTATTTTTATTTTATTTAAAAAAATTTTTATTGTTAATTTACAATGTTGTGTTAGTTTCAGGTGTACAGTAAAGTGAATCAGTTACACATATACATCACAGGTGATTTTCAAGGTGTCTAGAGATGTTAGTGACTCAGAGATGTGGGATGGTAGCGGTGGAGGTGTTGAGAAACAGTTAGATTCAGGATATATCTTGAAGATAGAGCTGACAGGACCCAGTGATGCACTGGACATGGGGGCAATGAGGGCTTTCAAGGTACGGCATGGGCTAGGCAAGGTGCAGAGGCAGGAAAGAGCTTGGAGTGATGTTTGCAGAATGGTGAATGTTCTAAGAGTGTATCCTACATGGTGAGGATGGGGGTGCTGGGAGATGAAGCTTAAAGGAGGTAGAGGCCCCATGACTGAGGGTCTTACAAGCTAGGCTCAGGAGGTTGGGCTGAGTCTTCAGGTAATGGAGAGAGAAATGAACACTGGCTGCGCTGTGGGGAGTAACTGGGACGATTGGGACACTGAGACCAGTGTGGAGCCTCGTTCCTCCAGAAGAGAAAAGACAGGTCTAAAGCACAAGTAGGAGCAGTGGGCAGGAGGAAGAGAAGGACCTTGCAGACAGTGATGGGCAGGACACCCTCACTGATTCCACTGGCTGTGAAGGGTGTCCAGTCTGAGTTTAGCCTGCAGACCTAAGTGGATGCTGATGTCATCCATTATGGAGCCCTCAACCCCCCTGAGACTTTTCTTCTCCAGGAGAAACACCTCCAGTCCTTCAGGATTCCTCGTAGACCAGGGTTCCTATTCTCCCTCGGCTCCCTGGTTGTTCTGCTCTGGACTAGCTTATTTCTGTCATTAGAAAACAGATATTCTTGTTAACAGTTAACAGGGATTCTGGCCTCAGGTCCTCTCTTTGATTATCAGCGGAGCCAGGATCAAAATCCACACCTATGATTCAGCTGTTTGTTTTTACACAGACATTTATAGTGATTCCAAAACAGGGAATGCCTCCTTTAACTGTGTTCCTCTCTTGGCCTCCCCACCCCATGCCATCTCGGGCTCACCATCTCTTACATGTGCTTCTTCACCATAGGACACAGCTGTGGCGGTGCCCCCCAGCCCTTGTCTTCCATAATCTGAGGACCAGTCCCCACCCCTGCAGGAGGCTCTACCTCCTGGTCATAGCGAGCCCAAAGTTACTCTGCTTCTACCTCCAGGAAATATGTGATTGGGGACTTGGAGATATTATCAGGGTCTTAGTGCTTGAACTGAGAATGGGAAGGGCTGCCTGGGGGAGCCAGGTTTGACCCATGTGTTCATAGAATCAGAGAAAGTTGATCCAGAAAGAGAAAAGAATGAAGTTGATGTACAGTGAAAAATAGACAAGAGATTATGGTCTCAGACAGGTGGAAAGAGGAACACTAATCCCTAAAAGCCCCCATATTCCTTATTTGTCACCATGAAAGCCAGTAAATTTCCTGCTCTGGGGATCCATGAGATATCTCTGTATCTTTCCAATAAATCTCCCTTTGTTTTTCTTCAGGAAGCATGAATGGGCTTAGAGCCTGTGGTAGGCATTGTGAGTTATTTACTTTAAAGCATGTGCCCACACACTCTTCTTTCTTTCTAATAGAGCCTGTCTCCTAGTACAGGCAAAAACACCAGATGCTTGACAGCTAAGGGTTTGGCCTCTGATCTTCTGATTGATGACTTGAAGGTCTGCTAGGGGAATCTGATGGAAAATGTTTTCCTCCTGAATAAAAGACAAGTATGATAAGAGTCTGCCTTATCTTCTAGCATTTGGTTGTGGTTATGTGAGGAGGATACAATGTTTAGAGCTGTTGCAACTAGTTTGTGACCATGAGAGTATCATCCAGAATGAAAACTAATAGGCTGAAAAGAGCAGAGGAAAAGCATCTGGGTCCTTCACAGTGTTATTGAATTACTAAATTAACCAATCCTAAAACTGCCAAACTCTACCAAACCAAGCTTTCTATCTTGTAAATGGATAATCTTATTTTTTAAAGTTAATTTTAGTTAGGCATTCTAGTGCTTATAGGCCAAAGTATTCTAAATGACATAACGCCCATGATCCCTGTCTTCCACATCTACTATGACTTCCCACATTCTGCCACATCCAAATCCTACCCACCCTTTAAGACCCATTCCAGAAGCCTTCTACACCATCCATGAGCATTTACTGTCAATAGGAACACAAATTATCTGCTAACGTGAGCTGTCTGATTGGACATATGTCTGCCTCCTGACACTCCTGGAAGGCAGAGCCCATATCTTATTATATGATAAGCAGAAACAATCTTTCAGCCCTGTACTTTTATTTTTATTTATTTATTTTTAAAAGTAAATTTATTTATTTATTTATTTTTAAAAATAAACTTATTTATTTATTTATTTTTGTCTGTGTTGGGTCTTTGTTGTTGTGCATGGGCTTTCTCTAGTTGCGGCAAGTGGGGGCTACTCTTTGTTGCAGTGCGCGGGCTTCTCATTGCGGTGGCTTCTCTTGTTGCAGAGCACGGGCTCTAGGCACGTGGGTTTCAGTAGTTGCGGCTCATGGGCTCAGTAGTTGTGGCTTGTGGGCTCTGGAGTGCAGGCTCAGTAGTTGTGGCGCACGGGCTTAGCTGCTCCGCGGCATGTGGGATCTCCCCGGACCAGGGCTCAAACCCGTGTCCCCTGCATTGGCAGGCAGATTCTTAACCACTGCGCCACCAGGGAAGTCCCAGCCCTGTACTTTTAAAATGTTATTGCATGTAATACTTACAATGAGTCTATGATGTCAGAACTTATTTTATATATCTCCATTTCATAGATGAGGAAACTGAAACTCAGAGAGGTTAAGATTTGCCAGAGGTCACTCAGCTAGCAACGGCAAAGCCAGGATTCAAACCCAGGCATGCTAGAATCCCAAGCCCTTTTTGCTATTAGTACTTCCCAGCCTTATTCTTTTTAATACTTGCTACATAGCTCACAACACCTCACGTATAGTGCAGAATATCATAGAATCTATAGAAATATTTACTGAATGGATTACAGAATGAGACAATCCTCCCCCACATTGCCTGGGACTTATACTGATTACAAAGTATGTTGGCAACTATTCTCCCATTGATCTTCATGATAGCCCTGTGTGTCACACCACTCATGTTATCTCTGCATTTGTGATGTCGCTTTCCATTCTTTTTTATGTCGCTTTCCATGCCATATCTTCTGGGGGACGGTGTGGGGGGAGATGTAACCTCCCACACCTCCACACATCCCTCTTTTGGAAAAAGCCCTGCTGTGGGTATTCTGGTTCTCAATCTTTCCATGAGAAGGAGACTGAGAAAGCTATCCTAGCACAAAACTTACATCATGGGTTGGGTCATTGCCATGGAAACCCCCTGGCAAAGAAGCTAGGAGTCTGTGGATACAAAAGGAATATTTTTCAACTGGTATAGGATGGGAAGGTGTTATAAACTGAATTTTTTTTATCTCTCCCCAAATTCATATGTTAAAGTCCTAAACCCAAATATGATGGTATTTGGAGATGGGGCCTTTGGGAGGTAATTAGGTTTAGATGAGGTCATAAGGGTGGGGCATCCATGATGGGATTAGTGTCCTTATAAGAAGAGGAAAAAAGAACTGAGTCCTCTTTCTCCACCCTCACTGCCATGCTCTCTCTGTCTCTGTCTCTCTATCTCTGTCTCTGCCATGTGAGGACAGTGACAAGGCATCTGTCTGCAAGATAGGAAGAGGAGTCTCACTGGGAACCAAATTTGCCTCCACCTCGATCTTGGATTCCCCAGCCTCCCAAACTGTGAGAAATAAATGTCTGATGTTTAATCTACTTGGTCTATGGTATTTTGTTATAGCAGACTGAGCAGACTAATACAGAGATCTCAAGGAGTCAAAGAAAAAATATGGATGGAGAGAGCAGGAAACAACAGTATAGATTGTGGAGATAGGACTTTTTTGCCATTAGTCATTAACTCAGGAAAACCTAAGGCATCAAGAGAAAATGAATTAGCAGAGGGGCACGTGCATGTATGTGTTTCTGTGAATCTTTTACTAGCAACACTGCATTTATCTAAAGGTCAGGTATCCAGTGACCTTAACTATCCAGAAACCTGCACTGAGGTGTTTTTTGTTTGTTTGCTTGTTTGTCCTTTTTAAAGGTCTCTGAGTAATCAGAGTAGTTGTCCCAAAGGTGTGGACTTTCCTTGTAATCTTCCTCGTTTTTCACTAGGAGAATATTTAAACTTAGTTTGCATACAACTCTAGAAAGCTTGGTTCTTCCACACACGGCAGAGGAGAGACTGGAAACCAGGATGGGAAGGGAAATACGTAATGCTAGTGGTAGATAAACTGATTGCAGGAAAAAATGATAGCTGACATGTGCAAAGAGAAAAGAAACATAAGAAGGTCAACAAAATCAACATAGCAAAACCAACTAGGGCCATATAGGGAGAGGAAAATATTTCAAACATCCCTCAAGGCCATTACTGTAGTGTAAAATAACTTAATAATGGAAATTCAAAATAATGACTTTGAACAAAGTTACTCAAAGTCTGATTTGATACTAGGGGAATCCAAATAAAGTCTGTAGTTCACTTAATAGTATTGGATAGCTGTTAATTTTCTAGCTTTTGATAAATGTTCCATAGTTATGTAAAACGTTAGCATTGGGGGAAGCTGTGTGAAAGGTATATAGGCACGCTACGTACTATCTCTGTACTATTTTTCTATAGATATAAAAGTGTTTCAGGGGCTTCCCTGGTGGTGCAGTAGTTGAGAATCTGCCTGCTAATGCAGGGGACACAGGTTCGAGCCCTGGTCTGGGAAGATCCCACATGCCGCGGGGCAACTAGGCCCGTGAGCCACAACTACTAAGCCTGCGCGTCAAGCCTGTGCTCCGCAACAAGAGAGGCCGCGACAGTGAGAGGCCCGCGCACCGCGATGAAGAGTGGCCCCCGCTTGCCGCAACTGGAGAAAGCCCTCGCACAGAAACGAAGACCCAACACAGCCAAAAATAAATAAATAAATAAATAAATAAAGTGTTTCAAATAAAAGATTTCTTAAAAAACTGAAAAAAATCAGTTTAGTCACAATCATTTGTTTGAGAAAGTTGGAGTTCACCACTTATAGCCAAGGAGATGCAGGATGAGTTGGGGTCTGGGATAACGCAGATGAGCCTCTGAGGACCACGATAACACTGGCTGAATTCAGCTCGGTCAAGTGCTCATCTCCCAGAGGGCTTGGGAAGGCTATGCTCCCAGAACAGGGAAGAAGCCCCAAACAAAATTTAAAACTAGGGAATAGAAAATAAAATAAAGCTCTCAAACCATGCAAACCTTTGGCTTTCAGATCAACAGCAGTCAAGGTCCAGAAGGAACTCTCTTGGCATGGCAGGCCTCTGCCAACAACCGTGATATTTCTAGGATGTATGATGTGTCCACTGGACTCAACCTCGTCCAGGGAGGACAGAAGGATAAGCAGAAACCAAGGGCATTTTGTAGGAAGAAGTGAACGGACAGATGCAGGCAGACTCACAACACAGACAGTGACAGACTTACAGAGCACGTTCAGAGCTAGACAGGAACTGGTCTATTGCAGAAGAGCAGGAGGAAGCTGGAGACAGAGGAGCAGCCACTTTTAGTTGAAACAGAAAACAGCCACAGATGAGGAAGAGCCAAGCAGAAGTTGGGAAAGAAGAAAAGAAAGAAAACACAGAGGTTAGTGGACTGGTGATCCTAGCCCGAGCAAGCATTCTACTAGGCTCAGAGTGCCTTTAGGGGAGGACAAGGAGGGGAGCATACTTATTGCGCAACATGGTTATGCCACACTGTACCTCTGGAAAGCACTTTTATAGCCAGAATCTCATTTGAGTCACACAAACACTTGGGAGGTTTACGGTGCAGGTTACTACCTTAATTTACCAAGTCATAAAACAGGCACAGAGAGGAAAGTTATTTGTCCAAGGGCACCCAATAGTTCGCATCTAAGGCAGAACAAAAGCCAAGTGTTCTGAATTACCTTTCATGGTATCATGGCCAAGATATGTACAGAAAGCCACCCTCTTTCCTTCCCCTTCCTCTTCCTCATCATTAGCCAGGCCCCATCCTTACATGAATCATCCCATATAATATTCCCATATACAATAGCCCCATATATAATATTCCGCCAACCTTGTGAGGTAGGTACTATTAACTCTCATTTCCTAATGTGGAACCTGAGGCTTCGTAAATGCAGTGTGACCAAAATAATCTAGTTAGTAAGAGGGAAAACCGTGACTCGACCTCAAGGCCCTCTGACTCAGAAGCACACACCTTTAAACTGAGCATCGTGACCTCAGAGCCTCCCTTCTAAAGGCTAGAGCAACCTATTCCCCACCCCCATCCTCCCTAGTCCCCAGATTCTGGACCAGGCAAGCAACGAAGCTCTTCTCGAGCTCTGGGTCCCATTCCAAGAAGGAAAAGCCACGCATGGCTTCCTCATATTTCCCAGAGATATTGTATCAGGAAACCCCATCCAAACATCCTCTCCATACCTTCAGGGCCCCAGGTTCTAAAAGGCTCTCCCTACTCTGCCCACTTCTTCCCTCATCAAAACATCAAATTCTACTTCAGATGAGGCAAGAGACCAGACAGAAAACCAGGAACCTGGAGTTAGAATTCTTAAGGGCAATCTGATTAAAATAATTCACCATAAAGATTAAAAAGCACAGACCATACCCTCTTTGCCCTTCTTCCCTCTTCTTTAGCTAACCTCCGATGATATGTCCGTGCTGAGGGATCTTTGAGAATGTAGTTGGGTTTGGCCACTTCCTCCTTACAGCCACCTCTGGCCATCTCAATGTTATTCCCTTTCCCTCTTTTAAACAAACATAGCACTTTCTGCTTCTATAATTTATTTGACGATATGAACTGCCTGTGACAGCCCTTACTGTGTCTTGTTAAATACAACTGTATATGCATTTAAGTAGCATGTTTCCAGATAAATTACAAGCCTCTTGTGGGAAGGAACCATAACTTATTCATCTAGCACAGTTATTATTTTATTGACCATTAGCCAAGCAATGGTGGTTGAGAGGCAAATGTCCAAAATTCTAATCTCAGCTCCATTACTTAGAAGCCTCCCAATCTTGGACCTCCCTATGCCTCAGTTTCCTCCTCTGACATAGAGATAAAAGCAGTACCTCCCTCAGCCAGTTATGGTGAGGCATGATCGTATGTGCTCATTATGCCTGGCACGGTGCTCATGAAATATTAGCCACTACTGCGCTAGTCAAACATTAAGTTAACTACATGATTACATAGTGATATGGACCCACAACTTTTTCTTCCTTCAACTGGTTCTCTCTAGCCCTTCATTAGCCTGATGACATGCCTTAATATCCTTCACGAATAAGACTCTCTAAACACTCATCCAAACACTATGTGTATTCTATGAAAAGTTTCAATTTCAATAACTCATATGCTGGCATGAAAATTTAAGAAAGAAACTCAGAAACTTTCAGTGGGCTATACATAATCACAGATTTAAATATCTGGGTGTCTGTTTGCATGATATGCTTTCCCGGAGATCAGACAATCGGTACCTGGCCACTCAAACACTAGGAGCCGTGATGCATTCTAGTGCAAGAGGAGCTGAGACCACTCCTTGGCTCTGGGTCTTCCACAGTTCAGTGGTTTCCAGAATCTGTGCAGGGGCTGGGATTACACGTAGGATAATACAAACTATTACAAATAACTAATACTTGGCACATATATGTTAGACCTTCATAATAATTAAAAACTTAACTACTCTTACATATTTATATATTTCCTTTTAAATGCAAGTAACAACATTGTTTTTCTTGGATATAACCCTTAACGAGTTTAATGAGCGAACTTTTGGGAGTGCAACGTGTAGGTAAGTTATAGACATGTCTGAAATAGTGAGTAATTCTGGGGGAAAAAAAAAGCCTTTCCTTATGAAAATCTCAGAAGATATAAGTCTTACAAACACTTTTTTTTTTGCACTGCAATACACTTAAACATGGGGGATGAGATTAAAGTTACATATTGAAGAAACAAGATGAAATTTACAATATTACTATAAAATAAAAATTCAGATTTTCATAAATTTTATAATTCGTATTAAAGACCTCACTGTCTGTCCCCTGTCTGTGTCAACCCTGCTGAATAGTTTTCCTGCGACCTCTGGCTGTTTGAATTTTTACTGGCTGGAGTGATCATGTAAGACCTCGCCCAGTTGGAATCTATGTTTTTATATACAGGGATTGTTCCTTACATTTGTACTGCAGACCACGATCTTACAAAGCCTTTGACAATCATCATTTTACTTTTTACTCACCACAAACCCAGGAGGCTGGTATTGTGAAAGTTTGAATGGAAAGAAGTCACACATCCTTTCCCCTGCCCAGACAATGTAGAAGACCATGCTAACTGATCAGTCTTACCGTTCTTAAATTCAAACACGGTCGTCCAGGCAGAGTCTTGGCCTGGCAGCTTGGGACACAGCTGAGGTAGGTCACAGACCCAGGAAACAGCACTGTGCAGGCTGACTTGGCTGTTGTTTGGATGGGGATGTGACAGGCTAGGGATTGGTTGGTGGTTAGCCAACTGCCTGGCAGCAGGTGTTAGGAAAACTCAAAGCCAGAGAAACAAGGCTTGGTGGCAGATAGAGGGAAGAGGTCAGGCAGAGAGCTGGGATCCTAGTTAATAGCACAGAGTGCTTCAAACACCTGGACAGCTCCTGCCACCTGCTTTGACTAAGAACCCTGGCTTTCCTGATTAGGTCAACCCCTGTTACTCCTGGAGGAAGTCTTTGCTACTAGAAAGGGTCTTATCCACAAATACTGAGTTAATACCTTAAAATCATTTGCCATAGGCTCAGAAGAGAAGCATACATCTGGCCCAAGGTAGGGACCCACAGCGGTGTCCTCCCTGGGCAGGGAGGTCATATCATCCTCTTCCTCAGACTGAGGGCTCTATGTCTCCTGGACAACAGTTGAGGACCAAGTCTCAGAGCTGTTTCTAAGCAAAGCTTAATGTCATAACCAAAGGCAGCTTCCCCTAGCATGGCAAATCCCTATCTACAAAGTGTTCTTCCATTTATTCTGCCTTATACATCAGGGGCAATGATGAAACTTCTTAAGGGTAATTTTCATTATTTTTGCAGCAACAATATTGGGAAACACAACTTTACATACGGCCCAACAACAGCGTCTATTTGAATCTACTACCTTAAAAAAATCTGACCTAAAGTTGTTCTAAGCTGAAGCTGATTGGAAATGACTGGGACTCCTTCCATGAGCTAACTTTGAAATATCACCTATTTTTATAGTCATTAACCCACTCTAAGGTTGTACCACTATGATCTTAACAACTTGCTTTAACATCACTCTTGGTACTCACTTTGTTCAAATGTGCTTTAGCCTTTGGCCAAAACCAAATAAAATACAGCTCTGATCTGACCACATCAGCTCTGCTGTCAAAAATGTCTTGGCTCCTTACCTCACACTTCCCTACTCCAGGGACCTCTGGCTTGTCCCTAGTGGCAGGCTAAGGTCTAGCACATTCTGAAGCCACCTCTGCCCTGGATAGGAACTATTAGAAGGGATCTGGCTGCTGTTGATGAATTTCACTCTCTGCAGCATTCACAATGAGGTCCTGCAGGGGCGTTGTGTTTGTTTGGTCAGGGCTTTTTCCATTAGGCTTGGTCATCAGCAGTTGGCTGGTTACAAATGCAGTCCTAAGATCGAATGGCTGGAATCCAATTATCCCAGCTTCCTGTCTGTAGAGCCCTGCCAGGGAAGAACACAGTCGTGTTTGCCTGCCTTGTCAGGCTCCCAGGACTCAAAGTATATCATTTGGAGAAAACTAACAAACAACAGATCCCCAGATGTTTTGATGGAGCGGCAACATGGTGTGGAAAGAGGATGCACTGGTCCAGAACGCAGAATCTAACACTATTCCATATTCTGCCTCTTCCTGGCTCAGTGTCTACCTCTTCACTTCTCTGAGCTTCTGTTTCTCATTTATTAGTGGGAGATCATAACACCAACCACTGGGCTATTGGGAGCTTTTTAATGAGATGATGTATGTGAAAGAGCTTTGAAAACTATAATGATTATGGTGATGATGATAATAATAACAAGGTTAACTGACATTTACTGAGTGCCTATCATGAGAAATGCACCCTAGTGGGTGTTTAATAGACACCATCTCATTTAATACCCACAAACATCTTTTGAAAAATTGGTGATGATGGTAATAATGATATTAATAACAATAGCTAACATTTCTTAAGTGTTTACTATATACCAGCCTCCAGCGTCAGCATTTTATGCATGTTCACATAAGTAATCATTACATCATGGGAAATAGGTACTATTATCATCTCTAATTGACATATGGGAAAAATTGGATACAGCAGTTGGGTAATCTGCTCAAGATCAAGCTGGTGGTAAGAGGCCACAAGGATTCAAACATAGGCATTCTGGTTCTAGAACAGAAGTTGGCAAACTTTTTCTATAAAAGGCTAGAAGTAAGAATTTTAGATTTGGGGGCCACATGCCATTTCTGTTGCATATTCTTCTTTTTTGTTTTTTTTGGGGGGGGCTGGTTTAGTTCTCATTGTTGTTGATTTTTTAAACCCCTTTACAAATGTAAAAACCATTCTTATCTCAAGGGTTACACAGAAATAGGCTGACAGCTGAACGTGGCCTACCATAGTTTAATGACCCTTGCTGTAGACATAATTTCAATTTTACAGATAAGGAAACTAACGCTCAAGTACTTAAGTAATTGAAATCAGGATTTTAATCCAGTTTTGTCTGCTTCCAGAAAGTGTGTCAACCCATACTCTATTGCTTTCATGTATGCTGTTAAAATGTAAGATATTACCACTGAGTTAGGGACGCGATACTCATCCCAGTCAATTTCCAAAGAGAATAGGTTTTTCTTATTTGAACAGACTTGGGGACAAGATAACAGTTGAGATTTAGCAGACCCAGTGCCTAGTACAGTGCCTGATGCATAGTAGGCATGACATATATCTGTATTGAGTGAAAGAATTCTGATTTCTGATTAGATTCAGTGATTAACCAAGATCTCAGCCATTTGCTCAAACTCTCAAGACCTTGTGTTTGAGTCTGTAAATGAAGGCAATGACATATTCCTTTATCTAGTTCATGGGGAATCTGTAACAATTTATGAGATAATTTCCATAGAACTATTTGGAGAAAAGATATTATGTAAAGAAATATGATCTCCACAATGAATTGTTCTATTGACAGCAATGGCACTTGGAGACTCTATTTATGACTTTGAAATAAATATATCACTAGCCAGAAACAGTACGATAGGGACAAGTCTGTGACTTCATCAAGTTAATATTGTTGTATCCACCAATACAATCTCATAATAAAGCAGGGATTTTTATTTTAACCTTGGGTTTTTCCTTCAGGGAATAAGTGAACTTCTTGGAAATGTATTCAAAATTCTGTCCAGATTTCTAGGGGGAAGGCCATAGATTTTATCAGACTCTCAAAGAGTTTTATTATACCCTAAATGTTAGAACTACAATAAAATTGCTGCAGTGTAGTCTGCACCTGATGAGGAAAAGGGAAAGATAAAACTTGCCAGCGTGTAGTGATCAGTGCTAGGTTTTCCAGATACTCCTGTCAGTATGATGCTTTGTTATACTCTCAAGATACCCACTTAGGATCCTAAAGCAGCTCACCAGTTCCCCACTGGCACAGGAGTCTGGGTCTACAATCCAACCAGAAGATTAGTCACCTGTCTAAGCTGGGTGCAGTGACAAACACTCAGGGTAACCAGCAGGGTAAAAGCAGCTACAAAATGCAGCAACAGGGTCTTTTCCAGTTTTATCTTTACCCCCAAGATCAGGCCCACAGAGACTGTCATAACAAGGCTTTTTTTTTCATTACTAGCACCTAGCACAATGCCTGGCACATAGTGGGTGTTTAATAAAAATTTATCTGAATGAAGATTAGGATAATAATGATATTGATAAAAATTATTCCTTACATTCCTGGTATGCTTAATAAGATTGTGTCATTCCATTATCTCTTAAGATACTATCTCAAGTATACAGTCTACATGGACTCATTTGTCTTTGTCAATTAGAGGGTGTTTTTTACTTTGTACTGTTTATTGTTGGTGATGGTTTTATGCTGAGATAGCTAGTTTGGATGCTTCTCTTTTGTTTGTGAGCCTGAGAGCATCCTTCCTTGGAGATTATGGTTGTTGCCCCAGGGAATTAGGTTCTGTGGGCCTAGACCAGGGCGGGCTGGATTAGGCTTCACAGACAAGGCAGTCCATGAACTAGGCCTTGGCTTTTAATAGCAAGTGGTGGGAGAGAAGCACAGCGGGCTGCTGCTGCAGAGCAGGGAGAAATCACATATGGACCTAACAGCTGGAAAAGGAAGTGGTGCTTGGCTCATTTTTACTCATTCCACTCTGAGTTGGGCATTGTGTCATGGGTGTGGACGATATATGGATGAGCAAATGGGACCCACTTTAAGTTTTTGAGTAGAGCTGTTGAATATGGAAAATTTTCAGCGTATAGAACATTTTAGGGGGCTGTTATTTAGTTTTTCTTTCCGTTAGTTGTTTTGTGTATATGTGTGATTTTAAAACTAGATTAACCCATACAGATGTAAAAGGAAAAGAATTAGAAGATAAAGGTAGTTATCTAGTGTAAGGTGATGGGGAACAAGCTCTAAGACGCAGCAGTGAAACTGGGAGAAAAGACTAGATTTAAGTCTTTTCAAAGGAAGAGAATTTGGAGACTAAATTTAAGCATAAAAGGTAAAGAAATCAGAGATGACTTCCCACCTGGCATACTAGAATAATTATAATAATACTTCGCATTTGTTGTCCAGTCCTATACATTTTAGAATACTGTGTCTTTTTTTTTTTCTTTTCTTTTTTTTTGTTACTGTGTCTTAATTAACCTCACTGGACTTACCACTTTTTGCCTGGCTTTCTAGTTTTTGTGACTATATCTTTTCCTGACTACTAATGTGGAAGCCATCAAAGGCCAAAGAAAAAAAATTGATTTATTTCTCTCTTCTCTAGCAGCACAAAAACCTTTGTCAAGTGAATAAATAAAGTTTGGTATCTGTGAGGGGGGCTAGGGCATTTGTTTCATGAGAAATTTGAGACCCAGAGGGGAAGTGACTTTCCAGAAGTCACCCAGTTGGTGAAGGATGCAAGGCGGAATCAGAATCCATGCTTTTTTTTCCCCATTATACAGGCTATCACAAGTGAAACCATCAGTTGCAAAGGAAGGTTTAAATAGCAAATAAATGCCAGAAAATTAGAAAATAAATAGAGACTGCTCTCCACTGAGAGGGCTACTATTAGACGAGACAGAATTCTGGAATGACTTTGGCTTTTACTTTTATAAGCTCAATGTTTCCGGAAGGCTCTGCATTAAGGAGAGGAGATGCAGTAATAAGGGTAACCCTGATAAAACCACTCTTTCCTGGTTCCTTCCACTGACTCACATCGCCTTGACCAACTGCCCAGTCTCTGGCTGGCTGGTACAAGAGGTCCACCAGAAATGGTGCCTTGGCTCAGTCAGCCAGGGGCTTTTCACTTGAAATTCTGAATCCCTGGCTTCCCTTCCCTTTCACAAAGCCTTAGGAATGGATGACTCACAGTCTCCTCCAAGGCAAGTTCCTGAGGATGATAAAGAGAGATGGCTATAAGGCTTTGGAGAAAGAATGTGGGGTGGGAGGGAGGGTCTGTGTTCTAGCCAAGAATTTCATCATTAAGCAGTGGCATATGGGCCCCCATTTGGACTCTGTTGACAAGAAGACAATATCCTAATGATTATCATGCTAATTCAGGAGACCAAGGCTGGAATAAAATGACGTAACCCCCCAATGGCATTCAATACTGAGAAAGACTCAATTGAAATTAAATTATCTGATCTCAACCAAGTTTTTTAAAAGCACAGATAAAGTCTGACCTTTCATCCAAGGCTCCAGACCAATTTAAAGGACTATCCATTCAGGCTACCAGGATACTCACACGTATTATAAAATGTCTTCTAATTTTGGAGGGAGTGTCTCTTCAAAGTTTGATGACATTGTTCTGTCTCCTACCTTCTACACAGGCAGAAAAAAAAGAGTATGAACTCTCAGGATAGGCAAATCTAGGCTTGTATCCTGGCTTTGCTCATAATTACTTGTGTAACCTGGGTTAGAAACTTAGTCACCTTAAGCCTCATTTTACTTATCCATAACATGGGGGTTATTATATAAAATACCAATTATCTGCCTGGTGGTGTTGTAATTGCTATCATATGCAAAATTTTATTTAAATTATATAACCTCATAAGTTAGGTAGCATTAACACCTCTATTTTACTCACGAAGAAACTGAGGCTCAGAGAAGTTAATTAACTTGCCCAAAGAAGCACAGCTGGCAACTTAGGAAGCTAGGATTCAATACAATCAATACTTTTTTTTGAGAATTAAATGTTATATGTCAAGTGTCAAAGTAGTATTGACATAACTTAGGTGCTCAATAAAGTTGTGTCCCCTTACCATCTTAGAAGGGAAAGTGTTACTATTGCTTAGAAAATTCATGAATTGGAGAAAATAAAGAGACATTTTAGGCGTTCTGTAACAAGACACTGAATCAACTGAACTCCATTTCCTGCCCACTCTCATCATGTAAATCTTCTCTGACTCTGTAACCAAATACTTTATCATTTCCAGCTTCTCCTGAGTAGTGTTCATAGCCTGCCCTTTTCTGGATCAGACAACTGACATAGAAATAACCACTGCCTGCCACCTTCACCACTTCCCCACCTCTGGTTTCTCAACACCCTTTCCATACGTCTCTACATGCAGCTTTGAATTTCAAATGTCATGGAATCCAGAGTAATAATAGTAACAGCTACACTTCAGTGAGAGTGTATGCCAGGGACTATGCTCCACTGTTTATAAGCTTTAATCCACTGACTCTTCACAACAACACTCTACACGATGGGCTATCGTTATCCCTATGCTAAGAAGAAACTGAGGCTCAGATAGTCACGAACTTTTCCAAAGTCACACACAATTAGTAACTGGAAAAGCCTGAATCTAAACCCATGTCTATCTAATGACAAAGCCCAAGCTCTTAACCACAAAAAGCTTCTCAGTTTATAGATGCAAAACTTAAGCCAGAGAGGGGCAGGGACATGTGCAGAGTCATACAGCAAGTTAGGATGCTGGGCAGAAAGGACGCATTTCCTGACATCGCTTGAGCATGCTCTATCATACCCTAGCCTGAGCAACTCCACTGTTGTCCATTCCACATCCATGGCCTGGACCATGAGCCATCATTCACTCCATGCTCTGTGCTGTGTCCATAAATACCATTACTGGTGAAATGGTAGCCAATGTTCTCTAGGATTATACAACATCAAGTAACTCACGCTTCACTACCACGTTCTATAAATATAAAACTTTAAGCTTAAGTTCTTTTTCAATAGACAGACATGAATCAAAAAAGGGGGAAAAAAACTTGCCATAAATCACGGAAATAATGGTACTTTAAAACTCCAATCCTTTGCTACTTGCAAGAAATATGATAAACATCTTGATTTTATTCAGAACTGTCACAGAAAGATTTTCTTCTTATCAGAAGGCTGCAGCTTTTGCAGTGGATGGAGTGTTAAACAGCAGAGCAGCAGTGAGATTTGAAGGCTGAAAGAGCTAAGCAGGATGGCGCAGTGCAGATGCTGTAAACAAAAACTCCAAACTCTCCCAAATAAGTAAATTCAGTGAATTTACTGGATAGCTTCATTGTATAAAAACCTGTGTTGGGCGCAAGAAAAAGGGGAAAAAAAGATGATCGGTAAGAATTGGCTCCTGTTCCCAAGGAGCTCAAAATCCAGGATCCAGGAGGGAAGTTCAGAATAGGCATCATTAATGAACCACACCGAAAAGCTTATGAAAATGTCATAGCAGAAAACAAAGTACTTTGGGGATTGGAATAGATAAAAAAAACCTTCACTCTGTCTTGGAGGGTGGAAAAGACTTCAAGTAGAAGGTGGCATTTGAGATAGACCACGTAAGAGATGCTGGGAGACGTACGCCCAAAGGAAAGGATAGAAGGACCAATAAACTGAAGGTGAAAAACGCAAAGAGCGAGTGAGGGGAACACGGAGCAGACTGCCTGCTTTGGAGGGATAAAGAGGGATAACCGGAGGCGAAACTCTAAGTAGCAGACTTAGAAAACTATGGACAGCCCAGATCTGGTTGGCAATAAGGAGTCCTTTGGAGGTTCTGATCCAGGAAATGTCATGCTCAAAGCTGTCTTTTACAGCCTAACTCCCCAGTCCAGATGAAGATAGCTGTAGAAGGATGGAGATTAAAAAGTGCACGAGGAAAATCTACTGATTATATAACCAGATTGAATTTCCTCTAATTTCTGATGAAATGAATAGTTTTATAGGAAATCACTTTCTGACTAGTCAAGAATTGGTTTTTACTCCCAATTAGGTGCTACTGGAATTAGCATATGTAAAATCAATGAAGAATCACTGTATAAATGCATCTTCATTTGTTTACAGATAGCCAACACTCCACGGAGAAAGAAGGGAAGCAAAAGGAAAAAGACAAGAAGAGAATTCATCTGTTTCAAGGATGGTTCTTGGTGCTAAAAGGAACAGGCCTCAGGTGGATCAAGTCCCCTCAGCCTTTCTGGGGAGAAAGGCTGGACTTGGCAGGGCCTGGGTTCCATTTCCCTATTTCTGGCTCCAAGTAATCTCTGTTCTTGGGGAAATTCCAGGTTAACTTCCATGTGATGGGAAAATGATACTTACCTTGCAGGGTTTCATTTAAAATGCTTCCCACCAAGCCTGGCTCACAGTAAGGAACTGATGAATGGTAATTAAAGCTACCACATTATTGTCAGTTTTTATGTACTTCTCTGATCCCATCTCCTACCACTTTCCCCACATTCACTGAGTGCCATGCACACATGCCAAGCTCATTTCTGCCTCATATTCTTTGCATCTGCTGTTCTCTTCGCCTGACATAATATTCCCCCCAGATTAACACATGACTGACTCTTCGTCAACATTCTTGTCCCCCGTCACAGGGGCTGACCTCCTTGAAGCTTTTCTGACTGCCCCAAATAACGTCCACACCCCTGCCTCATCTCAATTTTTTTTGTTCTTTATAGCACTTGTGTGTATCTAAACTTGTCTAATTCATATATATATGTCTCCTTGTTTATTTTCTGGCTCCCAATGAGGGAGCAGAGATCTTATCAGTTTATTTATTAACGGACCTCTGGCAACAGGCCTTGGCACATAGTAGGTGTTTAAAAAATATGTTTCTCTGAACATTGACAGAATTAAAGTATGTAGCACACAGAAATCACCTAGCACATGGTGAGTACTAAATCAATGTTCATTCCTCCCCCTTGCATGGGTCCAGAGAATGGCTGCTCCAAAGTGAAGAAAGACAATTTGGAAGGAAAACAAAAAAGGGTATAGTCGTCCAAGGCTAGGCTAGTCGAGTTTCTGAGGTCTAGTTCTCTGCCTTGACACAGCAGATACTTCACAGGAGGTGAAGGCTCAGGTTGTCATTCTAGATGGATGTTTCAGGAGATGAGGCATATTCTGTATGCAGTAAGAGGTTCTGCAAATAAGTGGACAGGTGTGATTCTGAGGAAAGTCATCAGGAGAAATAGCTCACAGGAGTCTTATGAGTGCTTTAGAATAATTAAGAAGGAGGGAAAGCCAAGCACCATCACAGACTTTCAGTGGAGAGTGCCTGGTCCAGCTGCCTAGGGTTTTTGGATGGCTTATAATGAGTAGAGATGAGGGACCCAGATCTACCTGTTCCCCATCCTACTTTGACCTATTGCAATGGAGTTCCAGGTAAATTTGTGTATGAAGAACGTATTTTGATTTGAAATCTGATTCTTGTCCACTCTCTGCATTTCATATGTGAGATGATGGTGGCCCCAAGGACTGAACAGAAGAACTGGGGTGAGTACCCTGCCCCTGACTGCTGATGTTGGTCTTTCCATTGCCCCATACTCAGAAGAGTTGGGACCTGGATTTCATTGACATGTACTCTAGGCCTAAAATCCCAGGAGCTCCATGGCAAGGGAGCTGGACTCTAGAATCCTGGGTTGTTCAGGACACCAAAAAAAGGAGGCACATGCTTAATAACCTCAATTCAAGACCTCTGAATATAGAGTACAACTGTCAAGCTGACTTGAATGGCTCCTATGGCATATGCCCTGAGTGTGGCTGGGTTGAATCCTACCCCATCACCTGCTCTTGGGATGACCCACGTAAGAGAGATCTGTCCTAGCACTTGAGGCGGACAAAGGTGGCAGACAGACAGACAGGTAGAATTACATTATCTAGGAGTCCTGGACTGCTGTCTTTACCTTGAGGAGAACCTGATACTGGAGACGAAAAATTCTCCAGCTTCGAACGCCTGAAGCTTCTGAGGGATGAGTTGGGCTACAGAGATTACAGAGAAGCTGCACAGAACTGAGGCATGGAATTGACTTTGGCATTTTATTGTGTACTCAAAATTCCCTTAATAGTTTTAAGACTTTAGATTTCCCTCCATATATAATTTCTTAAACATGTACAGAATGCACAAATATAAACATGTGTAATTTATTAACGTTTATCAATAAATAGAGAGACTTTATCAATGAAGAAAACAAGTCTTTGTGGGCTCCTGTTTTTCCTAGAACACATTCTGGGGAACTGCATCAAAAAGTGGATTATTGTAAAGCCAAGGGTGCTTTCCATAGAAACAAATTAGAATCAGGGGTCCTAGTACTTCAAAGCTTTAGCTTCAAATAAATCAGAAGCATAACTAACAATTTCATAAAAACAAAAATACAACCATCATTAAAACTTGTAAGCCTTTGAGTTATATAATTAAGTTCCATGTTCTGTATAATGGGCACACATGTACTTTATATGTTGATTACACAAAGGGACTCAGTTTGCTAGAAACTGTATGAGTGGCCCCACTTGTAATTCTGCTTTATTAAAAATGTAAACAAAATTAAGATGTTAGCTAAATAACACTAAACGATAATTAATAATAATTTACATAGACTATCAGATTAGGAAAAAATCTCAAAATTATCTGGTTCAGTATCTTAGTAGACTCTTTATGTAACATTCTTGTTAGCTGGTCATTCATGATCTGATTTATGTTGGAGGGTTCTTTTCACAGGGGATTCTATAGAGAGAGAGAGAGAGAGAGAGAGAGAGAATTTACAGGGTGGGGATAATTTCGATGACCCAAGTCTTTTTCCTCTAAATAAATGTTTTCATGGCAAAAAGGCATTTGAATTTATTCCATGTGACTTTGAAGTTACATGAAAAATTAGACTCATTCTCACCAAAGTTAGTCTGTAGTCCCCATCTCTCTCCATCCACCTCTTTACTTTGAGAACAACAAAATCCCCTCAATTAAGAGTTTTTGTGATGTATAAATTTGCAATGTTTGTGTGTTTTGGGTAACCTAGAATAACTAAATGCAGAGGGGTGAATTTGGAAGAATGGACCCCAAAAAGATGATCACTTGGTATTGTTTTTCAATACAGAAAGCTCACTCTCTAAATTGGTCCACCTCTTGGTGAAGAAATTCTTAGTCCTTGAGCGCCCAGGAGCATCCAAAGTAACCCAAAGTCATAATAAACAGAATGTCATTTTATGATTTACAGAACATCTTCACAAAAATTATCATATTTTTCTCCACAGCAACTTCATGAAGTAGGCAGGAGAGATTGTTTCTGAGGCCAGAGAGGTCCAGTTATTAGTTCAGGGTCACACAGTAAGTCAGCAATTGATTTAGTGCCCGTGCTGCTTCTCTGCTGCACCCATCCTTACTGTGTGCTCACAGAGGTTGTGAACAGCGTGTGCAGCAGCCAGACAAATAGTGTGAGTCTCACTGCCAGGTTCAGGGCCTTGGGGCTCAATACCTTGTTGCTCCCTCCTTTGTATTAGAGAAGGATCATCCTCAAAAAGGTGGTTGCCTCCTGTGCCCCAATCTCATTAACGGCAGAGGAACAGTGACTTAAAAAAGCACAGGGGATTGGTCCATCCAGAGTCAATGTGCAAGTAAGGACTTAAATAAACTTTCTTCATATATGACGAGAATAGGTCCCCAGATGAATCTGCTCCACGGATCAGTGAGAGCCCCAGCCTACACCAGGAGCATTTCAGCGTGGCGCAGTCTTTCTCAGCAGCATTTGGGAGTCCCGAGTCACATTTCTCATTAGAGGCTTTCCCCCTTCCCTAAGGAATGACTTTCTCCACAACAAAATTGTAAGCCTTTGCAGGGCACATAATTTTTTTTTTTTTTTTTTTTTTTTTTGTATTTGGGTGGTTTGGGGCAATCTCCTCTTCCTCATTCCAAGTCTCTTTCCAGTCTGGTGCAATTCCAGAACTAAAGTAAACGTCAATGGAAATGACACCTGACTTCTTAAGCAGCAGGAACAAGGACAGTATGATGAAGTCCTGAGATGCTATCAAATCACAGCCAAGACCAAAGTTGAAACCTCACACGGACGGCTCTGGGATGTGGCGGCGTTTACCTCCCTGGGACCTTCACTCTGGGGCAGGTGGTAAGAGCCATGAACTTAGCTTTGAATGAAAGACATCCAGGTTTATCTGAAGGGCAAAGCTGGCAAGGTCAAGGGTCTAGAAGGCCCAAATGAGGTGGCTAGTTCCTCTGAAACAAAGTCAAAAGGCAGGCAGGCCACACCTTTCTGAGGTAGCTGATGGCTATAGCAGCATCCTGTTGTCACAGAAACAGAACGGAATCTTAGAGATCCCCTGGTCCAAACTTCCGTTGACAGATGCAGAAAGTGAGGTCCAGGGATGGAAGGGCATAGGTCACGATTTCCCACATGTTAGGAGTGGAGCCAGGGCTGGAATTCGGGTCCTCTGACTTGAAGTCAAGCACTGTTTTCCACCGCAAGCGCTGCTTGGTTCTGCCTCCTCCACCTGGGGAAACTGCAGTGAGTGACACGTCTCGGCAGGGTGCGCCTCCAATTGTTCTCTCCTTTGGGAGCAGCAAGGCCAGATTCAAGGGTTATAAATTGGTACCATGGGCTTTGCTACAAGCTCGTGGGAAAGATTCCAAAGTCTTTCAATAAACACTATGATGCCGCCAGCCCTGCCCAAGGCGCTTTAGGAGAGGATTTGTTCCAGGAAAGCGAGCGTTTCAGAGCAGGAGGGCCTGAGGCCATGGCACTGGCAGGGAGCTGTCTGTCTTCAGCTTCCCTCCGAGGTTGCTGCAGAGACTGTTTTCCTCTGAAGGATCTTTGCCCTGTTTCTTCCATGGTGAATAAATGGAGCATGTCCTGAAGAGAAGGACTGACATGGACATAAGGCAAAGCAAGTGGAAGTCTGTGACTGATATGGGGGGCTGGCCAGGAGGATGCACATTTGGACCCACATTCCGGGAGGAAAGTGTATTAGTGTCTGGCACAGAGCAGGACAGAGATGAGCTGGTGAGTAGTTTGAACATGGCTGTGACAGACACAAACAAGCAAGAGATGCGTGCTTTTGGAACACAACTCTGACCAAGGCAGGTACAGGCAGGATGTGTTTTGACAGTGCATGTGAGCAGGCACAGCAAAGAAGGAATATTTGCGGACATCTATGACTGAGATAGGACACAGTGAGTGATTGTGTTTGAAACATGAGCGAGACAAACCAGGCACAGTAAGGGGATATACTGGGGACAACAGAGACTATGAGGCCAGGGTGACTATGAAGCCGGGAAGTGGGAGTGCTAGGAAATAAAAAGATCCCTTCAAGGGGGATCTCTGGAGGAGAACCCCCAGTGAACAAGGGAGCCCTCCTGTCCCCTGCCACATGCTGGAATCCTGGAGGAAAAGCCCGATGGGCATGGGGTGCCTGCACCAATGGATGGAATGCTGGGTGAAGAGAATACCGGGTGCAGTCAGGCACGAGCAGCAGCTTAGGACCTGGCCCTCTCTTGGAGGGATGGCTGTCTTCAGGGTCACTGCCCCAGGGGCCTAAGTGTCACTGCGCTGAGCAGCCACCAAAGGAGAAGTTGTTGGGGGGTGGGACTGACTCTCCCATTGGCCACCACACTCCACTGCATCCCTAGAGAGGGGAAAAGATCACAGAACCTCAGAGTTGGAACGGACAGATAGGCTGGTGAAAGAGCCCACCCACTGCAGGAAAGCCCCTTGTGCCATGCAGATGGGTAGTTGTTTAGCTCCTGCTTAGGAATCTCCACTGACCGGCCAGGCCATATTATTTTTGAGCAACTTTAGCTATTGGCAAGAGCTTATTAATGTTCTGCCAAAATCAGCCTTCCTACAGCTTCTACCCTGTGGAACTACTATGCCCTCCAGGCCCACTCAAAATTCTTCCCTCTACTAATTATATCCTCCAAGTTCTCTCTTCTCCAGGCTACACATTTCCATTTTCTTTAATAGTTCATTATATATTATGGTTTCCAGATTATTGTCCATAATGGGCACTGTCCTCTAAACACAGTCCTTATTATAATTATCTCTCTTGAAATATAGTACCAGGAAAGAGCCCAAATTTACACAGTGAGCCTGATTTATGTCACATACTTTTTATCATCAATTTAGTTCACGTCTATGAATGCAGTCAACATTAAGTTCATTTCTGACAATGGTAATATGCTATTGGCTTATATGTTAAGCTCATTGCCAACTTTTATCTTTTTGAGACAAACAGCTGTCAATTCTTGTGGTTCTTTATTACATTGGTGCAGTTTATTTTATTTATTTATTTTTTATTTATTCACTCATTCATTCATTTAGCCAAAATATAGGACATTTGTCTCAGTTTAATTTCATTTTATTGATTTGGTATCATTTTAGTCAATTGAGATCATTCTAAACCATAACAATTTCAACATTCAAGATAGGATTATTTAGCACTGACTCAAGCTAGACTTTAAGGATTCTACCAACACATAGGGAGATCAGATAATCTATTGCTACCTAGATTTTTCAGTTTAGTATCATCCGCTTCTTAGATCTTCAATCTTCAGTCAAGAGAAAAACTACTGATTGAACAGGGCTAAACCAGAGAATTGTGGTACCCCACCACAGACTGCCTTCCCAGCAGACAGGTAACAATCCGTGTGCCTGAGAATGGACCCACCCATGGAAGGTTTTATGTAATGCCTTGCTGAAATGTCTCTGTCGAGCAGTAAATCTGTCCTAATAGATAATGAAATTAGTTGGCATGAATTATTTTGTAATGAAACAACACTGACTCTTGCATACAAATCATTTGTATAATAACTGTCTTTGAATTTTGATAAGGTCTGTTTCAAGCTATGAGTCTACAGTTTCTGCAGTCTAGCTTTAATCTTTCTTTAAGAACTGGGACAATATTTACTGGTCTCCAGGCTGCCATCATATCCTGAGTCCACAAAAGAGCTCCAGTCAGAGGTCTTATCAACCAGTTCCTTTAATCCCGTGAGAAATAATACATCTTGGCTCAGAGACAGTTAAAAGTTTTCCGTCAATCCCAGGCAGCAACTTTTTCCCTGTGATGTTCTCTTCTTTCCAGTTGCAAGATTATTCTTACTAAAGCAGAATATGCAAGATTTCGTCCCTAAATAATGAGAGCTATTTCTGGGTTTTCTACTTGCTCTAAACATACCTTTTGATTCATCTTTGGTTATACATTCCTTCTGCCAGATTTTCCACATGCCATTCTTCAAGTATAAGCTCTCTAGAAAACTCAAGATGTGGCCTAATGTCTTTACATACGCCCCACATTTTTATCTGTTTTATTCACTGAACATATCTATTAAAAGAAAGAATGAATGAACAGAAAGGAAGAAAGGAAGGAGAGAAGGAAGGAAGGAAGGAAGGGAGGGAGGGAGGGAGAAAGGAAGGGTTTCTCATTTCTCACTGGCCAAATTCCCTTTGTATCATACTTATTATTATCATTATTAGCAACAATAAAAACCACCACCCATTAGGGCAGCACCTGTGTGCCAGGCACTGGGCTAAGTGTGTTATATGCATTAATTCATGTATTTTAAACCCATTTAACAGACAAGGAAACTGAGTTTCAGTTTAAATAATTTGCCCAAATTTGCTCAGTTAATAAATGGCAGAATCAGACCTACATTCCAGTCATTTTTGATTCCAAAGTCTGGGCTCTGAATTGTCCTGATACACAGATACACTGTCACTCATCATCTTGAGAACCACCACTAAGTTCAGTGTTCAGGTTCTGCTGTCTCTAGCATCTCCTTGTCCCACTATGATGGACTCAGGGTAAAAGGAATATGTATGTGGGTGTATATTATATCCTTCCCGTGGGAAGCCTACAGTATAATGTGTCTCCTCCTCTTACTGAAACACAGTGTAACTGGGACGTTAACATGGGACTCTTTCCTGCTAACCCCTCTTATCCACTAAAGGAACATCTTTGCCAAGAGGCGTATATATTTTCCGTGATTCAGAACCAGGGAGACTAGGTAGAAAAGGAAAAAGAACCTGCAGAGTCAGGAGGGAAGTAGAGAGAGCAGAGGAAGGGGCTAAGTGAATAAACATAATGAAGAATGAGGAGAGAGGATGGAAGACAAAGCAGGAAGACCTGGGCTAAAGTGAAGCATTGAGTTGGGTACGTGGAAGGCTCCAGAGCAGTTGGGGAGCATGGAGGAGGCTCTTTGAGAAGTGTTTCCAAAATGTTGTATTGGTTCTCTCATATAATCCTTCCAAATATTCAAATAAAGACTGAGATTTCTGCAGAATTGCTAGTGGGTGCCTGGTACCACTCCTTTTTATTCAGGCAACATCAATATAGCCCTTGCCAAGGAGAGAAGTCATGAATAAAGGAAAATGGCCCAGCCTCTTAACTCCAAGGAGGACTCACAACCAACTCCCTTTAAGTAGGGAAAAAGGAGACTTGAGAATAATGCTAGGGTGATCTTGTGTCCTGGTTGTGGCCTGTGTCAGTCTCAGTTTACACTCCTGTACTAATCTAATTGTTCACAGTTAACAATTTAATATCATCTGCCTTTTAGGTCTTCATTCAGGATACAAAGTCACGGTGCAATATGCTGCACCCCAAGAGACCTCAACCCATACAATGAATCACACTCAGGAGGCACAGCTTTAACACTCAGTGAGCCCCTTTCACTTTCAACTGCAAGGCCACCTTACTAACTCAGCAATGTGAACAATAAACCAGAAGACAGGAACCTGGATTCCAATGCCTTTTTAGCCTCCATCCATGCATGCCTCTGAGGACTTAGTCCCTTTCCTGTGCCTCATTTTCCCCGTTCTTTAAACAAGGAGGATTATCTGTAAGATCCCTTGCAGCTCTGACATTCTGGTTCTATGAGGAGTAGAGATGGTGGGTGACAAATACAGACCTTCTGATTGGGTACCAGCTGGGTGTGGGACTGTTCTCCAAAGCTGTGGGTAATTGCTTCAAATTTGGCTTTAATATTCTATTGTTAGTATCTGATACTTTATATTCTGTGTGGAGGGAAGAGGTTTCGCTGGAAACACAGGGAGGATAATTTTTGGATTTGTATTAAAGAATTTGAAAGACCTCAATTTCTGAACCTGTGAAGTTACACTGCAAAGCTGTTAAATGTATCTGGTTAGGATAGGATAGGGAGGGCCTGAGATGCCACAACTTAAAATGCAGCGAGACCACAACTGTCCTTCCTTAAACATATGCTTGATCAGAAACACTGGCAGAGCCGCTCAAAATTTCTGATGCAAAACATCATTAAAAAAGAATCTCTGATATTTTTACAGACTTAAGATGCAGTTTCTTGTTTTAATAGTTTTAGTAAAATCCTCTACAATTTATGAAGCATTTTTGTATCATTTTCCACATTTAATGTTCAACACAAACCTGTAAGGAAGGAAAGTAGGTACAATGTAGGGGCATGGATTGATTGATGGGTAACAGTGGATCTAGTGCTATAAATCAGGTGTTCTGCCTCCCAAATCAGGAATTCTGTCCGTTGGGAAACATGGAAATCATTTGTACAGTGGGAAGAGTTTTGTGATGAAGTTTAATATTAATGGTTGACGAAATAGAGTTACAATTCCCTTTGTTCCAGAAGAAGAGGGAGGAGGAGGAGGAGAAGGAAAAAGAGGAAAAGATGAGAGAGATCACTAGCTAAGTCATCTTTCACAAAATTGTTCAGAGACTATGTGCATCAGAATTATCTTGGGTACTTATGAAATACAGATTCCCAGGATCCACATCAGACCTCTGACAAGAGGGTGGGAGTGGGGAGTGGGGAGAGGGCAGGGGTGGAGCGGGGAGAGGGCAGGGGTGGGGTGGGGAGGGCATAAATCTGCATTTTTAAAAAGTGCTCTCACATAATTCTTAGGCACATGGGAGTAAAGATTCCCTGAGGAGGTGAATGTCCAGTTATTCTACTCACACCTGAGGCAGAGCTTAGCACTGGAGACAGGGGGCAGTAAGAGAAAGGACAAGTGAGTGGGAAGGGCCAGAGCTAGCAGTATGAGACATTCAGCGATTCTGCACAAGGGATCAGAAAGGAAGCATTGACATGCATGCAAAGAGTCCATTTTAGCAAAGTGGACAAGGGGTATTTGTTGGCTTTTATGACACTGATGATGAAACGAGAACAGACTTGGTGATAAATCATGAAAACAAGGTGGCAAAAAATGTAAAGAGATGCACAAAGCAATATTTTTTAAGGTGCTTTTCATGTGATGAAAAAATAGAATGCTTGGTTACAATTAGCTGATAAAAACTAATTGAACTGTTTACAAACAGTAAGCACATAAACTTGTACTAATTTATCAGTAAATTCAATGGCTCAAAAGGTGATGGCCTAGGCCAATTTCTTCATTTGTCTTTAGATCACTATCAACCAGAACAGAATATTGACTCTGGAAGATCCAGTATTTCCCAAACATGGGATGTTTTCCACAGGTGATATGCCAAACAAAGAGGCACAACGTTAAACAATCTGAATCACAGTAAGGAGATCCAATACTTCTTTCACTCATTCTGCTCATTTTAAAGAGACGTACTCAGTTTGGCCCCACTCTGGCTTTAACAATTCTCTACTACCTAATAAAATGGAGAGCAGGCCTTTGACTCAGAGCCTTTGGCAGACAATATTATTAAATTTTAATAGTAAAAAAGTTATGCAAATAATAATAATTTGTTTTGTTTTCATTGTATTTAATTTTAAAATCATCTTCTCTACATGATTTTTCACTTAAGGTCATAATAGAGAGTTTCATTTACAAACAGATTTACTTAAATTAAAAATGTATTTAAAGATAAATAGTAAATAAATAATAGCATGGGCAGAATGTTGATATGGGTAAAAATTGTGAAAATAGCAGGCAAATGACAAAAAACCCTATCAGATGAGAAAATTTAATTGCAGGGAGCACACTGTCTTGACAAGGACATAAAGCAATGCATCCTCAGGGTGGGAACTCCGGGATCTTTGTATTATTTTGTGCTGCTTGCAGAAAGAATCCCAGATAGCTAAATTTGCACAGTTTGGAATGTTTAGCTCTGGACAAAACGTATTCTCAGGGGCTCTTTAATTCCATCACCAGCCTCAAGATATGTCCATGTTTCAACATGCCAAAGTGCAAGATCAAGTCAGTACGCATGGCTTATTCTAATCCGAATGCACGTCTATTTCTCAATGTGCACATATAATTAAGGTCAAACCAATCTCCTTGTGAGGCCTTTTTCCACTGTCTACCACAGTTCCTAAAGGACAAATAAAAGACTGGAACTTTGAGTCTGGGGGATCAGACTGTCTGCCTGCTTCTTCTGCTGAACTATTCTGATATGACAGAACCTAAAAATATGTAGGAGAAAATGCCTTAAAAGTATGGATCCATGATAATATCAGCCAATATTAATTGAGTGTTTATTATGTGTCAGTGATTGTGCTAAACTAATCATGGATTATCTCATATAATTTTCACAACAATCCTATCACATAGGTTTTATTATTTACAGGCTCAAGTTGTGTGGAATGAGGCGTAGTAACTTGCCCAAGTCAGATCATCTAGGGAGAGGTGGAGCCACCAGCTGACCCAGGCAAATCCAACTCAGAGTCTTATTGTACCAGCTTCACTAAATGTGCACCTTCACTGAAGAGGCACCCTCGGCTCTTAGACACTGCAGGTAGGAAATGTCCTGCTCTCGAGAAGCTGTCCAGGTGAGCAGAGGGTGTTTTAAGTGCATAAAATTACTTAAGATCCCACAGGATGAGCTGAGCCTCCAAGAAAAAGAGAAGCAGGTGGTGTGAGAGCCCAGAGGAGGAAGTGGTTAGGTCCAATATTCAGGGGGTAGGGATTAGGAAAGTTGAGAGAGCTCATATTGGAACTGTGCCTCAAGGAATGAGTAGGCTTGTGCCAGGAGGGAAGGTGAGAAAGAGCATTTGGGACAGCAGAAGTAATCCAGAGGCTGGAGAATTCACTATTTATCTAAGGAAAACTGATCAATCTTGCATGCTTATTGCATAGGAAGTTAGGTCGGGGGAGAGTTGAGGGAAATGAGTTGGAAAACCAGACTGGGTCAGGCAAGAAGGGCTTTATGTGCCCTTCACCATCTGCCCACTGCAAGTCACACTATATTGCTCAAGGCTATTCTATTACAGCTCAATCCAGCTGGCATTTACAGTTTAAAATCCCGCATGTCTGAATGGCCTTAACATCCTCTTAAACGATACACATGAAGTAGCTTCTCTCTCTATGGCTATATTATACACATAGTCCCAAAAGAAAACCAGAGGCAAAAAAATTATAATTTGCAACCCAGCCAGTGTCTTGCCTTGGATGATAATAAGTTACCCCTCACTGGGAAGAGAGACAGACAACTACCTACTAGGTAAGCTGTAGAAGAGATCACTGCATTGGTTGGGATATTTGACCAGATCACTTCTGAAGCCCTTTCCATGTCTAAGAATCAAAAGTTCTGCATTATTTCAAGAGTTTTTAATTAACTAGCATAGCTTAGTGGTTAACAGCAAGGGCTCTGAAATTAGGTGAACATGTGTTAGAATCCTGGCCCACCACTCACCAGCTATAGGACACTAGCCAAGTTATTTAACCTCTCTGAGTCTCAATTTCCCCATCAGTAAAATGGGGATAATAATACCTGCTCCATGGATTATATTAAGGATTCCATGAGATGACATATGTAATGCACTTAGCGCAATGGCTGGCATATAAAGCCAGTGTTCAGTAAATGGTAGATGCTAGATGATGATAATAAAGATGGTGACATCTGGACCAGGAAACCAAGTTATTCGTAGGCAACTAGTTATTATACATGACAATCATACACACACACACACACACACACACACACACACAAACACACTCCTTTCCCCAAAGTCAGAAACTCTAAGCAGGCAATGAAAATTCACAAATAGAAGAAAAATTCCATTACACCAGCCAGCAAAGGAAATAAAAGTTTGAAAAGAATAAAAGGAACATGAGTAGGCACCAAATATATTTGTTTGTCAGGTTTATCAAAATACAGATTCACCCATTTCTTAGAGAACAAAAAGCTCTCCAAGAACAATTCTAACTGTGAAATGTTTCCAAGAATCTTGTAAAAAATGAGAATGAGAAAATAATTCAGAAATCACTTTGTAAAAAGCAGGTCCTTGGCTCTTTGGTTGAATATAACCCAGAGCACACTCAGATATTTGTTTATATAACCAGAAGCCATCCACCAGGTTTCCTTGCTCAAGGGTTGGAGATGATTTCACAGCATTTCTTGGAGCACAGAAGCTAGAACTTTCTGCCTCACTCCCTTCCCCACAGTTCCCCTATCCTTGCAGTTGAAGTAATTTTCCTTCTCCTTCTGAACTTGTTGCTCAGGAACTATCCTGTACCTTATAAGGAGGATATTATGGTGATTTTGACCCCAAACCATTTCCCCTCAGACCCAGTTCTGACAATGAACCAGTGTTCCAGAAAAAGAAGCCTTGTCTTCTCAACCTAGTGTTCCTGCTTTTTTGCCTACTAAGATGATGATTATGATAAGGAGAACACAATATATCAATAAGTTACTTATCCCAGGCTCTATATGTACAGTATCTCACACCAGCCTCGTAACAGTGCTATGAGGCAAGAGCCACCTTTACTTCCACTTTTGTACAGGAAGAAACCAAGGCAGCAAGAGGTCAAGTAACTTGCCCAGGATCACGCAGGTTCAAAGTGGCAGGACCTGAATTCAGACTGAGGTCCATCAAATGCCAAGTCCTATGCTTTTAGCCATAACACTAAACTGCTTCATCAGTACTCTGATTTCCTCTAGATTGGGACCCTGCCTTACTACCTTCAGATCAGAGAAGCTCAGGTCTTAACTGTCCCCATGTGAAAAAGGAAGAACGTGAAAACCAGGTTAAGGGGATGTTTCTTTAATCTCAGTCCTTCTCCTTACAAATATTTAAACAGCAATTCCTTTCATACTAAAGCCTCAAAGAACAGAAATTTATCTGGATAGGTGGATATGACAACATTTTTCTCAAACAGAATCTCAGAAATAAAATCAACTGCTTAACCACTGAGCAGGCATCTATAGAACCCAGGAATGGATTCCTTCCTTAGATGTGTCTAAATTTCCTACTAGCCAGATTGCTAGAAGAATCATAAAGGAAAAGAGAATGGTCTCTGCAATTGACAAAATCACCTCTGGCACATCTCTTCCCACTGGTAACCTTTCCAGAAGGTCTCCAGCTTCAACCAAACAAAGTGCTACACTGGCTAAAGTAGGTTTTGCTCTCTCTTGTGTTTAACTGCACTGTGGGAGGACTTGGTGGTTCTGTAACTCACACAATCACAAAGAAAGGGTCTGAAAATCTCTCCTTTGACCTCTCACCCCTTCCTTGGCCATGTTGACAAATGATCAGTCAATGCTTCCAGTGACTGATGGTCCATCAACACTTCTAAGTGACTGGTGATCATCCAGTTTTCTCCTTCTACTTTATTAGGAACATCTCTTAGTAAGAGGATCCGTTCCATTTTGTGCTGAAATATGTATTCTTAAAACTTCAATCCTTTGTACCTACCTCTTTCCCTTGAGACCATGCAGAACAAATCAGATCCCTCTTTCCCAAAACAGCCTTCAGAGATATTAAAAACAACGCTCATGACCTGAATCTTCTTTGAGCCCTAAACTCATCATCCCCCATTCCTTACATTGTTCTTCACATGTCATGAATTCTGCAAAGAAAATCATGATGTTTATCCTCTCCTGGAGACACTCTACTTTGTCGACACCCAGAATAAGAAGCAGCTTTACCACTTCTATGGGCCAGAGTCAGGTGTCATTACAGTGTGGACTAAGCACACATTTACATGGGGATATGGTTTCCTAGTAGGTCTCTTAGTGTGCTTTGGAGGCGATTCCTTCCTGAACAGCTGCTCCAACTAAATCGGGAGGACTGTGTCTCTGGCAAGTGCATGCTGTAAGGGAACAAGCTCACAGAGCCTGCCTCGGAGAAAGGGCTTATCTTCAACATTACTACTGGCACTCTAACCACGGACATTCAGGGCCTTTCCTCTCAGAAATAATTGCCTTGTCTTGTCTTGGGAGTGGATGTGGATTAAGAGGAGCCAAAGGATGCAGGGGCTGCACTGTAGAAGGCAGATAAAAGCACACACAACTCCTGGCATTGTTCAAAGACCTCTCCTGCTGTCCCCTGGCAGAGGTAAGGAGGTTCTTTGTTGCAAATCCCAGAGGATTGGTTTAAAGCAGGGTTTTTCAACCACAGATTTATTTTGAAATTTGGGACCAGACAATTCTCTGGCAGGGGGGTGTCCCATGCATTCTTGAATGTTTAGTAGCATCTCTGGTCTCTGTCCACTGGATGTCAGTAGCATCCACCAGTTGTGAAAACCAAAAATGCCTTCAGGCATTTGCTAAATGTCCCCTGGTAAACAAAACTGTCCCCAATTGAGAACTACCAGTTTAAATCCAGACTATCTCAATAGTTTAAGACATGGAGCTAGACCTAAACTTGAAGCATTATCTATGCGAACTTTCTCATTTTATTGGTGCTGAGAGAAATGATAGCAATCAGTAAGGAATTAGAAGACAGGTTTCCTGCTCTTTCCAGTACACTGATGGTTCTCAATCCTGCTGTACATTAGAGCTCCTAAAACATATGCATTTCTGGTCCCCAACCAGACCAATTAAAATGGAATTTCTACATGTGGAACCCAGGAGCTCCCAGGTGACTCTAGTGTGCAGCCAGGGTCAAGGGTCAGAGCCCCACATCACACTGCCTCTATTCTTGACCTCTGATAAATCACCTTGAGCACCACTGGAGCTGGGTGTGGTTTGGGGTTTGCCCTGAAGTGTGACATGCACAGTGGGCACCAAACTCAGAGGGCTGGTACATGGAACCCTAACACCCTAGCAACAAGAGCACCTGCAGAGCCAAAGGGGGAAAACAAATACACATAGACTGTAACCAACTTGTTCGACAAGTTAGCATGTTTTATGTTGGATCAAAGAAATGCCTGCAGGTAATTTAAAAGCCAGAAGGCATATTCAAAATAACAGCCCCAACTGTTCAGCACAGGGCATGATGTACCCAGGAAACAAGTCTTGTCTCATGTTTAAACAATTATTTATAAACAGTGTGATTAATTTCATTTCATTCATTTCTGGCTTTTCTTCTAACAGAGGGAGCTCTGCGTTCCTTGTTTAAGGAGCAGTGTTTAGAACACAGAGATTTCTATTGACTCATTTCTTAAGAAATGCTTATCAGGAGGCTGAGAAAATAACTGGAGAAGTTGTTTGTTTTAACCAAGATATGAACAATGTTATATCTACGATTATAATAACAACAGTTACAGCAGCTTCCGTGCATGGAGTACTTTCTGTGTAACAGAAGCTGGGATCAGCTCTGCACATATGTTATCATATTTAACCTTAACAAAAGCCCTAGGAGATGGGTTCTAATATTATTCCCATTTTACAGGTGAGGAAACAGAGGTCTAGAGATGTCTGGTCACATGCTAAAGATTATATAGATAGTAAATGACAGATCTCAGACAGGACTGACATCCAGGTGTGACAGACTCCAGCCCCTATAGCCATTATGCTACATTGGGTCCGATGCCCCTTTGTTTACATACCAAAGTTCACCTTCCTCTGAGTCAGAGACAGTGGAAAGGATAATGCTTTAGGCCTCAGCACTTTAGTCCAGCAGTGGGCATCCTGGAGGACAGCTTAAGCCACTTGGTTACCAAACTTTTGCAAGTACACTCTGCAAACAGCACTAACTTTTCTAACCCTGAGTATCTGATGAGGCAAGTGGAGCTCTTCTGATGTTATTCTCACTGTTTTCCTGGTGTGATCTCAACAAGAACAATGTTTTGTGAGAGCCGCTTCAGGTTGGGATTGGGGAAGGACTTGAGGACAGGGCCAGCTTCATGGTTGTGTGACCAAAGCAGTCACACAGGAACCCAGAGCTTGGTGTAATGTTCTGCTTGTCCTCATCCTGGAACTCTCAATAACTTTATCTTTGAACTTGTGAACTGTGAGGGACAATGAAGCATGCATGTGAGCAGAGATGACACGTGCAATATGTGTGTACACCGTAGTTCCTTGCTGCCTCTCACGTTAGTGATGCCCTGTGAGCACAGAATTCTGGTAGACCAACCATACATAAAGAGTTACTAAGACTCAAAGCAAACACAACGTGAATACATAATGTATATTAAAGCATTTTCCTTTCTCCCATCGTTTTTCTGTCAGCAGCTTCTGTAACATGCTTACCTTATATTTGCTGAGTCTTGCTGAAGTCCCACAGATCAGGGGTCCACTACAACACTGCACTCATGTTTCCTATCAACACATCTATGACTGAGTAAGCAGATGGCTGGTGGCCCTGAGAGCCCGTGTTTTCCATTTGAACCAGAACTTGCCAGATGCAGAAAGAAGGCAGTGATTTTCTAAGAAAAAGGAACCATCAAGGAACCCTACCATGTCTTTTCCACATGCATTGCTTTCCTGTATTAGCCAAGCACTTATGTTGAAAATACTGACATAGAAAGAAAGGATATGATAGAGCAAATCATGGTTCTTTTCTCTTCAGTCCTTCTTTACTCCTCAGTAAGCTGAAGGGAGAATGTTAGTAGAATGTGTGTGTATCAAGAAGTGAAATAAAAACAGTTGCGTTAGTTTTGTGCACTGTCTGGTAAAAATAAAATACATAAGCATGTCTGAACTACAAAATACAATTTGTGTAACCTGTACAATTTTGGTGACTCCATATACAAGTTAAATGCTCTTATTTTTGCATTTAAAACTGTCAGTGCACAATATAAAGACAGATGGTAAATTTTCTGCTAATACTTTAAAATTGCATTTTGTTTTTCTACTAGAGAAAAGGTAAATAGCAAATAAAATACATATGACAAGTTGAGAGAAAGACTGAGGAGGAAAGAAAAAGGCTTTCCATCTTAATGCTTTTAACAGAAATGTGTTCCTGCCCTTTGAACCAGGGGCCCCACATTTTCATTTTGCGTTGGGGCTGCGAATTATGCAGCCAACCCTGGGGAAGACTGGGGGACAGAAGGCAAGATCATGCTCACCCAGCCTTGGTTTACCCAGATTAAGTCTGCTTTGGCTCAAAACAATGAGGCAAATGTTGAATCCAATTGTAGCCTCCGAAGTTCAAGGTAAAGGCCAAAAAATGGCTTTTAAATGTCAAACAGCTTTGCAACATTAGCAGAAACCTCTAAGGATCCAAAGTAAATCAAACCTAAATTATCTCCTCATCCATGGGTAATCTTCCAATCTACTATGTGAAAACCTTTATTTAAATGGGGAATTCTGATGGGGTGAAACTAAAAGTTGGCAAGTATCTACACAGTGGAAAAACAAAACAAACAAAAAACTATTCCAGCTAAGGAATTAACAAAAAAAAATTTTTAAATGGTGAAAATTTATTTGAGTATACACTGTCCATGTGAACAATAGGGTCCAGATAGGGTCTGATAAGGGCATCCATTCATTCATTCAGCAAACATATTAACTGAGCAATGTGCTACACCCTGGGGGAACTTTTGGGAATAAAATGGATGTTATCTGCCCTCAGGGACTGACAGTCTGACTGGGAGATAGATAATAAAGAAGTAAACAAGACATGAATACAATTATAAATTCTGATAACAAGAGGCAATAATGACCTGAAAGAATTTTTTTTCCTTCTACTGTTTTTTGGGGGAACCTCATTCTCTTTGCCTCTTTCTTACTTTCACTTTTTCCCTATCTTCATATTTTTCTTTATTGATTCCACATATAAATCTGAATATACTAATCTTATGCATGGAAATGTCAAAGACTTAATATAGCCTATCCACTAGAATCAGTTTATTTATTATTAAGCTCTGGTGGATAACAGGAGTTAATAAGTATGAGGGAAAATATACATTGTTTCCTTCGAGAGAGAAGGTTCAAATTGCTTTAGAGCTGTTTTGTCCATTGGAACTTTTTACGATAAATGAAATAGTCTACATTTGTACTGTCTAATCCAGTAGCCACTTACAATATGTAACCACTGAGCTCTTGGAATGTGGCTAGTGGTTACCCAATTGGACAGGGCAGGTCTAGAGACCTCCAGGTCAATGGAAAACCTTTTCATCAGGGGATTGAGGGTGGAGGATGGAGGATGACAGCCAAGAGCCAAGTTAGATAGGTAAGAAGTTCTTTGGGAAGTGCTTGAAGGAATGTTCAGCCTTCTTAGGAATCAGGTGAGTGACCTAAGTTTGAGCAAGATCTAAACTTGGAGAACCAGGGAAGACACTGAAGCCTGGCATGAGCAGAGAAACCCAACCACAAAGCTAAAGTTTGCATGTAAACTCTGCTTGTGCTACCTAACTTATAAATAGTCTGCTCTTACAACATACTTATCTCTCCCATGAGGACAGAGCTTTGCAGTTAGGAAAGCAATTGCACATCTATTATCTTGTTTGATTTTCACAGTGAGGTAGTGAGATAGGCAGGATAGGAATTATTTACCCAAGAAGCCAAAACTGGAATCCTCAGTGGATTTCACGTAGAGAAAAATCTCTGTCTAAAGTTACTGTCAGCATCCCGAGTCCCTACTCGGCCATGGATCGTCAGAGCTAATCAGCATAGAGACAGCTAAATAGAAGAGAAACTAGGCCAGGGGAGAAGGAACAGAAGCATTCCTTCATTCCCTTGTCAAGTCTCATGATGTTCCAGGTACTTTACTAGGCTCAGAGGATACAGCAGTGAACAAGACTGGCAAAATCCTTGGCATTTATCCAATGAACAAAGAACTCCAGAATCAAATCCCTATTTAACCCCAAATCAAATCAATATGGCTTATTCCTATCAACCTGTCACCCACGTGACTCTGTGTGGTCACAGTCTATATGTTCACACTATGCCTCCCAAGTGGGGAATATCACTTGGCTTGAAGAATGACTGAGCTGAGGCCAGGCTTCCAAAGGAATATTCTCCCAAATTTTACTGGTTAACATCAGATAAAATTATCATGTTTCTTCCTTCTGTCATTTGGATTTTGTACACACAATGTTGAACAGCAGAGATGACAAGGCATCCTTGTCTTATTCCTGACTTGAGTAGGAAAGCAGCCAATGTTTTCTCATTAGGATATTTCTTCCTTTCTCTGCTGTTATGTTTGATGTGAGTTTCCTAGAGTGGCAAAAGTAACTTCTATGAGACTAAGAGAGACGTTGGCAGATGAGGAAAACATAGTTATAGAATCAGGTTAAAGATGTGACAAGGAGAGAGACGCTGGCTCCAAATTCACTAAGAATCAGTTCATACACAGGATGAACCTGTTAGAATCCATTGTCCACATGCTGGCATTATGCCTCTTTCTTATATATGTGTGCATACAAATTAAAATAGCCCCTAGAAACATTTTTATGACAATAATTCATGTTTGGAAGCTATTTTTTAAAAAGACTATGTACCCGGGACTTCCCTGGTGGCACAGTGGTTAAGAATCCGCCTGCCAATGCAGGGGACATGGGTTCGAGCCCTGGTCCAGGAAGATCCCACATGCCGTGGAGCAACTAAGCCCATGTGCCGCAACTACTGAGCCTGCGCTCTAGAGCCCACGAGCCACAACTACTGAGCCTGCGTGCCACAACTACTGAAGCCCACACGCCTAAAGCCCACGCTCTGCAACAAGAGAAGCCACCGCAATGACAAGCCTGTGCACTGCAATGAAGAATGGCCCTGGCTCGCCGCAACTGGAGAAAGCCCGCGCATAGCAACAAACACCCAACGCAGCCAAAAATTAATTAATTAATTAATTAATTTTAAAAAAAGAAGAAAAGACTATGTAACGTACATATCTATAGGACAAACTATTTCATCAGCCAACCAAATGGTATCTTCACTTCTATTTTGATTGTGGGCTGGATATTCCCAAAGAAGACAATTATCCAACAGAAAACAACCGAACACAACTGCAGACATCTCTGCTACTGTGTATAATTAGTACAATCTGAGTGATCAAAGTCCTCTAAAAATGTCTTGCAAAAGCATATTTTATTTCACTGGCTACCTAACTGCTTGCTTAATAATAAAATGTCATGTAAGTCAAAGGGCTATGAGGACAGGACCAAGTATGGGAAACTTACTATTCTAAACCACTGAGGCCAGACTAGCTTGTTTTTAATTCAACCTGGAAAAGTACAATTCCTTTCTCTCAAAAAGATTTTAAGAGAAAAAAGTTCATAGTCTCATAGTGCTGCCATGAACTGGCTTTCCTCAATGTGAGTCTTGGGTTGTAGACTAAGTCCTCTATACTTTTTAGAGCCTCAGGGAAGATTAAAAAAAAAAAAACCAGATAATTTTCAATTTTGAGCATGTGAATCCTTCATAAAGCTGAAGATAATCATGAAGATATTTCATCAGCAAAAATGTACTGATCATTTGATTATATACTATTTTGCAGATACTGTGTGAGGGGCTAATTGGTACATGGAGAAAAGAAAGCCATAATTTCTACCCTCAAGGAATAATTGGCCTTATAGCAGTCAAATAAGGAACTCTATAATCAAAAGCAGCACAAATGCCATGAAAAAGAGTACTGTAAACAGGCCACTGCCATTCAGAAGAAGTAGAAAAGAACAAATGATCCAATTGAAAAAATGTGAAAAGGGTGATTTCTATAGTACAGTTTAGTCTCTATCCTGAGGTGAGCTAGTATTAAATTGATTATTTCTTTGAATAGTCAACGTGTACCCAGGGACAGGAGTCAATCTGAGATTACTAAGAATAGGGCCATCTGATCTAACCTTAGTTCCTTTATAGAAAAGAGATTGAAAAATGCCTGGATTTGAACAAGTTACTAATCTTCACGGTTTGCAGTCAAGATAGAGAAATATAAGCAGGATGGTAGAGTTGACGGATTGAAAAATATTTCACCAAATTTATCCAAATAGTCAAGATAAACATGAGAAGTGGTAACCCTATTCCTAACTCTAAGTGGGCTGGACCAGACTGAACTCTGGAATCAGAAAGACCTACATCTGAATTCCAGCTTCATCATTTACTACTTGTGTGAGTTTGGGCCAGTTACTTACTCTCTCTAAACCTTGGTTTTCTCATCTTTAAAATGACGATAATTATAATACCAAATTCTTTGAGTGTTGTAAAAATTAAATGCAATAATACATTCAGAATTCTTAAATACAGTAACTGGCACAGTCTTTTCTGGAATTATGTTAGGAATCATAATCATTATTAATATGGAAGGAGGTCTCTGGTGGCCTGCCCAGTACTTTGTCAATAGATGCCTTGGATGAGGAAATTGAAGGCACACTTATCAAGTTCCAAATTTTATATATGCAGCTATAAACTTGTTCAGGCATCATCTTACATTTCTGTGATTTATATTTTGCTCCTATGGTTGAATTTTACATTTATTTCAATTTAACTCTATATTTCCAATACTGGCTGATTGGTTCTCCTTTCTAAAATCTTTAAGTCTGCCTTCTAACATGTTAGTTTCCTATCAGAACTACAAAAAAGTGCCTGGATTTAGTAACATGGTAGATGATAGCTCTACTTATGGAGATAGGGAAGACTCAGGAAATTTGCGGTTGGGGTACGAGATATAGACGGATTCTGTTTTGGATGCATGAAATTTGATATTCCAAAGAAGTACATAACTGAGGTTGTCAAGGAAGCAAATTGGATCTTGTGGTCTGGAGTTTAGAGGGCAGCTATGACCTGGAGATATTAATTAAAGAGAGAGCTGACAGCATGACAATTGTATTTAAAGCTATGGATGGTTAAATCACACCAAGTGAGAATGTAGTTTGAGGAGAGTATCAGGAACCAAGCCCTGAAGAACTCCAACATTGAGAGGCCAGATAGAGAAGGAAGAACCTGTTAAGGATTCTAAGAAAGAATTGCTAGTGAGTTAGGAGGAAAACCAGACAAGTATGGTGTTTAGGAAAATTAATGTGGAAAATTTTTCAAGAAGGAAGTGAGCCAACGGTAAGAGGTCAAATAAGAATAGTTTTTTCAAAATTTGAAACTTCTGTAAGACAAAAGTTAACCAAAGTTCAAAACCAAGCAGAAGATGGGAGGATGTATTTGAAAATTATATAACAAAGGATTAATATTTGGACTATAATAAAGAACATCCAGAAATTAATCAGAAAAATAGAACAAAGTTGTCAGATAAAGTACCAAACATATGAAGGTGCAGTCAATAACTAATTTAAAAGAGGTTCAATCTATCAAATCATCTGGGAAATGCAAATTAAACGAAAGAGCATATTTTAAATTAGTATATTAATAAAAGATGCACAGTATCCAGTGTTGGTGAGGGGAAGGAGTAGCAGATACTCTCACACCCTGCTGATGAAAATGCAAAGCACTATGGTGCTCTGGGAGGTCAATTTCATGGTAAGCATAACATTTTTAAATGCACATACATGTCAATAGTGCGATTTCACTTTTGGTAGTTATCTGAGAGAAATAATGGCATATGCACAAAGAAATGTGTTCCAGGGCATTAAAAATAGTACAGTTTGTAACAGCAAAAGATTGGAGACACCTACATATCTGCTAATGGGAAATAATTAAATAAAATTTAATATGTATTTTTAGTACAGAAGATTATGGAACAGTTAAATAGAATGAGTTAGATTTATATGTTCTGAGGTGGGATGATCTCTAAAATACATTGTTAATGGATAAAAAGCAAGGTGCAGAAAAGTACACACAGAACGGCTCTATTTATGTAAAATGAAGGGAGAAAAATCTATGAATTTGTATGTTTTTATGAATGTTTGTAAATGCACTGAAAAGATTTCCAGACTAGTGGTAATTCTTGTCTCTGAGGCTAGGGGTAGGATTAGCAGGATAAAAGCTGATTTTACTTTTTATTGTTTTGGTTTTATATTTCATGAACTCATGTGAATTTGTTGATGTCCTACTTGCGGGACTTTTAAGAAAAACACACATTTTCCTTAGATTGTGTTAAGTTAAAACAGTTGATCTGGAGAATTAATTTTATGGTTTGTTAATTTACCCATGAAGCAACATATTGGGTTATTTGTTATGTAGCAGGAAATAAAACAGGCAGGATTCCTGTCCTTGCAAGGCTTACACTCTAGTGGATTCAAGTTTCAAATACTTTTCTCTTCTATGTATAGGCCACCCCCACTCTTATAAGATTCCTCACCCCCACAGAAAAACACCTCAGACCAACTTTCTTTACTTCTCATGACCTCAGGAAGAAATAAGTGTAAGGAATAAAGTATGAAGAATATACACATAAGCCATCTCTAAACTGCCATCTCTGCTTAACAATCATGCTGCAGATTTCCAAAAGCAGCAGGGATAAAATAATATAGTATTAGTAAAATAGGTTTCTTGGGATGCCCTAGAAACCCTAAATTCTTTCTATGACTGTTTCTACGGGAAAAGGCACCAGTTCTAAACAACTGACTTAGTAAATGCACTGCTGGAGCATACTCTGTAAGTAGTCAGCAGCCTGTACTCAGGCAACTGCTAAGCTTAAATAGCTAAAAACTCGCTGGCACCCGCACAGAAGTTCTTGTACACACACTTTACTGTTGGATCCTTTCTATGACACTGACGAAGGCACAATAATTAAGAAAGAATGACAGCCTATAGGAGTATCCTTTGAGGCCTTTCCACCAGCTGGAATCTCAACATCATACTAGGCTTTAGCTACAAGTCTGCCCACACTGGTAGCAGAAAATTGAATTCATGCTTCTGAGCAGTCTCTGAGGCAGAGCACTGATATTTCATAGCAATTCCTATTTTTTTCTTCTTTTCTTACACATGCAGATGAAAAGTCCCCAGTTTTCAGCTGCCAGAAGAGCTAAATATTGTCATCATCAGAGAAATTAAATGCTTGTCTCAAAGAAGGAACTGCTCTTTGGAAATTCCTGTGCATCTCAGGGCAAAGGAAAAAACTGTCATTGACAATTCATCTTTGCTACAGGATGAATGTATTTATCACACATAGCTTTCCACAGCTGAGAACAACTCTAAGCCAGGGTAGCAAGAAAATTCTCAGTTTGGAAAGAGGCATCATGCCTAGTCACTGAACTTCAAAGTTACTCCCACCTCCGTCAACCTATGTGACCTTGTGTAAACCACCTGACCTTTCCACACTCTTTCATATTCCATTTCCTTCCTCATGCTGTTCTCTCTGTCTGGAATGCCTTCCTTGACATCTCCTCCAAGTCTCAAATTCTTATAAAATGCTGTTCTGTGACGTTTTCCCTGATTCCCTTAACCAAATCAGCTTCTTTCCTACTCATATCCCCACTCTACATTGTCCATACTTCCAATATATCATACATCACATAGCATTACTATTGCATATTTATCATTCTATTTATTTTAGTTTATCATGTTATTTTACGGCCATCTTAGGGTATCAGGTTATATGCTACTATTCACATTAGTAGTATTATGAGCACTTACTATGTTTCAGGCCCTATATGAATACATTATCCCTGTCATAAAAGCCTTATAAGATGGGTATCATTATTATTACCATTTTTTACAGTTGAAGAAAATAAAAATCAAAAGGGATTATACAAATGATTAGCAGTGGCACTGAGAGTCAAAATAAAGACTATTTTACCATGCTTTTAATCACTACCCTAAAATACTACCTATAAGTAGGAGTAGATAATATTTACTAAGTTCTTACTATGTGTCAGACTCTGTACTATGTGCTCTACATATATTAGCTAATTTGACCCTCAAAAAAGTCCGTGATGTAGAAATCGTGATTATGATTTTCATTTTTTTTAATGAATTTAAGGTTCAGAATGGTTTAATGACTTGCCCCAAATCAAAGAACTATGGAGGTTGGATTTGAATGTAGGTCATTCACCCCCAGTGCCTGAGCCCTTACCCACTACTCTATTCCATTAACAGATGGCAGAATTTTTTTTTTAACCTTTGAAAGTACTGCACAAGTTTTCAAGAATAATCTATCTGGAAACAGAAAACTGGAAAGTTACCTCTTCTGAGTCCTGCAAATGAGCAAAATCTAATAAGCCCTGAAGCACTCACCTTAGCACATGTGTGGATCCATTAATGGTTGTGGTTGAACAGGGGACAGTCTGGCCCAGAATGGAAGGTCTTCGGTAGCGTTCATCGTCACAGCAGAGGATGATGAGGAAGGCACGTCTAAAAGACTTATTCAAGAAGGCGTAGAGAAAGGGGTTCAACCCAGAATTGATGTAGCCAAGCCAGAGGAAAGCGGTCCACACCTGCCCAGGGACAGTGTAGTCTACGAATGGATCCACAATATTGGTGACAAAGAATGGAGCCCAGCAGAGGCAGAAGCAACCCATGATGATGCACAGGGTCTTGGCTGCTTTGGTCTCTGTCCTCATGCGATGAGTGCTATGTTGGTCTGCTGGCTGGGGCCTGCCCTCTGAGGGGGCTCCTGCCCGTTGTAACATCTGGATCTGGTGGGCATGCTCCTTAGCTGTGACATAGATGCGATAATAGGCCAGCACCATGAGGAGAAACGGGATGTAGAAGGCCACCACAGAGCAGGTGATGGCATAGGGCTTGTTGACCATGAAGATGCAGTACGTAGAGTTAGAGTTCTTGTTGAACTTCCTTTTTTCTATCTGAGAGAGGGAGAGAGGAAATGAGGAAGGAAGGGAGAAAGGGAAGGAAAAAGTGAACAGGAAGAAGCAGGAGGGGAATGAGAAAAATTGTAAGAAAAGGAAAAGGATAAAAAAGAAGAGAAAAGGAGGGTTTGGAAAATAGAAAGAAGGGGAGAAGAATAGTGAAGGAAAGGGAGGGATGAATAAAAGAAAAAGATGAAGGGAAAGGAAATAAAAAAGAAGGTTTATCAGCAAAGCTTTTCTTTTTCTTCTAATAAGCCTATAGCACATAGAACCATGATGGCAGAAAAGGAATATACTTTTGGCTGCTTTGGGTATTCTTATATCTCAGTATTTCCCATATAAAATTTAGAATCAGCTTATCAACTTCCATAAAAATCTTTTAGAATTTTGATTGGAGTTAGAATAGAATGACTGAGGAAAAATAACATTTTTTCAATGTTAAGTCTTCCAATTCAAAAACATGATAATTCTTTCCCTTTACCTAAGTCTTTTAGAATTTCAGTAATATTTTACATTTTTGTGTAAATGTCTTACACATCTTTTGTTAGATTAATCCTAAGTATTTCTATTTTTATTCTATTGCAAATAGTACTACATTAAAATTCTTATTCCTAATTGTCTGTTGCTAATACACAGAATGCAGTGAAAATTTTTTGTATATTGGCTATGTATCCAGGAACTTTGTTAAATTAGTAACTAATATTTCATCTTTAGATTCTTCTGAATTTTTTCCATGAATACTCATGTGATCTGCAAATAATGACAATTTCACTTCTTCCTTTCCAGTCTTAATACCATTTTCCTTGCATATTGAACTTGATAAGACCAACAGTACAATACTGAATAAAAGGGGTAATAGTGGACACCATTGTTACAGTCCCAGTTTCAGGAGAGGAGCTTTCAATATTTTACTATTAAGTATGGCACTTGCTGTAAGTTTTTTGTCAATGTGCTCTATTTGAGAAAGTTCCCTTCTAGTCTTAGTTTGATGAACTTATATATACTACCAAATGTAAAATAGATAGCTAGTGGGAAGCAGCCGCATAGCACAGGGAGATCAGCTCAGTGCTTTGTGACCACCTAGAGGGGTGGGATAGGGAGGGTGGGAGGGAGACGCAAGAGGGAGGAGATATGGGAAAATATGTATATGTGTAGCTGATTCACTTTGGTATAAAGCAGAAACTAACACACCATTGTAAAGCAATTATACTCCAATAAAGATGTTAAAAAAAAAAGAATAAATAAAATTTCTGTGTATACTTACACATTCATCATCATGAAAAAAATTATGATTGCATATTGAATTTTGTCAATGCATTTTTGGCAGTAATGAGATGATCATGTGGGTTTTCCCTTCTTTCTTTTATTCATACAGTGAATTACACTGATTGTGTTAAATTCCTGGCATAAACCTCATTTGTATTGGATACTGTGACATACTAGATCCCTCTTAAGAATTGAAAGACTTTTTTTTCCACCTATAAACTCTGCCTGCTGACAGCTCTTAGTTACCAGCCTTCTCTAGAAATAGTCCTTGGCTGAAGAGAGCTGTGTAACCCAATGACTCTTCCCTTCCTGAGGTCAGCATGCATGCAGTGTGAATATACACATGAATAGAGATATGTATCATGTATATTTTGATACATAACACACTATTTCATTCATTGTGTACACATTTAATATCCTGTCCTATAGTATTGATATATTGTAAGGTTATAGTATATCCTCCTATTGAATTGACATTTTTAATCATTACAAAATCTCTTTTTATCTAAGTATTACTTGCCTTAAGTCACAGGAATCTAACTCTATATTTCACCTAGGAACAAAGATTCATGATTCGCTAATTCAGTATTTGCAGCAACTTTATAGACCCTAATTACCATGAATAACAAGGATCAACTGTACATGTGTTATGAACATCTGGGTTATGCTAGTTTCTCTCTAGGCAGGTTCAATGTGCAAATGAGTAAAAAAGATATGAAATGCAATTATAATACCATGGAGCAAATACTAGGCATGTTAATAGTAAGCAGATGCCCCATTCAGTTACATGAAGTAAACAGGGGATGCTTCTATCTCACTCTCACAAATGAACAAAATTCCCTAGGTCATTCCCCTTGAAAATTCTACAGCAGAAGGTAAGAGTGCTGTACCCTTGTTACAAATTTTGATGCACAGAAGCTTATGCTTCCAAAGGCTTCTCCATTAGGGATTAAGTTTAGCACAAACATAAGAACATAGACTCTGGAGTCCAGTAAGCCTGGGCTTAGATATAGTCACCACCACTCCCTACCAATGTGACTTAACCTCTCTGACCCTCAGTTTCCTGAGGACAATGACAGGATTTACGTATACCATTATTGTGAGGCCTGAGAGAGATAATAATGATTAAATTAACATGGGGCTAGGCACACAGTAAGTGTTCGACATTTGTTGGCCATTATAATTATTATTCTACTGGTTATTGGACATTTGAATTTCATTTCCCCCAAGAATGATAAAAATGAAAGTTTGAAAGAAGAGGGAAAGGATTTAAGAAAATATCCATACAGTCTCCCTTGTACGGATCCCCTTTCACTTCTCCACTCCTCTGTGCCCAGCATTTCTTTCAGAAGCCCAAGGAACTCTCGTTCTGACATACCACATGCAAATCCTGGCCCAGCCTTGGTTTGGATATCCTTTCCTGGACAAAGAATAAGGCAAGATTAGGGGCTAGGAATGGGATGGAGAGAGGAAGGGGCAGCTCCTACTCTGACTGGTCCTCTTGGGCCAGAGCTCACTCTCAATCTCTCCTCCCCATTCCCCTCCCTACCACAACACGGTCCTGGGATCCATTTTAAAGTGACTGCCTGACAACTTCCTCAGGGAATATATATACCTGCTAATGGATCCAGACCATAGCTTTCGATCTTCATTACAAGTTTGATACTAAAAACATAGTATGTCAGAGCTGGAAACTCTTCATGAGCATCTAGACAGGGCTTGGCAGACGCCTTGCACCTGTGCCATGTGCTGTTCTCCTGCACCACTGGAAGACACTGTTCCCACTGAGGACCCATAAATTTTCTCATCACAGCCCTTTAGGAAGTGGGTCAGGGATGGAGCTGAGCTCAGGGTCCAGTTCTCTCGACTCCTGGCCCATACGTTCTCCAGAAGCCCCCACCTCCATGACAGGCTTTCTGTGGGTCACTGTAAGCCTCATAGGGTCTCAGCATGAAATGAGATGAAGGCCTCTTGGGGCACATCACTTCCCTCAGGCTCTGGAGTATGTCTGCTAAGCTCTGAACACCTGTTTTGCTATTCAATAGCTGTGCGACACTGGGCATGTTACTTCACTTTTTTGACCCTGAGTTTTCTCATCTGTGAAATGGGGGAAAAGTATTGTAATTTTCCCAAAGGGATGCTGTCAGGATTATATGTACTTAGTGTACTTTCTGGCATACGGTAAGCTTTTGAAAATGTTAGCCTGCTTTTTTTGTTGTTATTGTTGTTACTCAGACCGCTATCAGGATCTTTCTTAGAATATCCACCTAACCTGACATTGTTTATTTAGAATCCCAAGCAAACAAAGTTAGTCAGACAGTAAACCAGTGGGGTCTGCACGAGTACTTACCAAATCAATTATGCCAACGTTATTCCAGCCTTGCATTATAGGGAGAAAAGAGATAAACATGGGGATGACCCAGCAGCCTCCCAGCATTAATGCGATGCGCAGAGGGGTCATCTTGTTCCTATAGACCAAAGGCTGGCAGCAGATGGCATAATACCTGGAGAGGGGATGGGGGGGTGCCAAGGGAAAGGATGGATGAGAGGGAGAAGGAGGGAGCATAATTGATGAGAGAGAAGAGGGGAGAAGGATGGAGAAGGGCAATAAGAAGAGGAGATATTGGGAAAGAGGAAAATTAGAGGGGGAGGTAGAGAATAAAAATAAGGAAGGAAGAGAAAATAATGGGGGCAAATGGGGTGAGTGGGTAGTAGAGGAAGGGAAGGAGAAGGAGAGAGAAGTGGGAAAAGAACAGAGGAAAGAAAAAAGCAATGGTACAATAAGATATCATATTGGTCAAAGAGTTTCTGCTATTATAAATATAAACTTTAGATCATACATATGAGAACCAGGCATTGGTCCCATATCCCTCTTCCTCTCCCAATATCTGAGAAGCTCAACATATACCTGAGGGTCTGCTCAGTCTCAGGCACGGATCCAACACTACCCTCATGCCTGGGCATTTTAAGAGCTTCTGTCCACCTCTCTGGGCCTCAGTGACTAGACATATGCAGTCCTCTTTGATAACAACTTGAGGTGACCCAGGGTTGGCCCTATATCTGAGCTCTAAGAACAGTATCTCAAACTTGTCCCCATCCTCTTGATCACCTACCTATATTGAGGTGATGCTCTAAGTCAGTGTTCTTTTTTTTTTTTAAAGCTATTTTAATTATTTATTTATTTATTTATTTATGGCTGTGTTGGGTCTTTGTTTCTGTGTGAGGGCTTTCTCTAGTTGCGGCAAGCGGGGGCCACTCTTCATCGCGGTGCGCAGGCCTCTCACTATTGTGGCCTCTCTTGTTGCGGAGCACAGGCTCCAGACGCGCAGGCTCAGTAATTGTGGCTCACGGGCCTAGTTGCTCCGCGGCATGTGGGATCCTCCCAGACCAGGGCTCGAACCCGTGTCCCCTGCACTGGCAGGCAGATTCTCAACCACTGCGCCACCAGGGAAGCCCTAAGTCAGTGTTCTTTAAATTGTGGTCCAAAGATTCTGCCCTTCTCCCCTGCATCAGACTAACCTGAGGAGACCTACTTAAAATGCAGATTCCAAGGATCTCCTGAATTAGAGCCTGTTAGGGAGGAATCTGGAGTTTGCATTTTGACAAGTGGAAGTCATTACTGCTGTTTGCTAGGTATGTCCAGTTCCCCCTTTTGGGCACATGCACTTCCTGACCTCCTTGTGGTTGAGTGGGGCCGAGTGACTTGGCCTATGAGTCATGAACAGAATTGACATGTGTTACTTCTGGGTTGAACCATTTAACTGTTTCTCTGATGCCAAGAATGTCAAGTTCCAAATATTTCCTGCTCCATCATTTCCTACCTACTGGTAGAGACCATCTCATCCCCATTTATCAGGGTCTGATCCTTCTCATGGGACTCTCTGCTCACGCCTTCCTGAGCCCAGATTCTGCCTACAGTACTAACCTTCTTTGTATCTCCAGAGAGAGGTGCAACTTGCCAAATTCAATGATCTGGTCTCTAACTCCCAGACTGCTCTTTGTATGTTGTTCCAGTCATGGAGATCACTACTTCCATGCCCAGGAAGTTCACTGAACTGGCAACAGGCAAAATACCATGGTAGTTCTATCAGCCATTTGTCTTTGGAAGAGCCAAAGAAAAAATGCAAAGAGACAGCCTGGAGACTAAGCCTATTCTTTAAGATTTTACACCATTTAATGATGAGCCACCCCCTTATACCCCTCATTTTATGCAGTTCGCTTTGTTGACTTTTACCACCTCTTCCTTTCTTTTCTTAATTCAAAGCATAACTAATAGAACAATGGCTATATTCTTTGAAAAGGTGGTGGTAGGATGAGTTGGGAGAGAGGGTGCAATGAGAAGGAGAGCCTAGTGTTAAAGCATGAGAAGAGAGTGCCTCAGGCGCTGCAAGGGGATTATATCCTTCCCTACAGGGCATCAAAGAGTAGCTAACCACATTGTACCAGGGAGCTCCCTGTGGCCAGCAAGACAGGGTATCCTGATCTGGACCAGAGTATAGAACAACAGACCAAATAATGGAAGAGGGAATTACTCAGGAACTAACTTTCTCTATCTATAAAACTGACATGGTAGCCAAATCTAACTAAAGGTAACTCAGTAATGGAAAGAACCATGATTAGCTGGAATTCTCTCCACACTCATCGCTTATATAAGAAAGGCAAATTATATCACAGTGGCAAGTTTTTCTGAATGGCTGTATTAACAATCATCAGAGGTTTACTAACATAGAGTTGATGAATTTGGAGTACATAAAAATATACTTTTTTTTCAAATTTTGCTCCCTTCCTTATTTCCTGCTAGAGGGCCTAGATTAGATATTGGTTTTGTACATTTACCATTTTTCCTCCTTTTTCTTGGTAATAGCATCCCAAATCCTTTGGGAATTCTCTTCTCTGTTGCTGTCATGTAGTTGGGAAAATAAATGATGGGACTGACTTTTCCAGCCAGGGGGTGACCCAATCAGACTTTTTCCTGGGACTCTGAATGTCATGCAGAGTGATGCAAAAATGGGAAAGTCAGAGACGGTTCCTCTATTCCCACAGCAGCTAACTGGTGGGGCTGAGAGTAGCTCCTGCTCCTTGGATCTCCGGGCAGTCATGCTTTTGCCCCTTTGGGTCCTCATTCTTTAGCTCTTCCTTCAATTAAATAAGTCACCTCATATTTTCCCACAAAATTCCCTTTTTGCTTAAGTTGATCTTATGTGTTGAAGTGTGTCCCCTCTCCCAAAAGATATGCTGAAATCCAAACCCTCAGTGCCTTGGAATACGGCCTTATTTGGAAATAGGATCTTTAGAGAGGTAATAAAATTAAAATGAGGCCATTAGGGTGGGCCTTAATCCAACATGACTGAAATCCTTTCAAAAAGGGAAAGTTAGACACAGACAGATATGCTCAGTGAGAAGATGGCAATGTGAAGACAGAGGATTGAAATGATGCTTCTACAAGCCAAAGAACACCAAAGATTGCCAGCAAAACAACTGAAGCTAGGAAGAGACAAGGAAGAATCTTTTCCCTACAGGTTCAGAGGGAGCAGGGCCCTGCTAACACCTTGATTTCAGACTTCTAGCCTCCAGAACTGTAAGACAATAAATATCCTGTTGTTCCAGACCACACAGTTTATGGTACTTTGTTATGACAGCCCTAGCAAAAGCTAACAAAGTTGGCTAAAGGCAGTCTCTGTTACTTGCAACCAAAGTACCTTGCCTCAATAAAAATGGTTTTGAATGCCAGATATGTCCTTCACAGATGCTTTGTTCTAAGTAAGAATACCTTTGTTTTTATTCAATATACCTCCAGATCATAGCTCAAATTATAGCATCCCCTCATCTACCAACCCAAGGAAGGCAATCAAGGGATAAGTGAAAAATACTGGGTTGGCCAAAAAGTTCCTTTGGGTTTTTCCGTAAGATGTTACGGAAAAACCCGAAGGAACTTTTTGGCTAACCCAATAGATGTCCCCCCTACCTTTGCTGTATAATTTATAATTTTTGAGGTTTGGAACAGATGTCAAGATACTGGGTAAAGATAAGACTTTAGGAATTTGGGTTGGATCTCCATTGTCATATAAATCTAAAAATTCAAAAAGACAAAGCCAAATTAAACACCTTGCAGGACAAAAGGTATGTTTGAGGAAGCAAGATGTTCTTCTGACTTCCATAAGTGGATATGGATGTTTAGAGGATTATGTTGGGAAGACAATAGAATTTACAGAAGAGGACTTTGAATACATGGTTATATTGGTGCTCATAACGTTTTTATGAAAGCCTTTCTTTCTAAGTCTAACTTGGCCAGGGTGACAGTCTGATTCCCATGGCATGATGAATATCCTGTCGACAATAAGATCTCCCCAAGTTCTGCTGTCCAAATGTTCTATGCTTTAATTTGCACTACCCTAGGCTATTAGGAGCTGCTGCTACAGAGAAATAAATAATGGTGACGGGTTTCCTTTGGAAATTCAACTTCAAGGGGGATCCTGTGGATGTAGTACACATGCTACCAATCCCTTATGCATTTACATACACAGTCTGTGCCCTGGACAATGAGTGCTTGCAATAAAGTTGCTTGGACAGCTCATTTCCCAAGGGGCTAAGGTGGGACACAGCCATGGTTTCTTGCACAGAGAGCTGCAGAAAGTTACTCTTGCATGATGTGAGGTGGCTGGGCAAGCCTGGGAAAAATCCTTCATTCCCTACTTTAAAAATTAGCAATAAGTAAAGGGAAAAAAGAATTTCATTTTCTTCAAATTATACTGATTGAATTGTGAATAATAGTAAGGATGAATAAGAAAAATACCAAATTGTGTCTATGTATGTGTTTTACTTAAATCTTCTCCTCTACATCTTCAATCTGGTGCTATATATTACAGTAAAAATAATATGATTTTTAAATGGCACGGAGTAGAGAATATAAGGTTTTTATCTGGAGCTCAAATTAGAGCACTCGATTTTATGGGCCCAAGATTCTTACCAAGGCCTTGGCATCCTTGAGACAGCTGCCATAAATAAGCCACCTCATATTCTTCTAATTTCTTTCCTCATATCTTTCCAATCTTTGCTTTCTAGCAAAGGATCTGAAAAATAAACATCCTCTTGAAGGCTGCATTCAAGAGTGTAAATTAAGTATGTGAAAACAAACATCACTCAATAAAATGATTAATAAAAATTCAGTTCTAGTGTTAACTGACCCTTAAAATTCTAACTTTTGTCTACAGATCAAGGACCAGATAGAAATCAGAAAACTTGATCTTTACCTATCATGGTTGCTTTTTAATACTTATATTTGGATTATATTATCAGTGCTAATAACAAATATATTTGTCCTATTATGAACTGCCTCCCAAACACATGTACAACACAAATAGACAGAAGTAGCTAGTTAAATTTGCAAGTTATTTGGAGTTTAGGCAAAGCACACTGGCTGAGTTAATAATAAGAGTTACTTTTCATTTACTTACCAAGAGGTCTCCCTGTATTATCTCATTTGGTCCTCACAACTACTTTTGAAATAGGAACTATAAATGCACCCCTTTCACAGATGAGGAAACAGAAACACAGAAGTGTTGAGATTTGTCCAAGGTTCCACTGGTGGTAAGAACCAAGCTGGGATCTGGCCCAGGCAGCCTGACACAAGGGTCAGGAGGTTAATTTCACTACTATCACTTCACTCTGCCACCTTCCCAAAATCCCCAAGGGATTATTCTAACTCTTTACAAGCCACTTTGGAAACATAAAAACAATGAATCTCAAAACTTGAAGGATCCTCAAAATCCTGAAATCCCCAAGTTCCCTCTAAAATGAGGTATATCCAAGCCTGCATGAATGCACTAAGGACTGGGGATTCACCAAGTCCTACGACAGTACACTCTAAACTCAAGGCTCTCCTGAGGTTAAAAAGGTCTCCTCCAAAATTGATCTTCTGTAACTTCCAGTTTTACCCTCTGTCTCAATTTAAAATTTCTATCTCTAATTCTTCTGCACAGTAGTCCTACAGATATCTGAAGAGAGCTTCTACATTCCTCTTAAGTTTTATTTTCTGCAGGTAAAAATTGTATTCAGTTTTTGAATACAACCCAGTTGTATTCAACCAGGGTTGATTCTGCATGCCAAAGGATACTTGGTAATGTATGGAGACATATTCTGTTGCCATAATTGGAAAGGGTGATGCTACTGGCAACCAGGGGGTAGAGATCAGGGATGCTGCCACATGTCTTACAAGACACAAGACAGCCCCCTACAACAAAGAATCATCTGGTCTACAAGGACAGTAGTGCCACATTTGAGAAACTTTGGTTTAGAGGAGGTGATTTTCACCAACAGCAGGGGCTCTGTGTCCTCTGTATGTTATAGTGTGCCATTCCCTCTTAAGAGTGGGAGCCACAAGGAGAGCATAATACTCTGGTGTATCCTATACAGACCAGAGAAGACAAGAACATCACCTTCTACCCTGCCCGCCATAACTTAATACAACCTGTGGGACACCCAGCAGTACAAGACACCTGCACCTTCTCAGAGCTATGATCTAGGACAGGAGGTAAGAAAAGTCTACCCCTAACTGATTTATAAGTTCCAGAGATGTTTGCCTGTTCACAATTGTATCCTCAATGCCTAGTACAGTGCTAGATATAGAGTTATGCTCACAAAAGGGCTGAATAAATAGTAAACCCTTAATAACTACCAATTAAAATAAATTACATTAAAATGTGGAACCAGGTTTTTGGGATGTGAAAGTAGAGGGATGGGGAAAGGCTGTCTCCAATAAGTGTCTTTTAAGTTGGATTTTAGAGACTGGGCAAGGACAGTGGAGGAGAAAGTATAATCTAGTTGCTATAAAGAGCATGGACAAAGACCCGGAGACAGAAATTGTATATATATAAATATATATCCATCTATAAATATACATGCATGTATCCACATACCCATATAAATATAACAGAGTACAAGTTAGCTGGATGGTAGAGTGTTTATATGGAAGTAGAAGAAGTAAGCCTAGAAAGCTGGCTGAAGGGAAGATTTCAGAGCAATGGTTCTCCAACATAGTGTGCTTCAGAATCACCTAGAGAGCTTGTTGAAACACCGATTGCAGGTAGATCTTGAATGGGGCCCAAGAATTTGCATTTCTGATACGTTCTCAAGTGATGTTGCTGCTGGTGGTTTGGGGATCACACTTTGAGAACTACTGTCTTAGAGGTTTTTGAGTGCTATACTCAGAGGAATCACCAGAAGTTTTTTTGAACTGGAAAATGTCCATCACAATCAACACTGCTCTACCAAAGGAGCTGAATTACAACAAACTCAAGAGACAGAGTGGTTGGTCCACAGGCTAGGTGGATAGTATTCATCAGAAAAAACAATTCTGTCTTATCTCAGGACTAATCTATTAGGTCTGTTCTCTAGACTTCCATTGGACAATTGGCATTCTTTTTTAACTAGAAAACTTTTACACAGTGGTTAAGTAAATGTTCAAGTGACAAGTGAGGTTCCAGATGGTCAGGATTAACTAAAATGTAGCAAGGATATTTACAAAGTAATATCTTATGCAAAACATTTCTAAGTATTGCTCACAAAACTCCATTAAAACCGGCTTTGGTAGACCAGTCATCAGCTTCCCCAACCACAGCCATGTGTAAATGTGTGATCAAATTGCTTTTAAATGTCTCTGGGGACACAATTTACTTTGACAACTCTTAGAAGGCAGTCATGTATTTTAAGTTCCATGCTAATCTCTTCCCCACTCCTCCTGCAATTAAGGAAAATTCTGCCTCCTCACTTCCTGTCCTCCCAACCACAGTGAAGGCAAAGTAGCAAACAGAACAACCTGGAACCCTACACTCTCAGAATCAGAGGAGATTTTAGCAGTCACCTTACATTTTTGCATCTGGGTACCAACTCTGTGGTCTTAGGATCAGTTACTTAACCTCTCCAAGATTCAGTTTCCTCATCTATAAAGTGGAGATCATTATGTCCAGCTCATTGATTGGCTGTGGGAATTGATGAAATAATACGTTTAAAACTTAGGAAGTTCCTGGCACATAAAGCTTAATAAATAGCAGTTACTATTTTTATTCTCAGCCCCTCTGATATTATATGTATACATATACTTATTTCATGCATGTTATTGTAAACAAAGTTAAATACATTTTGGAACCAGGGACTCTAAATTATTTAACAAATAAAATAGAAGCCACTGGGTTCAACATCTCTCTTAGTAGTTGATTCTAAGAAACAAAAGGTAAATGAGTTGGTCCCTAAGGTGAATGGAAATGATGAGACCATACTGGCTACAATCAATGGGGTTGATTAGATGCAGTATCCTCTCATAGACTTAATCCAGGCCCAGCTCTTCTAACTGAGATGGCTGAAGACAGCATCTTGGGTGATCACTGAGCTCAAATTTCCAATCAAGATCAGCTAAAGACCCCTCCCTCCCCCCCAGCCTGACTGAGCCAGAGCCCCCTAATCAGCTGCTACTTTAACCCCATCCTGTCTGGGTGGGTAACAGATGCCGTCAGGTGACCTAGATGCAGAGGCAGGGCCAAATCCAAAGCTGAACCCCAGGAGCTGTGCGAACAAAGAAGAGAAAGGGAAATTTCTCCCAGAAGGCTCAGGAGCAGCGGATTAAATCTCCACAATCAACATGATGTACGCTGCATCTCTAGAATAACTGAATAGACAACAAATCATCCCAAAATTGAGTCGGTGCACTTTGGGAGCAACTGTAGACTTGGGGTTTGCTTTCTGCATCTAATTTCTTTCTGATTTTATGTTTATCTTAGTTTAGTATTTAGAGCTTATTATCATTGGTAGATTTGTTTACTGATTTGGTTGCTCTCTTCCTTTATATATATATTTTTTTCTTTTTTTTTTCCTTTTTCTCTTTTTGTGAGTGTGTATGTGTATGCTTCTTTGTGTGATTTTTCTCACTATAGCTTTGCTTTTACCACTTATCCTAGGGTTCTGTCTGTCCTTTTTTTTTTTTTTTTTAAGTGTAGTTTTAGCACTTGCTATCATTGGTGGATTTGTTTATTGGTTTGGTTGCTCTCTTCTTTCTTTCTTTCTATTACTTTTTTATTTTTAATAATTTTTTTAATTTTAATAACATTATTTTATTTATTTCTTTATTTATTTTTTCTTTCATTCTCTTTTTTTTTCCTCTTTTCTTATGAGCCATGTGGCTGACAGGGCCTTGGCGCTCCACCCAGGTGTCAGGCCTGAGCCTCTGAGGTGGGAGAGCCAAGTTCAGGACATTGGTCCGCCAGAGACCTCCTGGCCCCATGTAATATCAATCGGCGAGAGCTCTCCCAGAGATGTCCATCTCAATGCTAAGACCCAGCTCCACTCAACGACCAGCAAGCTACAGTGCTGGACACCCCATGCCAAATAACTACAAGACAGGAACACAACCTGACCCATTTGCAGAGAGACTGCCTAAAATCATAATAAGTTCACAGATACCCCAAAACACACCAACGGATGTGGTCCTCCCCATAAGAAAGACAAGATCCAGCCTCATCAACCAGAACACAGGCACCAGTCCCTTCCACCAGGAAGCCTACACAACCCACTGAACCAACCTTACCCACTGGAGGCAGACACCAAAAACAACAGGAACTACAAACCTGTAGCCTGTGAAAAGGGGACACCAAATGGAATTAATTAAGCAAAATGAGAAGACAGAAAAATACACAGCAGATGAAGGAGCACGGTAAAAACCAACCAGACCAAACAAATGAAGAGGAAATAGGCAGTCTACCTAAAAAAGAATTCAGAGTAATGATAGTAAAGATGATCCAAAATCTTGGAAATAGAATGGAGAAAATACAAGAAACGTTTAACAAGGACCTAGAAGAACTAAAGAGCAAACAAACAATGATGAACAAAACAATAAATGAAATTAAAAATTCTCTAGAAGGAATCAATAGCAGAATAACTGAGACAGAAGAACGGATAAGTGACCTGGAAGATAAAAGAGTGGAAATAACTACCGCAGAGCAGAATAAAGAAAAAAGAATGAAAAGAATTGAGGACAGTCTCAGAGATCTCTGGGACAACATTAAATGCACCAACATTCAAATTATAGGGGTCCCAAAGAAGAAGAGAAAAAGAAAGGGACTGAGAAAATATTTGAAGAGATTATAGTTGAAAACTTCCTTAATACGGGAAAGGAAATAGTTAAACAAGTCCAGGAAGTGCAGAGAGTCCCATACAGGATAAATCCAAGGAAAAACATACCAAGACACATATTAATCAAACTATCAAAAATTAAATACAAAGAAAAAATATTAAAAGCAGCAAGAGAAAAGCAACAAATAACATACAAGGGAATCCCCATAAGGTTAACAGCTGATCTTTCAGCAGAAACTCTGCAAGCCAGAAGGGAGTGGCAGGACATATTTAAAGTGATGAAAGGGAAAAATCTACAACCAAGTTTATTCTACCCAGCAAGGGTCTCCCTTCAGATTCAATGGAGAAATTACAACCTTTACAGACAAGCAAAAGCTAAGAGAATTCAGAAACACCAAACCAGCTTTACAACAAATGCTAAAGGAACTTCTCTAGGCAGGAAACACAAGAGAAGGAAAAGACCTACAATAACAAACCCAAAGCAATTAAGAGAATGGGAATAGGAATATACATATTGATAACTACCTTAAATGTAAATGGATTAAATGCTCCAACCAAATGATATATACTGGCTGAATGGATACAAACACAAGACCCATATATATGCTGTCTACAAGAGACCCACCTCAGACCTAGGGACACATACAGACTGAAAGTGAGGGGATGGAAAAAGATATTCCATGCAAATGGACATCAAAAGAAAGCTGGAGTAGCAATTCTCGTATCAGACAAAATAGACTTTAAAATAAAGACTATTACAAGAGACAAAGAAGGACACTACAGAATGATCAAGGGATCAATCCAAGAAGAAGAAGATATAACAACTGTAAACATTTATGCACCCAACATAGCAGCACCTCAATACATAAGGCAAATGCTAACAGCCATAAAAGGGGAAATCGACAGTAACACAATCATAGTAGAGGACTTTAACACCCCACTTTCACCAATGGATAGAGCATCCAAAATAAAAATAAATAAGGAAACACAAGCTTTAAATGATACATTAAACAAGATGGACTTAATTGATATTTATAGGACATTCCATCCAAAAGCAACAGAATATACTTTCTTCTCAAGTGCTCATGGAACATTCTCCAGGATAGATCATATCTTGGGTCACAAATCAAGCCTTGGTAAATTTAAGAAACTTGAAATCGTATCAAGTATCTTTTCCGACCACAACGCTATGAGACTAGACATCAATTACAGGAAAAAATCTGTAAAAAATACAAACACGTGGAGGCTAAATAATACACTACTAAATAACCAAGAGAACACTGAAGAAATCAAAGAGGAAATCAAAAAATACCTAGAAACAAATGACAATGAAAACCTGATGACCCAAAACCTATGGAATGAAGCAAAAGCAATTCCATTGTATTGTTTACAGCAATACGATCCTACCTCAAGAAACAAGAAACATCTCAAATAAACAACCTAACCTTACACCTAAAGCAATTAGAGAAAGAAGAACAAAAAAACCCCAAAGATAGCAGAAGGAAAGAAACTATAAAAATCAAATCAGAAATAAATGTAAAAGAAATGAAGGAAACGATAGCAAAGATCAATAAAACTAAAAGCTGGTTCTTTGAGAAGGTAAACAAAATTGATAAACCATTAGCTAGACTCATCAAGAAAAAAAGGGAGAAGATTCAAATCAATATAATTAGAAATGAAAAAGGAGAAGTAACAACTGACACTGAAGAAATACAAAGGATCCTGAGAGATTATTACAAGCAACTATGTGCCAATAAAATGGACAACCTGGAAGAAATGGACAAATTCTTAGAAAAGCACAACCTTCCAAGACTGAAACAGGAAGAAATAGAAAATATAAACAGGCCAATCACAAGCACTGAAATTGAAACTGTGATTAAAAATCTTCCAACAAACAGAAGCCCAGGACCAGATGGCTTCACAGGCGAATTCTATCAAACGTTTAGAGAAGAGCTAACACCTATCATTCTCAAGCTCTTCCAAAATATAGCAGAGGGTGGAACACTCCCAAATTCATTCTACGAGGCCACCATCACCCTGATACCAAAACCAGACAAAGATGTCACAAAAAAAGAAAACTACACGCCAATATCACTGATGAACATAGATGCAAAAATCCTCAACAGAAAACTAGCAAACAGAATCCAACAGCACATTAAAAGGATCACACACCATGATCAAGTGGGGTTTATCCCAGGAATGCAAGGATTCTTCAATGTATGCAAATCAATCAATGTGATACACCATATTAACAAATTGAAGGATAAAAACCATATGATCATCTCAATTGATGCAGAAAAAGCTTTTGACAAATTTCAACACCCATTTATTATAAAAACCCTCCAGAAAGTAAGCATAGAGGGAAGTTACCTCAACATAATGAAGGCCATATATGACAAACCCTCAGCAAACATCATTCTCAATGGTGAAAAACTGAAACCATTTCCTCTAAGATCAGGAACAAGACAAGGTTGTCCACTCTCACCATTATTATTCAACACAGTTTTGGAAGCTCTAGCCACAGCAATCAGAGAAGATAAAGAAATAAAAGGAATCCACATTGGAAAAGAAGAAGTTAAGCTGCCACTGTTTGCAGATGACATGATGTTATACATAGAGAATCCTAAAGATGTTACCAGAAAAGTACTAGAGCTAATCAATGAATTTAGTAAAGTAGCAGGACACAAAATTAATGCACAGAAATCTCTTGCATTCCTATACACTAATGATGAAAAATCTGAAAGAGAAATTAAGGAAACACTCCCATTTACCACTGCAACAAAAAGAATAAAATACCTAGGAATAAACCTACTTAAGGAGACAAAAGACCTGTATGCAGAAAACTATAAGACACTGATGAAAGAAAATAAAGATATTACAAACAGATGGAGAGGTATACAATGTTCTTGGATTGGAAGAATGAACATTGTGAAAAGGACTGTACTACCCAAAGCAATCTATAGATTCAATGCAATCCCTGTCAAACTACCAATGGCATTTTTCAGAGAACTAGAACAAAAAATTTCACAATTTGTTTGGAAACACAAAAGACCCTGAATAGCCAAAGCAATCTTGAGAAAGAAAAATGGCGTTGCAGGAATCAGGCCCCCAGACTTCAGACTATACTACAAAGCTACAGTAATCAAGACAGTATGGTACTGGCACAAAAACATAAATATAGATCAATGGAATAGGATAGAAAGCCCAGCGATAAACCCACGCACATATGGTCACCTTATCTTTGATAAAGGAGGCAAGCATATACAGTGGAGAAAAGACAGTCTCTTCAATAAGTGGTGCTGGGAAAACTGGACAGCTACATGTAAAAGAATGAAATTAGAGCACTCCCTAATACCATACACAAAAATAAACTCAAAACAGATTAAAGACCTAAATGTAAGGCCAGACACCATCAAACTCTTAGAGGAAAACATAGGTAGAACACTCTATGACATAAATCACAGCAAGATCCTTTTTGACCCACCTCCTAGAGAAATGGAAATAAAAACAAAAATAAACAAATGGGACCTAATGAAACTTAAAAGCTTTTGCACAGCAAAGGAAACCATAAACAAGACGAAAAGACAACCCTCAGAATGGTAGAAAATATTTGCAAATGAAGCAAATGACAAAGTATTAATCTCCAAAACATACAAGCAACTCATGCAGCTCAATATCAAAAAAACAAACAACCCAATATAAAAATGGGCAGAAGACCTAAATAGACATGTCTCCAAAGAAGATATACAGATTGCCAACAAACACATGAAAGAATGCTCAACATCATTAATCATTAGAGAAATGCAAATCAAAACTACAATGAGATATCATCTCACACCGGTCAGAATGGCCATCGTCAAAAAATCTACAAACAATAAATGCTGGAGAGGGTGTGGAGAAAAGGGAACCCTCTTCCACTGTTGGTGGGAATGTAAATTGATACAGCCACTATGGAGAACAGTATGGAGGTTCCTTAAAAAACTAAAAATAGAACTACCATACGACCCAGCAATCCTACTACTGGGCATATACCCTGAGAAAACCACAACTCAAAAAGAGTCATGTACCACAATGTTCATTGCAGCTCTATTTACAATAGCCAGGACATGGAAGCAACCTAAGTGTCCATCGACAGATGAATGGATAAAGAAGATGTGGCACATATATACAATGGAATATTACTCAGCCATAAAAAGAAACGAAATTGAGTTATTTGTAGTGAGGTGGATGGACCCAGAGTCTGTCATACAGAGTGAAGTAAGTCAGAAAGAGAAATACAAATACCATATGCTAACACATATATATGGAACCAAAAAAAAAAAAAAAAAATGGTTATGAAGAACCTAGGGGCAGGACAGGAATAAAGACACAGATGTAGAGAATGGACTTGAGGACATGGGGAGGGAGAAGGGTAAGCTGGGACGAAGTGAGAGAGTGGCATGGACATATATACACTACCAAATGTAAAATAGATAACTAGTGCGAAGCAGCCGTATAGCACAGGGAGATCAGCTCAGTGCTTTGTGACCACCTAGAGGGGTGGGATAGGGAGGGTGAGAGGGAGGGAGATGCAAGAGGGAAGAGATATGGGGATATATGTATATGTGTAACTGATTAACTTTCTTATAAAGCAGAAACTAACACACCATTGTAAAGCCATTATACTCCAATAAAGATGTTAAAAAAGAAAAAAAAAAAAAAAAAGATGGCCACTTCTCTCATCCAGAGGTAAGGCATCTGTCCCCTTCCCACAGGGCTGCCCTGTGACTTGTTTGACCAACAGAGTACATTGGAAGTGTTGTATGCCAGTCCCAGGCCCAATTGTTAAGAGGACTCTTGGTTTCTTGGAGCCAGGAGCTGTCACATAAAAAATCTAGCATGCATCAACATAAGATCATGAACAGGGACCACAGGGGACAGACTCCCTTCTGTCAGAGATATGGATTGGTTCTCCATCTCTGTCCTGGTTTTTTTGTTTTTTGGGGGGTTTTTTTTGGCCATGCCACGTGACTTGTGGGATCTTAGTTCCCCAACCAGGGAGTGAACCCAGGCCCCAGCTGTGAAAGAGCCAAGTCCTAACCACTGGACGCCAGGGAACTCCCTCTGCCCTGGTTTTTTATAGTACCTTGTAGATATCTGTGACATAGCATTTCTCTAACTGTAATAATTATCCACTTCCTTCTCTGCTACAATTACTATTATTCCTACTATACACACCACCTATTTTTGGAGAACATACTCTGTGTCAGAAGTATATTCTACATTATATCTAATTCCTACAGCAACTCTGCAAGGCAACATTCAACATCCACATTTTAAATATAAGGAAACTGAGGCTCAGAGAATTTAATCCATTTGCCCAACATCACACAGCCAGGATATGGTAGAACTGGGACTTAAACCTACATTTGCCAAAGTCCATGCCCTGGTAATGCTGACAGAAAGCAAGCCTAGACAAAAGTACCCCTATCTAGGAAGAGGAAGTATGCAGTGCCCTTTAAGCTTTTTTAGCTGAGGACACAAGAAAAAAGACATATTTAAATATTAACCCGACAGATAAGATAATACACAGGAATAATAACTAAGAAGCTACTGCAATAATCTGAAATGGGATGAAAAAATGTATAAAAAGGAGGAAGATGGATTTGAAAGATATTTATGAAAATATAGCTATGACTTGGCATCCAGCTGGTCATGGTAGATAAATAAAAGATGTCCTCAGAGAATTACCTTTAAATGACTAAAAGCTGACTAATAAATGCACCTTTGATGTACAAAGTGGAAGAGGATATCTGTTTACGATGGAAATTTCCACTTTGAGCACACTGGGTTTGAGACGACAGAAAGATGCTTAAGGCAAGATGTCGAACAGGCAGCTAGCTGTTTAACAGAGGCCAGAGGACCCAGCATGGGACAAGACTGCAGGAGAGATGAGGGCAGAGGTGCAAGCAAAGCCACAGGATGGGTGAGCTCTCTAAAAAAGAGAAGGGAGATACCCAGGGCTGGAAGGCTGAGGGTCTAACCTTGAAGGACACTCAGCTATGCAAATAGGAAGAAAAAGACAAGTATCAGTGTCTAGGAAGGCACCCACAATAGTCACCAGGAATTTGCATTGGGAAAGGGAAACAATAATGGAATAATAACTGTAGTTAACATTTATTGAATGCTTACTAGTTGCCACACACTAGTTTACGTTCTTTGCATATAATCAGTAATTTAGTCTTCACAAACTCCAAATGGAATATACTATAATTAATACAATTTTGCTGATGAGAAGATAAAACCCAGAGAATTTCAATAACTTCCTTAAGATCATACAATTGGTAACTGGTCAATCTGGGATTGAATCCAGGAAACCTAGCACCCCAGGCCTCGTTCTTATATATCTATATATCAAGATTTCTAAAAGGGTAGAAAATCTAACACTAAAGTCATATCAAACCACAAGTCACACCTGAGAGCATTCTATGCTCAGCTAAACATGCCTGGAGCAGCTACTGGGGATCTGTAAGAAGAACACAGAAATGGATGAGATAAAGGCTGAGTCTCAAGGAGCTGGTAGTCTAGGGTGAGACAGATAAATAAACCAATTATTAAAATGAGTGATAACTGCTATGTTAATATTTAACATTCTGTGGGAGCTCAGAGAAAGAAATAACAAATTTTCTTTGGGAATGAAGCTCAGCCAGTTAGTGGAGAAGGTGAGTATTGAAGAAGGGTGGATGTCCACCAGGAAAAGAAAAGGAACTCAAGACACAGGTGCAACATGGAATTACAAGGAAACACACCATACTCAGGAAATGATAACAGACCACTCATGGGTGGGAGTAGAGATAGGAAAGGCATAGACTGAGGATAATTCTGGGAAAAGGACTGAAAGATAAGCTAAGAATTTAGCCTATATTCGATAATGTGAAACTGAAAAACCTCTGGGGCTTTGCACATGCTGATTTCTAGAACTGTCACTCCCCATACCTCACCCTCTCCCCCTTCACCTACTGGCATCTATATCATCTACAGATCCTAGCTTCAGCAACACTTCTTCTGAAAGCTTTCCCTGCACTGGAGGTCACGTGCTCCAACGACTTCCTTGACTTCCCCTTATTCTATTTCAATGACCACCAATTTTACTATAATTACCTATTCACTATCTGTATTCTCCACTAGACTAAAATCTCTGTGATTCAGAGCTTTTCTGATTGTTCACCACTGCACTTCCAGTGCTCTACTCACCTTGTGGCAATTAGTAAGCACTCAATAAATATTTAATGAAATTAATATAAAAATAAGATTTCATATCCTCTAGCATGAAACTCAACAAATATTATTATTACATACAAAGCATGAACCTCAAAGAGTATGTGAGAAGGGGAAACTTATAATCCCCACTCCTTGCAGAAACGTATTTCAATCCTATTGGGAAAACAAATGTAATTGTGTGACACAAGTTCACAGTGACAGACACTTCATTTATACATTACAAAATTGAGTTATGCTCCAGGGAGATCGTTAAGAAATGCAGGCACACTTATCTCCAGCACAGGATGAAATATGCAATCTTTGAGTCAGAATTGTATGTTTTACTATACAAGCAAAATTGTTTTAAAAGAAAATCTGTGATTGAGGAACTATTGGAGGATTTTTGCAGATAAAACACATCAAATTCCTGGGCTGCCAAGAGGAAGGGTGACAATTCAGATGGACATATCAAAGAGAAAATCTTGCAATGCTATAGATGATGGTATCCTCAATGAAGTGAAATAGCTGTTTTGAAGGGAACTACATTTGAGCCAAATGCAGGGCAAAATACAGCATGATCAGAGAAAGAGGATAGGAATGGTTAAAAGTCTGAGAAGTATGGCATATGAAGCCAGTGGAAGGATCTAGCAATATGTGGCATAATATAAAGAAGACTTGGGGATGACACACCTCTGTCATGTTGTGGAGGCTCCATAAAGATACCTGTAAGTCCTTTGGTCAGCTTAAGAGAAGCTGATATCTGCTATCCTCGTCTGCCCAACATCCCTCTTTCCAGAGGGAAATGCCATTTTCCTGCAACATATGCTTCTGGTAAAGCGGGCAGTCACAGTGCCTCACCTCTGCCCAGCAACCTGATGTGTCATCCCCACACCACGATGGTTAATCATGAGGAGAGTGTCTGACTCAAGCAAAGCCAACCAAAGTTCTTCAATGAGAAATAGCATTTGTTTCTCTTCTTTGGACTCATGAGTTAAGGATGGTTTAAGACACATGTTTGACTATAGCTATTTTTCTGAACACAGCCTGAGAATGAATCCAACAACAAAACAGCATAGGGACAAAGAGAGAGATATAAATATGGGGACAGACATAGAGACATAGAGACAGAGAGGGAGACACAGAGAGAAAGAGAAGGAAAGAAGGAGACAAAAAGGAGAGGGAGACAGAGACACGGGGAGAGAGCTAGACTAGATGATAATGTTCAAGCCCTGCAGAGCCATGTCTGAAGCCTGACTTTTCAGCTATGAACCAATCAGTTTATCTCCTGTTACATGATGCTGAAAAATACCTTAGTAATACATCATCTGAGAAGCAAGTTGGTAAAAACACTATACTCAGGCAATTCATTAGGATATATACAGAGAAAGCCCTCTTCAAAGCCTTATTTAAAACATAAACCCATTTGAATAAACTAAAGACATGTTCACATAACAAGTTTGCTTATTGTATATGAAACGATTGGGATTTAGAGGGGGCTACTATTTACAGTTGTTAACTCTAGGGTGTACAGTGGTGGAGGTGGAGAGGAAGAAATGGGGACATTTTTACATTATTACTTGTGAAATGATGACCTTTTTTTTTTACAATGCTCAGGTATTATTATTACGATTTTTTTTAAACTGTGATGATTATAAAAGATCTTGTTGAAATAGATCAAACACAAGGTCATGAACTGGGGTGGGGTGATCAAAGATGAAGGTGAGGGTCTTCGAGAGGAAGAATCTGCCAACAGGAGATGGTGAAGGCTCCCTTGGGGGGAGATTCTAGGGCATTTTGTGAGGAAGCAGAGAGAACTCACTGATCAGAAAGATGTCCATGCTCCCCACCTTGTTCTGACCTCAGAGGGAACTTTTAACACTAAAGTCAGAATGTTCTCAGCAATTTGAGGAATGTGCTGTCCCAGGAGCACTTTCAGCTAAAAGGCTATTGTGGACATGCTTACATTCAAGAGGTGTTAACTTCTAGCAAAGAGAAAACTGAATACATATTTCAGAAATTAGTAAAAATGAAGGCTCCCAACCAAAATCCAAATGACCATCCAGCCTAACCAACACTACCCCCTACTGCGCCCATATAACCATTGTTAATAGTTTGGTACAATTTCATTCCTACTCTCTCTCACACTCACTCATTCATGTACACCCAGATACAAACACCTATATATTTACTTTACAAAAGTGGAATTATTCTAAACATTAGAGTCTGAAACTTGCTTTTTTTCCCCACATAATAAACCAGTGATATCTTTCTAGGACAACACATGAGCTATTTCTCATGGTTTTTAATGGCTGCATTATATTCCACATTAAAAACCAGTACTCTGTTACAAATACTTGGTTGGTTTTAATTTTCACAGTAAGCTTAGATTTAAAATAATCAACTGTATGTAAAGCTTTAATGCAGTTTTTGACCTCCCATGACCCATACTATATGATGCATGTATTTCAATCATATTTTGGAAAATACTTCTAATGAGTCAATGAACTTTCATTAATAGGTTTCAATTCTCAAAGCACCAGGAAGCACAGTGGATAGAAGATGGTGGTTGGAGAAATGCATTCAATAATATATTAATGAAGTCTTGCATTTTACTTTGATACAGAGGTCTGCCATCTGGGTGGAATTAGGAATCAAGGTGAGCATTCTTGCTCGAGAGGCACTACCCTGTATCAGTCACCCCCAAAGACTCAGGGCAGCTTTAGAGAGGACAAGATATCTCGCCAGGAGTCACTTGGCGAGCAGCAACATCACACCTCTCTGAGACATTCACTCTGTACTTCGGGCTGTCTCATGACAGCCCAATTGTCATGCTGGGAGGAATACAGCAAAATAGAAGCTAGATGTAAATAAATCATACTTTTTCAGACTAAAATGTCCTGTAACATCCAGAGTGAACCTTCTACCTCAATGAGAATGTCACTCTTGGGACAGGAAATGATGGGAGATAAATGGTAAGTTTCCAAGACTCCCAGAAGAAAACAAAACCATTTGACTCCATTTAACTTACAGTATTAGAATTTTGATGTCCGCTATCAGAGAAGGAAATGGAATTATTTGCAGAACTATTAAAAAAAGAGAATGTGCTGAACAGTCCATTTGTTCAATGGTGTTTACAAAATACCTAAATCAGTGTTTATGTAATTACTGGTTAACTATCAATCTCTCAATTAAAAGGTAAATTCTGTGAGGGGAGGAGCCTTGTCCTTATTCATGTCCTTGATCTTTTTCCCATTGGGGGAGATAGAGACATTTAAGAAAAAATTAAAGAAAAATCAATTGTGGTTTTAATTACAATTGCACTAAGTTTTCAAAGGAGAAGGATGGTTTTGATTGGCTCAGAGAGGACTTCTGCAAGGAAGAGAGGATTGAGCTAAAATGTGAAAGACATTCAAGAGAGGAGGGAGCAAAGGAGCTTTCTGGGCAGAGGCATGAGCCAAGGCTGAAGTGGCTGAGCACAGAGCACTGGAAAAAGAGAAAAAATGTCAAGAGTGAAGCTGGTGAAGGGCATGAAGGTCATGACGAGGGGATGGGAACATAGACAGGAAATAGATGGTGCAAAACCCTACAGGTCAAGGAGTTTGGTCTTATCCTCAGTGCAATGAACAGCCATTGAAGGGTTTTAAGCAAAGGAACAATGGGATAAGAGCTGCAGTATTAAAAGATCGCTATGAGATCTTGTAAGTATCAAGTGGATTAGCAGGGATAAAATAGAGGATAAATTAGTGGGGATAAAATAGGAGATTGTTGCAGCGACATACAAGAGATGATATTAGTTTGCACTAGGATGACAGAAATGGGAAGAAATAGACTAGGATCTGTGCAGGAAGAAAAATCAGTAGGACTTGTCATTATTTAAATGTAGAGGATAAGGGAATACCACGTTAAGAGTAACTACTTGGTTTCTGGATGTGGCAGCTGCTGGAAAAGCCATTCATTGAGGAGGAGGTCCAAGTTTGGTAAGAAAGATCATGAGTTGTATGGATAGTTACAAGAAACTGGAACTAACATCCACTAACATGGAGGGCTGCACCAAGCTGGGCCAATGCTATGCCTTAAATGGATCATGTAACTTCACCCTAACTGCCATCCGATAAAATAGGTGCTATTGCCCGCATTTTCAGAGGTAAGAAAACCGAGGCTCAGCAAGGCTTAGTAACTTATCACCATTCTCAGAGCTAAAAATTGGCTGAGCTGGGATTTGAACCCGGATTACCTCAGTTCTAAAGCCGATGGTTCTTAATTACCAGCCCATACTGCTTCATGACAACTGAGGACTACTCAGGGAAAATTTCATGGTTTCAAAAGGTGATAGTCAACCTGGAACTCTGAAGCCAAACCTTCCTAGGAAACCTTCAATTCTTCTCTCAAGGCTGCCCAGAGAAAACCATCCACATCAGGAAGATGATTCTACATTTTCCCCCATTCTTCACTCCCCACCCGCTCAGGATTTTTGCCCAAACCTCAAGGTTACCTCCAGGTGCCCTCATCTTCTCAGCTTTGCCTTCTCCAAGTTCCTATAATACTTTCAGTCTCACCACTTATTTTGGCAACGATCACATGCAGGCTACCCTGCAGGATGTCCATATATTTTCTGTTTCCTCACATTTTATTTTTTCTAATGTGAACTTTTTTTACAGTATATACTGACTGTCTTAAAAAGTCTTTCATGCACTGAAATCAGATTGTTGTAAATAAGCTAATAAACACAGATTTCAAACTCTGACACTACGGTTCTGCCTGCCAACCAACAGTCCTGTTTTACCAATGGTATCATTTCTAGTTGTAGAGTGGAATCTCATTATACATTGCATTTAAATTACGTACATTCATCTATACGTTCTTGGCAGAGCAAGAGAGAGAGAACATGTACAATTTAAATAGAGCAGGCCATTACGCCTGCCATTCCAATCAATAAGCACCTGTTCCATAAAACAGGAGATGAATTTGCTGTTCCCTCAGCGGGTTTCAGTCCCTAAGGATCTTTCACAGCATGAGTAATTATCTGGGAAAACTCTGATTTTAGTGTATAAAGGTACGTATTTTATTTTATTTTATTTAAAAAAAATGTTTATATCTTTATTGGAGTATAATTGCTTTACAATGTTGTTAGTTTCTACTGTACAACAACATGAATCAGCTATATGTATACATATATCCCCATATCCCCTCCCTCTTGAGCCTCCCTCCCACCCTCCCTATCCCACCCCTCTAGGTGGTCACAAAGCATCAAGCTGATCCCCCTGTGCTATGCAGCAGCTTCCCACTAGCTATCCATTATACATTTGGTAGTGTGTATATGTCAGTGCTACTGCCTCACTTCGTCACAGCTTCCCCTTCCCCCCCACCTCTTCCCCTTCTTCAAGTCTGTTCTCTATGTCTGCATCTTTATTCCTGCCCTGCCACTAGGTTCATCAGTAAAAGGTACATATTTTAGATATAGCACAATCTCTAATTTTAAGTCAACTATTCTTCCTATTCCTCTACTAAAGAAACAGTGACCTATCCCAAGACTAGGTGGAAAGCTGGGTCTTCTGGACTAATCAAGAGACAGTAAGAGATTGTCCCTGGCAATTCTGATAATATGCGATTTTTCACACCACACTTTCTTTTGGGAACTACCCTTAAGATATGACTACAGTGATGGCAGCATATGTTAGTGTAATCGTCTGACTTTTCAATTGCATTCTGACTTTATTATTGAATATAAATAAGCAGGAATTGGAAAATGAAAAGTGCTGATACAAATGGTAAACATGTACCTCCAACAAATGAGGCAAAGATAGAAATCATTAGGCCTCCTGAAGTCAAATGTGAAGAAGAAGAACACATTTATGCAACAAGAATGAAATGCTAGCTTGGGTCCAAAAAGCAAACAATTACTGGGGATTTTATAATCACCTTTGATTTTCTGGAAAAGAGTCTCCTCAGTCACAGGCACAAACCTAAATACGCACATAAAATGATGATACAGACACATTTTCAGAAGGTCATGTTCAAACAGAACACTGTCATTCTGAACCACCCTGCTGCCTACTGGGCAGAGAGATTAATTCTTGCTTCTCAGCATCCTCAGAATTTTCTTCGTGCCATCAGTATAAAACTTAGGGCTCTATCTGTGGGAAACATGATTGCAGCTTAGACTGTAAGCTCCTTGCAGGCAGGTTCTAGGCCTTACTAATCTCTACGTCTGCAGCGCCTTAGAGAATGCCTGACTAAAAAGGGTGCTGTGCTAAAGCTGGAGAGTGAATGAATACGTGAATAGCCAGATTTACCTCTCTGAGATTCATTTCCTCTAATGAATTAGGGAAGAAAGAAAGACACAGCCCAATAGCCATCCGGCTTTGTCTCCAGCACGGAGCTCCACTACGCAAATGGCTCTGGCCTTACCTATCCAGAGAAATGCAGCACAGGTGAAAAATCGATGCCGTTGTGAGCAGGACGTCTAGAGATGTCCGGACGAGGCAAAACATCTCCCCATAAATCCAGACGTCTTGAACCAGCTCAATGGCACCAAAGGGCATCACCAGCACTGACACCAGCAGATCCGCAAAGGCAAGAGACACAATGAAATAATTGGTTTTTATTTTCCTGTGGGTGGAAAAGTATAAGGGAGGAAGCAGTGGGAAGGATGAAGGAAGGAGGTTAGGGGGAAAGGAGCAGGAGAGAAAAGGGGGGAAAGGAAGCAAAGAAAGAAGGAAAGAAGGGAGGGAAGAAAAGGAAAGGAAAGTCAGATGTGCAACATATCCTGTGAGATTCAGTTTCCCCTTCTGTCACACGCATGGTCTAGTCACTTCAGACTTCTCCAGACCCCTTTGCACCAGAAGCCCTCTCTTGCCCTCCCCTGTGACCACACTGGCCTGACTTGAGCCCCCAATGCACAGAGTCCCTCTCAAGGGTTTTTACAGGGCGCTCTCTCGCCACCATTGGCCTAGCTACGCCCCATCTACCCTTTAGGCCTCGGTTTAGTCATTCTCAGAACACCCTCCCAAGGGGCCCCCTTAAAAAAAAGTGTCAAATTCCACTGTCTTCCACTCTTTGACTACCACGTGCCTCACACTTGCCACGCTTGTTAGAATCTAGTTTTTACACTTTCTTGATTAGAGCACGTCTTGCTTAAAGAGGAAGCAGCAGATGAGATAGGACTGCATCTTTTATCCCCTTTTACGGCTTGGTGGCTCTTAATCTAGGCTGCATACTAGAATCACCTAGTCAATTTTTCTAAGTACTGATGCCCAGGTCTCACCCCAGATCAATTAGTCCAGGGACTCTGTGTGATTGACCCACTTACCCATCCCCAAGTTTGCCACATAAAACATAGGGCGCCCAGTTAAATTTGAATTTCAGATAAACAATGAATAATTTTCTAATATAAGTATATCACAAATATTGCATGGGACATACTCATCCCACCTATTAGTAATTTTAAAAGGGTCTTCAAGTGATTCTAATTGCAGCCAAGGATGAAGCGGAAAGAGCAGAAGACCCATGTTTAAATCCTAGATCAACTACTAGTCAGCTACCCTTTCTCTGAACCAATTAATAAAGTGGGGAGCTTAGATTAGATGTGCTCTCAGCAATAATATATAGAGTGATCACAACTATTACAGAAAAAACAACATAGGAAACAGAGGAAAAAAGACAGGATAGAAATTCACTTACGTGCTTGTACTACTGGTTACGTTAGAACTATGGGATTATATGTGATTTTTTTCCCTGCTCTATTTTCCAAACATCATTCCCATGAATCTTTTTCACTTCATAATTACAAATTATAATGGAAATTATAAATTCAGACCTCAGTTCTCCAGGGAGAGCCCAGAACTCCACCCAGGTTTCCTCATGAGGTTGCCTCACGTGACTCACCTGAGCTGCCTGTCCCTGCACACAGCCACCATCACCAGCAGGTTCCCCAAGACTGCCATCAGGATAACAGCCGAGAGAAATGTGAGCAGCACGACCTTCTCCACTGACCCGAAACCCTCCTTGGAACTGGAAGACACACAAACACAAAGAACTGAAGGAAACTCTGAGACACAGGAAAGAAAATTAGTCTTTTCCTCATTCATCTTCAGGAAGGTAACTTCACTATCAAAGCTGCAACACACATGTACTGTGCACCTAATATATGCCAATGTCTGCACTTGTCACTTTACATGTTATCCTGGTTAACTCCTACATGAGAAGGAGGAGGCTTAGAGAGGTGGATTAACTATCCTGAGATTGCACAGTGATTCTCCATCAGAGAACTTGAGCTTTCCTTCAGAGCACTGACCTCAGCTTGTGCTCAGAAATGTTATTTTGTTGATTCTTGTTTGGCACACCTAGTCAGCTAGGTTGTAAGCTCCATGAGGCAGGGACGTCGTCTGTTTTATCCACTGACAAATTCAATTTCAATGTATCATTCATATTTATCGAATGAAGGAAAGATGACATTGAATGAGTGAATGACGGTAACTTGAACCACTATGTGAATACAAAGACCACCCTGTTTTCAGTACCGCATCCCAGCCCATGCAGAAGCTGCTGTGTGCAGGTGGGCTGTCCAAGGAGTAGGTCATGGCTGAAGGCTGTTCTTATATGGCTGACCTGGACAAACTGATCTCGTATTCTGCAAAGCCCATGGGAAAGACAGCAGACAATCAATAAACTCAGGGACTCCTTTCACTACCCTGAACTACATTTCTTTTGGTGCCCAATATAACAGTTCAATTTGTGTTCCTGTAAATTTCAGCAACTGATTTGATTCTATAAACCCTGCCCTCCTATTGTCAACTCAGCATTTTGTCTCACTAACTTGGAAGCGAGTGTCCCCTATCAATAAAAGCATAATGAATGCAGGTTATTCAGAAGCTACAGGAAAAGTTTCACTTTTAATAGAGTAGTAAAATGTTCTTTTTAAATGAAGTTTCAAAGGATCTTAAAACTCTTAGACCCAAACGCACATTTCAATACAGAGAAACTAAGGCCCAGAGAGGGGGAACTGAGTTGTCAGAGCACATTAGTGGCTAGTCGGGGAGAAGCTGCTTGTTCTGTAGGCCACCACTCAGAACACAGGTCCCATTGAACCAGGAAAGATCTGTCTTTACTGAGCTCTTCTGACTGAAAACCAAGATGGCTGCTGGTCCCAAATCGCAGCAGCCCACGAAGTCTGGGCTCTGGCTTTGTCCAAAACTTTTTCCATTAGGCCTGGCATGGAAGACAAGGTGACAACTGGAATAAGGAGTCAGAAAGTTCCACTCTGCTCACAGTGGTTTTATTGCTTCACTGAAGTCCTTACGGCTAGGGTTCGGATGAAAAGAAATTTGAGGTACGTCCATCTAAATCACCCTTCCACGCCTAAATTCCAACTATCGACAGTATAAATAATGTACAAGTAAGATTTAACTCAATGAGGAAAAAGAATTCAGTAGCATGTTTTGGCTATCCAAAACTATTTTGATTTTAGGCCATGTTCATTGAGGTAAAGTGTCTAATAAAGGAGGTGATAATGCTCTTTTCCTTGTCCTTCTCGGAGGTTCTGACTCAGAGCCCCTCTGAAACTTGATCCCCTCTCAAGGTCTCTACACTTGTGCCTTCTTCCTGGAATGCTTCTTCTCAATATTCAGGTCGCAGATTAAAATTAACTCCCATTTAATGTGCCATAGCCAACAAACATTTTTCATTTTCTTTATAACATTTATTGTTATCTGAAATGACTTCAGTTATTGTCTGTGCCCCACCCCCACAGACTCACTTTTGGTTATCTTTTTCACCACAATTCCCAGCTCCTGGCACAGTGTCTAATCTACAGCATGTGTAGTGTAAAGGTAGATGCAGTATATAGGAAGTGCACAATTACTCGCTGAGTGAAAGACACTGTGTTCATAATGGTGAGGTTTATTCTTCAATGTCTTTGAAGACAGGCTGCAGGTATAGAAAAGCTTTTACCTAGACAAGAGAAGACCCAAGGATAAGACATAAAAGCTATTTTTAACTATCTTAGGACGGTCCTTTGAAATAAGAATAGATTTATGCATTCATTCATTCATTCCACGATACTTTGTTTTGTTTTATTTTTTGGTGCGTTTAACATACAACTCTTAACTGTATAAGAGTTACATATTATAAAGAAAACTTCTTAAAGCAAAATATACCCTCTTTGCTAAAACAGCTAATTAACCAAGAGATGATGCTTTAAGTATATAGAATATTCTCTTTAAAACATGTTTTAAAAATTACTTAAGAGGTTTATGATAAATTTTCCTTAGAAAATGTTGTTAAAATAAATAGGAAAAAAATTAAGGAGGTTCTCTGGATGCTTCATTAATAAGTAACCCAAAAGTTTTTTGTTTTTCTTTTTAATTTTTGAATTTTATTTTACTTATTTTTTTATACAGCAGGTTATTAATCATCAATTCTATACACATCAGTGTATACATGTCAATCCCAATCGCCCAATTCATCACACCATCCCCACCACCCCGCCGCTTCCCCACTTGGTGTCCATACGTTTGTTCTCTACATCTATATCTCAATTTCTGCACTGCAAACCGGTTCATCTGTACCATTTTTTTTTTTTAAACAACAACAGCAGTATTTATTATTTATTTTATGTTTATTTATTTTTGGCTGTGTTGAGTCTTCGTTTCTGTGAGAGGGCTTTCTCTAGTTGTGGCAAGCGGGGGCCACTCTTCATCGCGGTGCGCGGGCCTCTCACTATCGCGGCCTCTCTTGTTGCGGAGCACGGGCTCCAGACGCGCAGGCTCAGTAGTTGTGGCTCACGGGCCCAGCTGCTCCACGGCATGTGGGATCCTCCCAGACCAGGGCTCGAACCCGTGTCCCCTGCATTAGCAGGCAGATTCTCAACCACTGCGCCACCAGGGAAGCCCTGTACCATTTTTCTAGGTTCCACATACATGCGTTAATATACGATATTTGTTCTTCTTTTTCTGACTTACTTCATTCTGTATGACAGTCTCTAGATCCATCCACGTCTCTACAAATGACCCAATTTTGTTCCTTTTTATGCTGAGTAATATTCCATTGTATATATGTGCCACATCTTCTCTATCCATTTGTCTGTCGATAGGAATTTAGGTTGCTTCCATGACCTGGCTATTGTAAATAGTGCCTCAATGAACATTGGGGTGCATGTGTCGTTTTGAATTATCGTTTTCTCTGGTTATATGCCCAGTAGTGGGATTGCTGGGTCATATGGTAAGTCTATTTTTAGTTTTTTAAGGAACCTCCATACTGTTCTCCATAGTGGCTGTATCAATTTACGTTCCCACCAACAGTGCAAGAGGGTTCCCTTTTCTCCACACCCTCTCCAGCATTTGTTGTTTGTAGATTTTCTGATGATACCCATTCTAAATGGTGTGAGGTGATACCTCATTGTAGTTTTGATATGCATTTCTGTAATAATTAGTGACGTTGAGCAACTTTTCATGTGCTTCTTAGCCATTTGTATGTCTTCTCTGGAAAATTTCTATTTAGATCTTCTGCCCATTTTTGGATTGGGTTGTTTGTTTTTTCAATATTGAGCTGCACGAGCTGTTTATATATTTTGGAGATTAATCCTTTGTCTGTTGATTCGTTTGCAAATATTTTCTGCCATTCTGAGGGTTGTCTTTTCATCTTGTTTATGGTTTCCTTTACTGTGCAAAAGCTTTTAAATTTCATTAGGTTCCACTTGTTTATTTTTGTTTTTATTTCCATTACTCTAGGAGGTGGATCAAAAAAGATCTTGCTGTGATTTATGTCAAAGAGTGTTCTTCCTATGTTTTCCTCTAAGAGTTTTATAGTGTCTGGTCTTACAGTTAGGTCTCTAATCCGTTTTGAGTTTATTTTAGTGTATGGTGTTAGCGAGTGTTCTAATTTCATTCTTTTACATGTAGCTGTCCAGTTTTCCCAGCACCACTTATTGAAGAGACTGTCTTTTCTCCATTGTATATCCTTGCCTCCTTTGTCATAGATAAGTTGACCATAGGTGTGTGGGTTTATCTCTGGGCTTTCTATCTTGTTCCATTGATCTATGTTTCTGTTTTTGCACCAGTACCATATTGCCTTGATTACTGTAGCTTTGTAGTATAGTCTGAAGTCAGGGAGTCTGATTCCTCCAACTCCGTTTTTTTCCCTCAAGACTGCTTTGGCTATTTGGGGTCTTCTGTGTCTCCATGCAAATTTTAAGATGATTTGTTCTAGTTCCGTAAAAAATGCCATTGGTAATTTGATAGGGATTGCATTGAATCTGTAGATTGCTTTGGGTAGTATAGTCATTTTCACAATATTGATTCTTCCAATCCAAAAACATGGTATATCTCTCCATCTGTTGGTATCATCTTTAATTTCTTTCATCAGTGTCTTATAGTTTTCTGCATACAGGTCTTTTGTCTCCCTAGGTAGGTTTATTCCTTGGTATTTTATTCTTTTTGTTGCAATGGTAAATGGGAGTGTTTCCTTAATTTCTCTTTCAGATTTTTCATCATTAGTGTATAGGAATGCAAGAGATTTCTGTGCATTACTTTTGTATCCTGCAACTTTACCAAATTCATTGATTAGCTCTAGTAGTTTTCTGGTGGCATTTTTAGGATTCTCTATGTATAGTATCATGTCATCTGCAAACAGTGACAGTTTTACTTCTTCTTTTCCAATTTGGATTCCTTTTATTTCTTTTTCTTCTCTGAATGCTGTGGCTAGGACTTCCAAAACTATGCTGAATAATAGTGGTGAGAGTGGACATCCTTGTCTTGTCCCTGATCTTAGAGGAAATGCTTTCAGTTTTTCACCATTGAGAATGATGTTTGCTGAGGGTTTGTCGTATATGGCCTTTATTATGTTGTGGTAGGTTCCCTCTATGCCCACTTTCTGGAGAGTTTTTATCATAAATTGGTGTTGAATATTGTCAAAAGGTTTTTCTGCATCTATTGAGATGATCATATGGTTTTATCCTTCAGTTTGTTAATATGGTGTATCACATTGATTGATTTGCATATACTGAAGAATCCCTGCATCCCTGGGATAAATCCCACTTGATCATGGTGTATGATCCTTTTAATTTGTTGTTGGATTCGGTTTGCTGGTATTTTACTGAGGATTTCTGCATCTATATTCATCAGTGATATTGGTCTGTAATTTTCTTTTTTTGTAGTATCTTTGTCTGGTTTTGGTATCAGGGTGATGGTGGCCTCATAGAATGAGTTTGGGAGTGTTCCTTCCTCTGCAATTTTTTGTAAGAGTTTGAGAAGGATGGGTGCTAGCTCTTCTGTAAATGTTTGATAGATTTCACCTGTGAAGCCATCTGGTCCTGGACTTCTGTTTGTTGGAAGATTTTTAATCACAGTTTTAATTCCATTACTTGTGATTGATCTGTTCATATTTTCTATTTCTTCCTGGTTCAGTCTTGGAAGGTTATACATTTCTAAGAATTTGTCCATTTCTTCCAGGTTGTCCATTTTATTGGGATAGAGTTGCTTGTAGTAGTCTCAGGATGCTTTGTATTTCTGCGGTGTCTGTTGCAACTTCTCCTTTTTCATTTCTAATTTTATTGATTTGAGTCCTCTCCCTCTTTTTCTTGATGAGTCTGGCTAATGGTTTATCAATTTTGTTTATCTTCTCAAAGAACCAGGTTTTACTTTTATTATCTTTGGTATTGTTTTCTTTGTTTCTATTTCATTTATTTCTGCTCTGATCTTTATGATTTCTTTCCTTCTGCTAACTTTGGGTTTTGTTTGTTCTTCTTTCTCTAGTTCCTTTAGGTGTAAGGTTAGATTGTTTATTTGAGATTTTTCTTGTTTCACGAGGTAGACTTGTATAGCTATAAACTTCCCTTTTAAAACTGTTTTTGCTGCATCCCATAGGTTTTGGATCGTCGTGTTTTCATTGTCATTTGTCTCTAGGTATTTTTTGATTTCCTCTTTGATTTTGTCAGTGATCTCTTGGTTATTTACTAACGTATTGTTTAGCCTCCATGTGTTTGTCTTTTTTACGTTTTTTTCCCTGTAATTCATTTCTAATCTCATAGCGTGTTGTCAGAAAAGTTGCTTCATATGATTTCAATTTTCTTAAACTTACTGAGGCTTGATTTGTGACCCAAGATGTGATCTATCCTGGAGAATGTTCCCTGCGCACTTGAGAAGAAAGTGTAATCTGTTATTTTTGGATGGAATGTCCTATAAATATCAATTAAATCTATCTGGTCTATTGTGTCATTTAAAGCTTCTGTTTCCTTCTTTATTTTCATTTTGGATGATCTGTCCATTGGTGTAAGTGAGGTGTTAAAGTCCCCCACTATTATTGTATTACTGTCAATTTCCTCTTTTAGAGCTGTTAGCAGTTGCCTTATGTATTGAGATGATCCTATGTTGGGTGCATATATATTTATAATTGTTTTAATTTCTTCTTGGATTGATCCCTTGATCATTATGTAGTGTCCTTCCTTGTCTCTTGTAACATTCTTTATTTTAAAGTCTCTTTTATCTGATATGAGCATTGCTACTACAGCTTTCTTTTGATTTCCATTTGCATGGAATATCTTTTTCCATCCCCTCACTTTCAGTCTGTATGTGTCCCTAGGTCTGAAGTGGATCTCTCGTAGACAGCATATAGATAGGTCTTGGTTTTGTATCCATTCAGCAAGCCTGTGTCTTTTGGTTGGAGCATTTAATCCATTCACGTTTAAGGTAATTATCGATATGTATGTTCCTATGACCATTTTCTTAATTGTTTTGGGTTTGTTTTTGTAGGTCCTTTTCTTCCCTTGTGTTTCCCACTTAGAGAAGTTCCTTTAGCATTTGTTGTAGAGTTGGTTTGGCGGTGCTGAATCCTCTTAGCTTTTGCTTGTCTGTAAAGCTTTTGATTTCTGCATTGAATCTGAATGAGATCCTTGCCTGGTAGAGTAATCTTGGTTGTAGGTTCTTCCCTTTCATCACTTTAAGTATATCATGCCACTCCCTTTTGGCTTGTAGAGTTTCTGCTAAGAAATCAGCTGTTGACCTTATGGGAGTTCCCCTGTATGTTATTTGTCATTTTTCCCTTGCTTCTTTCAATAATTCTTCTTTGTCTGTAATTTTTGCCAATTTGATTACTATGTGTCTCGGCGTGTTTCTCCTTGGGTTTATCCTGTATGGGACTCTCTGTGCTTCCTGGACTTGGGTGGCTATTTCCTTTCCCATGTTAGGGAAGTTTTTGACTATAATCTCTTCAGATATTTTCTTGGGTCCTTTCTCTCTCTCTTCTCCTTCTGGGACCCCTATAATGTGAATGTTGTTGCGTTTAATGTTGTCCCAGAGGTCTCTTAGGCTGTCTTCATTTCTTTTCATTTTTTTTTCTTTATTCTTTTCTACAGCAGTGAATTCCACCATTCTGTCTTCCAGGTCACTTATCTGTTCTTCTGCCTCAGTTATTCTGCTATTGATTCCTTCTAGTGTAGTTTTCATTTCAGTTATTGTATTGTTCATCTCTGTTTGTTTGTTCTTTAATTCTTCTAGGTCTTTGTTAAACATTTCTTGCATCTTCCATATCTTTGCCTCCAATCTTTTTCCGAGGTCCCGGATCATCTTCACTATCATTATTCTGAATTCTTTTTCTGGAAGGTTGCCTATCTCCACTTCATTTAGTTGCTTTTCAGGGGTTTTATCTTGTTCCTTCATCTGGTACATAGCCCTCTGCCTTTTCATCTTGTCTATCTTTCTGTGAATGTGGTTTTTGTTCCACAGGCTGCAGGACTGTAGTTCTTCTTGCTTCTGCTGTCTGCCCTCTGGTGGACGCACACATTCAACAATACTTTCTGAGCACCTACCTTGCATTAGGCATTGTTGTAGTCTTAGGGAAGCAAAAATAAGCAAAACAGATAGCAATAAATAGATAAGCAAGAAAATATGTGAAGTGAGCTAGTAATATGAACTATGGCAAGAAATCTAGGAGAGAAAGGAAGACAGAACTCTCAGTGGAGGGGGGGGTGAAGAAATGGCTATTTTATGGGGGTTGTCAGTGAAGGCTCAGTGATAGGGTTGTCACACTTTATGGCCTGAGGTTGTGTGACTACGTAGGACCAGTGAGCAGGCTGTAAGCAGTGGTTCTCAACTTTGGCTACATACGGAAATCACCTGAAGAGCCTTAGAAAATCCTGATGTTAGGCCCCCATTCTCAAAGATGCTGATTTAATTAGTCTTGTTTGCCGCCTGAATATTAGAATTTTTAAATGCTCCCACGTGATTCTGATGTGCAACCAAGGTTGAGAATCACTGCTAGAGGGAGGCAAGATTTAGTAATGGGTGATCCACAATAGCTTCCTGGTGTTGTTTTGAGTGCCCTGGCTCAGGAAGTGTTTAAGAATTCCTAGGTGTCAATTAGATACCACTTCACACCCATTAGAGTGGTTATTATAAAAACAAAATACAACCGAAAAATAACAAGTGTTGGTGAGAATGTGGAGAAACTAGAACCTTTTTGCATTGCTGGTAGAAATGTAAAATGGTGCAACTGCTGTGGAAACCAGTTTGGTGGTTTCTCAAAAAGCTAAATATAGAATGACCATATGATCCAGCAGTACCAGTCCTAGGTATACACCCCAAAGAATCAAAAGCAGGGACATGAATAGATACATGCACCCCAATGTTCATAGCAGCATTATTCACAATAGCCAAAAGGTAGAAACAACTCAAGTGTCCATCAACAGGTGAAAGGACAGAAAGAATGTAGTATATACATACTATGGAATTTTATTCAGTCACAAAAAGAAATGAAGTTCTGATCCATACTACAACATTAATAAACCCTGAAAACATTACACTATGTGAAATAAACCAGACACAAAAAGACAAATGTGGTATAATTCCATTTATATGGCATGCCTAGAATAGGCAAATACATAGAGAACCAAAGTAGTATAGTGGTTACCAGGGGCTGGGGTGGGTGGGGGAGAGGGGAATGGGGAATTATTTAATGAGTACAGAATTTCTATTTGGGGTGATGAAAAAAATTCTGGAAATGGATAATGGTGATGGTTGCACACTATTGTGAATGAACTTATTGTCACTGAATTGTACATGTTAAATGGTTACTTTATGTATTAATGGTAAATTTTATGTTAGATATATTTTATCACAATAAAAAAGAAGAATACATGGATGACCCTATATCAGGATGCTATATAGGTTTCTTGTACTGGAGGCAGGTGGTACTGGATGATTTTAGGTTCCTTTCTTGTCTATGGACAGTGATCCTAACATATCCTCAGAACATGGATTGTCCATCAACCACACCCTCACCATGAGAACAACCTCCCCTGCACTGCCTTTCCTCTTGTAAGAGAAAAGAACAGATTCAGAGTCTGAGGTGAACACCTCTGGCTCCAGAGAATGTATATTTCAAATTAAGTGGGAATGTCAGGTTCAGAGAACTGCAAGTTCAATGTTATGGTTCATTTGTGGCATGCCAATTAGGAGCTAGAAATAGCTAAACTTTAAACTGTGAGTGAAGAGCAAAACGTTAACCATAGCATTTTTAATTAGGTAGAACTGTCCATTGAACTAAATGTAAATCCAGTCATGATAATTAAAATAAATTAGGAGCCACTTCTACTGACTCCATGTTAGATCCTTGGATTACCTCTGACACCCTCCAAGACTACTGTCAACCACCACCAGACAATTCTTATCTGACCAAAGAGCTATCCACTCCACTAAATCAGTTCTTTGACAGTTATTCTTATGAGAAATTTTACTTTCTCTTCTTTTTTCCTTTTCCAGTGATCTCTTGATCCATGAATAAAGAAATTCCACAAACTTGCTCTGTTTACCACTTTCTCTGTTCTTAATAAATGAAAACATGACAGTAATTCTGGGTAAATTTTCACATAGGTTACTATATGTGAAAACACTTTGTAAATGACAAAGTATAATATAAATAAGTAATCACTGTTATTAATATCAGAAGCCCATTAGGGACAATAGGTAAGGAAGTTTTAGGTTATGCCTTGTTATATCATCCAGAATAATTGGTTTCAAGGTCACACACACACACACACACAATAAACTTTGTTAGTAGTCAAGAATACTTTTCTCTCTCTCTTTTTTTTTTTTTTTTGTACTGGCTTTGTTAACAATAGTTATGTAATTTCAAAAAAGTCACTTCCCTTTTCTGAGCCTCAGTTTTATCCTGGATCAATTGAGGAAGTCAGAGTAAATCTCTCATTTATCAGATATGTATTTATTACCAACCATATGCCAAGACCTATGCTAAGTACTGGAATACAACAGTAAAGGTGGACAAGGTCCCTACCTTCATGGAGTTCACACCACTGATGGAAACAGACAATAAGCAAGTATACAACTAACAAAGAAATACAGTTTGTGATCAGTGTTTCAAAATTACACTCTTAAACCTTAATGTTTATATGCATCTTTTGGGGATATTATTAAAACGCAGATTCTGATTATTTGGTCTGATGTGGGCTCTGGGGTTCTGCATTCCTCACAAGCCCGTACATAGGCCCATGAAGAGCATCAGTGATGCTCTTGCCGCTGGTTCGTGAATCACACTTGGGGAAGTAAGACTATCAAGGACATTGGCATGATGGTGATAGAGAACAACTAGGTTAAAGGGAAAACAAGCAATCAGAGAACAGTGGATTTAGCTGTTCTGATACACATGAAGGATCCATGAGTTAGAGGAACCAGGAGAAGAGCAAGTGCAAAGGCCCTGAGACAGGAAAGACATCTGGTGCGTACTATCAGAGAGGAATGAACAAGGAATAAAGAATCTGAGATGAGCTCCAAAAAGTAGTCAGAAGTTGGACCCAGAGGGCTCTGGATGTGCTGGTGAGACATTCATGTTTTATTAGACAACAAATGAGAATACAATAAAGTGATTTAAGGAGAAAAGTGACAGTGGGGATGTAAATGTGAGAGAAAGTAAGTAAACTTGTCAGGGGCCCTTGGCAGGGTCCAGGTAAGGGAAGACAATGGCTTGGAATAGGGTGGCGGCCGTGGAGATGGAGAGAAGTGGGTGGAATAAAGGTATATTTGAGAAGTAAAGGGATAGGTAAGAACAAAAGATTCCATGAGTGGATAGAAAGAAGCAGAAATGAAAATTATAATTCTGATTTGCTCATCTGAGTAAACGATGGTACAATTTAATGAGATGGGAAAACATGTTAAGTGTGAGATATGTATAAAACATTCAAGTGTAGATGTCAAGTAGGCAAATGGATACTCATGTTGTAGCTCAGAAAGGATGACGGGGCCAGAGATACACACTGGGATTTCCAGCATTTTTATGGGATTTAGAGCCTTGGGGAAGGATGTAATCACTCAAGAAGAGGGACAGAGTCTTGATGAACTCTGACACTGAGATATGCAGTAGAGAAGGAGGAATCAGCCGAGGAAACTGAGAAAGAAAGCAAAGGAGACATTGCTGGGGTGTCTGAGGAACACCAGGTGAGTGTGTTGCTATGGAAGCCAAGTGCAAAGAAAGTGTCAAGTGAGAAAAAAATGTGTTTCTTGATAGTTCCCTGGGAATACCGCAGTGCCACTTCTGGGAACAAAGCGAAGCAAGGAGGCAGCATAACTATAGTAGTTCTTCCTTTTCTTTTTATGTATTGAGCTTTGCAATAAAATTATGTTTGACAACAGAGCTCCATCACTGGACCAATGATCTCTGCAGAACGTTTCTCCTCTGCCACAGTTGTGTCAACCACACAGGAAACAGTCTTCTTGAAAATACACACATTGCATCCATTAAGGATTCCAAGCAGTTCAAAATACTCCCTATCGAGTGCTTTCATCACTCATCCTGCCCACCACTGTACAATCCTTTATGAAATAATTGCATGTAAATTAGAGCAAACAGTGTTCATTTTCTTACCAATCAACAGTCAGCACAAAGAATGCAAAAGCACTCTGAATTAAATGAGAGCCTGACTAAAAACTGGATGTTTTCTTCTCAGTGTGAATTTTATTAACCTTAAGTGTAAGGTCCCTGGTGTTTCCTATAATGATAAAAGACTGGGTGTTGAACAAGAGGGCCTTAACTTTTCACTCAGCTTGACTAACCTTTAGATAGACTTCTTCCTGACTCTAGGCTCTGGCCTCCCTTTTCTTAGAGCGTTTTACTTCAGAAAACTTGTAATTGTAAATTCTTTCTCTGGCCCTTTGGGATGTAAACCTTTTTAAAAGCCTCTTGCCAGCTTTCCAAGCTAGGATGTCTTCTACAAGGGCCTGGTAGCCATCCCTTTGAAATGTAATCATCAAGGAAGAGAAAGCCCCCATCCCCAGTCTCTATAAAAGGGTAGAAGCCTATCTTCCTACCTTCTGTGGGCACATTGCTCCAAGTTGTAAAACTACCTCCTCAGCTCAATAACAAAAAAACAAACAACCCAATCCAAAAATGGGCAGAAGACCTATATAGACATTTCTCCAAAGAAAATATACAGATTGCCAACAAACACACGAAAGAATGCTCAACATCATTAATCATTAGAGAAATGCAAATCAAAACTACAATGAGATATCATCTCACGCCGGTCAGAATGGCCATCATCAAAAAATCTAGAAACAATAAATGCTGGAGAGGGTGTGGAGGAAAGGGAACACTCTTGCACTGTTGGTGGGAATGTAAATTGATACAGCCACTATGGAGAACAGTATGGAGGTTCCTTAAAAAACTACAAATAGAACTACCATACGACCCAGCAATCCCAATACTGGGCATATACCCTGAGAAAACCATAGGTCAAAAAGAGTCATGTACCAAAATGTTCATTGCAGCTATATTTACAATAGCCAGGACATGGAAGCAACCTAAATGTCCATCGACAGATGAATGGATAAAGAAGATGTGGCACATATATACAATGGAATATTACTCAGCCATAAAAAGAAATGAAATGGAGGTATTTGTAATGAGATGGATGGAGTTAGAGTCTGTCATACAGAGTGAAGTAAGTCAGAAAGAGAAAAACAAATACAGTATGCTAACACATATATACGGAATCTAAGGAAAAAAAAAAAAAAGGCCATGAAGAACCTAGTGGCAAGATGGGAATAAAGACAAAGACCTACTAGAGAATGGACTTGAGGATATGGGGAGGGGGTGGGGTGAGATGTGACAGGGTAAGAGAGTATCATGGACATATATACACTACCAAATGTAAAACAGATAACTAGTGGGAAGCAGCCGCATAGCACAGGGAGATCAGCTCGGTGCTTTGTGACCACCTAGAGGGGTGGGATGGGGAGGGTGGGAGGGAGGGAGATGCAAGAGGGAAGAGAAATGGGAACATATTGTATATGTATAACTGATTCACTTTGTTATAAAGCAGAAGCTAACACACCATTGTAAGGCAATTATACTTCAATAAAGATGTTTAAAAAAAAATAAAATAAAAAATAAATAAATAAATAAATAAATAAAAAACCTGAATAGTTCCATAAAGTAGATGAATCAGCTATTCAAAACTTTTCCACAAAGAAAAAAAGCAAACCTTTAAAAAAAAAAAAACTAAAAATAGAACTACCATACAACCCAGCAATCCCACTACTGGGCATATACCCTGAGAAAACCATCATTCAAAAAGAGTCATGTACCAAATGTTCACTGCAGCTCTATTTACAAAAGCCAGGACATGGAAGCAACCTAAGTGTCCATCATCAGATGAATGGATAAAGAAGATGTGGCACATATATACAATGGAATATTACTCAGCCATAAAAAGAAACGAAATGGAGTTATTTGTAGTGAGGTGGATGGAGTTAGAGTGTGTCATACAGAGTGAAGTAAGTCAGAAAGAGAAAAACAAATACAGTATGCTAACACATACATATGGAATCTAAGGAAAAAACAAAAAGGGTCATGAAGAACCTAGTGGCAAGATGGGAATAAAGACACAGACCTACTAGAGAATGGACTTGAGGATATGGGGAGGGGGAAGGGTAAGATGTGACAAAGAGAGAGAGCGGCATGGACATATGTACACTACCAAACGTAAAATAGATAGCTAGTGGGAAGCAACCGCATAGCACAGGGAGATCAGCTCTGTGCTTTGTGACCACCTAGAGGTGTGGGATAGGGAGGGCGGGAGGGAGGGAGATGCAAGAGGGAAGAGATATGAGAACATATGTATATGTATAACTGATTCACTTTGCTATAAAGCAGAAACTAACACACCATTGTAAAGCAATTATACTCCAATAAAGATGTTAAAAAAAAACCCAAAAAACCTACCTCCTCTTTACTTTAGGAAAGGTCAATTAGCAAACACAGATGGCCTAGGGTCCCTGCCCCCCACTCCATATCTGAAAGCCTCTCCTGACTGTCGTTTCAGTGAAACTGAGTTCAGACTATATTCTGGGCTCTCTCTCTATTGCAATAGCTTTGAAAAAAGTCATCCTTACCTGTTAACTTTGTCCAGTGCAATTTTTGCTTTGACAGAATATGTTGTTTTTTTACCACTAATTATGTCATGCATGTATTGTCTTCATTACCTCTATTACTCCCCATGAAAAAAATCCGTGACAGTTGGAATACACGTAGGAAAGTTAAATTCAGATAATTGGATTGGCAATATTTCTTATATAAATTAATGTTCAAAATGCCTTTTTAATCAAAATAGAAATAGTAGGGTCCATGAGTATGTTAACTTTTTTTCCCTATAACCAAAAAACTTGATAAATAATGTAACTGTAACCTTTTTAAAGCATACATCATTCCTTTATATGTGTGCCCTTTCTTTATAGGTTTCTTGAGAGACTGACATACAAACAATAGCCAGACCCTATATATAACAATAAAACTCTGACAATCTCTGTGGCAACCAGCCCAGGAAGGTCAGGACTTGTTCAGTGACTGCTAGCTTCCTTATTTTTCTCCTCCTACCTGCTTCCAGCTCAAGACTAACCACAGAAAGCCAAATATGCTTCCCAAAGCAACTACATTAGATGTCCCACTTCTTGTTTGTGCACCTCCTGCTTTCCTAGGTCAACAACCTCTGATTAGAGCATAGCTGAAGCCGTTTTTTTCACTATAATCTTTTCTACTCCGCCTCCTGACTTTGAGTCTTTGCTAAATGCAAGTGATGATGGCTGACTTGCTATAGCAAGCTCTGGATAAATAGTCTCTGTTCTGATTCGTGTGATCTTTGTTTCCACATTCTAGATATGCTCTAGATGTACATTTACCTGGAATCCTATATTTTCAAATTAGGTAGAAGTCTTTTCTGAGGGAGAAAGAATTTCTTATTATTTGGCTTATGTTACGTTGGGTTTTTAATAACTTTTCAGGTGGCCCAGTTAACTTTTTTTTTAACAGTATGCTTCTCTTAAAAATGCTTTTTTTTAAAAACAGAAGGACTAAATTAAATAATTCATATAAAACATTTTCATAATAAGAGCTTCAAAGCAGTGGTGTTCCACAATCACAAGGGAGCACCAAAATTACCTGGAAAGCTTGATTAAAACACAGAGCACTGGACCTGCCAACAGTTTCTGATTCAGTACATCTGGAGTGAGGCCCCAAATCTGCATTTCTAACAAGTTTCTAGGTGATGCTGATGCAGCTGGTCTGGGACTACATTTTGAAGACCAGTTGACCTACAGCATTGTGAAAGATGCCCTTTACCCTAACCCTCATTTCTCCATTGCAAATTACTTTCTTTGCTTCTAGGTTTAAAACTTCCTCCTTGGAAGTGGGGAGATTGTGATATTGATGAAGCTCCTACTATATGGCAAGCAATACACTAAGAACAATTTTAATGTTGACTCATTTCATCTTCACAATTACCGTGTAGTCTACAGTATGATGCCCTTTGTTCAGAACAGACTGGTGCTCAGCATGGTAAAGAGACTTAAGATACTACAACTATCAAGTGGTAGACATGGGATTTTCAACCTACACATTCTGATTGCAAGCCCAATGCTTTACCCACTAAATGTTAAGCATGCTCACTTGGAATTGAATAAATTTCCTTTTAGGAAAAAAAAACACATGCTAAAGTTTTACCTTGTATCTAGAAACTTAGTGTCAAAAAATGTTGATGATGACAGCTTAATATACCTTGTAAAAATATGCTTGTTATAGAAAATAGAAGGGAAAAAAATTCATACAGATGGAAATTATGCTTAATGGAGTTTCTATGCAATTCTAAAAGAACTCTTTTTGATTGTTTTTGAAAACCCTATAGAGGAATGTGGGAGGGTGTGGATGGGGGTTGGTGCATAAGGGATGTAGGCTAGGTATTTTTCAAATGCAAACATGTGGAGGAAAATTCTTGTGGCAAGCTTTTAATAGACATTTCCAGAGCCTCAAAGATCACACACATTGGGAATGAGAAAAACTTCAAAGCCAAAGAGGATCTGTCTGTATGGCGTATAACGGAGCTCAAAGCTGCAAGGAACACAAGGGATATCAGGATCAAAGACACTGTTCTCTGAGGCCATGTCTGGATGTAAAGTCAAGCTGGAACTGATGTGACAAGATTCTCACTGCTGCACAGTGTGTTAACTACCAGGGCTTCCATTCTTCTAGGAAATAAAATGTTAGATGACAGTGCCAGTAAATTATACCTTAGAGGCAAGTCTCACTTTAAGAAAACCCATTCTTCCAAAATTAGAACTGAGTAAACAGATCCAGAGATAGATCTTTTTTTCTTTACCATATATTTTTTCTTTATATGTGGATTCAGTGTAGGGTCTCTGGTTTGTTTTGCAAATATCTCTTTGCCCACACTTGCTCAGGGTATAGAAATGTTCATCAGGTACAGAAAGGTCATCCTTTGGGGTAAAACACATGGCATGTTTTCAGTATTTGGCTGATCATTTCCTTGAAATTATTCTTGTGGTTTTGAGAAATCCAACCCAGGGAAAAAGATGGACCACATGGGGCCTCTCTACTATGGTCAATCATTTACCAGAACGATAAGGCCTCAAGGAAAAGTGGAATTTCCCATACTCTGATAACATCCTGCTCCCCATCCCTTCGCTAGAGCTGGCTTCTGTCACTGGGCCCAATTGCTAGTGGATTCAGCTCTGCATATTTTGCCATGGTTCTGGCTTGCTGTATGCTAAGTACTATGATTTCCTGTCTCACCTCTGCTTCTGACAATATAAAAATCTTACGCTCAGCAGAAAGAAGAAATTGCTTGGTGTTACTCTACTGCAGAGGTAGCCAAACAATGGCCAATGGGCCAAATTCAGCCCACTGTCAGTTTTTGTAAATAAAAGTTCATTGGAACACAGTCGCACTCAACTGCTTATGTATTTTCTATGGCTGCTTTCCACTACAAAGGCAGGGTTGAGTAATTACAGCAGCAACTGTATGGCCTAGAAAAGCTGAAACTATTTACTCTTTGACCCTTTATGAAACAAGTTTGATGACCCTTGCTCTTTTGGAACCAGAGATATGTTAGGTCTAAAGAAGAATATGGCATAGAGACACTAAGACTTGCTATTTAACTGGGGGTGATTCATTCCTCTGGATTTTCTCACTAAGTGGAACACAGAATCATTCCAGTTGACCAAGCCAGCCAGGCATCTTTCTCCATATCTTCTTCTCCTTTACCTAAGTCATTATCTACTTTGAGTATCTCTTCTTTTTTTTTTTTTTTTTTTTTTTTTTGGGCCACATAGCATGTGGGATCTTAGTTCCCTGAACAGGAATCGAACCTGCTCCCCCTGCAGTGGGGGCATCGAGTCTTAACCACTGGACTATCAGGGAAGTCCCCTTGAGTATCTCTTAAATCTCTTCACTTCTCTCCAGTCCACTGTCAATACTCTGAATGGAAGGCTTTCTGTTATCTTTGCCTAGACTATTATAACCACTACTGCCTACTCTGTCCTCAGCTATCAGTCTATGAGACATATCCAAAATTGAACTCAATTTCCCGCACCCCAAACCTGCTTCCCATCTCAATAAGCAGCAAATATATTGTTGCTCAGGCCAAAAACCATGGAGTAATTCTTAACAAGTCTCCTTCTCTCATACCTCACATGTCAACAAATCCTGTTAGCTCTACCTTAGAAATGTTTTCTGATTCTAGCCCTTTTGCAGCTCTTCCACCACCGCCACCCTTGTTTAAACTACATCATGCCTCATCTGGGTGATGGCAAAGGCCTCCCATCTGGTGTTCCTGCTTCCACTGTTTTCTATATACCATCCACTCTTCACCCAGTAGACAGATTGAGCTTTGTAATACGTTTAGAGTGGAATATGTGACTACTCTACTCACCACTTTATTTTTTTTTAATTTTTTAATTTTATTTATTTTTTTATACAGCAGGTTCTTATTAGTCATCAATTTTATACACATCAGTGTATACATGTCAATCCCAATCGCCCAATTCATCCCACCACCACCACCCCCACCCCCCACTGCTTTCCCCCTTGGTGTCCATACGTTTGTTCTCTACATCTGTGTCTCACTTTCTGCCCTGCAAACCGGTTCACCTGTACCATTTTTCTCGGTTCCACATATATGCGTTAATATACGATATTTGTTTTTCTCTTTCTGACTTACTTCACTCTGTATGACAGTCTCTAGATCCATCCACGTCTCTACAAATGACCCAATTTCATTACTTTTTATGGCTGAGTAATATTCCATTGTATATATGTACCACAACTTCTTTATCCATTCATCTGTCGATGGGCATTTAGGTTGCTTCCATGACCTGGCTATTGTAAACAGTGCTGCAATGAACATTGGGGTGCATGTGTCTTTTTGAATTATGGTGTTCTCTGGGTATATGCCCAGTAATAGGATTGCTGGATCATATGGTAATTCTATTTTTAGTTTTTTAAGGAACCTCCATACTGTTCTCCATAATGGCTGTATCAATTTACATTCCCACCAACAGGGCAAGAGGGTTCCCTTTTCTCCACACCCTCTCCAGCATTTGTTGTTTGTAGATTTTCTGATGATGCCCATTCTAACTGGTGTGAGGTGATACCTCATTGTAGTTTTGATTTGCATTTCTCTAATAATTAGTGATGTTGAGCAGCTTTTCATGTGCTTCTTGGCCATCTGTATGTCTTCTTTGGAGAAATGTCTATTTAGATCTTCTGCCCATTTTTGGATTGGGTTGTTTGTTTTTTCAATATTGAGCTGCATGAGCTGTTTATATATTTTGGAGATTAATCCTTTGTCCGTTGATTCGTTTGCAAATATTTTCTCCCATTCTGAGGGTTGTCTTTTCGTCTTGTTTATGGTTTCCTTTGCTGTGCAAAAGCTTTTAAGTTTCATTAGGTCCCATTTGTTTACTTTTGTTTTTATTTCCATTACTCTAGGAGGTGGATCAAAAAAGATCTTGCTCTGATTTATGTCAAAGAGTGTTCTTCCTATGTTTTCCTCTAAGAGTTTTATAGTGTCTGGTCTTACATTTAGGTGTCTAATCCATTTTGAGTTTATTTTTGTGTATGGTGTTAGGGTACCCTACTCACCACTCTTGAGATGGCTTGTCATCACACTCAGAGTAATACCCAGAACCCTTACCATGGCCTAAATGGCTCTATAAGGCTGGCTCTTGGCTGCTTCTATGATCTCAGCTCTTACCACTTTCTCCTTTTCCCATGCTGCTCCTACCATGAAGGCTTCCTCATCATTCCCCAAAGGAGACAACCAGGCTCCCACATTACGGTCTCTCATTTGATGCTGCCTCCATCTGGATCTCTTTATCCCAAGAGATCGGAACTGCTCACTCCCTCACTTCATTCAGGTCTATGCTCAGATTCACCTCTGAAGAGAGGGCTTTCCTGACCCCCATATTTAAAATAGGACCCCTCCTCTCACTCTCTATTCCTGTGTCTTGTAGTTTTGATTTTCACAGCTGTTACCTAGTATGCCCTCCCACACACTAGAATGGCTTGACTGAAATCTCATTGAAAGCAGGAACTTGGTCTGTTATGTCTACAGATGTATTTCTAGCACCTAAAACAGTGCCTGGCACATACAAGTACTCGAAAAGTATTTGTGGAATGAATGAACAAATGAATGGAGTCACCTTTCATTGGTCATCTGCCTTGACTCTTCCTCTTCCCAACCACTGTCAGCACTGAAGTCAAAATGTTTTGTTCTGGTTTGTTTTCAAGAAGGAATTAACTCATCTCTCCTGGCCTGTCCAAAATCCTTAATGTGGTCCCACTGTAATTTTGGTAAAATACCAAATTTGACCTGGTTTAACCCAGTCCCTACTTAGTTCTCCAGTTCTATTTCTGACACTGCTCCATAATCAACTCTTCCAGAGAAAAGTACCCAAATGCCCACTCAGGGAGCTGGTACACACTTGTTAAGCCCCACCTCTCCTTCCCCTACTTTACCTGGCAGGCTCTTCCATGTCCTTTGGTGCTCAATTAAACTTCTTATTCTCTGGGAAGTCATCCCATCCCTAACTCCAAGAACTTCTTTCTACATGCTTTATAGCACTCTATAATTATGTCATGGCTTTTATCACACTATATTTTAATTATTCATTTAAATATATGTCACCCCAACCATACTATCTTATTCATTTTGGTATCCATAGTGCCTAGCACAACAAATATTTACCAACCAAATAAAAAGATATATGTTAGCCCTTATTTGAAAGAAACTTAAACTCTAGCAATCAGCATAAAGGTGTATTTTTTTTTCCTTTCTTGAACTTAATAGTTCTATTTAATCCTACATCTAAACCACTCCCTGAGTCAGGAGTATTAGGGCCACCAATCATCTCTTTGAATTATAACTTATAATTGCTAACATCATATGCAGATTACCAAATAGTTAGCTAGTTTCTCCAGAGAATATTAGAAGCCTTTCCCAAGTTTTACTCTGAGGGTTAACAATACTTCTAAACCTATTTTCTAGAACAATACTTCTAAATCTATCTTCTAGCCCTGTCTTGGGCACTGAAGTTGTTGGAAGCATTAATTAAGAAAATACATGTAAAACACTTGAGATACTTCCTGGCATACATTACATGCTCAATAAATGCTAACTGTTAGTATTCCTCTTTTCTGTTCATTTCAAAAATGCACAAATGGCATCCACATTTGTCCTGGTCCTCCAGTTCACAGTACAGCAAGAAAGTCTGATGGATGACTGATCACTATGACAGCATGTTGTAATTTGGCTGGGGGCTGTTGAAATCGCAAGTAAAAATGGAGTCCAAAGATGAGAGGTGGTGAGTAGGAATACACTGGAGTTCTTCCAGACATAACTGGTAGAAAAGCAAATGTGATAGAGCAGAGAAGGAAAAAAATGTGCTGAAAGTTCATAGGAATGGAGATGGAGTTTGGAAGGTGGTATACAAATGTAAGGAGTAAGAATCTGGGAGCATATTGAGCTGCCACAAGCATAAGAGAAGTGGGGAATATCTAACATCTTGATAGGGCATGAGCAATTTGAAGAGAAAGGCTTTGGATTCAAGTTCACCATCAACAGGAGCACATTCATTCACACCTCCATGCACAAAATCCATAACAGCAGGCTGGAAAGTGATGGGGATGGAGGAAGATAGGTGGAGAATAACTGTGGTGTTACCCAAGGATAGACAGATCAAAGTTTAGATTCTCCACCTGGACGCTACTAGACATTCCTAGAGCCTATAAAGTAAGATGATTTAAAAATGACTGCTGGGCACTATTTACAATAGCCAGGACATGGAAGCAACCTAAGTGTCCATCGACAGATGGATAAAGAAGATGTGGCACATATATACAATGGAATATTACTTAGCCATAAAAAGATACGAAACTGAGTTATTTATAGTGAGGTGGAGGACCTAGAGTCTGTCATACAGAGTGAAGTCAGTCAGAAACAGAAAAACAAATACTGTATGCTAACACATATATATGGAATCTAAAGAAAAATGGTTCTGAAGAACCTAGGGGCAGGAAAGGAATAAAGACGCAGATGTAGAGAATGGACTTGAGGACACGGGGAGGGGGAAGGGTAAGCTGGGACGAAGTGAGAGAGTAGCATTGACATATATACACTACCAAATGTAAAACAGATAGCTAGTGAGAAGCAGCTGCATCGCACAGGGAGATCAGCTTGGTGCTTTGTAACCACCTAGAGGGGTGGGATAGGGAGGGTGGGAGGGAGACACAAGAGGGAGGGGATATGGGGATATATGTATATGCATAGCTGATTCACTTTGTTATACAGCAGAAACTAACACAGCATTGTAAAGCAATTACAATCCGATAAAGATGTTAAAAAAAACAAAAACAAAACAAAAAAATCAAACAAAAAAAAAATGACTGCTGGAGCATTCCCACTTGGCAAATCTAAGAACTGTACTGTATTACAATTCATAAATGCATGTCCAGACTATGCTTATGACAAATGTAAAAAGAATCTTAAAAACATTCATGATCCAATAATTCCACTTCTAAGAATTTATCCGAAAGAAATAAATTATTAGAGCTGCTCTTAAAGATTTATATATATACATATACATATATATATATATATATATATATATATATATATATATGTATATATATATATATTATGACTCACAATCATATTGCTTCTAATTAGGAAAACTGGAGATAACCTAAATGTCTAAATTTGGGTATCAGTTACATCAACAATTTCATATTTATTTAATATTTACACAGCCACTGAAATACAGGTTTGAAAAGAATATTTAACAACAGGGGAAAGTTCTCATAAGTATTGCTCAGTGCTAAAAGCAGGTATGAAACAGTAAATCACAAGTTCAATTTTTTATAAAAATGTGTATTTACATAAAGGTCCAGGAAAATAACTGTTGAGAGATTAACTTGTGACCGTTTTATTAAAACCACAAAAAAAAAGACTAGAAGGAATGAGTGGTTATCTTTCTTCTCTATTGCAAGAAGATAACTAAAATTTGTGTTTTGAGTTATCAGCAACATTGGTTATGGGTTTTTCAAGTTGCAGAGCTGAAGGCAGCGGTTTCTGGCACCAGAGCATAGTCACCTGACCTAAAGGCAGAAGTAGCTAACTAAGGAGGGAGGGAGGTCTGTAGAGCTATAACAAGGAGAAAGCAGGGGTTTGCAGATTCCAAGAACAGCAAAAAGGAACACCACACTCCCTCTCAGCACCCATAGAGACCAACCACTATAATCAAAGGCCCCAGTGTCAAGCTTGATATGGAAGCAGTAAAACCTCCTTTCTTCCTGGGACCAGGTAAAAGTGGACAACTAGCCTGGTGTGGTAATCAGAGTGGACTAAAAAGCAAAAGGTCCAGCTTGTCCCAGGAAGTGGAAGAAGTTCACAAAATGTCTGAGATTAAATTTCCCCTTGAAACCCATTTGAAGGGTTCATTGAAAAGTTTACTAATTTAGAGATTAAAAGAAATCTGGCATTTCTTACACCTGAATTTTGTAAAATTCCTTCCAGTGCTTTATTTTTCTTCATGGCATTTATCTAACATATGTTTCTTTGCTTTTTAGTGTCTACTGACTGCATCTCCCAACCCCTCCACCCCCACCCTCCGATAGATTGTTAGCATCATGAAAGCAGAGCCTTTGTTTTCTTGGCACATAGTAGGTACTCAACAAATATTTGTTTAAATTAAGGAATAAATGATGCCATTAGATTATCCTGGAAATTATGGTTACATCACCTGCTACAATAAAGCCTTAGTCCACTCAGGCTGCCATAACAAAATACCATAGGCTGGGTGACTTAAACAACAAAAATTTATTCTCTCATAGTTCTGGAGGCTGGAAAGTGCAAGATCCAGATGATGGTAGATCAGTTCCTGGTGCTCTCTTACTAACTTGCAAAAGGTTGCCTTCTCTCTGTGTCTTTACACAGTGGAGAGAGAGCAAGCTCTCTGGTATCTCTTCTTATAAGGGCACTAATCACACCATGAGGGCCTCTTCTAAATCCAATTATCATTACTTCCCAAAGGTCACATCTCCAAATGCCACTACACTGGGGGTTAGGGCTTCAACACATGAGTGGGAGGAGACACAATTCAATCTATAATAAATAACATGTCGTTATTTATTTTGACCAAAGTACTGCTTTCAGGTACTTTAGTCATCTACTTACAAATCGAACATGCTGTCTTTTCCAGAAGACTTTATATATTTTATATCCAAATAAAATTATATTTGAAGGAAAATTAAAACAGGGAGAGGAGAGCTATGTATGCATCCATGCATATATATATAATTAAATTCAGAGGTTATGGCCATTAGAGTGTACAACCAATTGTTAATCATAAATGTTTTGGGCAGAGGACTAGAAGGTAATGGGAAACTTTTTCATTCAGGGTATTATCGGAATTTGAAATGATAAGAATAGATTTATTTATTACTTGTTCAACTGAAGAATAAGGAAGTACTACTCCCTCTGCTGTGAATCTCATCTTCCCTTGCACTTCTCAACCACACCCCTTCTCACTTCACACTAGAAGGTTAACATATTTTTCTTGCCAAATAAGTCATACATGAGAGCATTAATTTCTCTAAGCAGTTGGGTGTGAGCTCTGCTGTGATTAGAAAACAAACTCACTGACTCAACTAGGCTTGGCCCAGGAATGTCAGCTTAGCTATAGGCATATGTTTGCTCATTTTTTCATTCAATCATCCCTTTGTCTACTCAGTCATCTGTGTATGCACCCAATGGAATATGTGAGGGGCTAAGCTATTTCAGTCACTGAGAAGAGACAGCAGGCATGGTTCCTTCCCTCAGTAAGCTCAAAGGCTACCAGAGCAGACAGACATGAATCCAACTATACATATACGTAAAATTACCCCTGCTGTGGAGGCTATGAGAAGAGGTATACGTGGCGGTGCTAACCCTGTTTCGAGATCAGCAAACACTTTTCTGAGAGTGTGATCACTGAGCTGCAATTTCAAGGAAGAACATGAGTTGGCTGAAAAAAGGTACGAAATGTCAGGGGCCAGGGCTGAAAGTGCAGCAGTGAAAATGATGTGATTTATTCCAGCAGCTGAAAGAAGACCAACATAACTGTAGTGCTGGGAGCCAGGAGAGCCACCAGCACTTGGGGCCAACAAGGGTCAGATCAGGAGGGGACCACAGGCTGAGCTAAGTATTTAGTCTTCATTATGAGTTCAGTGGGGAGTCACAAATTGTTTAAAGAAGGTTGGCATTACGGATGACATGATCAGATTTACATTTTGACATGTCTAGAGTGTAGAGGGACAACTGTGAGTTTTATTTGGATGGACTTTGGCCTTAGTAACTTTAAAACCTTTTAATTATATGTACTCCAGTCAACATATCTAGAACATGGTTCTCAGGAGAAGTGGTAACACCCCCAGAGGTTCTTTGAGATACTTGTGGGGCCATGGGTTGTGGTTATGATTGGGGAACACTATAGGCATTTAGCGAGAGGACAGGTGACATTACAATATGAAGGACAATCTCTCATTTAAAAAATCACATCCCACATTCTCCATGATTTTAGAATGTCCTATCAGCCATCTGTATAAGTGAAAAATTTGTTTATAGTTACCCAATTTAGCACTTAACCCCTTTTACATATAAACACAAATAATTTTTTGCATAGTAATTTATATACACTAAATGAAGGGGAATTACGCTTTCATTTTGTTCAGAACAGGGATTCTCTAAATGTCACCAACAGTGATGCCACTCGTGGTATTAGAGTTGACACCCAACACACCTGTGCTGGACTTCATTAGTAGTTGTTGCATTCACAGTGATTTTAACGTACAAGCCACACATATCTGACTACTTTACTATGTTTTCTACTGTAGACAAGTCTGAGCATTTATAATGAAACAAATATTATATTATAAATAACTTTTGCTTTATTGCTATTTTGTATTGCAATTAAGGAAGTATGTGCATAATTTAATTGTGAATAGACAGGTTATATTACTCATGGATCTCATTTCAGTATAGTCAAGGGGTATTACAAAATATTTGTTTAAAAAAGGGCAGAGTAGTGCCTGACCTGATATGGTCAAGAATCACTGGTCTAGCAAAGTGTAATGACTTTCAAGAGCTTGGCTGTTTTGTTCTCTTGAACTTCAGGTGTCTTGTCTAAAATGAAAGCACTGAAGTATTCCTGATTTATCAATCCTGGAAATATGCAGTTAAAGAAGATCAGTGAATGTCAAAGGTTGGAAATAAAAGAGCAGGGGCAGAGGCAGCATACTACTTGTCTATCAAGAAAATTAGAAAGATCTAGCTTCAAGCTTTTCTCATTCATAGTCCTGAAGGATTTTTAATAGTTGTAATACACATCTTCTGTAAAAAGCTGTATTTCATTATCTTATAAATATCTAATTTGACAATATTTGCAAATCAAGTTTGTGGAATTCTGTTGTGTGTGTGTGTCTGTGTGTGTGTGTGTTATTCATTCTCAATAATTTATGGGGTAGAAATGCTTCCATGCTAGAAACTGCTGAGATAGAAAAATTAATTTTTTGGTTAGCCTGAAAATAAATGCTAGGCTGTAATATGTAATGTAACATAATGTAATGTAATATAATTAGGATATTCCCTTATGGTTGACTGTGGCAGCTTTCCAATCCTTCAGGCCTCTTTGGCCTCTCTGCTTTAATAATAATGGGGTAAAGAATAGTTATTATCATTACCTGAGTGCCACCACGTGCCAGCAAGAATGCTGTTTTTCATGCATTAACTCATTCTATTGTCACAACAAGTCTATAGAGATGGGCATTACTACTCTATCCAATTTTCAGATGAAGAAGCTGAAGCTCAAAGATTTGAATTGATGTGCCCAAAGTCATACAACCAGTAAACAGTAAATTCAAGATTTGAATCTAGATCTCCCTGACTCCAGAACCTATGATGCACTAGGATAAATGTTCCAACATGTTAGAGAAAATTTCATAATCAGTGGCATAATTTATGAAGATAATCTAAAAGTTAAAATACATAATCTGGAATAGAGATGAATATAAATGCTACTTCTTAAATAATGGTTTGGAAACTCCTTTGAGAACTACAAGTTTCTGAACCTGTTCTCCTTCAATAAGCTGTGTTCCATACTTCCTCAGTTACTCCAGTGTTCAAACCTTGAACTTGTCATTACCAATAGCTGTAACTCCCAACAATCTCAATTTCAAATATCTCACTCTCCAACCATCATTTCCTATCTTTAGAGCTCATTCCTTCAGCAGTCTGACTCCAGCAATTCTTTTAGTCTCTCAGGATAGTCAATCCACTGATCCTAACACTTTTACACTAGCCCTCACCCTTCTTACCTTAGAACATGACACACCCCAGGCAGGTTATGGGATCTTAAAGATATGCATGCTAAAGTTGCTAGAAGTCTAAGGCTATCCTGAGAACTGTCCTGGATAATAATTATTCAGAGATACAAAAATATCTAGACAAAGTTTACCAGAATTTTGAAAAGCCCTTCAAATTATTCCCAGCATTACAAGCAGAGCAGCTGAGGAAATGGGGATTTCAGCCTAAGGACCAAAAGACTCAGAGGTGCTGGGGTAGCTAACTCTAGTCTCTGAAACACTGTCAAGTAGCTCTAAAAAGTGTGACTGGGACCAGTGAGGGAAAACACTGGACGGTAGAATTCAACTCATCCAAAGACAAAATGACAAATACTTTTTTTTCTCATATTACAAGTTTAATCCACTTGTATAGCTGAAATGCTATGTTGAGAAGGTTACTGAGAATGGGCCATCAATCATCACTGTGTCAGTCTGAATGGGCTAGATTTTTCTCTGGTTACAAGCAATCCTCAATCTTCAGTAGTTTCAAAGAACAAAGGTTTATTTTTCACTCAACGTATGTGTCCATGGTGGGTGGTCAAGGAGCCTCTGCTCATCACGTTCACTCAGGGACCCAGACTGATAGAGTAGCCACCATCTTAAATGCTGCCAGTTGCCATTCTAGAAGAACAGAGAACTCAGGCAGTGGGTGGGTGCGTGTGTGTATCACAAACTGGTAATGAAATGCTCCCGCCTGAAAGTGGTTTGTGTCATTTCCACTCAACACCTGGACAGAACTAGACACACGGCCCCATACAGCCATAAGGAAGGTAGGCTATTCAAACCTACAATGTGCCCAGAAGGAGAGAACAGTGAGTAGCATAATGAGTACCACAAACAGCACAGTGAGCGGTGGTGTACCTCACGGGTCCAGATAAGACATTCTGGCATTTCAGTCTGGTACTTTTCATTCCTACCCTAACCACCAGAGCTGCCCTACAAAGCTTCCCAAGGCAGTGAGCTCCCCAACACCAGAAGGGTGCGAGAAAAGGTCAGAGGACGGTAAGTCAATAACAACACAATGTCTAGCCTCCATCTAATAGACTAGAGGAACAATAAGGAAGCCCATAGTTCTGAGTTTCTACATGAGTCCTTTATCACAATGATATAAAAAGAGTTAGGCATTGTAGAACCTTGTACTAAATGCAGCCAGATCTTTAGAGAGAAATAACTAGTTCTCAAACCAACTAAATGGCCAAGCACTGGAGTGAATCTTACTCAACTAAAACAGACCAAAACATGGGCTGACCATCCTCATTGCATCGTTGCTTCTCTTCTCCACAAGAGTCAATCACATTACCTCTCTCCCCAAGGAGAGATAATGATCAGAAAAATCAAACAGAAAGCAAGGCAAAAGATTTCCACTGGGAGAAACCCCTATAGCAAGCTTTTTAGTGCTATCAGGATTCTTTATAAAAACCAGAACCTGACTAGCAGTCTCTCTATTCAGCAACAGATAGGACAGCAAATGGTTAGGTGAGGAAATGATCTGTTGTTCACCCAAGCCCATTAGCAGCCAGTCAGACTAAGCAACGATGGATAAAACATGTGAGAAATTGCGTTAAAGCCTGTCTCACTCACACACACACAATAGATTTTTAAAATTAACATCTGAATTCAGCCTTCAGTTAGAAAAAGCTTTCCTTGTTATTCTTATTTAATGTACATTTTTCAGAGCAGTTAGGATTGTTATTATGATTGATACTTTTGGACAAGGAAACTCAGGTTCAAAAAGATTAATTTCACTCACTCACTCTTATATATGTGGTGTACAGGAAAGCCCCTGAACGGGTGTTTGCCAAAAATGGACTTCCTAACCTGTCAAAGCTGACATAACAGAGAAAGAGCCACCTCATCACCCCGCCAACGCCTCCTCATTGCCAGAGTCAGTGATGGAACACTGGGCTTGAGGGACCATGAGTCCTATAATATAGAGCAGTTCTTACGTTCTCAGGTAAATTATTTATCTTTGATATTCTGCATTAAGTCAAATTTCTACCCATCATGGAATTCATTTTACTTTTATTAATCGCCAAGTGACATAAAATAATTTTCTCTGGTTTATGCTGTTAAAATGTCCTCATAGTGGAGCTGATTATTATATCCCAAGAGGAAGCCATCATTACAGGATAACTAATGACTATGTCCACATGAGAGTTAACCACCAAGCACCCTGAAAATGAGCCAAAACATCTGTAGATAAAACGGCTGACTGGCTGATGGTCCAGTCAAGAGAAGAGCTTCTGAGTGCATCTCCTCTCTGTCTACCTATTTCTACCTGTCTCTTCTCACCAACTTGGAGTCACTACTGGCTCCTCTCAACCTCCAGTTCTGGGGTTGGTATAGCCTTTAATAAAAGGAGAGGTAAGCAGCCCTGGTCAATTACCTAGAGGTCTAAACCTCAACTCAGCCTGCCTGGGGCTCCAGTTTGGCCTTAACCAAACACCAAAGCCACACTCTAGTTTAGCAACAGGATTCCTTTCTTTCCTATGCCTTATGCCTGATTTCCTCCTTCTTTCTCTCTTTCCCTTTCTCTCTTTTTCTCTCTCTGCCTCTCTCTCTCCTCCCCCTTCCCTTTCTTTGTCATTACATGGGTAAAACATGAACACATTCTTCCGTTAACAAAATTGGATTAGTAATAATTAATATCTGACACGGCCATATGTTGACAGAGATCTGGAACAATGGAGCTTCTTATGAACTGCTGGTAGGAGTACAACCACACTGGAGAGGACTGTGGCACTGCCTAGTAACGTTGAGATGTATATACCCTACAAACCACTCTTAGGCATAGAACCTACAGAAATGCACACATGTACCCTAAGTGACATGATAATTTATGAAATAATTTTCTGTAACTGCAAAACACTGGGAATTATCTAAATGCTCATCAACAGGATAACCAAAAAATAAATTATGGCCTACTACCCAGCAGTGAAAAAAATTAAAATAAACTAGATAAACATCAATATCATTACCTTTTGCACATATGATGCTGAGTTTAAAAAAGTTGTAGAATAATACTCACAGTATATTATTTATGTAAAGTTAAAAACATGAAACATGAATACTTTATTAACCTATTAATATATTTTTTGGAATACATGCTTACATACTAAAAAGTATAAAGAAATGCAACAGAACAATAGACTCTAAATTCTCGGGGACAATTGCCTGTTGAGGGAAGCAAGGAGATGCAAACATGAGGGACTCAACTGTATTTGTCATGCCTTATTTCCTAACCTGGATGACAGTATGTGGGAATTTCTTCCATTATACTATGTGCCACTTTGTTAGTTTCACCTACATCATAATAAATTGATGCAAGAGGGAAGAGATATGGGAACATATGTATATGTATAACTGATTCACTTTGTTATAAAGAAGAAACTAACACACCATTGTAAAGCAATTATACTGCAATAAAGATGTTAAAAAAAAAAGAAAAAAGAAAAAAAATAATAAATTGTAAATACTCTAGAGAAAAAGTTCAAACATTTCAAATAACCTTAAACCTCACTTTGACTAGTACCTAAAGCCTCATTCTAGGCACACTCCAGGGATATCTACTGTTATGAATTATTAGTTCTTTTCTTTTTTTTTCTTTTTTCTGATTCAGTTTATACTGGTTTGAGCAGCTTCTTTTTTTTTCTTTTTTTTTTTAACATCTTTATTGGAGTATAATTGCTTTACATATTAGTTCTTTTCTACTCAATATATATATAGCATTGTTTGAACATGTGTGTCTTTCCTTTTTATGTAAGTGATAATGTAACATGTATACTTTCATTTAGCATTATCTCTTGATCACATAAATACTTTCCTCATTAACAAAAATACGTTTTCCTAGAACTTTAGCTTTTTTTCCCAGGGAGATGGGTACAGCAACTAAGGAAATAGCCTTTGGAGACATGTCTGAGTTCTGCTTAATGCTTAATATTTACCTAGGGCAAGTTATTCAGGTTTTCTGTGTTTTAGGCTTCTCATCTTTAAAACAGAGATAATCACAAGTACCAACCACACAGGACTGCTTAAGGATTAGATGAGGAAATTCATGTAAAGCATTTAGAGAAATGTCTGGCACACAGGGAGTCCTTGACAAATACTATTATTATTATTATTATTATTATTATTATTATTATTATTATTATTATTATTATTATTATTTATAGCTACTGTCTATGCCTTATGGGGAAGGGTTCTTATGATGGCATCCTTACCCCAAGCCCAATTCATGGTCACTCCACAGGAGAATTATGATGTTCCTTTGCCCACCTCTGCTACTTGTCTGAGCCTTTGGAAATAAGTTGCACTTCAAAACACTGTAGAACCCATGGCAATGTGCAGTCTTTGGGTTCCTGCACCCCAAGTTCTATTTGTCCAAATTCCAGGCATTCTTTTCTTACAGGAGAATTTCTTCAGCTCACTCATAGCTGTCAGATCCTGTCAGGCTAATTAGGCAACTAGATAACTACACTTAAGTATTTATAAGTCACCATTCTTTCTTTAAACTAGGCCTGGTGGCATGGCCAACCATCCTTTTTCACATTCATTTTAATAATATTTTAGGTTGAGTTATGCATAGAATGTATAACTTCCAGGTAATTTATTTTCCTCATAGTTCTCAGTATTTACTCCAAATCAACCACATCATTTACTTGCATTTTAAACTTGCACTTAGCAATTTAAAATATCTAATATATACAAGCCTCTTAGATAGCCTCATCCACCAGAGGACAGACAGCAGAAGCAAGAAGAACTACAATTCTGCAGCCTGTGGAACGAAAACACATTCACAGAAAGATAGACAAAATGAAAAGGCAGAGGACTATGTACCAGACGAAGGAACAAGATAAAACCCAGAAAAACAACTAAATGAAGTGGAGATAGGCAACCTTCCAGAAAAAGAATTCAGAATAATGATAGTGAAGATGATCCAGGACCTTGGAAAAAGAATGGAGGCAAAGGTCGAGAAGATGCAAGAAATGTGTAACAAAGACCTAGAAGAATTAAAGAACAAACACCTAGAAGAATTAAAGAACAAACAAACAGTGATGAACAATACAATAACTGAAATGAATTACCCTAGAAGGAATCAACAGCAGAATAACTGAGGCCAAAGAACGGATAAGTGACCTGGAAGACAGAGTGGTGGAATTCACTGCCACAGAACAGAATAAAGAAAAAAGAATGAAAAGAAATGAAGACAGCCTAAGAGACCTCTGGGACAATATTAAATGCACTAACATTCGCATTCTAGGGTGCCAGAAGGAGAAGAGAGAAAGGACCTGAGAAAATACTTGAAGAGATTATAGTCAAAAACTTCCCTAACATGGGAAAGGAAATAGCCACCCAAGCCCAGGAAGCACAGAGAGTCCCAGGCAGTATAAACCCAAGAAGAAACACGCCAAGACACATAGTAATCAAACAGACAAAAATTAAAGACAAAGGAAAAGTATTAAAAGAAGCAAGGGAAAAATGACAAATAACATACAAGGGAACTCCCATAAAGTTAACAGTTGATTTCTCAGCAGAAACTCTACAAGCCAGAAGGGAGTGGCATGATATATTTAAAGACATGAAAGGGAAGAACCTACAACCAAGATTACGCTACCTGGCAAGGATCTCATTCAGATTTGACAGAGAAATCAAAAGCTTTACAGACAAGCAAAAGCTAAGAGAATTCAGCACCAACAAACCAGCTTTACAACAAATGCTAAAGGAACTTCTTTAAGTGGGAAACACAAGAGAAGAAAAGGACTTACAAAAACAAACCCCAAACAATTAAGAAAATGGTAATAGGAACATACATATCGATAATCACCTTAAATGTGAATGGATTAAATGCTCCAACCAAAAGACACAGGCTTGCTGAATGGATACAAAAACAAGACCAATCTATATGCTGTCTACAAGAGACCCACTTGAGAACTAGGGACACATACAGACTGAAAATGAGGGGATGGAAAAAGATATTCCATGCAAATAGAATTCAAAAGAAAGCTGGAGTAGCAATACTCACCAGATAAAATAGACTTTAAAATAAAGAATGTTACAAGAGACAAGGAAGGACACTATATAATGATCAAGGGATCAATCCAAGAAGAAGATATAACAATTATAAATATATATGCACCCAACATAGGAGCACCTCAATACACAAGGCAAATGCTAACAACTATAAAAGAGGAAATCGACAGTAGCACAGTAATAGTGGGGGACCTTAATACCTCACTGACACCAATGGACAGATCATCCAGACAGAAAATAAGGAAACACAGCTTTAAATGACACAACAGACCAGATAGATTTGATATTTATAGGACATTCCAACTGAAAACAGGAGATTACACTTTCTTCTCAAGTGCACAAGGAACATTCTCCAGGATAGATCACACATCAGGCCTCAGTAAATTTAAGAAAATTGAAATCATATCAAGCAACTTTTCTGATCACAGCGCTATGAGATTAGAAATCAATTACAGGGAAAAAAATGTAAAAAACACAAACACATGGAGGCTAAACAATACGTTAGTAAATAACCAAGAGATCACTGAAGAAATCAAAGAGGAACCCACAGCAAACTTCATTCCCAATGGTGAAAAACTGAAAGCATTTCCTCTAAGATCAGGAACAAGACAAGGATGTCCACTCTCACCACTATTATTCAGCATAGTTTTGGAAGTCCTAGCCACAGCAGTCAGAGAAGAAAAAGAAATAAAAGGAATCCAAATTGGAAAAGAAGAAGTAAAACTGTCAATGTTTGCAGATGACATGATACTATACATAGAGAATCCTAAAGATGCCACCAGAAAACTACTAGAGCTAATCAATGAATTTGATAAAGTTGCAGGATACAAAATTAAAGCACAGAAAACTCTTGCATTCTTATACACTAACAACAAAAGATCAGAAAGAGAAATTAAGGAAACAATCCCATTCACCACTGCAACAACAACAAAAAAATACCTAGGAATAAACCTACCTAAGGAGACAAAAGACCTGTATGCAGAAAACTATAAGACACTGATGAAATAAATCAAAGATGACACAAACAGATGGAGAGATACACCATGTTCTTGGATTGGAAGAATCAATACTGTGAAAATGACTATACTACCCAAAGCAACCTACAGATTCAGTGCAATCCCTATCAAATTACCAATGGCATTTTTTACAGAACTAGAACAAAAAAATCTTAAAATTTGTATGGAGACAGAAAAGACCCCGCATAGCCAAAACTATCTTGAGGGAAGAAAACGGAGCTGGAGGAATCAGACTCCCTGAATTCAGACTACACTACAAAGCTACAGCAATCAAGAAAATATGGTACTAGCACAAAAACAGAAGTATAGATCAATGGAACAGGATAGAAAACCCAGAGATAAACCCACGCACCTATGGTCAACTAATCTATGACAAAGGAAGCAAGGATATACAATGGAGAAAAGACAGTCCCTTCAATAAGTGGTGCTGGGAAAACTGGACAGCTACATGTAAAAGAATGAAGTTAGAACACTCCCTAACAGCATACTCAAAAATAAACTCAAAATGGATTAGAGACCTAAATTTAAGAACGGATACTATAAAACTCTTAGAGGAAAACATAGGAAGAGCAGTCTTTGACATAAATCACAGCAAGATCTTTTTTGATCCACCTCCTAGAGTAATGGAAATAAAAACAAAAATAAACAAATGGGACCTAATGAAACTTAAAAGCTTTTGCACAGCAAAGGAAACTGTAAACAAGATGAAAAAACAACCCTCAGAATGGGAGAAAATATTTGCAAATGAATCAATGGACAAATGTTTAATCTCCAAAATATATAAACAGCTCATACAGCTCAATATTAAAAACACAAACAACCCTATCAAAAAATGGGCAGAAGACCTAAATAGACATTTCTCCAAAGACATACAGATGGCCAAGAGGCAAATGAAAAGCTTCGTAACATCACTAATAATTAGAGAAATGCAAATCAAAACTATAGTGAGGTATTACCTCACACCAGTCAGAATGGGCATCATCAGAAAATCTACAAACAACAAATGCTGGAGAGGGTGTGGAGAAAAAGGAACCCTCTTGCACTGTTGGTGGGAATGTAAATTGATACAGTCACTATGGAGAACAGTATGGAGGTTCCTTAAAAAACTAAAACTAGAACTGCCATATGACCCAGCAATCCCACTACTGGGCATATGCCAGAGAAAACCATAATTCAAAAAAACACATGCACCCCAATGTTCATTGTGGCACTATTTACAATAGCCAGGTCATGGAAGCATCCTAAATGCCCATCGACAGACGAATGGGTAAAACAGATGTGGTACATATATATAATGGAATATTACTCAGCCATAAAAAGGAACGAAATTGGGTCATTTGTAGAGACATGGATGGACCTAGAGACTGTCATACAGAGTGAAGTAAGTCAGAAAGAGAAAAACAAATATCGTATGTTAACACATATATGTGGAATCTAGAAAAATGGTATAGATGAACCGGTTTGCAAGGCAGAAATCAAGACACAGATGTAGAGAACAAACGTACGGACACCAAAGGGGGAATGTAGCAGGGGATGCTGGTGGTGGGATGAATTGGGAGATTGGAATTGACATATATACACTAATATGTATGAAATAAATAACTAATAAGAACCTGCTGTGTAAAAAAAATAATAAATTAATTAATTAATAAAATATCTAATATAAAATGTGGAATTTGCATAATTCCCCAGTGTAAGAGAGATTCAGAACAAAAGCTTTAGAGTTAGCCAGGCCTGAATTCAAATCCTAGCTCTGTCACGGGGTAGTCACGTGCCTCATGGTAAGCACATCAGTTTTCTATAGCTAGATAACAGCCTAAAACAACATCCATTCTTTAGCTCATAGTTTTATAGGTCAAAAGTCTGAGCACAGTATGACTGAGTTCTCTTCTCAGGATCTCACAGGCTGAAATCAAGACGTAGGCAGATCAGGGTCTCATGTGGAGCTCAGGGTCCTCTTTTGAGCACACATGGTTGTTGGCAGAATTCAGATCCTTGCAGTTGAAGGACTGAGGCCCCCATTCCTTGCTGCTGTCAGCTGGGGCCACTCTTAGCTCCTACAGATTGCCCACATTCCATGCCACGGGGCTTCCTCCATCTTTAAAGCCAGTAGGATTTTCCCTCACATCAACTCCCTCTCTGACTTACCTGACTTTACTTCTAGACCTAGATTTAAAGGGTTCATGTGATTGGCTCAGGCCTACCTGGATAATCTCCCTATTTAAAGGTCAGCTGACTTGGGACCTTAATTTCATCTGCAAAATCCCTTCACAGCATTACCTAGATTCGTATTCCATTAAGTACATAGGAGAAGGAACATGTACTCCAGGGAGCAGGAAATCTTGGGGGCATCTCCAAGTTCTGACACTCAGCAGTGAGCCACTTTGGCCCCAAAGGCTTTGGGCATACAGTGGGAACAATGGTGCTCACTACACCGAAAAAGTCATTTGGATACAAAGAAACAAAGACAAACACTTCCAGGTACTCAGTATACTCAGGATTAGTCTCTCTGTTTTCATTATTTCATCTTCCTAACAGACCTTATGAAATGAGCCTAGTACAGAAGCTCCTTGGGTGACTGCTGCTGATTAGGTTTCTAAAATTATTCACTCTACAAAAGAATGAGGCAGAGACTAATACACCCACATTTTACAGATGAATAAATTGAGGCTTAGAGATAATATCTATAAAGCAGTTATCACAGGATCTGGCACATACTATGAACACTCACAAATGTATATCGGCTGCCACCACGACCACCACCACCATCACCATCATTATCACTTTTACATTAGAAAGGAGAACCCCAAAAGCCTACAGTAGCACCTTCCACAAGCCAGGAAAAGACCGTGGAGATGGTGAGCACTTTGCAAGGCATTTCTAAGGAGCCGCTGTTCCCTGGGAAGATGCTTGGTCATTTTTTTGGCTGCTTCTTTAATATCCTAGAGAGAGCTATTGTTGAAACTCTAGTCCTGGAACCGACCACACCAGAATCCAGAAGCTTCCAGTCTCTTAACACCAACTTGATGGTGGAATTTGCATTGCCAAGTGCAAAATGCAGCCCTCTTGGCATTTACATTTGATCTTTGTTTCCTGGTTATACAACTTCTTTTACCTAATTTTACCTGTTATTTATTTTAAAGCTTTTCACCCCCTCTCACCCAACTTTCAGTGGAGACAAGTGGTATTCAAAAGCTCTCTCACATCTTATAAAAGCATATAAAACATTTTGTTCCTATTCAACTAACGCCCTTCATTCTCTTCAAATGTCAATCCATAATCAACATAAATAAGGTCAGCAAAGGCTGATACTCAAAGACGCTTTAGATTTCATCTGGTTCAAACTCTTCATTTTACTGATGGAAAAACTGAAGAAAGGATTTTCTTAAAATCATGAGGTAGAGGCAGAACCAGGACTAGATGGGCAGCAGGAATTCACTCGCCCAGGGCTGTATCCTTTCCAATTACATGACCCCACCAGGCAACTGGTTTATACCTCCCCACCCCCAACAAGGCTCTGCTTAGTAATTAGCTTCTTTCATTCTGTGTGTGTGTTTACATATAAAGACCCAAATAAATGATTTTAAAGTGAAAATAGCTCACTAGAGCTTAAAAGCACTAGTGAGCAAGCAGAGACTCTCTGTGATGATTGAGTGGCCAGGCTGTTCTACACACGTAATGAAAACACTGACAGCTACCTTCCCAGTAGCCATCCTCTCCTTCTTCCTGGGTGACAGAACCTCAGTTTTGTTTGGGGGCACCATTATGCCCAGCTCCATCAAGCTACTCTCTTTTCCAATCTCCCCTGCCGCCAGGGGTGACAAGATAAAATTTTAGCCAATGAGCAGAAGTTGGCGAGGGAGTTAAGGAAAGCTTTTGCTCTCCTGAGCATCATCCCTTCCCCTTTCTTCCCTTTGAACTTAAATTTGATGCCTTACATAAGGGACAGTAAGATGGAAAGATAGAAGGAGCGTGGATTCTTGATATCCCTGACCTCCTTCACCAGCCCTGAACTACTTGTATTTTTATTCAAGATGAGAAACAACAATTCAGAAAGCAATTTGTTATAGTGGATAAAGACACTGCCCAAAACAGACCTGGGTTTGAGTCCTGGATAGCTAGCTGCCTGACATTGAGAAAGTTACCTATCTTCTCTGAGTGTCAGACTTCCCAACTCACAGGATTATTTTAAGATTAAATAAAATAATGTATATAAAGGGCTTATAATGGTGCCCAGCACACTGCAAGCCCTCAGTATGTGGTAGCCTGGTTAAATCCAGGAATCTCACTCAAATTAGTTTATTATTATCCAATGTATAACCAGGGGATATATGCAGAGTCAATCTAATTGCTCAGCAAACAATATGTATTACCCTCACAACTTTATATCTAGACTGGCTGTGGAAGGCACAAATTACCAAAACAAGACTAATGAATATTCATCAAAGATTGCCTCAGAATCCTAGAATGCTAAAGCTAGAAAGATCATTCAAGGTTTATCCAACATGTATTTATCGAGTGCCAAATGTATGTGCAGCACTGTCCTACTCATTGTAGATACACCAGTAAATAAGTGAAATAAGACCACTGTTCTCATAGTCCTTATATTCTAGTGGGGGCATTCCTCAAAGTGTATTTGCTATGATCAACTCATTTTACAGATGAGGAAACTGCATCCCAGAGAGGTGAAGTGACTTGCAGACTTTCCTAGATCACACAGCAGCCAGTGGCAGGTGTCAGAGTAGAACTCCAGCCTGCTGATGCCTCTTGCATTATTTTTTGTCTATATCTGAATACTCCTGAATTTAAATGTTTGTATACCATCACAAGGCATGCCTTGCTGTCTACCGTCATGACTGAGAAACAAAATCTGATCCCTGTGGTCCCTTTATTTTCTGCTAACCTCTCATTCGCTCTATGCACCATTAAGTGTGGTCTTGGTTGTATTTCTTCAAACTTGTCAACTTGTTCCTGTTTTAGGACTTTCACACTCTCTGTCCCCTCCATCTGGTTGCTCTTCCCCCTTCGTTTTATTTGGATGGCCTTCTTTCATTATTTAGGTCTCAACTTGAATGCCACTTTTTTGGACCACCCCATGAAAGATATCATCCCTACTCAACCATTTTCTTTTTAGCTCATGTAACCAGCTGAAATTATCTTACTAATTTTTTTCCGACATGCTTCTTGCTGGTCTGCATAAGAATAGAAATCTTGTCTACCTTGCTCACGACTGCATTCCAGAGGCCAGAACAATGCCTGAAACCAAAATTGGTACCCAATAAATATCTGTCAAATGAAGACTGAATTTCAGCTCTAGAATTCTAGGTTCCTGAAGCAATCTTCATCTGGTAAATAATTGTGAGCTATGCTTGGCAATTTATGTTGAATGAATGAATCCTGAAGCCATTTCATATTTAGCTTTGTAGAACATAAGATGCAGAAGAGATCTTGGAACAAAGCTACTCCAACCCTTTCATGTGAAACAGGAGGAAAGTGAAGCCCGGGACCTGCCTCAAGGTCCAACTGAATGAATTCAACTAATGTGTAATAGGGGGTGAGGTTGGGGATAAATCTATCACAGGCTGCCTGTCTAAAATGTTAGACAAATGCTGGATGAGATAGCAAATGATGATTGACTGTAATATGCCCTTACATCTCTCATTTCTTCACTCCCTGCTGCCCCAATCCTCTTAAACCTCCTGTGATCAATGCCTGAAATTCCATCACAGATTTTCCTTTTCTCTTATCAGAGGCTGTACACTAGTGGCTCCTGGCCCAAACCCAGCCCCAGAAAATTTTTGTTTGTTCAGCATGGTGTTTATGAAACATTTGCACGTGAATGCCTTTGGGTAAGCAGACACTCTCCAGTTCCCCAACACCCACACAGCCCCCTACTATGTCACACCTGCCTGCTTCAGAAATTTATATTACCTCCCTGGTCCCGGAAGATATCTGAGTTTACCATCTTGGTATCAGGGCTAAAATGTAATTTCCCCAGCTCTTAGCACTAGATGAAACATGACCATGAGTAAAGGATCCAGGACTAATTCTGTGGCATGGAGAGCAATATTTTAAAGATATTTATAGCTGTATAGGATATCAGAGGTAGAAAAAATGTAGAAGTGGTCTGATTCCACTTCTTTCATTTGAGAATGAGGAAAGTGAAGCTTAGAAAGGCAGATGACATGTTTAAATCACAGAGTAAGGTAGTGGTAGATTTGGGGTGGAACTCAACTTGCTTATATCACACCAAACTGGTCTGGTACAGGGTAGGAATGCTTTGAGGTCCTGGAGGTGGGAGGAGGTTGGGTGGTGCGGGGCAGGTGTTAGAACATCATCAAGATTCTGTCTGGGCTGAGCCCACCTTTTTCAGGCTTTTCCTCCCAGCAGCACTCTGAAAGGTAAGATGCTTGCTCCTCCCGCATAATGATACATCTGTGCCTTCATCCTCCTTCACTAATTTGTATCTGTATCTTTTCTGTCACTTTATATAACTAATTACTGTTTACTCTAGAAGAGAATAATGTTCCTTTAACCAAACCTCTGAAGAAACAAGACAGTCCTGAACAGAGGGAAACTCGAGTTGGAGAATTCTCTTCTCTTTTCTTGCACATCCTCCCACCTGGGCTTCAGGGAAAGGCCCACCAAGAAGTGAGAGTCAGTAAATCAGACTCAGCACCTCGCAGCAGGTATCAAAGCTGTGCCTGGAAGGCGCCTTGCTAGCTGTACTGGCAGCCCCCACACCCTTACACTTCCTCTGCTGGCCATGCCAGCCTCTGCGCGGGGTGGGTAACTGCCCTGGGCCTTTCCTACCTCACCCCTTTTACTATCAGCCTTTCCCTGCTCCCTTCTAACTAGATTTCGGGACATTGGAAGTAATTTTAACCAAAACGGAAAGCAGTGTGATCAGATGGAAGAAATTTTAAAAAAACAAGTCTCCTAAGACTCAAAGCTAGTTCCTTCTCTGCCACCAACCAGCTCTGGGTCTCCCCTGCTAAACCATTAATCAGCTCTGTGACTACAGGACCAATACACTTTTCTCAGCATCGGTCTGATTTAATTGCGGCACCACCTGGCATTATTAAGAGCCTCTTTAAAAATTCTAGAACAATTATAAATTATGAAACATTTCAAACATTGCAAAAAGTAAGGAAAATAATACATTGAGATCAGAAAACAAGGATGAGAAGACCAGACACCCAGGCCTGAGCAATATTTACCGGAGAAAAACTCTGAGGTCCAGGAGCAAGTGTGACGGCAGGGTTCTATCACAGCTGACTACAGGTTAAACTCTAGGACAGTGTTGGACTTCGATGATGGGGAAAAACCAGGTATAGCTAAAGCCTTGATTCCTTCACCCTCCCTCCCCAGAAATTACCAGTACACTAAAACTCAGTGTATAAGAGTGAAGGAAGTCAGAAAGAGAAAAACAAATACCATATGCTAACACGTATATATGGAATCTAAGAAAAAAAAATGGTTTTGACGAACCTACAGGCAGGACAGGAGTAAAGACGCAGACGTAGAGAACAGACTTGAGGACACAGGGAAGGGGAAGGGTAAACTGGGACAAAGTGAGAGAATGGCATTGACATACATACACTACCAAAGGTAAAACAGATAGCTAGTGGGAAGCAGTGGTTATATGGTTCACAAATAATTTCTCTAGTTTGGCTTGTTTTTTAAATTTTGTTTTGGTATATTTGCCAGGTAGAAGCTTTAATTTTAGTGTAGTCAAACATAGAAATCTTTTACTATTAGATTATGATTTTTGTGGCTCATTAAAGATGTTTTTCCTACTCTAATACCATACTAGGTCTTTGTAATATGTCTCCAATCTAAACTGCTATTTCCCCAGGATTTCAGGTCTACCTTGTTTTTATTTCACCAAATCACTACCATTATTTTTATTTTATTTTTATAGAACAGCATAACAAATACTTGCTTAGTATTATGTATATGTTCATCAAATTCTTCGCTTAATATTTCTTTGTGCATTGTATTTCTACTTTCCGGTTCAGTTTCCTTCTTCCTAAATTCCACCCTTAATACTTAAGTCAGGGACTGATATATAATTGCTCTCAGTCTTGTCTGAGATGTGTCTGTTTCAGAATTAATACTGAAAGACTTTTGATTGGATACAGGTGCTTAAATTAATAATTATTTCCTCTCAGCTCTTTGAAGGTAATAGTCCCTTGATATAGTCCCTTGATAGAGGCCATCTTCTGGCCTCTGTTGTTGCTGAAAGTTTGCTGCTGCTCTGCAGATAAACTTGTTCTTTCCTCTGATAACTTTTAGTCTTCTCTCTGTCTTTAATGTTGTACAGGTTCACTAAAATGTGTTTATAAATGGATTTACTCTTCATTTTTTCTAGTTAGGACTCATTGTGATTCCTATACATTAATACTCATCTCCTTCATCAATTCTGGAAAAATTTCAGCCATAATTTCTTTGAATATTGCCTCTCATGACTGTCTTACGGTTTTGATTCCTTCTTTTATAGCTTTATTCACTGTAAACAATTATTTTGTAGTTTCTATTAAATTGGTCTACTATCTCAAGTTCTCTAAGCTAAAATGCTGTTGATTTGGGGGTCTGCTGACTCTTATTGAAAGCAACCTTTTCTCTCATATACTTGGCAATTTTGGACTGAGTTCTTCTTTGGTGGGACTTTGTGAGAATTCTAGACAACCTAGGTTCAGCATGTTTCTCTCCAGAAGATATCTGAACTTTCTTCAGGTAGGAGACCTTCCAGGTCCAATTTTATGATATTTTCTTGGCTTGCCAGTTCCCAGACTAGTAAAGTAGCAGAAATTCAAACCTCACATCTCCCTTACCAAATACTTTTCATCATTTGCTCCCAAATTACTCTTTCTTCTGATTTTATTCCATTAAACTGTCTAAGGGGGTACCTTCAAGATGGCGGAGGAGTAAGACATGGAGATCACCTTCCTCCCTACAAATACAACAAAAATACATCTACATGTGAAGCAACTCCTACAGAGCACCTACTGAACGCTGGCAGAAGACCTCTGACTTCCCCAAAAGCAAGAAACTCCCCACATAACTGGGTAGGGCAAAGGAAAAAAGAAAAATTAGAGACAAAAGAATAGGGACAGGACCTGCACCTCTGGGAGGGAACTGTGAAGGAGGAAAAGTTTCCACACACTAGGAAGGTCCTTCACGGGCAGAGACGGGGTGTGGGAGGGGGTGTAGCTTCAGAGCCACAGAGGAGAGCGCAGCAACAGGGGTGCAGAGGGCAAAGCAGAGAGATTCCCGCAGAGAGGATCAGTGCTCACCAGCACTCACCAGCCTGAGAGGCTTGTCTGCTCACCCACCAGGGTGGCTGGGGGCTGGGAGCTGAGGCTCAGGCTTCTGAGGTCAGATCCCAGGGAGAGGACTGGGGTTGGCTGCGTGAACACAGCCTGAAGGGGGCTAGTGCGCCACAGCTAGCCAGGAGGGAGTCCAGGAAAAGCTCTGGAAGTGCCTAAAAGGCAAGAGACCATTGTTTCGGGGTGCACGAGGAGAGGGGACTCAGAGCACCGCCTAAACAAGCTTCAGAGAGGGGCACAAGCCACGGCTATAAGCGCGGACACCGGAGACGGGCATGAGATGCTAAGACTGCTGCTGCAGCCACCAAGAAGCCTGTGTGCAAACACAGGTCACTATCCACACATCCCCTCCCAGGAGGCTGTGCAGCCCGCCACTGCCAGGGTCCCGTGATCCAGGGACAACTTCCCCGGGAGAACACATGGCACGCCTCAGGCTGTTGCAATGTCACTCCGGCCTCTGCCACCGCAGACTTGCCCTGCATTCTGTACCGCTCCCTCCGCCTGGCCTGAGTGAGCCAGAGCCCCCTAATCAGCTGCTACTTTAACCCCATCCTGTCTGGGAAGGGAACAGACACCCTCAGGTGACCTACAAACAGAGGCAGGGCCAAAACCAAAGACGAACCCCAGGAGCTATGCAAACAAAGAAGAGAAAGGGAAATTTCTCCATTCAGCCTCAGGAGCACTGGATTAAATCCCCACAATCAACCTGATGTACCCTACATCTGTGGAATACCTGAATAGATAGCGAATCATCCCAAAATTGAGGCAGTGGACTTTGGGAGCAACTGTAGACTTGCAGTTTGCTGTATGCAACTAACTTGTTTCTGATTTTTATGTTTATCATAGTATAGATTTTAGTGCTTCATATCACTGGTGGATTTGTTTATTGGATTGGTTGCTCTCTTTTTTTTTCTAACTTAAAAAAATTTTTTTCTTTTAATAATTTTTAAAATTTTAATAATTTTATTTTTTAATTAATTAATTATTTTTTCTTTCTTTTTTTCTCCCTTTTCTTCTGAGCCATGTGGCTGACAGGGTCTTGGTGCTCTGCCCTAGTGTCAGGCCTGAGCCTCTGAGGTGGGAGAGCTGACTTCAGGACATTGGTCCACCAGAGACCTCCCAGTCCCATGTAATATCAACCAGCAAGAGCTCTTCCAGAGATGTCCATTTAAATGCTAAGACCCAGCTCCACTCAATGGTCAGTAAGCTGCAGTGCTGGACGCCCCATGTCAAACAATTAGCAAGACAGGAATACGACCACACCCATTAGCAGAGAGGCTGCCTAAAATCATAATAAATTCACATATACCCCAAAACAAAACACTGGACGTGGCCCTACCCACCAGAAAGACAACATCCAGCCTCATGCAACAGAACACAGGCACCAGTCCCCTCCACCAGGAAGCCTACACAACTCACTGAACCAACCTTAGCCACTGGGGGCAGACATCAAAAAAACGGGAACTACAAAGCTGTAGCTTGACAAAAAGAGACCCCAAACATAGTAAGTTAAGCAAAAATGGGAAGACAGAGAAACACACAGCAGATGGAGGAGCAAGGTAAAAACCCATCAGACCAAAAAAATGAAAAGGAAATAGGCAGCCTACCTGAAAAGGAATTCAGAGTAATGATAGTAAAGATGATCCAAAATCTCAGACATAGAATGGAGAAAATACAAGAAACATTTAACAAGGACCTATAAGAACTAAAGAGCAAACAAACAATGATGAACAACACAATAAATGAAATTAAAAATTCTCTAGAAAGAATCTATAGCAGAATAACTAAGGCAGGAGAACGGACAAGTAACCTGGAAGATAAAACAGTGGAAATAACTACCGCAGAGAAGAATAAAGAAAAAAGAATGCAAAGAATTGAGGACAGTCTCAGAGACCTCTGGGACAACATTAAATGCACCAACATTCGAATTATAGGGGTCCCAAAAGAAGAAGAGAAAAAGAAAGGGTCTGAGAAAATATTTGAAGAGATTATAGTTGAAAACTTCCCTAATATGGGAAAGGAAATGGTCAATCAAGTTCAGGAAGTGCAGAGAGTCCCATACAGGATAAATCCAAGGAAAAACATACCAAGACACATATTAATCAAACTATCAAAAATTAAATACAAAGAAAAAATATTAAAAGCAGCACGGGAAAAGCAACAAATCACATACAAGGGAATCCCCATAAGGCTAACAGCTAATCTTTCAGCAGAAACTGCAAGCCAGAAGGGAGTGGCAGGACATATTTAAAGTGATGAAAGGGAAGAACCTACAACCAAGATTACTCTACCCAGCAAGGGTCTCCTTCAGATTCGACAGAGAAATTAAAACCTTTACAGACAAGCAAAAGCTGAGAGAATTCAGCACCAAAACCAGCTTTACAGCAAATGCTAAAGGAACTTCTCTAGGCAGGAAACACATGAGAAGGAAAAGACCTACAATAACAAACCCAAAATAATTAAGAGAATGGGATTGGGAACATACATATTGATAACTACCTTAAATGTAAATGGATTAAATGCCCCAACCAAAAGACACACACTGGCTGAATGGATACAAAAACAAGACCCAAATATATGCTGTCTACAAGAGACCCAACTCAGACCTAGGGACACATACAGACTGAAAGTGAGGGGATGGAAAAAGATATTCCATGCAAATGGAAATCAAAAGAAAGCTGGAGTAGCAATTCTCATATCAGACAAAATAGACTTTAAAATAAAGACTATTACAAGAGACAAAGAAGGACACTACAGAATGATCAAGGGATCAATCCAAGAGGAAGATATAACAAGTGTAAATACTTATGCACCCAACATAGGAGCACCTCAATACATAAGGCAAATGCTAACAGCCATAAAAGGGGAAATTGACAGTAACACAATCATTGTAGGGGACTTTAACACCCCACTTACACCAATGGGCAGATCATCCAAAATGAAAACAAATAAGGAAACACAAGCTTTAAATGATACATTAAACAAGATGGACTTAATTGATATTTATAGGACATTCCATCCAAAACAACCGAATACACTTTCTTCTCAAGTGCTCATGGAACATTCTCCAAGATATATCATATCTTGGGTCACAAACCAAGCCTTGGTAAACTTAAGAGAACTAAAATCATATCAAGTATCTTTTCTGACCACAATGCTATGAGACTAGATATCAATTATAGGGAAAAAACTGTAAAAAATACAAACACATGGAGGCTAAACAATACGCTACTTAATAACCAAGAGATCACTGAAGAAATCAAAGAGGAAATCAAAAAATACTTAAAAACAAATGACAATGAAAACATGATGACCCAAAACCTATGGGATGCAGCAAAAGCAGTTCTAAGAGGGAAGTTTACAGCACTAAATCCTACCTCAAGAAACAAGAAACATCTCAAATAAACAACCTAACCTTACACCTAAAGCAGTTAGAGAAAGAAGAACAAAAAAACCCCCAAAGTTAGCAGAAGGAAAGAAATCATAAAGATCAGATCAGAAATAAAGGAAAAAGAAATGAAGGAAACGATAGCAAAGATCAATAAAACTAAAAGCTGGTTCTTTGAGAAGGTAAACAAAATTGATAAACCATTTGCCAGACTTATCAAGAAACGAAGGGAGAAGACTCAAATCAACAGAATTAGAAATGAAATAGGGGAAGTAACAACTGACAGTGCAGAAATACAAAGGATCATGAGAGATTACTACAAGCAACCATATGCCAATAAAATGGACAACCTGGAAGAAATGGACAATTCTTAGAAAATCACAAACTTCCAAGACTGAACCAGGAAGAAACAGAGAATATAAACAGACCAACCACAAGTAATGAAAATGAAACTGCAATTAAAAATCTTCCAACAAACAAAAGCCTAGGACCAGATGGCTTCCCAGGCGAATTCTATCAAACATTTAGAGAAGAGCTAACACCTATCCTTCTCAAACTCTTCCAAAATATAGCAGAGGGAGAAACACTCCCAAACTCATTCTACAAAGCCACCATCACCCTGATACCAAAACCAGACAACGATGTCACAAAGAAAGAAAACTACAGGCCAATATCACTGATGAACATAGATGCAAAAATCCTCAACAAAATACTAGCAAACATAATCCAACAGCACATTAAAAGGATCATACACCATGATCAAGTGGGGTTTATCCCAGGAATGCAAGGATTCTTCAATATACGCAAATCAATCAATGTGATAAACCATATTAGCAAACTGAAGGAGAAAAACCATATGATCATCTCAATAGATGCAGAAAAGGCTTTTGACAAAATTCAACACCCATTTATGATAAAAACCCTCCAGAAAGTAGGCATAGAGGGAAGTTACCTCAACATAATAAAGGCCATATATGACAAACACACAGCCAACATCATTCCCAATGGTGAAAAACTGAAACATTTTCTACCAAGATCAGGAACAAGACAAGGTTGCCCACTCTCACCACTATTATTCAACATAGTTTTGGAAGTTTTAGCAACAGCAATCAGAGAAGAAAAAGAAATAAAAAGAATCCAAACTGGAAAAGAAGTAAAACTCTCACTGTTTGCAGATGACATGATACTATACATAGAGAATCCTAAAGATGCTACCAGAAAACTCTAGAGCTAATCAATGAATTTGGTAAAGTTGCAGGATACAAAATTAATGCACAGAACTCTCTTGTATTCCTATAAACTAATGATGAAAAATCTGAAAGAGAAATTAAGGAAACACTTCCATTGACCACTGCAACAAAAAGAAGAAAATACCTAGGAATAAACCTACCTAAGGAGAAAAAAGACATGTATGCAGAAAACTATAAGACACTGATGAAAGAAATTAAAGATGATACAAACAGATGGAGAGACATACCACGTTCTTGGATTGGAAGAATCAACATTGTGAAAAGGACTATACTACCCAAAGCAATCTACAGATTCAATGCAATCCCCATGAAACTACCAATGGCGTTTTTCACAGAAGTAGAAGAAAAAATTTCACAATTTGTATGGAAACACAAAAGACCCCAAAGAGCCAAAGCAATCTTGAGAAAGAAAAACAGAGCTGGAGGAATCAGGCTCCCTGACTTCAGACTATACTACAAAGCTACAGTAATAAAGAGAGTATGGTACTGGCACCAAAAACAGAAATACAGATCAACGAAACACGATAGAAAGCCCAGAGAGAAACCCACTCACATTTGGTCACCTTATCTTCGATAAAGGAGGCAAGAATATACAATGGAGAAAAGACAGCCTCTTCAATAAGTGGTGCTGGGAAAACTGGACAGCTACATGTAAAAGAATGAAAGTAGAACACTTCCTAACACCATACACAAAAATAAACTCAAAATGGATTAAAGGCCAAAATGTAAGGCCAGACAATATAAAACTCTTAGAGGAAAACATAGGAAGAACACTCTTTGACGTAAATCACTGCAAGATCCTTTTTGACCCACCTCCTAGAGAAATGGAAATAAAAACAAAAATAAACAAATGGGACCTAATGAAACTTAAAAGCGTTTGCACAGCAAAGGAAACCATAAACAAGACAAAAAGACAACCCTCAGAATGGGAGAAAACATTTGCAAACGAAGCAACTGACAAAAGATTAATCTCCAAAATATACAAGCAGCTCATGCAGCTCAGTATCAAAAAAACAAACAACTCAAATCAAAAATGGGCAGAAGTCCTAAATAGACATTTCTCCAAAGAAGATATACAGATTGCCAACAAACACATGAAAGGATGCTCAACATCACTAATCATTAGAGAAATGCAAATCAAAACTACAATGAGGTATCACCTCACACTGGTCAGAATGCATATCATCAAAAAATCTACAAACAATAAATGCTGGAGAGGGTGTGGAAAAAAGGGAACCCTCTTGCACTGTTGGTGGGAATGTAAATTGATATAGCTACTATGGAGAACTGAATGGAGGTTTCTTAAAAAACTAAAAACAGAACTACCATATGACTCAGTGATCCCACTATTGGGCATATACCCTGAGTAAACCATAGTTCAAAAAGAGTCACGCACCACAATGTTCATTGCAGCACTATTAAAACAGCCAGTATATGGAAGCAACCTAAATGTCCATCAACAGATGAATGGATAAAGAAGCTGTGGCACATATATACAATGGAATATTACTCAGCCATGAAAAGAAATGAAATTGAATTTTTTGTAGTGAGGTGGATGGACCTAGAGTCCTGTCATACAGAGTGAAGTAAGTCAAAAAGAGAAAAACAAATACCATATGCTAACACATATATATGGAGTCTTAAAAAAAAATCGTCCTGATGAACCTAGGGGCAGGACAGGAATAAAGACGCAGATGTAAAGAATGGACTTGAGGACATGGGGAGCGGGACGGATAAGCTGGGACGAAGTGAGAGAGTGGCATTGTCATATATATACTACCAAATGTAAAACAGATCGCTAGTGGGAAGCAGCCCCATAGCACAGGGAGATCAGCTCCATGCTTTGTGACCACCTAGAGGGGTGCGGTAGGGAGGGTGGGAGGGAGGGAGATGCAAGTGGAGGGGACGTGGGGATATATGTATACGTATAGCTGATTCACTTTGTTATACAGCAGAAACTAACACAACATTTTAAAGCAATTATACTCCAATAAAGATGTTAAAAAAGAAAACTGTCTGAGAAAATAACACATCATCCTTAATAGGCCTCATATTTCTTTACTCCCACATCGGAATATGTGAGTCTTACAGCTTCTATCTCTTTAATGGAATGCATCTACTTTCCTCCACCTCTAATACAACTAATTTAGTTTTTTAATCTCATATCTGAAATATGCCTCCTAGTTACTCCCTCTGCCACAAGACTTGACTTCCTCTAATTCATTATCTGCATTGCAGCCAGACTGATCTTTCTAAAATTCAAACTGAATTACGTCACTCTTCTGCTTAAAAACCTTTATGGTCCCCCTCCATTGCCTTCAAAATAAAACTCAAAATCTAAGATGAAATTCAGACCATAGATAATCTGATCTCTCTTTTAAGCTTTTATCTCTTACTAATTTCCCCTCAGTGCCTCCAAATGAGCAATGCCTTAACCACAGTAGATTTTCAATCTATTTCAATTCCCCAGAATGTATTTTGAATATGCTACAAAAAATCAATGAGTTGATCCATAAAATCCATGTGCAAGCTTCTCAGCATGAATTATTATATCTTTCCTGATGATGAAATTGTTATTCTTCATTATGCTTAGTAGTGAAAGCATATTAAATTGTTGTAGTCAGCAACAGTGTTCTACTTTTTTGGTAATTCTAGTGGAATTACTTTCATTTGTTCATATTCCAGTCACGGCATAATATATATTCCTAATAATAAGATATTTTATGTCCTATAAACATACTGTCAATGGCAAATATAATAATAGACTCCTCATAAACATAAATGCTTGTCTTAAGGTAAGTGAGCTCTTAAAGGGGAACTAGTTTCTTAGATATGATTAGAAATTATAACAGTAAAAAGTTGATGTTCAACATTCTGTACTTTTGCATTAGGAGTGTGTGTGTGTGTATGTAAAGCTACCTAGTATTATAATAAGGGCAATTCAGTGGGAAAAGTAATGAAATCATAGAATATTAGGGCAAAAGTGACCTTAGAGATAATTTAAGTCCATAGTTTCTCAAATCTGTTACTAGCCAGGAAACGGTTTTTAAAAAAAAACTTTTGAAATCCAACATGCAAGACAGACACGTCAGTCTCTTCTGGTTTAATTTAAAGTATAGGATACTGCGGCCCTAGGCACATGTAATCTATCTTTCTTTGCCAGAAACACAGAGGCTACACAGAGCCAAATTTAAAAATCATTCATCTACCCCAACCCAGTCACTGTGCAAATGAAAGTACATAAGCCCAAAAAGGTGATGAGGTACTCAAGGTCACACAATTAGTCAGAGGCAAAGCTGGCAACAAAGCCGATCTCATAAATCTTCACAAAGAGCTATGGCTATGACTTCTAATTTTTTTTACAATAATTTCAACCTAATCTCAGAAAATCAATAGGATTTCTCATTTCTCATCTTCCATTAATGGATTAATGCTATAAAGTAACAAGTTTTCCCATGTATTTACTACCCAGAAGCTTTGACATAAGAAATAATTTCTACTCATTGTAGAAAATTTCAAAACTAAAGAAAAGCAAACACATAAAAGATTGAAATCTCTAGAAATTCCATCTGGCAGAAATAACCACTGTGACTTTTTTTTTCTATGGAAACATAATCTCTTTTAAACAAATGTAGGATCATACATGGGTTATTAGTCAGCATTTCTAGTTGCAAACAGCAAAATACTCTTTAGCTAATTTAGATAGAAAAAAACCATTTATTAAAAGACACTAGAAAGTTCCAGAATCTCTAGGAAGACAAAAGAGTTGGGGTTGGAGTCCACTCAACCAGAAAAAACACAAACAACATTATGGGACTCCTCCAGGGAAAATTTCAGCACTGCTACCACCACTGGGCACAGAAGGCACAGCTCACATTCTGGATGTGGGTAGGCATCAGAGCCAACACCACCTGTACTGATCTGCTGCCAAAGTCAGATCCTCCACTGCCTCCCAAAGCCAGAAAATGGATTTCCCACGGCATCTGCATCCTCACATTCTTCTCTTCCAAATACTTCACTGAAGTGGATTTGACTGACAGCACCCAGGACACAGGACATACTCTACCCACAAAGAACAAAAAATGTCCCAAACACAGGAGACCTGTTTAAAGATCTTGCAATACAGTGATATAACATTTGTAGCAGGAGAAATCTTCATATATATTTGTTGCTTTAATTTATATGACATCATTATATTAATTATTAGCCTGCTGAGATTGACACATCGACCATTCTATATAAATCACCTTGCTGAAAGCAATTAATATTGATTCCAAATGTAATAAATAACTCAGTTTGTCCTTTCCTATTCCTTTATGCTAGATGTGAGAGATAATTTCTAAATTTTCTATGGCCCCCTACTCACTCCACCCTCCAGCATCCTCAAAAAATTGTTTTAAAAATCTTTTTCCAATTTAAATGATATAAATTCTAAAAATGATACCACCCATTTACAGGGATGAAATCCATAAAACTGTGAGCTGCATGAGTTACAGTAGTGACACACTTATTTACTGCTATGACTAATAATCTTTGCAACATCATGTTTTTATCTTTCCAAGTTAGTTATTTAAAAATATCGTGCAGAAGATCAGTTGCTTCAGACACCAATCTGCAGCCCACAGACTTCCGATCAAAGACTGTGGCTGGAAATCAATCACAGCATATGGCATTTGTGCTTCTATTAAACCTAGAGCAGCAGATGAGGACACAGTAATTAAGCAAATGCTAATGAGAAGTCTCACAACCCCAAAATGTATAGACTGTAGCTATCTGACACCCATTTTAAGTGACAAACACAACGTGTGTGAAAATGTGCTTGTAAAAACATTAGGGCATGATGATAATGCCCTACTACTAGTCTCTGAATGTGTCCCAGTAAACTCTTTTTTTGTTGTTTTCATTGAAACGGTACAATTACCCCAAACTCATTGACAAATAATCCTAACTCATCTTTCTGAAGCAAACCTCAAATTCAGTCACTCCCTAATGTCAACCCTAGATTGGGTCTCACTGTGTACTGTTCAAAGTCCAGTTCTTAGCCAGGCATTCAAAGCTCTGGACTAAATGCTGTTGGAGGCAGAGAAAGGTTCATCTGAGATTACTTAAGGATCCATCAAGCTTGACTCCAGAGAACTCTAAGTGAAGATTCTGAGATTAAGAGGAAACAGTAGACCAGGAAAAGTGTAAGTAGAATAGGACAGTCAGAAGGAATAAGGAGAAAATGAGGGAAGGATAGATTGGGGTGGGGTAGGAAGGGGGATGAAGAAATGGAATAGGAAGGTGATGCTCAGAAAGCCAGGAGATGAGATCAGAATAAGTGAAATCAGTGAATGTTAGTGGTCAGTGAGATCTTCAAGCCACATAATTTAGCATTTTTTAAAGTGCCTTGGCACATGGCAGGTACTAAATAAACATTTGCTTAATAGATTCTAACCAAATCTACTTTTACTTAAACCTACTCCTTTAGCAGTGTGGCTAACATCCTTGGGCTTGCCTGCCTAGTAGCTTTCCTTCTGGTCACAAAATTCATGTTGAATGACAGAATGAATCACTGGTAGAATCACCGGTGGGTGATCCAGACCTTGAACTTTAAAAAAGACACAGACTTTAAAATAACTGTAATTAATATGTCTAAGAAAATAGATGACAAGATGGACAGAATTTCACAATTAAAAACTTTAAATATTGTTTAAAAACTCAAATGGAAATTCTAGAACATTAAAATACAATTACTGAAATTAAGAATGTAATAGATGGATTTAATAGCAGACTGGATACGGATTAAGAGAACATTAAAAAATAGGAAGATAAGTAAGTAGAAAAATGCTGATTGAATCTTGGAGATAAAAATCAAATGGAAAAAAATAGCATGGTAGATAAGACACATTGAAAAGATCTAATGTAAACACAATCAATATTCAAGAAAAGGTGAAAAGAAGAAAGAGGCAAAGGCATTATTTGAAGACATTTTTAAAACTGCTAAAATACATCAAACTCCAGATTCAAGAAATACAGTGAACCCAACCAAGATAAGTACAAAGTAAAAGCACATCTAGGCACAAAATGAAAAATAAAAAACTGCTTTAAACTCAAATACAAATAGAAAAATTGTAAAGCAGCCAGAGGAGAAAACATTCCTTCAAAGAAGCAAAAAGATTTACACAAGACTTCTCAACAGGAAGTATGGAAGTCAAATGACAATGTAATGATATTTTTGCCGTGCTGAAAGAAAATAAAAGTGTCAACCTAGAAATTCCATATCCAGTGAAAATATCCTTAAAAAGTGAAAGAAAAATAAAAACACTTTCACCCAAATAAAACTAAGAGAATTTGCCATCATTAGTCCTGCACTAAAGGCAATCTGGTTTTTTTTTTGGCTGCGTTGGGTCTTCATCACTGCATGCAGGCCTTCTCTAGTTGCGGTGAGCAAGGGCTACTCTTCATTGCAGTGCACAGGCTTCTCTCTCATTGCAGTGGCTTCTCTTGTTGCGGAGTACAGGCTCTAGGCGTGAGCTTCAGTAGCTGCAGCACACAGGCTCAGCAGTTGTGGCATGCGGGCCCTAGAGGGCGTGGGCTTCAGTAGTTGAAGCACATGGTCTCAGTAGCTGTGGCTTGCAGCCTCAGTAGTTGTGGTGCATGGGCTCAGTAATTGTGGCTTGTGGGCTCTAGAACGCAGGCTCAGTAGTTGTGGCGCATGGGCTTAGTTGCTCCAAGGCATGTGGGATCTTCCCAGACCAGGGATCGAACTCGTGTCCCCTGTATTGGCAGGCAGATTCTTAACCACTGAGCCACCAGGGAAGTCCCCCATGGCAATCTTAAAGAGAGTTCTCCTTATGATGGAAAATGACCCCAAAGAAAAACATGGGAATACAGATAGGAATGAGGAACAATGGGAAGGTTAAATATATGCATAACTCTAAATTATTTCTAACTGTACAAACAATACATAGTGTGGTGTTCAACATATATGTAGACTTAACATGTAAAACATAAAAGAAGGGAAGAAGATAAATGAAAAAGTATTTAAGAATTTAGGGTTATCTGAGAAGTGGAAAAAGTACAAGTTAGTTTTAAACTCTAATAACACATTAGTGCATATTTTAAAATCTAGAGTAATGACTAAAAGGATGTACATCTAACAAGCTAATAAAGAAGAAAATACAATAATAAAAAATAAATTATTAGTCCAAAATAAGTCAGGAAAGGAGAGAAAATAACCATAAAGCAGGTAGGACAACTAGAAAATAAAAATTAAAATAATAGACACAGACTCAAATATATTGGAATGTAAACTGTTTAAATACACCAATAAAAAGGAAAAGATAGACTGGATTAAAAAATATAGGCTGCTTATAATATAGTTTAAGTATAAGGACACAAAGTATAAACATAAATATAAATATAAATACACTTGACCCTTGAATGACAGAGCTTGAACTGTGTGGTTCCACTTATACGTAAATTTTTTTTAATAGTAAATACTACAGGATCCAGAGTTGGTTCAATCCACAAATGCGGAATGGGGGATGCAGATAAACTGTGTATACCAAGGGCCAACTATAAATCATATACAGATTTTCGACTGCAGGGAGGGTCAGCACTCCTAATCCCCACATTGTTCAAGGGTCAAATTATATATATATATATATATATATATATATATATAATATACATGTATGTATATACACATACATGTACACATGCACATATATATGACATTAAGAGAAAACTGGTATAGTTATTGTAATATCAGAACAGATAAACTTAAAGCTAGAAGTATTTCAGAGGTAAAAAGGAATATTTCAAAATGGCAAATGTATCAATTCATCAAGAAGATATATTTATTCCAAAATTTTATGTATTTAATATCATATCTTCAAAACATATAAAGAAAAAAAGAGACAAAACAAAAAGCAAAATAGACATATCCACAATCAGAGTGGGAGACATTAACACTCTCGTCTCATGAACTGGTAGCAAAAAAACCCCCCCCACACACAAATCAGTAAGGATAGAGGATCTGGGTTAACAGATGTGGCCTAACTGACACATGGAACACTGTACCCAACAATGACAGAATTTTTTTTTCCAAGTACACATAGAAATTTATCAAACCTGACCATATGCTGATCAGAAGCATATCTCAAGAAATTTTTTGAAAAATTAAAACATTCAGAGTAATCCACTGATCACAGTGGAACTGAGCTAGAAATCAGCAGCAAAATAATTAGAAGATTTTTTTTAAAATATTTGGAAATCAAGCAGTACATCTCTAAATAAGCCATGGGTCACAGAAGAAATCAAAATGTGAATGGAAAGTATTTTGAACTGAATAAAAATTAAAATATGATATATTAATATCTGTGGGATGTAAATAAAGCAGGGCTTAGAGGTAAAGTTATAATCCTAAATGCATATACTGTAAAAAAGCATTTACTGAGAATATAATAAAAAATAAAAACTTTTAAAATTATTTAAATATTCACCTAAGAAGTTAGAAAAACAAGAGCAAGTTCAAGAAAGTAGAATCCCAAAGAAAGTAGAATGAAGGAAATAGAAAAAGCTAAAGCAGAAATTAATTAAATTAAAACAAACAGTGCAGAAAATTACAAACCCCAACTTCCTTCTTTGAAAAGACTATAAAATTGACCCGAGAGAGATAATATTAAAGAAATTTTAGAAAGAGACATAAGGTACAAGTTACTAGTATAGAAATAAAATATGGACCATAGCAGAGATTCTATATGCATTACAATGGTAATAAAAGGAGAATATGAACAACTTAATGTTAATAAATTTAAAATTTAGGTTAAATGGACAAATTCCTAGAAAATCATAATTTACCAAATTGACTCAATAAGAAATTTTAACAATCTAAATACCCCACGTCTATCAAAGAAAATTGAATCTCTAACCAAAAACCTTTCCACAAAGTTTCCAGGACCAGAAAACGGCACTGGTGAATTCTTCCAAACATTTAAGAAATGAGTAACACTAATCTTACACAAAAACTTCTAGAAAATAAAGGCCAGAATGACCTTGGTACCAAAATCTGAAAGGACATTACAAGAAGAATTATTATAGCCAACTTATCTCCTAAATATAGATTCAAAAATCCTAAACAAAACATTAACAAATTGGATGCAACAATATCTAAAACAACAAATTAGAGTTATTACAGTAATGTAAGGTTAGTTTAACATTCAAACACAAATCAATGTAATTCTCCCATTAAAAAAATAAAGAATACTCATATTATCACCTCAGAAAAAGCATTTGAGAACATTTGACCTCCATTTGTAATTTAAAAAGAAAAAAACTCTTAGCAAACTTAGGGATAGAGGGAAATTTCCTTAATATAAAAGAATATCATATAAAGATATTGTGTACGAAATATCATACTTAATAGAGAAATAGTGAAAGCTTTTCTATAAGATAAAGAAGAAGGTAAAGATGTTCACTTTCACTATGTCTGGAGACACAGTGTGCTGGAGATCCTAGCCAGGGTAATAAGGCAAGAAAATATAGTACAAAAATAGGAATGAAAGAAGCAAAACTTTCATTATTTGCAAAGAAATATGGTTATATATATAGAAAATCCAAAATAATATGAAAACAAACTGTTAGAATTAATCAAAGAATTTAGCAAATTTGCTAGATACAAGGTCGATTTAAAAGTAAATTTTATTTAACAGACTCTGGGAGGGCTCACGCCAAGGAGTACTTCCCAGAACTTCTGCTGCCAGTGTCCTTGTCCCCACGGGGAGCCACAGGCGCCCCCTGCCTCTGCAGGAGACCCTGCAACACTAGCAGCAGAAGCAAGAAAAACTATAATCCTGCAGCCTGTGGAACAAAAACCACATTCACAGAAAGATAGACAAGATGAAAAGGCAGAGGGCTATATACCAGATGAAGAAACAAGATAAAACCCCGGAAAAACAACTAAATGAAGTGGAGATAGGCAACCTTCCAGAAAAAGAATTCAGAATAATGATAGTGAAGATGATCCAGGACCTCGCAATAAGAATGGAGGCAAAGATCGAGAAGATGCAAGAAATGTTTAACAAAGACCAAGAAGAATTAAAGAACAAACAAACAGAGATGAACAATACAATAATTGAAATGAAAACTACACTAGAAGGAATCAATAGCAGAATAACTGAGGAAGAAGAATGGATAAGTGACCTGGAAGACAGAACGGTGAAATTCACTGCTGTGGAACAGACTAAAGAAAAAAGAATGAAAAGAAATGAAGACAGCCTAAGAGACCTCTGGGACAACATTAAATGCAACAACATTTGCATTATAGGGGTCCCAGAAGGAGAAGAGAGAGAGAAAGGACCCGAGAAAATATTTGAAGAGATTACAGTCAAAAACTTCCCTAACATGGGAAAGGAAATAGCCACCCAAGTCCAGGAAGCACAGAGAGTCCCATACAGGATAAACCCAAGGAGAAACACACCAAGACACAAAGTAATCAAATTGGCAAACATTAAAGACAAAGAAAAATTATTGAAAGCAGCAAGGGAAAAACGACAAATAACATACAAGGGAACTCCCATAAGGTTAACAGCTGATTTCTCAGCAGAAACTCTACAAGCCAGAAGGGAGTGGCATGATATACTTAAAGTGATGAAAGGGAAGAACCTACAACCAAGATTACTCTACCCGGCAAGGATCTCATTCAGATTTGATGCAGAATTCAAAAGCTTTACAGACAAGCAAAAGCTAAGAGAATTCAGCACCACCAAACCAGCTCTACAACAAATGCTAAAGGAACTTCTCTAAGTGGAAAACACAAGAGAAGAAAAGGACCTACAAAAACAAACCCAAAACAATTAAGAAAATGGCAACAGGAACATACATATCGATAATTACCTTAAACGTGAATGGATTAAATGCTCCAACCAAAAGACACAGGCTCGCTGAATGGATACAAAAACAAGACCCATCTATATGCTGTCTACAAGAGACCCACTTCAGAACTAGGGACACATACAGACTGAAAGTGAGGGGATGGAAAAAGATATTCCATGCAAATGGAAATCAAAAGAAAGCTGGAGTGGCTATACTCATATCAGATAAAATAGACTTTAAAATAAAGAATGTTATAAGAGACAAGGAAGGACACTACATAATGATCAAGGGATCAATCCAAGAAGAAGATAAAACAATTATAAATATATATGCACCCAACATAGGAGCACCTCAATACATAAGGCAACTGCTAACAGCTCTAAAAGAGGAAATCGACAGTAACAAAATAATAGTGGGGGACTTTAACACCTCACTTACACCAATGGACAGATCATCCAAAATGAAAATAAAGAAGGAAACAGAAGCTTTAAATGACACAACAGACCAGATAGATTTAATTGGTATTTATAGGACACTCCATCCAAAAACAGCAGATTACACTTTCTTCTCAAGTGCGCAGGGAACATTCTCCAGGATAGATCACATCTTGGGTCACAAATCAAGCCTCAGTAAATTTAAGAAACTTCAAATCATATCAAGCATCTTTTCTGACCACAACGCTATGAGATTAGAAATGAATTACAGGGAAAAAAACGTAAAAAACACAAACACATGGAGGCTAAACAATACGTTACTAAATAACCAAGAGATTACTGAAGAAATCAAAGAAGAAATCAAAAAATACCTGGAGACAAATGACAATGAAAACACGATGATCCAAAACCTATGGGATGCAGCAAAAGCAGTTCTAAAAGGGAAGTTTATAGCTATACAAGCCTACCTAAAGAAACAAGTAAAATCTCAAGGAAACAATCTAACCTTACACCTAAAGGAACTAGAGAAAGAAGAACAAACAAAACCCAAAGTTAGCAGAAGGAAAGAAATCATAAAGATCAGAGCAGAAATAAATGAAATAGAAACAAAGAAAACAATAGCAAAGATCAATAAAACTAAAAGCTGGTTCTTTGAGAAGATAAACAAAATTGATAAGCCATTAGCCAGACTCATCAAGAAAAAGAGGGAGAGGACTCAAATCAATAAAATTAGAAATGAAAAAGGAGAAGTTACAACAGACACTGCAGAAATACAAAGCATCCTAAGAGACTACTAAAAGCAACTCTATGCCAATAAAATGGACAACCTGGAAGAAATGGACAAATTCTTAGAAAGGTATAACCTTCCAAGACTGAACCAGGAAGAAATAGAAAACATGAACAGACCAATCACATGTAATGGAGTTGAAACTGTGATTAAAAATCTTCCAACAAACAAAAGTCCAGGACCAGATGGCTTCACAGGTGAATTCTATCAAACATTTAGAGAAGAGCTAACACCCATCCTTCTCAAACTCTTCCAAAAAATTGCAGAGGAAGGAACACTCCCAAACTCATTCTATGAGGCCACCATCACCCTGATACCAAAACCAGACAAAGATACTATAAAAAAAGAAAATTACAGACCAATATCACTGATGAATATAGATGCAAAAATCCTCAGTAAAATACCAGCAAACTGAATCCAACAACACACTAAACGGATCATACACCACGATCAAGTGGGATTTATCCCAGGGATGCAAGGATTCTTCAATATACGCAAATCAATCAATGTGATACACCATATTAACAAATTGAAGAATAAAAACCATATGATCATCTCAATAGATGCAGAAAAAACTTTTGACAAAATTCAACACCCATTTATGATAAAAACTCTCCAGAAAGTGGGCATAGAGGGAACCTACCTCAACATAATAAAGGTCATATACGACAAACCGACAGCAAACATCATTGTCAATGGTGAAACACTGGAAGCATTTCCTCTAAGATCAGGAATGAGACAAGGATGTCCACTCTCACCACTATTATTCAACATAGTTTTGGAAGTCTTAGCCATGGCAATCAGAGAAGAAAAAGAAATAAAAGGAATACAAATTGGAAAGAAGAAGTAAAACTGTCACTGTTTGCAGATGACATGATACTATACATAGAGAATCCTAAAAATGCCACCAGAAAACTACTAGAGCTAATCAATGAATTTGGTAAAGTTGCAGGATACAAAATTAATGCACAGAAGTCTCTTGCATTCCTATACGCTAATGATGAAAAATCTGAAAGAGAAATTATGGAAACACTCCCATTTACCATTGTAACAAAAAGAATAAAATACCTAGGAATAAACCTACCTAAGGAGACAAAAGACCTGTATGCAGAAAACTATAAGACACTGATGAAAGAAATTAAAGATGATACCAACAGATGCAGAGATATACCATATTCTTGGATTGGAAGAATCAATACTGTGAAAACGACTATACTACCCAAAGCAATCTACAGATTCAATGCAATCCCTATTAAATTACCAATGGCATTTTTTACGGAACTAGAACAAATCATCTTAAAATTTGTATGGAGACACAAAAGACCCTGAATAGTCAAAGTAGTCTTGAGGGAAAAAAACGGAGCTGGAGGAATCAGACTCTCTGACTTCAGACTATACTACAAAGCTACAGTAATCAAGGCAATATGGTACTGGCACAAAAACAGAAACATAGATCAATGGAACAAGATAGAAAGCCCAGAGATAAACCCACGCACCTATGGTCAACTTACGTATGACAAAGGAGGCAAAGATATACAATGGAGAAAAGACAGTCTCTTCAATAAGTGGTGCTGGGAAAACTGGACAGCTACATGTAAAAGAATGAAATTAGAACACTCCCTAACACCATACACAAAAATAAACTCAAAATGGATTCGAGACCTAAATGTAAGACTGGACGCTATAAAACTCTTAGAGGAAAACATAGGAAGAACACTCTTTGACATAAATCAGAGCAAGATCTTTTTTGATCCACCTCCTACAGTAATGGAAATAAAAACAAAAATACACAAATGGGACCTAATGAAACTTAAAAGCTTTTGCACAGCAAAGGAAACCATAAGCAAGACGAAAAGACAACCCTCAGAATGGGAGAAAATATTTGCAAACGAATCAACGGACAAAGGATTAATCTCCAAAATATATAAACAGCTCATGCAGCTCAATATTAAAGAAACAAACAACCCAATCCAAAAATGGGCAGAAGACCTAAATAGACATTTCTCCAAAGAAGACATACAGATGGCCAAGAAGCACATGAAAAGATGCTCAACATCACTAACTATTAGAGAAATGCAAATCAAAACTTCAATGAGGTATCACCTCACACCAGTTAGAATGGGCATCATCAGAAAATCTACAAACAACAAATGCTGGAGAGGGTGTGGAGAAAAGGGAACCCTCTTGCACTGTTGGTGGGAATGTAAATTGATACAGCCACTATGGAGAACAGTATAGAGGTTCCTTAAAAAACGTAAAATAGCTTTACCATATGATCCAGCAATCCCACTACTGGGCATATACCCAGAGAAAACCATAATTCAAAAAGACACATGCACCCCAATGTTCATTGCAGCACTATTTACAATAGCCAGGTCACGGAAGCAACCTAAATGCCCATTGACAGACGAATGGATAAAGAAGATGTGGTACATATATACAATGGAATATTACTCAGCCATAAAAAGGAACGAAATTGAGTCATTTGTTGAGACGTGGATGGATCTAGAGACTGTCATACAGAGTGAAGTAAGTCAGAAAGAGAAAAACAAATATCGTATATTAACGCATGTATGTGGAACCTAGAAAAATGGTACAGGTGAGCCGGTTTGCAGGGCAGAAGTTGAGACACAGATGTAGAGAACGGACATATGGACACCAAGGGGGGAAAACTGCGGTGGGGTAGGGATGGTGGTGTGCTGAATTGGGCGATTGGGATTGACATGTATACACTGATGTGTATAAAATTGATGACTAATAAGAACCTGCAGTATAAAAAAACAAACAAAACAACTAATACTAAACTTTCATTGGGTTAATGTTATAAGTCATAATTCTAGTTATTACTTTAAAATGTATATCTCAGAAATAAAAAATAAATAAATAAATAAATAAAAGTAAATTTTATTTCTACATAACAGCAACAAAATAATTAGCAAATGAAATTTTAAATGATGCTATTTATAGATGCATAGTCATACATCAAATGTCTTGAACTACAGTAATTAAGACAGTGTGGTGTTGGCATAAGAAGAAATTAACAAACCAAAAGAACAGAACAGAGCCCAGAAACAGACCCCCACATAATCATCACTGACTTAGAATACTGATTGCAACGGGGGAAAATGCCTTTTTTAATGAACAGTGCTGAGTCAATTAAATATCTGTATTGAAAAAATTCATTTTAATTTTTGCCACATACTATATAAAAACTCAATCCCAAATGGATTATAAATCTGAATATAAGTGATAAAGTAATAAAGTTTCTTGAAGAAATCTTCCAAGTATATCTTCTTGACCTTGAGGTAACCTGATTTCTTGAAAAGGATATAAAAAAAGCACTAATCATAAAAAATGCTATTGATAAACTGGATTGCATTTTTAAGAAATTCTGTTCATTGAAAATCACCTGTGGTGTTTCCCTGGTGGCGCAGAGGTTAAGAATCTGCCTGCTAATGCAGGGGACACGGGTTTGAGCCCTGGTCTGGGAAGATCCCACAAGCCGCGGAGCAACTAAGCCCATGCGCCACAACTACTGAGCCTGCACTCTAGAGCCCACGAGCCACAACTACTGAAGCCCGTGCGCCTCGAGCCCGTGTTTCTCAACAAGAGAAGCCACTGCAGTGAGAAGCCCACACATTGCAACGAAGAGTAGCCTCCGCTCACCGCAACTAGAGAAAGCCCACGTGCAGCAACGAAGACCCGATGCCCAAAAAGAAAAGAAAAGAAAAGAAAATCATCTTTAAGAGAGTGGCAGAAGATATTTACAATACATATATAGGGAGAAAAAAGGAGTTTAATCCAGAATTGTAGAAAGAGCTCCTAACAATGAATAAAGAAAAGGCAGTCAATTCAATAGCAAAATGGGCAAAAGACTTGAACAAACATCTCATTGGAAATACCAGCATTGGCAAGGATATGGAGCAATTAGAACTCTCATATACTTTTGATAGGAAACTGATAGTTTCTTCTAAGGCTGAACACACTCATATCCTGTGGCCCAAGCAATCTCAATGCTAACTCAGGTACAGCAGAAATGGGTGTACATACCCACTAAAAAAAAAAGAAAGTCTGTAGAGCATTAATCATAATGGCCTAAAACTGTAAACAACTCAAAGACTCAACAGTAAAATGAATAAATAAATTGTGGTACACTCATTACAGTGTAATACTTAATGGTCTTGAGAATGGACTAACAACTTCTACAAGCAACAAAATGAAAAAAGATATAAAGATATCTCAAAGATATAATGATGAGTGAAAGAACACAGAATCTATGATTCCATTTAAATGAAATTCAAAACTAATTTATGATGTTAGATGGTGGGATAATGGTTACCTTTGATGGGGAGGGGTTGTGACTGGGCATTCTGGTGTAGGAAACATATTTCTTGGTCTGGGTGTTGGTTACATAAGTCTTCTCATTTGAGAAAATTTATCAAGGTGTATCCTTATCTCGGCACATTTCTAGGTACGTTTTCTACTTCAATAAAAATTTTACTTAAAAATAATTAATTAATCACATTTGCTTTTCTCATCAGGCTCTTCCTCTATCTGTTTTCTCTTATGCAAGTCATTTCCTAGTCTTCCTGATGTCTTCCTTTGATTTTATAATCCAATTTTCATTTGAAAGGATTCCAGATACACCTTTATCAAAACTGACATCTTAACAAGATAATAATGCCACTTACATAATATAGAAGGTTACAAATACAGAATACTTCATCCCTCATATAGCTGCAACTGTTGTAAAAAACAGTAAAATCACAGGCACAGCTGTTCCACGAATAACATTTTTTTCTACCACTTCCCAGGGCCAGCTGGGTAAGAAGATGGAGAAGATGGCTGGCTACCTAGTGTATTAAATGAGATGAGGGAAGGAAAGCATTTTGCAAACTGTAAATTGTGATGTAAAGTAAGATACCACTATACCCATTCTATTTCATAGCTCAGGCAATATAGAAACTCACTGAAACATCTCACATAACCACAATAAAGGGTGTTGGCTGAGCTGGGTATTAGGACCAACTGGACCTAGGGAACGTGGCCAGGACACGTTCCTGTGTGTTCTCTTGAGGTCTCTGCTTTTCTCCACATGTTTGAGTCTTTCTCTGCTACTGCAAATTAGATTTCCCTACACGGGGAAAACAAGTACCTGACAGCTCCTGATCCTCATACTCCACAGCTACCACTATGAAGGAGAGTAACATACGTACTCAAGCCTGTACGTAATGATGGTTCAAAATCAGCTTTTGAGGTACTGTAAATTTTATTACAATTTGTGTATGTGATGCTATGGCTCAAGTCTGTAAAAAGTACTTAGTGATGGGAACCTATCTTTTTATATATGTATAAAAGGGGTCTATAACTCAGTTGTCACTTCCATGGATTAGCCTCATATAAAAAATAATAGCATGTTGGAAGTATGCAACATTTGATTGAAGGATGTGGATACTCTGTAGATATAAAGCCTACCTGGTAATGTTTCTATACCCCTCTCACTTGAGCAATACTACAGTAAACCATTTCTGAAGAATAAAGCTGATCCTGTCTCAGTTAAACCTTACTCATCATCAGAGAAGTAAAAATGTATTGTGGGGAAAAAGCACTGACTATGGAATCAGCTTGATCTGGACTGGAGTCTAATACTATTCCTTCCTCTTCAGAGAAGTTGCTTCGTCTCACAGGCATCCAATCCCTCATTTGCAAAGTACTGAAATAAAATACCTGTGCTCTTAACACAGTGCCTAGGCACATATTTACTTCCTTTTCATTTTCTCAGAACACCACATAAACACTGAAAAAAGCAGTGGGCACAGACTGGACCAGACAATCTGAGATAGTTCCAACACTGACCTGGCCTGTCCAATTCTCTACCATAGGCAGCAATAATGCATGTTGTAGAAGGGCCATAATTGACTGAAGATAGCTGAAGGAAATAAAATTAGTCATTTTTTTATGGATCTTTGTTGTTTTTATACCCCTCTCTCTAGCATCCTTTCCCCATTTGTTTCCTAACAGGGCCCTAAATCATCTTTGACAAATCTCTCCACTCCCACTCACAGTCCAAGTGGCCTGGGGGGAGGGTCACCACTTGCCTCCAGAGATGAAGCATGTGACACAGGCCCAGCCAATCAGAGAACCAAATTTCTCTGGCAACAGTGATTGGTTCATCACTGTGCACATGACCCAAGTTGGTCCATTCCTAAGAATAACGAGACGTGTAGGAACTACCAAGGGAAGATTCTCTATTATTTCCTTCCTACTATATTTGAATACTTAGAATCTAAAACATAATTAAGTTCCATGGTTTAAGCCCCACCTCACTCAGTGACTAGTTTTTAGGTGAGTTAATGTAGAAATGAAAAAACCATGAAACTTATTTCTTTAGACTTTCAAAGTTAACTTGGCAAAGTTTTATACTGCCAAGTCCCTGATCCCTAGTGGATTCCAGTCAGAACACTGGAGACGACAGCTAAGATTAAGAATAGTCCAGAAGCCTAGACACTTACTCTGTACTAACTACAACTGGAAACTTAGGTAGTCTGGACCACACCACAAGATCTGAAGTCCATCCAAAAATATAGTCTATATAGTCTTGTCTGGATGAAGAGCTATCTTATCAAGAAGCAACTACGGCTATGTCAGAGCCCAAAGTGTAAACCTGGTTTACCTTTGCACTTACTCAACTAATATTTATTGAGCGTATACTGTGCTAAGAATTTGGATAAAACAAGACAGTTTCTGCCTTCATATACCTTAAGACCTTGTAGAGGACACAAATAAATAGGCAATTATCATACAAAATCATAAGTGCTATAATGAAATATTAGGGGGACAGCTTGGAAGGGCAGGTAATCCAGGCTTGGGTGGTCCACAAAAGCTTCCTGGTGAAAGCAACATCTAAGCTGAGACCTGGAGGATGTGATATAACTAACCAGGTGAAGAAATGGGGAAGAATGCTCTCAGTAATAAGCGAATGCAATATATGGAAAAATGGAAGTACCGCACTAGGACTGGATGCAAGTAGTAAAGGGGAGAGTGGTATGATACAAAAGAGCCAGACCAGGGGCCAAATTGCAGAAATTCTTAAAAGCCATGTTAAGAAATTTGGATTTTAGTCTGAGAACAACAGGAAACTGCTAAAGGCTTTTAAGTAGGGAAGCAGCATAACAAGATTCACGTTTCAGAAACGTCACTTCAGATGCAGTATGCAGAATGGATTGAAGGGAGACAAGAGGAGAACATTTCCATCAGTCCCTCAGTGTGACCAGGGAAGAGGCTGTTGCAATAAGCCAGAAGAAGAGATGACAATGTTCTAAGAGATAGAAGCAGTAGGACTTAATATTTTATTAGTTTTTGAGCTTGCCCGATCTTCAACCATCACTCCTAGGTGGCTAATCAAGATGATATATTCTATTAGGGATATTAATACAGAAGGGATTCTTAGGTCAGGTAGGGGACTGGTTCACATCACTCAGGATCCCTTTCAAGCCTGCAGTACTTTGATTCTGTGCTGGCAATAGGGATTAAGAGTAAATAATTATTTATTCACTGATTTCTTGAATAATAGAAGTAGGGATCCCTTGTTGCCTAAAAATTGGTAAGATATTAGACATAAAAATAAAGCACACTATTTATAATGAAGTTGCACTGTACATTCATTTAACTTACTCTGAGAGAAAGAGAGGGACCAATTGAATACTACAGGCATTCTGCTCACTGCTCTACTGAATGACCACATGCCCCCAAATAAGCATGAGAAGGCAACTGGGTATCAGCTGTTCATTCAGTCAACTTGGTTCCCACTGTCCCTCACTGGGTACAATCCTTGCTACTCTGGTTGTAATTCTGGTAATCAAAGAAAGGCATTTTTGAATTTCCAAAAAAATGCTTCCGCAAAATATAAGACAATTACTTAATATTATTCTCAAGAGAAGAAAAATGGTGATGTGGATTTACTGAAAGAGGGCATTCTGGTCTCCACTTTTGTATAGTGTACTTTAATGCTTACAGCTTAAGAAATTTTTAAGGATGATTTTTTACTATGTGAAAATATACCTTAGGCACTGACCTTGAGAACCCTTGAGTGAAATTCCACTTCAAGGAAAAGTAAATAATGGAATTCACTATCCTAAGAGTTGTAGAACCTAAAAATCCCAATTTATACCAATTTTATAAGTTCCAGGAGGGTTATGAAAGAAACTAGAGGGGTTTCAGAACAACCCTAGTATGATGTTATCTTTCCGGAAAAAACATTGCTTATCACAACTATCCAAGAAAAAGAATGAGTGGGGGCTTTTTCCAGCCCTCATGACCTTGCAGATGAACGTTCCTAAAGAAATGATGGCGTTCTGTGACCTCCTTTTTTGCCAACTGCTCAGGTAAAATGCTGACTCAGGACTTTCATTTGTCAATCAATCCCTCAGGTGAAACCAAAAATATTTTTGAAAAATATTTCCCCTGCCTAAATTTATTCAGATGCTATGAATTAATTTGCAGCTGGAAGATACCATCTGGGCATTTTCTTTTTCACTTTGTTTTCTATAGTCTTTCTTTCCCTCTCCCCTTTCTATTTTTTGATATAAAATAAAGGACAAGACTTCACAGTGATTAAGAAGCAAACATAGCAATTCCACTCATGTTGCTAGGCAACAAGGGCCACGTATGAGCTCAATGAATGGATCCTGAGCATCTGCACAAAGGAGAAATAGGAGCCTGTGAGTGAACTGTCTTGATAACCACAGGGGTTAGTACTTTCTGACACACATGCACCTGGATTTGCCTGAGAAGGGACAAGGCACACTTATTTTAAACCTTTCCGGTGGTTTATTTTTCCAAGATGTGTTGAAAATTCTCCTTGATGCAAAGTTGGCACAGTATGTTGTAATGATTATCAGCTCGAATGGAGAAATTAGGTAAAAATGGCCTCTATTTCTATTTGCCAAGTTCAAGCCTGCATTACCTACAACTCGGGCTATTTCAACAGCCTTCAGCCTGATCTCTGCTTGTTTCCTCCCCATCCACATCAGTTCACCTCACCTAACTGATTAATTACAAGGGCATTTTCTATCTCCTTAGCAGCAACTCCCATCCCCTGTGATCAGCATTTACTCTATTCAGTTGTGGTGAAAAATATAATGCTGTTGACTATAATTAAGTCTGTTTTATTTTGTTCTTATTACAAAGCAATGCATAATCATTAACAAAAAAGCAGAAAAATACAGACACGTAAATGAACATCACTATCCATTATCCTATTCACAAGAAACAAGCAATGTAAATATCTTGGTGCATATCACTCTAGATTATTTTTTGTGCACATGCACACAGATTTTTTTTCTTACAGAATTGCATCACCTGTATACATGAAGTCATAACATGTCTTATAAACTCAACAATAGCCAACATAGTATTTAATGCCTTCTATACTATGCCATAATTATTTAAGCATTGCCATAAAACTTGGGATAATTAACAGAATAAATGACCAGTTACAGATAATTTTACTAATCTTATTGCATCTTCCTGTTCATCTCCTGAACATAACCACAGCTAGCTTTATTAATTCCCCAGTCTCACACCATCATTTCCTTTCCATTTCTATTAGCATGAACCTAGTACAAGTCTCTTACCTGGCTTCTTACAGTAATGAATTTCAGTCTTACACGTCAGAAACCCCAACTCAAAGTGGCCAAAGCAAAAGTAAATGTATAGCTATATGGTTGAAAGTTTTATTAGCAGGGGCTAGCTGAATGCATAGTGGGATCCATGGACTCAAATAAGGTCACTGGGACAAGGCCTCACTCCCTCTACCTCCCAGCAATTCCCTCTTCTGTAATGGCTTAATTCTTGGGAGGGCTTTCCCCTAATAGTGACCAGATGGCTGGTTAACATCTCTAGGCTTCTATGTTCTCAGGAATTCCAGAGGAAAAAGCATTCCTCTGATTTAGTCCTAGGAGTCACTCTGATGACCAACCACTGTGGCCAGAGGCCAGGCGCTCTGAGGAGGGCCAGGCCTAGAGGACATGCTCACTCTGGAGTCTAGGGACAAAGTCTACCATACCCAATAAACACAAAAGCCCAAGAGTCAAGGAGGGGTCATTCCTTAAAGCAAAAATCAGGGAGCTGTTACCAGGGAAAGGGGGAACAGATACCGGGCAGTCAAGAACAGTACCTGGGCTTCCCTGGTGGCGCAGTGGTTGAGAGTCTGCCTGCCAATGCAGGGGACGCGGGTTCGAGCCCTGGTCTGGGAGGATCCCACATGCCACGGAGCAACTGGGCCCATGAGCCACAATTGCTGAGCCTGCGCGTCTGGAGCCTGTGCTCCGCAACGAGAGAGGCCGCGATGATGAGAGGTCCGCGCACCGCGATGAAGAGTGGCCCCCACTTGCCACAACTAGAGAAAGCCCTCACACAGAAACGAAGACCCAACACAGCTATAAATAAATAAATAAATAAATTAAAAAAAAAAAAAAAAGAGCAGTACCTATTCACTATCATTATCCTCTGTGCTCCGTTTGCTCCTTCAGATCCGCTCGCCACCCTTCTCCACCTGGGCTCTGTGCAGGGATCATATCAATCAGCTCCTTTTCCTCTGGTTTCTGGTTGGGTTTAGTCAACAGGAGGCATCAACAGGAGAGTCAGGTCAGAGAATATCTCCATCTCCCTCCTTGCTGGTCCACCAGTTGGCAGTAGCTGTATCCCTGCACTGAAGACCACAGCTCCTCGTGGATAAACTTCTACAACCAACTACAGATCCTCTTTCAGTTCTGTTAATAATTCTCTCCCTTTGCTCCTCAGACACAGGGGTGGTAACAGCTCCCTGCTGTGTGAGCCGGAGGGTACTCCACCACCCCTTGTTCTTTTAACCTTTCACACACCTTTACCCCATTCATATTCTCTTTCCAGGGGACCTTGCCAGGTGCAGCCGCCTATCAGGTTGCTCAACTTATCAGTGCTCCTTCAGACCAACCACAAATCTGGTTAACCATTAAAATCCTCATTCAAGAAATAAACGCGAACACTGAAAGTTCAAGGCTAAGGGCTACAGTCAATTTAATACAAGTTACCTGTCACTGTTATCTGAGCTTTGGCAACCACATAAATCACTGAAGATTGTAACACATACTAGTGATTCCAACTGCTTTCATATTCGTTTGATTTAGTAGTGTGTATCTGGAATATACCTTGTGAAGGTTATACTTTAATGCAGTTGCTCTAGCTTCCCTAGAAAAAACTGAAAGAAGGAAGGAAGGGAGGGAGGGAATTTGGAAAAAAAAAAAAAAAAAGAACATAGTGATAAAGAGTTCTGACTTTGGAGTCAGTAAACCTGGAAACTGACCCCAGCTTTGCCTATAACTCATTGTAGGTGGACTTAGGACCACTGGGTCTTTCATTGGGTCTCATTGTCCTGATCTGTCAAATACTGGGATTTTAATAATATGTTTAGTCCTAATGAACTACAATTAATGATGCCTGCAAAACAAATGCACTTACAAACACGGCCAGTTCAAAGAAAATAAAGATATTTTACTAAGTTGGATAAAAATGTCTCTCTTGACCAAGAAAGTAAATTCTTTTTGAAAACTAGGCAATCATTTAAGTTAATAATGGAATGGAAACCTAAGGCACTGACCTCAATTCAAAACAAAATTGTTTTTGTTCGGCTTCTTGCCTCAGACCAAATTTTATGTAGAGACAACATGGGCTATCAATAGGGATCTGCAGTGAAGCCCAAGAAAAGCACTACTGAAGCCAGCAGGAGCCCACACAGCCTGGCCATGGATGCAATGCCAGATTAGAAATACAGCTGAAAGTCTGCAGAGGAGGGAGTCCCTGCACTACGTTGTGTAGTTTGCCTGGTCCAGCCAAGACTGTGGACGCTGTAGGAGGAAGATCAAAAAAAGGCCGAAGCAGGAAATGAGCTGTAACTTGACAGAGTCACAAAATAAAACAGAAAAACATGAAACATATCAGTTGCAAAGAAGGAGCTTGGAAAATGGAGCCTGTTTATTCAGAAATGAGGCAGTTGCTATTATTAAAAAGGATTAAAAAAAACTTTTAAGCTCTGAGGTATTTCATGCCAAAAATATCCATTATAAAGAGCCAGGTACTAAGTGTCCATTGACAGATGAATGGATAAAGAAGATGTGGCACATATATACAATGCAATATTACTCAGCCATAAAAAGAAACGAAATTGAGTTATTTGTAGTGAGGTGGATGGACCTAGAGTCTGTCATACAGAGTGAAGTAAGTCAGAAAGAGAAAAACAATATCATATGCTAACACATATATATGGGATCTAAAAAAAAAAAAAAATGGTTCTGAAGAACCTAGGGACAGGACAGGAATAAAGACACAGATGCAGAGAATGGACTTGAGGACACGGGGTGCGGGAAGGGTAAGCTGGGACGAAGTGAGAGAGTGGCATGGACATATATACAAAAGAATCCCCTAAAAAAAGAAATAAATAAATAAACAGCCAGGTACAAGAACAGGCAATAGACAAACTGAGTGTGGGAAACTAAACTTGTTGGTATATTGGGGGAAAACGAGGGAAAGACTTAGATGTTTACTCAGGACAAGGTCAGGCAAGGACAGGACACCTGGAGCAGAACCCAGTGAGAAGAATATGGAGGAAAAATCAGAGGTTGAACTATCTGCATTGGCAAAATGGTTTTAAGTCACTTGTCCAGTAACTCATCAGTTGGTAGTGACAGCCTCAAAAGCTGTCCAGAAGGATGGTAAGGTCACAGAACCAGGACATGGGAACACAGAGTAATAGACTAGTATCATTTGCAGTTGGGGCGAGGGGTGGGATAAGAATGGAGAGTGGTGGCTCATTCAAGTAATTTGCTGATCTTGGAACTTGATTCTAGGACTGCACTGTCCATTACGGTAGCCACTAGCCACACGTAGTTATTTAACATTTGAAATGTGGCTGGTCCAAATTCAGATGTGCTATAAGTGGAAAACTAAAAATAGAACTACCATACGACCCAGCAATCCCACTACTGGGCATATACCCTGAGAAAACCATAATTCAAAAAGAGTCATGTACCACAATGTTCAATGCAGCACTATTTACAATAGCCAGGACATGGAAGCAACCTAAGTGTCCATCGACAGATGAATGGATAAAGAAGATGTGGCACACATATACAATGGAATATTACTCAGCCATCAAAAGAAATGAAATTGAGTTATTTGTAGTGAGGTGGATGGACCTAGAGTCTGTCCTACGGAGTGAAGTAAGTCAGAAAGAGAAAAACAAATACTGTATGCTAACACATATATATGGAATCTTTAAAAAAAAAAATGGTTCTGAAGAACCTAGTGGAAGGGCAGGAATAAAGACACAGACATACAGAATGGACTTGAGGACATGGGGAGGGGGAAGGGTAAGCTGGGACGAAGTGAGAGAGTGGCACAGACATATATACACTACCAAATGTAAAATAGCTAGTGGGAAGCAGCTGCATAGCACAGGGAGATGAGCTCGGTGCTTTGTGACCACCTAGAGGGGTGGGCTAGGGAGGGTGGGAGGGAGCTACAAGAGGGAGGAAAGATGGGGATATATGTATATGTATAACTGATTCACTTTGTTATACAGCAGAAACTAACACACCATTGTAAAGCAATTATACTCCAATAAAGATGTTAAAAAAGAAAAAAAAAAAAGAAAACCACATTGAGACTCAACAGCTGCTGTATCCACACCACAACTCACACCCACTCAGGAATATACACTTACTTAGAAGAACAGTCACCATCACCTCCTCATGTGTACAACCACTTACCATATATGTATACAATCATATTCGTATATGTCAGAATAATATCCATAAATAGGTACGGAATATTAGCAGCATCATTAGTTACAGTGAGATTTACATTTCTACTGTCAACTGCAATCATTTGTTTGAATGAGGGAGAGTCATTAATGCTTGTTAACAAGAAGAGATTCTTTGAAATTCAAAAGAAGTGTTTGAACTTTGTGTCTCCCATTTCCTGACAAGAAGCCAGTTCACTGAGAAGTATTTCTAGCACAAGTCTTCTCTACCTGTTATCAAGAGTTCCAGGGCTGCTCATACATAACTGAGCGTGAAAACCAAGCTTGTATCTTGGAATGAAAAACTCTAGTGTGATTTACCAACCAGCACAATTGGATCCAGCTCTCTTAGTCGTCGTCTCTGGACTTTTGCTCTCTCTGAATCCTAAGAGCCACCTGATCCTTACAGCCTTGTCAATTTCACTGGAACCTATCACCTGGCATACCTATCTCTCAGTACGTGCCATCTACATCAAACTCCTGATCTAAACTCTGTCTGGTCCACCATGGTGATACAATAATTTTACATAATGATACAATTATACAAAAATTTGCAAAATGATACACTCTTACATCAGTGAACAAAGGATTTCCTTCACAACTCAACCTCAAAGACCTCTGAGGTTAGTCTCCTCTAAGCAAGGATTTTGGCACCTGTATTGAACATCTGCAATTTTAAGCTGTCAAGCACTCATTCCCTCTTCATTTGGTAAAAGAATTCCATTTTCTTTGGGGGAACCATATTGCGGTTTGGGTGGGACTGAGCCTATTTTCCCCATCTCATCTCCAGGGACAGCACAGAATCTAGGCCTTGCCAATTGCCATATTTAATTCCCCTAGACATTTCAATAGAAATATAATGCAAACCACAATGGTTTAGAGATGGTTACATGGATGTAAACTGATCCAATGGACTTAATTGTGGGACTCTGTTAGGAAGGAAGACCTTTGTATTATCCATATTAGAAGCTGATAGGTTGTAAGCCTGGAACTTCAAGGCATTGCTACATTGAAAGGCCCTGCTTTAAGAGGATGGCAGAGTCGAGAGAGAGAGAGACCAATTCCAAGGATCTTATTTGAGACCCTGGTCCAGCAAGTTGCACTCCTGAACTTTTCAGTTTGGTGAGCTAATGAATTCTCATTGTTGCTTAAGCTACTTTGAATTGGCCTGAAACTGGAAGAATTCTGACTAACAGCACTCTTCAAATATTTAGCCACTACATGGATAATCTATATTTTTCCTGTATTTCAAAGGCAACTTCTCATGAAGTCTCCCCTGTTGATGTAAGCTCACCCTGAATTTTCCCTTTATTTTGTCCTTTTTAACAAATGGTCTGTAGGGCACGTTTTCTTTATTAGAACCTGCCTTGGAGATCTGGTCCATCCATAATCAAGAGAATTCAAAGGTCACTTTAATATTTCATGCTGAGTTACTGACAATCCTCGACATCAAGTCATCCTTACCGCTCATTTGGGTTACATCTCAGCTCTGGGCTCTTGGTTTCAGTATGGAGCCTGAGACCCAGCTGCCAATTTGCATTCCAGCTTTGACTGGTATCCAAATGCACCCCTATGTTTCTGACTTCCTCTTGTAATAACCCCCCAAACCCCAGTCACTTCAGCATCAGAGGTCTCCCTCACCATTCCTCCCACTGGTCCCTAGTACATCTTGAGAAACTTCCCTAAGGACAATGATCTATATGATTTAAAATGGTCAACTTCCAGATTCCCCACTGCTGGGTAGGAATAATACCATTTGCTGGGTTTGCCTGATGCCAGCTGCTTGTTATAATATCACTTCATGGACTAAATCATTCCATCATGTACCTGTTATGTTTCTTTGTAAACAAACCTATCCTGATGGATAATTTGTCTTTAGGTCTCAGCCACTTCTCACCAGACTTCAGTTAACACTTCCACATATCCCAACCTAGAACAAATACCTAGTTACATCATGTCTCTCTACTTACATTTTAGCACCATATAACACCACTGTTACCATGCTGATATACTTATGATACTCTTGTTTGTACTTACTGCCCAATATATAGTAAAAACAACACGGGACTCAGAATAAAAACACCTGGATTCTAATCTTGGTTCTGTCATATACCAGTGGTGTGACCTTAAGCACAAAAAATCTTTTTCATAACCTGTCAAATTTTCATTTCCTTTATCTGTAAGTTAGGTTAATAATACTTGCCCTATTTTGCTGGATGTTGTGAGAATTAGGTAACAATGTACGTGGACAGGACATGGAAGCAACCTAAATGTCCACCGACAGAGGAATGGATATACATGTAGTACATATATAAAATGGAATATTACTCAGCCATAAAAAAGAATGAAATAATGCCATTTGCAGCAACATGGATGGACTTAGAGATTGTCATACTGAGTGAAGTTAGTCAGACAGAGAAAGATGAATATCATATGATATCACTTATACGTAGAATCTAAAAAAAAATGGTACAAATGAACTTATTTACAAAACAGAAATAGAGTCACAGATGTAGAAAACAAACTTATGGCTACCAAGGGGAAAGGGGGAGAGGGGGATAAATTGGGAAATTGGGATTAACACATACACACTACTGTATATAAAATAGATAACTAGGGACTTCCCTGGTGATCCAGTGGTTAAGACTCTGCACTTCCACTGCAGGGAGCATGGGTTCGATCCCTGGTCAGGGAACTAAGATCCCGCAAGCCATGTGGTGCGGCCAAAAAAAAAAAAGATAACTAATAAGGACCTATTGTATAGCACAAGGAACTCTACTCAGGACTCTGTAATGACCTATATGGGCAGAGAATCTAAAAAGGAGTAGATATATGTATACATATAACTGATTCACTTTGCTGTACAGCAGAAACTAACACAACACTGTAAATCAACTATACTCCAATAAAAATTTTTAAATAAATAAATAAAAGAAAGCACACTGTAAACTCTGAAATACCTTGTAAATAAACTATTAATACGAGGTCTTATCACTAGCCAGAACTGTTATCTCATACTTCTTTTCAACCACAAACACCCATACATATTGTAGATAGTTGGTGAACACTTGTCAATTCACAAGTTTGTATGCAAGTATTCCTAAAAATCCATTTGTAAAACAAAAGAAAAATGTTTGACAATGAACTAATAAGTAAGGGGTTAGGGGAGATAAAAATATTGAGAAAAAAGAAGAGGATGAAAACGATGGGTTGTAAATGAGAGTAGAAGTGCCAAGCAGAGTTGAAATGCAAGAGAAAAAGAGAACTAGGGGAGACAGGGAGAGAGGGATGCAAGGTGACATGCCAGGAACACAATGTAGAAGAGGAAGAGGAGGAGAGGAAAAGACAGCAGGGAACAGGAAAAGGTGACAGAAGAGAAAAGGCATCAGTCATTCTTAAACTAGAGTTATCTGCTTGGGAAACCCAGGGACTGAGATGGAAATGGGCTCCTGGCTTTCAAGTAGATAGGAAAGAACTAACCCCCTGAAGTTGTCTTAAGGAAAGCCGTCCAGCCCAGCGAACCTGTTCCCTGGAGGCAGATGCAGATGATGCCTGCTCTGTGGGAAGAGACAGGGACAGCAACTGGACAAACAAAGAAGTAGCATGTTGAACAATAGCACAGAAAATGAGAGAAAGAGTAAAGGCGCAGAGGGCAAACTTAATAGTCTGTAAAATAAAACCTATTGCCAGACCTGACTATTAAAATATTACATAATTTGACAGTCTCACCATGGTTGCTTTTCTTCACTGAAATACATAATAATCTGGATTGAATTGATGATTAAGTCTAATTTAACCAATTACCTGGACATACTTAAAAAGAGGAGTGGAATTTTCAAGCAGAAGCAGGTGTCTACTTCCTAGGACACCACAGTGGGAATTCTGTTACATGGGAGAGCCTTCAACTCTCTTAAGGTCTCTGAAGGACCATAATTATGCTAATATTCTAGGTCCCCAGCCGATCTCAGTCTCCTCTGAATATGGGAAGAAAAAAAAAACAGAAGTGATACAGCTAATGGATTTCTTATTAGAGGTGAGGAAGAATTCCTGGAGAATGAGGCAAAGAGAAACAGAAAGCCTATTGAAAAGGGCATAATCTCCTCTGATCACAGAGCACACGGGCTCCTCTCTCTGGGATGACACAGGCTTTGTTTCTCAGAGTTGGTCACCTGTATTGTTCTCCAGTGACACTGTTGATAAAGCACTTAGCATAGTATTCGGAACAAAGAAAGTATTAGGAACTCAAAGTTGTGGTAGTAAAGACAGTAGAAATAATAGAATTAATAATAATAGTTGAAGTAGTAGCAGAAGTTGTAGAAGTAAATGAGTAATGGTGGTCTGAGAGCTTGGCATAATAACACCAGCATCAGTAATGCACCACCGTGGTACCGTGGTAAAGAGGAAGCTGCAGTACAGGAGTCAGGAGACAGAGCTCAGGAGTCAGACCTCCTAAGTTTGGATCCTTGACTCCACCCATGTGTTAGCTGTATGCACTTGGGCAAGTTAATTAATCTTTCTATGTCTCAGTGTTACTACCTATAAAATGCAGATGATAAGATCACCCCCTTCATAGAATTGTTATATGGAGTGAATGAAAAAGTAGTGATAAAGGGTTTAGCACAGCACCTACATTATTGAGTGCTCGACACCTGTTAGTGAGACACAGCAGGAATGGTGGTGGCAGCACTGCAAAAGAGTCCATCCCAGGTAAAGGACGCAAAATAAAGGGAGCACCAGCCCTGTCACTAGAGGTCATGCTGTGAATCTGTAAACAGCCCCACCGGAGAGGCCTTCTCAACTTCAAATAGAGAACAGGTGTTCTTTCCATCCTCCTATCTCCTCTCCAAATCTCACAGCCTGCGAATCCATAACTGCAAGTGAGATTTGGTGTATGGGGGGTGGGAGGAAGAGGTGGTGGCTGCTAGCATCTGCTGGGCACAACCCTGTCTATGACAGGCCTGGAGTGATGATGAGATCTTGTCTAAAGAATTGTAAAGTGAAATATAAAGGCTTTCTCAATTTTACTTAAATTCCTCCAACACTATAATATGCCAGACAGTGTGATAAATACTGGCCACATGAAATCCAGCAGAGGAGGTAGACATATTAAACAAATAACTACAATCAACTCTGACAATTACAAACAATTGATAACAGCAATTTGTATACAGAGATCCGGGAGCATAGCGGGGAGGTTGGGAAGGCTTGTGGGTCTGTAGAAGATAAGTTTGAATTCAAAGTGTGAATAGGAAGTTGACAAAAGACAGGGGATGGGCATGATTAAACATAAGCTATAGAAAGATGGGCAGTCATGTGACTGCTAAATGAACTGGAGGTGGGACAGCCATAGTCAAGAAAGGAGTTTGGCAATGACGCCAATCGCTCAGAAAAGAAATGGTGAGGCCTAATGACAGAAATGACAGGAAGAGAAGCAGAGGGTTGCAGAGTCAAGGTTACATAATTCTAAATAAAACAGTCCTAAAATTAAGCTGGTGTAAAAAGGTTACTATTTTTTTTTTCCACAGAGTAAAACCTCATCAGTTCAGCATAACTTGGATAGAAGCATGTCACAATTAATCAAATATGAATTACAAATTTTTTAAAAATATGACTAACTGCTTAGGGCTTTTTGACTAGATGAGATATTTTAAATACCTTTCAACTTCGCTACTTTTAATTAGCAGCATCAATGTTCCTGCAAACAATTAAAGTGGAGGTTCTTAGAAGCAAAGTTTTTTTCTGAAGTGGATTGAACATTTCTCTCTTCTGCTTTTGTTCCCACAAGTGCGTTTCCCAGATTCCAAAGCTGATCTTTACTCAGAGCCAATTCCTCTTTCACTAGTATAAAAAAATCATAACCCCAACCTCAGGCTGATTCACCAGAGAACTGGTCTGAGAGGCCTATAAAATCTCTCAATAAGCTAGAAGACTGGTTGGCTGGTACTTCTTCCTGTCAATTAGGAGTGTCAAACTGGATAGCCCATCAGTAACACAAGCATAGAAAATAACATGTCTGTAGGTGCAAACAGAAATCTGCCACATTTTTCTGATTCTCAAGATTCTTTGGGGCAACTCAATTTATTTTCAAATCTTCTGTCAGTGATGCAATGATAAAATTCAGTTCAATCCCAGGACAAGCCACCAAAACATTCCCTTTTACAGAGGGAATTCTATCCTATCCTTTACTAAAGTACTACATTGGTTGAAATCCTTAATTATCATAGCCTGTCTAAAACTCACAGTAAATCAATGCACTATTTATTTTCCAAATACTTGTGCATTTCTTACATCATAACCCCATGAGTCATAAATAATTTATTTACCATGAAAAATATTAGACTCAATTCCCACAATCACACTGACTAGAAATTAAAGTACAAAGGAAATAATTTAGTATTTCCAGATGTACAGGAGGTGGCTTGCTCACATAAGTTTTCTGAGGTTAGGAATTCAGTAGAGTCATAGTTGTTAACTCTTACACACATCCTAATTGTGCAAAACTTCCTTAATACTTGCAAGTTAGAGAATGAAATAACCCCTGAAGTCTCAAGAAGGAAGAAGTTTCATATACAGGCAGTCTCTTTGATATTAATATTTAGAGAGCTACATTCATTTTTCCCTTGTCTAGAAGATAATTAGAGCTTTGGGGGTCAATTTCTATTCCATTCGATCCATCATGCATCAGATGGGATCAGAATCTTTCCCCAAACATTTCCCCTCTGAGCCCCACACCAATTTAGCCAACTTTCTATTAGATATTTATCACCAGAATGTCTCACAGTTTCCTCCGTCTCCATCAGCTCCGAACTATGCTCTATTTCTTCAGACACCTTACTGCTCCATGGTCACCTTCAGAATGTCTTCCTCTTCTTTCTCATTCAATTGGTCACCTTCCACCATGAATTCTACTTCTTAAATTCCTCTAGAATCTGTGTCTTCTTCCTCTATCCCTACTCCCTCAATCTTAGTTCCGGTCCTTATCCACCATCCCTTGGACAAGAAAAACAGTCACCTGAGTCCCTGAGCCCATAATTCCTGTCATCCACTGTAATTCAGCCTGTACTCAGAGTCATCCTCCCACAATACCTGACATGACTTTTCCCTCTTTTGTGCAGAAAGAGGTCACATTTCTGGTCACATTGCTGGACCTTCCATATCTAGTTTTCTTCATTTACTATTACCAATATTTTTTGAATGCTGAGAAATTGTCTTTTTTTCATATTTAAAAAGCAACCTCAGAGTTCTATACTATCTACACATACACTTTTTCTAGAATTCAACTTTTGAGGGTTTGGATTGCAATAATTATACATAATGAACAATGGTGGCATTTGAGATAAGGTAAGGCTAAAAATGTCAGTTACACTGTTGATAGTGAGACCTTACAATGAATATGCATCTATATCTGTTATGCAAAGGGCACGATAGTATTGAACATTCAAGGATGAGTACTTTGTATAATACTTTTTGCAAGCACTTAAATTAATAAAGCCATTATAAGTTCAGAAGCAAGTGAGTGGGCGGACGAGAATGGAAAAAAAAAAGATTATTCTTACAGTTCTTTAGAAATGCAAATAAGAACACTGCCTGAACATCATTACCTGACTGATAAAATGGTAATCGCTTAACAGATATTTACTTAGAAACCTGTTCCAATTCTTTAATTGAAAAAAGTGCTTTAATTCAGTACAACCCTATTTGCTAAATGATAATAAAACAAATTTCCAGGGAGAAAATAGCAGGTACTAAGTGTCATGATACGATCTATAAAATTGGAAATGATTCTTACCACTGTTTTCAAAATTTAAGTGATAAAATAAAAAGCCTTCAAGGGTGTGGTAGGTAGATCGAACTCCCTGACCAACTGGACGCTGTAGCTATGGAAGGTAATGTAATGGTTCTTTGCAGGCAATAGGATTCATTGTTTCTCTGGTAAACTGGAGAGTGCCCAGCCTCCCCACAGGTGCTTAAGTCAATTTTTAAAAACTGAGACAGGCCAGAAAAACATATGTGCCAGGCCTTTAGTTTGGGAACCCAAGTCTAAAAATGTATAGAACAGATACTCTACAACACAGAAATTTTTGCACAAGCAAACTGAAACTTAGGCTCTGACATCAAGCAAACTGGGTGAAAATACTGGCTTCACCTCTTACTAGAAATGTGACTCTGGATGATGGCACTTATCTCAATCAGAATGGGCAGAAGCCTAAAAACTACATTTTCCATACTTCCTTGCCAGCTGGCTTCTGGTTATGTTCTCCAAATAGGAGGTTCAGAATGGGAAACTGGACTTTGAGAAGGAAAAAGAACCTTTTTCTCCAATATCTGGAGGTGCCATTAGCAGTGAGAGCAGCAGCAAATGATGATTCCTTAAGCAATAGATGTGATGGGAGCAGGGCTTGCAGCAGATCCGTGAAGCTTCATGACCTCTGGTTAACATCCCCTTCTTCTTGCCCTTCCAGGGAGGTTTGTGACCAATGCCCTGCACTAAACCTCCCTTTTCTTGAAGTGTATTAAACAGCCTCTATTTTCCCAACTGGACACTGATAAATACAGAAGCAGAAAGAAACAAGTCAGAGGTGTCTTCCTCTAAACAAAGATCATCAATCTAGGGATGCATTGCATATAATGGAGAGCTGTCTTTATTGAATAGAACACAAGACTAAGAGTCAAAGAGACACAGGATTGAACCCTAGATCCTCCAATTCCCAAACAGGAATGGATCCACATTCATGGAAGCCGCAGAGTAAAGAGCAAACAGTGCCGAGTAGGGTAGAGAAGAGCAGTGGTCTCATCCCAATTATGCCCCTTGTTTCTATCACCTCTGGGAGCCTCAGTTTCCTCAACAGAGAATGGGCACAATCAGGGACAAATAGTCAAAAAAAGTTAACAACTGATTAATAAGGTCAGCCAATTAAATGGACACCAAATTTAAGCAATCAAGAAACTTACAGAGTAGAGTAGTTAATTATCAGTCCTAGGGGTAATAAAGCCAATATCTCATGATTACTGTGATCACTAAAGACAACATTTACCATTTGTTTGATCCATGTATGTGTGAGACACTATGCTAAGAGTATTACCTACATTATAATCCTTACAAAAAAACCATTTTCAGATGCCAAAACTAAAGGCTCTGAAAATGAAATAATTAGTTCAAGGTCATATAGCTAGTAAATGAGAAAGCCAAGACTTAAACCCACATCATTTTGTTTCCCAAAACCCCACTCTTCCAGCTTCCTGTGATGCTGCCAGTTGAAATCACTGTGATATATGTACTTCAGAAGCTGTACAGTGTGACATCATGTAGAGCAGTGGTTCCCAACCTTTTTGGCAACAGGGACCAGTTTCATGGAAGACAGTTTTTCCACGGAGGCCGGGGGGTGGGAGGTGGGGGGGATGCTTCAGGTGGTAATGTGAGTGATGGGGAGTGGCAGATGAAGCTTCGCTCGCTTGCCCTGTGCCGCCCGGTTCCTAACAGGCCGTGGACTGCTACTGGTCCAAGGCCCGGGGGTTGGGGACCCCCTGATGTAGAGGACTGCTAGCTTTGCCACAACCAGCGAATTTCACCCATTGCAAGAGACCATTGTTTTAGGAACATGTCATCCTCCCCCTTAAGGTCCCCTGTGACCCCATGAGGAACAGGGGTTTCCACTACAGGGTAAGTTCCAGTTCATAGTCACTATGTTCATGATCTAATTAGAAGACTAACTGAATAATCACCATTGTATCAGTCAAGCAATAAAGTTGAGTATGATTCTCATTTACATTTCTAAAGCAACATAAAAATAACCCCTTTTAAATGGTACCCACTCACTTTCTCCTTATATGCTAATGCATGTCACAATTTCAAAGCCTGAAGAGAGATTTCCTGCAAAACATTTCACTGACTTAAAGTTCCACATGTTCACAGTTGCAACTGCCAGGTTACAAACATGAATTAACTCTGCTTCCAAATCAATTACATATTGATAAGTCTTTAGGGCTGACAACTTGCACACATTGATTTTAAACTCTAGGAGTTATTTCAAGGCTTTAGAATATTTAGCATTAAAAATTCCAACTTCATCCTGAGACTTTAGTGAAATATAAGTATTGTCACCAGTACTAATAATCAAACCAGAAATCAACTCCCTTATTTTAAAAATTGTTCTTTTTTCTCTTCGCTAAAATTGGATCATTTCAATTAACTCTCGTACTCACATTGATTTCCAATTAATTTTATTTCTTGATTTGAAGTAATGAATTGCAAATTAGTGCCATGACAGAATTAAAGCAACTGGGTAATTACAGTTGACCCTTGAACAACTCGGGGGTTAAGGGCACAAAACCTCTGAGCAGTTGAAAGATCTGTGTACAACTTATACTTGGCCCTCAGTACCCATAGTTCCACATCCATGGATTCAACCAATCTCAGACCATGCAGTACTGTAGCATTTACTTTTGAAAAAAATCTGCATGTAAGTGGACCCAAGCAGTTCAAACCCATGTTGTTCAAAGGTCAACTGTAACTCGAAGCCAGATACTCTTCTTTGTTATGGCTTTTAATTAATGTTGTGATGTGGGTACAGTAGGTGGTTGTATTTACATCGTGTATGTATTTTATATTTTAGAGTATTCAGCTTTTGGCATTTATTCAGATTTTTTGTGCTTTATACAAAAGCTTGCCATCTTGATCTTCTGTTCAATGATGTTTAGTGGCTCCCCAGCACATGGCATCAAGCCCTACCAAAGAAGGAAGAAAGATTCTCCCTTGGAAAAAAGGTTTCTTCTTGGATTCCTTTCTCCCTCTCTTTCTTCCTCCTTTCCTTCATTCCTTAAAGTGGCTTACAAAAATAAACAATATAAGATGTAGTTAAGAAAGCAAAAAAAGTAAGATGAAGTGACAAAAAGGGCTGGAAAAATCAAATAAGGGCATGTTAGAGCCATAGTAAGTGCCTGGAGATCTTCTATAGTTGCCAGTGGTAGTTATAAATTTGGTTCTGACTTCGCTAGAAACCGTAGCAAAAGGAGGGAAATGCTACCATTTATATGATTAATCATTCCTATATGATGCTTTTTTGGTTGCTAATGAGAAACATTAATGAGAAAGCACAACAGTTTTTCTGTAGAGGAGAAAGAGTATTAAACCAAGGTATTCTTACTAAAGAGAGGCAGTGCAGCAGGAAAGTGTACTGGGGCAGGGCGATGAGTCAAGGTTAGGAAGAAGCCACAGCTAAAAAGAATCAAGATTAAAAAATAAACTTTCTCTCCACTCAAAGTCTGAGGTCTTTATCTTGAGAAATCTTCAAAGAGCAACTGTGTGTATATTTGGACTTTTCCTCCCCTTACGTCTTCTGCCTGAACCCTGCACTTTCTGGAACTAGAAATTGATAGAAAAAAAAATTCTTAGAAAGCAGAAACTGTTTAAGTGTAATAAACAGCAGGAAGAAAAGGACGGAGACCTGGGTGGCCTTTAGGGATCACACTTGAGCTGAGGAAAACCACATGTCAGTGGGAAGAATCTGGTAGTTAAAACGAACAAAACAAAAGGCATGGGTTATCTCTGAAGTCAGGCAGTAAGTGTTTCAGGGCTGCATTAAGCAGCCTCAGGGGCTTAGGGATAGCACTGGGGTAAGGCACCACCAGGCTCGCTGCCCAAACACAGGCCAATGATATCCTCAAAGAGTATCTGCTACAAAATCACTGAAGCCACTGTTTCCATTTTCCTTTCTTCAACCCTTCAAAAAGAATGCAGCTGTCTCCTCTAGAGCCCCAACAAGAAGCAAACAGACCAAAAACTGACATCAGGTGGGTGTCAGACTGCCTGGAAAGGGGTGACTGCTAAGTTTGTGAGACACTACAGTATTTACCAAGGGACAGAACTCATCCTGAACTTGCCACTCCAACCAGGGCCTGATTCACTGCTGGCTTTTCATCCTGAGTCAATCCATCCTATATCGACTGCTCTCTGCAGTGAAAGCTCTTAAGGGAAAAAATGCTTGTAATGCTTCTCCTATTTCTAAAATCCAAACCTAGCATTTCTTTTTTTTTTTTTTTTTTTTAGTCCTCCCTTACAGTTAGTTCACAGAGAATACAGCTCATTGTATAGCCCACTATTTGGGCTCTTTTGTCATTGTATTAAATGCTATTTGTGCAACTGTCTTCTAGCTTGAGATACTTAAGAACAGGCACTTATGTTAACTCTTCCTCGCACATCGTTTAGGTGCTTAACTAATTATATCAAACTAATGAAGGAACCCTCACATATTTTTATTTACCAATGGAGCAGCATTATTGAAATGCCATAAATAAATCCAACCGCTACAAAACGAATGGAGCTGGACATTAACATATTTTGGCTACCAAGCCTCAATTCCCCCTTTCTAAAAAGCACCAATTACTTTGGAGGATTTAACTTTCCTCCATTGCATGTCATCTTGAGTGATACCTGCCTCCCATTATGAAATGGACAACAAGTGGTCACATGACTTAGCTTGGTCAATCAGATGTCTGATTCTGACTCTTGAGTAGCATATAGAAAGAGGAAATGGTTGGACATTATCCATGATGCAGAAATGTACTGACCACTTCTTTCCATGGTTGGTCACTGTTCCACTTCCTAGCTCTACTAGAATTCTCAAAGTTCTTGTTTAGTTGCAAACCTGGTCCCCCAGAATTTTCACCTTAATTCTTTGAAAATATACATTGTAGCTTCCCAAAAATTACCTTTGAATATGTTAGCAAGTTAGTTTCTTTCTTTCTTTCTTTATTTTTTATAAATTTATTTATTTATTTATGGCTGGGTTGGGTCTTCGTTGCTGTGTCTGGGCTTTCTCTAGGTGCGGTGAGCAGGAGCTACTCTTCGTTGCAGTGCATGGGCTTCTCATTGCAGTGGCTTCTCTTGTGGTGGGGCACGGGCTCTAGGTGCATAGGCTTCAGTAGTTGTGGCATGCAGGCTAAGTAGTTGTGGCTTGCGGGCTCTAGAGCGGAGGCTCAGTAGCTGTGGTGCACAGGCTTAGCTGCTCTACGGCATGTGGGATCTTCCCGGACCAGGGCTTGAACCCATGTCCCCTGCATTGGCAGGTGGATTCTTAACCACTGTGCCACCAGGGAAGCCCAGCAAGTTAGTTTCTGATGCTTATAGTCAATAATACTGGAAGATATACAATAACAAGGAACAAGGTGAAATAGCAAACTCAATTAAATGAAACCAAACAAACCAAAAATTAAGTAACCAGTATGGCCTGACAAAATACTTAAATGCTAGACATTTTATTTAGCCCTAAGTGTCAACTAGGACCTCTCTGTTCCTTGATGTCTGGGGAAAATTGGCTGGAGACTCTCAATTCTATAGCCCGTAGAAATCTTTCTCTCAGATTTCTGATTCACACTCATCCTGTGCCTTTGGGGTTTTCATTCTCACACATGCATTCTCTCTTCCGAACTACATTTACCCAGACAGGAATGTCAGGCATCTCACCAATTTACACATGCGCGCACGCACACACACACACACACACACACACACACACACTCATATAAAATATCTGTAGTATAGTAGGAGGCAGTGTGGTTTTATGACCTTGAGCAGTTTACTTAACCTCTTTGTACCTTAGTTACCACACACTGTAAAATGGGGATAATAAAGATGTGCCTCAGAGGATCGTTTTAAAAATTAAAAGGATAATACACGTTAAGTTTATAGCTCATGATGACCTCACACATAGTAAACATTCCACACTCCTTTCCTAGACAAGCTAGAAAACTTTGCTGAAGAACTCGGTGCTGGGAGAGGTCAGCACACACATCATGCATTTTTAAACAAACAAACAAAAAGATGCAACCTAACTCCTCTCAACGTCTTACAGCCACCACGCAGCTAGGTGTCCCACCTTCTGCTAAGCAGGATCCAGACTCTCCTTCTTCTCTGAATCTTCTCTTTTCCTACCTTCTCCCTCCTCTGGTCACTCATTTTCCTGTCTTCAGAGTAAGTTAAAAAATTCCTCTCCTGTGCCAGGGACCCAGACCCTTTGGCTTTCACTCTATACGGGCACTTTACCAAATGAAGACATTTCCTTACCAAAAAAAAATTTCTGGTTCCTATTCTTCAAATGATAAAATTTACTCTATCTAGTTATACCTAGAACATGGGTTTCTGGACCCTAGTCATCTGCATAGTACCCTGGTGATTTTTTTCACATTCATTTATTAATGAATATTTTAAAAGTACATAATATTTTTCTTTTTTTCCAGCATTATGGAGATATAATTGACTTACAGCACTGTATAAGTTTAAGGTGTACAGCATAATGAGCTGACTTACATACATCATGAAATGATTATCACAATAATTTTAGTGACCATCCATCATCTCATACAGATACATAATTAAAGAAATAGAAAACAAATACTTTTTCTTGCGATGAGAGCTCTTAGGATTTACTCTCTTAACAAGGATGAAGGCAGGTAAAAGATGCAAACGCCTAAGTACCACATGATAAATATAATTAGCACTGCTGTATAGGGACTTCCCTGGTGGCACAGTGGTTAAGAATCCGCCTGCCAATGTAGGGCACATGGGTTCGAGCCCTGGTCTGGGAAGATCCCACGTGTCACAGAGCGACTAAGCCTGTGCGCCACAACTGCTGAGCCTGCGCTCTAGGACCCACGTGCTGCAACTACTGAGCCCACGTGCTGCAACTACTGAAGTCCGCGCACCAAGAGCCCGTGCTCCACAACAAGAGAAGCCACCGCAATGAGAAGCCCGCGCACTGCAAGAAAGAGTAGCCCCCGCTCATCACAACTAGAGAAAGCCCGCATGCAGCAACAAAAACCCAACATGGCCAATAATAATAATAATAATGAAAAAACACTGCTTATAATTTTTTTCTTTAAATAAAACTTACTTTCAAATTTTAAGTAAATGTATTTTAAAAGAAAACTCTATTTCACTACTATCAGTGGCAAAATAGTATTACCACCATAAGGTTACCTTAAAATAAATATTTATTTAAAAATAAAACAGACATTCATGTACCACCTAAAATCATCATGCATTACTATTGATCCATGCATCACAATTTGGTAAATAAATGTCCTTTACTATGGACACCCAGAGGGTGGGCTGAGAAGGAAATAGCTGGAAAGTCTGTGGCACTTGCATGTTACTAATGTTGTGGGTAGAGATGGGGCGTAGGTGAGGATGAGCATATGTTGACGGGATCAGGTTAGAAATCAGACAGAGAGGATGGTCCAGAGACAAGATTCCGAGGAGTGATATCATCTTGTATCCTGCATTGCAGATCTACAGCACCCAGGAGAATGGCTAATGTTCATTTAATTGAATTGTATTCTGCTATTAGAATCCAATGCTGCTATAAATAAATGTTGAAAAGCTGGAAATGTTAGGGATCATACTATCTGAATCATCCAAAAAGAAGTACTGATTTTAACCAACTGATCCAGTTTAATACAATGTCTGAAACTTAAAACAATTTGATAAACTTATCACCATTGACACTGCTCACTTTGGCCTTTTAATTAATAAAAATAAAATGGAGACTCTCTAGATTCCACTATGCTTTCTCTGTGCAAATAATGCCACAAATTTTCAGAGGAAAATTAAGTATGTGGTACTAGCCTAAAAATCTCTGTTAAAGTCCTAAGACTCTGCATCAAGTCAGTGTGTTTGCTAAATATCAAAGTCCACGATGCTTCCATTGGGAGTGTAAAATGTTTTACTGCTGAATATAGAGTCTCTGTGCATACCTAAGTATACTAGAACATCACCCTATTTGAAATATATGTAGCACAATTACTGGCTGATCAATAACTCTTTATTAAATATCCACCATGTGCCAGGGATTATTCATGAGACATATTCTACCCTTAAGGAACCCCTGCATTGGAGTGGTAGTACATCTTTGCAGCTCCAGTCACATTACAGTAGAGTTTCTGTGAGTTTCTGTCAAGATATTTGACAGCTCCATTTTGTCACACCGTTCTCCTACATCAAACACAGAGGCATAGTGCCTCTGATCTATACCTGAAATGTGCTTTCCTACAGATCTCAAATGAAAGAAAAACTGCTCCTGTGATTGCACCAAGAATGTATTTTTTGAGCATGTCTTCCAGCTATTGATATCGATGATATCTTCAGCCTCAAATGCCAATTCATAACATTTAAACCTTATTGAATACAATTTTCTCCACAATATTTGGTTGTACCAAATAAAATGCAGCAAGCCTTTAAAGAAAAAAAAATCCCTAGAAGCCATCCTATTATTTGATCTCCAAGGGTTGCAGGAAATTACAGAAAAACAAAACAAAAATCATTTAGCTTTATGTAACTATACCATGCAACCATCATGTCACATAATCTAATGACCTGGTTGATAAAAGAACTGGCAAACTAGCACTTGTCACAAAAAGCTATTTAAACGTATATCTAAAGTTTAGATGTACAGATAAATATTCTTAAGCTATTTTTACCCCCATTTAAATACATCTTCTTTCTTCCTATTACAGAGATGAATATCTATTTTCATGGAAGAGCATCTCCCGTAATGCAGACTTTTAGTATAGGCATCTGGAATCATTTACAGCCATATTATATTTATCATTTAAACAGAAATGAAAAAACATTAATAATCAAACAGTACCACACTCATGATTATATATGAAATATTGAAGAAAATCCACATCTACTAGCTTTGTAACTCTACCACAACAGACTTTTCAGAGACCTTAGAGTTCAAATGACCACAATTTACAGCACAATGTATACAGAAATGTAACATACCTCACATTAGCATCAAGTTCGTCCATTACAGGAAATAGGCATGGGTGAGTTGGATTTCAGTGTGCACAGGGTACTGTAATGGGGAAATAAAAAAGAGATTAGACAAGAAAGTAATGTAGGAAAATAAAAGTCGTGAAGGGAAAAAATGCCAAATACTCATTGCTTCCTAATTATTAGGACTTTTGTAGTGTGTCGGAAAAGTATTTAATAAACAATACTACAGCAAAAAGCTATTGGCATACTGAGGTATGGCACAGCTGAGTACTGCAAAAAGTTTCTTTACATTTGACTAATCTCTTAGAGATTAAAACGTAAAGGTATTTCTTTTTACTCCATGTTTAATCTGTTTATTTGTTATTTTTTGCTCTTCCCAGATACATAGCTTGTTTATATGATCTGCATTGGGACACTAGTTGGTGAAAACAGGTAACTACATTGTTATGATTAAAATAGTACATTGCCTAAAATGGTCAGCCATCTTGTTTCCTATGAGGATTTTTCAGGTTTTTTTTTAAAAAAAACCCTTTTTGAGGGTGGATAAATCTCTTTGAGAATCTAGTAAACTCTTGAGAACCCTCTTCCTAGAAAAAAAAAATAGATGTGCATGTACATACATACACACTTTCTGGGGAGCCCATAATTCCTTGAGGCCCCTCCATGAACCCCAGGCTAAGAACTCACAACTGAAGAGGAGTCCATTTTCAAACTACTGTAAGTTCCTCTAGCATAGACCCTCAGAAGACCTTACTACACCCTTTAATGGATGGACACTCACTGATCTCCACCAAGTCAGATCTCTGAACTGGCTGTGTAGTTTCAGTTTTCAGAAGAATTCCTATATTTTTAACCACATTTGTTCTAAAACATGGTGAATCAGAGAACATAGGGGTGGAGCTCAGTCTGTTTCTTTTGGAGTTACCCTAAGCAAGACCCTTTCTCCTTCTAACTTCATCCTCTACTTCTCAATAAACAGAAGGGATTGGAAGAGATGATCTCTGGGTTTACTTCTAGCTCTGATATTCTATAATTCCATCTGCTGGTTTTCCAATAAAATTTTACATGGAAGAAAATGTAAATCTGTTTATCTACATAACGAAACCATGAAACTCAGCCTGGGCCCTTGGATTCCTTGGTCAGGGTGAACCAAACATATATGCCTGGCAGCCAGGAAAAGAATGGCAGGCCACCAGAGCTGGAAAGGACATGGGTCTCTCTGTGTTTTTCAAAGTTTATTCTTTAAAGCCTCTAAGATTAACATGGGCTCCCATGGGCATTTCTGGGTTTGTGACAGGTATGAGGAAGGCTCAGCCTACAGGACTCAATCCCCTACTCTGACCTCAAACAAAGCACTTCTGTCTACTTCTATCTCTTTTACATTTTGAATCTGGAATAATCTTTTATTTGAAGTACATAAGTACAAAGCCCTAACTACTGAAGCGGGAGGGTTCCAACCTTTGTACTCCTCTATCTAAAATCATTCCTGAAGTGAGATGGTGTGTGTGCACATCTATTTTTTTTCTAGGCAGATGATGATCAAGAGTTTACTAGATTCTCAAAGGGATATGATTACCCACCCTCAAAAACGGTTTAAAAAAACTGAAAATACTCATACTATTTTAATCATAACAATACAGTTACCTATTTTCACTAGCTAGTGTCCTAATGCAGATCGTATAAATAACCTATGTTTCTGGAAAGAGCAAAAAATAACAGATTAACATCCATTCCCATGGCTTAAAAAACAGTCTGTTCACTAGAGATTTCCAAAGTTATAAAGTCTAGACCTTTCCCAGACTCATATCACCTACCTGACATCTCAACTTGTATGATTAAAAAGCATTTCAAACTAAACCCTTCACTTCCCGCTCCAGCACAAAACTTACTCCTCCCCTAGCATTCTCCATCTCAGGAAATGGCTCCACCATTTATCCAGTTGCACAGACAAAACACCACATTTTTTCACACCCTACAATAAAACTATCAGCAAACTCACTCCCTCTACTTTGAAAATGATTCCTCAATCTTTGACTTTTTTTCATTAACTCCAAAACCAGCACCTGGTCCAAGCCACCATCTCCTTTCCCAACTGGTGTCCTAACTACTCTCCTAACTTTCCTAACTGGTCTCCTGCTAGCTCCACTATTATCTCTTCTCCCCATGGTAGCCAGAATATTTTTTAAATGGAAGTCAGATCATTTCTTGCCTATATAAAATTCTAGTGGCTTTCTGTCATGCTTAAAATAAAATCCAAACTCCTTATCATGATCTGGTCCCAGCTCCTCTCCAACCCAACTTTAGCCATGCCCCACCCCCTCACCACCTTTGAACTCTTTGGTTTTGCGTCTTTCCTTGACCATCATAGTAGGCTCTCACCTCAGAGCTTTTTCACTTGTTTCCTCTCCCTGGAATGCTACCATGTAGATCACTCCCTTACTTCCTTAGGGACACAGGAAATAAGGCTGTCACTTCCCCGACCATCTAAATAAAATTTCAGACCTCATTTTCTGAAAGTTTCCATCCTCTGTATCCACTCTATTTTTTTCTTCTTAGTACACACCTTATATATACGCCATTGCTTCTTTATTAGTGATCTATCTCCCTTACTAAAATATAAGTTTCAAGAGGGCATAGTTATATCTTGATCACTATTATAACTTCAGTGCCTAGAAAAATGCCTAAAGTATTCTCTTCATAGATATTTCTTGAGTCAACTAAGTAGTTAATTCGTTTTGCAAATGAGGAAACTGAGGTTTGAGAGCTTGTGACTCTCCCTCTGGGAGGTAGTATATGAACCACTGCAGAATAAATACTGTAATTTTTAAAAGTATCAAAAACCAGTTCAACTTATTTACTCTTTACTAAGTATTAACAAGTGCTAAATACTGTCCTTTTCCTTCTCCTCCAACCTCTGAGACGTAATGTCTATTGTTAGATGAAGAGACTAAGGGTCAAAGAGGTTACCTGACTTGCCAAAGTCACACAGCTAGCACTTAACCAAACTGAGAATTCAATCCAGGGTTGTCAATTCTGAAACTCAAGCTTTATCTTGCATAGTTTTGTTTTTTTTTTTTAACATCTTTATTGCAGTATAATTGCTTTACAATGGTGTATTACTTTCTGCTTTATAACAAAGTGAATCAGTTATACATATACATATGTTCCCATCTCTCTTCCCTCTTGCATAGTTTTTGTCATCCTATCACACTTCCTCCCACTGTTAACAAGGGAAACTCCTCATGAAAGTGAATATTTCCTTTAATTTTCTGCTGACCATTTATTTCCTCTTTCTCTGAGAACAGTGCCTTGATTTTCCTTTGTGGAATGCCTCCCCTGCCTCAATCCCACTGATGAGCACATGACCAGGACTGGCCAATCAGAATAGTCCATTCTCTGGCCACAAGGATTCATTAACTCACCAGCTGGACTGTAAAGCCAGCCCTGGGATTTTTGCTAGAAAGAGCCTGTCTTTCCCCTGCTGTTGCTAAACTGATAGACTTTCAATTTAAAGCTGCTAGTGGCCATCAGTGCCACTTTGTGGGGAGAGCTTGTCTGAGAACGAAGCTAACACCCAAAGGAAAACAGAGTTGCAACATAGAGAATGCTGAGTCCTGATGAGATAATTTGAGGCTTAAGGTCTAGCAGTGTCTTAAGACAATTTTATACTTAAACTTCCCAATTATATTGAGCCAAAAAATTCTCTTTTTCCTCTGTAAGCCAATCTGAGTTGGGCCAACCATTATTTGAAACAAACAAACAAAAAAATCCTTAGTTATATACAAGAAAATCAACATTGTATTTGTATACAGATGAGAAGGAAGAAAAGCTGGAACTAAGGAAAAGAGTTAAAAGCTAGCTAAAGTTCATTCATTGAAACTGCATTTGAAAATGTTACAACATGGGGAAAACTATATATTCATAGCAATGTACATTGTTATATTTTGCTCATGGAAACTCAATGAGCAAATTTAAAATGACTGCCATTTAACAAGCCAGTGAGAACATGCATTTTGTTAGAGATAAAGGAACAGTAACAAAAGAGAAGCTGGTGATTAGTACTTATCCTGAATTGATTCATCGATTATAGTCCACTATTTTCTGCCGTGCTCACCAGGGATATCTAATCTGAGCTGTGATTACAGGGACACCACTTGCTGGGAAGACTGCTCAGAGTGACAGGTGTGTGCAAGGAACCATGCTTTTATGTTGCATACTTATATTTCTGACTCCTTAAGAAAATACTACCCAGTTAATTAAAAGTACAATCAATTGAGAGCATCTCCCATGCTCAGATATAAGCTACATCCCTTCTAAAAGTTCTAATTTGAAATTCAGTTAGCCCTCGTGTGCATATGGCACACGTGCATGTGTGTGTATGTGTGTGTTTTAATGATAGTCATGCTGTATCCTTGTCTCCTTCCGAGAAACACTCCTAGATCATCATAATCAGAAAAAAAAGCACAGCAAGTCCTGGGAAAGGGGTGGAAGAGGGAGCCAAATAAACCCTTCTACCATGTGAGGTACAAATGAAGGTCTCATTATTATCTCAGCAATAAGACATCAAGTCACTAATTATTCAAAACACTTTATCTGTCACAAAAGTAAAGCTACAGCAACATACAACTCCATCATATTCCTTGGAGCTTCTTTTCCTTGTTGGATACATTGAGACTGATCTTTCCTTAAAACGGGAGGAGAAGGAGGAGGAAGAGGTGAAATTCTTTATGCCACCAAATGCTGATTCCAACCCTTAGTTTTCTGGCTTACAAATTTTAAAAAACTAAAGGGCAAACCCCGAAGGTAAGCACACCCCATCTTTACCCTTGTTCTTTTACTCAGAATACTCTGAAAGATTGCTGTGGAACAGTTGTTAATGGTTAACAGAAGGTGTGTAGTTGCATCTCTATTATGAGAAGTGAGAGCACAGGGCTCACCTGTAAATAGTCCCCACCTATTGGAGTGAAATATTGATGTAGTTTGGTATAGTGCCAACATCTGCCTACTTGGAGCTATGTCATAACCTCAGCTTGCTTTGCTGCACTTTGGTTTTTTTCCTTTGGTTTTGGCCGCATGGGCAGATATTCATGCATAACTGTGCATGGATTGACCACGTTTCTTTATAGAGTATGCCTACATGGGTTAAATTTCTACATCAAAGGGCATATTCCAATACCTTTGTTTTGGACAAGTGTCAGGAATAAGTAAAACATTATTTATCTTAATTGCCAAATTGAGGGTGGGAGCTTGGCACAATGGAAGGAACACTGGACCAGGAGTCACTCAGCTTGACCCACTACTAACTAACTCACTGTTCCTATTCTTAAGCAAGTCTGTTCATCAGTCTAGGTCTCAACTGTCCCAACTGTAGAATCAACTAGGCCAGAAGGTACTGGACAGGGTGAGCAAAGGGAGAAATTTCAAGGAATTAGAACTTCTCGGAAGTTAAAGGAAACTTTGAAAAGGTGAGTTGCTTGTCATTAGAGGCATTTAGGCAGCATGTGGGTAATTATTTAAGGATGTCTAAACAAGAAATGTGATTCTGGTGACTGATAAGGTTTCTTCCAATGCTAAAACTGTAGGACCGTGATAGTCTGTGTTAGTTCTGCTCAAATCCCTAGCAAAAGACCAAGTGTTTTGAATGATTTTCCAAATTAAAAAAATGTTATGATCAATTCACATATACTGTCCCAAACAGGCTCCACCTGAGCACGATCACAGATATTTCTTAACAGGTGGGACTAAAAGAAGAGCAATGTAATGTGCAATTAACTAAAGCCAGATATTCGCTAAGAGTTAGCTGTCAAATGCTTGTTGTTGGCCTCGTCACCTCATTACCCTAACTCACTACCAGCCATATGTACCAAAACAGCCAGTCTCACCAGGATCAAACACACAAGCATTCCCCAAAATAGTCTTTTGCATCCCATGGTGATCATGATTTCCTAGTAACCTTCACTGTGATGAAAACTCTTGGATCATCTGAAAAATTGCAACTGTGCAAATTCTCACTAAATGGAAGAAAAAGAGCCCTCTCCTTGGCTATTTACTATGACTTTGTTTTCTGGAAAATATTTGGAATTTATAGGATGTTGTTTCACCATTTTATTTTTACTTCAATCAGCTGATCATACTCTCTAAAAGAATTTCTCTCTGTAAATTAGTCCTAAGAAAATTTACATTATTTGTTTATCTAGACATCTAAGTGATGGTAGTTCACAAGTGCAAATGCGTATAAACCATGAAAAAAAAAAAAAAGAGTCTGTATTCCAGGAGCTAGACCTTCATTGCAAGTGTCTCTTTCTAGGGCTGATAGTCAAAATGCCGTTTGTGCTAAGTCATCTAGAAAGATTTAGTCTAAATAAAAACCTTCTAGCTGTTTCATTTCCATAACTGAAAATCCAAACAGATGCCAACTCAGTTACACTTAAGGGACCACCATTCTAATATATACAATTAGCATGCAAAATGGCTTTTAATTTTTTTCAAAATAATTAAGAATATTCTTTCTAGGTAAGAAAACATTTCTCAGCTATAGTCCCTTTATTAAAAAACTGATATTGAAAACAGCCCTTAACCAATGAAAGAATATTTAAGAGGCATACCCATTCTACCTTTGGGGAAAAAATGGATTACAGGAAATGTAAAGGAGGAATATGAACTTCCATTTCATGTAGAACTGAATGGAGCATATCTAGAGCATTTCTAGAAATTGTATTTTTTTAAGGCATAGATCCCCCACCACCCCCAAATAACGTGATGAGGACTGTGAGGTTACAAGAAATCAGATCCAATTAAATGTGGATCTGGATATTTCATGAAGAAAAAAAAGAAGATTCAAGTCATTTATTTATATATTTACTTTTCTGATCACTTGATTAATGTCCCACTCCCAATATGGTGACAGGTTCTACATGGAAAGAGACACAGTACGCGATCAGTATTTTTGAATGAATGGTATGACATGATATGAAAGTTCAACTTGATAATTAGAGAAGCAATTAGCCTTGTCTTTGTGTTGCCAAAGGGGAGATGGTGGGAGTCTCAAGAGAAGTTTGAACCGCATTATGAGGTAAATCATCTGACATCAGAGCTGTCCAATTATTGACCTGTGTGCCTTGGCAAGTAACAAGGTCCACCTCAGTGGGAGGCTCAAACAGAAGCCAGAAAACCATCCGTCAGTCACGTTTGAGGGGACGAAGCAAGTCTTGGATGATTCTGAATTCTGATGAAATCCAGGAATGCAGCGAGAGCGAACTAAATAAGAGACTGTTTACTGTAGAGCAGTGGTTCTCAAGTTTAAGCATGCATGAGAATCACCTGGAGGCTTGTTAAAACACAATGGCTGAGTCCTACCCCCAAGTTTCTGATTCAGTAAGTTTAGAATGAATAATTTGCATTTCTAACAAGTGCCCAGGTATTGCTGATGCTGCTGTTCTTGGGATGACTCCTTAAGGTAAAACACAGATTTCCCAATGTTTTCTCACGTCTCCTGGAGAAAGCACATGATATTAGGCAATAGGTGGATAGAAGTACCATTGGATCATATGGTAAAAAAATGTGTTTTTTCATTTTCTATTTTAATCACTGTTGTTTACACTGAAGAAAAGGATTCATATATGTGTTAGCTTATCTTCGAGTCCTTCCTGATATTTGGTAATCTCTCTTTTATAATAAAAAACGGGTCGAAGGCTCACAGGCTTTGGTTAGAAACACTACTGTCTTACTGAGGTCCCCCTAAGAAGCAGATCTTGAGGTGAGGATTAAATAGATGCACATATTTGATTTGGCAGGTGCAGGTACACTGGCAGGGAAGTAATGATACAGGAAAGAGGATGAAAGGCAGCTTATAAGCCACTGAAGCTTAATCCCACAGGGAAGTTCTGGGAAACAGTGTAAAACGTATGCCTCAGAATTATCCTGGACAAGTGGGGAGGGAACTGGGGGTATTGATACTCCCACAGCCATTATGTATTGCTTAAGAGCTGTCCATAGGGGGACATGGATTCCCAGGCATCTCCAGTCCATTGTGCTTGTGAGAAAGGTGATTTCAGCAGACTGAGGGCAGCCCTCCAAAAATTATGTTGGTTCATCATTGGAAGTCAGGATGGTATACACAGAAATGGTAAGGGGATCTGTGGGAAAATGGGAGGAACAGTTGATAGTATCTGCTCCAACTATTTAGCTGAAATCTGATACATTGTGTTTTTTGCATTTTTTTTTTTACAGTTACCTTCCATTTCTTGCAGTTGGTACTGGTTTCCACTTATAATTTTCTTTCTCTGTAAAATAAATTTATTTAAGGAAAACTAACTGATCTAAAGAAAAGTGCTATGCAGATAATGCTCCAGATGCTTGCATGAGAAGGTGGCAAGAATCACAAGGGTATTACTCAAATGACTGAAGTTTGGGAAATGCTAGCATAGTGGTTTAAAGCAGAGATTGGCAGTTGTTTTTTTGTTTTTTGTTTTCTGTAAAGGGCCATTTAGCAAATGTTTTAGGCTTTTTCTAGCATCAGATCATTATCACAGCTACTCAACTCTGGTGTTATAGTATGAAAACAGCCACAGACAATACATAAATGAATGAGCATGACTGTTTTCCAATAAAATTTATGTGTGGACACTGAATTTGAATCTCATATAATTTTCACTTGTCACAAAATAGTATTCTTCTTTAGATTTTTTTCAACAATTACAAAATGTAAAAATCATTCTGAGCTCGCAGGCCAGTCAAAAACAGGCAGCCAATCAGATAGTTTGCCAGCCCCTGATTCAAGGCATCAATTACCAGTATGCCCTTGGACAAATTACTTACTTTTCTTAGCCTCAGTGGCCTCATCTGTATAACAGGGGTAAGCATAATACCAATATCACAAAGTTACTGCAAAAAATAAATGAAAATGAATACTTAGAAAGCAGGTGCCCAGAAAGTTCACAATATAAAGTTAGCCAGCTATTGTATCAAGGTGGTCTCCAGTTTGGCAGTGCCTCAGTCACTGGAGTCTGTATGTTTCATACTCTACTTCTCCACAAAGGCAGCTAGGCACCTGGGGGCTGATCTCCCCTACTTTGGGATGTGGTTACAGAAATTATTCTTCTTCTCTACAGAATAGGTCTCTGAAAGCTGAGCCTGAAAATACCCAAAGGGTTTTGTCACTACCGATTTCAGAGGCCTGGAATTGGGAGGTCAAGCCAAAATTTGCATTCCATCTAAATTAAGCTTCCAAATTAGTGTTTTGTATCTCGCAGAATTATGCTGCTGACAGTAGTGGTTCTCAAACATTCGAATACCTAAAAATCACTTGCAAAACTGCAGATTCAGGTGCCTCACTCAAAGAATATCTGAATCACTAGGTCCAGGAATCTGCATTTTAACAAATGTCTCAGTGATTCTGGTGCAGATGATTCGTGGAGAGCAGTTTGGAAAACACATCAAGGTTGGACTGCAATCCACCAGGTGAGCATGCCCTTCTGAAATCCTCTTTGTTTTCCTGTATCTGTTTAAATGCCTCATCAGCTGAGAGACCAGGATTACAGTATTTGCTATGCATGCCAAAAGAAAAGTCTACGCCAGCATATATACCTCTTCTGTCCTCACTCTTTTCTATTTCTCCTGAACCTCCTGGAGTAGAAAACAGTGTATACAGAACACTCTACTTCAGATATCATGTGCTGATTATCATATACAATTAAGCACGCCAGTGCAATCTCAAAGGACGTGTGCTATTTAGAGCTTAGATGTAAATTCTTGAGCAGAAGCTGCATCTTTACTGGACTAATAAGATGTTACCTCCCAAAAGGCTGCTGCCCACAGTTTCCTACCAATAGTTCCCAAACAAATCTCTTGGAAAATATAAAACCAAACCATAGATTTTAAAGGGGCCCACTTAACACAGAAGAGAAGACTCCTGGGGAAGAAGCAGGAGAGGAGTAATGACATGTTTCTATAACTGATATTTGTTTAACACATATTAAGTACCAAATTCTTCACATTCATTGCCTCATTTCATCTTCACATCATGCTACAAAGGAGTACTACAATTATACCATTTCACAGACAAGGAAACTGAGGCATAGAAAGAAGATGTTATCTAAGGCCACACCAGAGCCCAGACCTTTCAACCATTAAGTCATCCCATAAAGGATCCAGATCAACTTTTCCAGTTCATTTTTATTAATTAGATATTTATGTAGCTCATCAAAACTTACAGAATGTCTACTGCCACCTGAAAGAGAATAATTTTTTTGTTATGAAAGCCCAACTTTGCTCATAGCAGTATGTGACACTGAGTTCCTCATTTTGCTTCCATAAGTCCCAGGTCTCCAGCTGTTCAACGTGTTTAAGATATCCAGCCCACCGGTCTTGCATATCTGCTATTACTCATGAAGTTCAAATAAGATAACACATGTGAAAGTCCTCTGAACACTGTAAAAAGTTATCTAGAATGATAATTTCCCAGCCTATCATTTCCACAAATTATTTTAAAATGTTGAGAAGGAAGAGTGTTTTGCAAAATCATCTGTGTCAAAAATCAGATTTTCCAGAGATTTGGTAGGTGGTAAAGTACCTATATTTGTGGAGCAGAAGAAACACTGCTTCTACATGGAAAGTAGACTATCACGGCTCAATGCAATGGAAATTTCAGGGGCTTGAGAATCAGATGAACTGGGTGCTGGTCATTGCCCTGCCACTAAGTGACCTTGAGTGAGTCTTTCTTTCTCCCCTTCCAGGAGATACAATGCTGCTTGGCGGTTAAGAAAATGGTTTGGGGGAGTCAGAGCAACAGCATTAAATCCACTACCTCCTCAGGAATGACCTTAGGCAACTCATGTCACCTGTCTTGGTCTCAGTTTCCCAGTGATAAAAACGAGAATTAGAAACAACAGCTTAAGAGAGACCTTCAAGATGGCAGAGGAGTAAGACGTGGAGATCACCTTCCTCCCCATAAATACATCAAAAATAAGGAACAGCTCCTACAGAACACCTACTGAACGCTGGCAGAAGACCTCAGACTTCCCAAAAGGCAAGAAACTCCCCACGTACCTGGGTAGGACAAAAGAAAAAAGAAAAAACAGAGACAAAAGAATAGGGACGGGACCTGAACCTCAGGGAAGGAGCTGTAAAGGAGGAAAAGTTTCCACACACTAGGAAGCCCCTTCACTGGTGGAGACAGGGGTGGGCGGGGTGGGGAGGGGGAAGCTTTGGAGCCACAGAGGAGAGCACAGCAACAGGGGTGCAGAGGGCAAAGCGGAGAGAGTCCCGCACAGAGGATCGGTGCCGACCAGCCCTCACCGGCCCGAGAGGCTTGTCTGCTCACCCGCCGGGGCGGGTGGGGGCTGGGAGCTGAGGCTCGGGCTTCAGAGGTCGGATCCCAGGGAGAGGACTGGGGTTGGCCACGTGAACACAGCCTGAAGGGGGCTAGTGCGCCACAGCTAGCCGGGAGGGAATCCGGGAAAAAGTCTGGACCTGCCTAACAGGCAAGAGACCATTGTTTCAGGGTGCACGAGGAGAGGGGATTCAGACCACCGCCTAAATGAGCTCCAGAGATGGGCGCGAGCCTCGTCTATCAGCGCGGACACCAGAGACAGCCATGAGATGCTAAGGCTGCTGCTGCAACCACCAAGAACCCTGTGTGCGAGCACAGGTCACTATCCACACCTCCCCTCCTGAAAGCCTGTGCAGCCCACCACTGCCAGGGTCCCGTGACCCAGGGACAACTTCCCCGGGAGAACGCACAGCGCACCTCAGGCTGTTCCAACGTCATGCCAGCCTCTGCAGCTGGAGGCTCACCCCGCATCCCGTACCCCTCCTTCCCCCTGGCCTGAGTGAACCAGAGCCCCCTAATCGGCTGCTACTTTAACCCCGTCCTGTCTGGGCGGGTAACAGACGCCCTCAGGCGACCTACACACAAAGGCAGGGCAAAATCCAAAGGTGAACCCCAGGAGCTGTGCGAACAAAGAAGAGAAAGGGAAATTTCCCCCAGCAGCCTCAGGAGCAGAGGATTAAATCTCCACAATCAACTTGATGTGCCTGCATCTGTGGAATACCTGAATAGATAACGAATCATCCCAAAATTGAGGCAGTGGACTTTGAGAGCAACTGTAGACTTGGGGGTTGCTGTATGCGCCTGACTGGTTTCTGGTTTTATGTTTATCTTAGTTTAGTATTTAGAGTTTATTATCATCGGTAGATTTGTTTATTGATTTGGTTGCTCTCTTCCTTTTTATATATAGACATATATTTTTTTTTCTTTTTCTCTTTTTGTGAGTGTGTATGTGTATGCTTCTTTGTGTGATTTTCTCTGTAGAGCTTTGCTTTTACTATTTGTCCTAGGGTTCTGTCTATCCGTTTTTTTTGTTTTTTGCTTTTTGTTTTTTTAGTATAGTTTTTAGCACTTGTTATCATTGGTGGATTTGTTTTTTGGTTTGGTTGCTCTCTTCTTTCTTGCTTGCTTTCTTTTATTACTTTTTAATATTTTTATTTTTAATAATTTATTTAAATTTTCTATTTTAAGTATTTTATTTATTTATTTATTTATTTTCGTTCTTTCTTTCTTTTATTCTCCTTTTCTTCTGAGCCGTGTAGCTGACAGGGTCTTGGTGCTCTGGCCGGGTGTCAGGCCTGTGTCTCTGAGGTGGGAGAGCTGAGTTCAGGACATTGGTCCACCAGAGACCTCCTGGCCCCACATAATATCAAACAGCGAAAGCTCTCCCAGAGATCTCCATCTCTAAGCTAAGACCAAGCTCCACTCAACATTCAGTAAACTACAGTGCTGGACACCCCATGCCAAACAACTAGCAAGAGAGGAACACAACCCCACCCATTAGCAGAGAGGCTGCCTAAAATCATAAAAAGGTCACAGACACCCCAAAACACACCACCAGACATGGTCCTGCCCACCAGAAAGACAAGATCCAGCCTCATCCACCAGAACACAGGCACCAGTCCCCTCCAGCAGGAAGCCTACACAACCCAGTGAACCAACCTTAGCCACTGGGGGCAGACACCAAAAAAAACGGGAACAACGAAACTGCAGCCTGTGAAAAGGAGACCCCAAACACAGTAAGTTAAGCAAAATTAAAAGAGAAACACACATCACATGAAGGAGCAATGTAAAAACCCACCCGACCAAACAAACGAAGAGGAAATAGGCAGTCTACCTGAAACAGAATTCAGAGTAATGATAGTAAAAATGATCCAAAATCTGGGAAACAGAATGGAGAAAATACAGGAAACATTTAACAAGGACCTAGAAGAACTAAAGAGCAAACAATGATGAACAACACACTAAATGAAATTTTAAATTCTCTAGAAGGAATCAATAGCAGAATAACTGAGGCAGAAGAACGGATAAGTGACCTGGAAGATAAAATAATGGAAATAACTACCGCAGAGCAGAATAAAGAAAAAGAATGAAGAGAATTGAGGACAGACTCAGAGACCTCTGGGACAACATTAAACACACGAACATTCAAATTATAGGGGTCAGAGAAGAGAAAAAGAAAGGGACTGAGAAATTATTTGAAGAGATTATAGTTGAACACTTCCCTAATATGGGAAAGGAAATAGTCAATCAAGTCCAGGAAGCGCAGACAGTCCCATACAGGATAAATCCAAGGAGAAACATGCCAAGACACATATTAATCAAACTATCAAAAATTAAAAACAAAGAAAAAATATTAAAAGCAGCAAGGGAAAAGCAACAAATAACATACAAGCGAATCCCCATAAGGTTAAAAGCTGATCTTTCAGCAGAAACTCTGCAAGCCAGAAGGGAGTGGCAGGACATATTTAAAGTGATGAAAGGGAAAAATCTACAACCAAGTTTATTCTACCCAGCAAGGGTCTCCCTTCAGATTCGATGGAGAAATTAAAACCTTTACAGACAAGCAATAGCTAAGAGAATTTAGCACCAACAAACCAGCTTTACAAAAAATGCTAAAGGAACTTCTCTAGGCAAGAAACACAGAAGGAAAAGACCTACAATAACAAACCCAAAATAATTAAGAAAATGGTAATAGGAACATACATATTGATAATTACCTTAAATGTAAATGGATTAAATGTTCCAACCAAATGATATATACTGGCTGAATGGATATAAAAACAAGACCCATATATATGCTGTCTACAAGAGACCCACTTCAGACCTAAGGACACATACAGACTGAAAGTGAGGGGATGGAAAAAGATATTCCATGCAAATGGAAATCAAAAGAAAGCTGCAGTAGCAATTCTCATATCAGACAAAATAGACTTTAAAATAAAGACTATTACAAGAGACAAAGAAGGACACTACATAATGATCAAGAGATCAATCCAAGAAGAAGATATAACAATTGTAAATATTTATGTACCCAACATAGGAACACCTCAATATATAAGGCAAATGCTAACAGCCATAAAAGGGGAAATCGACAGTAACACAATCATAGTAGGGGACTTTAACACCCCACTTTCATCAATGGATAGATCATCCAAAATAAAAATAAATAAGGAAACACAAGCTGTAAATGATACATAAAACAAGATGGATTTAGTTGATATTTATAGGACATTCCATCCAAAAGAATAGAATACACTTTCTTCTCAAGTGCTCATGGAACATTCTCCAGGATACATCATATCTTGGGTCACAAATCAAGCCTCGGTAAATTTTCTTAAATTGAAATCATATCAAGTATCTTTTCCGACCACAACGCTATGAGACTAGATATCAATTACAGGAAAAAATCTGTAAAAAATACAAACACATGGAGGTTAAACAGTACACTACTAAATAACCAAGAGATCACTGAAGAAATCAAAGAGGAAATCAAAAAGTACCTAGAAACAAATGACAATGAAAACATGATGACCCAAAACCTATGGATGCAGCAAAAGCAGTTCTAAGAGGGAAGTTTATAGCAATAAAATCTTACCTCTAGAAACAAGAAAAATCTCAAATAAACAACCTAAAGCAATTAGAGAAAGAAGAAAAAAAAAACCCAAAGTTAGCAGAAGGAAAGAAATCAAAAAGATCAGATCAGAAATAAATGAAAAAGAAATCAAGGAAACAATAGCAAAGATCAATAAAACTAAAAGCTGGTTCTTTGAGAAGGGAAACAAAATTGATAAACCATTAGCCAGACTCATCAAGAAAAAAAGGGAGAAGACTCAAATCAATGGAATTAGAAATGAAAAAGGAGAAGTAACAACTGACACTGCAGAAGTACAAAGGATCATGAGAGATTACTACAAGCAACCATATGCCACTAAAATGGACAACCTGGAAAAAATGGACCAATTCTTAGAAAAACACAACCTTCTGAGACTGAACCAGGAAGAAATAGAAAATATAAACAGACCAATCACAAGCACTGAAACTGAAACTGTGATTAAACATATTCCAACAAACAACAGCCCAGGACCGGATGGCTTCACAGGTGAATTCTAACAACATTTAGAGAAGAACTGACACCTATACTTCTCAAACTCGTCCAAAATATAGCAGAGGGAGGAACACTCCAAAACTCATTGTACGAGGCCACCATCACCCTGATACCAAAACCAGACAAAGATGTCACAAAGAAAGAAAACTACAGGCCAATATCACTGATGAACATAAATGCAAAAATCCTCAACAAAATACTAGCAAACAGAATCCAACAGCACATTAAAAGGATCATACACCATGATCAAGTGGGGTTTATCCCAGGAATGCAAGGTTTCTTCAATATATGCACATCAATCAATGTGATAAAACATATTAACAAATTGAAGGATAAAAACCATATGATCATCTCAATAGATGCAGAAAAAGCTTTTGACAAAATTCAACACCCATTTATGATAAAAACCCTCCAGAAAGTAGGCATAGAGGGAACTTACCTCAACATAATAAAGGCCATATATAACAAACCCACAGCCAACATCATTCTCAATGTTGAAAAACTGAAACCTTTTCCTCTAAGATCAGGAAAAAGACAAGGTTTTCCACTCTCACCACTATTATTCAACATAGATTTGGAAGTTTTAGCCACAGCAATCAGAGAAAATAACAAAATAAAAAGAATCCAAATCGGAAAAGAAGTAAAGCTGTCACTGTTTGCAGATGACAAGATAGTATACATAGAGAACCCTAAAGATGCTACCAGAAAAGACTAGAGCTAATCAGTGAATTTGGTAAAGTAGCAGGACACAAAATTGATGCACAGAAATCTCTTGCATTCCTACACACTAATGATGAAAAATCTGAAAGAGAAATTATGGAAACACTCCCATTTACCACTGCAACAAAAAGAATAAAATACCTAGGAATAAACCTACCTGAGAGAAAAGACCTGTATGCAGAAAACTATAAGACACTGATGAAAGAAATTAAAGATGATACAAACAGATGGAGAGATATATCATGTTCTTGGATTGGAAGAATCAACATTGTGAAAAGGACTATACTACCCAAAGCAATCTACAGATTCAATGCAATCCCCATCAAACTACCAATGGCATTTTTCACAGAACTAGAACAAAAAATTTCAGTTTGTATAGAAACACAAAAGACCCTGAATAGCCCAAGCAATCTTGAGAAAGAAAAACGGAGCTGGAGGAATCAGGCGCCCAGACTTCAGACTATACTACAAAGCTACAGTAATCAAGACAGTATGGTACTGGCACAAAAACAGAAATATAGATCAACGGAACAGGATAGAAAGCCCAGAGATAAACCCATGCACATATGGTCACCTTATTTTTGATAAAGGAGGCAAGAATATACAATGGAGAAAAGACAGCCTCTTCAGTAAGTGGTGCTGGGAAAACTGGACAGCTACATGTAAAAGAATGAAATTTGAACACTCCCTAACACCATACACAAAAATAAACTCAAAATGGATTAAAGACCTAAATGTAAGGCCAGACACTATAAAACTCTTAGAGGAAAAGATAGGCAGAATACTCTATGACATAAATCACAGCAAGATCTTTTTTGACCCACCTCCTAGAGAAATGGAAATAAAAACAAAAATAAACAAATGGTACCTAATGAAACTTAAAAGCTTTTGCACAGCAAAGTAAACCATAAACAAGATGGAAGGGCAACCCTCAGAATGCGAGAAAATATTTGCAAATGAAGCAACTGACAAAGGATTAATCTCCAAAATTTACAAGCAGCTCATGCAGCTCAATATCAAAAAAACAAACAACCCAATCCAAAAATGGGCAGAAGACCAAAGAAGATATACAGATTACCAACAAATACATGAAAAGATGCTCAACATCACTAATCATTAGAGAAATGCAAATCAAAACTACAATGAGGTACCACCTCACACCGGTCAGAATGGCCATCATCAAAAAATCTACAAACAATAAATGCTGGAGAGGGTTTGGAGAAAAGGGAACCCTCTTTCACTGTTGGTGGGTATGTAAATTGATGGAGAACATTATGGAGCTTCCTTAAAAAACTAAAGATAGAACTACCATACGACCCAGCAATCCCACTACTGGGCATATACCGTGAGAAAACCATAATTCAAAAAGAGTCATGTACCACAATGTTCATTGCAGCTCTATTTACAATAGCCAGGACATGGAAGCAACCTAAGTGTCCATCGACAGATGAATGGATAAAGAAGATGTGGCACATATATACAATGGAAGATTGCTCAGCCATAAAAAGAAATGAAATTGAGTTATTTGTAGTGAGGTGGATGGACCTAGAGTCTGTCATACAAAGTGAAGTAAGTCAGAAAGGGAAAAGCAAATACTGTATGCTAGCACATATATATAGAATGTAAAAAATAAAAAAAAAAGAAAGGTTCTGAAGAACCTAGGGGCGGGACAGGAATAAAGACACAGACGTAGAGAATGGACTTGAGGACACGGGGAGGGGGAAGGGTAAGCTGGGACGAAGTGAGAGAGTGGCATGGACGTATATACACTACCAAATGTAAAATACTGAGCTAGTGGAAAGCAGCCGCATAGCACAGGGAGATCAGTTCAGTGCTTTGTGACCACCTAGAGGGATGGGATAGGGAGAGTGGGAGGGAGACACAAGAGGGAGGAGATACAGGGATATATGTATATGTATAGCTGATTCACTTTGTTATAAAGCAGAAACCAACACACCGTTGTAAAGCAATTATACTCCAATAAAGATGTTAAAAAAAATAAAAATAAGAAATCTTTAATTTTTTTAAAAAAGGAACAACAGCTTACTTTGAAATCATCCAAAAAATGAATTGCTGAATGGATAGAGGAGTGAATAGATAGAAATATGATAGAGCAAGTTAGTAAAATGTTAATTGTAGAACCTATGTGGTAAGTATATAGGTATTCACTATACAAGTCTTTCAACATTTAAGTAGTTTTTTTACAATAAAATATTGGGAAATAAACCCCCCAAAAGGCAACAACATGGTTGTTAGAAGAGTTGGATCAGATATAGAGCTCTCAGCAATGCTCATGGTAAGTGCTTGGCATATTTTAGAAATGATTATTTACTGTACAGGTAGAAGATGGGACAAGATGATAGATCCCTTCAGCTCGTACAGTCTGTGAGTCAGAGCTGTGCTAGGTGAGCCACAGACATGACATGCATGAGCAGCGTGAGAAGCCAGGCCACGTGGCATAGAGACCAGATGGACAGGGAGGAGCCAGGATGCAGTCACAGAAGTATGAGAAACCAGGAGGTATGCACAAATGAAAGCTGCAGGACCCTATGCAGGGAATGGCTAACATGGGGAGGACCTTGAAAATAAAGGCAAATGGCCATTATTACATGCCAAATTAATGTGTTTCTCTCTCAACTATCCCTTTGGTAGGAGACATGCATCAGATTTAGAGTCAAACCTGAGTTCAAATTCTGTCTCTGCCAACTAGGTATGTGACAACAGGAGATATTCATTCAAGCATCTTCTACACCACTTTTACTAGGAATACCTACCACAATACAAGAGTGAGCCCACAGCAACTACTCTTCTGCTATGACCTTGGGCCATCAGATCCTTTCTCTTGAGAGTCTGAACCAAGAGACACACTTGTGGGAATGTGTCATATTAACTGAAGAGCAATGGGGAAAAGATTGTGAATGCCTGCAACTGAGTTCTCCAGAGATGACCTGGTTCCCATCCTTCCTGGGGTCTAGTTCCTTGATCTATGAGAAGTCCCATTATCCTTCCAATAAATTTCACTTTCTGTTTAAGCAAGCTAAAGTTGGCTTTTATTATGTATGAGGAAAAAACATATTTACTAATACAATTAGCTTTCTAATAATATAAGAGTTTATTTAAATTTCCAGGCCTTGGTTTCCTCATCGCTAAACAACAACAAAAACCCCTCATCTCTCAGTGACTGATTGAAAAATTTTAAAAAACTAGGTGTAACAACTCCACAGCACAGAGTAAGTATCCAATAAACATTATTTAAATTGCATCTGAGTTTCACAATCACTAAATCTTTCTGAGTAAGTACTCGGAGACACCTTGTTTAGGTGTAGGATGTGTGGTCATGCAAAAAGAGACTGATGCTGGCAGTCAAGAAGAAGAAAGGAGTTGACTGAGTTTGAAATTTGGGTTTAAAAGAAACTTTTCTGATTGAAATTTTAAAAAAATTAATCAGTTACATATTAATGTTTTGACTGGAGTTTCTGTTGGGTTTCTTCATTGTGCTGCTGATGATTCGAAAGGGAAAAATGTATAAAGCAACAGGAAGCAAAAGCTGGATGCACAGATAACATATATTTCTTAATCTCAGAGGGACTGGTCAGAATTTATCTGGCAGTAGACAAGATATTAAAGTACTTTTTATTTGGATTATTCTGTGACTAATGAGGACTTTTATCACCCAAATTGAGTGGTAGGTGGAAGGAGGGAACAAGAAAAGATCTAAGATCAGAACTATTAACCCAGAAGTATCACAGCTGAGAAAAAGAATACGTTTTTCTGAAATTCAAAATGAGAGGCAAAGCTTAGATGCTTAGTGAGAGATGTCAGTTAGCCCCTAGCACTTATTGTCTTTCAATCTTGCTTTATTTATTGATTCTCCTAAATCCAAATATTTAGTGATCTTAAAAATAAGATGTCTTTTTATTTAAAAAATCTCAAGTGGGTGAGTTGTGAGCTTTATTTGGTTATTAGGTCTTAACCATGTGGTTTTCCAATTGTGGTCCCTGGAAAGCAGCATCAGCATCACCTGGGAATCTGTTAGAAATGCAAATCCTCAGACCGCAACCCAGAAGCACTGAATCAGAAACTCTAGGAGTGGGGATCAGCAATCTGTGTGTTGATATAGGGTCTTAAAGGAAATAGTCAACCTTCTTAGGGCTTGCCTTGGATCTTCAATATTAATGGTAATTGGTAAAGTAGTCATTCTTACTCTGACTATACTTAAGGTTAGCCCTATCCATAAGCCTGTTGGGTGGCTATTTATATCACACTTATATTTCCCTCTCTCCAAATGTGTACTACTTTCTACTGTCCCAAAGTATAAAAACAGCAAGCAGAATGGAAGAATGAAAGGGCGGGCCAAGAAGAATACAGAAGGAGGGAATTGATAAAAATACGGCAACTTTAATTTGGGTGATAAAAGAGATATCTAAAGTTTAGATAATAGTGAGGACTTAATGGAAAAAGAAATGTCTCAGCCATTGTTTGCTTCTTTCTGCCATTCTTCCTTTCCCTTGAGCCCTTCTCCCCCAATTTAACCAACCCTGCCACCACCTCTCTCACTCTGCATATGCCTTAGAGCTATTTCTGAATAACCTGAATTACAAAGAGAGAGGAGAAGACAAAAAAGGGAAGAAGTCACAATATGTCAACTGAATACAACTATCAACCTCACAGTCTCTAACCTTCCCAGAAGCAGACTTGATTCTACAATTGAAACAGACAATGTTTAAGATCATTTCTACCCTGTAACATCAAGATCCCATTCTCAGAGGCAGTTTAATGTGGGGAACAAAGTTTCAAAACAAAGACTCTGGAGCACACAGCCCAACCCCAGCTCCACCACTTCACAGCTAAACGAACTTGGACATGTTATTCCACCTCTCTAAGTATGAGTTACCCCATCTCTAATAAGACGGAGAGAATAAAGTATCTCTCCTATAGGATTCTTAATGCAGATTAAATGAGATTATCCATGTAAAGCATTTAGAACTGTGTCTGGCACATAATAAGGGCTGGATTAATGTGAGCTATTAGGATCATTACTATGTTGTCTCTAAAACACTTCTCAGCCTTCAGCAGCATCTTGAGCATTTCCAGACATAGCAACAAGGCAGTGAGAAACCAGGAGGGATAAAGGTAAACGTGTGAGGGTGGCTACTTTGGAAGGGGGTGGAAAAGCAGCTAGCAACACAGCAGTTCATCTATCTACTAAAATACTTTGTTGTAAGGTCTTTCTGTTCAAGGCCCCAAGATTTGTGTTTGAATTACAACAGTCGTTCTCAACAGGTGTTTGGGGGGTACTTTGTCCCCCAAGGAGATACTGGTAACATCTGGAGATATTTTTGGTTATCACAACAGGGAGTCGCTACTGGCATCTAATGGGTGCCAGAGATGCTGCTAAACATCCTACTATGGACAAGCTAGGCCCTCACAACAAAAAATTATCTAGCCCAAAACATTAATGGTACAAGAGGTTTGAGAAACCCTGAATTACAACGTTGTTCGAAGTTATCTTAAGAAGGCTTGACAGATTTTTTTTTAATTTTCAAAAAGGCAATAGTATGGAAGATTTTGGCACTTGATGGGAGGTGAGAATGGGTGACCTATAAGACCTTTCCAACTCTAAGGCTTGATGTGTGCAGTTAATGCTCAACCACAAAACTAAGTCAATAGTGCATTTTCACCCTTTTCCCTTTGCCTAGCTCCTTTCCCTGAAGACAAACTGAATTTTTTTTTTAAAAAAGATGGTTAGATATTGGAAGGTAATCATAAGACATTAGGATAAAATTTTCTCACTAAAACAAAGAACATCAATGATAATCAGATAATTTTAGAGCTGGAAAAAACCTTGGATATGATTTAGCAAATAGACTCTAGTCGAAATCTTCCATTTCATTTCACAGATGAAGAAACTGAGATTTAGAAAGGCTGAGAGACTTGATCTAGGTCACATAATACTACAACCATCAGAAGGTCCAGATTCTTCCAAAGAACTTATGTATTACTCACTGATAATATCAAGGGACTTCTCTATGTGCCTTTATTTTGCATTTTTTCAATGATCACAGTCTGTATCTGTTCCTATCTCTGGAAATCCCTGAATATGGGTCTCACCTGATTAGGTGCTGGAAGTGGGAATAAAAAACAAACAAACAAAAAAATTAGGTTCAAGAGATATTGAGCAAAAATGGATAAGACCCACCTATTGATTAAGCTGTGGTCACTACTGATAAAGAAAGAGGAGAAATAAAGAGGTGACTTCAGTTCCCAGCCAGGGTGACTTGGAGGATGGTGGTGGTTCAATAACAGATGGGGAAGTCAGGAGGTGGTCTGGGTAGCAGGTACTTATGCTGGGTTTCAGGTGCTGTTCTTCAGTCTGTGAAGTTAGGGAAAGAGATGAGGGGATGAACAGTGTCAGGGGGGTCCGGGAGAACTCGAGTGGAAGAAAACACATTCAGTTTGGAGGTTACAAGGCCACTGTGGCCCCTAGAAGGAGCAGCTTCAGGACTGAAATCCAGATAACTCAGAGGAACCAAAAGCGTCACTGTCCTCTGAGCCCTAGGACCTCTGTCTGCTCAACATGTGCTGAACTGAACACTCCCTGAAGCTCCTGCTAGCCTGATGTGCTACAGTTCTCCTGGAGTTTAAATGATGACCCACTGAACTGTACAATAATAATTATAACAAAGACATTTCCCAAAACACAGGAGTGAGTGTAGGCTAAGTAAGGTTGGCATGGAAAAAATAAACGTAAGATGGAAAAATGACTCGAGAATGATGCAAATCCTCTTTACTTTATACTAATTTTTTCCGCACTCATCATTTCTTGAGAGCTGCTCCTCAGAGCTCCACGAGTCTCATCGATGTCCTGACTTCTTCCTTGTTTCTAGGGAACTGCATCCGTCACCAGTGTCCTTTCCCTTCATCATCTGGGCTCACCAGCAGCACGCAGCAACTTCTCCTCCCTCATCACCAATGCTGAAGTTCCACACAGGGGACTAGGCAAACACCACCCACCACCTCCAGGGTCACCCACAGCTTTTGACCTGGGGACTCCGTCCCAACAATATTAAGACAGGAGAGCAAACTAGCCTCAGTGTCCTTCCATCAAAAGCCGCCGTTTGGTTCATGCCAAACCTGTACCCTAAGAAACATTTTTTGTGTATTTTAATGAACCAATGGGAAATCAAGCCAATGTTTTCTAGGAAGACAAGCTCATGCCATGACTTCTCCACCTCTGCCAGCCATCACTTCCCTGTATCAACAGCCACTTCTTCCAAAGGCAACTAACAGCACAGTGCCACACACTGGGTAGCAAGCTGAGAAGAAATGCATCTTAAATTGGGATTGGGATTCTGTGAAAGGCAACTGCAGGAAGCTAGCCCTGGCAGCCACAGCGAACGCTTCATGCAGCACAGCGTGCCCACACACTCACGGTCACTTAACACACACAGCCAGGTATACACTCCGGGTATGCATATCTTGTCTCACTCACACACACACACACAGAGTTAGACAGAGTACACTCTCTCCGTTACACATCCAGGACCATCCATACCGTCCACACATGTACCCTGTCTCTCTCTCTCTCTCTCTCTCTCACACACACACACACACACACACACACACACACGGTTATATACGCACAGCCTATGTTGTTTCTCTCTCTCACACACACACCCTTTACACACACTACCTCACAGAGCCAGCGAACACACAAGCAGTTTCACAAGTACTTACGTATACAAGTGTAGGGCACTAGCCCCAACCCTAGTGGTCCCACGCAGGAGGCATGTCCTGCACGACCAGCCAGCCCACCTACAGCCTGAGCCGCCACGCAGCCCATCCCTGAGGTAAAGCCGGGTCCCATAAGTCCAGAGCCCCCAGCGCGTCGCCGTCGCGCCGCCCCGCCCCCGCCGCGTCCCCGCAAACACGTGGGCTCGCAGGGTCGTGACCCCTGCGCCCTCGCCGCACCTACCCTCCGCCTGAGGCGAGGGAGCGAGGCGCCCTGGCGGACCGGACCCGCCACCCCTCGCCGCGGAGCCGAGCTTCTGCCGCCGCGCTCCCAGCCGCTGCCTGCGCCCTCCCCGCCGCCCCCTCGGGTGCGGGCTTCAGCCCCCGCGCTGGGAGGCTGGCGAGCGCGAGGCGCGGGCCCGCCCGGGGCTGCGGGCGGAGGGACCCCAGCGCAGGCTCACCTGGGCGGGCCGAGCATCGTCCTCCTCCCGGCCGGCCGAGACTGGCTCCGCAGGCTCAGCAGCCCCCAGCCCGCGTGGTCCTCGCGGCCGCCCCCTGCGGACGCCGGGGGTGGCTGTGGCGCGGCCGGGCGCGCAAGGCAGTGGGCGCAGGGGTGACGGAGGGACCTCACCCCTCGGGGCGGGCCAGCGGGGCGCCTTCCCCGGGGAGCGCTGCCCAACAGAGGAAGCTAGCCCTGGGCTCACTGCTGGCTCCTGGGTAACCCTGGGCAAGTTGGTTAACCTCTCTAAGTACTCATTCCTCTACTGAAAGATAATAAACGTGAAAACGGAAAGTGCCTGTGGTGTCCGTGCTAAGGGAAATCTACAGCCTACTTCCTTGTCATGCCTCTGACTCTGCCTGGGCACAGTTAGTTTGGGAGCAGGATTCAGAGTGACATCCGTAGTCCCTTAGATACAAGGCTTCCAGGTTTTCCAGGGTCAGTGTTTCAATCGACTGGTCTTCCTAAGGGATCCTGCCAATACTTGTTTTGCTTCCCCCATCTGCAGGAAGCCTATTCTCCCAGCTTTTTCCACTTGTGACCTTGATTATGTGGTTAGACGAAAGCCCAGACCCACTGCTCCCATCTGTAAAACGGGGACCATAAACTCCCAGTTGTGTTGAGACTTACCAAAGCTCCTGCCTGTGTGTCACTAGTGCGTTGTAATATCTGTGAAGAACTGTGAAAGAATGAAAAACATTTTTCCTCAATACATCTTTCCAAGGCCTCAGATTCCAGGGACAAAACAATTCAGGAGTTAGGCCATTTGGGGAAGGGAAGAGGAAAGAAGTCTTCCTTTGATGAGACAGGTGAGGGGCCAAAGGTCCTATAGGTAGGATAATTCACCCCCTCCAGGACCACAGAGTCTCCGTGGAAGCCTAACAAACAGAGGAGCTGTGACAGTAATTAACCTGCAAAAGTAAATAAATCTTTCCAGACAATCTTAAAAATTATTAACTTACAATTGTGAGCACAACCCAAGTGAACCGGAAATTTAAATTGACCAACGTATTCATGCCAGAAACCTCTGAGCTGGTCCCTTTCTCAGATTCTCTCTGTTGATATTCCTGCCTTTCTCTTCCTCCTTCTTTTGCCAACCTGGTGTGTCTTCCTCATGGTCTGTGTTTCTTCCCCATCTTACTTGTACACTTTTTCTCTCTTCTATCTCTCTCTTCCCATCTCAGTCTCTCCCCACCCTAGGTATCTCTTCTTTACCTTCTTTGTGCCCTGTCTCTGTCTCAACACTCCTCACTCTCAGCCATTCCCACCCATTATTTCTCTCCCTGGATTGTATATGTCTTGAATCTTTATTGATCTTATATCCCCATTCAAATTTGAAAGTGGAAAAGTTGTCAGTTATTTCTCTAAAGATCCAAAATTAAATTTACCACTATGCCACTTCCCTAAACCAAATATTCCTGATGAATGACACCATTATCCTCACCCTCCTGGGAGTGCAAAGCCTGAATCATCTCTGACAACTCTTACCTCTCTTCCCCTTCTCCCCAGTCTCCACTCAACCTCTTCCCATTTCCTAGGGAGTCTCTCCCAACTCTTCCACAGGCAGCTGTTCTTTCCTCCCTATTCCCATTGGACTGAATCAGATGTGATTAAGTTAAGGATCTTGAGATGAGAGATTATCCTGGTTGCACAGGTGGGCCTTTAGAAGGGTCCTTGAAAGTAGAAGTGATGGGCATGAGAGGAGGTCAAGAGTGGTGCAGTGTGAGAAGGACTTGAGCAGCTGTTGCTGGCCTTCAAGGAAGAAGAAAGGTCCCAAGCCAAGGAATACAGAAGCTGAGGTGGGGGCAAGGAAACAGATTCTCCTCTAGAGTCTCCAGAAAGGAAGGCAGCCTTGAACACACCTTGATTTTAGTGCCATAAGACTCACGTCAGACCTCTGCTCTGGAGAGCTGTACAATAACGAATTTGGGTTGTTTTAAGCCACTAAGTAATTTGTTGCACCAGGAATAGGTAACTAATACAATGCCTCTCTTTTACTTATGGAGGTACACACGAATGCCTTGTCTTATTATTAACAGCAATCCAAGGTAGCCCCTCTTTTCAGCCATCTTGGTATACCCAAACCTTGTGTTTCAAGCAATCTGTTCCCTGAACACTTGCTTTTCTTTTCTTCTCTGTACCAGTGCTCACAATGTCCTCTCCAGAGTGCCCTCCTCCAGATGCTGCGTGTCCTACCTCTCTTCAACGCTCATGGATTCCATGGAGCTGTTCGTGATCTCTCCCTTCCTTGATTCTCCAGAACTTTGTATTTTTCAAGGTATATTCCATTTCAGTTGGTGCTTTCTAATGGGAGAGAAGGGAACGAGAGAGAAGAATGGACTTTACATGCACAGGTTGAAACTGCTCCAGGTTCTCTGTTCCCACAATGCTGTTTTCCTCTCTCTACTGCAGCAGATACCACCACACTGTGTGACTGTGAGTTATTTAAAGGTCTGCTTGGACACTGGAGAGTGAGTGCCTCCAAGGTGGACAACAGGTCTTACCTCCCTTTCTACATCCCAGCCCCGAGATCCATGCCAGGTACACAGTAGGGATTCAATAACCATTTCTTGAATGAATGGATGAAGAGAGCAAGTGCAATGTCTGGTTGTGTTGAACAGACAGGGCTATTAATAATTTTTTCTTGTACCGTCTGGCTCTATTTAATTGGGCTGGTCAATTGAAGCACCTCAGTTAATGCAATGAGGTTTTAAATGGGACTCCTTTGATTCATAGCTTAAATCACAGACTTTTCTTTCCTTTTGTTTGTTTTATGTTTGTTTCTGTTTTTGTTTTGCTTTTGCTGAAGAAGACTCCCACAATAAACGTTCCTTTTTATCCGCTTCATTTAAAAGGGGCTACTATTATAAGTAAAATGATTATAATCATGCAAACTCTTTGGCCCAACAATTCTACTACTTAAAATGTATCATAAGGATAATAAGCCTATGTCTACAGAGGTTTATCTAAGAGCATGTTCAATGCAGGATCTTTTATAAGAGTGAATAATTGGAAATAGCCCAAATGTAATGGGGGATTATCTAAATATATTATCTCTACCATGAGATACCATTCAGTTATCAAACATTGTTTTGTCAACTGATATTTATTATATAGAAAGATGTTTATGAATTTTTTATATTCTTTTTTATGTTTATCTTTATTTTCTAACTACCATATAATAAGCCTATATTTAAAACTTAGGTTTAATTGTTTTTTTAAAATAGCTTTACCTCCAAAAGGAAAATTGTATAAAACTTTGATATTTTTCCAAATTCCAAGAAAATTCATCTACAGATGAGATTTAATTCTCTGACTATGACAAAAGAAGGGGAAAATCACAAAAGGCTTGAAATATAATTCATTCCATTAATTCATTCAGTCTAGGAACATTTATTGTACCATCTCAATTAAGGCCTTCAACAGCAAGCAACAGAAAAGAACTCTAGATAACTTAAGGGAAATTATTGGAATGTTATTTAGGGACATACAGAATTGCTGAGATACTGGAAGCCCAGCTTGGAGAATCAGGTACCAGGAAGAGTTCCAGAGAACCAAAAAGCAGAAAGTGAAGCACCTGGTTCACAAAGGAGCTCCATCAGGACCATGTGCCATCCCTCCTGATATGGCGAATGGCCTCTACCAGTTCTCCATCCTTGGGTCACTCAACCAAGTCCAAAGTCACTGGAGAACACACCAGACAGGCTGAATTTAGCTTTGTATCTCCTCCTTCCCCTGTTCTGAATCAGAGAGTGAGGAAGGAAAGATCTAGTCCTTTCACCAAGACTACACACAGTAGGGGAGATTTTACTTCCCCAGTAAATTTGGGGTGCTGTTAGGAAGGCAAAATGGAAGCTGACAGCTTGAAAATAATAAGTGGCCACTACGAGCCCCTGAGATGTGCCAGGCATCAGGCTGTTCTGCCTTCCAGGCCGAGTTTCCCTGCCAGGAAGCCTCTGGTACAAATAGCTCAGTGGAGCTACCAGGCCAGAAACACCATTCAGAGGAGATTAAGAAAGCTTTGATTCTATTATTTCATTTATAAACTTGAAAATGTTAAGGTTTCTATTGTTAATTTCTTCTAGTCTGCAGAAAAAAGATACTATTTTTTCTCTTCTGGTTGTCCACACTGCTCAACTGGTACAAATGTCCTGTTACGTATTTACTGCAGAGCAGCCTGCCATGGACTGAAGCACCTTATCAGCAACACACCATGGGGGTTATCTTAAAAGTTTCAAAGCTTGTTTTAAGTTTATTTGACTCTGGGTGGCTTAGCTGCAAGATGGAGGGGTGTGTATGAGAGAGAGAGAGAGAGAAAAAGAGAGAGAGGGAGAGAGGGAGAGAGAGAGAAAGAAAGTAGGCGGAGACAAAGAGGAAGGAACAAAGAAGATGGAAATCAAATTCCAAATCCAAACTACTGAAATAAATCAATACTTCTCTTGAACTCACAAACTTGAAGTCTGCATACCTTCCATCCACTAAGAGCTGCTAAAAATTTAAACAGTTGGACAAAGAGTTTTAATGCAGCTGCAAAAGAACAGAAACCAAACTGTGAAAACCTTTCCTATAATGAAGCCAGAGTGGCTGGCTTCATTTCAATAAACACCACAGAATTAATAAGACCCTAGAACAAGACACTGTGGCATCCCTGGGCACATGTCATTCACATGATCCATTCACTGGAGTCCTCAGTTTACCTTGTAGGCCAGCGGTCCCCAACCTTTTTGGCACCAGGGACCGGTTTCGTGGAAGACAATTTTTCCATGGTCGGGATGGCCAGGGGGAATGGTTCAGGCGGTAATGCGAGTGATGGGCAGCGGCAGAGGAAGCTTCGCTCCCTTGCCGCTCACCTCCTGCTGTGCGTTCCGGTTCCTAACAGGCCGCGGACTGGTACCAGTCTGCGGCCTGGGGGTTGGGGACCCCTGTTGTAGACAATCGTTCTATGTCAGGAAACAACTTCTAACAAAACCTCCTCTAAATAAAGTTGAAAATGGAGAAACATTTGCAATTTGTTGTTTGTAAGAATCAAATTTCCCACAGAGGGTCGTGTTTATTCTTACTTTGCTACACATCCTGGAGTGTTTGATTATCTCCCACTCCCCCAAACCCAAATCAGACCTGATGAGCGAGGCTTTTTGCTCAGACTCCTCAGTTCAGCCTCCAGGGAGCTTTTGTCCTGAACTCTGCTACCTCTTCTACCCCAGCTCACACACTCTGCTCTCCCATTGAGTTCTAGCCATCCTGGGCTATAGGTTTTTAGTCATGCACGGCTCTCTGGCCTCAGGACCTTTGCGTTTACTGTTTCATAAACCTGAAATGCTTCTCCTCTGGTTTGGCCTAAGTATCTCTTTTACAGAGAGGATTCCCCTTGACCAGCTATCCCCCATCCCATTAGTGTTTGTTCTAGCACTCCGTTTATGTCACCTACAGTCCTCATCTCACTCTGTCACTAATTCATTGATGTATTTTTTTTTACTTGCTTACTCTCTGCCTCTCCAGTAAAACATAAGCTACTAGAGGTAAGAGACTCTGAACTTCAGGAAGAGCCTGGCTTAGAGTGGATACTCCTTGGTAAGAGTTGAATGGACAGAAATACGAACGGACAGTTGGATTTGCATTTGTGCTTTCCAGTGGGTCAGAGTTGCCCAAGAACCAAGGGCCCTTGGAGGCCAAAGGAACTCACAACCCTGTGAATGAAAGGATGATCATGCACTTCTGTGAGAGGATGTGGCTTTGGGAGATACAGACTCGTGTGCAGGAGGGATTGTGAAATGGAACAGGTGGCGCAGATGCTGTGACATTATGTCTGCAGCTGAAAAGTGGATGAGGATCCAGAGAAGGAGGAGAGAAGCTTCAGGTTGCCTCTGGCCAGGAAAGAGCTGTCCAGAAGTCAGTCTATTCCAAAGGGGAGTAACAGTATTGAGCAAGAGAGTATGAGAGCACAAGCATTCAAAGGTAGGCTCTTTCTAGTAACTTGCCATGTGGCAAAGTCTGTATGAACCTGCTTTGAACACTGAACGGCCGGCTGCCTGAATTAGCAGAGAATAGAGGCAAATAAAGGGCAGCCAAGCACAGTTATCACTGTCCAGATAAGAGGCTCCTGGCCCTTTTTTGTGCTTTGCTGTTCTTTGTCCTCTAGTCATCCTGATATTGTTGGGTTTAATCTATTTATGTTTGAAAAGCCCGTTAACTAATCCATGTTTTATTATCAATAAAAATCAAATAAATGAATATTTAGTCTATTGGGAAGGAAAACGGGAAAATAAAATCTTCCAAGAACAGCCAAGTCACAAGAAAAACATCATGAGTGTGATCTGCCAGGTAAAACTCTGGCACAACTGAAACTGTACAACATATTTTAAAATTTGTACATAGTAAAAATTAACTGTATTTTTTGGTGTGCAGTTCTGTGAGTTTTAACAGATGTATAGAGTTATGTAATAAATGAAATAAAATAAATCTGAAATAAAATAAATGAAATAAAATAAATCACCACCACATTCAGGATATGGCAAAACTAATTTTAACATGGACCAGGGTATTTGGGGATATTCTATTTAGTGGGATATTTTTGACTAGCTTTGCCTAATATGAACAAGTCTCTTCTGCCTCCACACTGCCCATCCTCCCCTGCCTTATATCAGTTTGTCCCATTCATAAATTTGGAAGCTTTTTCCCTGTAACTAGAAGATGGGGCTCTAATGAGGGCAGAAGCTACAGTGGGAAGAAGAGAAAAGTTGGGGATATTGAGTGGCCTCTCACTGGTTTAAGCTGTAGCGAGAAGGGATTAGAAGCAGAAACCAATAGGACCCTTCAGGAAGGATTTGTGAGAGGCTCGGCACAAGTCAATACTCTGTGTTCAGGGCCCAACTAATGAAGCAGAGCTCAGACCCAGGGAGGAAGCCCGTCCTTGCACCTGGAGAGGCAGGTCATTCAGAGCCAGACTCCTTGGCACAGACACCAACAGTCCCATGAAGGGCAGAGGCAGCAGTGACCTGTCACCAAGAAGCATTGAAGGCAACAGAGGTGGTCAGAGCAAAGAGGGACAAGGTGAGTATGGCTGACATCTTTGGATTCCAGGTACATGTGTAGAATCCCTTTGGGGTCTCCCACAGATAATAAGGGGGCACTTACAATAGGATGGTTAGTGGATGATTTGAGCTATCTATCATTTTATGTTTAAAGAAGGGCAACCTGGGTAGCTAGGGGGTTGGCAAATATCTGTCCCACAAAAGTTTTACTAGTTTTCTCTGTGGCAGACCCTGTGCTCAACCATGGGGATATGATGAATAAGATAAGAGGATGGATCCCTCTTTTCAAAGCACCCAGAGCCAATTACAGGAGATAGGGTTGGACACAGATCATTTCAACACATTGTAAAAGTTAATAAGGTAGCACAAGTGGTAAATGGAGCTCGTGGTATGTATTATTGTTATTATTTTATTATTACATAACAAACATTTATTGAGTGCATATGATTTGCTTAATCACATCGCTAAAAAAGGTTAAGGAACTTGGTATTGAAATGACATGACAAGGCTAGAAAGGGTCAGAGTCAAGGTTAGAATTCAGGCTGTCTGACTTTAAAGACTTTGCTGAGAGTAACCATGAAATAAAAATCATAACAATAATAATAACAATATATAAGCAACATTAATGGTTGATGATATTATATGTATTGGGCGCTTAACTATCTCATACTATTTCAAGAGCTATTATGCAGAGAGACACAATAAAATCGGGCTGGATTTTTCATGCATGAGAAAGCGAAACAGGGGCCAGGATATTTTGGAGAAACAATTCAGCTTGGTGTAAGACTGTCTCAACATTTGGAGCCGTCTAGCACTGTAGGTATCAAAGCACAGGCTGGGTGCCATCTGCCAGGAATGCTGAAGCAAGAACCCCTGTTCCAGGTGCGAGGTTCAACATCACCTCTGCTACTCTCCCAGCTCACTGATTCTCTCATGCTGAAATTTGAAAAGCTCAGTCTCTTTTGCCAGCTCCTTCTCTGGCTAACACTTAAATGTCAGAGCCCTTCCTCTTCTTTTACTCTCTATAGGCCCCTATACTATTTCATCCACTGTGCTTGCTTTATCATTTGTACGCTAACAGGTCCCAAATTTTACACTCTAGCCCAGAATTCTTTTCAGAGCTTCAGACCTACATCTTGGATATAAGATATCCAGGCTGCTGGTCTTGGGAGCACTTGGTCTAATTTGGCCTAGATGACCATGGAAAAGACCTCTCTACGGAAAAACACAAAAAGAGGTGAATCAGTTTAAACAGGATCTTAGAAAACTTATAGAAATGGTAAAGGTGTTTGGTGGTGTTTAAAAACAGAAAGACTGGGGGACTTCCCTGGCAGTCCAGTGGTTAAGACTCCACGCTTCCACTGCAGGGGGCACGGGTTTGATCCCGGGTCGGGGAACTGAGATCCCGCGTGCCGTGCAGTGTGGCCAAATAACAACAACAGCAACAACAACAAAACTAGAAGGATTTTAACTTGAGTGGCACAGACTTGCTTCTTTGACCACCTAGCATACCATTTGGATGTTCAAGGACAGTATTTATAATATTATAATGATTTAAATGTTATTTTCTGTTTTAAGCTTCTAGAATCAGCCTAGGGACATTTAAGAAGACTTAACTAGGATGGTGAGAACGTATATTTCTCAATCTCAACATTATATAAATAAAGGTAAAACTGGCAAAGTTTGAGAGGTAAAAGTGAGAAGGTGTGGTAAATGGTTAAACGTGTGGTAAATGTCCTTATCATACAACGTGGGAGTCAAGAGATGTCCATCCCTGTGATTAATGGAATAAGAAATGAAGGTTTAATTGTGCTATTTAAAGTTGTAGAGGTGACCAGAGAAGGAATTGAGAATATGATATTGGGTGGTCAATAAACAACCACAAATGAAGAAATAAAAAATGTCCTTCTCTGGGCAGTGAGGTGTAGGATACAATATCATGAAATACTCCAGCCAACTCTGTCATTCTAGGCAGAGCCCATCTGTGGGTAAAAACAGTGCATGAGGAGGATGAGCCAGAGGATCTCTGAGAAATGGAATGAAAGTCTGATGATGTTATCATCAGCTGGATCAAACTGTACCTGAAGCCATAGATAAACCTTGAATTATTTAGTTCTGTAAAGCAATATATTTCCTGATTGTCTACACAGTATTTTTCATCTACTTCTATGGGTAATAAAACCCCAATTTTATTCAGTGGTGCACTGATCCCAAATAAATGACTACATTCTCAAACTCCCAGAACTTGGCTGAGCTCTGGCCAATGAAATTTAAACAGATGTTCTGTATGGAACTTCCAGGAAGACTCCTTCAAGTTTCTTGATATGGCTAGAGCATGCCATCTTTCTTTTGCTCCTTACTCTTTCCTGTTGTGTGGATGAAGGAGCTCCAGAAGCAAGCATTTTGAAACCTTGAAAATGGAAGCCATGAGGAAGTGGGGAAATTAGAGCCCAGGTCCCTGATGAATGTGGAGCTTACATAGCAAAGATTGACTGCATATCTTCAGGCATCTTTTTACCCAAGAAAATAAATGATAAAGTGCTTAAGCTACTATTAATTTGTATTTTCTATTATATTCAGTAAACCTATTCCTAACCAATACAGCTGATGTTTCTGTAATTTGCAAAATTGAACAGTCCTGATAGATGAACTCAAACGAAAAATTCTCTTCTCTGGAGACAACTGATTCTTGGATAGTTGAAAAATTAGACAGATGACTATCTCTTTTCCTATAAGCACTGCATTATTTGATTTTTTAAAACTTTGATGTAAAAAATAAAATATGAATACAATATAATAAGTCACAGAGAGGCCACAGAGTAAGAAGTAAAACACCAAAATACATGATTTAGGGGAGCTCTAGGGCTACCACACATGAAGATTAATGTTATACAGAATGCAGGATAATTCTCCATCTAAGAGAAATTTTAAATTATGGAAGAAATCACTAGAAAGAACTGTGTACATGTATATATACACATACAAACATATTCAAACAGGTCTCATAGACTATTAAATGATATGTAAAAATATTCACAAAATAATATGAAGAGAAAAAAGTGGAATGCCTAACAGCACATTTAATAGCATCCTACTTGTAGAAATGCCTGCGGTACAGGACTAAAAATCTATGAGGAATTTCCTGAGGAATTTCCCCAAATATTAGCAGTGGATGTCTCTGGGTGGCAGAATCATAGCTCATGCTTGCTTTTTTGACTTATACTTTTCAGCATTTGTCAAATTTTCTACATATCTTACTTGATGATCAGAAAAAAAGCAATATACTTTTTTCCAAATGTGTTTAAAATATTTTTTAATTGAAAAGAGTCCTGAGCATTTATAACACAGCTATTTTGGAACACCAGCTGGCATCAGCTGTGTTGAGGGAAACTAGAGCAGGGGATATGACCACACCTGGTCTCAGAGTGATGGGAAATGAAGCAGCCTGGCCCCAAAGGCTAACTGGGCTGTCCTCACATTCGTGCCGAGGGCCACACTCTCAGGGCTAAGAGCAGCAGGTGTAGCCTGAGAGTGCATTCCACATACTCTAAACAGACATGAACACAGGAACACAGCAACTCACCTCCATGAATGGGCAGCTAGCCCCAGGCAGCCAGGTTTTACTGTGGCTTCTTTCATCCTCTATCCAGGGATGGACCCGGGAAAGTGGAGTCAGGTAAAAAGAGGAGCACGTGACAGGGGCATGAAGTGGCACACACTCAGGGCTGGTGTCCTTCTGCACACATAGGTGATAAAGCCTGGCTTTGTGTGTTTTACAGCTTCCAGTATCTTTCTGATCCAGAAGGCAGCCTGGGTCATAAAGTACCTTGAGGAAAGAAAAGGAAAGAAGGTACAAAGTTGATATAGATAGCTCTTGTTGGCGCCAGTAATTACAACAAACTCCAGATTAAGAACACAAAGTCAAAGAGGCAACTTTTTTTTCTTTTTAAAAAATTTTTATTTTATATTGGAGTATAGTTGATTTACAATGTTGTGTTGTTTGTGTTGTATTAATGTTTGCTGTACAATGTTCAGGTGTACAGCAAAGTGATTCAGTTAAACATATACATATATCCACTCTTTTTCAAATTCTTTTTCCATTTAGGTTATTACAGAATATTGAGTAGAGCTCTCTGTGCTATACAGTAGGTCCTTGTTGGTTATCTATTTTATATATAATAAAATGTATATGAAGAGGCACCTTTGAAATGAATTAGCCAATTGACTTTTAAACACAAAGCAAAATCATCATGGTTTTAGGGAGAAAATGAAACGCTGTAAATGTCTACTAAGTCTGGGAAGAGCTATTTGCGACGTGTGTGAACACATGTACGAGTGTGCGTGTGTGTGCGCGGGCACACGGGCATGCATTGCTGTGACAGGCAAGATGCTTTAGGCAGAATGGAAACTCACCTTCCATCACAGAGCTTAACATTTTGTCACTTTCCTTTGCCTTTGGTAGTTAATAAAATCAATTTTGCAGTAATCGTAGAGGTCCCTGCTCCAAGGGAGTGACTTTTTCCTTTAAACTGTGTATATGTTCTTTTCAAAGAGAAATGAGGTCAGAATTGGAGGCAAAGATAGTTGAGGAGTTAGTCCATAGTACTGTGGCTACCAGAGAAAGGTGGATTCAGTGAGAGAGAACCACGGAAGCATACCCATGGTATCTATGTCTTGAAAAGTATTTGTGTATTTCATCATTCATAGGAATTGAAGCTACACAGAGAGCATACAAGTTACAAGCTTTATAACACTGGACAAGCTACTTCCCCTCCATAGACTTCATTTCTAAAATGAGCATAACCATGGTACCTACCATAGGATTGCAGTAAAGATTAAATTAGATAATACATGTAAGTGCTAAGGTACATTATCAGGCATGTGAAATTTACTCAATAATGAGTTATTATTACTATTATCCCTCTTCAATCATAAAATGAGGGATGAGATTAGACAGTCCCTCCCAGCTTTGATATTTTAGCATATCACTGTCCAACAGAAATATACATAAGCTACATAATTTTAAATGTTCTAATAGCCACAATTAGAACATTTTACAAAGTAAAAAGAAACAGCTGAAATTCATTTTAATAATATGTTTTATTTAATTGTATACATATGAAAGATCATTTCAGCATGTAATCAATATAAAAACCATTAATGAGATATTTTGCATTCTTTTTCTTGTACTCAGTCTTTGAAGTTGAGTGTGGGTGACACTTAGAGCACAGCTCAACTCAGACTAGTTCCATTTCATGTGCCCAATAGCCACACATGGCATACTGAAGAGTACAGTTCTAGAATAACAATGAGTCCAGTTTTAAACTTATCCAATTTGTTTTGGCTGAAGGACATCTAGAAAGCAATGCCTCCAAGTTACTTGAAGGTTAAGCATTGGTACCTTGGATGAGAGATTAGGCTAGAAATGGAAATGAAGCAGCTATTCACATTGTTAGTGCCACAAGCATGGATGACCACTACCAAGCCTGAAATCCTTCCTAGGGAGTCATCTGTTAGGTTAAGGCACTCTTAGGTCCACAAAAAGTTACAGGAAAATATGTTACCTTGAAGAACAGTTGCTATCACTATTTGGATTTCTCCATGGGCTGATGAGAGAGGAAGAGAAATTACATTATGCTTTCATTCCTGATTAAAGCCCAGTTACTTAACAGTGACTGTATCCTATTTACTTATTTATTTTTTTAAGTTTTTTTCTTTAAAAATTACTTAGCTACAGATAACTTGTCTAATTTTTTTTAGTAAATTTATTTTATTTTATTTATTTATTTTTGTCTGTGTTGGGTCTTTGTTGCTGCGCACGGTCTTTCTCTAGTTGCAGCGAGCAGGGGCTACTCTTCATTATGGTGCACGGGCTTCTCATTGCGGTGGCTTCTCTTGTTGCGGAGCACCGGCTCTAGGCACGCAGGCTCAGTAGTTGTGCCTCACGGGCTCTAGAGCGCAGGCTCAGTAGTTGTGGCTCACGGGCTTAGTTGCTCCGCAGCATGCAGGATCTTCCCAGACCAGGTATCGAACCCGTGTCCCCTGCACTGGTAGGCGGATTCTTAACCACTGCGCCACCAGGGAAGTCCCCTTATTTATTTTTAATAATAATTAAAAGTTAATAGACAAGCAGAGTTGTAATAATCATCAAAGGAATGTAAAGATAGTTTTATGTTGGTACTTGAACCAGAAAAACACTGACAGTGAATTGTGAAGCAAAAGAGACAATCATGATGTGTGTGTGTGTGTGTGTGTGTGTGTATGACCAGTGAGGCCACATGACATGCTCAGGAAGGAATGACTTTGCTGTTGACTCAGAAATCCAAAAAGATTTCGAGGAGACACACACTGGAGAACAGGGAGGAACAAGGAGATAGAATTGCAGGGCAGGAATTGATAAGATATTGAAACTGTCACCAGATACTTTGGTTGATCTACCCCAAAGGGGCTATCTAATGAGCGTTCTCACAGCCCATAGGAAAGAGTCCCCCCAAATTAAATCATCTTCAGGGCTCTACACACAGTGGAAACTGCTTACTCTCATGGCATCCATCTATGACAACTAAACTGTGAAATGTAAAGTGATTACACCTTTGAATCTATTTATTTTGTTTTTTGATGAGTCAAATGGACGGATTAAGTGCCCAGACGTTGATTCTACCATACGTAGGCTTGGAGTCTGGCTCTACCATCTGACCTGGAGCCTAATCTCTCTAAACCTCGACTTACTGAAATGGAAACATGGCGGCCCATCATTCACAGGAGTGTTGTAAGGCTTGAGCGAGGCATGCAAGCCTCTAGGCTCAGTGCCAGGCACCTCGTTGTTATTATCATTTGTTCTAAACTCTCTCCCTACAAGGTTTTAACTTGGCAGATCATAACCAAGAATAAGCATTTGGATGATTCTATACATTTTGCTCCATATTATGCATTTAATTATGTTGGGTAGTTGCCGGGAAAGAATCAATAAAAATTCCAACAAGGAAGGCAATTTTTAAAAACATTATTACCATGTTCAAACATAGAAGTAGAAAGGAAAAATGTATTCTGGCTTCATGAGGAGAATCTTTAAGGTAGCATTGTGATTCCCACTGTGACACAATAGAATCTTCTGGGGATGGGAATTCAATATAAGGAAATTAAGTTCTGAGCCTCATTCAAGGGAGTTTAGCTATTAAAATATGAACATATGGCCTCACTTATCAGATAGTTCCTGGTCCTGAGAAACTACTCTGGCTTCCCCTCTATGTACCTCAGATTTCTCATCTGTAAAGCAAGAGCATTGTACTAAGATCCCGCATTTCCTTCTGCTTCTCACATCTTAGGATTCTATGTCTGTAGCAGAATTGAGTTCTGCAGATTCAATTAATGAGCATTTGACAGAATGAAAATAATTAGCTTTTGAAGGTCCTTCCATGCCTGGGAAGGGACATCCTCCCTATCATTCTTGGGATTATAGGATGCAGGATCAAAAGGAAATGATGTGTGTGAGGGTAACAGAAGAAACATGAGGATACGGGGAGAGAGAGGGCAGAGAAACTGGAAGGGAGAATCTGCAGTTTGAGAGGTAGCTAGGAGAAAGCAGGAAAAGAGAGAATTTGAAAGTCCTTAGGGATTATGTTTCCACTTCAGTTGTTGAGACATATTTACAAAGGATTTGGTTTATTTTTAAATGACTGTACATAGCTGGATGTGTTTTGATAAAACACTAGTCCTAGACCAACCAGGGCATCCCCCTCTACCACCCCCTAACCTGTGGCATTATCAGCCTTCCTATTGGCTGCAGAGAGTCCAACAGTCACCTGGTCAGGTTTACCCCCTTTCAGATTGATACACCCCTCCCCATCCCACATGTACTCTAAGGCAGCGGTCCCCAACATTTTTGGCACCAGGGACTGGTTTCGTGGAAGACAATTTTTCCACAGACCTCGGGGGCGGGGGTGTGGCGATGGTTCAGGCGGCAGATGAAGTTTTGCTCGCTTGCCCGCTGCTCACCTCCTGCTGTGCAGCCCAGTTCCTAAGAGGCCAAAGTCCGGGGGTTGGGGACCCCTGCTCTAAGGTACTCTCTTACATGATATTATTGAATACATCCCAAAGGTGGCTATTCGACCTTTTTCATCTGGGAAAACCTAAGATGACAAAAGTCTAGTTATTTCCTTTTCTTACATAGTTCACAATTTTCTTTACCTAGACTCATGTCAATTGTTTGCACAGGACATAAGCAACGGGCAGGATGTATTTTTTACTTTTCGGAGGTTTAATTCCTCTCTTTTTTTTCCTCGTGTGCTTCAACTCTTCTTAATGATTTTAAATTGAAATTGGAAAATAATTAACAATTGATGAGAGAGTTCCTCCCACTCTCTCTCCCTTCCGTTTTTTGGGTAGCTACAGGACAATATTCAAACACAGTTTAGGCACTGTCTCTCCAGAAGCTCTTTTGACTTCTCTCTTTGCACCTGACACCTTGTGCAAAGCGCATCACATCACTTACTACACTGTTTTGAAATGACTCAGGTAGTGGCCACCAACCTCCCTGGTAAGCACTGTCTCATTCACCTCCTTTTCCACAATGCCAGACACAGCATCTGGCACTGAGCAAGTCCCAGCAAGTACTTGTTATCCTCAACCACCTGATGAACAGTGAATTTTGAAGCAGTTCCTGAAGAATCCCTTATGTCCATTTTCCTTTACTGAAGCCCAAAGGGGTGGGGAAAATAGGCAAAGTCCCTCTCTAGGTTCGCATGGGAACCAAAATAAATGCGGTAACAATTAGAAGAGAAATGAACATACTAAAAATATCATTTTACAAAGTAAAAAGAATGTCACTTCTTTAAGTATTCACATTATATTTGCTGCCCTTTCTTTTAGGAAAATGTTTAAGACAGCTTATAAAATGATAGCTTTTTATTACTTACAAAGCTTACCTCCTTTATCTTAATAATACAATTTATTTGTATAGTGTTACGGCCCAAATGTTTATGTCCCCCCAAAATTCATTTGTTGAAATCCTAACTCCCAATATGATGGTGGAGCCTTTGGGATGTAATTAGGTCACGAGGATGGAGCCATCAGGAAAGAGATTTGTGCCCTTGTAAGAAAAGACAGGAGAGAAATGATCTTTCTCTCAGCCACATGAGGATGAATGAGAAGCTGGCAGTCTGCAAACTAGGAAGAGGACTCTCATCAGACACCAGAACTGCAGGCACCTTGATCTTGGACTTCCCAGCCTCCAAGAACTGTGAGAAATAAATGTCTGTTGTTTAAGTCCCCCAGTCTACGATATTCTGTTATAGCAGCCCAAACTGACTGTGACAGAACAAAAAATATATAGGTCCCTGCAGGGTCTGTATCTATGACCCTCTCTCTCTTCTTTTCATTTATTCATTCAGTCTTTTTTTTTTTTTTTTTTTTTTTACAAGCGTAAACAACAACCTGCCAGACACCATGGCCAGCTCTGGGGACACAACCATGAGTAAGAGGAGTTCTTCCCTCACAGAGTTCACAGTCTAACAGGAGAAATAGACAACTTAAAAAGCAAGCAAACAAATAAGCACATCCTTACCAACTGCACAGGGGAGGTGCAGGAACTAGAAAGGAGCTCTGATGGAGACTAACAGAGGAAGAGTGGGGATAGGCATCTCTTAGGATGAGGCATTGAAGATGAGAAGGGTCTGGTCTGTGAAGAGCTGGGGGAGGACTATTGCAGGCAGGTACAAAGAGCTGCAGGCAGAGAGAGTCAGGGGGCTGAGGAATGGAAAGAAGGTTCATGTGGCCCTTAGCAGAGTACAAAAGAAGGAAACTGACTATGTGTGGTGGAGAGGATTTCAGTCACTGAAGCACTATTAGCAGGAGTGTGTTATAATCCAATATACATTTCAAAGATCATGTGGTTGCTGCACAGAGAACAGTTTTGACAGGGTGAGTAACAAAATGTGAAAGCCAGGCATGAGATTTTCAAGAATTTCAACAAGAGCTAGTGGTGGTTTAGACAAGGATAGTGGCAGTAGACACAGAGAGATGTAAATGCACTTGAGGAATATTTTGAAAGGGCTTCTTGTGTCATTTCTCTGTTCAAAACCCTTTGATGGCTCTTCTTATGACTCAGTGTAAGGTAAGGGTCCTGCAGGATCTGCCCCTCCCCTCACCTCTCTGCTCTCATCTCCCACTCATTCCAACCACACTCACCTCCTTGCTGTTTCTTGAACATTAAGCCATGCTGTCAGCTATTCTCTTCCCTCTGCCTGAAATAATTTTCCCCAGGATGTTTCACCAGTTTCCTCTCATGGTTCACCCCTTCAACTCTTCTCCCCTTTGCGCAAATGAATCTTATTAAAGCCCTCCATGACCATGTTCTTTAAGACTGCATGCCGCCACGCTGGCAATCCTTATAACCCTTCCTGCCTTAATGTTCTTCTTGGCACTTTCCACCTTCTAACATGTTGTGTTATTTTGTTTTTTATATTTTTCACTGTCCGACTCCTTGCACTGGAATGGGAGAAGCGTCCATGAGATACCCAGAATGTGGAACAGAGTGTGCTACATGATAGGGACTCAACAAATTTTGTTTTATAAATGTAGGGGGTCAGGAAAGGAATCAAGAATGATTCCCAGGTTTCAGGTATAAACAACTGGGTTATGCTTTTTAATGAGATGGGTAAAACAAGGGAGGGGATTGTTTTTATCCTATGATAGAATGAAAACAAGTTCAGCACCATTTTATTCTATGATAAAGTTAGTGTTCAGAATAAAATGGGTTTGAACTTGTTTTCTTCCACAAAGTGGGAAATACTGATTTTGTAGAAACTTTGAGAGATCTAAGTAGAACAGCTAAAGGGAGAGTTTTATTATCCCTTTCTCGAGCTCTCTCCCTTCTCCCTCCTTCCCTCCACTACTTGCTCCCTTCCTACACACATTCTTGGGCCTTCCTCATCCTGAAGCAGCCTCCACCTTTTCCCAGAATGAGCCCTACATCTTAACTCTTCCCCTTGTTGCCTACTAGCACTTCCTACATTTGCTTATATCTGTCACTTCCAACCATTCATAATCTGGCTTCTGAGTCTCCTGCAAACAAACACAGTAACTTTATCATAGAATAAATCCTTCTAGTAATTTTCCTCAATTTACCCTTCCAAACTACTCTCTCACTTAAAACTACATGAACTATATCCCCTGGGCTAATAAATCTAGAGCAAACACATACTCCCCTTCACCTACTTGTTCAGGTCTTTTTCTCTTTAGTAGGCTCACCTCATTCCTCTCCATTATCCTTTTCAATTAAGCATGGGATTTAAGCTGCAGTGACATGACATAACTAGTGGCTTTGGACCAAAAAGACTGCTAGAAAGCCTTTGGTGAATAAAATAAACACTGGTATTTCATTGCAGAGCCATGAACTCATAAAAATGCATTTTTAATTGCTCCCTTAACACTTTCATCTTGATGTTAGGCATCCTGCTCCTTGCTGGCCTGTTAGAAGAGAACTCTTCCAATTTTCTGTTTGAATGATACACTGTTGTGGAGAGGATTAAATGGGGGTAATACATACAAAGCAATTAGGTCTGTGCCTGGTGTCTAACAGATGCTCAATAAATGTTAACTGTTCTGAACTATAAAAGCCTTCTCCCTCTGCCTGTTATCAGATTGGGGCTCATCCAAAGAGAAGTCCCCCAAAAGGATCTTCGAGATCAAGGTGAAGCCTTCCCCTTCCTGAAAAAATTTCAATTGCCACTTCACACCATAAAGCCTGTTAATCTTCATCTGTTTTCAGCCAGAGACCTAATAAAGGGGTTGAACTTGTTTTCTTAGAGACACTGAAAAATTAATTTTAACAAAACAGGATGGTTAGTAAACTAAGAACAATGCATCTTATAATTGTGCTTTCTCAACTACAGGAGTACAGTGATAAGTAGAAAGTGAGAACGTGAGCCCTGAATAACATAAGTCATTTGTCTAATTTTTCATTTTCTTGTTCTTATAGGAAATTAAAGTCCTATAGGAGAAAAGTTATTTGCCTAAGGTTATGTAGTGAGTTTGAGGAGGAGCCAGGATGAAACCAAGGTTTCCAAATCGCCATCCAGTGCCCTTCAGACTTCTTTCCTTCACTGGCAGGAGATTCCTCACACAGAGTTGCAGCCAAATCTTATTGTTGGGGTCTCACTCCACACAGGGACAGAGAAAGGGGATCCTCAGTCTGTGGAAGATCCAAGACACGACAGTCCCCCCTCACTTATGCTAACGTCTCAGGAAAAGAGAGAGGGCCAGAAACCAGTGAAAACTTTCTTGTTGGTCATGGGCTCCTTTGATTAATTCAGATTTGATCTAAACCAAACGCCAATTTACAGAATCAAGAGCAAGCCAAGGATGGGATAAGGACAGGGAAGGGAAGTGGTATGCATATTCCACATTGTGCTTCTTTAAGGCAAGGACCATATTTTTGTAATCTTGCATTTCTCAATATTCATTGAATGAATGAATAAATTCTCAGCCTTTCTCTGGCATTATCCTAAAACAATACGTTAAACATATTTTAAACCTGTCAGAGCATCAGTCAGAGTTATATTAACCTGACAATGTAAGAACTAGACAAAATTAAGAGCTGAAAAATAAAGTTGACCAAAAACTGTGTTCCAAATAAAGGTGCCTAATGGACTCATTTTCCAGCTCATTTATCTGATCTAATGCAATTTCCCAGTGCTGTGTTTGTCTTAAAAGTCTTCCTATTTTGACAATTTTTAGACAAAATGTACATAGTCCCTCCATTCATGGAGGGAAGACAATAATAAAATGATCACACAAATAAATGTGTAATTACAACTGCAGTAAGTAGTATGAAATAGGGGGAGCTAGGAGCAACAATGACCTAATTAACAGAGGTCAAGCTTTCAGAATGTGGGAAGTGATTCTCTGTTGCAACTCAAACTCTTCTCCATGTTTGAGTTCTGAGTTCAGTTCTAACTGCCCTCATTTTAAGACCTGAGCAAGAAATTCTCCTATTGCCTCCACAGTTAGTCTGACTTTTCAAGTGCCATTTTTTAGAGGCCCTGCTTCGCTTCAAAGCAGGAGCAGGAACAGATAAAAGGAAACTATATTTCATTAATTCATCAAACATTTATGGAGTCCCCACTATGTGTCAAGCACTTTGCTAGAGCTTAGGATACAACGGGTGGTGAAAAGGACGACCATGGTTTCTCTTCCTCTGATGCTTGCAGTTTTGTAGGAGATCAGGTGTAATTACCCGATCTCACAAATAAAGACATAAATACAAATTATAAGTGCCCAAAAGTACAAGAACCTATGAGAAAACATACTTTAATTCCAATTATGGTTCTTGAAAGGCTTTTCTAAGAACTGAAATTCACATTGAGATTTTCAACCACTTTATTAAGGTATGACTGACATGCTAAAAAGCTGTACCTATTTAATCTATACAACTCAGTGGGTTTATAAAACTCACTTGAAACCATCACCTCCACCATAACCGTAGACATATCAATCATCTCTCAAAGTTTCCTCCTGTTCTCTGTATTATTTTGTGTGTGTGTGGTAAGAACATTTAACATAAATATCTACCCTCTTAGCAAATTTAAAGTGTACAATATAGTAATGTTAGCTATAGGCACCATACTGTATAGTGGATCTCCAGAACTTATTTATCTTATGTAACTGAAACTTTGTATCCTTTGACCATCTCCTCCCCATTTCTCGCTTCCTGGAATCCCCAACAATCACCATTCTACTCTCTGCTTCTTTGAGTTTGATTATTTTAGATTCTGCATGTAAGAGAGATTATAAAGTATTTGTCTTTCTGTGTTCGGCTTATTTCAGTTAGCATAACATCCTCCAGATCCATCCATGTTGTTGCAAATGGCAGGGTTTCCTTCTTTTTTAAGGCTAAAAAATAGCCACATGCTAAAGAATGAAACTGGACCACTATCTCACACCATACACGAAATCAACCAAAACATAAGACCTGCAACCATAAAACTCCTAGAAGAAAACACAGGTAGTAAGCAACTTGACATAAATCTTGGCAATAATTTTTGGATTTGACACCAAAAGCACAGACAACAAAAGCAAAAATATACAAGTGGAGCTACATCAAACTAAAAAGCGTCTGCACAGCAAAGGAAACCATCAACAAAATAAAAAGGCAACCTACAGAAGAGGAGAAAATATTTGCCATATAACGTATAGGCCGTATATCTATTAGGAGGTTAATAACCAAAATATATAAAGAACTCAAGCAATTCAACAGCAAATTAAAAAATAGCATGATTTAAAAATGGACAAAGGACTTGAATAGGCATTTCTCCAAAGAAGACGTACAGAAGGCCAGCAGGTATACAAAAAGGTGCCAACATCACTAATCACCAGGGAAATGCAAATCAAAATTTGATGACATATCACCTCACACCTGTCAGAATGGCTATTATCAAGAAGATGAGAGGTAACAAGTGCTGGCAAGGATGTAGAGAAAAGGGAACCCTTCTGCACTGTTGGTGGGAATGTAAATTGGCACAGACATCATGGAAAGCAGTATGGAGGTTCCTTAAAAAATTAAAAATAGAATTACCAAATTTGAGATTCAAAGAATATGTAATAATTAACAAAGCAGAGAGGACTGATGCCATGTTATAAATACTGAAAAGACAGTATCATCAAGCCAAGTTGTGCCTGGCAAATCATTTGACGTAATGATTTAAACTGTAAGTTGGAGAGAATTGAGTATTCCAAAGTAATGAGTTAAACTGCTAGGGCCAGTGAGCCAAATCCGGCCCTACTGCCTATTTTTGTACAGCTCATGAGATAAGATTGATTTTTACTTTTTAAATGGTTGGGAAAAAATCCAAAGAAGAATAGTTCATGACATATGAAAATGATATGAAATGTAAATTTCAGTTCCATAAATAAAGTTTCATTGCAACATGGCCACACCCCTTCTTTTACATGTTGTCTATGGCTCCTTTCATGCTACAGCAGCAGAACTGAGTAGTTGAGACAGAGAATATATGGCCTGCAAAGCCTAAAATATTTGCTATCTGGCCCTTTACAGAAAAAGTTTGCCATAAATTTTTTTCTGGATTATAAGAAAGTGTTTCTTTTGAGAAGATAAAATTGTCAGTATTGAAGTTGCTGCTTGAGGGAAGCATTTAAATGTTTAAAGTAGTGGAACTATATTGGTTCCAGGAAAAGTGCCTTCAACGTGTGTAAAGGTGATTGGCCTGCTCTCTGGCCCCAGGTGTCCCTAAGAGATAACTGAGGCCTCAGTTGAAGGCTTCACTCCCATATCATAAGCCACTTTGCCCCTGCTAGGATGAGGCAGTTACTTGCAGGGGTAGGAACATGTGAGTTCCACTTGCAGTGCCCCATCTGGGAAAAAAACAAAAACAAAAATAATGTGGGACTTGTCATCTCCCATGTCAGAAGCAGACAGCCAGCATCTGGTGACATCAAGGCTGCCAGGGCCTGGGATCCTCACTTCCTTCATCCTGCTGCTCAGACACAGGAAGGGTAAAAAGGAGGTTGCATTTTTTGCAGTGCTAACATTCTCTACACCCCTCTGTCAGGGTCAGTGGCTCTGAGGTAGAGGGTGTGAGCAAAGAAAGGCATACATGTGTGAATCTGAGAATTTGCAGAAACAGGGCTAAGAAGTTCAAAACAGAAAATAATCCTGCTTTAGTCCCCCCCTTGGGAAGGTACATTATAAAGAGGGGAAGAGTATACAAGGCAGAGGGAACAGCATGCTTGTTGTTTCCCAAGTGAGAAGGAGCTTGATGTGGTGAAGAACAGCAAAGAGGCTGGTGTGGCAGGAGCTCAAAGAGCAAGGTAGATAGTACAGGAGATGAGGTCAAAGAGAGGCTGGAGTCAGATTATATGAGGCCGTCTTAGGATATTGAACTTCATCATAAGTGTCATCAGAAATCGTGGAAGGGTTTTAAGCTCTGGAAGTTGATGGAAGGTATTGAAATGTATGGCTTATTATATTTTCCAAAGAAGGCCACAGCAAATATCCCATCCCACATGCTCCTCTTTCAATATGAAGTAGATACTCCTCCAGAGAGTGATGAGGTCTACCTTCCCTCCCCTTGAATCTGGGTGAGACTGTGACTAGAAGTGACCTCACGTGACTTCCTAGGCTAGGTCATAAAAAGGGTTGCAGCTTCCACCTGGTCCTCTTAGAACCCAGCTGTCATGCTATGAGCAAGCAGGGAGACCGCATGGAAAGACCACGTGTGATGTTCCTGCCAACAGCCCCACGGAGGCCCCAGTAGACAGCTAGCATTAACCTCTAGACATATAAGTGAGTAAGCCTTGAGATGATTCCAGCCCCCAGCTGTTGAGTCACTTCAGGCCTTCTGGTGTTTACAGCTCAAGTCCTAGACATTGTGAAGCAGAGGCAAGCTTCCCTTGACTTCTTGACTTTCAGAATCTGAAGCATAATAAAACGGTGGTGTTTTGTGCCACTAGCTTGCAAGGGGGCAGGAACTAGGTTACACATCAACAGATAACCAAAACAAGAGACTAAAAATCTTAAAGTCTAGGTTTCTTAAAAACCTCTCTTGTAAATTCCTTTGCTGTTTTAGTTTGTAGAATACCTATCGGTAATAATTCCCCTTTGGTGTTTAACCTAACTACATAGGACTACATAGAACTTTCTCCAGGCCTTAACTAAGGCTGTCACTATTAATTCTGTTCCAATGGCTTCAGCTCACAAGTTCACTTCTTTTTCAGAACCTAAAAACTCATAGTATAACCTGAGAGAGCATTTGAAAAAGACATCTTAACAGAATTTGCAATTTTACCTTTCTTCTCTTCAGAGGTATGGGTGCTTGAAGGGGGGAAGAAACCTGGTAAGCCAAAATCACTGTTAGTAGCTACCGAAGATTAGAAAAGGCATGAATATTATATGCAAATCTAGTTTTACCTAGCTGCAAAAAAACTGGGGTGAAATGAACACCTGCTCACAAATTGTCACCTTTCTCACAAAACTTGGCATGATTCACTATTCAATCTGCATGCAGATTTGATCAGAACACTGCTTTCTTATTCATCATAGCCTGTTTTCTTGGAAACAGATCCCTCCTAGGATTGCAGGAAGTTTGACGTCAACTCTCAGGTTTCCCCAAGTGCTGGCAGGGAATTGCTGCTCTGTGGGTATCTTGTGCCAGCCACTTTCTTGCCCACCACCTGCCTGTCCATCCTTCTTGCCCTGATACTACAAGGAGGAGGCTTCTAGCTAGCAGAAAGGAAGAAGAAGGCAATTAACCATCTGTCTGCTCTGGTTCCTGGCCCCTGGCTTAGCAGCCTCTTCATTCACAAAGAGGAGCAAGTAGATAGTAGGTCCCCGGGTGACTGCTGTTTTTCCACCAGAAAGGAGTCATCACCCTCAAAGGGAAGAGAAACTTACTCTGCTTTTGATAGGATTTTCTGCTGCTTTTTCAAGCACTGTTTGATTTAAATATAATAGTGAACCATCTGGATCGAATACTTTTTATTTCTAAGAGCAGATCAATTCCAATTTACTTCTGAAATTCTACTTTCATGAAATAACCTGTTTTGTGGTCTTATGTGATTCTGGCTTTTATAAGAGAACTTATTGAGCTGCTGAAGACTGATGAGGTGTGTGTGTGTGAAAGGGTTTTGCAAAGCCTAAAAAGCCATGGTAAAGGAAGAAGAATACAGTGGACTGTACTGCTAACATTTTTGAGCATGTATTAGGTGCCAGGTCACGATGATAAATATAATCCACAAAGGATTTTGTTTAATTCTCCCAACAACCTTATGATTTGAAAGTAAAATTGTCAGCATTTTAAGATGAGGAAACTGAGGCTTGGAGAGCTTAAGCAACCTTCATGTGGTCACACAGCTGGATAGAGACAAAGCTGGGATCCAACCCAGGTCAAACAGCTCCAAAGCCAGCACTTATTGGAAATCCACAGTGGATTCTGACACAAAGCCAGGTTTGAGAACCAACAAATAAGAGTTTCCAGATTTCATTCAGTTCTAATCAGGCAGCAGATCAACCACACAAAACAGTCTTGCAGGAAGTCTGATCTCAGTTGACGAATGATAATCACTTCCCACAATGTTTTTGCAATTTTTCTTCTTGACTGTTTGGATATGGTTGTTTTTAAAAAATCCTTGAAAAGGTGCTTAGCACCTAAAAATACCCCCAGTAAACTATGTAATGTAGCTTCTAATTTGAACTTACTTAGAATGGAATGCACAATAATCATAATATCAAAAGTAGGGGCCGCCCAGGATTCGAGTTGGAAAGTCTAGATTGTGGTTTCTGTTCTGTCCAGATTTGGGTAACTTGGGGCAAAGTTAACTACCCCCACCCCCACTTTGCATGGTCTCATGGGGTGTCAGTCAAGGGCCCCTAACCCCTCTGGACTTAGGGGTGGTTCCATGGCCCATATCAGGGTGATCAGATTCTCCGAGAATGTAAGTTTAAAACATGGAATTCTAGGAAAGAACAAAATTGGAACATATTAATCCCCAGGAAAAGACTGAAAAGACGGCTTCAGAGTTTTGCTCCTCAGAGGCCCAGACCTGCTCTTTCTAAGGTCTGGTATATCGACTTTCCTTGGAATCTGTGACTTATCCCAGATCCTCTCAATAGATTCCTCATTGGCATACATTAGACAGAGTGGGTTTCTGTTGTTTAAAACCGAATAACCTAGCACAGTGTTTCTTAGAAGAAAAAAGTCAAAACCACAGCCTAGATGGTCCCTAAAGTCTCCTCCAGTCCTAGCACCTTACTGTCTTCCTAGGACTTAAAGTTGTTTCTCTACCAGAGCATCCACCCTTCAGAAGAAGTCTGAAAAGGAAGAAAAAAATCAAGCAGTTTGGTATTTTCCCTACAAGTTTTCAAATAGCTAAAAAGCTGAAAATCTGGGAAAGTCTGCCTGAAATGTCCAGTCTTTGTATTTACTGTAAAATGTGATTATGATTAAGTCTGAGGAAATTAGAATGAGCCTTGGGGCTAGAGAAATCAGGATTTAAAATTATCACTCCCACTTATTAGTGCTTAATCTTGTATGAGTTGCTTCATCTCTCTGAACCTCAGTTTCCTTATCTGTAAAATGAGTGTGGCAAAATGATTTATTAAGATAGTAAATTGTATTTTATTCTCACTCTATTTTTACCAAACCCCCATGCACATATGCATGTGTGTAAATGCATGTGCATTAAGACAAATGTACGTGCACAAATCCTCACACACAAGTACACACATGTGAATTCCAAGAATTCCAGGCCTTTTGTGTCTCTTTGACTTAGAGCCAAAAAAAGATGACTGCAAAAACAACCTGCTTCTGGGGCTTCCCTGGTGGCTCAGTGGTTGAGAATCTGCCTGCCAGGGCAGGGGACACGGGTTCGAGCCCTGGTCTGGGAAGATCCCACATGTTGTGAAGCAACTAGGCCCGTGAGCCACAACTACTGAGCCTGCGCGTCTGGAGCCTGTGCCCTGCAACAAGAGAGGCCACGACAGTGAAAGGCCCTCACACTACGATGAACAGTGGCCCCTGCTTGCCGCAACTAGTGAAAGCCCTCACACAGAAACGAAGATCCAACACAGCCAAAAATAAATTAATTAATTAATTAATTAAAAAAAAAAAAACCTGCTTCTGGACCTTGAACTTGTGGAGTGATTTGTGCTAAGAGAGAAGGTACTAGAGATAGACAATCCTCAAGACAGACAAGAGGACATAGATTTTGCATTCCAAAAGCAATAGGAACCTGGGCTTCAATTCCCAAGGCCACCCTCAAGGAGAATTCAGGACCTCAGAGGGATCTCTCAGAGGGAAAGTCTAGTCTCAGCAAAGATTTCCACCAAGCTTAGCATGTAAAACAACTTATTGCCCATGCAAATGTGGACCAAATAGGTATCGGTGGCCACCATAGGAAAGTGGGACCAGATAATTTGTATGTGACTCTAAGAAGGGAGAGAAACTCCCCCAAAATCATGAGGATTGAATTTCTTGTCCTCCTGTCAAAATGGGGACTCAGAGTCAGATTTCATTTGATTCAAAGAAAATAATTTGACATTTCTCATCAAATATATATATATATACACACACACACACACGGATATATAAATATTTGCTTACAGAAAAAAATATATATTTGTTAATTAGAATGGAATTATGCAATATACATTTACCACTTACTTTTTTCAATTTACAATATATTTTGTATCCTTTCCATAGCAATACATATAAATATGTGTAATTATTTTTTAGTAGAAGTACTACATGTTCATGGTTAAGCAAATTCCTTATGTAGAAGGTATAAAATACAAAGTAAAAATCCCCCACCCAGTTGCAGAAGTAGCCGCTGCTCATCATTCCATGTGTAATCCATTTGAATATTTTAAGCATATGTAAGTATATCTTATGTTTGCTTTTAATTAGTCTTAACCAAATCAGTTATTATGGTCCCAATTTCTTCTCTCCATGTGTCTATCTGAACTGTCTGTCACCCAGAAGATCCTATAGTCTGATTTTTAAGTCAGTCCCTAAATGGAAGAATGATTAGAAAAAGGGACCTCAGCAAAAAATTTCTATTTCTAAACGTATGGACACCAAGGGAGGAAAGCGGCGGCAGGGGTGGTGGTGGTGTGATGAATTGGGAGATTGGGATTGACATGTATACACTAATATGTATAAAATGGATAACTAATAAGAACCTGCTGTATAAAAAAAAAATAAAATTAAATTTAAAAATTAAAAAATAAATTTCTATTTCTAATAGGACTATTTGTTTTCTAAATCTTTTTTAAACCATAAATCATAGACAGTGATTAAAACAAGAATATACAGGCAACTAAAAAATATACATAATTTTGAGTGTGATCTAGCGTTAAAAACAAGCCATAAATGGCTTTCTTCAACAAACCCCGCATACTTACTCTCAATAATGATGGTCCCCAGTCCATTTTTCATGCTTACAAATCTGTAATGGAAAAGACTTTCTAGTCTGTTTATTTAACACATCCCTCATTTATCACAGCTCTGCTAGTCCTAGTTATCCAGGCCAAAAGTAATTCAGGGACCTAAATACTGCTCATGACCAATGGAATTTTCAGAAAACACAATTTTAAAAACAATTTTGGGAGGGAGGGGCAAGATGGCGGAAGAGTAAGACGCGGAGATCACCTTCCTTCCCACAGATACAGTAGAAACACATCTACTCGTGGAACTGCTCCTACAGAACACCTACTGAACGCTGGCAGAAGACGTCAGACCTCCCAAAAGGCAAGAAAATCCCCACGTACTTGGGTAGGGCAAAAGAAAAAAGAAATAACAGAGACAAAAGAATAGGGATGGGACCTGCGCCCGTGAGAGGGAGCCGTGAAGGAGGAAAGGTTTCCACACACTAGGAAGCCCCTTCGTGGGCGGAGACTGCGGGTGGCAGAGGGGGGAAGCTTCGGAGCCACGGAGGAGAGCGCAGCAACAGGGGTGCGGAGGGCAAAGCAGAGAGATTCCCGCACGGAGGATCGGTGCTGAGTAGCACTCACCAGCCCGAGAGGCTTGTCTGCTCAGCCTCCGGGGCGGGCGGGGGCTGGGAGCTGAGGCTCGGGCTTCGGTGCTAGCCGGGAGGGAGTCCGGGAAAAAGTCTGCAGCTGCCGAAGAGGCAAGAGACTTTTTCTTGCCGCTTTGTTTCGCGGTGCGCGAGGAGAGGGGATTCAGAGCGCCGCCTTGGCGAACTCCAGGGACGGGCGTGGGCCGCGGCTATCAGCGCGGACCCCAGAGACGGGCAGGAGACGCTGGGGCTGCTGCTGCCGCCACCAAGGGGCCTGTGTGCGAGCGCAGGTCACTCTCCATGCCGCCCCTCCCGGGAGCCTGTGCAGCTCGCCAGTGCCGGGCTCCCGTGGTCCGGGGACAACTTCCCCGGGAGAACGCATGGCGCGCCTCAGGCTGCTGCAACGTCACGCCGGCCTCTGCCGCCGCAGGCTCGCCCCACATCCGTACCCCTCCCTCCCCCCGGCCTGGGTGAGCCAGAGCCCCCGAAGCAGCTGCTCCTTTAACCCCGTTCTGTCTGGGCGGGGAACGGACGTCCTCAGGCGACCTACATGCAGAGGCGGGTCCAAATCCAAAGCTGAACCCCGGGAGCTGTACGAACAAAGAAGGGAAAGGGAAATCTCTCCCAGCAGCCTCAGAAGCAGCGGATTAAAGCTCCACAAACAACTTGATGTGCCTGCATCTGTTGAATACCTGAATAGACAACGAATCATCCCAAATTCAAGAGGTGGACTTTGGGAGCAGGATATATTAATTTTTCCCCTTTTCCTTTTTTTGTGAGTGGATATGTGTATGCTTCTCGGTGAGATTTTGTCTGTATAGCTTTGCTTTCACCATTAGTCCTAGGGTTAGGCCCGTCTGTTTTTTTTTTTTTTTTTTTTTTTTACTTAAAAAAAATTTTTTTTTCCTAATAAATGTTTTCCTAATAATTTTTTCCTTATTTTCTATTTTTAGAAATTAAAAAAAAATTTTAATAAGTTTTTTCATATTTTTTATTTTAAAAAATTAAAAAATTTTTTTCTTAATAAATTTTTTCTTAATAATTTTTTCTTATTTTTTATTATAAAAAATTAATAAGTCTATCTTTAAAAATTAAAAAAAATTTTTTTCTGAATATATTTACTCTTAATAATTTTTTTTTCTTATTTTTTATTATAATAGCTTTATTTTATTTTATTTTATCCTCTTTCTTTCTTTCTTTCTATTTTTTTCTCCCTTATACGCTGAGCTGTGTAGATGAAAGGCTCTTGGTGCTCCAGCCAGGCATCAGGGCTGTGCCTCTGAGGTGGGAGAGCCAACTTCAGGACACCGGTCCACAAGAGACCTCCCAGCTCCACGTAATACCAAACGGTGAATATCTCTCAGAGATCTCCATCTCAACATCAAGACCCAGCTTCACTCAACGACCAGCAAGCTACAGTGCTGGACACCCTATGCCAAACAACTAGCAAGACAGGAACATAGCCCCATCCATTAGCAGAGAGGCTGCCTAAAATCATAATAAGGCCACAGACACCCCAAAATACACCACCAGACGTGGATGTGCCCACCAGAAAGACAAGATCCAACCTCATCCACCAGAACACAGGCACTAGTCCCCTCCACCAGGAAGCCTACACAGCCCACTGAACCAACCTTAGCCACTGGGGACAGATACCAAAAACAACGGGAACTACGAACCTGCAGCCTGTGAAAAGGAGATCCCAAACACAGTAAGATAAGCAAAATGAGAAGACAAAAAAACACACAGCAGGTGAAGGAGCAGGGTCAAAACACACCAGACCTAACAAATGAAGAGGAAAGGGGCAATCTACCTGAAAAAGAATTCAGGATAATGATAGTAAAGATGATCCAAAATCTTGGAAATAGAATAGACAAAATGCAAGAAACATTTAACAAGGATGTAGAAGAACTAAAGAGGAACCAAGCAACGATGTAAAACACAATAAATGAAATTAAAAATACTCTAGATGGGATCAATAGCAGAATAACTGAGGCAGAAGAAAGGATAAGTGACCTGGAAGATAAAATAGTGGAAATAACTACTGCAGAGCAGAATAAAGAAAAAAGAATAAAAAGAACTGAGGACAGTCTCAGAGACCTCTGGGACAACATTAAACGCACCAACATTCGAATTATAGGGGTCCCAGAAGAAGAGAAAAAGAAAGGGACTGAGAAAATATTTGAAGAGATTATAGTTGAAAACTTCCCTAATATGGGAAAGGAAATAGTTAATCAAGTCCTGGAAGCACAGAGAGTCCCATACAGGATAAATCCAAGGAGAAACACGCCAAGACGCATATTAATCAAACTATCAAAAATTAAATATAAAGAAAACATATTAAAAGCAGCAAGGGAAAAACAACAAATAACACACAAGGGAATCCCCATAAGGTTAACAGCTGACCTTTCAGCAGAAACTCTGCAAGCCAGAAGGGAGTGGCAGGATATACTTAAAGTGATGAAGGAGAAAAACCTACAACCAAGGTTACTCTACCCAGCAAGGATCTCATTCAGATTTGATGGAGAAATTAAAACCTTTACAGACAAGCAAAAGCTGAGAGAGTTCAGCACCACCAAACCAGCTTTACAACAAATGCTAAAGGAACTTCTCTAGGCAAGAAACACAAGAGAAGGAAAACACCTACAACAACAAACCCAAAACATTTAAGAAAATGGGAATAGGAACATACATATCAATAATTACCTTAAATGTAAATGGATTAAATGCTCCCACCAAAAGACACAGACTGGCTGAATGGATACAAAAACAAGACCCATATATATGCTGTCTACAAGAGACCCACTTCAGACCTAGGGACACATACAGACTGAAAGTGAGGGGATGGAAAAAGATATTCCATGCAAATGGAAATCAAAAGAAAGCTGGAGTAGCAATTCTCATATCAGACAAAATAGACTTTAAAATAAAGACTATTACAAGAGACAAAGAAGGACACTATATAATGATCAAGGGATCGATCCAAGAGGAAGATATAACAATTGTAAATATTTATGCACCCAACATAGGAGCACCTCAATACATAAGGCAAATACTAACAGCCATCAAAGGGGAAATCGACAGTAACACAATCATAGTAGGGGACTTTAACACCCCACTTTCACCAATGGACAGATCATCCAAAATGAAAATAAATAAGGAAACACAAGCTTTAAATGATACATTAAACAAGATGGACTTAATTGATATTTATAGGACATTCCACCCAAAAACAACAGAATACACATTTTTCTCATGTGCTCATGGAACATTCTCCAGGATAGATCATATCTTGGGTCACAAATCAAGCCTTGGTAAATTTAAGAAAATTGAAATCGTATCAAGTATCTCTTCCGACCACAACGCTATGAGACTAGATATCAATTACAGGAAAAGATCTGTAAAAAATACAAACACATGGAGGCTACACAATACACTACTTAATAACGAAGTGATCATTGAAGAAATCAAACGGGAAATCAAAAAATACCTAGAAACAAATGACAATGGAGACACGACGACCCAAAACCTATGGGATGCAGCAAAAGCAGTTCTAAGAGGGAAGTTTATAGCAATACAAGCCTACATCAAGAAACAGGAAACATCTCGAATAAACAACCTAACCTTGCACCTAAAGCAATTAGAGAAAGAAGAACAAAAAAACCCCAAAGCTAGCAGAAGGAAATAAATCATAAAGATCAGATCAGAAATAAATGAAAAAGAAATGAAGGAAACAATAGCAAAGATCAATGAAACTAAAAGCTGGTTCTTCGAGAAGATAAACAAAATTGACAAACCATTAGCCAGACTCATCAAGAGAAAAAGGGAGAAGACTCAAATCAATAGAATTAGAAATGAAAAAGGAGAAGTAACCACTGACACTGCAGAAATACAAACGATCATGAGAGATTACTACAAGCAACTCTATGCCAATAAAATGGACAACTTGGAAGAAATGGACAGATTCTTAGAAATGCACAACCTACCGACTCTGAACCAGGAAGAAATAGAAAATATGAACAGACCAATCACAAGCACTGAAATTGAAACTGTGATTAAAAATCTTCCAACAAACAATAGCCCAGGACAAGGTGGCTTCACTGGCGAATTCTATCAAACATTTAGAGAAGAGCTAACACCTATCCTTCTCAAACTCTTCCAAAATATTGCAGAGGGAGGAACACTCCCCAACTTATTCTATGAGGCCACCATCACCCTGATACCAAAAACCAGACAAAGATGTCACAAAGAAAGAAAACTACAGGCCAATATCACTGATGAACATAGATGCAAAAATCCTCAACAAAATACTAGCAAACAGAATCCAACAGCACATTAAAAGGATCATACACCATGATCAAGTGGGGTTTATTCCAGGAATGCAAGGATTCTTCAATATATGCAAATCAATCAACGTGATACATCATATTAACAAACTGAAGGAGAAAAACCATATGATCATCTCAATAGATGCAGAGAAAGCTTTCGACAAAATTCAACACCCATTTATGATAAAAGCCCTGCAGAAAGTAGGCATAGAGGGAACTTTCCTCAACATAATAAAGGCCATATATGACAAACCCACAGCCAACATTGTCCTCAATGGTGAAAAACTGAAACCATTTCCACTAAGGTCAGGAACGAGACAAGGTTGCCCACTCTCACCACTATTATTCAACATAGTTTTGGAAGTGTTAGCCACAGCAATCAGAGAAGACAAAGAAATAAAAGGAATCCAAATCGGAAAAGAAGAAGTAAAGCTGTCACTGTTTGCAGATGACATGATACTATACATAGAGTATCCTAAAACTGCCACCAGAAAACTACTAGAGCTAATCAATGAATTTGGTAAAGTAGCAGGATACAAAATTAATGCACAGAAATCTCTTACATTCCTATATACTAATGATGAAAAATCTGAAAGTGAAATTAAGAAAACACTCCCATTTACCATTGCAACAAAAAGAATAAAATATCTAGGAATAAACCTACCTAAGGAGACAAAAGACCTGTATGCAGAAAATTATAGGACACTGATGAAAGAAATTAAAGATGATACAAATAGATGGAGAGATATACCATGTTCTTGGATTGGAAGAATCAACATTGTGAAAATGACTCTACTACCCAAAGCAATCTACAGATTCAATGCAATCCCTATCAAAGTACCACTGGCATTTTTCACAGAACTAGAACAAAAAATTTCACAATTTGTAATGGAGACACAAAAGACCCCGAATAGCCAAAGCAATCTTGAGAACGAAAAATGGAGCTGGAGGAATCAGGCTCCCAGGCTTCAGACTATATTACAAAGCTACAGTAATCAAGACAGTTTGGTACTGGCACAAAAACAGAAATATAGATCAATGGAACAGGATAGAAAGCCCAGAGATAAACCCACGCACATATGGTCACCTTATCTTTGATAAAGGAGGCAAGCATATACAGTGGAGAAAAGACAGTCTCTTCAATAAGTGGTGCTGGGAAAATTGGACAGGTACATGTAAAAGTATGAAACTAGAACACTCCCTGACACCATACACAAAAATAAACTCAAAATGGATTAAAGACCTAAATGTTAAGCCAGACACTATCAAACTCTTAGAGGAAAACATAGGCAGAGCACTCTATGACATAAATCGCAGCAAGATCCTTTTTGACCCAGCTCCTAGAGAAATGGAAATAAAAACACAAATAAACAAATGGGACCTAATGAAACTTAAAAGCTTTTGCACAGCAAAGGAAACCATAAATAAGACCAAAAGACAACCCTCATAATGGGAGAAAATATTTGCAAATGAAGCAACTGACAAAGGATTAATCTCCAAGATTTACAAGCAGCTCATGCAGCTCAATAACAAAAAAACAAACAACCCAATCCAAAAATGGGCAGAAGACCTAAACAGACATTTCTCCAAAGAAGATATACAGATGGCCAACAGACACATGAAAGAATGCTCAACATCATTAATCATTAGAGAAATGCAAATCAAAACTACAGTGAGGTATCATCTCACACCGGTCAGAATGGCCATCATCAAAAAATCTAGAAACAATAAATGCTGGAGAGAGCGTGGAGAAAAGGGAACACTCTCGCACTGTTGGTGGGAATGTAAATTGATACAGCCACTATGGAGAACAGTATGGAGGTTCCTTAAAAAACTAAAAATAGAACTACCATACGACCCAGCAATCCCACTACTGGGCATATACCCTGAGAAAACCATAATTCAAAAAGAGTCATGTACCAAAATGTTCCTTGCAGCTCTATTTACAATAGCCAGGACATGGAAGCAACCTAAGTGTCCATCATCGGATGAATGGATAAAGAATATGTGGCACATATATACAATGGAATATTACTCAGCCATAAAAAGAAATGAAATGGAGGTATTTGTAATGAGGTGGATGGAGTTAGAGTCTGTCATACAGAGTGAAGTAAGTCAGAAAGAGAAAAACAAATACAGTATGCTAACACATATATATGGAATCTAAGGGAAAAAAAAAAAAAAAGGACATGAAGAACCTAGTGGCAAGATGGGAATAAAGACACAGACCTACTAAAGAATGGACTTGAGGATATGGGGAGGGGGTGGGGTGAGATGTGACAGGGTGAGAGAGTGTCATGGACATATATACACTACCAAATGTAAAATAGATAGCTAGTGGGAAGCAGCCCCATAGCACAGGGAGATCAGCTCGGTGCTTTGTGACCACCTAGGGGGGTGGGATAGGGAGGGTGGGAGGGAGGGAGATGCAAGAGGGAAGAGATATGGGAACATATGTATATGTATAACTGATTCACTTTGTTTTAAAGCAGAAACTAACACACCATTGTAAAGCAATTATACTTCAATAAAGATGTTAAAAAAAAATAAAATTTTGATTATGTATCCAGTCTTCTCTGTAGTCACTACAATGATTTGTCTGTAGAGGAATTTTGACCATGCCAAGAGCTTAGCTCAAGACCACACTGCATTAAGCCCCACTTGCCACTACAGTTATTTGTTTGGTCATACAATTCCCAGTATTGTCCCTAAAAGGAACTCAAATGCCATAGAAAAGAGTGTGCACTTCTGTAGGTAACAGGAAGTCAGCAAAAGCTTTTAAGTAAGTGAAAGGCACACATTGGTATGCCTTTTGGAAAGGTGGATTTAGCTGCTTCAGGAAGAGGTATTAAAGTGACTGAAAGCTAGAGGTGAGGCCCAAATCCATGGTCCAGGCAGGATATGGTGAAGGCCCAAATCTGGAAAGTCCCAGTGGACTAGGCAGATCCAGGAAGATAAAATCAGTAGGATTTTTTGATATTATACTAGGTAAGACAATGACAAGGGTCAAAATAACCTCAAGGTTCGTAACTCAAGTGGTCCAATAGTGGCTAGAATTCTAATGCTGGGGGAGAAGCACTCTTAAGGGTGAGAATGGGCAATAAGGAGTTCCATTAAGCAAAGCTGAATTTAGAACGCTTATTAGGTATCCTCCATTTCAGGTATAAAGTGAGCAAGGAAAATAACCCATCATGGAAATCACGACAATGGTAGGAGAAGTATTCATGGCAAGGAAGGGGATCATATGAGAGATGTTGCAGAGATTCAAAGGGACACATTGAAAACTTTCCACAATTTCATTCCCAGGGTCACAAGATTCATTTTTATTCGAACTTGTTATACTCAACAAAGAAGCTGACAGTGGAACCCATTAGCTGAGCCCAGGGACTCCCAGGGCTTATGCTACTAAACTTCCTCTACTTACAAATATCAAAATGATGCCAGGGACAAAGGCTTCCCCTTCTGAAAGGAAACCTAAGAGCCAGCTTTCTCCCTCTGCCGTCCAGATGGCATTATACATGTCGATTAGAAATATTCAGGAAGTGTTTTCCTCTTTGTAACCAAGAGAAATATTTTCCTTCTTTGGAGCCTGCTCCCACTTTCTCTCCCTTCTTAAATGGAATCTGATGTGTTTTTTTTCCCAAATTATCCATGACCGGTCCCTTGCACTGTTTGTGCTCTTGGTAGATACTCTGCAGTGGGCAGACAGGGATGGGGCTCAGTGACGTACATTTCTCTGCTGGTTTCCTTAGAAATGCCCCAGCAGGCTTCCAGCTCCCCTACAAACCTGCTTCTGAGTCAGCTTGCTTTCAGCTACAGTCCAGGCTCTGCCAGAACATCACTTTTAAAATAATAATTACTCTTTTTGCTTCATGGCACTTTACAGTTTATAAAGATCTTTCATAGTCTTTACTTCATTTTGCCTCCACAGTACAATCTTACAGAGAAAATATTAATATAACCATTTTACGGGTAAAGAAATCGAGGATCACAAAAGTTTAGTGACTTGCCTAGATTGCATAGCAATAAGTCAACAGAAGGGTATGAGGCTTGGAAACAGGGCCTCATGGAGTTTGTTCACCTTGGGCAACAGTGGTCGCTGAGTCACAGTCAGATTTTCCCACGCAGTCTGAAGACTTCAGATAAGGGTTATTCCAGCCCATGATAAAATACGGAGCGGATCTTTCCTCTGAATTAAGATATGTTCCAGATTTACTGACAATGTCTAGTTCGTGGACAGTAATGATAAAAGGCTTCTTAATTCAGCCACCAGCTTGTGTCCCAGGCAGCATTAGTGGTCAAAATACAACAGTTTCTTTAGTGCTCGTCACATAATAAGAATTGTACTATGGTCTCTTCACGGGTGTGCTCCTACAGTTACTCAATGTGTAAACTTAATTTTGCTTTAACTGTTTATTCACACTGTTAACGGCAGTTTGTCAGGTGTAACACTGAATTGAATGGTTTATTGAAATAATGTAGAGTTGGTAGAACATGTTTTGAATAACTGGTACAGCTCAGTACCCAGCTGGCATCTAAGGAAGGATGCATGTTTGCTGGCATATGGCTGCGTGCATATAGGAGGAGCAGAAGAGAGCAATAAAAGGCTCTCCCCTAGGAGCTCCCCAGTGCGGATGGGTGATGAATTTACACAGTACAAACTATGGCTGCTTCTACAGACTCTCTGAGGCACCGGTACCTGGGATTAGTGTTTACATTGCAATTATTGCTGACTTGTTTAGAGCTCTTTTGAATCTCTTGATCCCTTGAGGGAAGCTCTAAACTTTTAGTGTTTTGAATGTAAGCCACATACACAAAAACCTGAAAACTGCTGTTCTAACGTCTGTTTCTGGAAAAAAAATCAAAATTAATATTTAAGATATTCGATTGTAAAAAGTCCTTAAAATGTCATCAGAAAAAATTAAATGGCCATTGAGTTAAATTACACATCCAAATTTAGACTCTATCTGCAAAAAGATACACCATTTACCCCACCTGACTCACTGGCAGGAGTCTCACTACCTCACAAGACAGTCTGATTTTTCTACCACATACTACCCTATTTCTTACAATTATTCTAGAGTATTTTTCAGGGTCAGTATCACTGTGGCCTGCAGGTCACAGATTTCCTCTTATTTTTGTGGACAGAGGATCACAAGCCTCTGCCTGGATCCTTCCAGAAACAAAAATGTCCACCACCTCCTGAAGTAGAACATTCTTAATATTTTCCTTTGTGTTGATTAATATTCTGCCTTCTTATAGCTTCCAGGAGAGGCAATTAAGCAAAAAACATAAAGTCTCCGGTTTTGAAGTCAAGTAACCTAAATTTAATTGCCAGCTGTGCCACTTCCTGGTTCTGCAACTTGGGATGAATTGCTTAATACTTTGGAGTGGCAATATCCCAATCTATAAATAAGGAAGAATAAAAACAATAATACCCACCTCTTGTGACTGTGATAAGGATTAATTGAAATAATGCATGTAATATTCTTATGGCACAATGCTTGGCACATCGTAGTTATTTAATTAACTGTAGCTACTATTAGTGTTTTACACCTTGTTCTTACTGAGCTTGGTCTTATGGAGGCTTGTGAAATAGATCAGTAAGCTCTTCCACATGTAAGTTTTCTCCTATATTTGAAAACTGTTCCCAGTGACACCCTTGTTTTCTCTTAGGGTAACTCATCTTAAGTAACACTGCAAAGTAAACACAAACCATTTCTGTCCCCAAAAAAGTTAATTAAAAGATAACAATGCTCACCACTGACAGTCTGGAGAATAAGACTTGGCTTAAGAAGAAGCCTATGAGAGATGTATAATGGGGTGACAGGACATAGCAGTGAAGAGAACATCTAATCAGGATTCCTGATGAATGGATTATACTTGCTCTGTGCTCTTGGGCAAGTCATTTGACTACTTCAATATCTTAAGTTGCAGAAAAGAAGGAATGAGATAAGGGTCACGATACTGATGTGGGAATTAAGGAGATACATATGCAAAATTGCTATCAGGAGAACTGAGTTCAGCACATAATAGGCATTCAGCTGGTATTGGTTGATTTTATTACTAAGCCCCAGATATTCTAGCACCCAACAGTATTCTCAGTCTAGATAGTTGGGTATAGCTTTTCAGCTCACAAGTGTGATAGCTTCTTTAACTAGTCCCTACTTCTAGTCCATCCCTGAAAGTCTGGTTCTAACCATGTGCTCAGAATCCAGCAGCAGAATATAAGGAGAATAATAATTATGAATCAAAAATCTATGGAAAGTGGTTGAAACAATATTTAGAGGAGAGCTCATAACTTTACTTGTCTTCATTCCTTAAAAAATAAAGGAAAATCAACTAAATTATCACCTTATTATATAAGATGAGGAAATGAGTAAAAAAGAGAGGATAAGAAACTGTAAATGTGATAAAATGAACAACAAATTAGTTTAATAATAAATAAAATATAAAGAAGTGATTGATATAACCAAAGATAACTTGTTGGAAAAGACTAACAAATGGCCAAAAAACAGCAAGTCTAATTTGAAAACTATTATAATGAGAAATGGGCAGGAAATAGAGCATCCAGGATAATAGGAAAAAATTATCAGGAAACATTTTGCACAGTTAAATGCTAATTATTTTAAATTCTATCTGAAATAAATTATTTTCTCAAAAGCAAGGGAATTATCACTTACTGAGTACTGACTTGGTACCCAGTCACAGCACTGAGTGCTTTATGTGCATTCTTTCCTTTTGTTGCTGTGATAACCCCATGAGATAAATATTTGTTCTCCTTTTAAGAACAAGAACTGAAGCTTTGAGAGATGAAGCTGTATACTCAAGGTCACCCAGCTACTAAGAGATGTAGTTGGAATTCAAATTCAGATCTGTAAGGCCTATACTATTTATACTTTTCCACATTTTCATCCTAATAATGTAAAACGTCAAAATAGACACAATAAGGAAGAGGAAGCTTGAATATCTAGTAACTAAATATGTTGAAAAATTGTTCACACACTACACACACATAACTGGATATACTTGTTTTGATCAAAACTTCTCCAAACTTTCAAATAGCAAATAGTAACCTAACTACCTATTTCATTCCCCAAAAAAGAAAATAAGGACAAACTACCTAAACTACTATAAAAGAAAAAATTGGTTTTATTCCTAACAGTGATTAGGGTATACACATACACACATACCAATGGTGAGCTTTCCCCTTATAGATGTAAACTTTTCAATAAAAAAAGCAAATTGAATAAAGTGATAAATTATTACATGCTAGAAGATGTCAGCAGAATACAGGCATGCTAGAAGAATACAACAAAAGGGAAATATATTCTACTTAATGTTTTCATTTCAAAAGCTTCATCACACACAAAAAATCACATTGATAGAAGCAATAAGTCATTTGACAGAACCTAAGACCCATTCCTGATTTTTGGATGGTTTAAAAATAGTAAAGGGCAGCATGAGAACATGACAAGCTCCACAGACTTGCTCTCCAATGAAACTGGTGAAGATTATATAAAAACAAAAACAACCATTTAAAGTCTCTGGAAATGGTCCCAAGGAAACACAGCAAATGAAATTTACTCAAGAAAATCTATTAAAGTTTGGTAATAATAGCAAGTCTGGTATTTCAACTGAGACATACTCTGTCCTTCTCCCTCTGAAATCAGTGAGATGGAAACTCTGCTCCAGACTGGTACAGATAGAAAAACGGGTCTCCCTCTCCCGCAGCTCCCAGTCAAAGGGCTGTCTTCCCAGGAGGAGCAGAATGTTAGCACTTTTCATCTTGCCCCTAGCTACCTGCTGGTGAGGCTAAGTTCCAGGAAAATGCCACTGAGAGGTGGGAGCTCTCTTCCTCCACTCACCCTCCACTTGTGGTGTGAAGGCTCTACCTTGGGTATGCTGTCTCTGAGAATATTGGAGTCCCAACAGCCCTTGCCCTAAGGTAGTGGTGCCATGCAGGAGAGGCAAGCTGAGAAGACTGGGGCTACTGCTCCCACCTCCACCAGAAGTTCAGCTCCTAAAGTGGTGGTATCACTTGGAGAGAAATGGTTCATTATCCCCACCCTCAGCTCCAGAACCCTCTCAGATATTTTGCCTGAGGGAAGAAGCAGGCCATAAAGTAGATAGATCCTAATCTCTTCCCAAAAGAACTGACTTCACTTGGAATAGAATGTAGAGAAGTTCAAGCCTAAGGACACTCTCAAGAACAGTGAAAGTTGTGGTTAAAGGCAATTGGGAGGAGATTGGTAGATTCACTGGATTTATAGCCTGAACTGTAAACCAGCTAGTTATCCAAGAGAACCAGGGAAAGGCACAGCTGGGAGGAGATATTTAGGGTCAGAACAAATCACAAACACTGACCTTGGGTACTGTTCCTTCAAAAGAGACTAAATTTTCATCTGTGGAGCAATTTATACTCCAGGGCTTTTTTTTTTTTTTTTTAAATGGAGTAACCAACCTGCAGTTAATGGACTTTAACAGTTGGTTGTGGACAGGGAAAAAGATGGTCAAAGAGAGCACTACCGAAACCTCTGTCAGCCCAAAACGACAGTAGACATATACAAGGCTGCACCCCCTAAGAAGCACTATCAGATGCTTAACACTATGCAGGACGGAAACAAACTTCACTAAAATAATCCATCCAGTCACTAAGCAAACAGCAATGAAAAGCAACAAGGGAGAAGGCAGTACTGAGTTGCTACAATACACTACCTACAATATCCCGTTTCCAACAAAACTGCAAAGACATGCAAAGAAACAGAGAAGTATGAAATATACACTGAGGAAAAAAGCAGATAGAATAAACTGCCTGTGAGACAACCAAGTGTTAGATTTAACAGACAAGGCATTCAAAGTAGCCATCAAAAATATGTTCAAAAACTAAAGAAAACCATGATTAAAGAAGTAAAATATGATGACAATGTTGCATTGACTAGAGAATATTAGTAAAGAGATAGACATTATTAAAAAAAAGAATTAAATGGAAATTCTGGAGTTGAGAGTGTAATAGTGGAAATGAAAAATTCACTAGAGATGTTCAACAGCAGATCTGAACTGACAGAAGAAAGAATTGGCATACGTGAAGAGATCTATAGAGATTATACAATCCAAAGAACACAGAGAAAAAAGAATGAAAGAAAAAAAAAAGAACAATGTCAGTGGTATTTCTGTACGTTTGCAATGAACAATCTAAAAATGAAATTAAGAAAACAATTCCACTTACACTAGCAGCATCTAAAGAATAAAATACTTAAAAATAAGTTTAACAAAAGACATGCAAACTTATATTCTGAAAATTATAAAACAATATTGAAAGAAATGTTAAAGGGTTTAAATAAATGGCAAACATCGCATGTTCACTATCAGAAGACTTAATATTTTAAGCTGGCAATACTCCCCAAATTTAGCTACAGATGGAACACAATTCCTGTCAGAATACCACTTGACTTCTTTGTAGAAACTGGCATGCTGATTCTAAAATTCTTATGGAATTGCAATAGACTCAGAATATTCACAGCCATATTAAAAAAGAAGAACAAAGTAGGAGGAATTAAAACTTCACAATTTTAAAATTTACTAAAAGACAATGATAATTAAGGCAGTATAGTACTAGCATAAGGATAGACATATAGATCAGTGGAATAAAACTGAAAGTCAAAAATAATTCATGTGTCTGTGGTCAACTGATTTTAGGCAAGGATACCAAGACCATTCAATTCAGGAAAGACTAGTCTTTTTTTTTTTAACAAATAGCGCTGGGACAACTGAATAGCCCCATGCAGAAGAATAAAGTTGGACCCCTACCTCACATCACATACAAAAATTAACTCAAAATGGATTAAAGGCTTAAATCTAAAAGCTAAATCTACAAAATTCTTAGAAAAAAACATAGGGGTAAATCTTTACAAACTCAGATTTGGAAATGGATTCTTAAATATGACATCAAAATCATGAGCAACAAAAGAAAAAATAGGTAACCTGGAGTTCTGCAAAATTAAAAGCTTTTGTGTTGCAAAAGACACTATCAAGAAAGTGAAAAGACAATCCATAGAATGGGAGAAAATATTTGCAAATCATATATCTGATTAGGAACTTGTATCTAGAAAATATAAAGAAGTCTTTCAACTTAATAACAATAAGATGAATAACCCAATTTAAAAATGGGCAAAGGACTTGAACAGACATTTCTCCAAGGAAGAAATACAAATGGCCAATAACCACATGAAAAGATACTTGACAGAATTAGTCATCAGAGAAATGTAAATCAAAACCACAATGAAATTCCACTTCACCCCTAATAAAAAGGCTAAGATAAGAAAGTCAGATAATACAGGTGTTGGTGAGAATATGGCGAAATTGGAACCCTCATATACTGCTGGTGGGAATGTATAATGGTGCCACTTTGGAAAGCAGTCTGATAGTTCCTCAAACAATTAATCATAGAGTTACCTTATGACCCAGCAATTCTACTCCTAGGTATATAACCGAGAGAGTGAAAACATATGTCCACACAAAAGCTTGTACACAAAAGTTTGTAGCAGGGCTATTTATAATAGCCAAAAGGTGGAAGCAACCCAAATATCCATCAATTGGTGAATGGATAAATAAAAATGTGGTATGCCCATACAAAGAATAGTGTTAGGCCACACACAAAATAATGAAGTACTTATATATGTTACAACATGGATGAACCTTAAAAACTTGGTGAGTGAAAGAAGTCAGTCACAAAAGAGCACATATTATATGATGTCTTTAATATGAAATTTCTGGAATTGGCAAATCTATGAAGACACAAAACAGTGGTTGCCCAAGTCTGGGGTGAACAGAGGGGGTAGAAGGTGCTGGTAGCTAAAGGGTATGGGGATTGTTTTTGAGGTGATGAAATTGTTCTAAAATTAACTGTGGTGATGTGTGCCCATATTTGTGAATATACTAAAAGAACATCTGTATCAGTTTTCTAGGGCTGCCATAACAAAATATCACAGAATGAATGAATTAAACAACAGAAATGTATTATCTCACAGTCTAGAGGCTATAAGCTCACAAACAAGGTGCTGGCAAGATTGGTCTCCTCCCAGACCTCTCTCCTTGGCTGGCAGATGGCCACCCTCTTGCTGCTTTTTCCTCATATGGTCATCCTTCTGTGCATCTGCACTTCTGGTGTCTCTTCTTTTTTATAAAGACACCAGCCATATTGAATTAGGATCCTACCCTAATGGTCTCATTTTAAACTATTGTCTCTTTGAAGACCTTATCTCCAAATATGGTTACATTCTGAGGTCTTGCAAGTTGGGGCTTCAACATATAAATTTTGAAGGGACATAATTCTTCCACAATATCAAACTGTACACTTTAAAGGAATGATTGTGTGATTTGTGAATTATACCTTTAAAAAGCTGTTTTAAAATAGTGTAAGAATGCTTTCTTAACATGATAAAATCTTTTGACAAAGCCAAAATTATACTTATTAGAGAAACATCAGTCATTCTCCTTAAAAGCAAAACCCTGATACTACAGAACATTTGGGATGAAAGTTAGAATGAATGGATAGCAGATGGGATAAGAGAAAAAAAGCATAGTTATAAACTCTTGGAGAAAAAGAAAAATGTAAGAAAGGCGATGACCTCCCCATGACACTATACCTGGCCCTGCGGTGTGTCACATTTAATCATAATATTGATTCATTCACTTATCCAATTCTTTCAGCAGCTACTATGTGCTAGGCACTCTTCTAGGTATGTGGCACACATTAGTAAACAAAATGAAGATCCCTGCTTTCACAGAGCTTCTAGCAAGGAGCAGGAATATAGACAACAAACTGAGACATAAGTAAATAAATTCAGTAGGTTAGAAGGTTATAACTGCTATTGAAAAAGTAAAAGGCTATTGAAAAATTACAATTAACAGAATGAAGGGACCTAAAAATGATGAGAAGAGGCAGGAGGGGGGCAGGTTGAGAGGAGGGTAAGGGTGTTGACCATAAAAATATTTAGAAGGGTGTTACATTCCAATGCAACAGCCCTTGTGGAGACCCTAAGGTAAGAGTGGGTCTGAGATGCTTGACAAAGAGCAAGAAGACCAACACGTCTGGAAAGATGCACACAAAGCAAAGAGTAGTAAGAGACTAGATCAGAAGGTAATGAGAGTCAGAAAGTGCAGTGCCTTCAAGGGCATTGTAAGGACTTGAGCTTTTACACGAAGTAAGTTGAGGAAACATTGCAAGGTTGTGAGCAGAGAAATGACAAGATCTTCATTGCATTTTAGAAGGAGCCCTCTGGTTGCTATTAAGACTAGAATGTAAGGAGACGAGAGTAGAAACAAGAGGACTTTGAGGGGCTACTGCATGCAAAAGTAACAATGACTGGATATAGATTTTGTTTTTAAAATAGTAGTGTTTACTGTACATGTGGAGAAGATGAGGGGATAGAGTAGAAGAAGGATGGTATGAGAGTTGAATCACCATCTTCTATAACAAGGAGTCAAGTACATAATATCTAAAATTAATAAATAAAGAAAAGCAGTAAAGGTGAGCATTTAGAAATATTTAGTTAAAATAAAAGATAACTAAAAATAGTTTGAAATGATTGCTACGAGAGAGAGAAACTGGGGAGGAGGGACAAGGGACGGCTGGTTTTTTTTTTTTAATTAAGTAATTTATTTATTTATTTATTTATTTATGGCTGTGGTGGGTCTTCGTTTCTGTGGGAGGGCTTTCTCTAGTGGTGGCAAGCGGGGGCCACTCTTCATCGCGGTGCGCGGGCCTCTCACTATCGCGGCCTCTCTTGCTGCAGAGCACAGGCTCCAGACGCGCAAGCTCAGTAATTGTGGCTCACGGGCCCAGCTGCTCCGCGGCATGTGGGATCTTCCCAGACCAGGGCTCGAACCCGTGTCCCCTGCATTGGCAGGCAGATTCTCAACCACTGCGCCACCAGGGAAGCCCGGCTGTTTCTTATTGTGAGACTTCCGCTTCATATTTTTACCTTATGAATGTATTACTTTGATAATTTTTTTAAGAAAGGGCCAGAACAAGGTTGGCATTTAACTTCACAATTAATGTTGGATTGGAGAATTGTGCAATTGTAATGGTTAGAAAGGAAGAAAAGAAATCAAACTGTTGGGAAAGTATATGTAAAATATCATTATTTGCAGATGGCAGAATGCCTAGTTGAAATAAGAGTCAACTAAAATATTTCAGTAACGTGATCAGATAAGGAGGCTTTTTTTTTAACTTTCTGGCTAGAATGTCTTGTTTAATAACTGTTTCTCTTAAGTGGACTAGAATTGCCTTTACTACTAGTTCAGGCTAAATTCAGCACTCAACTATAGTGACTAAGATCCTAGAGACTTGCTCTTTTTAATTCTTAAAAACTAAATGACCATTCAGCTTTATCTGTGGTTTAATAGTATTTACTGCTCTGAGTTCCTTTGGGAAGAAAAAGACATCGTATTCTTTCCTCCTGGATATTTTTGGTTTAGAAGCAATAGCTGAGCAGACCAGCAAGCAGTTCAAGCACATGCTATGCTCCAGTCAAAAGCCAAGGGCAGGTCACTACCGATGGCTTTTAATATTCACTTCCCCTACTCTGGAAAGGAGAGTAGAAAGTGGTTTCACCTGAGTTCTGGTCAACAAGTCATGCATTCACCCATCCATCCATCCACTTATTCATTCATCTACTCATTCAAATCCTTACTGAGCACGAGCAAGCTAGGCCTCGAGATTTACGTCACTCCCAGATGTCAGTAGGCTTGCGTGAACAACACATTTAAAGGACAATTACAGTACATTGCAGAAGGACTAAGAGAGAGGTTTGCCCAGAGTGCTCAGAGAGGCATGTGTTAGCAGGGGTGGAAAGTGTTGGGAAGAGGGAGTGATAGAGAGGCAGGAAAGGAAGTGAATTGTATTGGTTGAGTTAAAGTGATAGGACAGTTGAGCAATTGTAAAGGAGGGAAAGGGCAGAGTATAGTGCTCTGGAGGAGCTACAGAGAGAGAGAGAGAGAGAGAGTGTGTGTGTGTGTGTGTGTGTGTGTGTGTGTGTGTGTGTGTGTGTGTGTGTGTGTGTTGTTCAGTGGTCCTAACCTCAAATGGCCATAGGAGCCAGAGGTAATGTGAATTAGTGGAGTTGGTTGGGTCCTGGGAAAGACAAGAGAGAGTAGTGAGACTGTAGCAAACTGCGGAGGGCATGCTGCACTCAAAAAGATCTACCCCACCCCCAGCTCCAGTGACTGATGCTAGGCAGGACCTAGTATTCCTACAAATTTTCATTTTTCAACAGAAATACAAGTCTGTGTTGAGATGCACGTATGAAATTGTTAGTAAATTTGAATGTCTAAAATTGTAATAATAAAATCTACTGTGCCCTCTTCTCTCCCCCCACCCCCAAACCTATGGCTGATTTCAACCTGAGAGCTATTAGTGCACTCCCTCTGGTATACTGGCTGAGTTGTTCTGCTGTATGCCACATTAAACACACCACTGAGGATGTTCTAAGCCTCAGTTTCCACATCTGTAATAATAATAGTACTTAATCTAATTTATTTAAATCAAAGGTTTTACAAGAACTAAATGAGGAAGCATGTACAGCTAGACCCTACTGAAAATGCTGCTTTGTAATAAAGTTGTCTTTGATGTATTTTTATTAAAATATACTGCATATCCATATAAATCATTACAGTAACTTACATAGAATGGATCATTATAATGCACTCTATATGCACACATTTGTTCACCACCAATTGAGAGCTCAAGAACGGGCTGCATGGAAAGTATTGATCAAGATGTATAGTTCACTCTGCTGTTAATTTCCTTTGTGCCATTTATTTTGCATTCTGGCAAGCAATGTTGACCCATGACAGCTGACCAAGATTGCGCAGGTAACAGGGCTAAGCACTCCTAAGGGTAACAAAGGACAGGTGTCAATCTACATTCTGAAATGCAAGTGTAACAGCAGCCCCAGTAGGCTTCAAGGAAATGGCTGCAGGAGAGAGAGACCTTCAAGATGGCAGAGGAGTAAGACGTGGAGATCACATACCTCCCCACAAACACATCAGAAATACATCTAAATGTGGAACAACTCCTACGCAACACCTACTGAATGCTGGCAGAAGACCTCAGACTTCCCAAAAGGCAAGAAAATCCCCACATACCTGGGTAGGGCAAAAGAAAAAAAGAGACAAAGGAATAGGGATGGGTCCTGCGCCTCTGGGAGGGAGCTATGAAGGAGGAAAAGTTTCCACACACTAGGAAGCCCCTTCACTGGCAGAGACGGGGGGTGCGCAGGGGGGAAGCTTCGGAGCCACAGAGGAGAGCGCAGCAACAGGGGTGCAGAAGGCAAAGCAGAGAGGCTCCTGCACAGAGGATCAGAGCCGACCAGCACTCACCAGCCCGAGAGGCTTGTCTGCTCACCTGCTGGGGCGGAAGCTGAGGCTCAGGCTTCAGAGGTCAGATCCCAGGGAGAGGACTGGGGTTGGCTGCGTGAACACAGCTTGAAGGGGGCTAGTGCGCCACAGCTAGCCAGGAGGGAGTCCGGGAAAAAGTCTGGAACTGCCTAAGGGGCAAGAGACCATTGTTTCGGGGTGTGCGAAGAGAGGGGCTCCCTGCTCTGTGTGCCCACAGATGGCAGAGCACCACCTAAGCAAGCTCCAGAGATGGCTGTGAGCCATGACTATCATCTTGGACCTCAGAGACGGGCATGGACCGCTATTGCTGCCGCCACTGCCAACAGGGTCCTGTGTGCAAATGTAGGTCACTACCCACACCCCCAAGGAGCCTGTGCAGCACACGACTGCCAGGGTCCCGTGATCCAGGGCCAACTTCTTCAGGAGAAAACACAGCACGCCTCAGGCTGTTGCAACTACATGTCAGACTCTGCTGCCGCAGGCACTCCCTGCATCCCAGTTCTGACTACTGTACCCCTCCCTCTCCTCGGCCTGGGTGAGCAAGAGAGCCCTAATCAGCTGCTGCTTTAACCCCTCCCGTCTGGGTGGGGAACAGATGCCCTCAGGCGACCTACATGCAGAGGCGGGGCCAAAACCAAAGCTGAACCCCAGGAGCGGTGTGAACAAAGAAGAGAAAGGGAAATTTCTCCCAGCAGCCTCAGGAGCAGTGGATTAAATCCCCACAATCAACTTGATGTACCTGCATCTGTGGAATACCTGAATAGACAATGAGTGCTCCCAAAATTGAGGCTGTGGACTTTGGGAGCAACTGAAGACTTAGGGTTTGCTTTCTGCATTTGATTTGTCTTTGGTTTTATGTTTATGTTAGTTTAGTTTTTAATGTTTGTTTTCATTTGTGGGTTTGTTTATTGGTTTCATTGCTCTCTTCCTTTTTTTGTTCTTTTTTCCTCTTTTTGTGAGTGTGTGTGTGTATGTTTCTTTGTGTGATATTTGTGTGTTTAGTTTTGCTTTTACCATTTGTCTTGGGGTTCTGTCTGTTCCTTTTGTTTTGTGAGTGTGTGTGTATGTTTCTTTGTGTGATTTTGTCTGTTTAGTTGTGTTTTTACTATTTGTTTTGGGTTTCTGTCTGTTCGTTTTGTTTGTTTGTTTGTTTTCTTCCTTTTCTTCCATGCCACGCAGCTGGGAGGGTCTTGGTGCTCTGGCCGGGTTTTGGGCCTGAGCCTCCGAAGTGTGAAAGCCGAGGGCAGGATGTTGGACCACCAAAGACCTCCCGACCCCATGTAACATTAATCGGCAAGAGCTCTCCCAGAGATCGCTCTCTCAACCCTAAGACCCAGCTCCACCCAACGGCCAGCAACCTGCTGTGCTGGACAGCCCATGCCAAACAACGAGCAAGACAGGAACACAACACCACCCATTAGCAGACAGGCTGACTAAAGTGATACTAAGTTCACAGACACCCCAAAACACAACACCAGATGTGGCCCTGCCCACCAGAGTGACAAGATGCACCATTATCCACCAGAACACAGGCACCAGTCCCCTCTACCAGGAAGCTTACGTAAGCCACTGTACCAACTTCACCCACTGGGGGCAGAAACCAGAAAAAAAAGGAACTACAAACCTGCAGCCTGCAAAAAGGAGACCCCAAACACAGTAAGTTCAACAAAATGAGAAGACAGAGAAATATGCAGCAGATGAAGGAGAAAGGAAAAAACCCAACAGACCAAACAAATGAAGAGGAAATAGGCAGTCTATCTGAAAAAGAATTCAGAGTAATGATAGTAAAGATGATCCAAAATCTCGGAAATAGAATGGAGAAAATACAAGAAATGTTTAACAAGGACCTAGAAGAGCTAAAGAGCAAACAAACAATGATGAGCAACACAATAAATGAAATTAAAAATACTCTAGAAGGAATCAATAGCAGAATAACTGAGGCAGAAGAACGGAAAAGTTACCTGGAAGATAGAATAGTGGAAATAACTGTCGCAGAGCAGAATAAAGAAAAAAGAATGAAAAGGATTGAGGACAGTCTCAGAGACTTCTGGACAACATTAAACGCACCAACATTCAAATTATAGGGGTCCCAGAAGAAGAAGAGAAAAAGAAAGGGTCTGAGAGGAGCTTCCCTGGTGACGCAGTGGTTAAGAATCCACCTGCCAATGCAGGGGACATGGGTTCAAGCCCTGATCCAGGAAGATCCCACATGCCACAGAGCAACTAAGCCCGTCCACCACAGCTACTGAGCCGGTGATCTAGAGTCCACGAACCACAACTACCGAGCCCATGCGCCGCAACTACTAAAGCCCGCGTGCCTACAGCCCATGCTCCGCAACAAGAGAAGCCATCGCAATGAGAAGCCCATGTACCGCAACGAAGAGTAGCCCCCACTCGCTGCAACTGGAGAAAGCCTGTGCACAGTATCGAAGACCCAACGCAGCCAAAAATAAAGTAAAACTAAAAATAAATAAGTTTATTAAAAAAAAAAAGAAAGGGTGTGAGAAAATATTTGAAGAGATTACAGTCGAAAACTCCCCTGACATGGGAAAGAAAATAGTCAATCAAGTCCAGGAAGCGCAGAGAGTCCCATACAGGATAAATCCAAGGAGAAACACGCCAAGACACATATTAATCAAACTATCAAAAATTAAATACAAAGAAAAAATATTAAAAGCAGCAAGGGAAAAGCAACAAATAACATACAAGGGAATCTCCATAAGGTTGACAGCTGATCTTTCAGCAGAAACTCTGCAAGCCAGAAGGGAGTGGCAGGACACATTTAAACTGATGAAAGAGAAAAACCTACAACCAAGATTACTCTACCCAGCAAGGATCTCATTCAGATTCGATGGAGAAATTAAAAGCTTTACAGACAAGCAAAATCTAAGAGAATTCAGCACCACGAAACCAGCTTTACAACAAATGTTAAGGGAACTTCTCTAGGTGGGGAACACAAGAGAAGGAAAAGACCTACAAAAACACCCCAAAAACAATTAAGAAAATGGTAATAGAACATACATATCGAGATTACCTTAAATGTAAATGGATTAAATGCTCCAACCAAAAGACATAGACTGGCTGAATGGATACAGAAACAAGACCAATACATATGCTGTCGACAAGAGACCCACTTCAAACCAAGGACACATACAGACTGAAAATGAGGGGATGGAAAAAGATTTTCCATGCAATGGAAATCAAAACAAAGCTGGAGTAGCAATACTCATATCAGACAAAACAGACTTTAAAATAAAGACTATTACAAGAGACAAAGAAGGACACTACATAATGATCAAGGGATAAATCCAAGAAGAAGATATAACAAGTGTAAATATTTATGTACCCAACATAGGAGCACCTCAGTACATAAGGCAAATGCTAACAGCTATAAAAGGGGAAATCGACAGTAACACAATCATAGTAGGGGACTTTAACACCCCACTTTCACCAATGGGCAGATCATCCAAAATGAAAACAAATAAGGAAACACAAGCTTTAAATGATACATTAAACAAGATGGACTTAATTGATATTTATAGGACATTCCATCCAAAAACAACAGAATACACTTTCTTCTCAAGTGCTCATGGAACATTCTCCAGGATACATCATATCTTGGGTCACAAATCAAGCCTTGGTAAATTTAAGAGAACTGAAATCATATCAAGTATCTTTTCTGACCACAACGCTATGAGACTAGATATCAATTATAGGAAAAAAACTGTAAAAAATACAAACACATGGAGGCTAAACAATACGCTACTTAATAACCAAGAGATCACTGAAGAAATCAAAGAGGAAATCAAAAAATACTTAAAAACAAATGACAATGAAAACATGATGACCCAAAACCTATGGGATGCAGCAAAAGCAGTTCTAAGAGGGAAGTTTATAGCACTGCAATCCTACCTCAAGAAACAAGAAAAACCTCAAATAAACAACCTAAACTTACATCTAAAGCAATTAGAGAAAGAAGAACAAAAAAACCCCCAAAGTTAGCAGAAGGAAAGACATCATAAAGATCAGATCAGAAATAAATGAAAAAGAAATAAAGGAAACAATAGCAAAGATCAATAAAACTAAAAGCTGGTTCTTTGAGAAGATAAACAAAATTGATACACCATTAGCCAGACTCATCAAGAAAAGAAGGGAGAAGACTCAACTCAATAGAATTAGAAATGAAAACGGGGAAGTAACAACTGACACTGCAGAAATACAAAGGATCATGAGAGATTACTACAAGCAACCATATGCCAATAAAATGGACAACCTGGAGGAAATGGACAAATTCTTAGAAAAGCACAACCTTCCGAGACTGAACCAGGAAGAAATAGAAAATATAAACAGACCAATCACAAGTACTGAAATAGAAACTGCAATTAAAAATCTTCCAACAAACAAAAGCCTAGGACCAGATGGCTTCCCAGGCGAATTCTATCAAACATTTAGAGAAGAGCAAACACCTATCCTTCTCAAACTCTTCCAAAATATAGCAGAGGGTGGAACACTCTCAAACTCATTCTATGAGGCCACCATCACCCTGATACCAAAACCAGACAAAGATGTCACAAAAAAAGAATACTACACACCAATATCACTGATGAACATAGATGCAAAAATCCTCAACAAAATACTAGCAAACAGAATCCAACAGCACATTAAAAGGATCATACACCATGATCAAGTGGGGTTTATCCCAGGAATGCAAGGATTCTTCAATACACACAAATCAATCAATGTGATACACCATATTAACAAATTGAAGGATAAAAACCTATGATCATCTCAATAGATGCAGAAAAAGCTTTTGACAAAACTCAACACCCATTTATGATAAAAAAAACTCTCCAAAAAGTAGGCATAGAGGGAACCTACCTCAACATAATGAAAGCCATATATGACAAACCCCCAGCCAACATCATTTTCAATGGTGAAAAACTGAAACCATTTCCTCAAAGATCGGGAACAAGACAAGGATGCCCATTCTCACCACTATTATTCAACATAGTTTTGGAAGTTTTAGCCACAGCAATCAGAGAAGAAAAAGAAATAATAGGAATACAAATTGGAAAAGAAGAAGTAAAGCTGTCACTGTCTGCAGATGACATGATATTATACATAGAGAATCCTAAAGATGCTACCAGAAAACTACTAGAGCTAATCAATGAATTTGGTAAAGTAGCAGGATACAAAATTAATGCACAGAAATCTCTTGCATTCCTATACACTAACAATTAAAAATCTTAAAGAGAAATTAAGGACACACTCCCATTTACCACTGCAACAAAAAGAATAAAATACCTAGGAATAAACCTACCTAAGGAGACAAAAGACCTCTATGCAGAAAACTGTAAGACACTGATGAAAGAATTCGAAGACAATACATACAGATGGAGAGATATACCATGTTCTTGGATTGGAAGAATCAACATTGTGAAAATGACTATACTACCCAAAGCAATCTACAGATTCAATGCAATCCCTATCAAACTATCACTGGCATTTTTCACAGAACTAGAACAAAAAATTTCACAATTTGTATGGAAACACAAAAGACCCCAAATAGCCAAAGCAATCTTGAGTAAGAAAAACAGAGCTGAAGGAATCAGGCTCCTTGACTTCAGACTATACTACAAAGCTACAGTAATCAAGACAGTGTGGTACCGGCACAAAAACAGAACTACAGATCAATGGAACAGGATAGAAAGCCAAGAGATAAATCCATGCACATATGGGCACCTTATCTTTGACAAAGGAGGCAAGAATGTACAATGGAGAAGAGACAGCCTCTTCAATAAGTGGTGCTGGGAAAACTGGACAGCTACCTGTAAAAGAATCAAATTAGAACACTTCCTAACACCATACACAAAAATAAACTCAAAATGCATTAAAGACCTAAATGTAAGGTCACATACTCTAAAACTCTTAGAGGAAAACATAGGCAGAACACTCTATGACATAAATCACAGCAAGATCCTTTTTGACCCACCTCCAAGAGAAATGGAAATAAGAACAAAAATAAACAAATGGGACCTAACGAAACTTAAAAGCTTTTGCACAGCAAAGGAAACCATAAACAAGATGAAACTTAAAAGCTTTTGCACAGCTTAACAAGATGAACAAGATGAAAAGACAACCCACAGAATGAAAATATTTGCAAACAAAGCAACTGACAAAGGAGAGAATATTTGCAAACGAAGCAACTGACAAAGAATTAATCTCTAAAATATACAAGCAGCTCATGCAGCTGAATATCAAAAAAAGACACAACCCAATCCAAAAATGGGTGGAAGATCTAAATAGACATTTCTCCAAAGAAGACATACAGATCGCCAACAAACACATGAAAAGATGCTCAACATCACTAATCATTAGAGAAATGCAGAGCAAAACTACAGTGAGGTACCATCTCACACTGGTCAGAATGGCCATCATGAAAAAATCTACAAACAGTAAATGCTGGGAGGGTGTGGAGAAAAGGGAACCCTCTTGCACTGTTGGTGGGAATGTAAATTGATAATACAGCCACTATGGAGAACAGTATGGAGGTTCCTTAAAAAACTAAAAATAGAACTACCATATGACCCAGCAATCCCACTACTGGGCACATACCCTGAGAAAACCATAATTCAAAAAGAGACATGTACCACAATGTTCACTGCAGCTCTATTTACAATAGCCAGGACATGGAAGCAACCTAAGTGTCCATCGACAGATGAATGGATAAAGAAGATGTGGCACACATATATACAATGGAAGATTGCTCAGCCATAAAAAGAAACAAAGTTGAGTTATTTGTAGTGAGGAGGACGGACCTAGAGACTGTCATACAGAGTGAAGTAAGTCAGAAAGAGAAAAGCAAATACCGTATGCTAACACGCATATATGGAATCTAAAAAAAAAAAAAAAAAAGTGGTTCTGATGAACCTAAGAGGCAGGACAGGAATAAAGACGCAGACGTAGAGAATGGACTTGAGGACATGTAGGGGTGGATGGGAAGCTGGGATGAAGTGAGAGATTAGCATTGACATATATACACTACCAAATGTAAAATAGAGAGCTAGTGGGAAGCAGCTGCATAGCACAGGGACATCAGCTCAGTGCTCTGTGACCACTTAGAGGAGTGGGATAGGGAGGATAGGAGGGAGACACAAGAGGGAGGGGATACGGGCATATATGTATACATATAGCTGATTCACTTTGTTATACAGCAGAAACTAACACAACATTGTAAAGCAATAATACTCCAATAAAGACGTAAAAAAAAAAAAGGAAACGGCTGCAGCTCAGAGGATGCAGATGAGCTAGCAATCGGGTTGACTGCAGACCTGGCACAGTATGAAGAATGGCCCTGCAGCCCAGCCGCATCAACTTGGAATCCAACTAAGGGACATTGGTAGAAACTGTGATTAAAGACGCATGATGGTGTCAGGGAATGTGAAAAGAACAGAACAGCAATCAGCAATGAACAATGTATACAAGCGCCTATAAGGAGCATACCCCTGAGATCTTAATTTACTCAGCAATCCTATTTCTGGGATTCTTACTTTGAGCTATATGAAGTTTATGTTAAGTGTTCAGCATAGATGCTGGCCCCCAAATGTGGGCTGTTATTATTATTATTTGCTTGATATGGCTAGATAATAAAGTATATATTAGAAGGTGGTTAAAACATGAGGCTGAAATGGTAGATGGCCAGAGATCAGATCACAAAAGGTCTTAGAGACTATATTAGGGAGTTCAGACTTTCTCCAAAGAGTTGGGAATGCACTGAAGGATATGAAGCAGTGTATTAACCACCTCTGTTAAATGTGATATACAACAAATAGCTCACTACTTTCACTCAAATATAAAATGATTGACATGAAGCTGAAATACATTCAGTGGATTTTTCAGTTCTCTCCAGTATGACAATACATACTCCGACTGCAATCTTTAGAATCTGCCTTTGCAGTGTATGTCCCAGGGGAGAAATGAAATTCAGGTTCCATATGCTTTTCCCAAACAATGACACTGCTTCTGAACTTTGCATACTGATGGCTGTGCTAAGATAGCATCGGCAGAAGACAAGGACAAAGAGACCTCACAGGAAAAATGACATCTTTCCATACCTGAACTACAACTTCGTTAGTAGACACCAAAAGTGAATCAAAGGGTGTATTAGTTCTGCTTCCTGCTCTCTGAAAACAACAGCTGACAGAGACAGAACAGGGCAAGAAGTGGGTGGTGGGACAGAAGGAAGCTGCATTTTGCTGACAGAAATAGCTTCTGGGTAAGGTCTAACCCACAAATACTACATGATTCCAAGAAGATGGTGGAGGAAATGTTTTCTAACCCCTGGTAGGAAAAAGGTCTCAGTACTTTTGCCTCAGTTTCTCTCATTATTTCTAGATGATAGCACAAAAATAAGTTGAAATGAAATGTCTTTGTGAGATAATCTCCCTCACAGTTCTTAAACTTCCTAGTCCCAGAACCACAAAGGGCACAGGGAACTAACACTGAGTGAGCACCTGCTAACCTGCTATCTGCTGGATATTTTCCTTACATCAAAGTCAGAAGATTGTCCAGTCTTTTTCTATTTGTCTCTTCCCTGCACTGCCCCCACCGTTCACCCCACACACAACCATCTGTCATTATCTCCCCAAGGCAGAACAATTTTGAAAATTGTCAATGGCCAGATAGTTGCACAATGAGTATCTTTTGTTTTGTTCTTGTTGCCCCAAGTCTAGAATTCTGCAATGACCTCCTGAATCCCTAGTTGGTATGCACTGCAATTGATGACTAACACATTAAGCAATTCACCTTAAAAAAAACCCACTGCTGAAGATATTGGAAATGACATAAATCCAACCGGAAGAGCAAGAGATTAGACAGGGCCTCTGCACAGGAAGCACCAGAACCTCATATTCTGTCCCTTTTGCTCCAGAGTAATTGCAGGTGAAACTACTAGGAGGTGTCTAGGGAAGTCAATATAATGTTTGAACTTATTAAAATCTTTGAGAAGGTTTCTCCCTTTGTCTCTCTTTCAGATGGGTCATGGCTGGGTACCCTGTGGCAAATAAAATTTCCTAATGTTCTTCTGGATAAAATGGTCTCTGTGTTCTTTTAAATCACCCAGGACCACAAGAGGCCATGACCATTGAAGGGTTTGGTTTTGACACCCTAATACACTGTACAAATATTAGTAATTATTATTCAGGTAAGAATTATTATTTAAGACATACTTTAGGAATGTGGTGTGATAGAAGCTGATAATTACCCATCATCACTTCTTCCTTAATAATAGAAACCTGATCTTGTTGGGGGCATCAATGTGCACTGATACAAAACTACTTTTTCCAGCATCACATTATGAAAAGGGTAGCCAGGTAACCAAGTACGGGATAAGGCTTTCAGAAGGGCTGCTAAATTAGGTAGGAGGCTCTTTTGCATTTTTCCCGTTCTTCCTTCCTCCTGCCTGGAATATAGACTTGATGTCTGGAGCTGCAGTGGCCATCTTGAACCTTAAAATTGGAAGTCACATGCTAATGATGATAGAACAAAAAGATAGAAGCTTAGGGCACAGATTGTGTCATAGAACAACTGTAATAACTATAGAAAGTCAGCCGTCAGACTGCCTATGTATGAGAGAAAAATAAACCTCCATCTTGTTAAACCATGTTATTTCAGGTTTCTGTTATTAGCCCCCAAATACAGTTCCTAACTGATTCATCTTCTGTATGGTAAAATAAAAAAGGCACAGCAAAAAATATTTAATCAAGATGTTAACAAAAGAGAGCATTTTAAAATTGTCTAGTTTTCAGAGCATGGTGCATTAATGGGGAGGGAATTACTAGATGGAAGCCATGGGATAACTGCGATGTCCAAGCCGGGTGGTGGAGGGGGGGTCTTGTAAGAGAAAGCTGTAAGAATCCAGCAGATTTCACCTGTGGCTTTCAAACACTTTGCCCTTTATGGAGATTATAAGCCTGGATTATTTATCAACACTGAATTTGCCTGGTCTACAGGAGAAATGACTGATCCTTGGAAAGCATTTCCCATATGGGACCTGGGGGACTTCTGAATCTACTTAATGAAAAATGAAATGATACAGTATAACAAGTTCAAACTCATTCAAGTCAACATCAATGCCAGTTTCTCAGAAGAGGCAGGAAAAGAGACAGCAGAGAGGAAGGTAATAAAAGCTCTTGGCTCTGCTTTCCTAATTACCCCTAATCCGCTAAAACATCTTACAAATGCTAATTAATTAAGCCCCCTACCAGTCTAGTGATGAATCCAGGAAGAGGCCACAGTATACGGACTGTGACGAAACAGGGTGGGATGGAAATGGACATCTAGTTCAGCAGGCAGTGTTTGAAGTCCTACAGGTCAACGAAGGCAGAGAGAAAAGCAGTACTAGCACTGTAACAACAGGAAGGTACAGAGGACTTCTAGAAATCAGCACGTATGAAACCATGGACCGTCTCTTCTTCACCCTACCCTCCATCCAGTTTTCACCTTCCACCTCACAGTGGAACAACTGTATTGCACCCTAGTCTCAGAATTGCTCATCTTCTGGAAACCTTCTGAGTTTCACCTTTGTCCTCTTTCAACCACCATTAGCACATGCACTTATTAGAAATTATCATCTCATGGTACTGTCCTATTTTCATGCTTCGCAAACCGTGTTCTTCTGAATCATACTGCAAAAGAAATTTGAATCAGCCACAGTGCTTTTGGCTGCAAATAAAAGAAAACCCAACTTAAACTGTAAAAGGAATTTATTGTTTCTGGTTCATTTAACTGAGGAGTTCAAAGGTAGGTCAGCTTCAGGTACCGATTAAAGATTGGGGCTCCGGTTCCCTTTCTCTGCAGTTCTCTTGGTGTTATCCGCTCTGTCTGCTCTTTCCTCTGACTGATTTCTAGTACAGTAACAAAATGCTACAACAGTTCTTAGTGACACCACTATATATTACAGCATCTGAAGAAAGAGAGAGACTCTTCTCCCAGATGTAAAACAAATGCCCTGAGCTTCGTCCCTAAAGGACCAAATTAGGTTAGGCACCCACTCTTGAAAAATGTTCATTCTGGCCCAAGAAACAGTATATGAGTCAGCTTAGGCTAAGTTGTGCCGTGGTAACAAATAACCCTATGACCTCAATGGCTTACAAAGCAATAAAAGGTTTGTTTCTCATTCAGCTTGCATATTGGCAGTTATGGAATAGCTGAGACTTCATCCATGTCCTCTTCATTCTGGGACTAAGACTGAAGGAGTAGCCCATTTCTAGAGCATATTACTCTTGTGGCAGAGGGAAGAGTGACGGCAGAACCACATGCTGCCCCTTAAAACTTCCACTTGGAAGTGGCACATGAAAGTTCCACCCACATTTTATGGGGCAAAGAAAATCATTGCCTAGCTGTGTTGTCAGTGGGATGGGAGTAAGATCTTTTGGTAGGATCATCGATAGATGGGATGAGCTTGATATACTTTGAACATAGCATAATCTACTGCAAATTCTGTATGCTGATTGGGATAAATTGGGTTGTTCATCCCTGAACCTTACCAGGTAAGGGAGAGAGGATTATACTTTTGGGCTTATATCAATCAAAGCCTACCCTCTAAGTGGGAATGGAATCAATCAATCTAGACCACATGGTCTTCATTTCACTTCCCAATAGATAGGGCATATTGGAGGCTCTTTGTACAGATGAGAAAACTGAAGCTTATAGCAATTTTACTTCTTTAAGATTACATAGCGAGAATTCAAGCCATGTCACCTACGTTCATATTCAGTCCTTTCCATTGTACTAAAGACTTTGAATTTGGTACTACTGTATCCAAAAACAACTTTCTTACCTAATGTATTCATTTTATTAACAAATGTAACAAACATTGGCAGGAATCATTGGCAGGAATTCACTATTCTTCCCATACAGTCACCATCTATAAAATAATTCATAGGTTCCAAATTTGAAAACCCCATAATTTGGAGACAAAGTCGAAAAGAACACACTTCATCTAGGAAAACAAGCATCCTCAAACAATGCAGTTCAGAATATACATTATATAACCTTCTAAGAGATCAGTTTGGCTATATTTAGCAAAAGCCTTAAGACGCGGATGTAGACTGACCAAGCAATTCTACATATAGAAACTTCTCGTGAAAGTAACCATGACTGAGTGGGAAAGTAAACAAAAGCAAAAATAAACTACAAGAATGTTCAATGCAGCAAAACGTTTAACCTAATATATTTAACCTAAATATACAACAACATGGGATTTGTTAAGTAAACCAGGGAATATGCACTCAATAAAATACTGTGTAGCTATTTAAAAAAAAAATCTCATAAACAAATGGGATCTAATTAGACTTAAAAGCTTTTGCACAGCAAAAGAAACCATAAACAAAACAAAAAGACAACCTACAAACTGGGAGAAAATATTTGCAAACAATGCTACTGGAAAGGGATTAATATCCAAAATATACAAGCAAGTAATACAGCTTAATATCAAAAAAACAAACAACCCAATCAAAAAATGGGCAGAAGACCTAAACAGACATTTCTCCAAAGAAGACATGCAGATGGCCAAAAGGCACATGAAAAGATGCTCAATATCACTAATTCTTAGAAAAATCCAAATCAAAACTAAAATGAGATATCACCTCATATCAGTCAGAATGGTCATCATTAAGAAGTATACAAATAATAACTGCTGGAGAGGGTGTGGAGAAAAAAGGAATCCTCCTACACTGTTGGTGAGAATGTAAATTGGTACAGCCACTATGGAGAGCAGTATGGAGGTTCCTTAAAAAACTAAAAACAGAGTTACCATTTGATCCAGTAATCCCACTCTTGGGCATGTATCTGGAGAAAACTCTAATTCGAAAAGATACAGGCACCCCAGTGTTCACAGCTGCACTATTTACAATAGCCAAGACATGGAAGCAACCTAAATGTCCATCAATAGATGAATGGATAAAGAAGATATGGGGTATATATATATATATGAATAATATATGTGTGTGGGGGGTGTGTGTGTGTGTGTATATATATATATATACAAAATGGAATATTACTCAGCCTTATAAAAGAATGAAATAATGCCGTTTGCAGCAACAGGGATGGACCTAGAGATTATCATATTAAGTGAAGTAAGTCAGACAAAGACAAATATATGATATCACTTATATGTGGAATCTAAAAAAATGATACAAATGAACTTTCATACAAAGCAGAAATAAACCCACAGACATAGAAAACAAACTTACAGTTACCAAAGGGTATAGTGTGGAGGGGGGGGGGATGTGGTGAGAGAGAAATTAGGAGTCTGGGATTAACATATACACACTATTATATATAAAAGAGGTAAACAACAAGGACCTACTGTAGAGCACAGGGAACTATACTCAATAACTTGTAATAATATATAATGGAAAAGAATCTGGAAAAGAATATGTATGTGTGTGTATGCCTATAACTGAATCACTTTGTTGTACACTTGAAACTAACACAGCATTGTAAATTAACTATACTTCAATAAAAAGAAAAGAATCTCATACCTGGATATTTAATTACATAGAAAGATTTTTTAAATCACTGTAGCAAAAGCAAGTTATCAAATGGTATATGCAATATGTTTCCTTTCGTATGTATGGAATTATAGAAGATTTGGGTTTTTTCCTTTTGTTTATGTTTATATTCAGATTTCCTACATCAAATGTGTATTACTTTTATACTAAGAAAATAAGCAATGAAATTTTTTTTTAATGAGTCACCCTCCAAGAGAAGCCATGTGAAGCAGATGAGATTACCATCTGCAGAAGTAATAAGATCTAAGAATGTGTTGCTGATTAAACTATGGTGTCTCTCATATATGATGGAGGAGACTAAAACATAACTCAAGCAATATAATCTCTGACATGTAGTTCTCTCATAGCCCAAGAAAACGGGTCTTTAAAAATGAGAAGTTCTGATTAAGAATGGTCAGTGTGACTAGTATTGCCCACTGGGAAGGTTTGTAATTCATCAGAAAGTGAGGTAGAGTTTTTCCCAGAGAGAAGATGACAATTCATCAAATGTTCCAGCTTGGTGCTTAAAATTTTCAGCTTCCTTTCATTTTAATTCTATACTGACCTAGCTACCTTCTGTCTGAAATTACTCTTTCATCAAGAATCAATGCCCCATGTCAATGACACATTACTTTTCCTGACTGGTGGAACTCCAATTGAACATGGCTAGGTAAAAATTCTCGTTATGCCAGTTTTGAGTAGGAATTTAATCAGTACCATTGTGTTTGCCAAGGTCATTTTAACCCAGGGTGAGTTAACCCCATCAAATGGAAGACCAGCCAATCGGTTACTTTCTTCTTATTAACATTTCCACTTTCTTCTCTACCTGAAAAATTCTCAATGCAATCAGATGTTTTGGCCAATGTTTCCAAATTTTGATCCTTGGGTTCCTTAAAACTTATATATAGGAGTTGCCTATGCTCAGTGATTTATTTAAAATATTAGATTTAACATTATAGAAAGGAAAATTAGAAGTGTGTTCCTTCATAATCTGTCCATGCTTCCACTTATTATTGCAGTAAAATTTTTACTATAGCCAGACTTTCTGGGTACATCTTGCATATCTACACCATTGTGCCTTTGTTAAGACTCCTCCTTAAGTCTTGAACCTTTCCACACCATATGTCAAAATCTTTCTCAACCACCAGTTCACAGGTGGAAAAAAACACTCTCTTCCTCTGAAACCTGTAATTCAAAATTCTAATAAGATCCTATTAAGTAATAATGTAAGCTCTGTAAATGTAGATACTTTATTTTGTTCATTTCTGTATCTCCATTACTTATTGAAAAGTGTCTTGTTTTAGTAGGTAACGCAAATTGCATGAATTAGTATAATTGTCTTATTCCTAGCTTCTCTCCTCACCAAACTGCATGTTCATTGAGAGCAGAGAAGAGCAATATTAATCTGAATCACTCACGGCATTGTGCAATATGCATGTTTAACTTTTTATGCTAATAATTTTCAAACATATATCTAAATAGAGATAATAGCTCCAACCCAAATAACCCAGTTTTTATTATAGTCAGTTTTTCCATATCTGGCAATATAAGTCTTGAGCAATTCAAAAATGCATTCATGCACAAACTATAGAGTGATTTCAGGGTATAAAATCAAATTTGTATTCTAAGTGTTACATTCCTCACTCAGAAGCCTAAACTTTCAGTGGTTTCATGTCCAGATCCTAATTTAATGGATCAATTCAATGAAACCTTCTAAAATGTCACTTGGAGGATGAAATTAGCAAGCAACACTTCTTGCTGAAACATAATACAGTAGTATCATGAGTATAACTTGCACTAGTTTTCAACATTTGTTTAATAAATGCCACGTCCTAAGGCTTTCCATTCTGATAGTTGAGCTTGCTGCATTTTTTCCCAAGAAAAGTAAAAAACCAAAAAACAAACAAACAAAAAAACCAGACAAAAACTGTGACAGAGAAAGTCCCAAGATTTTGCTAGGTGCCAGCACATACTTACCAAAAATGTTTTTAAAAGAAAAATGGAGTGAACAAAAAAGTAAGTCTATTTCTCCAGATACCTCTACATTATTGAGCTTCAAAGGAAATTCTGACCCAAGACCTTTCCTGCTGTATCTTTGACATATGCTCCTTTTCTACAACACAGAGACTTATTTTTGAAATTATAATATGCTTCTGGAGTTCAACAAGGGGCAATAGAACCTCATGATTGAAAGTTTCATGAATATTTTTGAACTGGGACCAGGAAGACAGGAAACATAAGACAAAAAGCTCAACAAAGAGGAGCATCCTAGGCTAAATAAGGAGTTGGTCCCCCAAAGGAGGTCAGCAGGCTTACAGACAGTTCCACCCAGCCTCAGCAGGCTCGGATATCCAAGGTAGCTCATACAGAGAGCTGAGCACTGTAGCAAGTGTCCATGACCAGAGAATATTCTGCATCACGTGAGTGGTAGCATCACAGTCCCAGGTGGGTTTGAAATAGGACCCCAGTAGGGTAAAACAAGCCAAAGGAAGGACGAATCAGCTTACTGGACAGATTGGAACTCACTGCCAGGTTCTGGATGTGGCAGAGATACAGTAATAACCTCAGAAAACCAGGCACAAGTACAGTCCTGAGGACTTGAAAATCATAGCCATGATAAACAAGAAATGCCCATTTGCATCACTCCCCTTACCACAGGGCACCAAACTACTCTCAGTCCACACCTGCTCATAGGGATGGAGTTCCTGTTTCAGGGAAGGGCTAGAGCTGGAGCAGAACTTGGGGGCAGACACAGTTGTGGGGAGGTCCTGAAGGCAGGAGAAGCCGGAGTAATAACAGATACCACATACGGAAGGCTTACTATGTGCCAGACTTTGCACCCATCTTTATATGCATTACCTTTCACTACTAATATTACCATCACTACTCCATGAAACATTCACTGGACACTTATTTTGTGCCAAGTATTGTTCTCCATGTTTTACATAGATCATTTTATTTGTCCTTACAACAACTATATGTGCTCAATACATTTTATTCCTGTTTCTTACATAAAGAAATTGGAAAAAATAACTGATTGAATACCTTGTCCCCAGGTCACACAGATAGCAAGTGGCAGAAATGGGATTATAACCCCGGCTTTCTGAATCTAGAGCCCCAATCACTGGCTCATGATTTCATTTAACTCCTAGGAGTAGCTCTTGCTGAGAGAAATTTACAGTAAATGAAGTAGACTCATTTGAGGTTCCATGATTGGCCAAGGATATGCAGGGCCTTCTGGTGTCTTCATTTTACAGGTTCAGAAAGAACTTGGATCATCCATTAAACAAATGGCAACAGCACAGTGAAGATGTGTATCCCCATCTTGAATGCTGAGGCTGGGCTACTTACACCAGGAATTTTCCTCACCTCCTGCCCTAAAGCCCCTCAGTCCTTATCTCTTTCCTTTCCCAGCCACCTCTCATAAATCTGGAATACAAGTTTTTCTATTGTTCTTCCTTTCTTCTGTTTTCATTGCTGGAAAGTGAATCTTATCACAAATAAATCCTGACCCAGAGAGACACTCCCAGAAACTGGATGAAGTCAGCCTGAAAGGTTTCTGGAATCCAGTAATGGCAAATGAATCTCTAAATTACTGGTATTAATCAAATGCCTCCTAAATCTCCTCACTTCATTGCTTTCCCACATGACCACATCCACTCAGAGCCAACTCTTTCCTTGGTACAGTTCTTGACACCTGCTATTAAAGTTGCTTCATCTAAGACATAACAAGTTACTGGTTGCACTGTCCAAGAAGAGGTAGCATTTAACTGGTGGAAGGAAAAGGGGAGGGTAGTAGTGAGCCAGAATGAAATCATGAAGCACCAAATTGGACTAGACATGGGTGGAGGAAGGCAGGAAGGAAAGAATGCAGAAGTCATGGAAGCAAGAGTCACCACAAACTTTAGGGTTTAAATAAATATTAGACCAGCTCCCTGAGAACAAAGTTGATGATTTTTGTCACTGCTTAGTGTATGCGCCATTAGGTGCCAGACAAGGAACAGGTTCCCTACAGGTTCAAGGTGCTGTGGTGGAAATAATGTTAGCACCATTTTACAAGTACCCCTGAGTGTGCTGGGCACTGTACCTGCATGACCACATTTTATCCTCAGAACAGCCTTGCAAGGGAGGTTATTCAAGTGTATAATTCACTCACATGGTTCCTAACTAAAATGATACAAAAAGCTATACCTGAGAAGTACCCCCCATCTTTATCGCCATCTACCCCATTCCCACTCTCACCCCTTATAGGTAACCACTTTGATTTGTCTCTTGTTTATCTGTCTGGTTTCTTAGTTTCTGCAGACACACACAAAAAAAGAAAATATATATTCTTATTTTCACTGAAGGGAGATAGTATTATTCACACTCCTTTACGCACAGGAATCCAAAGTTTGAAGAAGTTGACTGAGTCTTCCTCTGGGCTGATCTTTGGCTGGTCAAGAATCCACCTACTCCCAGGGTCATTGTTGGCTATATGAGGGTCAAGAGTCTGAGGGTCAAGAGTCAAGGCACTCCACTAAAAGTGACCCTATAAAGGTCCCTGGTTGAGTTAGTAGATTTGAAAGTTTGAAAAATGTCATGCCCTTGCTCTATGGTTCTAAGAAATCAAGCATCTAAGGTACCACTAATGCCTGGAGCTGGAGATTTTCCTGGACTGTTCAATGGGGGTCTTTTTGCAAGCTTCATAGGAGAGAATGGATGGGATATGCATGCTTAGGGTAAAGCTGTCAGATAAAATACAGGGTGTCCAGTTAAATTTGAATTTCAGATAAACAATGAATAATTTTTTGGTATAAGTATATCCTGCATAATATTTAAATGCATGTTCTATATTTTAGTATTATTAATTTTTGCTAAATCTGGCAGCCCTAGCATAGAGCAGTGTTGGAACTTGGGCCCTTATGTCTTTAACAGACAATAAGCATTAGGTCAGAAGGACTGAAGGAGCTGGACTTTGGGATGAGCTGGGACTTATTCCTTTATAGCAATAAATTCTAAAAGCAGAAGTCTTATATTAAAGGTTTCAAGGACCTCAAAAATAGAGAAGAACACCTTGGTCATTTCTGGGAATATAGCTTTCCAAGAGTTTCCTCAATCCCAATTAAACTGCCACCAGTGGGGCAGGAGACTGACAATTGCCGCCTACCCCAGCCAGTGCATTATTGGCATTTCTTTGAATCTTTTGTCGTCATTAATTTATTTTTTTTAATTTCATTAAAAAAAATTTTTTTTAATTTATTTATTTTTGGCTGCATTGGGTCTTCGTTGCTGCACGCGGGCTTTCTCTAGTTGCAGCGAGCAGGGTCTACTCTTCGTTGCGGTGCGTGGGCTTCTCATTGTAGTGGCTTCTCTTGTTGCAGAGCACGGGCTCCAGGTGTGTGGGCTTCAGTAGTTGTGGTGCATGGGCTCAGTAGTTGTGGCTCGCAGGCTCAGCAGTTGTGGTGCACAGGCTTAGTTGCTCTGCGGCATGTGGGATCTTCCTGGACCAGGGCTCGAACCCGTGTCCCTTGCATTGGCAGGCGGATTCCCTGTGCCACCAGGGAAGCCCATAATTGACTCTTAAACCTAATGGTTCTCAAAGGGTGGTCTGAGAATCATCTGCACCAGATTACCTGCTTTGTTTGCTTGTTTATTTTAATGCCCATCCCTAATACCCATGACAAGCCTAATTAATCAACATTTCTCTAGAATGATCATAGAAATGTGTATTTTTAACCACCCTCTATGTGATTCTTCTGCACCTGAAGTTTGAAAATCACTTATTTAAATCATATGAAATTTATTTTTCATTTATGTTCACAGGCAATAAATTGACTCAGGATAATTTAAGCCCAAAAGGAATTTATTGGAAAGACTGGGGAGAATTTACAGAATTGAAGTGAAAGCTGATGAGCTTGGCTTGGAGAGGGAATAACCAGGCAGCTCTGGGGATCTTGGCAGGAGAAACCACTCATCAGACATAAAAGGAATATGGCAGCAAAAGGAAGGGGCACTTACAGTCCTCTGCCCCTTTCCTCACCCACCAGAATGTAAGCTCCATGGGGGCAGGGACCTCTGCCTGGCACACAGTAGGTACTCAATACATATTCCTCCTTTGCTCTGTTCACAGTTTCTTGAGACAGACTCTGATTGTTCTGACTTGGGGTACAGCCACCCCTTGACCAGAAAAAGGCAATGAACCTTGATTTATAGTCCCACCCACAGTGCACATGCAAGAGGAGAGGTTATTCCCCCAAGCAAAGTTAAGATTTATTATCATAGGAAGGAGGAATAGATTCTAGGTGATTTTAACAATTTTCCAGTATATCATGGTATAAGGTATCATTCTAAGATAATTTTTTCCCCAAATTGTTCTCCAATTATTCCCAATATCACTTATATTCATCAATCTTTCCAATCTTCCTTCTATGGAATACTTTACTTAAACATAGGATACATTGTTACACCTAGCCACATCTTTATTGAGATTCTCATTTCACTCCATAGATCTGTAGCTCTCTGTAACACTAAATTCACTCCTATTTAAGACACAGGATTTTCCCATCACCTTTCAGAACCATAAAGTAATTAAATAGGCTGTTCTTTGCACTACCTACATGGCTCCATTCTCTGCAGATATGCTCCTAGTTTTAATGTTCTTGTTCTTGGCATTGTAAACATCTTGCATTTCCCTCTAGGGCTAAACTGTATGTTTGCTTAGCAATGAACTCCACTCTGTTTTCCCCTTAGGTACACTCCAGCCAGACATTGATCATAAGGTAATATACATTTTCTTCTTTGAACTTCTCAATAAAGGTGATCCCAGCCGTCTTCTTTTTTTTTTCTTTTAATTAATTTATTTATTTGTTTTTATTTTTGGCTGTGTTGGGTCTTCGTTGCTGTGCATGGGCTTTCTCTAGTTGCGGTGAGCGGGAGCTACTCTTCATTGTGGTGCACGGGCTTCTCATTGCGGTGGTTTCTCTTGTTGCGGAGCACAGGCTCTAGGCACACAGGCTTCAGTAGTTATGTCACATGGGCTCTAGAGCGCAGGGTCAGTAGTTGTGGCACATGGGCTTAGTTGCTCCGTGGCATGTGGGATCTTCCCGGGCCAGGGATCGAACCCGTGTCCCCTGCATTGGCAGGTGGATTCTTAACCACTGCACCACTAGGGAAGCCCTGTCCCAGCCTTCTTCATTTGAGTTTATTTTAGGAAATGGAAAGTTGCAGACAATCGAACAAGAAGGCCCTAACAATAGGTACCCCCAATTTCTCAAGTTTCTTTAGTGTTAAAGGGAGGCCCTTCTGCTTAATATCCAACTAATTTTGCCTGAGCCCTATCCTATATTTTATTTATTTATTATGAAATATCCATATTTATTGGGGGGGTGCTTCTCCTTATTATTCCTCAGAATCCTCAGGGCATAATTCCACATTGTAACAAATCCACTTTGATCATCATTTACCATCTCTCGCTATGGACCACTGCTTTGCACCCCTCTGCCGGTCACCTCTCACCATCTCACCGTTGTTTTACAGGCTCTCACTACAAGACTTTGTTAAAGGGTACAGCCTCAAGGACATGCCCCCTGTCTTGGTATGGCCCACACCAGGAGGGTACAAGCCCTGTCCTAATTCTCCGTAATCCAGCACATGAGTGATAAAATACTATTGAAATCTGGAGAACTGCAAGGAAAAAGAAATTTTTGAACTCGATATTAAGCAGCACAGCTCCTAGGATCTATAGGTCTGAAACTGGTTTCCTTCCCCAGTACACAGAGCTATAGTTCAAGGACTGGGTCACCTCCTCCAAGAGAGCTTTGTTTTTTTTCTCTTTTGCCCCGAGTCCAAGCTTTTACTCCCTTCAGCCCCAGAGAAAGGAGGAAGCAGAGCCATCCCTGCCCCTAATCTGAGGCTCTATTCATTTCTTATCACGGAGAATCACAATAAGCGTATATCATTGCCCCCATGCTGGAGTCCAAACAAAGCAACTCCAGTGGTAGAAAGTGTAATTCTCTGCATGTTTTTCCAGCGTAAAAGATAGGGGGGAGGTGCTGGGGAGGGAGTACTGGATACTTTAACCCACAATGAACTGCACCACACCAGCTCATAGCTCATGCTTACACCTCATCATGAAGGAAAGGTCAAACCTACCTGCTTCCTGTTGGGAGGGATCTGGTTTTGTGAAAACCTAACGACAGTATTTAAGCCAATGTATTTCCCAAGGAAAACAACATGATTTTCTGGGACAGACCAAATAAAATCTACATAAAAAGTAAATAAATAAAATGCCTCTTCTCTGTAAGGATGCAGTCCTGTTGAAGATACTCCCAATTTCTGTTATGACAGAGTACTTTATACCCCAACCTGAAATCTTTGGCAGGGTTTGAGTGATTTTGTGGGTTCAGAGCTTCCCTGAGTACAATGATGAGTGGACATTTATCTTAGATGTACATGATTAAACATCTCACTAAAGACCTGAGGCTAAGAATGCAGCCCAAGAAGGAAAAACTGAGCCTTAAATTCCCTGTTGAAGCATTACAATCGATATAAGGAGGAATTTGGTGAGCAAGAAGCTGAAAGTTCATATTGGCAAATGGTACTTACAACAATAAGATCTAGTCTAAGAAACAAATGTTACACTGCTGCCAGCAAAGGCAGGTTTCCATCATCTTTGTTGTACAGAGGCTTATCCTTGGGCCACAAAAGACTCAGTCAGGAGTAACAATGCAGAATGCCACAGGGAGCTGCAGACAACTAGGGCTGAAGGGAGGACTTTGATTTATTTCTTGCTGGCATTGGTTCTCTTTAGGCTGCAATCCTGAACACAAAGTATCAGAAGCAAGAGCTTCTTCTATTGGAGAAACCCGCAGAAGGCCCAGGAGCCCAGAATACAGGGGCGCTCCATTTCAGGTCTTTACCATTTACAAGGTAGGTGGCTGTAACTCTGGGCAAGTCATTTCACCTTTCTGCACTCTGGCTGGAAAACAGCACAGTTGACTGAGAACTGGGGTATGGTTTAATAGTTTGCAAACATAGAAGACTGGGGGGATTGACAGAAATGAGCTCATAAGTGGGGTTGGATTTAGATGCCCAGAGAAAGAAACATGGGATCCATCTTACCAGTGAGTAGCTCTTGTCTGCCAGATAATTCTAGCTCCATGCCCCTCACTGTTTTTCCTTTTTGCATTTTTTACAAAAGTTTATATGAAATCCAGTATAATTTTTTTGACAATAGTTATTGTATCATGGAACTACTTCAAGTTGTGGCCAAGTCCTGCCCTCTAGCGGTCTAAAACTTGCGATGCGTCATCATTAAATTGTTTTTGCACTTCCTGACAATTTTTAATGGTTGCGTGACCTCAACTGTTATATTAGTCATGTCTCAGAAGATGGAACTAAATGCGACTTCAAAATTCATCTAGTCTTTCTTGAAGTCTGAAAAAAAAAATTCATCTAGTCTGTTCCATTTCATAACTCAATCCTTCCAAAATTTTACTTGGCTCTTTCTTCAACACCCAACTTCCACGTAAAGATAGCAGAGTAAAACAAGATCACAGAAATTTCTCCCCACATCTGATGAAGCTGTTATTTCTTTAAGGCCAATAATTAATCAGCAGCAACCAGAGAGGAACAGAGTAGCACTTGAACCACTATCTTTTAGGTTTGGTAGCCATGAAAAGAAAAGAGACTCCAATGTGACTGAGGTCAACTCCTAAGGTCACACCCATGTCCCAAAACAGAGTTAGTCAACAAAATACTGGGAATTCAAAATGATGTTGTCTAATTGAAAAGTAAATAGAAAGCTGCACTCAGCTCTTAAACAATCCTGTGATGGAGGGTAGACAAGTTGGTCCCAGGTAAAGTGGGAAAGGTGTTCAGGAGAATCCATCTACACCACTTCAGAGAAGCTAAAAGCAAAGCTACTCATTGTTAAACGTGAGCAAAATGAAAAGAAGTAGTACAGAAATTACACAAATCTACTACAATGAAAATGAGTAATATATCAGGCAAGACAAAGATAAAACAAACAAACAAAAACCCTCAGGAAGAAAATAAAACCCAAAGGAGAAATGCTGATTCCCTTTCAATGCTTCATTATAGAGAAGAATTCATTAAGATACAAATTCATTAAGACAAGACCTCAAAGAAAAATCATAAAACAATTGACTAAGATGAAAGAAGTGATTGCAGAGCTAAGAAAAAAACAGAGAAATGAAACAACATTGTTACGGATTTAATAAGTTATAAATGGCAAAAGAGAGAAAAGTGGGGATGAAAACATCATAGAGAGGTGGCTGGGGATAATCATCGAAAGTGCAGAGTGAAAACACAACGTGATTAAAGAACAGATGAAAGAAGATATATAGAGAAAAAATCATCCAACATGGAGACATTGAATCCTTAGAGTATAAAGAAAAACAAAAATGAATTCAAAGACATAACCTAGGAAGAATTTCCTGAAAGGAAGAACTGTATTCACAGATAAGAAGGGCACACCTTAGGTTAAGAAAATTTGATACAGAATGATCAAAATTGAGATCTTTCCTGGTTAAACTATTCAATGTTAAGGAAAAAAAATCTTTCAGACATTCAGGGAGATAAAGGCAAGTCAGCCACATGAGGGGAAGAAGTCAGGTGGGTTTCAAGGCTCCTCCATTTCAACTCCAATGCCCAGAGACAGTGGAGCAATGACTACAGACTTCTGAGAGAAACAGTGTGTCCAAGAATATTAGACCAAGTCAGGGTGTTACCAAGTATGGAAATAAAAGACAGATAATTTCTGATATGAAAGAGTTCAGGAAATATAATACCCATGAACTTGTTCTAAAACAAAACAAACTAAGCAAAGCTATTTGACAAATACAGTTGACCCTAAAACAATACAAGTTTGAACCGCAGGGGTTCACTTAACACGCAGATTTTTTTCAATAAATACATTGGAAAATTTTGTGGAAATCTGAAAAAAAAGTCACAAACTGTGTATTCTAGAAATATCAAAACAATTAAGAAATGTTATGTCATGAATGCATAAAATATATGTAGATACTAGTCTATCCTTATATAGGCATATTTAATATAAAATTAATAGTATGTTAGTTTTCTTACTGTTTTATAACTTTGCTTTCAAAGAATTACATTACTGTACAGTTTGCCCCTCTTTCTCCCATAAGTGGAGAAACTGCATATTGGTCTACCATCCCAGGTGTTTTTTTAAAAAAATGTTAACAATGTTTCCAATACTGTATTATGCATATGACTGGAATACTGTATGCCATAAAAATTTTATAACAACATTATAAATTAGTGTATAAGCTAGGCTACCATAAAGCAATTATATTGCTACTTCTTTGTTATCAATGCATGAATTGTTATACTTGTAAATAAATATGAATTGCTTTTGCATATTATCTTTTCATTTTTGATGTCTAGTCTTAGTATTACGTATAACATCTACAGTGTTTTGTATCATATAAGACAATATTAATGTAGGTACTGACAGATAGACAATTCATCTTGTAAATAGATGATGTAAACTTATGGTAAATACAGTACTGATAAATACAGTACAGTACAGTAAATGTATTTTCTCTTCCTTATGATTTTCTTAATAACATTTTCTTTTCTCTAGCTTACTTTATTGTAAGAATATATAGTATATAATACATATGACATACAAAACATGTGTTAACTATTTATATTACCAGTAAGTCTTCCAGTCAACAGTAGGCTATTAGTAGTTAAGTTTGGGGGGAGTCAAAAGTTATACAAGGATTTTCAACTGCACAGGGGTCAGCGCCCCTTACCTCCACATTGTTCAAGAATCAACTGTAATCCCAGCTGAACAAGAGTCAAACAATAATAAAGAACTCATAATAATAAAGAACTCAATAATAAAGAACAAACGTATGGACACCAAGGGGGGAAAGCGGCGGGGGGTTGGGGTGGTGGTGTGATAAATTGGGAGATTGGGATTGACATGTATACACTGATGTGTATAAAACAGATGACTAATAAGAAACTGCTGTATAAAAAAATAAATAAAATAAAATTCAAAAATTCAAAAAAAAAAAGACATTGGTTATTCTAAATCTCAAACATGCTATATTCTTTCAGTTATTTAAGGATTGATTTCACTTAGCAATGTTTTGTGATATTCAGTGTGTGTACTGTATAGTTTATTAAATTTATCCCTTAATATTTCATGGTTTTTAAAAAAATAAATAGATAAAAATAAAATAAAAATAAAGAACTCATGAGCGAAAAAACGATGAAATAGAGAAGTACTGTGAAATGCTGCTGTAGTCTGAATACCTGTGTCCACCCAAAATTCATATGTTGAAATCCTAATGCCCAAGGTGATGGTATTAGAAGGTAGGGCCTTTGGGAGGTGATTAGGTCATGAGGGTGGTGCTCTCATGAATGGGATTAGTGCCCCTATAAAAGAGACCCCAGAGGGATCCGTTGCCCCTTCCACTATGTGTGGATACAGCAAAAAGATGACCATCTAGGAAGTGGGCCCTCATTAGACACCAAATCTACTGAGGCCAGCATCTTGGACTTCATAGCCTCCAGAACTGTTAGAAATAAATACTTGTTGTCTATAAACCAGCTTTGGGTGTTTTTGTTGTAACAGTCCAAATGGACTAAGGTAAACATCAAGTTTACTTAATTTCACAGCTAAAGCTAATCATGTGTGGACATGAAGGAAGCATAAAAGAATATACATATCAGAGCCTTAACAAAGTGAAAATATTATAAGCAAAATCTGGAAAAGTGAGGTGGAAGGAAAATAATAAGCACAGTAATTCTCTTCTCTTTAGTAGTAGGGGTTTAGCCAACTACAGCCTCGGGCCAAACCCAGCCCACCACCTGCTTTTGTAAATAAAGATTTATTGGAGCACTGTCATGCTCAGTCATTAAGTATTGTCTCTGACCGCTTTCTTGCTATAATGGCTGAGCAGAATGGTTGTGACCCTTTGCAAAAAAATGTTTGCTGACTTGTTTTATAATATAGACAATATCAATATATTTAAATTATATAAATATATCCATATAACTACAATTGAAATATGTAACAAAAAAATGACTGTGTCTTTCAAATTGCTATATTAATTGTTTTAACTGTAGAGGGATCTTTATAGAGGACATTTTTATCCAACCTGTATATCTACATGCATGCACATGACTAAAATAATGTTCACTGAATGTTAATACTTGTTACATCTGAGTGGTAAGATCTGGAGTAATTTTCTGCTTTTTTATGCTTGTGTATTGCCTGATTTTTTTTTTTGTAACTAGCATGTACAATTTAAAAAAAAAAGTAACATGATTAATTACTCCTAAAAATAAAAGGGCCAGCTTATTCCATTTCCAACCCAGCTTTACTGAAAAGGTTGCACATCCTGGTTGGTAAGGTCTTCACCCTCTCTTTTTCTTCACTTCAAAACGTTGATATGTCTATTTTGGAAATGTGATTGGAGAATTTCACAATCAAGAGCTGGGAGGTTCCTTTCTTCACTTCCTAGAAGACCTGCCTTCAAAGGAGGGTTAAAGAACACATGGAACAGCAGAGGGCACCCTCCTCCATGTTTATGGGACTGTAATACACGTCCCAGCTTTCAGTGTCTGTACCTGCCCGGCCCTGCCTTTTAGAAGTGGTGTGAATGGCAGGCACTGAACACCTCCGGGACTCAGTTTCTCTACCTCCCACTCCTGCCCACCACCAAGTCATCCTCCACACTGCAGGGCAGACCAGGCCACTGTCCTGCCAGCAACCCTTCTGTGACTTCCCGCTGCATTCAGAATCAATCCTAAACCCCTAAACCAAGGCTGCCAGAGCCCTGCCTCTTCCTGCTCCTGCCATCTCACTGCACCACCACATCACACACGATGCTCCCACACACTGGCATTTTGTCAATACCTAGAACATATTAAGCTCTTTCCCACCTATGGGCCTTTACACTCGCTGTTTCCCCTGCTGACTCTTTCTTCTACTGAGCTCATTTGCATTAAGGAATCCTCAGTGCTTAAACCTGGTTAACTGTCACCTTCTCAGAGAGGCCCTCCCTGATGACCCTATCAAAAATCTAACCCACTTTATTTTCTATCACTGCACTGTGTGCAGGATCTTACTTGTACTTACCACTGTCTGTAATTGCTTTATTTGCTTAATTGTTTTTTGCCTGTCTCCCACTACAGCCTAATTTCCACGAAAGCAGGTACCTGCCTGTCTTCTTGGTCATTATATCTTTAGCAGCTAGCTGGTGCTTGGCAATTGGTAAGTCCCCAGTAAGTATTTGTTGAATTAGTGAATGAATGGATTTACAAAATAAGTGTACTGGCTGCTCCCTCAAGGCTATTATAAAAAGAAATAGTGTAAAAGCCCCCGTAATGGGCTGAATTGTGTCCCCCAGAATTCATATGCTGAATACATATTTTGTAGTTCACACATGTATATGTATTTCCTTCTTACCAGAACAATGGAAATGCAACAAAAGTACTAACTCAACTTTTATTTCACTTCTTGTTACCTGTACATTCTACCAATACTGCCTACCTTCACCGTACCTATGAGTAAGGAAGGACTGAAAAGAAAAGAACTATAGGAAAGAAACATACTTTCTTCCTATGTCCTAATTTTCAGCCTAAGTATTGTCTAATGCACAGAAGTAACATGAATAAGAAAGGATATGATGGGGATCCTTGGTCACTCATGTTTCTTAGGATCCTACTGTCTTCCTTCTGTTTTCAGAGCAAGTTCTGATTTGAACAGAAGCATGGCCTCTCAGTGGTACCTATAACACACTTGCCTGGTACTCAACGTGAGTTTCACTGAACTTCCATGCATCATGGGTGCAGCTGAATTTCGTGTTCATGGGACATCGTGAATGCTGTATGCAAATGGGTCTGTGAGGAACAGCAGTGGACACATATATTACATATGCATCTCCTCTGCTCACATGAATGCTCCATTGTCCCATTGGACTTTACTTATAAAACACAAGTTCAAAGATAAAATTATTAAGAATTTCAAGATAGCCACAACAGACCATTAAACTAAACACAGGACCTGCTGAGTGTGGGTCCCTAGACAACTAACTACACAGATTGCAAACCCTTGAAGCCAGCCCTGAAAAAAAAAAGAAGCCATCATTCAAGAGTAAAGAAATTAAGTGGGCCCCAGGCTGCAAACAAAATGCCAAAGAAAAGCATCCTGTGGAGGTCCCTAAAGCTTTCCTGTAAAGAAGTCCCAAAGTGAAGTTTAGTATCCACCCCTTAAGAGTAGAAACAGGAATTAACTAATTTTCACTATTGGTCTATGGTATCTCAGGTCCAGTGGGCTTTGTGAGACTGAGAACCTATAAAACAAAACATTTTTTCTACGGGAACTGTTTCTAAACTCTCAAAAATCGACTTGCAAATCTTCCTTGGGAATCCACCTTGTTTCTAAGATAAAAATGACCTGTGCCTGTTAGTGCTGGGACAACATTTGGCTCTTTAATAAGGCAGAGCCCAGCTGGTCACCTTGCTGAGACCACAAAGAGGTTGTTGGAAGCAGCCAGGTGCCATGGAATCAATGGGCTGGAAGCCCGGAGACCCAAGTAGGGTGACCAACTCTGATAGGAAGTGTGTGGCCTTAATAACTCACTTAGAAACACTGAGTCTCATTTCTCTCTTCTGCAAAACCAGAGAGTTGGATTTGATGATCCCCAAGGGCCATACTGAGCTAAAAATAACCAGAACCAGCAAAACTTTTTGAGTCTGGAGAAAACAGAGAGAAAAGAGTGAAAAAGTCACATGGAATAACTTGACAGTGAATAATGAACTGGACATGCTTGTAGAAACCACTGTGGACTGGTCCTAACCGGCTCTTTGCAGGTCTTGAAAGTTCCCTGGCTGCTTATGGTCTGAGTTCTTCCAGGCCGAGGGAGTGTGGGCTGGGGCAGTGGTCAGCAGGAGCTTTTCTGACCAGCTTGTTTTCCTGCCTGCCCACTTGGGGCAGTGCCTTTCCTTTTGTTACTCTGGAGACAACTTTGGCCAATTTGTGACCCTGGACCACAGGAAGATCCTGAAGGACTTGTGACTTCTCTAATGTTTTTTTAGTACTACTACTTTTCTTATTAACCCATTCTTGGCCTCTGACCACCTTAAGTCTCTACGAACACTGGTGGAAACAAAGCTTTCAGGAGGCAGTAGGGTTTGAAGAAAGTAAGATGGGGTGAATACCTGAGCTCTAGATTCGATGCTGACAAGCTGGGTGACCTCAAACAGGTCCCTTCTTCCCATGGTTCTTGTTTTTTCCCCCTCTCCAGCATCTCTTCTCAGGTGACCGCACCGTTTTTCACTTGTGGATACACCCCTCTTCTATTATGAAATCCTAATGTTTATGTGGGACTGACACTTCTTCCAGCTCTCAAGTAAGCTCTACTGTCTCAATCCAATTGGCACATCCTATCCCTCTGGCCACAGTGATGGATCAGGGCTAAGAACAGGACCTGATTGGAGCAATGAGAAGACTGGACACCTGAAAAAGGGCTTCTGGGAGAGAAAAGTCTGGTATCTGTTCACTAGGTGTAAAGGCATGAGCATGTGAGGCTTACAGCTGCTGTAGCCATCTTGCTTTCATGAATCTGAGCCAGTCTGAATGAAGTCAACAAATGCATGAAGAAAAGCAGAACAAATAGAAAAGTACAGACACTGTGCCTTAATGACATTTTCTGAGCCTCTGGATCAAACTGTGCCTAAAGCCAAAAAGCACCCCTGGATCTGAGCCAATAAATTTCTTTGTTTATTTAAGCTGGTTTAAACTGAGATTTTGAGCACTTGCAAGAATAATAATTCTAACTACTATACTTCATCTCTGTGGGCCTCAATTTCCTCTACTACAAAATGGCTATTTTGTGGACAGGAATTAGCATGGGCCAGCATGATGGTATTATCTTTTCCAGGTGTGGCCATACTTCCAGGGTGGTAGCAAAAACAATTTCTCAAAATGCCAAGGACTGATTTCTTCACCTATGAAGCATCAGATTTCACAGCCTCATGTACATGTTACATAGCAGCCTTTAACAGATGTAATTGTAATTGTTCACATATAGTATAATTTTGTATTTCTGGCTGGGGTCTCTTTTCTGAGCCTCAGATGCCATATCCAGCTGAATACTGGACACCTCCATCTAGATGCTTTACAGTCATCTCAACCTTCAGGTTCCAGACTGAACACAGATCCTCCAACCCTCCCAACCCCCACCCTGCGTTCCCAATTAGAATTAACAGCACCACCAATCACCCAGTTGCCCAAGCCTGAAACCTGTAAGATTCCCTTTCCTCGCTCTCCTTCTTCCTTCACAATCCATTCCATCTGCAAGCCTCGTGAAGCCTGCCTTCCAAATAGCTCTCATATTTTCACCTTTCTCTCCAATACTCTTGTCACTTTTATATGGGGCTCATCAATACCCTGGCCAACCACTGAAAAAGATTTCTGATTGGTCTAAAGAGGGTTCTCTCCTTCTGGGTTCTGGTTTCAGTTCCTTCCCCTCATTTCTTTGTGCCTAGAAGTGGTGAGAGCTCTGCTGCTACTACCCCTGCTTGACCACATGAGCCTCAGTGGTTCCTCTCTGTAGATAAACCTTCCCTAGATTGTTCTGATGTGAGGTCCCATCTGTTTCCCACTGGGACCCTAACCCTTACACACCTTCTCATGAGCACTTCACTCCCAACAAAGATGACCCTGTAATGACTCTCCTTTCTTCTCCTCTCCTCTCCTAGACTTCTATTACGTAGCCTGGAGGGGAGGATGGAGGAAGCTGAAAGGCCCATGGTGGTAAGGCCAGTTTTGACTTTTAGGAAGCCCTGAGGATTTGTGGGGAGAGGGATGTCCTGGCCCCAACTGTTGAAAACTCTTTTTGGAATAAGGGACTAACTCCTCTTTGTCCATTGTTTGAGCCCTTCTTCTCAGTGCTGGAGCAATAGGGAAAATATGACTGACCATCCTCTTACAGCATCTGGTGCAGGACTTAATTAAGCTTCCAAACACAACCCAGCCACCATAGATCTTTCGATTGCTAGCTGATATCTTCTATTTATTAGTCTCTCACTAAAGCTTTGCCTTGAATGCTTATGGGTGGGCAGTACTCGGGTAGCTAGTGGTTTCTTCTACCTGGAGGCAAGACAGGTGAGGGAATCAGAACAAACACATCCAATCTGACCCAGTTGGTAGTGAATTATTTGCACGTGAGAATGTCATATTTGTGTAGCACGCTACAGTTTAACAAGGGCTTTCATCCCCCACCAGTTGGCACATGGCTGAGTAATCAATAACTGTTTCGTAAATGATTGAATAATCTGTAGAGTCATTTTCTCCTCTTCAAAATAACCCTGTGAAGTAGGCAGAACACGGACTATCATTCCCATTTTACAGACAAGGAAACCCAAGCCCCAGGTGGTGGAATAAGTTTCCTGAGATGACACAGCCAGCCATTACCGCAGCTCAAACCAGAATGTGGGTGTGTTAGGCACCTAAACCAGTTCATTTTGAAAGGAGACTGGCCTGCTGTCAGAAAAGGAAAGGGCTCCTGGATAGGGGGAGGATCACATCCTACCTCAACAGGCACTACTACAGCCCAGTTGGTAGCTGCCATGGGGATCGAATGAGTAGGCAGAAGTTCAGGCTGCTAACCAGCTGGGAATTGAGCAAAAGGAAAAAGAAAAAGACCTTCTGGTGCCAAGACTCCAGGGAAATGTTTGTTGACTTTTTGCTTCATATCGACTACTTCCAACTAGGCTTTGAAGCTAACTTTTTGATATAAGGTCTCCCTGGGGTGGGTGGGGAGTTCAGGGCCTTGTTGCCATGGTTCTCTAGGCAACCACAAACCCACAGCAGCTCCAGGAAGATGCCTGAATTACATGGAAAGTGACGAGGAACTACGGAGAAAACAGAGAGAACTCCCAGGAAAGTGGAGACAGAAAAACAAGAATTTAAAGGGCAAAACAAAAACTGCTACAGGGATGGGACAATAGCCATCAGCACTATGCCTTCAGGATGCCAAAGGTGCTTCTTCCCGAGTCCTTCACCACAAAACTGTCCCATACAGAATTGAACTAGGAGGGGTTCAAAGGAACCAGCAGCCCTAGCTCTCGGCCAAATTTCTTAAAATGGATTTCTGGGTGGAGGGATCGTCTGAAAACGAAGATGTGAACATTTACATTTACCCCCTGACTGTGGGTTCTTCTTGCTCCCCATCACCTGTAGAATGAAGTCTGTGCTTCTACAAAGAGTTCACAGGCACTACTGAATTTCTCTCTCCACGCTCAACAGTGTTCTTGAATCTGGGCATCTGTGCAGGTTTTATCCCCCCGTGGTTAATTCCTGTTGATCCTGAGGGCTGAGGTTCAGTGTTACTTTCTCGAGGGACACTTTTCGATCCATTTCTACCCCTATATTAAGTCCAGCGTTCCTTTTATGCATTCCTTGTATACTTTCCCATGGCATTACGGACCTTTTATGATGGCCACACAGCCAGCCCCATTGAGGATATGTGTGTTGCATCCTCGGCTACATCTCCCATATGAACCAGAGGGCCTAGCCCTTAGGAAATGCTCATTAAGTCTCTGTTGAACAAATAAGTGGGAGAAATACTCAACATCTCCGTAAGAATCTTCTATCTCACCAAGCAAGGTAGGAAAGGGAAATAATCAAGTATGGGGGGAGGGGGTGGGATTTGAGCAAAGAGGTTTTTCTTAAGGACAGAAACACAAAGGAGTAAATGGCCCTTAATCTAGGGGTCGTCAAGAAGCATATTACTGATAATTGTGCAGTTATAATTGCCCTTACTGGAAAGAGGGGCCTTCTTGGAAGTACTGGAGAGATTTGGAGATGTCCTTCTTTAAGAGTGAAGGTAGAGAATCAAAATCCAAGTGTCTGGATATGTCCAAAAAGAGGTCACACACAAATGAGTAAGTGGACAAGACAGCCAATGCGGGGCTGACGGAGTCACCCCAGCTAGAAGGACAAGCTTCTTCTCAGCTCCAGCCAACTGCTGAAATGCAAGAATGCAGGGCACTGTTTGCCAGAGAAGCCAGAAGTCCATGTAGTCTGTGTGTGTGTGTGTAAGTCTCTCCAACTTGTTTATATTTTAAAAAATCAACTTGCATGAGCCCCGAGATGCCAGTGTTTGGCCTTTGCACCAACAGACCTGGCTTCCCTTGGGTCTGTTTATCTAAACCTGTAGACACTAAAGCTCCAAACAACATGACTCACCACCTATAGAAAGTGATCAATATATGAATAACTAAATAAGGACAGAGACTTCTCTGCATCAATTATTGGCACATAGTAAGTGGTCAATAAATAGATGCTGAGCGGGAGAAAGAGAATAAACGAATAATGAATGTATGTCTGCAGTTCATGATTTCTACCACTAGTTGGCAAAGTTCAGTTTTTTCTGCAGATGGAAACATCACATTGGAGATTTCTGAGTGGGAGGATTTACCTTAAACCAAACAATTCTCTAAAGAAATAACATCTTTTATTAAGACAGTTTTATGGGCACATCTACAAGCCATGCATACTTAGCTTGAACATCCCATAAATACCAAGAATGTTTTCTCATTGTCTTTGCTCTCCCTCCTCACTTCCCACCCCAGTCAGCTCTGGATACAAAGTCATTAGAAGGAGATGGTTTCCCTTGGTGTGGGTAGCATCATGGTTAGAAACAGAGGATGAATACTAGATGGCGGGGCCAGGGTGGAGGCGTTGTGTATTCAAGAAGCACACAGTCTTTTTGGATAAACAGACCTTTAACCCAGTTATAATACAATGTATTTGATACTATAATGGTCATGTGGAGATGATGCCTTGTGGACCCAGATAAGAGAGAGACTATTCGGTCTTGGTTGAGGAAGGTGCAGGAAGTCCTCAGGTGAGTAGTTCATGGGTTGGATGGACCTTGAAGATAAGAAGGAATTCACCAAGGTACAAAGGCAAGAAGAACATTCACTCATCCATCAAATATCTACTGAGCAACTATGTGTGCCTGTCACTCTCCTGGCCATTAGGGATGCAGCAGTGAACAGGACACAAGGGCCCTGTCCTCAAGGAACTCACAATGCAGTGGGAGAGACATTTAATAATCAAGAGAGGAAATAGATTTTTTTAAAAATACAGTTTGTTGGAAGAACTGGGAAGGAAAAAGGTAGGATGCTGTGAAGGACATAGGAGGTAAGGCCTATATTATATAGGGTGGTCCAGCGAGGACTCTGGAGGAGGTTGCACTGTAGCTGCAAATGAAGGATGAGAACCATTAGTCATAGGGACAAGATGGTGAGGTGGGAGTAGGGGCCCAGAGGATCCTTTTAGCAGAGAGAATACCCAATGCTCTCCAGGAAGAAGACATTTAACCATTGTGAAACCATTCCTGAAAGTTGGGGAAACCTCCCAGGATATTTGAGGAACAGTAAAATGTTCCTGTTATATTAGGATGTACAGTGGAAAAGGGGGGAAGACATTGGTGGGAGCTGAGGCCTGTTTGCAGAGGGCCTCAGACTTTTATCTTAAAATTTAGTCTTTCCCAAACATGTGTCATAGCCATAGCAAACTTAGCACTTCTGCCACAGCCTCATTCTAACAGAACTATTATTTCCTTATTTTTCTTTCAATAAACTTAACTTTTATGTAAAATATTTTAAAGGAAAGCTTAATAATATTGCCAATACTATATACAGAAAGACAGTATCATTTGCCATTAAGAACAGGTAACCAGAAAATTGAGCACAAGACCAATAAAATTCTCACATGCCTCCTAAAATTTTGTCAAGTGGTTCACATCCTATATAGGATATGGGAATGGAGGACATTAAGAAATTTTAATTAGAGAGCTAAGGAGATGAGATTGCTACTTCAGAAATCAGCACCGAAAGCACTATTCCATTTATATCTTCTAAAAACCATGATGATGATCCTGGCAGCCATAAAAAAGGATATTCCTGGACAAGAACTGCTCAGCCCAAGGGGCTTTCCAGTGGAGATTTACATAAAGTCAATTTTGAAAGCCCTGACAAATAGCAGGCTAACAAAGAAAAATTCAGGGAGAGACTGGGTGAGAACAACCTGCTCACTCAAATTCCCATGTTTAGTTTCAATTTTCTCTAGCTTGAGGAGGACTGCTTAGCTACTTGACAACTGGTAAGTAAAGAGATTTAGATAAAGCTCCTGAAAATGAGGAACAAGCTCATAATTCTTGACTGGGGTAAACCACAATACAAAATCTAATATAATATACTCTTTTGTTCTTCTTATGAATTCATATCTGGCAGCTTAGAGACAAAGGTCCACTTAAGCACCCACACCCCTGGAGCAGTTTAGACTTTCATTTTGCCATTTTACAAGTATTTATGAAGCACCTAAAAAAGTCAGATACTGTGAAGAAATAAAAAATGCTTAATGGGGTTACAAATTCAAATGCCTAACAGGTGCCAGGAGAGAAAGGTTAATGAAAGAAGCAGTCTAGTGTAAGACAATAGGGAGTGGTGGGGACTGTAGTGAACTGGAGAGTGCAATCCCCATTTGAAATGGGAAACTTACTCAGCTCTAGTCAATAGCAGCAATGCAGGAATGTGGGGCCTGTGTTGACAGGACTTCAGATATTTCAACAGAAAAATTATTGCACAATGGTCATTATATTTAGGGGGAAAGTCAGGGGTGGGAGGAATACCTCTATGATTTTAAAAGCTGGCAAGTAATTCAAAAAAGTTTTAAATACTCTAAGCCAAGGAAAACATATCTACAGACAGGATGCAATCCAAGGGCCCCAGTGGGTGACCTCTGGGTGTCACAGAGTCTCAGCCTTTTTGGGACTTGTGTGTTAGGAGATAAGACATGTTCATAAATAACTCCAATACAGAACATGGAGATAAGTATTGTGTGAGAAGACAAAGTGCTGAAGGAATTCAGAGGAGGCAGGACTGACATAATAGTGAAGCCCTAAGTGGGGAGTAGGAGTTTCTCACAAGGATATATCTGGCCACATATCAAGGAGCCACTGAACTCAGTGAGGAAGGGAAAGAGAACATCCAGTGAACCCCAAAGGAAAATAACTGATGACATCAGGACTGAGCATCAGCATATTCCAGAAAGTATTTTCAAGATGCACACGTCTAGCCCTTAACCCAGACATCCTAAATAGGAATTTCTTGGGTTGAGAATTATGCACCCAAATTTAAAAATGTATCTTCAGTTAATCCTTATTAAGTCCCCTCCTTAAGAAACTCTGCTCCAAGGAGATGCCCCCAAAATGCTGACTAAAACAACAAATATGACTCTTTTGTCCCTCCTATTCCCCCTAATTCAAACAAACTAGGATACATACCTTGCCAGGTTTTCTCCCTGGGAGTGTGTATTCCCTGTGCCTGCACACAGGACCCCAGCCAAGAGGGTTGCCAGGGCCAGCCACGGGCCTTGGTAAAGCAGTGTTAGCCCAGAAGAGAAAGAGCTTTCCTGTTCTTGGTTCCTTTGGAGCAGATGCCATTTTGTTATTCACACAAAGGCACTCTCTGCCAGAGTAGCCTGCAGACTGTATAGTAATTGCTGTATTTCCAAGCCATCTTCCTCCAAATGTTATCTAATAACAAATTCCATAACCCTTACATTGACACAGGTTATACAGAAAACACAGCCAAAAGTGCATATTGAACTTTCCTAGAATTGAGGATGGGATTTGTATTCAACACAGTGATATAAATCCAAGAAGTTCACCTACATTTTTCCAATTTAGAACACAAAGTCCACTCAGAATTGCTCCATCTATGCCTTAGTTTCCAGCTTCTTTCAGGCATATCTGGGCTCAGATTTCACATCAAAGAAACCCAGCAAGTAGGCCCTATTGATTAACTATTATTTTTGCCACATGAGAGTTTTTTCTGGGCCCCAAGTCTGCTGCCCCTCTCACCACTGACCCTCCCTCCTGAGGGGTTGCTTATCTAAACACCAATCTACCCTAACAACTCTTGCATCAAACTGTGCACTGTCCAAAAGAAGACACACAAAGAGTATAGTGTTCTTCGGCTCTTTGAATCACATACATTTCAAAATCAAGGAAGCCTTTAACATGCAGAAACTGTCAGCTTTCTTACAGTGCCCCTCCTCTTTTGAGCTATAATCATTCTCTGCCAGTCCAGATTCCAGTAAAAATGCAAGTTGTACATGCCTTCTAACTGTGAAGCGAAAGACTTTGGATAATGAGAAAGCCTTCAGACTATTAAAATTAATGACTCCATAAACCTCTAGCAGCTGCGATTAAAGTAGCAATATTTGCATTTTGTGAACCACATGTGCTGCCCAAAATAAAATAAGGGGAATACCCTTGAATCCTGCACGAGGAACTGGTCCCAGGAAACTTGAAGCTGCGGTCAGTAGGGTGAAAAGTGCCCATGCAGCTCGATTATGCTCTTGTGTACCCGACAAGGGGGGATAGCAAGCCCTTGAAACAATATTATTTCATATTGTATGTATTTTATAGTTTAGAAATGTGTTTATACCCACTGCCTCATTTCATTTTCACAACTATCTTGAGTGGTGTGCAGAGCAGGATTACTATTATCATTTTACAAAGAAACTGGGTGCAGAGAAAAGATGTGTAGTGGATAAGTAATGATGCTGCCAAACATCCCTCCATCCTTCTCCTAGTCCTCCTCTGGGGAACACGCTCCCGTTTTCAGTCCATGTACTTTAAGAAGATCTGACAACACCATTTATCACTCTCAGGATGGGGCACGTGAATAACAGTATTAGACTTTTGAGGTCCCACAAATTTCTTCAGGGATGGGCCTATAGACTTGGTTAGAGTTAACGAGATACGAGAAGACTTTTATTGTTTGGTGGAGAGGTGTGTCCACTTTCCTTCTTACCATCATGTGGTATCTGGAAATGAAGCAATCAGAGAGGAAAGTAGAACCACTGGAAGGAGAGAAAATTGGTCCAGGTGAAATGATTGACCTGCCCATCTTGGAGCAATGACATTTCCTTTCTTTGCTTAACATAACTTGTGCTGGATCTGTTGATACTTGCAACTGAGGAGTGATTCAGAATGCTCACAGTGTCCATTTCCCCAGAACTTCACTTTGCTCATGGGCAACATAGGTCTCTAGCCCCCATGTGACATCACCTTTCTGCATTCATATGTGTTGTCAATTGGCAACTTCTCTCCATATCTGGGAGAAAGAAGTGAGAGGGACGAAATACAGCCAACTCTCTTTTTGCTGTCTAAAAATTTCTGGCTACTGACTAGCCAGTGGATTGCATATCCTTGGCTCAAGTGCACCCTCCCTTCCTGACCCAACCCACAGTGGCCAGAGAGGGTAGGGGTGGGGAAAGGCCAATGGGTGATAAGGCACAGGACATGGTCACTCAAGTAGCAGAGGCTTAGAAAAGGCAGCTCCCTTAGAAAGAGGCTATAAGCCCAGGAAACCTTTCTATAGGTATTCTACTTCTCAGTGGAGTCTCAGAGATCCACAAATTCTTGGGCATCCTATGATAATGTTATAATTTTCCTTTGACTTTTATAACCATTCAAACACTTTTAATACTTGGGTCACCTGCATTACTATTTATGAGATTTAAGTGCCTGTATTTGTTGTGTTTATAAGCAAATTGGCATTGGCCTCAAGTAATACTATTTAGCTGTCGTGGGTAATGAAAAAAAAAAAAGAAGTCTTAATGAATAAGTGATGTGTTCACAGCAAGTGAAAGGCAAATGACATCACAGAACTTCATGGAACAAAAGTTTTGCAACAATGCAAATAGAAAACCTGTGATGGGAGATCTGAGGCTCAAGTAAGTACAGACAAATCAAACTCCAAAGGACCTTGTCAGAGCAGGTGTAAGCAGTGAATTCCTTTCAGCCAAACAGGACTATCCTTCATATGTAATTAAATTTGTCCACTTAAATTGTAGTTACTTTGTCATTTTATTTGCATTTAGTTTATAACTTTATTTTTGTCATTTTAGTTGTATACAAGCTATAAAATGAACAACGTATTCCTATGTTTATGTTTGTGTACATGTAGATAACATTATACTAAAAGAAACATGTCAACACTGGGAACCATAAGAAATGTTTTTTCCTTTGAAGGGCTTGGTCAGCATCTCAAGCTTGAAAATCATCGTGGTAGTGTCTGTTCCAGAACTGCCTGCCTACTCCTGGCTCTCTCCTTGTGGTCGTAGCCCTACAATACCCTTGCAATGGTTCTTCCTGCCTCTGGTCCCTCCACTTCTTAATCTACCCATCATACAGCTAATCTTCCTTACACACTTTCTTCATGTCAGTCCTAGACACAAGAACTTCCAATAGCTTCCACATGGCTACATCTCTCCTCAGCATGCAAGTCCTGAGCCTGGCCTATCATACCTGCTTTGCCTTCCTCACTCACAGTCTGTACTCCAGTCATTTGAATTTCCTTATTGGGTCTCATTTTCTTCTGTCTTTGCTGGTGCTCCTGACCCGCCTTTCCATTGTTATTTTTCTCTACAAATTCTTCCCAACTACTCCAAGTCCTATTTTCATTGCCAAGTCCTCTATGAAAACCCAGCCAATGGTTGCAGCCCACAGCGATCCCAACTCCATTCCTACTATTCATAACACCTATTGAAATTTGTCTATATTTCCATACTTGATAGTTTTCAAATTGTGTGCTGTCTGCTAATGTTATCTAATTGTTTCCACGGAAAGCTCTGCCCAAAATATTCTCAGGATTTCTCTTGGGTATTTTAACCATGAGCAAGGTAAGTGGTGATGCATTACCTTCAATTTCATTGTCCAGATGGAGAGAGTTCCTAAAGGTGTAGGTAACCAAGAATGAGAATAACATGTTTTATAGAGTTTACTAAAATGTCATAACCATTAAAAAGGAAATAAATGTTCTTGAGAAACAAATGTTAAATAAAATAAACACATGAGGCACACTTTTTATTTCTATTTGGTCTTAACTGTTATCAATCTCTGCTTAAAAATTTTTCAAAATTTTTAGGTTTTGAGTCAAAAGTTCTTCCTTGGGCATAATTCTATCTGGTATCTTAAGGTTCTAACCATGTATGTTGCTAGACCAAGTCCCTTCCTCCCTCCCTCCCTTTCTCTTTTCTTTCTTTTCTTTCTTTCTTTCCTTTCTTTCTTTCTTTCATCCTTCCTTCCTTTCTCCCTTCCTCCTTCCCTCCCTTCCTCCCTTCCTTCCTTCCTCCCTCCCTCCCTTCCCTCCCTCCCTCCCTTCCTTCCCTCCTTCCTTCCTTCCTTTCTTCCCTTCTTCCTTATTCATTATTTAAAGGGACATATATACACACACACACACACATGTGTGTGTATATGAATGTTTCTTCTGAGCATATTAAAAATTAATGAGGAGGAATGCTGAAAGGAGATTCCAGCCTGGAAAAGTATGGCTTCCTCACAGGCAGCCAGAGCCTACTATGTCATGGATTATAGCAAGTGAATTAATCCATTTAAAGAACATTTGTTTAGCAGTTGCCTTTTAATTCCTTTGGGACTACTAATATAAATATGCAGAAAAAAAATTTTTTTTCTTTATAACCCAAAGGGCACATACCATACCTGCTGTTTAGGATTCTGCTCTAATCACGTAACAATATACCTTAGAGCTACAATAAAGTTCTACTTCATTCTTTCTTTATGGTGTCATGCTTTTCTACTATACAGATGTTCCATAAATTTTTAATAGTTTTCTACTAATGAACAACAAAGGTTTTTTTTTTTTTCAGTTTCTTGCTACTACAAAAAAAACTATTATAATAAATGATCATGTACGTACATCTTTGCTGTCCAAAGGAAGGGCATTTAGAAGTTTGGTAGATTTTGCCAAATTGTTGTTCAAAGAAGCTGCACCGAACTGTACTCTCACACACATAGCATATGAAGATGAATCTCTGCTATATTGCCATTCTTTTCAATATCTGTTAACCTTATGAGTGAGAAAATGGCATTTCAATGTTTTCATTTACATTTCTTTAATTATGAATGAGGTTGAACATATTCATAAATTTAGAAGTCATTTTATTTATTTACTGTGGATTTCCTGTTCATATCATTTAACCAGTTTCATTGTTTTTCTTCCAAACTTGTTATAGCTCTTTAACAGAAAAAAATAGCATATCATCTTTCTTATGTATTGCAATTTATTTTTCTGCCTAGCAGGCATTTATATGGGTAAATGAATTACACATTTTATAGCTGCTAGGTTTTTGTGTCTTGCTTTGAAAGAATTTCCTCACTCCAAGCAAGATTTTTTAAATATATATCAATATTTTCTTTTAGTACTTTTATGATTTCATTTCTGTATTTAAATTTTGTATTCTCATAGAATTTAAAAGGGTAAGAATTGAACTTTATGCCTCCCCAAACTGTTCGCTGAATAATCCTTCTTTTTCTATTGATTTTAAATACTCCCTTGATTGTATATTTAGTTCCCTATGTGTTTGGGTATATTACTGACTGGTTTGCTGTTTAACATGGCACTATTACTAATAAAAGCATTATAGAAGACATCAAAGTGAACATGCAAGGTATTTAGTATTTTCTCAAGCCCCATAAAAGTAAAAAGGCAAACAAATTTAAAATGTAATTTTTCTCTTTATATTTTTCTTCTTGGTTGTGATTATTCTCATACTCATCCAGCGCTTCACTGTTTCACATCTATTTTCTCATTTCATCCTAGGTCTGTAGAAAAGGTGTTATTACTTCTCCATTTTACAGAGGAGGAAACTGAGGCTCAGAGAAGCCATGTGGTTTGTTTCAGGGTAACCTGCTGCTAAGTGGCAGAGTGGGATGGGAGTGAAAGTGAGGTTTTCTGACCTCAGGTCTCCTACGGAATCCCAAAATTCCTTTGAGAAAGCAGACATCATATAAATAACTGGTGAATGAGGACCATCCCCCCATTCCCAATCTGTTCCTCTTTATACTATATCTGGCTTCTGTTAAAGTGAGTTCCCCCATTAAGCATAATTTTTTTCAGCTGAGAAAAAATTAAAATCTTAAGTGGTCACAATCAATATTTGACAAATAGTTGCTAAATGTATTAGTCACTCAGTCCACCCCTCACTTTTGATAGTAAAACTGTATCCTCAGTGGAAACTCATCAGTTAGGAGTTATCTTCCAAAGAAGAGGTCCTTGGGGTACTAAAAACAAAAGTCTCCAAGTATCAATACTTAAACGTTGTTGCAGAAGAATTTAGACTATTTTGGTCCTTAGAAGAATCCTCTGCCTCTCATTCTCACTCCATGAAATACTTGAACTTGATTGGAGACTTTCTACTTTCCCTACAGCTGGAATCCCCTCCAAATCAAAATCAATCATATAATCAAATTATTTGTTATTAGTTTTCAACAGTCATGTCTCACAGTAAAAGCCAAAGTAACCCACCAAATCCTGGGGGGCCTCCTTAGGCAACACTCTGTCCACAGCCAGGTTTCCATGTAGAGAAATGGGACTGATTTTCTTGACAAGTGGATTTGTGGGATTTCAATATAAAGGATTATCCAATTCAACTTTTAGCCCATGTCTTTCCATACATTTCAAGGAGTTACCCAAAGAATTACAAACCCAAAATGTTGAAAACTTTCTGGTGAGCAGAACATCAACAAATGTATAATATGTCCTGTTTATCACAAGAAGTCATCAAGGAGACCCCAGGACTGCAGGAGCTGTTGCTCAGAGCATACATTTATTCACTCACTCCCTCACCTACTCATTCAGATAAATCATGAACAAAAATGAATACGGTCTTTGTCTTTATGGAGTCAACATGCTGATGGAGATTTAGGCCTTCTGTTTTACTATTTATTTTCTATTTGCTTCATTCATTTTTTGTTCTTCTGTTTTTCCCTTCCTGATTTTCTTAGGGATAATTTAATATTTCTCTTTTTTTAGAATTCCATTTTACCTATTGGCTTCTTAGCTATATGCCTTTGCATTATTATTATTTTATTTTCATTATTCAAGTGGTAGCTCTAGGGGGTTGTAACATATATTTTTAACATTTCAGTCTGCTTAGAGTTAATATTGTGTTACTTTATGTTAAATGAGAGAAACTTGTAACCATATACATTTATTTACCCACCCCTAACATTGTCCTTTATGCTATAGTTATTATAGTTTTTACATACATAAATGTTATCAACTCCACAATTCAAAGTTACAATATTTGCTTTAAATAGTCATATGTATTTTAAGGAAGTTAAGAAGAAAAATGATTTTCTAAAAAAATATTTACCCACATGTTTATCATTTCTGATACTTTCTTTTCTTACTGGAAGAACCATGTTTCAGTCTGGTATGATTTCCCTTTAGCCTGGAAAACATCTTTTGGTTTTCCTTGAAGTGTAGGTCTGCTGGTGATAAATTCTCTAGTTTTCTTCTATCTGAAAACATCTTTATTTCACCTTAATTCTTGCAGGATGTTTTTAGTGATGTAGAATTCCAAGTTGAGAAGTTTGTTTGTCTGTTTCCCCCACTCCCCTCCCCTTGCTTTCAGCACTTTCAGATGTAGTTCCACTCTCTTCTGGAATCCATCACTACCAATGAGAAGTCAGAGATGATATGTAGTGTTATTCTGTTATGGAATGTGCCACTTTTCTCAGGCAGATTTCAAGATTTTATCTCTTGTTTTCAGCAGTTTGACTATGATGTACCTAGATATGGCCTTATTTGTATTTATTCTATTTGGGATTACTGTTCTTCTGGAATCTGTAAATTTATCTGTACATTTATTTCTTCAAAGATTTTTTCTGTTCTATTCTCTCAATCCTTTCCTTCTGGGATTCCACTTATATAGTCATCTTTTTGATATGATCCCTAAAAGTTGCAAAGGTTGTATTAAATTATTTTTAGTCTTTTTCTCTTTTCTTCAGATTGAATTATTTCTACTGCTCTCTCTTCAAGTTCACTGACTCTTCCTTCTGTCATCTCTCATCACTGTTAAGTCAATTCAGTAAATGTTTTATTTCAGATACTGCATTTTTCTGCTCTAGAATTTTCAGTTTTTATAGTATTTTTCTTTTTTGAGATTTCTTATTTGTCTATGAATTACAATAATTACTTAACTTTACATCTCTGAGCATGGTTATAATAGCTGCTTTAAAATTTTGTCTGCCAAGTCCAACATTTGGGTTATTTCAAAGTCAGTCTCCTTTGATTGCCTTTTCTCTCAAGTAGGAGTCAACAGTTTCCTGCTCTTTGTATGTTAGTCATTTTGATTGTATCTAGGACACTGTGAATGATACATTGTAATGAGGAGCCACTGAAGTGCTTTAAGGAAAGAGAAAATGATCATATTTTTGTCTCAGAAGTATTCTGGCCGTTGCACGGAGAATGGAATTAATGTGGGTGAAACAGCTGGGAGACTGCTGCAGTAGTCCAGGTGAGATGTATTATTAACATTTACCAGAAAGATGGCAGTGCAAAGTTGAAATTAGGTAGAACAGGTTGGAATGAGAGACCTGGAAGGGATTTAGATATCAGCTGCCTACGAGGCCATATTTTCCTAAACGACTCACTAGTACCTTTTACCCAAAAGGCCAAACAGAATACCATTCACCAACTTCCAATGAAAGAAATCTCAGTAATTCCTGAGGCTTCGTTCCTGCTTCACTCTCCACAACCAGCGAGCTCCCAGGTCCCAGCAATTCTTTTTTTTTTTTTAATTTCCTCTCTTCATCTACCTCCACTGATTTCAGAGCCTTATCCTTCTTCTCCCAAATGAGCGAAATAGTCTCCTGACACATTGTCCTACTTCCAGTCTCAATCAATCTTTTCTTATTTGTCCCCTACCCTGCTTTGTCCTCTACCCATCTTTTCCACAGACCCAATCTAATTATGTTATTTCTGTTTAACAACTTTTCAGGGCCCCTGTTTGGACAAGAGAAAGTCCAAATGCCATAGCATGGCATATAATTCTCATGGCATATGATTCTTTCCTTTGGTTTTTTCAACAAATGTTTTTGTTCACATCCTATTTGCTGGAAAAAAAAAACAAAACAAAACAAAAAAGGAAGGAGTGGTGACTGAGATCTCTGTCCTCCCCTTGCCAATAGTCTAATGAGGGAGACGAGACCAGTTACAATTTCATCTTCCTCTACTTCCTCTATTGCCATCACTGCCCTCCCTAAATTTTCCCCAGCACACAAAACGTTTTGCCATAATTAACCACTTTATTTCACTCCTTGATACCTCTGAGCCTTTGTACATGCTGTTTACCCTTCTTTCCTTTCCTCTTTCCTTCCCTGTTAAGAAGACCTAAATTGAATACCACTTTTTCTAACTCCCCACACTCTTGGTACATTCATTTTTCCCCACCTACTTATTCAAATCTCTGTTAAGAGTCTACTGCTTGGGGAGCAGAGACTTTTATAACAGTCCATATAACTTCACATTTCCTCTCCTGTCTCTTGCAGTAAACTATAAAATCTTTGGGCACAGGGAGCTGGTCTAAATCATCTTTTGTTCTGTCATCTAGCACATTGCCCAGCCCCCAGTCAGCAGTCAATTTTTTATTGACTCTTTTACATCCTTCTCATTTTACAACTGGGGAAATAAAAGTCCAGAGACGGGAAGTGACAGGTCTTGCAAAAGGACTTGTACTTGCTTTAAGATCACTGCTTCCAAGTAGGGGTTTGTCAATATTTCTCTGGGCAACATACTGGAAGGTTTCATGGAGGTGGCCGGACTTAAGCTGCGCTGACAAGTCTGAGTAGGATTTGAGACTGTTGCTGTACAAGTGGAAGCTGGGAGAAGTTGGGTTAGGGTTGTGGAATTTGATCAGTAGCTTAATGGCCTCTACAAGCTGAATCTATGAACACAGATTGCTAGCTAGAAAGCAGAGGGGCTGTATTGAAAAAAGAAATAATCTGCAAGGAAAAAAAATGGATTCTATTCATAGTGTACACCTCACTGTGTGGCCCTGGACAAGTCCTGACTCCTTTCTGGGCACTAACTTCTAATAATAAAATAAACAACAACAACAACAACCACTTATAATTATTAAAACTTTACTATGTTCCAGGCACTATTCTAAAACCTTTATGTTTTGCTGATGAGGATATCTACTTTCAAAGAGTTGAAATAACTTGGCCAAGGTTATCCTAACTAATAAGTGGTGGAGCTAGGATTTTTGCTCCAGATTGTTGGACAAGATAATCTAAATTGCAACTTAACTATAAAGACTTTAAAGAAGTTTCTGCCACAACAAACTTTGGCCATCCTAGAGCTGATTACAAGAGTTCCTTTCTTGTAAGGTGACCTATTTGCCTAGCTCCCTCCCAGCTAGAGAAAACTTCTCACCTGGAAACCTGGGGATTATCTCTGGTTTGTACACACACAAAAGACATGAATCATTTGAAATTCTAGCTATGCCCTGAATTAGCTATGAAAGAAAATCATTATTTGTATAAATAGTTTCAGCACACAGAAGTCTTAACCTGTGTGGTCTTATATTTCACTGCTATTTTCCATCTTTAAATATTATTAATCATTTCAGCAATTTAGCAAAGCATTTTCACATATGCTACATTATTCAGTCAACACAACTGCCTGTTTTCCAGATGAGGACACAGAGACTATGCCAGTGATTTTCCTAAAAGCATACAGACAATAAGTGTTTCAACTCCAAATGCCCTTCTTTACTATTTCCCACCTCTAGAACATGGGTTAGCCAGAAATACAGGTAAGTTTATTTGTATTTACTGAAAGTACCTGAAATGTACTGAATTTACTGAAATGTAAATTACTGGATCACCAAGTAAAAAGGATCCTAACCTTCTTCGGCTGCTTTTAAACACATTAGAAGCTCAGAGTTGAAAGGATTCTTAGAGGGTCATCAGACCCACTATTCCTCTTCTCTCTTCACCACTTCCACCCTACAATTTTTGAAACACTCCTATTAGGTGGTGGCCTAGCCTCCCAAGGTATCCTTTTTTATCTCTGAGAAGCTTTGAAAGTTATTAACCTTCTTTATTGAACAAAATGTGTCCCCTGACATTACCACCCATTGGTCCTCAGTCAGCCTTTTGCTATCTCCCTCTAGAAACCCCTCAGATAATTGATTCCAGAGCTCATCAACTTTGATTCTTTTCATTTCCTCTGTGGACTTGTCTGGGTCTCAGTTTTCTCATCTATAAAATCAATAGATGGACTGGTCTTGTCAGATCTCCATAAAGCTTTCCTTCTATGACCCTATGATATTTTAAATGTCCAAATAACTGTACCCCAAAACAGAAAAGTTTGCTCGCTGCCAGGAACTCTAAAAGGAAAGTGTTTCCTAATGTTTTGCCCATTGTGCCTTTTCCTTCCTTCCATTCTGTTTGTGTTTTTCTGGAGATGGAGAAGATAATCCAGAGAAGGTGGGGTAGGCGCCTGCCTCATTGTTGATGTTGCAGTGCACTCAAGCTGAGAAGAGATTTGAAGTAGTTAGGGATGCTGAAATCCCAGAGCAGCCCCACCCCTTCCCACCTTGGCTTCCAGAGTCATTTCCAAATTACAGGGAGGTTTCCAGATTAAAATCCCGATTGATTGGCATTCACCCAGGGTCCCACACAGCCTCCTCTCTGGCACCTTCTCGTAGATTCCTCATACACCCAAGTGCATTTTGTGACCTCTACCCCAAAATCTCCTCTGATAAAAGAATGAAGCCTTTCTGTAATATTTCTGAAAATACAGAGAAGGCCAAATATTTAGAAAATCTGATTAGATCACATACTGATTAAGGTGTGAAATAATAACAATAAAAGTAATAACGAATAGTTATTTACTGAATAGTAAATATGTTCCAGACACTAGATTAAGAACTGTATGTGCTTTATGTTATTTAATTTTCACAATAACAGAATGAAGTCAGTATTATTTTCATCACTATTTTATAGATGATGAAACAAAACTTTAAAAGAATGTGTATATCACCTGCCCAGTGTCATACAACTGACAAATGGTAGAGCCCAGAATTCCAGCTCGAGTTTATATAACTGATGTCTGAACATTTCACGCTACACAAAAATGCCTTATTTTTAAACGATGTTTTAAAAATTTTGCACCTATGCATCACTTCTTCCACGAAGCTTCCAGGATGTTCCCCAAATCTAATTTAGAGCTCTCCACTGTTTCACTGTATCTGTGCATCCTTTTACGCTGATGCTTAGCACACTGTTTAAAATCTTTCATTTGTCTTTCTTCTCCTCTAGACAGTAAACTACTTGAAGGGAATAACTCTCTCTGTGTTTGTATTCCTTGCTCCTAATACATCTTTCTTCACACAGACAGGATTTTACGGCACTCTTGCTCTACAGGATTGTCAGTAGCTCTTGGTTTTACAGCCAAAATCAAAAGTTGTTGGATTAGGGAAGACAAATCCCACCAGCCCTTTCTAGGCATGTAGGGGATACTTCTGAGTGTTTCCAGAAGGGATGGAAGCTCAGGCTTTGCATTAAAGAGAAGGAAAGCTCCAACTGAGAGATAGCTTGTCTGAGATTAAGTAATACTGTAGCGGTTCAGAAGTTTTTACAGATAACTTTCTGGAATACTGACTGCTAAATGTCTGTGGATCATAGACCCTAAGCCATGTGTTCCTGAGAGAAGCAGGGAGGGTCTCTGTAGCTGAGCCTGGCTCAGTGCAGAGAAAGGGTATGACAGCCACCTCCGAACCCATCCGGAGGACCAGTAATGGCCAGCAGCACGGAGCAGCCACAGCAGGAGTCATAATGGTGGGCGCCTGCACTGTTATTAGGACCCAGCCTTCCTCACTTCCCATAGGCTTTAACCTCCTAAGAGTCTTACACTACCCTAAGGAAGGCAAATCCCTCAAGCATGACAGATTTCACTTACTATCAATCTTCATACTTGGCAACTGAGACATTTATTACACTAAAATCATGGAGCAAACCCAGACCTATTCCAATTACACATGTACATCAGCGTATGTGCATAAAAAGTTCTGGGAGAACATGCAAGAAACTGCTGAAGTCAGTTGCCTCAAGGCAGTGAGACTGAGGATCTAGAGACAGGAGGAGTTACGTTTTTCATTGGAAATGTTTTTGTATTGCCTAAATATATCATGTGCTTGTATCATTTGTTTAATAATATAAATAAGCTAATTTATATAATACATGTAATAAAGTACCTTTTTAAATACTTAGCTCAACTTCTAAATGATTGGAATTTAATCAATTATTTGCAGACACATAGCTTAAGCGTCAGCTGTGTTTTCTTTAGGATTCAAGGGAAAGAACTATGCGGCAGGTCTGTCAGAAACTTATTTACATGAGACACTAAAAAGTATTCTGAGAAGTGGTCCAGAAAAGGGTGGAGGGAGTGATTCAAAACAATAGTAGTAATAAGAGAAATAACTAACATTTAATGAAGGCAAAGTACTAAACTCTACACAATCGTCTCTTTTAAACAGCCCAGTCAAGCAGGTATCATTGTTTCCCCCATGGAAACTGATGCCTGAGAAGTTGGATAACTACCAAGTGGCAAAGCTAGGATTTTGTTCTAGGCCACCTGAAGCCAGAGTCCAAGCTCTGTACTTGTGTATGATGACTCTGTGTGAGCAGAATCTGGTATCATATGCGGATGCTCTTTCCACCCCGGCCCTCTTGGTAGCGTAACTGCCACCAGCAGGGACAGTAGCAACCAGACATCAACACGACAAGAGAAATGGCAGACCCCATTTGGCCAATTGGAGAGCCAGTCTCTGAATTACATGGGAGACACCTCTCGGGGACTCCTAAAACTGTACAGAAAAAATTGAGAGCAACTGATGTTTCCATAGAGAGGACACAGAGGCAGAGCCAGAGACACAATGTCTTGTGTTGTCATGACCCTATTTTTATCCCCTGTGGCCTATGAAATACAGCTTTATATATTGATATTTAAAAAGAAATGTGAAATATCAAAGAAGTCCTGAGATTAAGATTATCTTAATCTCACAAAGCCATGTTACCTGAGTTTTAACTGTGAAGGAAGAACCCTGATGTTCTGCAGACGTCTTCAGTCTACTGGTGCTGGCGACACCTAGAATCAAAAGAAGTGCGATTAGGAGAGAAAAGCCAACACTACAATGCTCTGCTATTTCTCCTCCTTGACAGTGGACTGGAAAGTTAGCTTGCTGTTTCCTGAGACTTTGCACACAGTGATGTAAATCACTGCACTCTCATTCACTTTCAGATCTCCAGACAGCCCCACAGGGACTGAATACACTGAATTCAGTCAAACTGAGCTGGAGGGAGAAAGGAACTTGAAGTTCATTTTGTGATGCAGTTTTAGTTCTTGTTTTTGTTATCTTTATAATCCTCTTTTTGTCCCCCAAATGAGATCTTATGCGAAACCCTACCATATAAAAGTATAACTGCTCCATGTGAAATAGGGGCTCCTGAGCAATGCCTGCTCATGTTCCTTAATGCCCAGCCCTGTATCCACTGCTTGGAGTGCTTTGAGTTGGCTCCAAGTAAAGGGGCCGTATGATATATTGCCAAACCGGGACACTTTTGAGCATGAAAAGAGACTCCATTAATAACTATGCTGTGACAACCGATGTAAACTGAGACTGCCCTGGGCAAATCAGGAAGTATGGAACCCTAGTTTTAAGGAATATAGTCTCAAAACTGTTGGCTCAGTCCAACCTCTGCATGTAAGAGATGAGGATTCTAGCTCCCTGACTTGCTCCACCAGGGGAAATTACCCCCTGATGAGAACCAGGAAACTACAAAGCAGGCAATCCATCCACTCTGTCTAACCTACTTCAAAATAAACCAACTGGGAAATAATTGAATTTTTTAAAAATAAAAACAGTTAATGTTGGGCATGCCAAACCTCTGTGATCTCAGTGCTTCCTTTGTGCTTTTTGCCAAAACCGTACCTCCTGTGCTACTCGTTACTTCACATTGTTCTTCAAATCAACACACCTCTTATACTCAGATATCTACTTTAGCTTCACCCAAAGCAATAAGATTTGTGATATCATGGGGCTTTTGTGCTGGTCATATTTTTTCTAATACTCATTAAAACACACAAACAACTATTAAGATGTTTATGTGCCTCTAAAATTATCCATATTCCACCACTAGTTTGCCTACTGTACTTTGCAAAGCACTTATATTTAGTAAACAGAACTTTCTGAATTTTAATAATTAGTTATTTTATACTTGTTGGTTCCTACAATTCTGGTCTATACTAGAATCAAGTATAAGATGACATCTGATTTAGCACAGCTTGAATGCTTTTTTTAATTTTAAATTTAACATAGTAATATGCAATCTTGTTCTGTAAAAAGCACTGTGATTTCTAGGAACTTCATTGCTTACACAAGATGGTCACTTTGCTCCGTTCAATTCAGCCTTCCTAATATGAGACTTTGGTTCAATTTTAATATATTTGTTTATAGATGCATTTGTGTACAGTTTGGTCATGCAAAAGATTCCTACCAGTTATTTTTAAAAAGGCACATCTCATGTGTCAGCAATAAAGCCAGTGACATTAAATGATTCTACAAATATTTATTGAGCACCTGCCATATGCCAAGTCCTATCCAAACTGGGGAAAATGAACAGCATACAGTTATGGCCTCAGGTTCCTTCGTGTTAGTGGGGGAGACAGGCAAGTAAACAGGCATTCATACTAAAAGATGCTATGCACTATACTCATGAAGGGTTTGGACATCCTCCTCTTGCTGATCAGCTTAGGAGGAATGAAGTTCTATGCTTGGAGCAGGTATAAAGATTATACTCAAGAAATCAAATGGCCAGGAATGGATTTTTTTTTTTTTTTTTTTTTTTGGCCGCACTGTGCAGCATGTGGGATCTTAGTTCCCCGACCAGGGATCAAACACATACCCCCTGCAGTGGAAGCTTGGAGTCTTAACCACTGGACCGCCAGGGAATTCCTTATTTTTCTAACAGAATTTAATTTTCTTTCTAAATGCTCCTCCCCTCCAAAAAACTTTTTTCAGAAATTTAGTTAATTTTTTTTTTTTTAACTTAGGACTTTTTTTTACCACCAAGGTATAAGCTGAAGCAATGCATATTTCAATTTCCGTATCAGGACTGTTCTACCCCACTCAGGGTTCTCCACTCCCCTTCTGTCCTGCAGTGGCATCTGGGGGAAAGGGGGGTAGCTCCCAAGCATGGTTTCTTTGGGTTAGGGAGTGAGGAATATCAAAACTGGAGGCTGGAATCCAGAACCTAACTGACCTTCTTAGCCCCAGACTCTGGGCACCCTCCACTGGTATCAGCTGGATATGATTCCCCAAACTGGATTTGAGGGCATGGCACTGGCCTCCACTATTGATGTCCATTGACTATGGACTCTGATCCTAAGATGTCTGCAGTCTAGGACCTTCTCAGCCCAACCACAGTCCCTCTGGTCTGTCAAAACACTCAGCTCTTTCACACTTCTCTCTGGGGCCCCAGGAAACTCTCACCAAGCTGAAGTGATCAGGGTTCCTCCCGCACCCACCCCACTCACCCAGGCATCTCCCTTTGGCATTGCTTCTCTACACTGTCCTGCCGCATGGACATAAGTGCTATGCACCTTGCCAAATATGAAGTTACATCCTTCCCATGCCACTTCCTAGCATCTATTACCTGGTATCTCCTAAACCTTTTGGGGTATTTCCACATGCCTCCCACCCCTGCCCTCGCATGGCAGGAGTTGCTCTTATTTCTTATTTCCATCCTTCTAATCCATGGTCGATAAATAATCTTTGCTGTGACTTTCCTGGCTTGGCTCTTTACATGTAAAACCCAGATTCAAGAAATATTTTTTCCCTCTCATGTTTTTTTTTTTCTTTTTGCAAATCAACAGTGTTTTCCTATCAGATTATGTATTATTTAACCATGGGCTACAAAAACTGTAGAAACTGTTAGGGGTAACTTGAGATAAAAAAAAACAACAACTGGCTTAGTACTTTTAAAAATATTTTTCCCACAAGACATTCAAAATTATCAAAGTAGTTTTTGTCAGAGATCTGACTCATTCAAACCATCCTCCAGACACTCTACATTTGATAAATTAAGGGAAAATGCAGAGTTAAGAAAATTAATATTTGTTGAATGTCAACAATACTTAGGCACTGTGCTAGCTAGGTATTTTACATTCTTTACTTTCTTTAAATCTTCATAATATGCCCTGAGTGTAGAAATCATTCCCAGTTTACAGAGGAAGAAAAAAAGTCTCAGAAGAGATTATTTAACTTTCCCAAGTGATCTAGCTATAAGTAATAAAGCCAAGATTCACACTCGATGCACCTGGTCCCAAAATTCATTTGCTTTCTCCCTTTCCACAGTAAGAAAAATATTGTCAGCCTAATGACATAGGTTAAATTTCATGTCCTGCATGTATTATTTACAGCATAAGATGCCCCTTGCAATAATCAATGGACACAATTTATTTATGATTGTTTTTCCAGATTTGGAAGTAAGCATAACGTATTAACCTCAAATATTAGTGGTGGTTGACAGCTGTACCTTTGCTTTTCAGACCTACTTTTGGTCCTACTCTTGACTGGTTTGATGCAGAATCCTTGGTTACCAACAAAGAACCAATGATAACATTATTGGGAAAATTAAACCTGCTGTTTGGCAATCTGCTTTTCAAGTGCTTTTTCCAGAACAGCATTACAGTGAAGAGAAGGCACTGTCTGTACACGTAAACATGGATTTCCTGAGTGGCCCCAACTCAGAGGAGAGGCTGTAAATGCTATTGAGAGCAGACCTCTTCACTGAGTATGAGGAGCCCTTGGCTGGCCTGCAGAGAGCATCATAACTGACATCCTGGCACTGGAGCCATGAGAGTCGCCAGGGGTGAGGGCTGTGCAAGTAAATAAAACTTTCTCACCATGATAATCCTCTCCAGCCCTGCAGGGAAGCCTGTGACACAGATACCCCCAACAAAGGTAACAGCATCACTGGAGTATTTCCTAAAGGCTCAGGAGCTGAGAATCCCCAGGCCACAGATAAAATAACCACTCCATAATTAATGATGTATAACTCATCCATTTCTAGAAAGAACGTGGGTGGCCAATGACAATATAGGTAAAGAGACAGGATTATATACAATGTTTTCTTCATGTATGGGTGCAATCCAAAATTTAAATTGACTCATTTCATAAAATATACTTTTTAATAATATAAGTGATACATCATATATGTATATACAGAGACATAGATATAGATGTGGATATAGATAGAGATTCGTACTTGCATGTGCATGTGTTTGTGTGGTTATGGGAGTTAGTATAGTTTAGAGAAGAACACGAAAGAGGACTAAGATTTAAATTATAATCCTGGCTTTTCTAACAACACACTGCAAGTCACTGAACTTTTCTGGGCCTAAGTTTCTTCAGCTTTAAAGCAAAAAGTTAGACTTCTTTTAGTATCAGTTGGTACATATTAAGCATAAGATATGCCACATGCTCTCATGACAAGCTACTTCATTCAGTTCCCCCAGAAAATTAGGTAAGATTGGCCTTTCATATGTTCCCAATGCACTTTCCTTCATAACACTTGTTGCAGGTGAAATAAAATAATACTTTCCATAATTTTATCGGTTAATATTGTTTCTTTGAATGCACTTTAAGCTCCAAGAGGGAAGGGACCATGCCCTCTTGTTCCTCATTGTACGCCTATACCTGGTGCAGTATTGGCCCATGTTTTGGGGGGGGATGAATTAACAGATAATAAAAGACAACCTATGAGGAAGATATTAGTTCTGAGATTCTGAAAAAATGGCACCTTAACACATTAACTCTGATTCTCAAGGCTCTCACCATTCTTATAAGACATCTGTGACCTCAACGGTCTAATCCAAAAGGCTTCCCAACTCAAATGGCCCCCTCAGCAGTTTCCACCACCAACCATTCCCCTCTTGACCTCAGTGATAAAGCTCCTTCACAGTCTTCCATCTGTGTCCCCAACCACTTCTCTGTTTCCTTCCTCAACTCTTCCCTCAGGCTTGCTCTACTTATGGTATTTCCTAAGATTCACCATCTCACCTTTTTGCCCTTCTCAACCTAGGCATCCCAGGATGTGAGCATACTGTAATAAATATATCTGATTCATCCCAGTATATACAAGATATGCACCAAAGAGGAGTTCAGATGTTTCGGGGGGTAAATATTTGTCGAATGAGTGAACCTATAAATTGCCATGATTTTAACCATCATCCCTCAGTGTTCCCATACATTGCCAGCTCTCTGCCTTTTCCTATACTCCAGGTTAGTCTTTATTCATTTCCTTGGGCTGTCATAACAAGTTACCACAAACTGGGTGGCTTAAAGTAACAGAACTTTATTCTCTCACAGTTCAGGAGGACAGAAGTCTAAAATATCAAGGTGTTGGCAGGGTTGATTTCTTCTGGGGTCTAAGGGCAGTGTTTCACACCTCTTTCCTAGCTGCTGGTGATTGTCAGCAATCTTTGGTGTCCCATGACTTATAGATGCATCACTCCAAGTTCTCCCTCCATCTTCACATCACTTTCTTCTCTGTGTCTCTGTGTCTCCTTTTCTGTCTCTTATAAGGAAACTCTCATTGGATTTTGGGCTTACCTTAATCCAGTACGATCTCATTTCAACCCTCACCTTAATTACACTTTAAAAGATCTTTATTCCAAATAAGGTCATATTCTGAGGTTGCAGGTGGACATGAATTTGGGGGAGACACTATTCAACCCACCACAGCCTATCCTCTGGCCCCTCAAAATTCATGTGCATCACACATGCAAGATACATTCATCCCACCCCAACATCACCTAAAGTCTTAATCAATTCCAGCATCAACTCTAAGTCTCAAATCTCATCCAAATATCATCAATTCAAAAAGTCCCAAATCTCATGATCTAAATTATTCAAATCAAGCCTGAATGAGATTCTGGGTTTCATCCATCCAGGGACAAAATTTCTATCTGTGGTCTTGGGAAACTAGAACATAGGTTATCTGCTTCCAAAATGCAGGGATGGGCATAGGATAGACATTCCCATTCCCACTGGGGGAAATGGGAAGGAATAAAGGGGTCTCTGGTCCCAGGCGAGTCTGAAACCCAAGGGGCAAATTCCATTGGGTTTCAAGGCCTGTAAAAAATCCTCTGTGGTTTGATGTTTGATTGATTTGACTACATAAAAATTTAAAATGTCCACACGGCAAAATAAACTATGAGCAAAATTAAAAGACAAATGACACATTGGGAAAAATGCAACTCATATGATCAACCACATGTTGTTTCCTTAACATATAAAGAGCCTCTGAAAAATGATCAAGAACAACACTCATTACAAAAGTGGGCAAAGAATAGATGAAATATTCACAGAAAAGGAAATTCAAGTGGCTCTTGATTATATGAAAAGATGACCCACGTTACTCATAATGAGAAAAATACACATTAAAACTTTGCCGAAATGAACAATGTGAGTTGTACAACTTATCTGGAGGGTAATCTAACAGACTCTAACAAAATGACAAATGGGTGTACTTTTGACCCAGCAACTGCACTTCTGGGAATTTATCCTACAAATCAATTAACAGACTTACAAAATGACAAAAAAACAAGGTTAATTACTGCAGCACTGGTCATGAGAGCAATATATTAGAAAATATATGAGTGAACATTAACAGGGAACTGCTTAAATAAATCATGGTATATTATGTAGCCACTAAAAAATAAACTCTTTATATAAAAATAAAAAATGTTCTCCAAGACGTATTGCTAAGTGAGGGGAACAAAGAAGTGTGCAGAACTCTGTGTATAGAGGGACTAAATAACATGCATATATTTGCACATACATGCATAATGTATCTCTGGAAGGCTGTCCAAGAAACCATTGACATTAGTTGCAGAGAACTGGTCGGCCAGGGGCCATGGTAAAAGGAGTGTTTTCACTCTAAAACTTTTTATACCTTCTGAATTTTGAGCACTGAGATTAGTTTATTTATCCTGATTAATTAATTTATTAATTATCTGAATTCATTAAAAAGTTATTAGAGACTAGTAGTTAAGCATGGCAAGTGGTGAATATGCTTTATCTCTATATCCTCCTGACACCTACTAAATAGATAGGACAAGATATTTTTTTAAAGTACTAAGTCAACAAGGACAAAAAGAAGAGAAGACAGTCTCCAACATGGGATGCCCACAAAATCTTGGAAGGAGGGGGCAGCTGTAGAACCAACCACCCAGGAACTGGGGTACCAGGATTTCTGGGAGTGAGAACAGAGCAGAACTAAGACACATGTAGATTACCTGAAAAACTAATGGCAGCATAAGTAGGTTATGCAGAAATACTGAAATAGATAATAGAGGTTACAGGTAGAAGAGTTGAAAGTGGTTGACTCTGGGAATTGGAGCTAAGATATGAATATGTAGGGCAGAGAATTTTTATTTTTCATTAAAAACTATATCTTGAATTTTTTAAATACATGCATGCATTACTACTTTACTTATTTCCTTACTTATTAAGGAAAAAGTGCCTTAAGAAGTTAGTGTTTGTATTATTCACAGTGTCATGCTAATATATTTGAATTTACAGTGACATGGTTGAGCCTTTACAAAACTAAAAATGACCAAAAGTGACCAGAAAGAAATAAAGAGGTGTAAACTTACTAAAAAACCAAGAGAAAATTGGAAAATTTTTTAAAGAACTGTTAATGTTATTACAAAAAGATAATTGGCGTTAAGGAAATTTTTCTTTCAAATTTTCGTTTAGGAAACTCCCTGTTCATAAATAACAAAATTGTTATAAGCAATTTGTTTTATTATGAGACTATTCTAAACTGAATCTGTGCAAATAGAATTCATCCATATAGTAAGAAAATTATTCTCATTCTCTGTGATTAAATATAGTTTATCCTATCATAACAAAACTGGAAAAATTCAAAGAAAACTACTAACACAGTAAAGGAAAGCAGAAACCATCAAAAAGAGTTTTGATAAAATTCTCTATAAACTTTGACAGAAATCAGACTGGTATTGGGAATAAAAGGAAAAATAAGATGTGTTTTCTGTCCTCCAGGAATTTAGTGTGATATTTTTATATTAAAAAAGGTAAAATGGATTATTATTTAACATGAGAAAGAACATTTGATAAAAATAATTAATATTAAAATCATCCATTCATTGAGCAAATAACTTTGGGATGGGATGATGTCTGTGGGTCAGACACTCTTGGGTAGTGAATTGGGCAACGATGAGTGAGACACTGACCCTGAATTCAATCATCATGATTATCATCACAGTCATTATAATAATAGCTGATATTTCTTGAGCGATCCTTATGTACTAAAGCTAAAAACCTTACATGACAATAGTGACCAGAGAGAATCTGTAGTCAGGGAAAGGAGCTTCAAAGTTAGGAATTCTGGAAGTGGGGCAGTTACAGGTGAGGACGGGCACCAGATGGTACATGGCAATGCAATGCACTGTGACAAGATGGAAACCACCCAAATGCATACTGACAAAATGAAAACTACCCAAATACCCCAAATTAGAGTAAGATAAAGTCTACCATGGCACATTAAGGCAATGAAATACTACGTAGCCATAAAAGAAAGAACTACAAGAGCCATAAAGATGCATATATAAAATAATGCCCAGTGGAAAAAATAAAACAATAGATTGCATAAACCCATGTAGAGCTGCATAAAATCTCTGTTTGCACCTTGATAATGACAGGAAGATATCAAAGACAAGGGGTTAACAGCTTAATAGTTTCAAAAGAGATTTTTGTTGTTTTTTTAATTCCCTCGTAGTATTATGCAAGCATGCACTTTTTTTAAAGAAGGAAAAATATCTTCGGTCACTCCCAAATTATCTCCTCTGCTGAATCAGAAGAGACCGGTCATAACTCTAAAGTTTCCAAAAGTAACTCGCTTTTCTTTCTTTACTCCTGGGCCCACAATTAGTTGTGCCTTATGCAAGTCTGAGGAAACATTTACAAATAAGACAGATCTAATAAACCTCTTTTCACCAAGTAAGTCTCAGTTCAGAAATGCCCAAAATTATCTGAAACAGTAAAGAACAATGAGCAGAGTTATTGCTTTATTTTACCTGGAATATCCATGGGGTCAATGAGTTTTTACAGCTAGAAGATAGTCTAAAATTTTAGTCTAGTGGATTTTAAATTCTGTCCCACATAGATGGCTTAGATATCATCTTTATGAGAACAGGGTGACAGAGTGGACAAGCAAACTCACTTCCTTTGTCTCTACCTGCCTCCTATACTTCCCTCTGGTGCTTCAAACAATTCAACAGAGCAGTTTTGTTAATATCTGCTTCATATTCTGGGATTTCCAAACCTGGCAGCGTATGAGAATCAAATAGGAAGATTTTAAAACATACAAGAGGGGCTTCCCTGGTGGCGCAGTGGTTGAGAGTCTGCCTGCCAATGCAGTGGTTGAGAGTCTGCCTGCCAATGCAGGGGACATGGGTTCGAGCCCTGATCTGGGAGGATCCCACATGCCCCGCAGCAACTAGGCCCGTGAGCCACAACTACAGAGCCTGCGCGTCTAGAGCCTGTGCTCCGCAACAAGAGAGGCCATGATAGTGAGAGACCCGCGCACCGCGATGAAGAGCGGCCCCCGCTTGCCGGAACTAGAGAAAGACCTCGCACAGAAACGAAGACCCAACACAGCCAAAAATAAAAATAAATAAATTAATTAATTATTATTTAAAAAAAAAGAGCGGCTGGTTTAAAAAAAAAAAAAAATACAAGAGTCCTGGAATGGACTCTTCACCCTGGACCTACTGAATCAGAACTTCTCATAACAGAGCCCAGCAATCAGTATCGTTTTAAAGTTCTTCATTTAATTCTGATGTGATCCAAATACAAAAAATCTCTCTACGGAGTACTGGAAAGAGAGGCATATAGCCTTTGCTGGAATGTTTCTAGTTATGGGGCTTCTTCCCCACAGAAAGCCTTTTTTTTTTGGCCATGCTGCACGGCTTGTGGGATCTTAGTTCCCTGACCAGGGATTGAACCTGGACCCTTGGCAGTGAAAGCATGGAGTCCTAACCACTGTACAGCCAGGGAATGCCCTAGAAAGCATTTTTAATTACTAAAAGAGAATTAACTTTCCACGGAGCTGAACTCACTCTCTTTTTGCCTTCTAATGCTATGCAGAGCCAATGAGCTCCCTCATTCCCAGGACAGGTAACGTGACAAAAGCTGGCTGCTCCCCACAGTAGTGCTGTCACCCTTTCCTCTGCTAACCAGTTTCATCCACTTTGCCATAATGGTCAACCACATTCAAAATCAGCCAATCATAATTCCTCAACGTCTGGCCAGAGTTGGTGACCCAAGCCAACCCAGTCTTCTCCAAGACTTTTTAAAACTAAAGCCAGAATTGAGACTCTTTTCTCTCTGAAGTCATAGGGCTAGGAAAGTATAAATCTAGGGCTACTGGTAGCCATGTCTTTGGCCTCATTGCAGTGGATGCTGTGATGGGCCACCAAATGTGCCACCAGATTCAGGATTGATACATTGCATTTACTCCCCCAAATGCCATGAGTTTTGCTTGCTGGAGGCTCACAGCTGAGTCTTTCCTCTGAGCTAAGGGAACTGCCTTGAGCATGATTATGCCCTCTCCAGGTGCAGACAGCCCACATCCAGCGACTGGCTAATATAGAGTAGAAACACCTGGCTCCTGTGCCTCCATCCAGGACAATTCTGAAGAGCTCTCCCAGCTCCAGACCCCCACGTGGTGGGTGGGCTAAGGCCGTTGTTGTGAGAGCAATGCAGCCCAACGTTTCCCTTGACCCCACCCCACTTCCTTCACTTCTCCACAGCTGATGTTCTGAATAACTCTCCAAACTGATCTCCATCTTAGAGTCTGTTTTCCCAGAAAACCCGGCCTATGTCACTGTGGAGGAATCCCAACTGTAGAAGGAGGAAATGGGGCTGAGCGGTGACAGCTGAGATGGGAGACACCCAGAGGGAACCCTAATAAAACTCTGGTTCCCCGGTTCTCTTCTCCCTGACTTTCCTATTGTGCACAATCACACGTGGTTCCAAATATCTCGCCATCCTGATCACGTGATGCTCAGACATGAGTATAATTGCCCATAAGTAGATCTGCTAGGTTAGAGTATGGAGAAATTTTACACTTATTGTATGTCTATTAATTTAGCCGAAGATTAGCTCAGCTTTTTAGCAGCCCAAAAATTTAGTTGGTTTATTAGAGCTTGTGTTTACCAAAGACTCCTACCTCACTTTCTGTCACGCCAGCAACCCCTCTCTGCATCCAAACATCGTTTACTCTTCTCAAAAAGCTGCCTCAGCTTTATGACTGGCAATATTTCTTATGCCTTCTAAACACATGCCCCAGACATGAGTCAAGATTTGAAAGGGGTTTCGGGGAAAGGGAGGTGGGGAGGTTGTGTTTTGAAGTTTATAATATGAAAGCAGTAAGTATTAGGAACACATTTTTTTCTAAAACTGCACATGCTGTTAATCCATCCTATGTTCAGTCCCCTTGAAAATTGTAGAGGACATCTCTTTTATGATGACTTGAAGTTCTTATAGTTCTTATTTGGAATCTTATTCAGATCTAATGTGTGTTGTGCATATAACAAAAGTCCCAGAGACATTCACTTTTCCAGTAATATAGCTATATTTGACAATTAGATACCCTGGTGATCAAGTCCCACTGACAAAATTGAAGTGGTGACAGATTTGGGACAAGTTTATTTTCTTTAATTTCTAATTATGAAATGTTTGGAGCTAAACGGGACTTTAGAGATCATCTAGTACCTGAATGGCTGACACCCCCTGACACTCTTGCCCCTAGAGCCAGTGGTGGACATTGCTAATTAAACCCAGCTCTGCACACAGAGTCCCAGTGCTATCACTTTCCTAGGGGGTCTTCTTCCCTGGAGCCCAAATCATGCCCCATAATTCTCAGCATGCCACATCAGAAAGCAACTACCAATTAATTGGTTCTGGCAAACTAGATGAACTTTATTTTCTTTACCTCTCCCCATCACCCTGCTCTCTTAAAGTAGTGAAATCATTGACCCAAATTTATATAATGGTTAATAACTGAGCTTAAACTCCTGGTTCCCAATTCAATGTTCTCTCCATTTTCCCCTTTCTGAAAATTCTCCAATCTTTTCAACTACTATAAGCCTGCAAACTGGTCAGGTATGCAGAACTCTGGCCTAACTTCAACAGGCGTGTCTTCCATTACTGAACGTCTACGTAGCTGTTCCTCATCATGCTCGTGATGCATATGGGAACACGGAGGCCATCTGGAGGAGAAGAAGTGGTGGAGCTAGGGCTCAGTATCCACAGGGCCCCACACACTTCAATAATAATACTAAAATGCTAAGACAAATAGGAACATGCCCTGTACCCAGTGACTCACAGCTCTAAGCTAATCCTACAATGGCCCCACCTCACTATTAAAAACTTGAGAGAGAGGGGAAAATACAATTCCATATATGTCCATCTGTTTAGTAACCACAACAACCAGCCAGAAATGGGAAATGACTCCTGATAAATGGTTTTGTTTCAGGTTGAAGCCATCCCTCTGGCTCCTGAGCCATCACCTGGGGGCTTAAAGAAGCAAGCAGCCCTTGGGGTATTTTGTCCCCCTGAAAATTCTAAATCTCTCTAGCACCAGCACCATTTTCCTCATGCCAGGAGAATGGCAGAGCTGTAGGGAGGATGGAAAATAACTGTCTGGCATGAGGTGCCCTGGGAGCCAGTCAAAAATTACAGGATGATGTGTCAGGGACCAGGAAAAGCTGGGTGTGATGATCATGTCATGTTCTTTTCCTTGGCACAGAAAGAACACACCTGAGTCTCCATTCCCCATCCCAGAGGGTCTGAATGCCAAAGAAGAATGAACCTTAAGGATGTCAGATACAATCCCATCACTTAACAGATGAGAATGAGGCACAGAGAGGGGAAGAGACCTGGCCAGGGGCACACAGCAAGTACCACTGATGTTTCAAAGAGCAAGTTTTTGAGGAGTAAAAAGAAAGGAGCCGGTAACATGTAAACAATGGAAGCAATGATAAACTGAAATAATTCATCCAGTAAAACACCACTTGGTCTTTACAGAGCTGCTCTCCATGGAAAGCAGAAGTCCCATCCTTAACCCCTACCCCACTGATGGGTCTCCCTTCTTCCCCAGCTGACTCTTGCTGAGGCAAAACGCTAGCTACAAAGTGACTCACTTTGGAAACAGACTTTGTGACTCAGGCTCTGCTTTCTAACCACTAGACCAAGCTCCTAAAATCTTTAGGGGATTTTACTACATCTATGACAAGCTGGCAAGGGAGGGACCCTCCTTGCATTAAAGATAAATAGGTGGTTTGCGGACCAACGAGAGACTGTATGAAATAAAAGATGAAGGAATTCATAATTAACTCAGTGTATTTTAGGCTAGGATCAATGCTCAGATGCACTATGCCTTTTAATCCTCATAACAACTCCATTAGTAAAAATGATTATTATATGTTTTCAGAAGCTAAGGGATTAGAGATGATAAGTAACTGGAAATGGAATTTCAAAGAGGTTAGGTGACTTGCCCAAGTAGGCAGAGCCAGGATTCCAAGCCAGGTCATCCTGGTTTCCTCTGTCCTCCGTCCTTGCTTCCCAAACCCCACAACCTACTATAGCACTTTTTACGTGGTCAAGGCATAATCACCTCTCTTATTTTATCAACACAGCCGTTTTTTGAGGGGTGTTGGCAGAGTAGTTTTCACATTAAAAAAAAAAAAGATTTTGGAGGTAGAAAATTCATGGGGCCTTGAGGAAATCACCTTCTTTTTTTTTTTTTTTAATTATTATTTATTTATTTATTTATTTGTCTGTGCTGGGTCTTCGTTTCTGTGCGAGGGCTTCCTCTAGTTGCGGCGAGCGGGGGCCACTCTTCATCGCGGTGCGCGGGCCTCTCACTATCGCGGCCTCTCTTGTTGCGGAGCACAGGCTCCAGACGCGCAGGCTCAGTAATTGTGGCTCACGGGCCCAGTTGCTCCGTGGCATGTGGGATCTTCCCAGACCAGGGCTCGAACCCGTGTGCCCTGCATTGGCAGGCAGATTCTCAACCACTGCGCCACCAGGGAAGCCCGGAAATCACCTTCTGTATGTGGGCCTCAGTCTTCCTCATCTATAAGATGGGAGTAATAAATGCATCTACTTAATAGGTTTGCTTTAAAAATGAAATGAGATAATGTAAGTGAAAAGTACTTTGTGTAAACTGGTGTCATTCAGTGAAAAGTGAATAACAGAATGAGAGAGATGGCAAAAGGACAAGCAAAAGGCTAACCCAATGAGCTGGGTCTAGAAAATAAATCATTACTTGGCTTATAGCAAGTAATAATAGCGATATACGATATCTACATAATGCCTAAAGGTCAATAGTTTATATAGAGTTTTTGGAACATAATTCTCTTTAAACCAATAACCAATAGCCATGGTTTGAATCTTTTTTTCCCTTTATTTGGTATAGCCATTTATAGTTCTCAGGATAAGTTGCAGCAGCCTATGTTAGAAACTTTACTTAATTCTAACAACACTCTTCTGAAGTGGGTGCTGGGTAGTTACGGAAACCGAGGCACAAGGATTCCTGGCCCCTGGCTCTACAGCCAGTGGTGGAGGAGCTGAGTTTGAATCTTGGTCTGTTCTGCCTCTCAGACCCACAGAGAGCCACAACTTCACTGCACCCTAAGCAGATCCAGATCTCAGAGTTACCCACTCAGGAAAGAGCGATGTTCAGCCTACAGGAGAGAGACTGGAAACTCCTCCTTCCCTGAACTCTAAAAGGCTGCCCTGGTGATGAGGACGAAAGCCTTCCATGTGTCTCCAGGCTTCACCTCAAATGACTTTCTCTGCCCCCCTGTGAGCAGATCCCCATGCTGTTCTGAGTCAGGCCTCCTTTTTCCTTCTCATTTTTCTACCCAACATAATATTTCCCACAGTGATTTTTCTGGACGACTTCTTTCCTTCAATCCTCAACTCACCCCACAGGACTCTGGCCTCTCCTTTCTCCCCAACGCCACTTCCCTGATTTTTCTCTCAGCCTATTACTTATTCCTGAGTTAACCCCAGCCTCACTCCTGCATACTTCACGGCCCTCCCTGTCCTTGGACAACTGGCAGCAAAAGGTTTGGGGAGTGGATTCTAGAGTCTGACTCTGAATCTAAATCTGGTCTCTGCTCTTAGGTTTTATGTGACCCTGGACAAGCAAACTTTATTACTTGGCCTTTATGTAAGCCTCAAAGAATTTGTCTCATAGAACCACCATGAGCATTAAATGAGATAATACTTGACAAGGGCATGTTACATGATACCTATTATCAATGTACTTTTATGCACATCTGATTTAATCACTGGTGTTACCCTCCCCCCATCCCTCCTCCAATCTCTGGGAAACATCTCTTTTTTTCCTTAAGCCAAATCCTCCATTTCCTCATTCCTTCCAACCTTCCCCAGGAACTTAATCTCAGAGCTACTCTCCCTATTCACAGTGCCATTTACTTCCTCTTCTACCCTACACTCACTCCTCTTCTTGGACCCCCATCTAGTTACAGACAGCACCACCCCTTCCGGTAGCCCAAGCTGAAAACCTGATAGTCTGTCTTCTTCCTTTGCCTCTACTTTACTCATTCATTGTCACCAAGACCCATGATTCTTCCCATACTGCCTCCCTGGCTTTATCTCTCCTTGAATATCTCACTATCCTCCTGGTTATCAATCCCCCTTCCTTTGTCACCACACCTCTCCCTTTTGGACCTTGCCCCTTTCCTCTCTGCGTTCTCCATCGTTGGAGAGCCCTTTCCTCTCCCTGTATGTCAGGTAGTACTTATCCTTCAGAGCATAACTTATCCAGGAGTCTCATCATTTACAGTCCATTTTCAAGTCTTCCCAGTTTTCAAATGATATTATTATACATTTATGCTTTCTCCCTGACTTACAATCATCTCAAGTACATATCTCATATGTGTACATACCCTCTTACAATGCCTTGTAGAGTGCCAAATACAGGAAAAACCTCTGAAAATATGCATTGATTGCTTGGTAAAGGATCAGTCTGCAAACTTTAGGAAAAAGGAGGTATCTGAGTTAATAATTATATTAGCTAACATTTTCTCCATCCTTATTATGTGCTAGGCAATGGAGTCAGTGCAGGAAAAACAATAAAATGAAAGAATAGTATCTATGTGCCCAACACCTTACATGCATTGTTCATTTAATTTTCATAATAGCCATATGCAGCAAGTACTATCATTATACCCATTTTGCAAAAGTGGTCAAGTGACTTGTCCATTGTCATACCAGAAATGAATATTAGAACTGGGCACATTTCTGTTTACCAATGAATTCAACTCAATGTTTATTAAGGCCTCTCATCTCCTTTTTTTTTTGAAGGAAGTCAGGTGAATGTGTAGTCCAAGGTTTTCCAGCCTCAGTACCTTTGTCCCACTGCCTGCGAATTAGAAAATGCCTAAAATTCAATACAAACAACAACAAAGAACACCTACAACTGTATTTAGGAGCCATTAAGACTGTATAGATTCTTTATACAGAACAAAGTTGGCATGCTGAAGGTTAAAATTGCATTTCGCCTTGAAAAATAATAAAAAACATAATAAAGCTTTCATTACTGTCAAACTGAAATACTCTAAAGAAAGCTATGTATCTCAAAGTTTTAGCGAGTTGTGCTAATCAGAACTAGAAGGAATCAAGTTTCCAGTGCCTTTTATTCTTAAGGTCCTGTGCTTGTGTCAGTGGGCTATGGAATGATAAATAAAATACTATTCCTTTCTTCTCAAATTTATAGTCTAGTAGTTGGGTTACTGAGCTGAGTATAATAATAAAAATAGTCAGGCAGTCCCATTTATTAAAACAGCCCTATGGGAGAGAAACATAAATAGAGGCCCAGTTATTTCACTAAATCATGCAAACAACCAGAATTTTAACCTTGACTAAGCATTTTTATTTATTCACTTATTCCACAAATATTTCTTGAACTCCTACTATGTGCCAACCATTCTTCCAGGCTCTGGGGATAGAGTGATGAAGAAATCAACCAAATTCCCTTCCCTTTTGGGCCTTACATTCTTGTGGGAGATAAAGACAAGAAATAAATAAACTAATGATTGTATGGCATAAGGGAGGTAGTGGTAAGACTATGGAGAAAAAGCAGCAGAGCATGGGGTCAGAAAGCAGCCAATGGGGGGAGTGGGGCTTGAGGTGCATAGGTCCAGGATGACCTCACTGGGAAGGTGATCTGTGAGAGAATCCTAAGCAAAGAGAGGGAGTGATCCACATGGGTTCTGGACTGAGAGCATCCCAGGTGAAAGGGAGAGCAAGCGCAAAGATCCCAAAACTAGAGTAAGCTGGCACGGTTGAGGGAAAGCCAGTGTGACTGGAAAGATGTAAGAAGGGGATGAAAATCAGGTTGGAGAAGCAGATGGGGCAGATCATGGGGCTCTAGGGAGGCTGTATTTTCTTCTGCATGTTTTGGGAAACCATTGAAGGATTCTGAGCAGAGAAATAACATATACAATCTGTAATTTTAAAAGACTAACGTATAACTGATTGTTATACAGGGCTGTCCATGAAAGACCAGGTGATTTCTTAAATAATAATAAAGTTTTGTTGCTTGTCATGGTCCATCTGGGATGATTTCATTAAGGGATGAACATGGATCCTAGTGAGGAAAAGACATAAGAAGGAGGAAGCCATTCTTGGTGATGGCAAATATATACGTGGTGATGTAGGCAGAAGTCAGTCAGCTGTGTAACTTAGTATTTCCCAAAGAATCTTACGCTAACAGTAGTTTCAAGGTGTGTGAATAAATGTTACACAATAAAGGGTCAAGTCAGCCTAGAAAATGCTCCTTTTCCCTCTTTACTAGGGCTTTCTCAGAACCTTCAGCGTGGTCATTTGCAAGTGGACTCCAACAGGACTGAAGTTGGCAGGGTTCCTCAACCTTATTCAACTGCAGGACTCTTCACATAAAACACACCTTGGGAAACCCCAGTGTAATAACTTCAGCTTAAAACCAGCTAAGACCTACTTGGAGGGATGTAATGAGTAATAGCCCTTGAATCCAGGGATCAGGCATTTTGGGTTAACATGAGGCCAGTGTAAATTTACCAAAGTTCATAACTAAGTTCATAACAAATAAAAACATAAGAAGGTCACTTTTTGTGTCCTGTTTAGAACTATAGGTAGAGCAAAGGTCTCCAAACATTCCAGGGAGTTTACAAGATGATCCAAATAAATTTTAGTTAAATTTATGAACTAAAAAGTATCATGTGATAAGAAGTGATCTACTTAGATAACAAAGCCAATAGTATAACTATATAAAGCAGAGCTAAGTACTCTAGATTTTATAGACATAGCTGAAATTCTGTAGGTGTATCTCCTACTTAATTCTAGCTTTGCAAAAAAGGATGCATGTTTAGTGCAGAAAATTTGGTAACTATAGGAAAGCACAGAGAAGAAAATAAAAATTAACTATAATTTCACCCCCACATACACAAAATTAAGACTTCTCTGTGAATTACAAATGCTACTGGACTACTAGGGTCTGACTGGTGACAATGTTCTTTATTCTTTTCCTTCTTTTCTACTTCTTAACAGATTCAGAAATTGAGAATTCTTATAAACCAGGACCAGGTGGCAATGCAAGGCCCTACAGAAAACAGGAAGGTGAGATATCAAGTGAAACACCTGAGACGCACCACTGCAAGTTCAATGTAAATGGCAGCTGAACGCTGGCCTGAAAGGTGAGGACTGCTGGGGAGTGGTGTAGGCTGTGGCAAACTCAAGACCATGTGCTCCAAGGGCTACTTAGCCCCAACTCATTCTTCCATATTTCCAGTGTGGCTGGATCACTTATATTTCTAAGACAAGCTGAGCATATAAATATGTGAAAGTCCCCAATTTTTAAATGTTAGTGCCTGATTAATGTTTTAACTCTCTCTAAGCCAAACCAAAGACATCTGTACGCCAAATGTGGCCTATGGCTATCAATATGCAACCTCTGCTAAAGGCAAAGAGGGCAGGGGTGTGTTCATCGAAGGTCTTAGGCAGGGAAGTAACAGGAGCAGAAAATTCCTGAGAAAATTTCTGAGGTACCTGGTATGAAGGAGAGATTGAAGTGGGAAGAAACTAGAGGTAGTGGAAAGATAATATTCCAGGTGAGGAATGACTGGTGCCTTAACTGGGGCAGTGGAGAGGGAAGCTGGGAGGGGGGGTGGGGGGGGGGGAGTGCTGGGAGAACTGATGATGTAGGGAGGGGCTGGGAGCCCAAGAGGGGTACCAATGTCACAGTTTTGCCTAGAGCCCTGGGGACCCACTGTTCAAGTTTGAGGAAGGAAGTGCCTTGTTTGATAACAGACAACTGGAGAGGAGGAACCACTTAGTATTAGAGAGCCCTCCTCCCAAAATAGCAAAAAGACTAAACAAGCCACCCATTACAGGGTTTGAGGTCAGAGTCAAGAAGGTAGCGGGGAGGGAAGGGCATGTGGGCTCAGTAGTCTGGACCAGAGGTCAAGAGAAGAGAGGAGGAATAAAGTCAGAACCAAGTCCTACACCTTGAAGGGACTGGGGATGCTTAGTCTGAAGAAAAGGCACAGAGGAAACAGGAGTTGGCTGGCTTGCTGGCAAAATGTATTTATTGTGCATCTACATGTGGCAGGGTTCCAGCTGGTGCTGGGTTTTGGGGAGATAGCGATAAGCAAAAGCAAATAAAACTGATGTTGTACTTATCCCGAGGGAGTCTTCTGGAAAGATATTGATTGAATAATCTCAAAAACAAATGCAAAGGTGCAAAACTGAGATAAGTGATGGGAAGGAGAGGGGTATAGTGTTCTGAGGGTGTGTCCCAGAGTGTGGGGACCTATACTTCCATAGGAAATGATGATTCATCTGAGAGCTAAGAGATGAGTGAGCACTAATGATGTAAACAGGGGGAAGGAAAGGCTTTTAGGCATCAGGAACAGCATGTGCAAATACCTGACTCACAGGAAGGACTGAGAAGGCCAGTGTGGTGGGAGCACCGCCCGAGGGACTTGGGAGGCTATCCTCATGAGGCTTGTTCTGTGCAGTCTGCAAATGCATCCATTAGGGGTGCCACAGACACACTTTCCATAAGAGACTGATGGGAGTGTTTAGGATTTGTTGTTTGCTTTTAGTTAAAATAAAGAGCTATCATTTATTCAGTTTCACATGTCCCAGGCCCTGTTCTAAATAATTGTCTCATGAGTCTACACAATAGCCTCAGAAGGTACATGCTCCCTTTACCACTGCTGTGTAACAAACACCTGCCAAACTCAGTGGCTTAAACAACAATCATTTCATTATCCTGTCTCTTGATTGTGAAAGGGGCTCAGCTGGGTGGATTTTGCTTGGGGCTCGTCGTGCATTTTCATCCAGATGGTGGCTGGGGCTGAGCTATTTAGACTGGCTGGAAGAGCAGGGGGCATCTCTTTCCAAGGGGCTTCTCCACCTCGTGGCTAGTTTGGGCTGCCTCTTCACATGAGGTCTCTGGGTAGTCATATAGCAGAGGTCTTCCTCCAGAGCAAGTTATTCTGGTGAGACAGGCAGAGGTTGCCAGTCTTCATAGAGACTAGCACCCAAAATGCCACAGTGTCACTTCTGTTGTATCCATTGGTCACAGCAGTCATAGTCAGACCAGATTCAAGGGGGCGGAAGAATAAAGCCCATCTTTTGATGGGGCAATGGCATGTGCATACGGGAGGGAATGAATCAATGATGACTGTGTTGGAGATAAGCCACCACAGTACCATCGTACAGATGAAGGGGTAGAGGCTAAGAAAGAAAGTTGCCAAGATCACAAAGCCAGCAACAAGTGGCAGAACTAGGATGTAGACCCAGGTCTGTGTGACTCCAAAATATCCTGCATTTAAGCACTGTGATATTCTTTTAGCAGGGAAGGATGGAGCAATAAGAAAAATTCTGGGTTCTGCTCCCAGCACGGCCTCCGATTTGCTGTGTGACAGAGCAAGCTCCTTCCCACCTGCGGGACTCAGGTTCCTCCACTACGCAGAGAGAGATGGGTGGCTCTAGGATTCTAAGGGTCTGAGAGTCTATACTGCATCCTCTGAGCTGGGTGGTCACCAACTGGCTCCTTCACCCACTTAGCACATCAGCATGTCAGCTCCACGTTCAGGCAGGAGCCTCTGTTGTCCCTCCTTCCCTTTCCTCTTAGCAACACTCCGCTTTGCTCCCCTGGCTGCTCTGTTTACCCAGCCTCTCCTCCACTTTCCTGTAACCATAACCAGTAAGCAATGCCTTATGTCTCTCCCCCTCAACAGCTGCCCTTGAAGGCTAGTTTCATTCTTGACTAGGGGCTTTACAGAGGCTGAGGCCAACATCTTTTTTTATGCCAGACAGCACAGCAGGCTTTGCAGCTCTTTGCAAATAATTAGTACGTCACGAGGGTATGTCAAATGAGAGTTTGTATAAATCAATCCATGGTCCTGTTTTGTGCAAACTGCCAAACTGTACACTAGACAGCAAATCCACTGAGGACAGGAATTGCAGCTGATTTATTCATCACTGTATCGGCTATAAAAACTGTCTGGCCCATAGTGGGTAATCAAAACATATTTGTTGGTTGCACCAGCTAATATGTATTTTAATCCCTGCTGTTCAGTTCTGTAAGTTTCCACTTTATGGTCCAATTCATCCTCAAACATATTTAGGCTTAATTTTCCTCCTTTGTCTACTCTCCTCTGTCATTCTGTCAATCTGATTTGTTTTTCCTCCTTTTTGGTCTTTGTGAGTCTAGTATTTTTTCCCTAGGAACATTCCTTTACAACTTAAGCCACTGAAATTTAAGCTTGCCTGCAGGCCTGTTCCTCTTCTGTTCAGTCTCAACTAAAACATAAGAATAAAAAGCCATAAGAAAGATTGAGAGTCAGAAGCCCTGGCTTCTGACCCATTCCTCCAACTATCTTTGCGACATTTCTCAACTTTCTTCCTCATTATGGATCTCAGTTTCCCCATTCCTACTGTGAGAGGGTTAGAGTATCTTCTTAATGGGTATCTTTTTAGCGATGGAAGATTTGCACAAATCTAATTGTATGCAGAGGCAGGATATAAAAAGGCAACTACAAGGGGAGCAGCTCTGGTTGGAGTGGGAACCCAGGACCTCCACCCACCTCCCTGTGTCCGTGGCTGCCTCTGAGGGCCTTCTGCTGAAGTGGGGGCCCTTCTGAGCTAGGCAATCCTTAAGAGCACTCCAATTCCAAGGTGGAATGATTCACAGTCCTGTTAATCCACTGTACTGTCAAAAAGGGCCGCATCAGCAGAGATACACACTCATGTACACTCTAAATAGAAAACAGGCCCCAGAAACTGCTTTAACAAGCTCTGTCTTCTCTCTTATAGCTTCCGCATTTGCTCAAGTTTTTGCCATCTTTATTTTCATCTCCTGGTTTCTTCTCACATCCTTCCTCTTCTCCCTCCAAAGAAGTTACTGAAAAATTCTAATAATTTCTACTTTGATTTCTTTGCTGTTATCTACTGCACTCCCCTCCCCAAACCCACCCTCAGTCTCCATAATTACAGAGAATTCACTAACTTTTGCTTAAATTGCACCTCAATTTCTTCACCAAAAAAGAGTAGTCAAAGGAAAAGACTCTTGTGGCCATGACAGTATTTTCTAGAATTCTGTGTGCATTACTTTTTTTTTTTTTAATTAAACTACGCTTTTTAATAGTACTCAGAGTGAAAATTCAAGCAGAGCAGATGAGTAAAAAGTGAAAGTAAAAGTATACTGTCCTGCCTTCCCCACCAGCCCCATCTCCCAGTCCCTGGTCCCCTATATATTAAACACTGTTAATTGTTTCTGAGTGTCTTTCCAAAATATGCTTGTGAAAATAGAAACATATGTTATACAAAAAGGTGATACACATACTGTTTTGCTTCAACCCTTTCCACTTAATATCTTAGAGAGCTTTATCTATCACATGTACTATCCCATTCTTTTGAACTGCAGCATAAAATTCCACATTCCACTGTACAGTTACACTAATTTGTTTAATCAATTTACACATCTCCTTATTGATGTGTATGTGTTGTTAGGAAGATGCCACATACAATGTTTTGTTTACACAAATGGGGACATGTTACACTGTTGTACAGTTAGCTTTTTTACTTTATGATATATTTTGGATATTGCTTCATATCAGCTGGTACAGAGCTACCTCTTTTTTTTTTTTGATAAGAGATTTTATTTTTTAGAGCAGTTTCAGGTTCATAGCAAAATTGAGAGGAAAGCACAGAGATTTCTCATATGCCCCCTGCCCCACACGTGCATAGCCTCCCCCCGCCAAAGTGCTACATTTTTTAACAGTTGATGAACCTACACTGATAAATCATCATCACCCAAAGTCCATAGTTCAGAGTTCACTCTTGATGTACATTCTAAGGATTTTGACAAATGTAGAATGACATGTATCCACCACTGTAGTATCATATGGAGTAGTTCCACTGCCCTAAAAATCCTGTGCTGTGCCTATTCATCCTTCCCTCATCCTTAACCCCTGGTAACCACTGATCTTTTTACTGTCTCCACAATTTTGCCTTTTCCAGAATGTCATAGAGTTGGGAGTCATACAGTATGCAGCCTTTTCAGATTGGCTTCTTTCACTTAGTAATATGCATTATGTTTCCTCCATGTCTTTTCATGGATTAATAGCTCATTTCTTTTTACTGTGGAATAATATTCCTTTGTCCAAATGTACCACAGTTTATTTATCCATTCACCTACTGAAGGACATTTTGGTTGCTTCCAAGTTTGGCAAATATGAATACAGCTGCTACAAACATCCATGTTTACATAATAATCTACTGAATGTCAATACATAAATTTATTTAGCCATTTTCCTTTTACAAACATTTCGGTTATTTCCAGTTTGGGAGCTTTTAAATTATGCTAAACAACACTGCAAAGAATATCCTTTGTATATATCCTTTGCATATCCGTGTGCATATATCTCCAAGAGAAATTCCTAGATTCCTAGCAATGCAATTGCTGAGTCAGAGGATATGTGCATTTTAAATTTCAATAAGACAATAACAGTGTCTATCCTAGTCTGGTTACAACCCTGAGTTTTTGTAAAGCATTCGATTTTGCCAGTGTGGTAGAGAAAAAATTTTTTGCTGTTGTTTCTGGATTTTGTATGTCAATCTGCTCCCTTCCTTTCCTCCCTCAGTGCCCAGATGACCACGCCATATGCTCCCACAGCTTGTCACACATCCCTCTCCCTGTGTCAACCTGAGTTCCCTGCTTGTGCGGTCTGTCCTGTATTTTCTCGCAGCATTAATCACAATCCTTTATAGGAAATCAGCCCTTTGCCAGCATCCAGCCCTACAATTGCACACACATAGTGCACTTGGTCTCACCACCAGTCTGAGGGCAGGTAGGAGTGCAGTAACACTCTGTTTTACAAATGTGGAAACAAAGACCTGTCACCCAGCAAGGCCCACGGGAGCAGTGCCATATCACGCCCCTTGCCAAATTGGTTTCTTTCCTCATCTGCTCCTTTGGCACACGGCTGCTGGGCACATTTCTGTGAAATAGCCTCATTTATCCCACCACCGATTTTTTTTCCAGATTTTAGCTTTCCATGGCCTGCCTGCCTCCTTCTGTAATTTCTCTTAAACCTCAACTGCTTATCCCAGCATTCAGGGGCTTTCAAAATACATAGCGTGACTCACATCTTACTGTTATTCTCCTCATATATCAGGTGTTATAGCTCTCCAGCAATAGTTACTGTTCCTCAAACACAGTTCAAGGTTTCCCATTTCCATATCTGTTCACATCATATCTCCTCTGTGGTATTCTCCCTTTCTGTTCCCTGACTACCCAAATCACATCTATCCTCAAGCTAAGCTCAATGGCCACCAACTGAATGAAACTTGTTATAATTTCTCTTTGTCTTCGCCCACATAACTAAGAAGACCAGCCCTCTGTTGAATGCAGGTCTCTTTTATACCTCTTTTATAGCCTTTATCACACATCCTGTCATATCATAATTTTCCTTCTTAACTTCACTGTGTTACAGTAAATCTTTGGGAGGCAGCTAACTGTGTCCCCCCAGAGCTCTCAGCAGGACCCGGAAGTAGTAACTAAGGTGCCCCCCAAAACTCTCATATGTATGTTTTGAACATGACAAAAATGAAACCATTTCATACAATCTGGCATATAATTTGCTCTCATACCTTAGTGATAAAGCGTGGACAACTTCCTGAGTCTGCAGGCTTTGGTCTACTTCATTCTTTTTAATAACTACACATCACAATATATATTTCTTCTAATTTACTGAACCATTTCCCCTTTTTGAACAATTAGTTTTGTTTTAAACACAGTGAAACAGTATCTTTACATAAACATCTGACATTTAAGAAACAAATTTCCAGCAAGAGAATTGCTAGGTGAAAGGATATTTACATTTTACATTTTAATAAATTCTACCAAATTACTCTCGAAACTGCTGTGCCAATTTATTTTCTTTTTTAAAATCCTGTTAGTCTCTTGGCTAAAGACTCTTTATTATCCAATACTCCCTGCTCTTTTAGAAGTCTTCCCCATGCCTCCTCCCCAGTATTTATGTGGGGAGATTGGGTACCGAGTCAGTCCTCTTTTGTGCATAAAATCAAGTTCCCAGCTCACAGTATTTACTTCATTATATGGAATTGAAGTTTATGTACTAACCTCCACTACTAGCCTGTGAGTTTCTTCAACGCAAGAGCCCTGCCTTGTTCATTTCTTTACATTTCTCAGCCGCATACTTTAAGGATATCTAAGTAAATATGTGTGTGTGCGTGTGTGTGTGTGTACACGCACACATATACATAGAGTATCTGCCCTCTGTATTCTGGACCCTGTGTTGGGGTGTTGGGGATACAAAGATGAATAAATTAGTATTAGAAAGCAAAATGAGGAATAATACTAATATAGGGCAAGTGCTACTGTATGGTGTGACACAAAAGCACATACCAGGGGTATCTAACCTGGTCTCATAGTTAGCAAGTCTTCCTGGAGGAAGCTGACAAAGCGTGAGTGAGTGTGAGTGTGAATGTGTGTGTGTGTGTGTGTGTACGCGTGCACTAGGGATGGAGACCATGCAGGAGATGAGGGGAGAAGGAGAGGAGGTGGAATAGGGAGCTACTATGAGTGGAGGAAGGAGGCTGGATGAAGCCCAGAGGCTCATGGTCAACGACTTCCAACCTCTCTCCTCACTGGTGACTGGAGAGTGCTGCCACTACTCCAGCCTCCGGCAGCGTGGTGGAGCCTAGCTCCGAGACCCTGACAACTGGGGCACTTCCACCTCGGCGGCCTTAACACGCAGTATTTTCATTGAGTCTGAATCCTGACTAAGTGGTTCAGAGGCAGGCTTTTGATCAGACAGAGCTGGGTCTAAAGCCCTTCTCCTCTTCCTTTTACCTATGGTGTAACCTGCGGCAGGCTGCTTAATTTAAACCTCAGTTTTCTCATCTGTGTAATGGGAATAACTGTGCCACCTCATAGTGCTGTATGAGATGAGATAAAAGATGAGAGACTGCAGGTAAGGTGCTACACGTAGCACCTGGTATATAGAATATGCACATAATAAATAAAACCTATGCCTGTTGTCTTTCAGACCCCTTAACAACCACGAACGAACTATGAAGGGATCACTTGATTCAACTTTCCCGTTTTACAGTTGAGGAAACTGAGGCCCAGTGAGGGGCAGTCGCACAACAGGGGTGAGGGCCAGGATGGACTCTCCTCCTCCGGGCCAGCACATGTTTCACCACCCCGCAGTGATTAGACTCAGCTGGGCATCTGTACCTTCTCACCTTGAGCCAGTGAGATCTTTCCCTCTGTGGCATCAGCAAAAGGCACCACTTTGGAGGGAAGCCAGCCCTGCTCCCTTTCAAGCACCTGGAAGGCATTTCTCCTCCTTTGCCCATCTTCCCCAGCCACAGTTGGCTTTACCTTCTCCCATTGTTTCCCTGTCAGCTCTGCTTCTTTTCTTCAAGCAGACACTTCTTGACCCCTACAATTGTTTCATCCCTACTTTCCTACAGGGCCCGCAACTGCAGTTACTTTTCTTGGGCTCCAGCGCTGGGCAGTTAGCGCTTAGGGGATCTTCAGCCCAAGAGGCTGCATGTACAATCTCTTCCCCGTGAGAGGTTTCCTCAGTTCCATGGCCAGAAGACCTTTCCATGGCTTCTCTAGGTTTAATATCAGTAATTAATTCAGCATTTACTATGTGTCAGGCCAGTGCTAACCATTTTGCAGATATTAACTCATTTGTTCCTCTGAACACCCCCAAGAGGTTGTGAGATATTATTATCAATAGCCTCAATTTACAGATGAGGAAGTCGAGACACAGGGAAATTAAGTAACTTGCCCAGGGTTTGACAGCTAAGAACTGGAGGAAGCAGGGCTTCAAACCAAGCAGTTGGCTCCAGAGACGCTCTAGAGCGCCTGTTCACAGGATCAGGTCATGCCTGGGTTTTTGTCTGAAACCACCACTGGCTTTGCTTCTCCCACTCTCTGACGGGTTTCTCTTGGGAGCCCTTCCTTCAACAATTACTCACAAACCCTCATCTCAGCAGCTGCTGCTAGAAAATCCAACCTAAGACTTCTTCCAACAATCCACCCCAAAGGTTACCACTGTTAGTAGCTGGATATATACAAAGGATTTTTTTCCATGTTGGATAAATGTATTAATTCATTTAAAGGACTGCCCTTAGAGAAACAAATATAATGTTGTGAAATTGAAGCTGTGCTAGAAAATCTAAGATGACGATAATGATGACAGTGATGATGATGACAACGATAAACACTTTCTTTTGGGAACACTGTGTTAAGTACCTTAAATGCATTATTTCATTTACCCATCAAAAGTGTCCTCTGAGAGTACTGCTATTCAGGGAATGCTTCCACTGTAATGGCAACCACCAACAGACACATCACCCCAAATCTGTTTATCTTCTAAACATTATGATATTTTAACTGCCATTTTGATGCCCGACCAAAACCTCCAACTTGATGTGGCTATATCGGAATTCATCACTCCTTCCTGTGCTACAGACACTTAGGCCACTGCTCTCCTCACACCTGCTGGGCAACGGCCCCCACTCCTTTGACTCATCTCCTCAACCCCCAGCCAATCCAACTTAGGCTGATTTCTTCTGTTGCCTCATCTCTTGGTTCTCTCCCTCCCTTTCCAAACCCAGTTTTTTATACATTCTTTCTATTTCCTTAACAGTCATCCAAGAGATTTTATCCTCATTTTACATACAAACATTCTGAGGCCCAGAGGTCTCAAGTATATTACCTGCAGTGCTCAGTTGGTTAAGGGCATTATCAGGGTTGGAACCCAGATCCATTTGGCTCTGAAGCCCATGCTCTTTCCCTCACAGCAGTGTGTTCCATTAGCCCGAGCTTGGGGCTGAGATACCTTTAGATGTAATAAGAGATTATTTTAAACACTTCAGTAACAGTACATTGAATAACAGTGTACCACTTTGAAGTTCTTTTTACGCTTTTCAATTTTATTTCGATCTTTTAAAATAGATGGAGAAAGTCCCATTTATTACGAGAATACGGTTAGTATCTCCCTGGCACTTCCTAATCTTCCTTTTCAATAAAATGAGAGCAGGCCCCAGGCTCAGAACTTTGGCAGGCAACAAAATCTAGCTAGAATTTATTAACATTGTTTCATTTTCATGGTTACCTTCTATTTACGGCCGATGACACAGGTTTTCCACCTGCGGTAATGGCAGTAATACAAAATTTTCTTTAAAAATAAATGTATTTGAGGGCTTCCCTGGTGGCACAATGGTTAAGAATCCGCCTGCCAATGCAGGGCACACGGGTTCAAGCCCTGGTCAGGGAAGTTCCCACATGCCGCGGAGCAACTAAGCCCGTGCACCATGACTACTGAGCCTGCGCTCTAGAGCCCGTGAGCCACAACTACTGAGCCCGCGTGCTACAACTATTGAAGCCCACACGCCTAGAGCCCATGCTCCACAACAAGAGAAGCCACCACAATGAGAAACCCATGCACCACAATGAAGAGTAGCCCCCGCTCGCTGCAACTAGAGAAAGCCTGTGCACAGCAACGAAGACCCAATGCAGCCAAAAATAAACAAATAAAATTTAAAAAACAAAAAAAACAATTGATTTTTAAAAATAAATAAATAAATAAATGTATTTGAGTTTTAGAAGTCAGTGTCAAAAAGAAGGATTCAGTAAATAATAGTACACCTGCTACTCAGAATAGCAGGAATCACAATGGTGAAGTATGCCAAAAAGAAACCAAACAAACATAACCAAGTTGTTCTGTGGGATATTGACAGTTTTTGCTTGCCAAGCTCTTCAGAGCAGGAACTCATCTCCTCAATGGCCCTCAACGTGCTTCCTTCCCACTACAGGCTTGTTCAGTTTAGAATAGGAAGGCTCTTAGATGCCAACTATGGACAAAGACCGAGGCTCGAAGAAAGAAGGTGACTTCTTTAAGGTTATGGATAACATTATAGCTGTTCTGGGACCAGAACCTAGGTCTCCTTATCCCCAATTCATGCTCTCTCCTCTGCATCAGATTGATGATGACTTGTATTTACCATCACACACTGTTCATTCCCACATCTAAAGGAGACTCCAAGCAGTTCTGCTCAGATTCAGTAAGAGAAATTAAGCCCTATTCCCTAAGGCATCTATTATATTATATGTTCTTAGTAGGGTAATAGTTTTGTATCATCCTTGGGAGAATTGGGAAGAATGGCCACTCAAATATTTTTCTGTAGGGTTTAATCCTCTTGCAAAACCCCAACCACGGAAGGTTGCTAGAGTTTAGCCCCTTTTGAAGATTAATTGTCCTCAGGCCAAAGAGTCCTTCATATGACCATCTGAAGTTCCTCCTGCTTTAATTTAATGCCATCTTTCTTTGTTCAGTCCCCCTGAGACACAGAGAATTTATTAGCATGTCTCTCATAAAACACTAGCATAGCAGGAAATTAAATTCATCTGGTATTGCTCTGAAAGCTTTGCTGGTTGCTCTGCTTACTTTATGGTTGCCAAGGTAATTGTAAACTGATTGTTTGATGACTTGTTCTTGGATCATTCTAGGTACTGATGTTAAGTTTAGACATTGACAAACCCAAGTATGACTAGTAAGAGACCTGCCATGATGGTAAAGAAGACTCTAGACCCAAGGGAACAGAAATATTTAACCTGAAGAGTAGAAGGCTCAGGAGAACTCTAAGGGATTCTACCAAAATCTCAAGGACAATCTTGGGGAAGAGAGAGGAGACTTGTTTGAGTGGCCTCAAGGGGGCAGACTTAAGATCCATGGGTAGAAGCTATCAGAAGATGGATTTCAGATCAATATCTGGATAGTTGGAGAAATATACACTGATGAAAGGAACTGGTGAGCTTGCTTTCATTAGAGATGGCTGTCAAAGAGTTTTGGTGGATGCACTGTGGAAGGAGCTGACTAGGCTGTGAGATGCTTCATTCAAAAACCACTAACATCCCATCCAGCTATATAACTCAGTGATGATGGTCATTTTCAGAATCATTCTTCTTTCTAAGGAACCAAGTTTCATTCCTTTTTAAATTCATTTTCACAGAAATTCAAATTAAAAACAAATTGCTCATTATTTATGTTCAAAGTGTCTTTTCACAACATGATCTGATTAAGACATGTATTCTATATATACATTTTGATTCAAAAATAAGATTTCAGTAATATTTATCTCTTTTCCAAGGCAGCATGCTAAGCTTTGCGTGCATTTAGTCTCATTTAATGTAAGCTTAATGAGATGATACTGTACAGAGATAACACTAAAGACAAACATTTGAGACCATCATTTAGAAAAAAATCTATAGATGTTTCTCTGCTTAGAGGATTGTAAAGATGGAAGGACTCTTCAAGGTTGATGTCAAGTAGCTTACCGCCTATGTTTTCTTCTAGGAAACATTCAAGTCTTTACTCCATTTTGAGTTAATTCTTGCGTATGGTGTACGATGGTGGTCCAGTTTTATTCTTTTGCATGTGGCTGTCAAATTTTCCCAACACTATTCATTGAAGAAGCTGTTCTTTCCCCCACTGTATACTCTTGCCTCCTTTGTTGTAAAGTAATTGACCATGTATGTACAGGTTTATTTCTCAGTCCTCTATCCTGTCCCATTAATCTTTGTGTCTCCTTTGATTACTATAGCTTTGTAATATAGCTTGAAATCAGGGAGCTTGATGACTCCAGATCTATTCTTCTTTCTCAAGACTACTTTGGCTATTTGGGGTCTTTGTGGTTCCAAATTTTAGGATTGTTTGTTCTATTTCTGTGAAAAATGCCATTACAATTTTGATAAGGATTGCACTGAATCTGTAGATTGCTTTGGGTAATATGGATATTTTAACAATATGAATTCTTCCACTCCATGAGCACAGAATATTATTCTATTTCTTTGTGTCTTCTTGAATTTCTTTCATCAATGACATCATTTTCAGTGTACAGATCTTTCACCTCCTTGGTTAAAATTATTCCTAGGTATCTTATCTTTTTGACAGTTGTGAATGGGTTGTTTTCTTAATTTCTCTTTGTGATAGTTTGTTGTTAATTATATAGAAATGCAATCGATTTTTTAAAAAATATTTATTTATTTATTTGTTTGGTTGCACTGGGTCTTAGTTGCGGCATGCGTGCTCCTTAGTTGTGGCATGCAAACTCTTACTTGCGGCATCTAACTGTGGGATCCAGTTCCCGGACCAGGGATCAAACCTGGGCCCCCTGCATTGGGAGCACAGAGTCTCATCCAGTGCACCACCAGGGAAGTCCCACAATTGATTTTTGTATATTATTTTATACCCTGCCACTTTACTGAATTCAATTATTCTAACAGTTTTGGGGTGGCATCTTTAAGGTTTTCTATATAAAATCATGTCATCCACAAATAGTGACAGCTTTACTTCTTCACTTCTGATCTGGATAGCTTTTATTCCTTTTTCTTGCCTAACTGCTCTGGCAAAGACTTTCAATACTATGTTGAATAAAAGTGGGGAGAGTGGACATCCTTGTCATCCTGTTCCTAATCTTAGAGGAAAAACTTTCAGCTTTTCACCATGGAGTATGATGTTTGCTGTGAGCTTGTCATATATGGCCTTGATTAGGTTGAGGTACATTCCCTCCCTCTGTATCCACTTTGTATAAACCTCCTAGAAGAAGACATAGATGGTAGGCTACTTGACATTGATCTTGGCAAAAAATTTTTGGATCTGAATCCAAAGCAGAGGCAACAAAATCAAAAACAAACAAGTGGGACTACATCAAACTAAAAAGCTTCTGCACAGCAGAGGAAACAATCAACAAAATGAAAAGACAACCTACTGAATGGGAGAAAATATTTTCAAATCATATATCTGATAAGGGGTTACTATCCAAAATATATAAAGAACTCATAAAACCCTATAGTAAACAAATAATTCAATTTTAAAAAATAAGCAGAGAATCTGAGTAGATATTTTTCCAAAGAAGGCATGCAGGTGGCCGACAGACACATGAAAAGATGCTCAACATCACTAGTCATCAGGGAAATGCAAATCAAAACCACAATGAGATATCACCTTACATCTGTTAGAACAGCTATTATCAAAAGGATAAGACATAACAAGTGTTGGTAAGGATGTGGAGAAAAGGGAACCCCTCGTGCACTGTTGGAGGAAATGTAAATTGGTGCAACCACTATGGAAAACAGTATGGGGGTTCAGTTGCTCAAAACATTAAAAATAGAACTACTGTATGATCCAGTTATTCCACTTCTGGGTATCTATCTGAGGAAAACAAAAACACTAATTCAAAAAGATATATGCACCCCCAATGTTCACTGCAGCATTATTTACTATAGCCAAGATAAGAAAGCAATCTAAGTGTACACTGATAGATGAGTGGATAAGATATGAAATGATATGATATGATATGATAGAATCTATATATATATATACACACACATAAATGGACTACCACTCTACCATAAAAAAGGAATGAAATCTTGCCATTGGCAACAACATGGATGAACCTTAAGGAAATTATGCTAAGTGAAATGAGTCAGACAAAGAAAGACAAATGCCGTATGATTTCACTTACATGTGAAATCTAAAAACCAATACAAATGAACAAACAAAAGAAAACAAAACAAAAATCATAGATACAGAAAACAAAATGGTATTTGCCAGAGGGGAGTGGTGATGGGGAGAGGGTGAAACAGGTGAAGAGGGTCAAGAGGTACAAATTTCCAATTATAAAATAAATAAGTCACGGGGATGTAATGTACAGCATAGTGACTGTAGTCAGTAATATTGTAGAGCATACTTGAAAGTTGCCAAGAGAATAAATCCTAAAAGTTAACCATGATGCATGGTGACAGATGTTAACTAGACTTATTGAGGTGATCACTTCGCAATGAATACAAATATTGAATCATTATGTTGTACATTTGAAACCGATATAATGTTATTTGTCAATTACACCTCAACAACAACAAAAAAATGTTTTAAAAGGTGGAAGGAATCTTGTCTAAGCCAAGATCAGGATAAGATTTTCCTAAAGTGTCCAGATATTCATGTGAGAGCGTTCCCTGGCTCACAGAGCCTTACTCCTATTCAAACATTTGTTTGGTAAATCAAAATGTAGGGGTTTTTTTCCTGTTTGGTAGGCAGGAAATGACAAATCAGTGTCATTGACAAAATATGTCAGTGTCATTGACAAAATATGTAATTAGACACTATCAATCACCATAAAAGAGCCTGCTTTTTCTCATATCAGATAAAGGTGAATTTAGTCTACTAAGAACTTTCCAGTTCAAATAAAGCATTAGCTCTCTAAGACCACAAGCTCAGTAAGCAGTGCTAGTCACATTCTTCTGCTGGGAAATGAAGCCACAATGTTGGGCAGTGAAAACGTGTGAGGCCAGGAACAGACCTGGACTCCCAATCTTCCCTGCCACCTTTGACTGGACATTTCCTCAATTGCAAATTGGAGGACTGGGGGGAATAAAGTAAATGATCTATTAAACTCTTTCCCATTCTAACTCTCTTTAATCCTATAATTCTAAAAGGGAGGTCAGGAAAAAGACTCTTGGCGTGAAGACATTTTGAAATTCCTATCAGCCGTGGTGATGCAGGAAAAAGAAAGGGGAAGAGACTGAGGGAGAGGTATTGTCCGTTTGGCAAGGCTGATGAGACAAAGGTCTGGAACTTTGTTGACATAAACAGTCCTCCCTTCTAGATTTAGTGTTTGTGGGTTTTTTAAAGGTGCTTACCAAAATAATCAAAGTTAAATTTTTAAGTGACTTATGTGTATATCTAAATGATCAATTAGTGTTTGTCCTAAAAGGGCTTTGTTCTTTTTTTGTTATAAGAAGTTTTAAAAATATGCTTATTTATTCCATAGCTTCACAAAGAGGAAGGAGGCTTTAAATGGCTCAGTTCCACAGTTTGGGGTAGATATATATTTAAAGAAATATTGCAAAACGTACACTGCCTCTTCCTAAAATGCATCACACCAGAGCCAATTTTGGAAAACACAAATATGGGATGGGTATATTTTGAAAGCTATGTGAACATAATAGATTCTTAATTAATATGCACGGCTTTTATGGGAAATACTTGTTTTTTAAGGCATCTGTCATGCAAAAACAATTTCTGCTAGTGAAGGAAGTTAAAAAGGGCATGTAGGTTAAATTTTGTTTCTGAGTTATACTTCTAGTGTAAATGCTCAAGTTACTTTGGTCCTAAAGTATCTTAGTGTTCTATTAGAGAACACTAACAACATATTCTAGACTACTAAGTAATTTATATAAATTTTATTTATAATCTATATTTGTGTGGCATTTATACGTGCAAAACACTATTATGTTTGTCATTATATCATTGGATTCTCACTCAGATCAATAGAAGTGACTTTATTCCCCATTTAGACATGGAGGAAATTAGAGTCCACATTTTTAATTTGTCTAAGGAATGTGAACTAGAAAGTTCTAAGATGGGGATTTGGAACCTGATATACCAATTCCAGTTGTGATCCTTCTTCCCCATCCTCCATTCCTTTCTGCATGTGGTGATACAGTACATTGAAAGGATTAAAAGATGGATTTTAGAGTCAAACAGAACTGGGTTCAACTCCTGCTTCTGGCACTGCCTGGCTCTGTGCCCATGGGCAAACTATTTTCTTCTTTGAGACCCATTTGTGAATTAAGCTAAAAATAGTTACACCCTCCCCACCCCCAACAACACACACCATGGGACTGTGGGAAGGATTAAATGGAATAATGCATGAAAAGCAGATAGCAGAATGTTCCATAAATGTTAGCCATAGTTATATTATGTAATATAGAAAATATGTTTGGTTACACTGCATGAAATATTTTCCATTTTTCAAAAGCACAACTGATACATGTGAAATCAAATACTGAAAAATATTTTTTTTTAAACAGTAAAGTCATATGCCAGATGCAAAGGATAGTATTTCATGGCAAAGACCCTAGTTTGAAGGTTTGGTCTGACTCTTTTTTCAAGAGAAATTATCTTTTGCTTTCTGTGGTTTCAAAACATTCTTAATGTTAACACGTTCTTAATAATCTGAGCCATATGAAATTGCCATTTTTTTAAAGTCAGAAACTACAGAACAGTGGCAATTTCATATGGCTCAGCCCAACAGATCAACAAACTACCCAGATGATTTTTCTAGTTGCAAAGGGATTACTGAGGAAGTTGAACTTGAAAGGAAAATAATCTCATTTTCAACGCATTTTCATTTTAACATATAATGGAGTGATGCCACACTCCCTAGAATTAAAAATTAAAGCATACAACTTTCTCTTTCCGTCCCCATGCACATACGTGTATACCCCAGCTCCGAATGAATTCCCAAGTGTAAAATTATGTCTCAATGCCTGCAAATTCCCAAGGAGGGCACCAAAAGTACTTGACAGCAAGCGTGCTGAGGAAATCGGCTGCTGTTGAAGTCACCTCCTGTGGTCTTGCCAAATGTTTGAAAGGGAATATGCCGCGTGTCCCCGTGTTGGGGAAGAGGGGGTGGATGTCCAGGATGCAGGGCTGAGGAGTTTGGAGTACCTGGATGGGAAGTCCTTAGCTGTGGAGCACTGCTTGCCTCCAAGTGGGTGTTTGTATGTTGTTTATTTACTTCTTTTTGTGTGTGTGCCCATGTCTTTGTGCTTCTGGGTGCTCCTGGTTTGCCCCCGGCCGTGTCTCTGTGTTGGACAGGGGTGACTTTGTGCCGGTCGGCTTCTGTGCCTGCGCGCGCACTTGTCGGTGCGCTGGACGGGTGTATCTGAGTGTCTGTGGCTCTGGTTCCGTGTAAGGCTGTCCATGTCTGTCGGGGTACACTGTGCCTGTCCGGTGCGTGTCTCGGTGGGCGCTCTCATCTATCTCCGAACGGGAGGGAGGGCCCGCCTACTGCCCTCTGCTCTGAGATCTCAGGTCGCACAGGCGCCCCGCGCAGACAGGTAGCAGACACGGAAGAAACAGCACCTCCTGGGTTGGCTGGTAAGCACGCCAGCCCCAGCTTCAGCCCTCGGGGCCAGCCAAGGGAGCCGGGAGGGAGTGGTGGCCGGCTCGCCCGCCCGCCGAGAGCAGGCGGGGGAGCCAGCCCGGGCCACCCCCAGGAGGGGGCGGGAGAGGGGAGGGAAGGGGCGGGAGAGGGGAGGGAAGGGGCGGAGGGCCTCGCCCCTTCGGGGCTTCCCGCACACGCTATTGGTCAAAAGTTCCAGAACGTCACGGGGAGGGCAGTTCCCCTAAAGCCCTGTGCCCATAACGGGCAGCGCGCACTCCGAGGCGGCTTCTCCAGAGCGCAGGCTGGGACTAACGGGCACCGCGAGCCCAGAGCACCCCCGGAGCTGAGTATACCACGCGCCCCCACCACACCCACCCCACGGCCGCTGAATGAGGCTTCCAGGTGCCCGCTTGCTGCCCGCAGCGCCCCGCCGGAGGTTCGCTCGCTGAGGGGCGGCCGGTGCGCTGGCCGCCAGTGCGCTCACCTGCCAGCTTGCGCGCCATGGGGCAGCCCGGGAACGGCAGCGTCTTTTTGCTGGCGCCCAACGGAAGCCACGCACCGGACCAAGACGTCACACAGGAACGGGACGAGGCGTGGGTGGTGGGCATGGGCATCGTCATGTCGCTTATCGTCCTGGCCATTGTGTTTGGAAACGTGCTGGTCATCACAGCCATCGCCAAGTTCGAGCGTCTGCAGACGGTCACCAACTACTTCATCACCTCCCTGGCCTGTGCTGACCTGGTCATGGGCCTGGCGGTGGTGCCCTTTGGGGCCAGCCACATCCTCATGAAAATGTGGACTTTTGGCAACTTCTGGTGTGAGTTTTGGACTTCCATTGACGTGCTGTGCGTCACGGCCAGCATTGAGACCCTGTGCGTGATCGCCGTGGATCGCTACCTTGCCATCACATCACCCTTCAAGTATCAGTGCCTGCTGACCAAGAATAAGGCCCGGGTGGTCATTTTGATGGTGTGGGTCGTGTCCGGCCTTACCTCCTTCTTGCCCATTCAGATGCACTGGTACCGGGCCACCCACCAGGAAGCCATCAACTGCTATGCCAAGGAGACCTGCTGTGACTTCTTCACGAACCAAGCCTATGCCATTGCCTCCTCCATTGTGTCCTTCTACTTGCCCTTGGTGGTCATGGTCTTCGTCTACTCCAAGGTCTTCCAGGTAGCCAAAAGGCAGCTCCAGAAGATCGACAAATCTGAGGGCCGCTTCCATGCCCAGAACATCAGCCAAGTGGAGCAGGATGGGCGGAGCGGGCCCGGACAACGCAGGGCCTCCAAGTTCTGCTTGAAGGAACACAAAGCCCTCAAGACTTTAGGCATTATCATGGGCACTTTCACCCTGTGCTGGCTGCCCTTCTTCATTGTCAACATTGTGCACGTGATCCAGGATAACCTCATCCCTAAGGAAGTTTACATCCTTCTAAACTGGGTGGGCTATGTCAACTCTGCTTTCAATCCCCTTATCTACTGCCGGAGCCCAGATTTCAGGATTGCTTTCCAGGAGCTCCTGTGCCGGCGCAAGTCTTCCTTGAAGGACTCTGGGAATGGCTACTCCAGCAACAGCAATGGCAGAACTGACTACCCAGGGGAACAGAGTGGATATCACCTGGGGGAGGAGAAAGACAGTGAACTGCTGTGTGAGGATCCCCCAGGCACGGAAGACTTTGTGAACCGGCAAGGTACTGTGCCCAATGATAGCACTGATTCGCAAGGGAGGAACTGTAGTACAAATGACTCACTGCTGTAATACGCTTTTTCTACTTTTTAAGACCCCTTCTCCCCCCGCCCAACAAAACACTAAACAGACTATTTAACTTGAGTGTAATAAATTTAGAATAAACTTGTATAGAGATGTGCAGGAGGAAGAATATCCTTCTGCCTTTTTTTTATTTTTTATTTTTTTAAGTTGCAAAAAAGAGAAAACGTATTTGAGTGATTGTTTCTTGTACAGTTCAGTTCCTCTTTGCATGGAACTTGTAAGTTTATGTCTGAAGGGCTTCAGTCTCAGAGGATCTGGGGCTGCTATGTTTTAATGACTTTTCCTGCATATCTACCTCATTGATCAAGTATTAGGGGTGATATATTGCTGCTGGTAATTTGTATCTGAAGGAGACCTTCCTTCCTGCACCCTTGGACTGGACGATCTCGAGTCTCTCGGACCTTTTGCTGTGAACATGGACTCTCCCCGCCCCTCTTATTTGCTCAAACGGGGTGTTGTAGGCAGGGATTTGAGGGGCAGCTTTGGTTGTTTTCCTGAGCAAAGTCTAAAGTTTACAGTAAATAAATTGTTTGACCATGACTTCATTGCACCTGTTTCTCCAAAACCCCTTGACCGGAGTGTGGCTGCCTCTCCCACTGAAAACCGCAGGTAACTATTTGCAATAACTTCCCAGTGACTTAATGTGGAATGACACGCACTGATTGCTTAACCCGTTCATTTGCCTTTGAATCTGCTGTTGTAAACCTGTATCTCTCCTGACGCTGGTGCCCCCACATCAGTTCTGCCCGCCCTGAGCACAGCTCATCTTGCTCTTCCTACCGGTATTATTCTTGTGTTGTAACATCAAAAACACTGACTCATGGAAACGGAGTTAAGGGCATCTGTTGTGTCCCTTCATGTGCCCCCACCGCCCACCTTCCAGTTCTACTTGTTTTGTAGCTGCTTATATTTTTATCTTTGCTGTGTCTTACAGTAGAGATCTTTGTACTGCATCAGGGCTTGGCATTTTAAAGATAAGAAAGTTCTTGTGAAAAAGCTACTCAAACATAGCCCCGTAATTCCAAGGGAAATGAAAAGGTCGTGGGTTATAGGGAGAAAAGCTGGGAAACACTTAACTGGTGAATACCTCATGACCTAGAAACAGGGTTTGACCCCTCCTCCTTTGAACTGCTGTCCCTTTTTTCCCCTCTCCCTGTGACTCTAGTCACTTCAGTACAAATCGAGATTTCTCAACCTCGCACTATTAACATTTTTAACCAGATAATTCTCCATTGTGAAGGGCTGTCCTATACATTGTCTGATGTTCAGCAGCATCCCTGGTCTCTACCCACTAGATGCCAGTGCATCCCCTGAGTTGTGACAACCAAAAATGTCTCCAGTCATTGCCAAGTACCCTTCCCTTGAGGAATGAAATTACCCCTGGCTGAGAACCACAATTATAAACTTCAAAAATCTAAACAGATTTTTAGATTCTGCCTAATGTAACCACTTCATTGTGCAGAGCGTCAGAGAGGAATTTCTCACGGTTCACCCAGTTAGTGACAGACCCCGGGCCAGTGCTCTTTCTACTCCATCACGCTGCCTTCCCAGCTTATTCTCCAGCTGCCCACATACTGACTGTAAGACATGAATTGTTTTGGACGGTTTATCAATGAAGGTGAGGACTGTGAGCATTTACTGCCTGTTTGTGGAGAGATTATAATAGCGTTAAGAGGCACGTAAGGGAAAAATCACAAAAGTAAACACATTTCTTCTCCCACCCCCTTTCTATTTTTGCCTGTGTGTCTGAGCCACAGCTTGGCCCAGGTTTGACCGAGTGGATCATCCTCCTTGGCAACGGCAGCCTGGAGAGGATCAGCCTGCAGGGTTCACTGCCATTTCACTCGCTCATGAAGCTGACTCCACTTCTTTCTTCCCTCTGTCCCAGCCACGGTCCCCAACCAGAAAAGCATTAGTCTCCTCTGCTTCCTGTCAGCTCAGTGATGGGGTGTTTCTGGGTGAGCCCTGAGCTCTCAAGAGAAAGTTAGCTGCCCGTGTTTCTAGAATGTGCCATCGAGCTTTGGAGAGCGTGTGCCCTTTAGCACTTTGCTTTTTCTCCAAGGGCTTTCATACCTATTATCACATTCTTCTCCTGCTCTGGGCCCTGCACTCAGAGATGCAGGCAGCTTCTCCAGCTAATCTTCACACTCCTCATAGTCTCATGGGATCTCGGACTTGCAAGAGAAAGCATAGAAAGCATCTGACATCCAAAGAGACCAAAAGCCTGCGAGGGGGGATGACCCGCCCAAGGTAAGAAGCCAAGGATGTCAGAGATGGGGCTAAAGCCAGGGAACCCGGCTCTCATACCAGGAATTGGTGTATGCTCTCCACCACATTGTCATTGAATTCTGCCCTCACCCTCAATTGTGGAAGCTTTTCCCTGGGGTTGTCACATTAACAAATTCATTTCAGCAGATATTTTTAGTTCTTTCGGGCCCTTAATACAAAACGCAGGCAATAAACAAATAATCTGCGATAGGGACAAAAGAAAGAATTATTCCTTTTTCTCGGCAAGAGTTCACTAGGATATCCTCAGCATTTAGGGAAATTGGGAGATTCCTTAACTCTTTATGACCTGAAGGGATTTCAACCCACTCCAGGTAGAAATTTCCCATAGTCTTATTTAAAAGAAAAAAAAGTTGGAAACTTTTCTGTCATCATTTGTTAAGTCCCATGGACAATAAATATTATTAGCAAACAATGTTGTATAGACACTCTTTTGGTTAGAGATGCATTTTAATGTAATTTCAGTTTAGAACTCTATGAATGTTAGTTCATAGACTCTCAGCTAAAAGGGAGTTTAGCCTAATTCATGTTCATTTGGGAATACTTTAAATGTAAGAACACTGATCAGTTTTAAGGGTTTTGACAAGCAAGAGCATTTTAGGCCTATCTCAACTCCTTGCTTTCTCTCTCCTTTTGTTCTGCTTTGTTTCTTTTGGGGATGGGCATTTGTCAGTGTCTCCCTGTCCCTCTGTTTGCTGACAGGTTGCTTACATAAGGTTTGTGTTGGATTCATCGTCATAAAGTTGTCTTTGCCTGGACAGCAAGTTCTCGGAGTCTGTCAAACGAGAACCTTATCCTGAGATGCAAGCTGACAGGTGTGCAAAGTGGCAGGACAGGGTGGGCCTCCCCACTGAGATCATTATTGGGAGAGGGAATCTTGGGAAAAGGGAGCTGGGAAATAGGAACTGTCATTACACGATGCTTAGAATGTTTCCGATGTACCTACTGCCAAAAGAAGACTAGACCAGGATCAATCGGGGTATTTACAACTACTGAGTGCAGCAGGAGAAAAATACAGGTTTCTGTCTCTGAATTCTGGAACATAATATTAATAATACTACATAGATATCTTTTCTAAAATCTTAAATGTTAGGGACTGTGCTAGGCACCTTTTAGGCATTATGTGACCTTGACAGTCTTATGAGGTAGGTAGCAAAACTGTCCTCAGCTAACAAATGAGGGAACTGAGTTTCAGAAAGGCTGTCACTTTCCAAAGCCACACAGCCAGCTAGTTGCAGAGTTAGGACTGGAACCCAGGTGCAGTGATTCCTGCACACATGGAAACCAGGGAGCAGCATGAGGCAATTTATAATCCATGCCAGAACAAGTGTAAGAACTGGAAATGCAATACCTTGTTGAGAGAAGAGGGAGACTGCTGTGGATTGGGGCAGGGAGGAATGTTCCCCTGGAAGCATGTGACTGCAGAGTTTGCTGTGGACTGGGACAGGAAACCAATCACTGAAGTGCCTAGTTTGCTTCTCTGAGTCTTTGCTTTGTCTTTTCATCAGAGAATCAGGCCAGACTGAAAAGAGGATATGAAACTTTAAAACAAGCACAGGGTAAAGCAGAAACACAGCCTGCTTCACGTCCTGGCAAATTCATTTTCTGGTTCCAGAGTTGGGAAGGTCTCCTACACTGAGCAGGTATCTGGACCTTATGGAAAATTTGGCAGGCCTAGGTGGCCCTATACATGTGCTGGCCGTTTTGAGCTAGAATTCTAGGGCAATGGAGATGAACTTCTGACAGCAGAGAGCAATGAGAGTTAATACACTTTGAAGGATGCTTTCCATTGACAGTATAACCTCCACTAAATTCAGCCCTATGCTAATCCCTACTTCACAGACAGTGCAAATATAATTTTAAGGAGGAATTTTTGAAATACCTAAGAGAACAAACTTCCCAGCCACTTTCAAGAACTTGAGAAATTCTGGCGTCTCACGAATAATACGAGGCCCGGTGAGGCGAAAAGAGGCCTGGACTGGGATTCATGCAACTAGATTTCAGGTCTCAACTCTGCCTCTCCTCTCCCTCTGTCTGTCTCTCTCTCTCTAGTTGGGTAAGGCAGTTTTCCTGCTTTCTCAGCGGACCTCAGTTTGCTCATCTGTAGAATAATGAGACTAGTGCAGGTGGTCTCTAAGCTCTGCTTAGCTCTGAATTTATATAGCTGTTAATTAAGAGGCTAATTAGAGACAGCAGTTTGTTTCTAATTAGAGTTGATGACATTTGTCATATAAATAATGGTTTAAGGTACTGGGGGTGGTCAGCTTGCAGAAGAGAATGCTGTGAAGGACTATTTGGTACATGATAACTGCCTTCAAATATTTAAGGACCATCTGGGAAAAAGGAGCATATCTGTTTTAGATGAATACCAGAAGGCAAGTAGAACATTACAGGAAGATAGATTCCAGCTCAGGGGAAGGAAAAATTTTCTGAGAGTGAAACAGGTTCTCTATCAGAGTAGTGAGTCTCCTGTCATTGGAAGCATTCAAGAGACGTCCAAATAAAACTCTGTGTGGGATGAAGCACAGGGGGTTCCTACACTGAGCAGGGCCTGGACTAACCTCCTTCCAAATCTGTGATTCTATGTCCTTGAAAACAACAGACCTAAATGTTCTTAAAAAGTATTCAGACCATTCCCTAATTCCAGCTGGCCTTCTCCCCAATTCCTCTGGATTTCAGAGGTTTCACTGCATTCCTAACCAGGAAACCTCTGGGGGAAATCAGGATCTCAACAGTCCTTGGCCATGGGGGGAAATCCATAAATAGAGCAATAAGGTTAAGCAGTTTTCCAAACTATCAGACCTTTTCATCAGCTGCTCTTCCCATGCCTTTTGCAAATGACCTACTAACTCCCAGAGAGAAAATAATGAGAGCTGCAAAGTCCTCTCTGCAAAGTCTATTACATCCTTCTCCACACGCAGAATCATTGCACTTCCTGTGGTCTTTCCGTCACCCTCACAGGACGGGAAGGAAGGGAGGCAGGTCCCTGGCCAGCACAGGGAGCACTTCAAAGCCCTCTGGCCTAAGGTCCTGAAGACTTGGGAACTGTATAGCCTACCCCTAATCACTGGGCAACCTCAGGCAGGTCACTTCCCTTCTCTAGACCTGTTTCATCATCTCTGAGCAGAGATGGTTTGGTTTATGTAAGTCCTGCATTTCCTTCTTTCTCCAAAACTCTGTAAGATTTCAGGAAGTCTTCAGTGCTGCACACTTGGCTGGATGGCTCTTATTTTAAAAGCACATTTTTATCTTGTTAAAAAGGTAATAGAACTCATTGTAAAACATTTTAAAATATACGAAAGCACAAAATGAGATAAATCACGTATAACATTACCACCTAGAGACAGCCATTGGTAAATGTGATGTATATGCTTTCAGCCTTTGTCCTAAGCATGGCTATGGGTAGAAATATATTTTTAAATAAAAACGGAATTAGATTATTCATACATGATTATTATTCATACAATTTTGTACCCACTGATAACACTTTAACAAATGCCTCCTTGAATATGTTTTATATATAATATGATCCAGATATCGTAATTGCTACTAGCCTGGCAAAGAGTATTTAGCAGTTTTAGACTTTAGGAGTACAAAAGAGTCATCATTTCCAGAGCATCTGGATTGGGAAATCTGAGCTGGGGCCTAAGAATCTGCATTTTAGCATGCTCCCATGGATTTTTCCAAGGACCACATTTTGAGGAACAAGGTTACAGAGATAAATTTTGTAAATTAAACAGAATGCTCCCTCTCCTGTTACTGGTGGTTGAAAAAGATGTTTCTATGCTGTACTTGTCTCTTTGAAAGCTCAATTCACGGGCTCTGATCTGCTTTCAGAGCATGAGAAACTAACCACCAAACTTCCAGGGCAGGGTTCTTTCTGCATTGTTAAGTGCCTCTGACCCAGCCTGTTGACTTGTGTTAAAATAAGTCTAATCAAGTTTTATAGTGACCAATACCTACCATTTGAAAAGTGCAACAGCAGGTTTCCATTCCATAGAGCACCTGTTGTGATCATGATGGCTAATAAACACAGTGTACTTACCATGAACCAGGCCTTGTACTTGGCAATTCTCATGCATAATCTCATTTAGTACTCATAGCAACCCTACAAAATAGGTACTATTATGTTTGTCCCTATCTTATAAATCAAGAAACTGAGACTCGAAGGGATCAACTAAGTTGCTGAAGATTACAGACCATACTGCAGTAAAACCCACGTATTCTGAGCCAGAGCCCATGTGCTTTACCATTAAGATAGGCAATATTTCCTCCTGTTGGGGATCAAATAAGAAAGAAGGAGGGAGACAATGGTGAGAGGAGATTTTTAATGGGTGCATTTTATTTTATTCTCCAGGGACTCTTTTCAGGGCAGTCTGATGGATTTCTGAGCCTTGGAACTAAGGGGCAAGCCTATGCCCTCTAGGTAGGCGGTGGCTAAGTATCAGCTAGGAAACCAGACTGTGCTGAGAGTTGGCAGCACACTCTTTCACCATTATTCAGGCACGGTTTGAGTGATCTTGCCCCGCCAGGGCCAGGAAGGAGGCAGAGGGAGGCGCCTGCTAACAGCACATGGGTTTGTGCTGAGTCAAGTCACTGCTTTAGGGTCAGGAAGCTCCTGACAGCTGGAAATGGGGTGCTCTTTCCATTTCTCTGCCCAGGTCTGTGTCTGCATCTGAGTCTCCACGGTAGAGAATATCAGGGTAGGAGGGGCATTGAGAGAGTGCATACGCCCTTAGTGTACTAAGAAACCCCAGATTCCAAGAGGCAACGTCAGTGGCAAGGTAACACAGGGACCTGGAGATGACCATCTCTCATGGCTTGTTTTATTATTATTTATCTAGTGCTATGAGGGAAAGACTGGAGTTTCTGCATGTATTCATTTCTCCAGGAAGAGAAAACAGTTTTTGAAATCATAATGGCAACACCCATGACAAAGCAGAATTGGAGTCCTAGGTAATCCCTGCTTTCTTTCTTTTCTACCACACCATATTGGCGTTGCAGCCCCAGGCCTTGTGCCCAGAAGCCACAACTGCTGTTGGGGAGATTCCTTCATTTTTAGACAATTCTGTCTCTATGCTACTGCCCAGTGTTTCTCTTTATAAAAATTCTAGTAGATGTCTCTAAATACTACAGTCAACCCTGACAATCTGCTGGGTTTTTATTGTTTTGTTTGAGAGAGATTCACAGTTCTCACAATATGTATTGCAACAATAAGCCTGTCAGACTTCCTTTCTTTTTTCAGTTCCCACAGTGTCTTTCTATAAATCCAGATGCTCACCTAGCCTCCTCAACCTAAGAGAACCAAGGGTCAATCTCGAGGGCCTGAGGTGGGCAGCCTTAGAAATTTCTTTCTATAAAATTGTGGTGTTGGTTTAGGTAGTGAGTCTTTTGACATTATGTTGTTACTGCAGTGGGTCCCAAACCTTACAGAGGCCAAAAATGATCTGCGCTGAGAAAATACACATTCCTGACCCCCTTCTCTGAGATTCTAACAGGACTGTGGTTGGGGGCCAGCAATCTGCATTTTGTCACTACTTCCCCAGAGGACTGTGATGCAGGTGCTCCTAGGATGGCAATTTGGGGACCTAGGGATCTCACTGTCTTCCCCTGCCCACTCCTCCTGCTCAAGAGCACAAAATGTAGGCTTGTAAAAATTGATCCTGTACAGCTGCATACATTCACAAAAATAACCATTCTGTCAAATAAACAGAATCCTAATTTCCCTGTGTTATCACATAAAACAATGTAGATGAATATAATTTATAAATGATAAAAAGTTACTATGAAAGACGAAGGTGATAATAAAGTGCATTGAGCAATTAGGCACTTGATTTGAAATGTGTTTTGTGACAACATGGCATCTACACAGTCGTACCTCCACAACAGCATCATTGTCTCATTGTCCCGAACCCTCTGCATGTAGACCAAGAAATAGCAGCACAGGAAGAAAAAAGGATTTTGCTGCAGGGATGGACTCTTAGTCCAGTGCTCCTTCCTCCTGGACACTCTGCTATGACTAAGTCAAATCATACTAGAGTCCATCTGAATCAATTTGCCTAATTTACATAAACGCTCCTACTTAGAAATGTGAAGGAGGACCCACCCAGCTGCAGAGAAGAGGATGATTCATACATATACATACACCTCCACAGACACACATACCCAAATAAACACACATAACACACACAGACTTTTACATTGATGCCTACACCTATATCAACACAAGTATACACACATACATTTTCACTTAGATGTATGGACACACCTATGTTCTTTTGTGTATACTCCCATATGAATATGTTCACACATACAGGACACAGGTGTACTCAACCTAAACATTCTCCCTTAGATAAATACACATGGGTATTCCTAAGCACACTTTCGTGTGCTCCAAATGAGAAAATATGCCATGTCACGTAATCATGGTCCCACCGCTACCTAAGTACACACAGGCACACAGGTTCCTATGCTGGCCCTTCTTCCTAGGTAAATGTATACACCCCTGATTCAATACATGTCTGTTGAGTTCTTACTAAGTGGCAGGAATTGTTATGTGCTGAAGATCAGTGAGCGAACAAAAACAGTTTATCTTTGCCCTTATTGAGTTTGTGTAATGGGAGGGATAAGTTTTTTTTTTTTTAATGAAGGCAGATTTTTAACTGTGGCAATTTCTATGAAGAGATTCAGAGTGTTTTGAGGGAATCTGACTAATTCTGAGAGGTTTGTAAAGGTTCCCCCATAGAAGTAAGGTTTCAACTGAGAGCTGAAGGATGACTAGGTAATTTCTAGAAAAGGAGAGAAAGGAAGAACATGCCATTCAGGGAGAAAAGCATGTATAAAGGTCCTGTGGTGAAAGGAAACCTCATGCATAAAAAGGACTTAGCAAAGATCAGTGTAGAGAAGGTGTGCAGAGAGAGGGAGCATAGCAGGGCCACACATAAAGGGCCTTATAAGCTGCATTAGGTTTTGGCTCTTTATCCTAAAAGCATTTAAAAGCCATTGATATGTTTACAGCAGAGATCAGATGTATATTTTGAAAGACTGTCTCTGAAGATATGCTTGTCCATACAAAAGCATTCTCACATAGGTAAGTGCACACATATGTGTTCCTATGTACACTTGTGTATGTTTTCCTAAAATGCATATTTACATATAAGTATTCACTTGCAAACTCTGCCTCTGTGAACATACTCTTATGTGTTTATATTCATGGTACATATAAATCCAGTGGGCATTAGGAGGCAGGGAAACACCTTCCTTGCTAGGTACCATCAGGCCTAACTAAGCCAGTCCATGGTGCAGGGACAAGGCAAATGGTGTATCAGATCTGAACCCTCTGACTTTGGAGCTTTGGGCTTTGTGGCTTGGCCTCAAGCCTGTGCCTCCAGCTCTGCTCCCCCTTCTCTTGGCTCAGAGCACTCAGTGACAAGGTGGGGTTTCTTCCAGAACAGGATCATTCACTATTCTTGGCCCAGGCAAGGAGGGGAGGGTGGGCAGGTCGGGTTGCATAAAGATTGCATTGTGCCCCCCCCCAGAATTGTATAAGCAGAGCCTCTGCCCAGCTCCAGGCCTGAAGTAATCTTTGCACAGTCAGCTCTACCAAGATATTAACATAAGGATCCACAATCAGAGGTCTGTGGGTCCTGATGGGGATCGCGATGGGACTCGAAGCAATGTGCTCCATAACTAACCACTGTGTGAAACGTGACACTGGAGGAAGAAAAAGAGAAAGCCAGGCAAGAAAGCCTTTTCAAGGCAAGATGTCTGACGAGGTGTCCCTTACTGCCCTGGCACAGAAAACACATGTACATACATATTTACACATACAAATTTTCCTCCAGTGGGTATACCATCTCACAGCAGAGGAAGTAGCAAGTAATTATCAGCCACAATACCCTGCATTATTTTCCCTCCAATGAACTAGAACTGCACTTGTGTACATTTTGCTCCTGTTTACCAGCAACGGCAGCAAAGGCCTTGACCAGAGGCAGTGACAGGCTCCAGGGAGATCAACAGAAACATTCATGCAGAATTAAAGGCTCACCTAGAGCCTTGCATCTTAGGGTCTTAAGGATGTTCCCAAGTGATTTTTTTTATATATATTCTAAAGACTCCTACCCACTGAGATTTTATGTTTTCAAATACGTGCTTGCAAAATGTTTTCCTCCATAATTAAAAGGAATTATATAATGTAATTTGAACCTCTTTTTATTTTGCTTCAGGCTGTGTAAGGAACATCCTTCTTTTCTTTCAGTTGGGTGGTTCTTTTATGCTATCACAGCAGCAAAGTACCAGATGCATCAAGGACTGAAGGCCACAGCACTATGCTCATGGGGCTACTGTTATAGCAATCCCTCACACTGATCCAGCACTTAGCAGTTTACAAAGGGCTTTTTTATATGCCATCTTCTCTAATCCTCACAACTCTGAGGTCAGCATGGTTGTTTGCATTTCACAGATAAAAAGATTGAGGTTCAAAACCTGCTTAAGGGCATGGCACTAAGACATGGCAGGGCTGGGACTTAAACTTAGGTCTTCATACTCACATGCAGAAAAAAAAAAAAGAAGTTTTTTCACACTCTGCTACCCTCCTAGGACCCAGGGCTCTTCTCACTGTATTTTCCTGCTTTCTGCTGCATTTTAACTTAAAATTTTAGGGTTAACACTCCCCAACACAGAAGCCACAGCTGCCAAGCAGCAGATAAGTGACTGCCAGCTCCAGGGACAGTCCCCAGGATGCTTTCAATACTGACAAGCCCCGAGCTTGTGTGAGCTCAAACTCGGAGTAGGCAGGGCCCAGCTCTATCAACTATGGCTTAGAGGAGAAGCTCCAAGCCTTCTGGGTTCCTCATGCCCGTCACCAGATGCACTTTCACCAAGCCAGAGCTATGGAATCACATGTCCTGCTTCCCATACATGCCCTGCTGGCAACTTAGGGCTCCACTGAGGCTGTCCTTGTTCACTCTGCCCAATTCCTCTTAGATTAGGATGTTCCTGTGGGAAGACCCAGTGGGATTTGCTGCCCCAATGCCACACACATTGGGCCACAGCCCAGCCTTCTTTTAAGGGCCAAGTTCCACACCTCGATAAAAATTGCAGGCTCCAGGAACTATTTCAAATTCTTGAAAATGGCTTGTGTTGGGTTGAAATTATTTTAGTCAGAGCAATTAGGTGTTCTTGTTTTACACACACATCTTCCAACAGAGTTGCCTTCAGCACAGGTGAACTGTATTTAATGGATCTGGGAAAGCTTGGAGTGGATGACAAATCCAACCACAAGGAAAGCTCCTGTTGGCCATCTCTTCTCCTCAGAGTGTAAGCTTATCTGGTTTACTTAGCTTTCTAAGCAATGTGTGACTAATTTGCTCATTCATTTATTCAAAAGATGTCTGAACACTTCTATACGCCAGAGCCTGTGCTAACTACCAGGGATACAGCCATGACTGAGGTAGACATGGTTGGTCACTGTTGTTTTAGTTTCTTACGGTCTAATGGAGAAGACAGACAGTGAAAAGGGAATTATAAATGGTATTTGGATCGAGTTCCCTAATACTCACACCAGAGAAACTTAAGTATACTTATGAACAGGAGTGAGGGATGGGAAATCGGCTTCTGCATTTTGCCAGTAGATCCAGAAAGATATCTGGTATCTGTCAGTCTCAGACTGGCCACTAATCATCTATAAAAAATATTTCTATCATCCCTTTAAAAATGTCTCTGGGAAAATCGGAGTTGATGGTGGCTCACAAAGTTATCAATTGTGTCTATCTTGGTCCACATCTGAAATACTGTGCCCAGCTCTGCGGGTCACATTTTTCAAGAGAAGAAGGGCATTTGGGGCCCTCCTAGGTTTGCCAGATTCAGCAGATAAAAATACAGGACATCCAGTTTCAGATAAGCAAAGAATTCTTTTTCATATAAGTATGTCCCAAATTTTGCATAGAACATGCTCATACCAAAAAAATATTCACTGTCTATCTGAAATTCAAATTTAACTGGGCATCCTGTATTTTAAACTGACAGCCCTATTAGAGAACCAGAGGGAAGACTGTGAGGAAACCCAACACTTTGTCTGAAAATGAATAGTTGAAGGAGCCTGGCTTTTTAGCTTGGAGAAAAGAGTAAGAACCTAGACTTGTGTAGGGAAGAGTTTCTAAAAGTATATATGGAAAATAGTAAAAGGTATACTGGGGGAAAAAAAGGGTTTTGAGATTAAAAAATCTGGGAGGTTGAAAGTTTGGGAAACACTGCATGCCCAGTATTTCCACGTTGGAATCCATACTCTGCATCAGCGTAGTAAACGTCCTGAGCAGCCTTGCAGGAAACATATCTGGTTGACCTGATTTAACCTAGCATGCCCACAGAATGCTATTTATGGGTTTTTGTCTGTTTGTTTTGATATGTTTGTTTTATAGAGGACACCTATTAACACTGTGAAAACTTACTACTCTGCTCAGCACACTTTGGGGAATGCTGATATAAAAAATAAATGTTGTCTTCAAATATCCAGAGTCTTGCTGAGTAGGGAGAAAGCAGATTTAGTCTTTGTAAACCAAAGGGCAGATCTGGACCCAAGGCATGAACACATCTGGGAGACAGATTTTTGACCTAATTTGAAGACTAGAACTTTCTAACAATTACAAAAGTCTGAAAGGTAATGAGCTCCCTGTTCCTGGAGACATTAAAGCAGAAACAAAAATGCCATCAGGGACGTTAGAGGAAATTCTTGTTATGTGTAGGAAATTCTCCGAGTCTGTTATGAAAGTTTTATTTACATAAAACACAGAACAGCAAACTTTCTTTAAAACTTTGTCCCATGATCTATATCCTTTCTGCCGTCTGAGTCCATCTGTCTTGGAGTCACTGTTACTATGTTCCTTTCACATCTGTAAGCCAAATCCCTCTAGGAGATTAGTCCTCACAAGTTAATGATCTTTGCTCTGGTCTGGGCCTCTTCATAGCCTAGCCCAGCTACCTTGGGTCCTGGCTGTTGGAAACCCCACTCTGAGCCTCTGGGAGTGGCTTATAAACCTGAGATGTAGCATAGAGCTCACAGCTGAACTTAGCAGCCCAGAAAAACATGGGATCTGGAGAAAACCAGCCTCACACACCTCTAGGACTATGAGACTGCCCCATGCAGTACCTGTGGTGTAGTACAGATCACTTCATATCTAAGGTGCTCAGCATAATAAAAGACAACAGAGGGTCAAATCCCAGCTCTGCGCTTCCTGAGTCTATGACCTGGACAAAATGCTTAACCTTTCCAAACTGTATTCCCCACTGTGGGGAAAAAACAAAACAAAACAGGAATGATGACACCTGTATCATAGTACTATGAAAATTAAGAGATTAAAAGTACATAAATGACCCAGCAGAGTGACCGGTACATAGTGGACATTCAGTAAATGTTTATTTAATGGAAGACTGTGATTGTTATCATCATGGTAGAAACTTCTAAAGAAGTTAAAAACCTTCTCCTGAAATTCACTGATCAGTGTACCAAGATTTCAGGCCCCAGTCAAAGTAATACACTGGAAATTGTCTCCAACACCTTCCTTTTGAGAATCCATGCTTAAGAACATAAAGTAATGCATGTGTATTAAAGATTACACTTTTCCTGCCTGTGGTGCTAGGGCCAGGGCTAGAAAGAGCACTGAACTCAGGGGCAGGGTGCCCTGGTTCTTGGTTTGAGTGACTGCAACTTCATCCATTCTGGATTCCAGTTCTTGTCTATAAAATAAAAGGGCTGGGGCTTCCCTGGTGGCGCAGTGGTTGAGAATCTGCCTGCCAATGCAGGGGACACGGGTTTGAGCCCTGGTCTGGGAAGATCCCACATGCCGCGGAGCAACTAGGCCCGTGAGCCACAACTACTGAGCCTGCGCGTCTGGAGCCTGTGCTCCGCAACAAGAGAGGCCATGATAATGGGAGGCCCGCGCACCGCGATGAAGAGTGGCCCCCGCTCGCCGCAACTAGAAAAGGCCCATGCACAGAAACGAAGACCCAACAGAGCCATAAATAAATAAATAAATAAATAAAGTAGCTATAACAAAACAAAAAAAACTCATTTAAAAATAAATAAATAAATAAATAAATAAATAAAAGGGCTGGACTAGGATAGCTTCTAGGTTCCATGAGCTGTGCCTTTGATTTGGGGCAGTGAATGCAGATATTTAATTGGTCCATAGTACTTAATTAAAGAAAGATTTTGCCAAACTAAAGCTCTGTGTGTGTGTGTGTGCATGTGGCCACACTGAGTATACACAGGGTGCTTTGAAATCACTTTAACTGCCTCCTGCTCTTGTGCCTATCAGTAGGTTTGGCAAATAAAACGTTAGACCCATAATTAGTTTTGAAGGAGTGATGTGAGCTCTGACCTCAGAATGCGGAGAGCTGGGTTCGAGTCCCAGTCCTGGCTCTGCCAGCAAAGTTTGTCTCCTTCTCCAGGGTGTGATGCTAACCTCCCTTCCTTCCTTTGCCTCCCCATCTTTCACGTGATGGGTTTGTTTCCAGGATCTCCAAGTTCTGTGTCTCTTGGGAAAATGTCTCTGATCTATTTTCGCTTGGATTTGCATGCTCACCACAAGGATTATCATCCGGCTGACTCAAGTTTTGCTTATTTCTTTTGTTTGACCTGCTCTGGTTTCGTAACACAAGCTCTACAGCCAATTTTAGCCCTTCTTGGATTATGGGAGTGTCAAAATGAAGGTATTGGAACATTTGTCACCGCTTCTGCCCAGGATTCGTGTCTTCCCCCTTCCCCACCCTGCCCCAGCCCCTGACGCTCCCTTCTGTTCTGACACAAGCAAAAGCCCTCCCCGCCATGACCTGCTAAGTGCAGCCTGGCTTCACATTAGCTGAGTGGAGGCCCTGAAGCCAGAAATCCTTGGCACATGAGCCACTTGTCTCTTTGTGCCTCATTTCCCCCAACCAAAAATAGGTGGAGTCTCGCACTTTCTCCCAGTGTGTGTGGGCCCCCTGTCGAGGTGGTTTTGTGCAATTGAGGTGTACCTTTCCCACTGGCAGGTCTCAGTATCACAGCCCAGGGGGATTCTCAAGGAAACAACGTGTCTCTCTGTTTCTGTGCTTCTTCTGCCTGTGGACCACTCCAGACCCCTTTCATCACTGTTGGTGTGAATTTTCTAACACACAGAACTCTACCTTTGCTGAAAAACCTTCAGTGGCTCCCTGTTACTTTCAGGATAAAGGCTTCAGCAGGTGAGCCCACAGAAGCACAGTGGAAACTCACGTTGGGAAGTAATGATGCACCCCAAGTGATACCAGCCCACAGCGTGTCCCTTCATTCAGTCCTGTGAGGTGCAAGGCAGCATGCAGGGAATAAAAAGAGGAGTAGAGTAAGACTTGGGCCCTGGGTTTAAGAAGCTTACACACTTTTTTAAAAGGTATGTAAAATAATAATGCTTTTATTTTTTAAGTACTGAAGGGCTCTTAGAAATCACTGACCTTGCCCTACTCAGGGTCATTATTATCTCATTATTGTACAGTAGTGGAAACTGATGTCACAGAATTGGCAAATTATAAGAAAACATGTCTCATAGTAGGTCTCCTTGCTTTACTCTGCCTCTATCAGCAGGAGCCTCTCTCCACTCTGCAGCCAGAGTCATCTGTCTGATGGGTGTGCAACCTTGTCACTCCCCATGGGAAAGTTCTCTGTGGCCCCCACTGCAGCTAAAGTAGAAGTCAAACTTCTTCCCAGGCCTATGTGTGGACAGGTCCCTGCAACCTTTCTGTTCCCTCTGACTGGAATGCTCTTCTCCCAGATCGTCAGGCTTCTTTGTCCCATTCAGTCTCAAGTCTAAAGACACCACCTCAGGGTTGCTTTCCCTGACCAAGGCTGATGCAGGACCCCACGCATTCTCCTTCCCATCCCCCTGATTGGAGGCACTGACAGCATGGACCACCATCTGCATCATCTTGCACGTTTACTTATTTTTCTTTATTATCTGTGTCCACTCACTAGAGGGTATGCTGCGGGAGAGCTGAGATTTGCTTCTGTCTTTAGTGTCGACAACACAACTGGCTCATAGTTGATACATAAGAAATATTTGCTGAATATTTCTAAATATTCAGCAAACTAAACAAACAAATGAGTACATACTGAAGGAAATTTGAATACGCAGAATAGTATAAAGAAGCAAATAAAAATCACTCATACTTACCCCTTCTGGATTTTACTTCTGTTAATATTTTGGATTATTTCTTTTTTCAGGTTTTTTTTTTTCTATGTGTATACATATATATGATACATAGTACATATTTAAAAATTAAGATTATTCTAAGTTATGGTTTATATCCTGCTTTTTATGGTTTATATCCTGCTTTTTAATTTATCTCTATACTGTATTTCCACATGTTATAAAACAATCTTTTTAAACACTATTTTCAGTGCTGCATAAAGTTTCATATGGATGTATCAAAAGTAGTTTAAGCATTTCCCTATTGCTGGACAATGACAATTTAATTTTTTTCTAATTGATCTATTTTCTGTGCAAACCATTCTGATAGAACCTGGATTGTAAGGTGTTTGGAGTAACTGTTTCTCACTGCGAGTAGTTGGAAAAAAGACATTACTTCCTTTCCACGAAATATCTATAGACCAACCCTTAGTTTTGTATGTTTTTTGTGACCTCTTTCAGTGCAAATTGACTTAGTTGATGATCTAGTTATTAAGATTTGTGGTTAGTAAAGAGTTGTGTTTCTAAAACTTCCTGTTTGAAAGATAAGCCAATGTAAGTGTTCACAACTGAATGGAGTGAATAGGGAAACAGAGGCCGTCAGGGTTACCTTCAATGCAGACTTTTAACCCAAAGGTGTTTTCCTGTTGAAATTAATGCTCAGGGAAGATTCAAGAATTCCAAATACTCATAGACTTATAAAATCTTCATGAACTTAAAGGAATATTAAATGTAAATAACTTCCTCACTTTAAGAAAAAGGAAACTGAGGTTCAGATCAGGGGCAACCTCTTGCCCAGGGTCCCGTAGCAAATAATGGTGGAGCTTCTTTCCGCTTCTCCCTCCCCCATCCCTGCTTCCCTCTGTCCTTTCCTTCCTCTTTTCAGTACTAGTCTTACATGAATTAGATTTCAGAAAAGATTTCACAGAGCTGGAAGGGATCTGAGAGATGAACTACTCCAGCCCAGCCTCATCATTGCTGAAGATGAGGAAACGGAGGTCCAGACAAGGGAAGGGCATTGTAGTAGGTCCCCACACCACCAGCTTGTGGCAGGGCTGAGATGAGATCAACTTCCTCGTCCTTCTCATCCATCAGTCCTTCTACTGCCCCAGCTTCGTGGGGCCCTATAAACAGTCACACTTGGCAGCATCTGCCTGTGGGCTCTCTTTCCTTGAGTGCTAAAAATTCCAGTTATTCCACGTAGAGAATTGAGAGATCGTAGCCTTCAACAAAAGCCAACCAAGATTTACAGTTATCAGCTGTGAGCACAGCACTGCAGCAACTGTGCTAAGGATAAAACAGTACATTCAACTAAACAGCCCTCTCTTACCATCCCCCACCCCCATCCAGCATCACGCACCCTCAGAGCACAGCAACCTCTCCCTCATTCTTACCATACTACTCATGTGATCTTTTGATTGTCCATCTCTCCCACTAGGCTATAAGCTTCCTGAGAGCAGAAGCCCTTTTTCTTTCCTTATTTTCTCAGCACTCTATACCCTATTTCACAGATCAGTGCCTGGCACGTAATAGATGCTCCATAAATATCTGTTGAATGAATGAATAAAAACATAGTCTCTATTAGTTTTCTAGCGCTGCCATCACAAATACCACAGACTAGGTGCTTTAAACAACAGATATTTTCTCACAGTTTTAGAAACTGGCCATCCATTATCAAGGTGCCAGCAGAGTTGACTTCCTCCAAGGCCACCTTCCTGCCTCGCCACATGATCTTTCCTCTGTATACCCACATCCCTGGTGTCTATCTGTGTGTCCTAATCTCTTCTTAGAAGGACACCAGTCAGACTGGATTCCTAATGGACTAATTTTAACTTAATTACCTCATCAAAGGCTTCATCTCCAAACATAGCCACATTCTGAGATAGTGAGGGTTTAGACTTCAGCATATGAATTTGGGGGGTACACAATTCAGTCAATAACAGTCTTGACTAGCTCACAGTTTAATGAAAGGGATGGACGTGCCCAAAAATGGAATGACAAGACAATGTAATAACTGCTGTAATACAGGAAAGTAAAAACCTTGTGGAGAACAGACAGTGGTTAATATTCATAATAGCTGTATCACCAAGCATCTCTGTGTGCCATGTACACTGCGAAACACAGAATGTATTATCTAATTTAATCCTTGTCAGGATTAAATTCAGCAAACCTTCATTAGCGCCTGCCATGTCAATCACTATGCTTAAGCCCAGAAGTCCAAAAATATATAAGCTTAGATCACAGTAGAAATACTTGTTCTGCCTAATAAGGAAATGCACACACTCATATATCTAATATACTGTCTTAGTCCATTTCTGCCATGTTTATGGCTCCCATACTAGTTATTATTCCCCAGCCAGGTAATTTAGTCTGTGCCCAACCAGGAAAATGGAAATCACTTTAAGTCTTTACACATAAGAAATTTCATGTGGGTACTATTATGATCAGGACTTTGCAGATGAAAACACTGAGGCACAGTCAGCAAGTAGCTTTCCAAATGTCACACAGCTAGTAAATTGCAGGCCCAGAGCTTAAACACACTCATTCTGGCCCCAAAGTCCACTCTCTTAACCAGCACCCCACATTGCTTCTTCAGGACAAGGAATCTTATTCTTTTTATCCCATCAGGAAGGGGAACATGAGACCACTGTGAAAAGGAAGGAAATTTAAGCTGAGTCACATCATGTAGTGAGGTGAAGAGAGCACAGAAGAGAATTGCAAATAGAGAAAACAGGATTAAAGGTCAAGGTCTGTAAGGAGCTGGCTAAGCAGGCAGCATAGAGGGCTGGTGAATGAGGTGAGGCTAGAAAGGTAAGTTAGGGTCAGACTAGGTGAGGTCTTATTTTATATGACAATAAATTTGGGCTCGATTCTCTAGTCACTGATGAGCTATTGGATATTTTAGCAAGAGATCATTTAATCTTACTTCATTTTACCACGAAGGAAACCAAGGGCCAGAGAGAAATGACTTGCCCAAGGCCACACAATTGGTTAGTGGCAGAGCTGACACAAACACCCAATCTTCCAATCCCAGTCCAGCATTATACTCAGTTAAACGCTGCCTATATAAGCATATGAAAACTAACATAATTAGAAAAAACTCTTTTCCTGTTTTCCCATGGTTTTCATACACTTTCATACACTTTTTTTTTTTGGTCAATTGTATATTTTTCCAAGTTTCAACTCATTAATATCTTCCCATCTGAAATAACTACTATGGTTCAAAGTCAGAAATATCCCATAGAAATTGCAAATGATACAGTCCCCTGTGTGGCTTTGTAGAGTGTGGCCGAATGGCTCACTGGTACATTTTATAGACTGGAAGGACCTGTATTCTTATGTCTAAATAGACACGTAGAAATATAGAGATAAACTAAACAGCCACTCTGGCTGGGTTTGTTTTACCAAACAAATATATTAGGTCAACAAACATTTACTGTACTGGTGTCTGCTGAGTGCCAAGCGTTGTGCTAGAACCTCAAGACCTAAAGCTGTATAAACTCGGTTCCTGGGTGAAAAGGCTCTCACCATGTAATAATGAAATGCACACACATACACAAGTATGATATGCTATCTCAGGCTATTTCTGCCATGCTTATAGCTCCTCATAGTAGTGACCACCCAGCCAGGGGATTTGGACTGGGTCCAACCAGGAAATGGAAACCACTCTAGATCTTTCAAAATAAGAAATTTAATATAAGGAATTGGATGCACAGGTGATAGAAGAGCTGCAAAGCCAAACAGGGGATGGTGAGGAACCAGAGATTAGGAACAGCAGGAAGATGCTGCTGCTCCTGGGTCTGGAGGGACACAGGAGAAGGTGGTGTTACAAGATCCCAGAAGCCAGGGCACTTATTTGGCAAGAGCTTGAGGCACAGAACACATGAAGCCATTTGCCGAAGATACCACAGGAGGCAGAAAGAGAGGAGAAACAGCCACTTCTCCCCGCCTCACCTCCAGTCTTCTATCATAGATTCCCATTAGCCAAACTTTCCCTGAAGCAACAGGGTGGGGAACCTGCAGGGTGGAGGTCCCCATGATGCAGAGCAGAGCAGAGGAAGTATGCAGAAAGGAGAAGAAAACAAACACGGGCTGATGGGCACCCCAGTTGACCTTGGGCAAATCACTTCATCTCTCAGAGTCTTAGTTTCCTCATTGGCAATTTGAGAAGAATAATAACTCTCACATTTGTTTGTGAGACTTACATGAAATAAAATCGGAGAAAGCACTTTATAAGCTTCAAAAGGCATATATACAAATGTAAGGGCTTTTATTATTGGTTTTTTAATCCAAAGTGCTTTGGACTTTAGGCTCTGGTGGAAAAAAAAAAATGGGATGGTGTTCAGGTGTCATCGGGAACTTTATATGCCGAGCTAACTACCTAAGTAAAAAGAAGCAGCTCTGCTTTTTACTGGTTGTTATTTCAGTCTGTCACTCTGGGCCATCAGGCTTCGAAATCCCCAACTGATTTTGAATAAATTGGCACATAACTGAAAGGATGTCAGAGCCCGCTCTCAGTTCTATTTGGGGATCTGTCTGTGGTTTTGAATCAAAAAGCGACAAATGAACAGGACTCTAGAAATTACTTCAAGACCATTTGTTCCACCGTTTTCATTTTACAGAGGACCAGAGAGAAGATGGAGTTTGCACGTTGTCACATACCAAATTCTTGGCAGAGAGAGGCATGGAGCCCAATAGGAGACTCACTCTTCCTTTTACCAGTCCTCTCTTCCTTGGACCTTGGGGTTTCAAATTAATCTCACATAGTAGCTTGTACTTTCAACTTTTCCTTCTTCCTTTTCTTTTAGTCTTTTATCTCTTCTTCCTAATAATCTTTGACAACTCAGTTTCACAGACTTTTTCCTCTATACTCTGCTGATGGACAACGAAAGCTGAGCACTAAGCCATATCTATTTTGAGTGGATGTAAACTTTTCTAAATAACTCAATTTCCCTTTGCTATCAGGTGTAAGAGAGTATCATCACAAATTCTTTGAGATCAGCCCTTCTGCCAACCTCAAGGCTTCCAGTGAAAATCATAAGGTATGATCCCTTCCCTTCTACTTCTTTTGTACCAGAAAGTACAGGTCATAGCCAGAACATGTGACTAAGCATCAGGGCACTCACACCAGGCCCAAGAGAAAGGCAATATTTTCTACCAGTGGAACAAGGTGGTTTGACTCTCTCAGCAAGAATGGTCCTGTGTTCTGTAACTTTTAATGTATCTCAGTGGTAAGGGACAGTGGTCAGTGGATGATAAAATTTAAGGGTTTATTTCTTACTTGACAAATGAAGAGATTGTGCTTTCATTGTCTGTAAGATCCTTTCTGGCACTGACATTTAAGAAATCAGTATCCCTCTACCAAAGAAGGCCTATTATGGTCACAGAGGCACTAAGTAATAATCCCATGACTCATGTCATTCCCAGTGGCCCACTGTGAATTGACATTTTAATGGTGCAGAGTCTGTGGCATCTTAAAATGTCAGAGCTGGAAGGGCATCTGTCATCATCATCCACTATGGGTGCATTCAGGAGTCTGGGACCTGAAGATTATGGGTATCCATTCGCTGGTTCCTTCAGCAGAAATTTATTGTGCCTGTGCCACGTGCCAAGCACTGTGCTAGGTCCTGGGGTACAGACATCAATAAGACAGATGAGGTGTCTGCCCTCACATATGCTAGTGGGGCAAGATGCGTGATAACAGGAAACTAAGAAACAAGCAAGATAATTCAGTTCGTAATAACTGCTTGAAAGGTAATAAAAAATATATAATGGATTAATTCACTTTATTGAATGGATATTGAATAACTTGGGATGGGGGAGTGACTGTTTGCAGTAGCAGCAGTTAAGGCGAAATCTGAAACTTGAGAAGGAAGCAGCTGTGGACACCAGGATGTAAAAAAGTTACAGGCAGAGGGAATAGTGTGTGCAAAGACCCTTAGGCAGGAAAGCATTTGGTAGATTTAAGGAGTGGAAAGGGACCAGTATGGCTTGGAATGTAATAAGGGAAAAGTAGCATGAGGAGTGGCTGGAGGAGTAGGCTGGGACCAGATTGGCCTCATGGGCCCTAGTAAGGAGTTTGGGTTTTATTTGAAGAATGGGAAGCCATTGAAGGCTCTTAAGCAGGTAAGCAACTAGATCTACAGTTTATATTTCTTAAAGACCCCTCTGACTGCAGGAAGGAGAATGGATTGTAGAAGACAGAATGACGCCATTGAAATAGCCTAGACCAAAAAAAAAAATGATAGACAAAATTAGTAACAATGGAGATGGAAAGAAGTGGAAGGATTTGGGATATGTCTAAACATAGATCCTATTAAGACTTGCTGATGGGGACTTCCCTGGTGGTGCAGTGGTTGAGAATCTGCCTGCCAATGCAGGGGACACGGGTTTGATCTCTGGTCTGGGAAGATCCCACCTGCCGTGGAGCAAATAAGCCTGTGCGCCACAACTACTGAGCCTGCACTCTAGAGCCCACAAGCCACAACTACTGAGCCCACGTGTCACAACTACTGAAGCCCGCACACCTACAGCCTGTGCTCCGCAACAAGAGAAGCCACCGCAATGAGAGGCCCGCGCACCGCAACGAAGAGTAGCCCCCGCTCGCCGCAACTACAGAAAGCCCGCACACAGCAACGAAGACCCAACGCAGCCAAAAATAAAATAAATAAATAAATAAATTTATTTAAAAAAAAAAAGAAGACTTGCTGATGGTCTGGATATGGAAACTGAGAATCAGAGGACTCAAAGAAAACTTCTAGGCTTTTGAGCAGCAGGGTGAATTGATGTGCTATTATTGAAGTGGTAAAGGAACATTAGAGGTGGGTGGGACTAGAGAGCACTATTTACTATAAAGGGAAACGGGGTTCTAGGGGACACGGGTTGGAGAGTGTACAGGTATGTGGATGCTATAAGAAGTGGAATATTAGCAAATATTACCTACGCCTTAAGAGAAAGTGAGAACTTGAATTACTTTACAGCAATGGTATTCAATGGATGTGATCTTTGCCCCCAAGGGACATTTAGTAATGTCTGCAGACTCTTGGTTTTCATGACTTGTGGGGGCAGGGAGAGCAGGGGATTGAGGTCCTTCTGGCATCTAGTGGGTAGAGGCCAGGGATACTACTAAACATCCTTCAATGCACAAAGACAGCCCCCATAACAAAGATTTATCTGGCCCAAAATATCAAAAATGCTGAGGCTGAGAATCCTGCTTTACAAGTTGCTTTTCTATGTTTATGCAAATGAAGGCCCAGAGAAGAGGGTCCTGTAGGTGTGAGTCCAGAAGGACTAGTATTAGGAAGGAGCCTGGACTTGCTTCTGTGGTAGAGGCTGACAGGAGCTGGTGAGTTATGAGGCTTGCGGAGTTTCCCTGGGGGTGGGGCTGGGGCCCCAGGAGAGGGCGCTGAGCCCTGGGGGCCTTGGTAAGAACAGAGCATTGACTGGATCCAACCAGAAAGCACTGAACCCGGGGGAGGCCAGGTGGACATTCTGCCAAGTGAGAATCCACTAACCCAGCAAGGAGATCAATGGGGCTGAGTCTGGGGCAGATCAAGGGTTTCCAGAGGAAGAGAAGGAGGCTGGGGAGCCTAAGGGGTAGAAAGGTAGGGATCAGGAGCCCTGCCACGAATCTGGACTTCTTGGAGCTGGTTTTCAAACTAGAGATCCTCTAGAGTCCGCTGGTTCTCATGACTGCCCGGCCAATAAAATCACCTCATACCTAGGCCCCTCGCCCAGAGACAGCTATTAAATTAGTCTGGCTTAGGGTCCTAGTACTGGAATTTTAAAAGCTCCTCCAGGTATTCTGGGTTGAGAAGCACGGATCTAATCCATACACTGCACGTCAAGATGCCTCCGAGGCTAGGCAAGTAGAGAAAATGAGGACAGGACAGAGTCCACTTCAGTGGGCAGCCTGTGCTCGGCTGCAGCCCACTGTTGCCTTGTAGAAATCTGGGCTTAGTGCTGCCAAATCTTCCTGTTTTCTTTTTTGCTTGTTTTTATTTTTTTTGAGAGGCCTAAAATCCAGAGTTTTTTTCAACATTGAGTCCAAATATCTTAAAATCCCATGTCAAACAAAACATGTATGCAGAGCACATTGGACCCTTGGGCTGTCATTTAGCAACCTCTGATCCAGTTCAGTGGTTTTCACACTTTTTTTTTTAGCCACAGAAGGTTTTCTCCAAACAAGTTATTTTGTGGAACCACTACAGATGAAATAAATCCAAGCAGAGTTTTGGTCTGATCAGGGCAGAGACACAGCTTTTCCTTCCAGCCCCAGGCAGTTCTTGTAGCTGCTCCTGAGTGAGGCCCCTCTGGTTCTGGGGAGTCTCTCTTGTTCATTTACCAGATGAGGAAACTGAGGCCCTTCAGAACACAGTCCCTGAGCAGAACCAGCCCCGTGGGCCCATTTGAAAATGTGTGGGGATGCTTAAAGTTGTCACTGTTGACAAAACAGACACTACTGGCATTTAGTTCTAGGGGCCAGGAATGCTAAACTTCCTGCAATTTCCAGGACAATAAAGAATCATCCCACACAAAATGCCAACAGCTCCCTTCTGGGAAACACCAAAGGAGGAAGGGAGACCCTGAGAAGGAACACCAGCTGGCAAGATCACAGCAAGTGCACACTAAAATGTTGGCCCTTGCCCCACAGGCTTGGGGACTTCAGCTGTACCCAAGAATAGGAGAGGTCACTGGCTAGGGTCAGGTTGGCTTTACTCCAAAACACAGGGGCGAAAGGGATATATAAAAAATTAAAACTAAGTAGCCTCCTGAGGTGAAGTAGCTACTACATAAAAAGCTAAGTGTCAGATTTTAAAAAGCAACCCTGGGAAAGGAGATGGAGCTGCTGGGTGTCTTCAGCCCGGGCTGGAGGCCAGTGATCTGCACTGGGAGGAGGCAGGTCAGCTGCTGCAAGGAGCAGAGGTGCTGGGAAATGCCGGAGCAGGGTAGTCACGCAGGTTTGCTCTCCCCAGTGGTCATTTAATCCCTCGGCCAAAATATGCCAGGTTCAAAAATAGGGTGTGGGAACAGAAGGTGAAAAAGGGTGTTCCCCAGCACTCCAAGGAAAGTAGACCCAAAGGAGAACTCATCTATTTTTGTCATCACAATGCCACATGTCATACAGAGTTTTCCCACTTATAGAAACATTACTACGGAATTACCTTCTCAATAACCAACGGGCAAGGGCAGAATTATCCACATTTTATAGTCAAGGAGATGGGGCCTCAGTGGCGCTTATATGATGCTTTCCTTTTTAAGTGTTGATTTTGTTTGTTTATACTTCCAATAATCATCCTTGTGAGGAAGGTCAAGGGAGGGATTCCTATTCACAGTCTGTACTATAGACCAGCAGTTTTCAAACTGTAATGGGTATCAGAATCACGGAGGAATGTGGTAAAAACATAGTAAGCCCTACCCTATTTCAAGGAACCTGGGTCTCTGTCCTCTCTCTTAGCATGCCAGGTAATTCTGATACTCACCGACACCCAACCAGCCTAACCCAGCTCAATGAGACAAGTTCACTTTTCATGTACTTGAATATCACAACAACACCACAATTACTATATGGGTTTCTAACCGCTTAGTGTCTCAGGTGTTGATGGAGATAAGACAACATCCAGTGGTGTGTTAGTAAGCTGGCTCTTGGTGGGGGCAAGCCCTTAGATTTGCAGTGTGCCTGTTTCCATACTCCTCCCATGGCCAGTTTCAAGACACCAACATGACGTCACTGAATGTGGAGTTGAGAAAGAGATGCGTACAACTGACTCTTTTGAGACAGTGTAAGCCAGCCCCAGCACACACTTCTATGTCCCATCTCCAAAGCTAGAGATCTTTCCCCTAAAATATCCAGAACTAGGACATGGGACAGGCCCATGAGGGAAACAAGGAATGCATGTTCAATGACAGCATCATTTTCAGCGGCGAGAGTATTGCTCCCACTATTTTACCGTGATCTTTGAAGGGCAAAAGACATGACTTTGAATCCCAACTTTGTGATTATTGGCTGTGTGACCTTGGATGAGTCTGAAACCTCTCCAGGCCTCAGATTCCTCATATCTAAACTAGGGACAATAACACAGTAACACAGTCCTCAAAGGGAAACCTTAAAGGGTATATTTATATATATATATATATATATATATATATATATATACACAATATATATATAATTTATATATATTATATATATTATTGTTTTATATATACTATTATATATATTGTATATATATATACATATATATATATATATATAAATAAAATATGTAAGCTAGTACTCACTCCTCAGCAACTAGGGATACTTAATAAATGTTCATGCTTTCCCCTTCTTCTCCCACATGCCTCACATTTTTAGGCCTAGAAAGGACCCCATAACTCTTCCCATCCAGATGTCTTGCTGGGGAATAACAGACTCAAGCAGGGCAGTTACTTTGCTCGGCAAATCACGGCCAATTGATATGGAAGCCCACCTGCATCCTTGCCTCTTGACTCAAAAAGTCAGGAAATTTGTCACTAAACTCCAGTCTCCCCATTCCCACTCCATTCCTCAAAGTACACACAAGTTGGTTTCCATGGACCAACCTGGAAGCCAAGCTGTGGAAATTCTGCACATTTATATTGCAGTGATTTTGTCATTGTCACTTTACGTGCAAAACTTTTGACAGAGAAGTCTAAAGGCATTTTGCTTAAGCAGCCTGGGCTTTGGACTGGGGCTGGCGCTGAAGAAAGTCACCTTCACCTTTCTGCCACAGATGATGGAAACATTGAAGCTATGGATAATGCCTCTGCATCCTCTTCCCTTCACACCAGCTAAGGTGTTCTTCATTTCTCTTGGCAGGCTCAATTTCCACCATGTTCTCCCAAGCTCTTCTTCTCAGCTCCCCGGGGCTTCCCACAACCAACCTGTGTGCTTGGGTGGTAGCAAAGGCTGGGGCTGCTGAAATGTGCACCAGATATGCCTTAGGCTGTGTTTATCAGACCCAGCCTGGCTCCTGTGGCTGAAGCAAAGGATCTGGCTCTTCAGGTGACCCTGGCCTGCCTGCAACCTGCCCATCTGGCCTGAAGAGATGGAACCTTCCTCTCAGCTCTGCCTTTCATTTACTGCTCTGGGCCCAGGCAAAGACCTTGCCTGTTGTGCTTCAGTTTCCTCATCTCTGGGGAATGGTATCTTTGTTTCACACGGGACACTGTACATTTTACAGCAGCCCCTTTACCTGTGGTTTCCGTTTAATACCATTACAACCTGTGATGTAGAGCAGCGGTCCCCAAACTTTTTGGCACCAGGGACCAGTTTTGTGGAAGACAGTTTTTCCAAGGACGCGGGTGTGTGGGGGTGTGGGAGGACGGTTCAGGCGGTAACACGAGTGATGGGGAGCGATGGGGAGAGGCAGATGAAGCTTCACTTGCTCACCCGCCACTCACCTCCTGCCGTGTGGCCTGGGGGTTGGGGACCACTGCCGTAGAGGATAACACAACTAGTAAGGTGGGACTTCAGCCCAGGTCTGGGCCCCAAGTCCAGAATTTTTGCCCTTCCCCCAGCTGGCTTTTTAAAAATAAAACTTTATTATATATCTGTGTGTACAATATTATATTTCAATTTCTATACACTACAGTGTGCTCACTACCAAAAGTTTATTTTCCTTTCACCACCATACAAGTGACATGCTCCCCCCAACCCTTCTCCTCTGGTAACCAATACTCTGTTCTCTGTATTTACATGCTTATTCTCATGTGGTTTGGTCTGTTCATTTATTTATTTTTTATTTTTTTATATTCCACATATGAGGGAAATTGATAGGGGCTGAGACACCAAGTCTAGGGTTCTGTTCCACTGTGCAGGACTTGCCTCATTGCCTTGGCCTCACCCTCACTTCTCGCTGCCCCTCTCTTCCGGTGGAAGTTGCTTTGCTACCTGAGAGCAAAGTGTGCTGGCTGGACATACACAGCTTGTGTGATGTGAGCCTCACAGAGCAACCAAAGAGTTAAGTGGAAGACAGTCCCTCTTTTTTTTTTTGGGGGGGGGGGTGCCCGCACTGTGTAGCATGCGGGATCTTAGTTCCTTGACCAGGGATTGAACCCATGCCCCCTGTATTGGGAGTGCAGAGTCTTATCCACTGGGAAGGAAGCCCCAACAGTCACTCTTTACACTCCCCATCTGAGTTCCTGGTTAGAAGAGCCACCACAAATTTTCCTGCTCTTTTTTTCCCTTTGTGCACTTGTGTCCTGCCACCAAATACTCTTTTGGGACACAGAATGTATTTTTTTTTTTTCCCTTTCTTTCCAGTTCCTTTTGGCAGAAGGGTCAGGAAGAACATATAATATTTGTGGAATCCATCAGTTCCACAGACACCTGGGCTGAATGTGGACCACAGAGAGAACTTGTTTGTCCCATGTGACTGCTGCTTAGGAGAGTAAAGATGAGGGTGCTTAGAATCCACAAAACATCTTAGGTGAGGGAATTTCCCAGCATATCCTGAAACATTCCCAGCCTCTATCCTGCCTTTTCCACTAAATAAAGACTTCTCTGACCTCTCCAGCTGGGATGAATTTCTTCATCCCAAATGCAAACCCCACCTCGAATCTCAGTGGCCATGCTCCTACTTAGCACTTCATCATTCTCTGTATCACTTATCTGGTTCTCTTGGTAGATTGTAAATTCTTCCAGTAGAACGACCACTTCTTAATCACACTACCACCAGCACCATCACCCAATACCTAATAATAATATTGATAATGATAATAGCAACTTCTATTTATCAAATGCTTATTGTGTCATAGACTAGTCAAACAATATCTTACTTCATCTTGCATCAGCCTACTGAGGTAAGTAGTATTACCATTCTCATTTAAGAAAATTTCCAAGGGTTACGTAGAAGCAAGAGAAGGACCTAGGATTTTCAACACAGGTTTGTCTGATCCTCTAATTCCCAAGCTGTTGTTCCCAACTTCTATGGTCTCCTGCCTACCAGAGTGGCTGGGAAAATAGGCCTTCAACAAGGGAATTCCAACCTTGCCTTACTAAGAATCAGCACTGTCCAAACAGAAAGAAGACACACGGTGTCGTTTTATCCCACACTCTCATCTCACCGATGAGGGAATTAAAGCCAAAGAGGGGAAAGTGAGTCAACCAAGGTGGCCCAGCCAGCTGGTAGCACAGCACAACCGCCAGCCCCCGCCATTTCCCCTGCTGCCTGCCACCTCTCTGCCTCTCACTTTCCTAAAGAGTTTCCCAGGGACAGGAATTGCTCGGTATTGGGAGAGATTAAGCAGGAAGAGGGTGTGGGCACAAATGTATGTCATGTTCCCTGATCATGCTGCATAGAAAACCAGGGACATCTCAGCCTCCCCAAAGCTTTACTTTCCTGAAAAGTTGTGCATAGATCAAATGCTGACTTTCCCATTCCGGTAAGTCAGCCTCCAGAGTGTGAGTCAGTCTGGTGTGTGGCTGGGAGTCTGTGCATTGGCTCTGTATTTGTGCTGGCTGTCAGTTGACGGTATGTGTATGGACTTTAGAACATACAAGATTATATATACGTATACATATAGTATATGGTCCATATACAGATGGTATATACGGGGAGACATAATGTGTGTATATATATGTATGTATGCGTATTATATATATATGTATATACACACACATATATAAAACCTCATGAAATTATTTCTCCATTGTAGTCTGTGTCCCTGGGTTATTGTTTAGCCCACTATTGGCATTTTATACCAGATAACTCTCTGTTGTGGGAGCTGCCCTGTACACTACAGGATGTTTAGCAGCATCCCAGGCCTGTACCCACTAGATGCCAATAGCATCTTCCTGCCCTACATTGTGACAATCAGAAATATTCCCAGACATTGCAAAATGTTCCCTGAAGGAAAAATGTGCCCTGGTCGAGAACCACTGATTTAGCCTCCTGTCTTTCTTAGTCCTTTGGTGGAGAGTGGGATGCTAATTGGCGAAGAGAGCAAATATCCAAAACTTCAGCTAGGATTTATACCGTAAGGATACTCTAACCTGCAATTTGAAAATATTCTTATGGTTTCCATGTGTTGCATGCTTGCTTCGTGCCCAATAGGAGGCTAAGGGATTTAGCTCACTTACTCCTCACAAGAACCCTGTGGGGAAGCTATTTTTTCCACATTGCAGAAGAAGAAACTGAGGCTCAGAGAACTTCGTCTAAAAAGCCACACAGTTCACAAGCAGCAGGGAAAATGTTAAGACCAGGTTTGTGTTCTTCACCTCCGTGTGAGTGTTTCTGTCCAATGGGCAAAGTTCACGCTGGGTGTGTACTGTAATCTCTTAGGTGCATGGGGCAGAAATAAAGCTTGAGAACCACTGCTCTGTGCTCTGTCCCTTGTTGGTTGGTAATTCCAGAAACAATGAATATCAGGGTTGGAAGAGACCATCAGGATAATCTATCCAAGGAGATATTAACCTGATAATCATACAAATAATGAGTAGGAGAACTATAGGGGGTACTCTGATGGAAAGGTGCATATAACTGGGGAACAGACCTGGCCTGGGGTCAGGAGAAGCTTGCCCAGAGAGTGGATAAGTAGGAATTACTGGGCACAGTGAAAAGGAAGACATTATAAGCAGAAGAGAGATCCCTAAGGTGACAGGACAGGACAACCTGACCCAGGCTGGATATGCAGAGGGATTTCCTAGGGTTGGCAGAAACCCACTGAAGAAAGGGACACAGGATACAGGGACTTGGAAGTCCTACAGGGGTGGGGATGAGGGTGAGGAGGAGTGACTGTCATAAAAATCACAGAACCCCATCCAATACCATCTCCCATTTTCAGAGGAAGAAACAGACCCAGAGAAGTCACTTGTTCCAGGACACACAACTAGGGGATCACACAGATGGTATGAGAACTCAGATATCCTGCCTCTGATTCAATGATATTTCTAGGTACAATGCTACCTCCTTCAGGTTCCCTGGCATTGCCTGTCCCTCCTTTCACCCCAGAAGGAGTACCCCAGCCCTTGGAGCTTCCCACTTTACCCCAAAGTGTGGTGAAGATGCTGTTCTAAGACCATGTGTACCCTGAACACTGCTCACAGGACCATGACTCAGGAATTGCCACCCAAAAAAGGGGGAGTCCATGCTTGGGCTCAAGTACTGGATCAGGAACCAGGAACACCTAAGTAACTCATGAACACAGAGGCAGAAGATACAAAATAGTGGTCCACAGCTGGGATCTGACTCGGGTGTGTTTTGTTTGGCCAAGCAATGTTTTCAAATGTTTTTGAAATGTATTGCCACCATTTAAAAATCAGATTTCATATAAAATGCAGATTTCTAGCCTGCATGACAACCTGGAGCTGCTGTGTACCCCTCCTCTCTTTTCCCAGGTGCCCACTCATCCGTTCTGTTCCACCTGCCCACCCCGTTCCACAGACGTGCTCTGCCAACAGGAGCACAGCAGACCTGCAGCACTGTGTGCCTGCCCTGCCCGGTCCCACAGCAGCCCTTTAAAGATCTGCAGTGACCTTGGAATGGCTTCTCAAGTCTTCTGCCTGCAACTGGAACTCTCAACACCGGTTCCTTCAGTCGTCCCTCCTCTGATTTAGACAGCAGTCTCCTCCCTGTCCTGTTACCCTCTCTCTGACCACACTCCTTAAAGGGATGCATTCAGAACCCAGAACAATGCTCCCCAGGGGGGCTGACCCAGGCAGAGGATTTAAAGAAAGTCTTTATATTACACACCATTAGTTTTCAACCTGGCAACCAGACCAGAGAGCACAATGTCAACCCAAATTGAAAGAAGCCTCACAACAAACAAAGTTGATTCTCTCTTATGACTCCAGCTAAATAGAATAACCCCCAGGGGAGAACATCAAATCATTTCCTGAGACTCTACACAGGCAAACCTGGAACAATGTGGGAGGAATGACAAGCATCTTGAAACATTTTTTCATTTGTAAGTATAAGCAGTGAGAAGAATCTAAGGAAAATACTTGTAAAAACCCTTGTAAAATGACAGTGATCTAACTGGCTGTTTGAGGTTACTGCTGGTTCTCTCTGCTCCCAGAGTGAACCTGGGTAGACTCCTTTTGCCCTCTGAGGTTAAAACTTCACAGAAGAAAGCAAGAAAACTAATGGTGCTTATAGGAAAAACACTGGCCTGGGAGTGTGCTACTCTGGGGACTTTCCTCCAATCTGCTTCTGACTATTGAGAGCTCTCAGGTAGGTCACTTAACTCTGCGCCTCAGTTGCCTCATTTGTGCAATGAGGTCGTTGAATCAGACTGGAGTTTCCACAAACCAGGGCAGCACATCCATGATACGGGTCGTGTGTGTAGTGCTTCCCAGCTTTTTCTCCAGACACAGGTTCCCTGGAATGGTGATCATTTACTTAACGCTCCCTTTAAAACTGACTTCAATTCTAGTCATAATTTTTTAGCCTATCCTCATCCTAGAACATTTACAATATCACAGGCGTGATGCGTTAACTATGATTCCAAAGCATATTAAAATAAATACTCAGGAGTGAAAACTTAAAATAGTATTTGTCCACATACCACCTAAAATCATCTTATTTGCATACAACACTTTGGGGACACCATACTTTGGGTTCATGGGTAGACTTCGGGAATCCCTTGAATACCCTAAAACTGTATACTTGGTTGTATGTGGGAGAGGGGGGGATTTTTGTGGGGAGAGAGTGCATAAATTTGGTGTGATTCTCAAAGTTCTGTCTGTTCTATAAAAAAGCTGAGAACCACTGCCTCCAGCTGGGTCCCTAAGAACCCGCTGGTTCTAGAGAAGGGACTGGGCAAAAGGACAGAAGTTTCTAAATAGCCTGCCTGGAGCTCTTTTCAGCAAGTTTCCTCCTATCCTCCTTTTTAAAGGTCTTCTAATTGATAGAGGCAATACAATTCAGTTACTTGGTGGGGTGGGAGTGGGAGGGCTTCTCTTGGACCTGAGCCTGGGAATTCCACAGGGCACAGCCTAATCCTGGCTCCTTCTAAATTCTGGGTAGGTTAGTCTTGGAGGTGCTGGAGTGATAGCACCTTGGAGAAAGGAGCAGGGCTTTGCTTAAAGTGACTTCATAAACACTTGGTAAAAGCCCACAAAACCAGAATCACACTGAGCACAGCTTCAGCAGATCATTCCTTTCTCTTCGGAGGACTCGGAAGTTCAGCTCTGCAGGATTGTTGCATGGAAAGGGGCAAGAATTATACTCGCTCTCCCTCCAGCACTGCTTTGCCTGGAGGAACTCCCTGCTATTTCTCCACCTGCTTGTTTTGCAGGTAAACTCCCATATGTCTGACCTGAACTGTTAAATGGCTTTGACAATCTGGCTATAGGAATAGGCCCACGACTTTCTCAGGCCCTGGAAGTGAGAGTGTACTGCTTCAAGCAGACAAAATATATCACATAGTAGCCTGTATCCTGCCCTGTAGAAACTGGACGGGGAGCTTCCCAAGAGGAGAGGCAGAGTTATTCATCAAAGAGCAGTTAGTAGACATGCAATAAATGTTGAATGAATGAATGACAACTACTACTCAGGGAAATTATATGTGCCATATACAGGGATGGAAAAGGTAATCAAGAAAAGCTTCATAGTAGAGGTGATATTTGAATGAGGCCTTGGGGTGGAGTATAATTTTAATAGCACAGGAAGATGCTATGATGTGATTAAACACAGGGGTTCTGGAGTCTGGCATCCAATTGGTTTTGAATTCTGACACTCCCATGTGCCTGGTGTGCCCCTGTGCAAATTTCTTAACCTCTATAAGCCTGAGAGTCCTCACTTACAAAATAGGGATAAGGACTATACGTGAGCATGCAATGAGAAAAACCACCCAGCACGCTTAGCACAGAGCCTCAGCAAACGTTCCTCGTAGTCCTCATCAGCATCCTCAGCAGCCAGCATCAGAGAGGAAAACGGGGTGGACATTCCATGGGGTGGGACTTGAGTGGAGCACAGAGGAAGCAGCCGGTTTGCCTATGATGTCCATCATGTCCAGCATGATCAGGCCACCTGAGCTACTACTCTTGGCTGAAGCTTGCCATCCTGCTCACAGACTTCAGAGCGGCACACTGAAGGAAAGATCAACCCCCTCACCCTTCTCTGAAGGCTTTGTTCTGATTGGCTGCATTGCCCTGTGCTGTCCAGTGGCCTGGACCTGCATTCCTCCTCTGACTGTGGGGTGCTTGGCATCAGGACAGAGCCTCCAGGGCCCAGCCATGGGGAGCTCCTACATCTGAAGGCCCTTCTCATGGTTGCATTCCCCTTGGAGAGCACTAAAAAAGGAGGCCCAGCAGCCACAGTGTCAATCAACATCAAAGGAGTCAGGATGCAGGACGAGCCATAGAACTGCCAGAGGCTGGTGCTGAACTTTTGCTCTTGAGCAGGTCCAGCTAGGCCTGCACATCTCTGGAGCAGGTGTCCCTCAGTGCCTTGGATCCTGGTGGATCCTGTTCATTCCTCACTTATTATCATGCCCTGTGTATCAGACTTAGCTGCTTTCTATTTTCTTCATTGCACTGATATTATATCATGGCAGTAAGTGTTACATCTCTTGTATCAGGATAGTGCTGGCCACATACTAAGCACTCCTTTAGTATTTGCCGAGATTTGGAAGAATGAATGAATGAGTATCCACAGTGCCTGGCACATAGTAGATGTTCCATAAACAGTTGTCAAATGGTGAGAGTTTGCCTCCTTGGCTGGGGAACAGGAATGAGGGTGGTAGCAGAGGGAGAGAATTTTGTTCAGGGAAGGCTTCCTGGAGGTGGCTTTTGAGCTAGACCTTAAAAGATGGAATGAAGTCCCACAAGGAAGGCTGAGCAGTGGAGCATTCCAAACAGAAGGTACAAGTATTTAGACAGGACAAGTATTGGGGACCTTTGAGAAACTGGGAATAGTTTGGCTTGGCAGGAGGGCTGGAAAGGTAAAGAGAAATTATAGGAAGCTATGCTTGGAGAAGCTTCCCCAATATGGTAGAGCGTCTCGAAGGCCACGCTAAAGAAGGGGAGGCTGCCTCATCAGGCAGTAGAGAGCCAGTGATGGTCTTTAAGGAGGGAAGTGACGTGATCCGACCACTGCTTTAAAAAGAATAACATGGCAATGCCTTGCAGAGTGGATTTGAGGCGGGAGGGAGGCAGAAAACAAAGATCTGAAGCCAAAAACACAGAGGACATATGAACAGGGTTTAACGTACCACAGGGTTTAATGTAACGTTGATTTAAAACAATGAGCAAGGAAGGAAGAGTCTGAGATGAAGTTTAAGCGCCTTCGTGGTGTATTGAAAGGGGAACAGCTTGAGTAAAGAAAGAAGTCAGGAGGACGAGCAGCAGAAGGGGTTGGGAGCCTGGATGGTGCTGAGGAGATGAGCACTGGGAGGGTCCAGGGCTGGGTGAGCTGCCAGGGAGGCTAGCGGAGAAGACCATGGTTATTTACCTACTGTGGAAAAAGACAGGAGGACAGGCGGTGAGGCTGGCTGGAGAGGAAAGAAGCAGGCGATCTGACCTGACTAGTTAAACCACTTTACTAAGAACCACAGCTGAACCAGAACTATAGCTGAACCGAACCAACTCTGAATCTGAGTGTGTGTGTGTGTGTGTGTGTGTGTGTGTGTGTGTGTGTGTGTGTGTGTGTGTGTTGTGTGTGTGTGTGTGTGTGTGTGTGTGTGTGTGCGCGCGCGTGTGCGCGCACCCGCCTGCCTGAGCTGGAGAGGCACAGGGGAGAACAGGCCTGAGTGTATATCTGCTTCATCTGTTTGCTTTTCTCAAGTTTGTTCCTGTGTGAACAGACCTTTCTAATCCCTTGTACTCACAGAGAAGGAAACATCAGCTGTAGCTCTGTTTCCAGAAACCTTCACAGCACCCCTCTACCAGTGACCCTTGCCCCCAGGTTTCTAGGGCCAGAATCTGCAGCCAGGTCTCTGGGTTGGAGGGCCCAGAGTGTAGAATTGGAGGGCCCAGAGTGTAGAATCCTACAGGGCAGCCTATATACTATATTAAGACTCTCCAGCAAGCTCAGGCCTTTGTCTGAGCAAGGGAAAAGCTGGGCAATCCAGAGCCTGCATTGCAAAGATGGGGCAGGTCAATGCATGCCCAGTGGGGACAGAGGATGCGTTGTCATTGTCCCAGCAGATTGAGGTGGGAATGCTGGGAAGGCAGGATCGCCTTTCAGCAAGGTGCTTGGTTAGCCCAAGATGAAGATTTCGTTCCTCTGCTTTGCTGGGGTGCTTGACTTTGTTCCATGATTACTTTCTACCTCTGAGCAGATGTAACCTATAGCTCTGTGATCCATGGTATTTTAGTAAAAGAGATTTGTAATCTTTTTAGTAGCAGAACTCTTTCTTCAAAATGACATCTTGCACTAAATCCCAATATATGAAATATATTTTTAAATGAGTGATTAACATGTTCCTTAGTCTGTTTGAATCTTTATTTTTTGGTGGCAAAGATGTTGTTATTTTCAAAATCTTGAAGGACGTACAGGAGACTGAAGGGTTCTTTGGCGCATGGCGTGAAAACCACTGATAAGTCCTCCCTTTCGGGGGTGTTAGGGTTCTGAGTCATCACAGGTCACTATCTCATCTTTCACAAAGTGAGATTAAAAACACAAGGTCACTGCCATCATGTCTCACAAAGCAAGATAAAGATAACACAAGGGCACTGAAGCATTTCACAGCATCTCCCTGGTTAAAATGGAACAAGAGGGAACTAGCATTGTGTGTTGGAAAGAGAAAGGATGGTGCAGAAAAAGGTCTGGGCCCTGTGTTTAACTCTGAGCCCTGGAGTTTTGGCTCTAGTCTTTGGAGAGTTAGCACGAACTGGGTGACACCTGAGAAGTCCCTTTCTGTCTTTGGACTCAAGAGTCCCCATTCACGGAGGTCACTTCGCCTGAGGGTCTAGGCTGTGGCTGCCGCTCAGCATGTTTGGCACAGAAGGTTGCACTACAGTTAACCACACAGGTATACTAAGTGTGGCACAGAATGGATGCAGCCCCTCTACACATCCAAATTTACATATGACAATGAGTTCTGTAGGGTGATTACACGCCGAGCAATGCAAATGAACTCTTGGAAGGTCTCAAGTGGTCCCAGGAGGTACAGAAGGGCAGCAAATGAAGACACAGTTATGCGCCCAGGCCTGAAGCCAGACCTAGATGTCAGTCCTGACTGTATCAGTTACTAGCTGTGGGATCCTGGCCAAGATGCTTACCCTCTTGCTTTCTCCATCTGTAAAATGGGAACAGCATGGTGCCTCCCTGGCAGGGTCGCTGGGCTGGTCAATATGAGGCTGCACAGTGGGGAAGGCTCTGATTATACCCAGACCTAGGTTCAGATCCTGTCTCTTCTACTGATACGTAAAGTGATTCTGTAAATCTTAGTTTCCTCATTTGTCAAACAGAGGTAAAAATTAAATCAGACATGCTTGTAAAACACTATAGTTAGCCCTGTACTTGGAATACAGTAAACATCCAGCGGAAAAAATGATATGGCCAAGTGTAAGGAAAATTTGTAGGAAATAGTACCAGCTATAGATGAAGATGGGGGAAGCTGGATGATGCACTAGAGTGAGGACCGGACTGGCACCCTGGCCATACGCCACTTCTTGAGTGACCTCCAGAAGAGCTCTTCCTCTTTCTGGGCTACCGTCTCTCCATCTGTACAAGGAGGGTGTTGCACTCTACAATTGAATTCTAATATTCTCTGGGTTTATGGTGGACTTTCAGCTTCTAGTTACAGACCCTCAGAGTGATCTGGGAGTCAATGTCCAGGGTCCCAACTAAATGCCTTTAAGATCAGGTGCACGTCAGGCATGAGTGAAGTTAGCCATCTTGAATTCTGTTGTTTTCAATACAGTCACAAAACTGACCTATTAAACATGAAGGAAAATTCTTCATATCCACCAAGAAATATGCTCACTCCCATTTCTCTTGAACCACTGACAAAGCCTCAAATTTGAAGAGACTAGAGGGAAAGGGGACTAAGTCAGGGCATTCAAGCCCCACCTAAAGGTGGCATCTGTTATTCAGCAACGGTTGATCGTTGCCAAACAGAATGAAGGTTCAATGCCACTAGAGCTTCCAGATTTTCAAAATTTGGAAGTCGGTATTTTTTGTGTGAAATCTTCTGATCATTAAGGTTGGCAAACAATTCAAAATCTTTTAAGCACAATACTTCTACAATGTGTAGATTGAGCTCATGAGTGGCATTTTGCAATTTCAGGTGTAATCAGTTTCTAAAACATATCAGCAGGTATTGGCCGCTGCAGTTCAATGCTCCCCACCTCCAATCCCCCAACAGAACATGGGAACGTTACTCCAGAGAATGCATGCTGATCACATTTGGTAGAACCCGGGATGAGTATCTGATCCAAAAGCAGCTCTCCATGGCCATTGTTTTCAAACTTCAGGATCCATAAAAATCACTTGGGAACAAAAGCAGCCTAGGAGTTTTGGTACATGAATCCCTCAGGCACCACCCACAGAAATTCTGATTTAGCAAGTCTGAGGTGGGCCTCGGGAATCTGCCCAGATGATCACTAGGTCTCCCTTTGGGAAAATGATCTCAGGTCTAGCCAGGGGCCAGTAAAATGGACGACCGTGGAAGTCCTGGCCGACGTGGGTGCCTGGCACTGGAGGGTGATCAGCCGAACTGACTGCTGTAACTGAAGGGACACAGGCCGAGGACAGTTATCTGCCTCTTCCAGGGAGCATGGACAGGGACCCACTCATGTTACTCACTTACCAGGAATTTATTTTAAGAATTCACAGAGAAGAAAGATAAGAAACAATCTGAGCCGCAGAGCCAAACCACCCGGAGGCGAGAATATTGTTCAGCCACTGGACTGTTTTCACTCTTAGTGACTAGGTTATCTCATCTCTCCATTAGCAGTGGGCATCTGGCACTTCCTCCTCTGAGTAGGAGCATTGTTCTGTGCCTGACTCCTATCTTACTGCTCTCTAAGAATCAAGGTCTGATTGGTTCAGCCAGTCCCCAGCCAAGGCACAGTGCTCCTATTGGATAGAGCATACACACTATTATGTCTTTGGGTCAAGCTGCCATTCTGTATTGTGTCATCTGTAGTCAGGGTACCAAGGTCAGGTAATGCTAAGCATGCCAGCCTATGTGTCAAGGGCCTCCCAGAGGAAGGTTAGGGGGCAGTAAGCTCCTTGCCTGGACCACCTGCTATGATAATGCAGGTGAGGAAAATATCCAAAATGGCCAAAGAGATAGAGGCTCTATGAGTCTGAAGGTACAGATGCTCCAACACGGGAGCTTTCAGCCCTGGCTGGTGCCAGACACTACACATGAACAGGAGACTAGCCTAGTGGGTGAGGGTACAGGCTCTGGAGTCACACTGCTTGGGTTCTTATTCTGGCTGCACTATTCTCCACCTGTGTGACCTTGGGTAAGTTACTCTCTCTAAACTTGAGTTTCCCAGTCTTCCAGTAAGAATGATTATAATAATACCTCACAAAGGGCTTGTGAGGGTTAAATGAAATCCTGGGTGTAAAGCCTTTAGCACAGAGCCTGGCATAGAGCAAAAGACAATATTTAGTTTAAAAGGGAAAAAAAGAAACCTACAGAGAGTTTCTCTTCTCAGAAAACTTTCTCAGAGAAGAACAGAACAACATTGCAAGAGGAAACCCAAGTTCTGGGGAAATATGAGCTAGCAGTGCTATTCTGCAAGTATAGAAAATAGATGTGGATTAGAGGGCATATGTCATGTGGTGCAGTGGGGGTGGAAGGGGAAAAAGCACTGGGACAGGAGGACACCTGGGTGTGTGTCCTCACTCTGCCATTCTGTACCTAACCCTGTGACCAACCAACCATAAGCAAGGCCCTTCCTATGCCTTGGCCTTACTTTCTCCATCTCTAAAATGAGGGGATTGGGCCCTCTGACCTCAAAGGGCACTTCCCACTCTAAAACACTGGAATCTTCTGAGGATCAAGAATGAAAGAAGAAGAAACAAAGACTTAGTCAAGTAACTTGAGATTCTGGAATAGATGTTTTTACAGGGAAATTTACTCTGAAAGGTTACTTTAGGCTGAAATAACAGCCAAATTTGCTGGGATAAGATGATTTAATTGGGATCTAAGAATTGTCTTCAAGAATGTAAAGGAGGACATCACCTGGAAACAGGATTAAGCTGGTCCTGTGCCATCCATGAGTGGATGGCAGATCCTGCCACATTTCCTGGGGACCATTCTGGCAAGTAGGCATCATCCCCCAGGTGGCTTTAGGGCACAGTCTCTCACTTCATTCAGATCTCTACTCAGATACCCCCTCCTCACTCTCTCCTCCTAACCCTGTTCCTGACTCTAAGCCTACCTCTAACTACCCAGTCTAAACTGTCATTTCTGTCACTTTCAAGGCCCTTAACCTACACTGTGCATCACTTTATATATCGTCTGACTCCCTCAAAGGGCCATCAGCTCTACCTCCACCAGGGCAGAGATGTCTGCTTTCATTGTTGAATCACCAGCTCTTAGAACAGGGCCTTGGACATAGCAAATTCTCAATAAATATTGGGGACAGAAAAGAAGAAGGAGAAGAAGGAAGAGAGGAAGGAGAGTGAGAGGGGAAGTCATCCTACAATAAAACATTCTCTTTTGTCCTGGTGAACAAATCCTGAAGTTAAAGAATTAATTTCTAATTGCTAAAATTCAGAACTCAGCCTGCTAATGAGGAAAGGAACTGGGGGAACAGCAATCATCCCCCTTACTCCTGCAAAGGTTTCTCTACACGGAGCCCTATGTAGAGGGCAGTGGAGGCACTGCCCCAGGGCAGGGGGACCACAGGAGGATGTGCACTTGAGAACAGACATTCTACCTGGAGCAGACCCTGACTCAGGAAGGCTCTCCCCCTTGATTGTGGAGGCTGTTTGCTGGCCTTGCATGGGGCTTTGAAGGCTTGGACATTCAGGAACTGTCCTGAAATTTCCCCTCTTCCACAGCCAGGAGGCCTGTAACTTTCAGGAACTTGATTGTCTAGGGAATATAAACAAAAGAACAAAGGCAAAATCCACACGTTGGAAGGAAAGGAATCTCAGAGCTAATGGAATATGAAACCTGCTTGGAATTGAAATACCACCCAGAGTGGCATGCAGAAAGAATACCAACACAAACCCCCTGGAGAGGGGTCCAGATAAACCAACAAAATTCTATCCTGGTTCTCAGTCTATGTTCACAAGAATTTCATAGAAGGGGCACGTGTCCCCAGAGCTTGGGCTTCTCCTTGCAAAGCAACCTTGGCTGCCAGTTGTGCCTCCTCTGGTCTCAGAAAGCAGAAGGGAGATCCCAGCAGGCTTTCTTCCTTCCTTCCTTTCTTCCTCCCTTCCTTCCTTCCTCTCTCTCCTTCTTTCTCTCTCTCTCCCTCTCTCCCTCTTTCTCTCCCTCTCTCTCTCTTTCTCTCTCTCTCCCTCTCTCCCTTCCTTTCTTCCTTTCTTTCTTAACATCTTTATTGGAGTATAATTGCTTTAAAATGTTGTGTTAAGTTTCTGCTGTATAACAAAGTGAATCAGCTATACATATACATATATCCCTATATCTCCTCCCTCTTGCATCTCCCTCCCACCCTCCCTATCCCACCCCTCTAGGTGGTGGCAAAGCACCGACCTGATCTCCCTGTGCTATGCGGCTGCTTCCCACTAGCTATCTATTTTACATTTGGTAGTGGATATATGTCCATGCCACTCTCTCACTTCATCCCAGCTTATCCTTCCCCCTCTCCATGTCCTCAAGTCCATTCTCTACATCTGCGATATGGTCTCTTTTCAGGGAGTACTGTGAAGCAAGCATCAGGGACCTGCGGGCCAGCACAGCATTTTTACTTTATGGGCTGTATGACTTTTGGCAGATTCCCTCCCCACTGCAGGACTCAGTTCCTCCTTCCATAGAAAGAGATCTGGGCTGCATTTGGGCACCTTTTTCTCTGTTCTTTCAAACCTCCTTGTCAGCAGTCTCGAAGCCTTTGGTGTACTTTTCTGACCTGCTCTCTCCCCCCACCCCTCCACATCTCTTTTTTTTGTTGGCAGATAAACTGTTTCCTGCTTGATGGGGAATTTCATCTCCAGAATGGGGAACCACTTTGAGTCTCAGTCACAGACACCTGGGGTGAGGAGGGCTCCCATGGCTGCCAGACCTCGGTTCATTTTTCCTCTATGGCACCGGGGCTAATGGGCTTGCTCTTCCTTTCTCTTTCTCTCTCTAGAATCAGTGCCAACACCGCCTGCTTTGCCAAGTTCCCCACCATAACATGTGACAGCGGGACACCCCAAGGGGAAAAAGCTACCAAGAAGGGCCTTGAGTCCTTGGCTTTGGGTGAGAAGGTAGAACTCTCCCAGTATATGACTCTGGGCCTTTAAGGGGTTCCTTCTCTGCTAAGCAGCAGCAACTTCCTGAACTATGAGAGGGAAATTAGAACTGTGACCAGCCAACTCGGAGAGCTTTTGTAAGAATCAGTTGGAAAAATAGTTTCGGAGGAAACCTTTGAATTGTTACTTAGACCCTTGGGTCCAAGACTCTCAGCCACTGCTCTGACCTCCTGACCCTCTAAAGGGCTATTCCCTCACTGTGCCCATCCTGTTAGCCTCTCTAGCAATAGCAATGCCGTTTGAGCATGGGCTCTGGAATCAGACTGCCTGGATATTCATACTGGCTCTCTTGCCTACCAGCTGTGTGATCTTCAGCAAGTTAATTTACCTCTCTGATCTTCAGTTTCCTCATCTGAAAGCGAGGATAAAATAGAACCTACCTGAAGTGTTGCTGTGAGATAGTATATAAAAAAGTATCTGACGCAGCACCTAAGATATGTTAGTTCCTATTGCTGTTAGTGTTCTCTCTTTAAAGACCCCCCAATCTGCTGGTGACAGCCCAGCCATCACTGATGGGATCAGTGTAAGACTCGACATAACTAATGAAACTACTATACAAGGCATCCTGTAAACAGTGAGTTCGCAAGGTATGGTCCACAGACCTTGGAGAATTCTCAAGACCCTTTCTAGGCATCCCTAAAGCCAAAACTATTTTCAAGAAAATACTACCTTGCCTTTTTCACTGCAGTGATATTTACACCAATGGTGCAAAAGCAATGGCAGGCAAAACTGCTGGTACCTTAGCATGAATCAAAATAGTGACTCCCAAGTACATTTCACCACTGTATTCTTTACTGCTAGGCGCCAGAAAGAAAGAAAAAAGCCTGTTTCACTTAACACTGTGTTTTATTAAGCTATAAATGTTAATTTTATTAAATCCTGGCCCTTGAGTATACTTCTTGTTAATATTCTGTGTGACAAAATAAAGACAGGCATAAAGTACTTCTGCTGGACACTGTAATACAGTAGTTGTCTGGAAGAAAAGCACTCCTGCAGATGTTTGATTTGCAACATGAATTAGCTGCTTTTGTCATGAAAGAACATTTTTACTTGAAAGGATTGACTGCCTAACAAACTTTATTATTCAGATAACAAAGGCGTTTCGCAGACATTTTCTCAAAAATCAATGAAATGAGTCTGTCATGTCAAGGAAAATCACTACCAATGTTTGTTGCCAATGGTAAAATTCAAGATTTCAAGTGAATGTGGGAAGACTTATATTTGCTACCATAAACTCATCAGCTTCCCAATACTTAAAGATTTTTCTAATGACATTGAAGTAATATTAACGAATGCGAGTTTTTTTTTTATATTATAGAATGAAATGTGTTAACATTTGGAAGGCCAGCATAACTCAGTAAGCCAATATTTTCCCACTGAGCAATGCATGATCTTACAAAATCATGCATGGGTAAAAACTCTGTTTAGTGTAAGTTAGACCAATGTAATAAAATATGAAAAGGTCACTGATATGCTTCTCTATTCCACATGTCAAGTTTTAGCGTAATATCAAAGAAGAATACCCATAATTATCTTAAAAGACCATTAAAATATTTCTCCATTTTCCAACTATGCCTCTGAGCAAAGCCAGACTTTATTTATACACTTCAACAAAACACTGCAACAGATTTAATCAGAACCAAATATGAGAATCAAGTTGTCTTCTATTAAGTTAGATATTAAAAAGTTATGAAAAGATATAAAATGCCATTTTTCTCAATATTATTTTTGGTTTCTGAAAATTTTTCATAAAGATATGTTAATTATGTTAACATGTAATGGGTTTATTTTTGTTATTTCTGTTATTTTTAAATGAATTAATAAATCAATATTTTTTAAACTTATATGTTTTAATTCCTTATACGGTAAATACTAGTAGATATAATCTACATAAACAAAATTCATTTGTGGTCCTCAATCATTTTTTTTAAGAGAGTAAAATGATCTAAAACCAAGACGTTTAGAATCACTTCTATAAATGTTTGAAAAACAGCAAAAGAGTAAATTGAAGTTCCATGTACCAAGCACAGGAGGTAACTGTCCTGTTGTGCTCTCTGTACATCATCCCACACCAGGAACACTCAAGACTACCCTGTCCAACTCTGAGCACCACACTTTTAATAGGGAAGTTGACAAACTGAATACTACCCAGAAAGGGTAACTGGACTATTGAGGAGTATGAAAACTGTGTCCCCAGAGGAACGGTGGAAATAATTAGGTAAATTTACCCCAGAGAAAAGCAAAAATAAAAGTAAAAATGAATCTTATGGAATCAGGATAGCGTCTTCAAATCTCTGAAATATTGTCAGGTAAAATTTAAATCAAAGGGATGTATAAGAATGGCCCCACAGGTATACTTTGCTACATCAGTATTTTTTTTCCTGTTTTCTCCTCCCTCATTCTCTAATTATTCTTTCTATCCTAAAATGTTGTTTCTGGTCTCTTTTCATTCCATTCTCTTTTCCTTTTTCTAGTTTTACTTCTTTTTCTCACTCTCTCTTTTCTTTCCTTCCCTTCTTTTCATTGTTTTTCTCCCTTAATTACCCACATTATATAACAAATATATTTTTGTTATTTTTTTCAAAGAGTTTTATCTTTCCTTCTTCAAAAAGGTGAGTGTGAGAAGAAGAAGAAAAAGAAGAGGAGGAGGAGGAAGAGGATGAGGGAGGTAAGACAAAGGAGAGCAGTAGGAAGAGGAAGAAGAATTTTAAAAATCTGCTTTTATTCCCTCTCTGTAACCTGATAGATTTAATAAGTCAAAGGTCTAAATGTTGGTAGCTTCCAGTGTAGGAGCAAGAACATCTACTCCTAGCATGGACAGCAGCAAGGTTGAGTAAGGCTCAGCCCTGGGCTTGGGGTACTAGTTATCCCAAAGCCATTAGAAAGAAAGAAAAATTCACAAAACATTAAGGGTAAATGTTTTATAGGCAATAAAAAAGGAAATAGAATAGAGAGCTCTGGAATATTTTCAAAAGAAGACATAACAAGAAGATTCCTCTTCTAGAAAAGTAACTTAAAGAAAGAATCTAAGATATAGACATAAGGGGACTTCCCTGGTGGTCCAGTGGTAAAGAATCCACCTTCCAATGCAGCGGATGCGAGTTCGCTCCCTGGTCAGGGAACTAAGATCCCACATGCCATGGGGCCACTAAGCCCGTGCACCACAACTACTGAGCTGTCGCACCTCAACAAGAGAGCCCACGTGCCACAAACTACAGAGCCCACGCACTCTGGAACCCACACGCCACAACTAGTGAAGAGAAAACCCGCACACTGCAACGAAAGATCCCACAGGCCTCAACAAAGATCCTGCGTACCGCAACTAAGAGCCGATGTAGCCAAAAACAAATTAAATAAATAATAAATAAATCTTTTTAAAAAGGATATAGACATAAAATTATGCACAAGAATATTTGTCACAGTATTATTTAAAATAATGAAGAACTGAAATACCCTAAATGTCCAATAATAAGTGAAGAGCTACATCATTTCTGGGACATTTATGCAATAGGCTATTAAGCCACCAAGATAATGTTAAAATTTTTTTTAAATCAAAATATCAAGTTATGCTTAATAATTTATTCAATGTCTTTTTGTTGAGCTGCTACCTGCACTATAGTAGATACTGGGCATTCAGTGGTAGGTATAGCCCCTGCCCTTATAGAGCTTAAATTCAAATTAAAAATATAGATTTTAAACAATTAATTATATAAATAATGAATTAAGAGCCATTTAATCCCTATTTCAATAAACATGCAAATCTATAAAACAGTTTCTGTTATTAGACCCATTTTACAGATAAAAAAATGAAACTCACTGGGTTAAACAGAAGCTAGTAGGGGGTAGAGCTGGAATTCAGATCCCAATGGTCTGATTCCAAAGCCCAAACTCTAAATAAATCACAAGGAAGAGAACAAAGTTACCAGGAGAGGGAGAAGACCTAACCCAGACTTGAGTATGAGGAAAAACTTTCGGAAAGAAGCAACCTCAAGAATGGGCTACAGGGGGCTTCCCTGGTGGCGCAGCGGTTGAGAATCCGCCTGCCAATGCAGGGCACACGGGTTCGAGCCCTGGTCTGGGAAGATCCCACATGCCGCGGAGCAACTAGGCCCGTGAGCCACAACTGCTGAGCCTGCGCGTCTGGAGCCTGTGCTCTGCAACAAGAGAAGCCGCGATAGTGAGAGGCCCGCGCACCGCAATGAAGAGTGGCCCCCGCTCGCCGCAACTAGAGAAAGCCCTCGCACAGAAACGAAGACCCAACACAGCCATAAATAAGTAAATAAATAAAAAAATAATAAATAAAAAAATAATAAATAAATAATAAAAATAATAAATAAATAATAAATAAATAATAAAAATAATAAATAATAATAAAATAAAAAATAAATTAAATAAATAAATAAATAAAAATAAAAAAAAAAAAGAATGGGCTACAGATGAGGACCTGGGGACACGTTCTGAGAACTGAAAGATCAGGAGGACGGCGTGTGTAATGCTGACAGGGGCTGGGGGGAGGCAGCAATGAGGCCGGAAGGGTAACCAGGGAACTGGTTACCACAGGGCCTTGAAAGCTCAGTTAAGATATTTAAATTTATCCTTAAAACTACTGGAAGTGTTTTAAGCAGAAAAGCGTCAGGGTCAGTTTTCCATTTACAAAATATAATTCTGGCAGCTTGGTGGAGAATAATTCGAATGAGTCAAGAATGAAAGCCCGAACGGCAAAGCCCATTAACAATTCCCAGAAGAAAAAAAAAAAAAAAAGAATCTGGGTAAGAAAATAAAGTCTAACCTTTTTTCCTTTGTGCTTAGTCTAGTTTCACTCGCTCCTAGGGTGCTGCGAGCAGACGTCTCGTGCCCAGCACCTCAGACCAGACTTCCTAGTGTGAAAATGGTGGCGGACGCCTCGGCTTGGCGGGCGTGTGCAGAAGCGCCGTGCACGGCACCTCAGCTCAAGATGGCCGCGGCAGACCGTGCACAGAAGGTCTGCGCGCAGCACCACAATTCAACGCGGCGGTGGCGCGCCGTGCGCAGAGACGCTGCACCCGGCCCTGCGACCACCTGGAGCCACGAGCAGCACAGCTGCACCCGACCTGTGAGAACTACAGAAACCCTATAAAGCAGCCCCGCCCTGTGGCCTTTGCGGAGAGGAGACCGTGTGCTCTAGAGCAGGAGCTCGCGCCTCTCCATTTTTTCATCAAAGAACGCAGATTTCCTTTGCTTCTGAAAAAAAAAAAAGAAAAGAAAGAGTGAAGACCCAGACACCAATTAGGAGTCTATAGCAATCAGTCAGTAGACAGATGATGATGGTAAGAACCAGAATAAAAGAAACAGAGAGAAAAGATATCTGTTCCCAGAAAGTTGACAAATGTAGAGATTAATCGAGTATGAGGAGGTGAGAGAGAGGCAGAAATGGGATGCTGGGATGATTCTCAAGTATAGGCAGATAAAGTAACCTGCCAATTGAGGTGCCGTCTGTTGATAGAGGGAACACAGGAGGTGGGGGGAATGTCCCTTTGTGGGTGGAGATAATGAGTCAGCTTTAGGACAAGCTGAGTTTGAAGCACCTTTGTGACATTTAGCTGGCAATGAGGTTGAGTCTGAAGCTCAGGAGAAGGAGCTGGGCTACAGTTCTGTACATCTGATGACTGAGCCGTGGGAATGGATGAGATTCCCTTGGGAGGAGTAGATAGTGAGAGGACAGGAAGGGCTAGGAGAGAACCTGAAGAACACCAACATGTGAAGTCTGGACAAAAGAATAAGATTGAAAAGAATAAAAATGACTGGAGAATGAGCAGCACCCAGAAAGGAAGTAAGGAAAACGCCTACAGAGGAAAAGTGTGGTATCCTGGAATCCTGCAAGGAGAATAATTTCAGAAGGCAGAAGTAGTCTGCAGACAAAGAAATGTTAACTGGATTTAGAAACTAGAAAGTTGTTGGTCACCTTTGGGAAGCCAGCTTCAGTTGCAAGGTGGGGGAGGAAGCCAGTCTCTGTGGTAGCTGACCAGCAGGTGAGTAGGGGGAGAAGTAGAGACAGCACATGGAGACACATGGCTATAAAGACAAGGAGAAAGATGGAGTGGTACCTGGTGGAGAACCCACGCTATTCATTTGGCGTACCATCAGTGGTACCTGATGGGAGAACCCACCCATCTATTCATTTGAATAGATGAATTAGACCAATTTCTCCTCACATGTACTAGAATCAATAAGCAATGTTACTACTGGTCAGGAACCACTGAACTTCTAAGTCACTTGATTTCTCTAAGAAGAAAATGCCAGGAATAAAATTGTAGAAAATATAACATTTGATTTGGACACCGAGGAGGCTGCAATTGACCTTTTGATTCTATACTAATAATAAAAATTATTTTTAATATAATAATATCAGTTAACATTTGCTGATCACTCATTATGTGCTGTGTGTTGTTTTAAAGACTTGATACATATAAATAATTTAATCCTCACAACAACCCCATGAGATAAATCATTATCCCCATTTTGCAGATGCAGAAACCGAGAGGCAGAGAGCTGAAGTAAATTGTCCACATTCACACAACAAGCAAGTGTTGTAGTCAAGATTCCTTAGGGGTGTTTTTTCCTGACTTGTCCGAAGGACAGAGGAGAAAAAATAAATTGAAAGAGTTCGAGGGCAGGAAAAGTGAAGTAATTCTGAGGTTACCAGTACACTTCCATTCCAGAAAAGTCCTGGCATGAAAGGAGAACAAACTGGTCTTTAGACACTCTCAGTTCCTTTTTCCTAGTGGCTCAGGAGCAGACAATGGTTTTCCCTGAGCCAACTGCTTTAGCCCCTGCCAGCTCTAACCACATAATTATGTTCTTTGATATTCCAGTTGTATGATGACTGGAGTATGTAGGTGAACTGAAGATCCCAGAGGACTATTAAAGAGAAGAAAGCAAACTGGTTTTCTTAGAAATGGTCCTCCCAGTTTGTTGCCATATCTGCACATCTTTATACAATCTACAAGTGCCTTCATACTCATTATCTCATTTAATTTCCACAACAAGCCTAAGGTAGATGAGGAGCAGCTGTGATCTCTGGATCTTTGCACATCCTGTCCCCACTTCCTGGAACATGCTTTCTCCTCTCCCCTTTTGTTATGTTACTGCTTAGCCATTTAGTTTATCATTTCCTATGCCTTGGTCTATTGAGCTAAAGCAGGGGATAATAGTCTTTGTGTGGTTTTAGACTAAATGAGATTATGATCTATGCCTCTCCTTAAAGGCAAGAAATATTAATATCAGCCCATCCTTGGCTGCCTGGGTATGCCAGAAATACTCAAGGATAAGTGAAATCCAAGCTACTTAGAACTTTATGAGGCTTGTATCAGTCAGTGTTCAGTTGGGGGTATATTCATTATGAGCGTTATAGAATAAGAGAGTTACTATAAAAATTAGACCTTAGACAACTGTGGGTGATGCTGGGGCAGTGAAAGTCTTGAAAGCATATTTGAAGGATTAGAAAAGGGACCATAGTAAATCTGAAAAATCAAGCATGTCTAGCCACCAAAGTAGGCTCACAAAAAGGTAATACATGAAGAGGTTTGAAACACCATTACCTCTCAGAGGCTACTGCTTCTGCGGGTACCAAGAGGAGGTGGTGAGCCTGGAGCTACTGGTTGTCAAGAGGAAGAGCTGGATGACCTGAAACCTATGAGGTACCTCTGCGCCTGTCACCGCATCTGACCACAGTGACCTCCAGAGGGTATTAATGGCTGCTGCTTCACTTCTGCCTTCCAAATTATACAAGTTCCTCTTTTGCACAGCTCTGGACTGGGACCATAAAGGGAAATATATGTAGTTCCCAACTGAACTAAGTTGACACAGCCAAATTCAGCACACTCTTGAAAAGTAAAAGGCAAACTAAGTTAAGGGTTCACCAACATGGGAAGGGTTGTCATATTAGAGTCACCCTTGACTCTTCTCTTATATCCCACATACCCAGTTTGTCATCATATTCTATAGCTTTTATCTCCACAATGACACGCTCATTTATCCCCTCTTCTCTATCACCTTGGTCATCACCCTAGTTCTGATTCTCCTTACTTTTGTTTTAAAGACTGAACGTCTTTCAAGTCCCCCACCCACCCTGCTCTCTCCGGCCTGTGCATCCTTTGCCCCTGATACTTCTTCTGCCTAGAATGCTCTTTCCCTCCTTAATACTTCAGGTCTCCGTTTAAATATCACTTCCTTCTGGAAGAATTTTTGGACCCCTCTAGAATTCTGAGTCAGGTACTTCTCTATTTTAGCACTTATTACATTTTATGTATTATTTAATTAACTATCTATCGTTCCCTGCATCCTCACTAGTGCCTAGCAGATAGGGGCTCAATAATTGTTAGATGATTGACAGAATGAATGAATAAATAAGTGAGTGAATGAATGATAAGTCTCTCCATTTCGAGTGTGTCTTCTCTTCACGATCTTTTATCTCCTACATTGACATTATCTTTGTTTTTTTTTTTTTTTTTTTAGAGATTTTCTCTAGATTCTCTCCCTATCCTCTCTCCTTTTTTCTCCTCTGCTGCCTCTCATCGTTTTTTTTTTTTTTTTTTAATTTATTTATTTATGGCTGTGTTGGGTCTTCGTTTCTGTGCGAGGGCTTTCTCTAGTTGCGGCAAGTGGGGGCCACTCTTCATCGCGGTGCGCGGGCCTCTCATTATCGCGGCCTCTCTTGTTGCAGAGCACAGGCTCCAGACGCGCAGGCTCAGTAGTTGTGGCTCACGGGCCCAGTTGCTCCGCGGCATGTGGGATCTTCCCAGACCAGGGATCGAACCCGTGTCCCCTGCATTGGCAGGCAGACTCCCAACCACTGCGCCACCAGGGAAGCCCCGACATTATCTTTTTGAAAGCCTGACCTTGTTCAGTGGCTTGTCATTGCCAGTGGAATGAAATCCAAAGCCTCACCTGTGCATTTAAGAACCACCACATATGATCCCAGCCTATCTTTCTTAAATATGTCCCTGTATTCCTCTACATGTTTCCCTGCATACCAACCAAACTGATCTACATATTATTCCCTAAAGAAGAGTAGTTATTTGTAATAATTTTTAAAAACAGCTTTTATTTACTGAGTATATACTATATACCAGGCACTGTGATAAACATTTTATATACTATATCTTATTGAATCATCGCAGTAATCACATTACAATAGCAATCACAGTACGAGATGAGAACACTGAAATTCAAAAAGGATAAGTCACTTGACCAAGATCGCATAGCTAGTAAATGATGAAACCAGTATTTAAGCTCATGTATTATCTTACCCCAAAGTCAAGATTATAACCACTCCACTGCACCACATCCTCCTGTAAGTGGTTCTCAATAACTTTGTTTTCCAGCAAACCATTGTCAAAATCAACCATCACCGTAGCTGGAAGAGCCCCTAGTTACCTTCTGTGTAAGTGCCCTTGCTTTACAGGTAAGGAGGTAATTCCCAGGAAGACTAAGTGACAGCCCCTGATGGTGGTAAACCAGAACTCTGGTTTGCTATGCAATTGTTTTCCGTTATAAGAACTGTCTCCTTCTCTGACTAGAAATTGATCCTAGGCTGTGGCATGATGAGAACCAAGTTCTCCCCACCGGAAGGCAGGGAGAACACCCAGCACACTTAGTCTTTGCTCATTCTGTACACTCTGCCTACTAAAATTCAACTCTACTCTGCTGGTCCTCAGGCCATCTGTTTCCTGTTTCCTAAGAATACAGAGAAGAGTGAATCAGAGAGATATCGTGCCTGCCTTCCAGGATCTTCAAAATAAATAGTGACAATACTGATAGGAATACTACGAGCAGTAGACAAAAGTTCCATAAAAACAAGCACTCAAGACTTTCCATTCATACAAGCAATGGAGTCAGTGAGTTCTGAAAGCTGTGTGTTTATCCTGGGTGGGAAATTATCACCTTCCCGGAGGAGATGGAATTTTAAGAAAAGTTGAAATGCTACAAGATATGGAGTCCATCCAACCAGAAACTGGACATTGGGTGGAGCAAGGGTGCATCATGAGAAGACATGGAGATGGGAAAGTGTTTCAGACTGAAGGGGCAGTGAATTTTCTCATTCATTCAACTGTTTTGTTTTCACAATGTACTTAAGATGTACCTACTGTGAGCCAGGAATTCTATGAGAGCTTAAAACAAAGGGGCTTAACCTAGAACAGTATTGGTTGAGGACGTTTATGCTAAGATCTGAAGCTAGGAGAGTGGGTAAAGACAGAGAAAGCATTCCAGGTGGGTGCAAATAGCAAATGCAATAACCCTGAGGTGAAAGAGAACCACATACATTGGCGGAACTAAAAGAAGGCCATAGTTCACAGAGAGATATTATCATGAAATGAGATAATGGATTGGTTAACAAGCACCAAATCATGGAAAGCTCTTTAGTTTATTTTATGGATTTTTAAAAAATTTATTTCTTTATTTTTGGCTGCACTGGGTCTTCGTTGCTGCACTCGGGCTTTCTTTTTAGTTGCGGTGAGCGGGGGCTACTCTTTGTTGCAGCGCACAGGCGTCACACTGCAGTGGCTCCTCTTGTTGCAGAGCATGGGCTCTAGGCGCACAGGCTTCAGTAGTTGTGGCGCACGGGCTTAGTTGCTCCGCGGCATGTGGGATCTTCCCAGACCAGGGCTCGAACCCGTGTCCCCTGCATTGGTAGGTGGATTCTCAACCACTGAACCACCAGGGAAGCCCCTATTTTATGGATTGTTATAGTTAGGCTGTGGCAAGTTAAAACCTGACCCCAAAATTCTTTGATAATCCTCCCAGTGGGCTCTGCAATGCTGTGCCAGATTCTTGGCTCATGTCTTAAGAAATGGCAACTTCTACTTCCTGTCTTTTTGGACACTTTTGAAACCCAGCCACCATGTTGTAAGGAAGCCCAAGCAGATTATGGAGAGGCCCACATTGAGAGGCCACGAGGACAGGAACTGAGGGTCCTGACCCTTGGCCCTGGTTGAGCTTATAGACAATAGCCAGCACTAACTTGCCAGCCATATGAGTGAGCCATCTTGGAAGTGGATTCTCCATCCCCTAGTCAAGCCACTTCAGCTGATGCTGCAAGGAAAAGAGACGAGCCTCTCTTGCTGAGCCCTGCCCACACTGTAGATTCTTAATGTAAACGAATGATTGTTATTGTTTTCAAGACAGTAAAGTTTGGAAGTACTTCATTACATAATAATAGATGTCAGGAATGTAGGGAAATGGGAAGCCATTGAAGAAATTTGAGTGTTAAGAATTTTGCTTCTAATTAAAGTTTCTATCTGGTGGGGGAATATCACTGTTATTTACTTCGTAGAGTTGCTCTGAGAACTGAATGAGGTAGTGAAAGTAAAGGGCTTTGCACAGAGCTGGGTATTTAATAAACCCTCAACAAGTGTTAGGTTATTATTGTTGTTGTTTTTTTTTTATAAAGTTATTAATTTTATTTATTATTTTTGGCTGCATCAGGTCTTCATTGCTGCACACAGGCTTTCTCTAGCTGTGGAGAGTGGGGGCTATTCTTCGTTGCGGTGCGCGGGCTTCTCATTGCAGTGACTTCTCTTGTTGCAGAGCACAGGCTCTAGGCACGCGGGCTTCAGTAGGTGTGGCATGTGGGCTCAGTAGTTGTGGCTTGCAGGTTCTAGAGCACAGGCTCAGTGGTTGTGGCACACGGGCTTAGTTGCTCTGTGGCATGTGGGATCTTCCTGGACCAGGGATTGAACCCACGTCCCCTGCATTGGCAGGCGGATTCTTAAACGTTGTGCCACCAGGGAAGTCCCTGTTGTTGTTATTTTTTGAGTTTAGAGAAAAGAAAGAGAATGTAAGAAAAACTATTGCACAAGTCAAAAGATGAGTTAATGTTTTCTTGGCCTGGAATGGTGACAGGAAGGATAAAGTGGATAGATTAGAAAGCTATTTAGGATGTAGAATTGATGGGCAGTCATAATTAATGGAGGTAAAGGGTGAAGAAGAAAAAAAACTCAAGAATAATTCCAAGGTTTCTGGCCTTAGAACTGGGTCCACAAATGTAGTAGACAACTGCTGAATTTGCTTTTTGGAATCTTTTCACTGTCCAGGTAATTTTACCCCAACTTCCCTCTGAGGAATCAACCTGCCTCCACTCTCAATCCATTTGTTTTGAGCAGGGCTGATCCACTCCACCTCCTCCAGGTTATACCTATTACCCAGGCCTAAGCTCATCTCCCATGTTCCAGGATTGTCATATGGTCCAAACAGGCCATCAGAGCCAACAAGACTCAATTTTAGGGCTCTTTGTTTCTTTGGCTTTGGAGAAGGAGTTGTATCTTTACTTTGGAAACTGAATCTGTAACTGTATAAACTGGAACTACTGCAGCCATCTCCCATCTGAACATAGAGCCAACACAGTGGTGGCAGAGCCAGAGATGACAGTATTTGAGTTTTAAATCAAGCTGTACCTGAGATATAAGACAATACCTTCCACTTATGGAACTAAAGAATTTCCTTTTTTTTTTTTTTCTTTCACATAAGCCACTTTGCTTTGGGTTTATGGATGCTGGCATCTGAAGGAGCCCAAACTGATACATGAGTGATGCTAGGGAAAACTGAAAGAGGGACAAGTATTGTGCTACAGCTGAGTGGGATGCTGGCAACTTTAGAGACAGCAATATTAGCGGAGAAGTTAGGGTTGGACAAAGTGAAGGGTAATTGGAAGGGGAAGAAATGGAGGTGAAAAACCTAGACTGGTCAAAAAGTATAGTCATCCCCAACTTTACTAGTCATCAGAGAAATGCAAATTAGAACACAATGTGATACCACCACACACACACACACACCAGAATGACTAAAATGAAGAAATAGACAATTTCAAGTATTGACAAGGATGTGGAATGATTGGAACACTCATACACTGCTGGTGGGGATGTAAATCTATGGAACCACTTTGGAAGCTAACAGAAATGCATGCTTATCACACCATAAGACATGTAAAGTAATGGTGATAGCTCTCTATTTGTAACAGCTTCAAACTGGAAACTACTCAATCCCCTTTAACCATAGAAAAACTCATGGTGTATTTTCTCAATAAAATACTATAAAACAGGGAAAATACGTGAACTACCAAGCTCAAAACAAGGCAGAACAAATTTATGGTGCTATAAATCTGAATATTGATTAGATTCAGGAGCAAGAGGGGAGGAGCAAGAGGGGCCTTCTGGGATGCTGGCAATTTTCTATTTCTTAATCTGGATGCTGGTTACACAAGCATGTTCACTTTGTGAAAATTCACTTAACAATTTGGGCACTTTTCTGTATATTTGCTATGCTCCTCTTAAAAGTTAAAAAAATAAAAGTGTAGGTACAAGGAGTCATAAGCGATGGAATATATTTCCAGTAAAGTTGGAAAGGAGGTTGGAGTTCGGAAAGTAGGTGAAGTAATTGGTTTCATGTCTAGTGTCTCCAAGTCTTAGAATCCCAGAAATGGGAGGGACTAAATTAACTCAGAAAAAGGTGGTCTTCAGTCTTCACTTATTAAGCAGTGCCAGTTCTTGGCCTTGGGGAGCTCAATGTTGAGCCTTCCCTGTCTAGGGCAAAGCCAGTCCAATCCAGTGGAGCAGCCCCCTGACCTCTCTAAAGGTCAGACCCAGTGCTCAGGTCTGTAGTTGGGGACTGTAGGAGCTGCAGTGATGTCACTGCAGCCTTGGTGGTCTGATCAGCTAGGATACCTGCTAGGATTGTAGATTGCCTTGTAGGAATTGTTTCAGTGAACTTAAGAAAGTCTTGCTGGGAAAAAGTCTAAGGCATTGGGGTCTCTAGACCTGAGGCTTAGAAACTTTCTCCTCAAGTTTCACTGCCTCTCAAGAATGAGAGGCTTCCTTTGATCTCCTAGAATTGACAGACTGAAGGAGCTGAGAGGGCCGTGCAGATTCCAAGTCTGAATTCCTAAATTCCAATTTTGTCGCACCATCATCAGCCTCACTGTCTCTCCTGTAGAGTTAGTTCAGGCTCCCTTTCCTTCTCTCCTGAAGCCCCAGGAGTCTCCCAGATTCATGCCTTACAACCCTCCATCCACAGGGTCTTCAGAAAGATCCTTCTAACGTGCAAATCCAACCATGACACCCCCCTGTCTATAGCCTTTAATGGATCCCCCCTTCTTGGGTTTCAACCCAAACTTCATCAGAAGGCTCAAGGCCCCATGACCTGTACTTGACCATCTGTCCAGTATCATCTCTGCCCACTTGTCCCCGCTTTACAGTCCAATCAGGATACTGAATGTGGAGGCTATTTCTCATCTCTGTGCCTTTAACCCAAACACCCTTTCTTCTCTGTTCTGTCTGTTAAATACTTATTTATCTTTTAAAACCGTAGCCAGGCATCACTTCTTCTGGGAAGCTTTCCCTGACAACCCCTACTCCTTCCTCTCATTCTGATTTTGTACTTTCTTTCACTGCATATGTTACATGGTGCTGTGTTTATTCACTGTGGGTGTCTTCCCTATTAAAAGTCCAGATGCTGGGTGGCCAGGATTTTGTTTTATTCATCTCCATTCCCAGTTCTTGCAATGGCATTTGGTATGTGGTATGGCATTTTTCAGTGAGGTTTTTGATAACTAGACCCTTCAAAGTACAGCTTTATTGCTATCATTGAACCATAACTTTCAGGAGACTTTATCATTATTATTGCTTATGTGCATACATGGGTTAATGATAAGCAAACTAAAATCCTATAACTGCTTAATGAAGGAGGCTATTTCATTTGATCCTTGCAGCAGGGTGCTTGATAGAATGGCCTTTCTCAAGCCCCCAATCCCACCCACAGACCAGCACAAGAAACTCAAATACGGGAGGAAATATTAGAGTTTCCCTTGATATTTATTTTTATCTCGGTTTTAAAATTTTTTATTTTATATGTTTTATAATGTACTTGATAATATATTGGTATACAAGCAAATATGCACATATTATGGAAGAGTACTTAAAATTATTTTACTGATAGAGGGCGTGATCAAAAAAGTTTGAGACACTGTGTTAGGTACCATGGGCTTCATGTTAGAGCACCTGAGAAAGGAGGGTGATGTGATCTGCCAGCCAACTTGCAGGGTATCTATTTCATAGTTTGGTGACAAATTTCTGGCTGGGTTACATGTCTGAACTCAATTCCCATCTCCCCATTTTTCCTATTCCTGTTTCCCAATTACTAATAGTGGCAGCAGTACCAATTAATATGCAGTAAGTGCTTGTTCTTTGCCAGACGCTGCATTAAACATTTTTACACATTATTTCATTTAAAACTCATAACAGCTCTGAGGTGGGCACTATTATCCCTGATTTACAAATGAGGAAACTAAAGTATAAGAACTTGCCCAAGATCTCAGAGCTACCAGTGGCAGAGCCAAGATTCAGTCCTAAGCCATGTAGGAGCTCCTTGAAAAAGTAGGTGGAGTTGAAGGGTAGTTCTGGATTCAAACACAAATTTTGTCGTTTATTAGGAGGGCTGTACAACAGTATCGTCTCTACTTAGAGGTACGTGACACATTGTTTTAATGTCTAGTCCAAACCCTGTGATGGCCCTCCCAGGCAGAGGCAAATAAAACATGATGCACACGGGATCCTGCACTTCTGAAGGGTGTTGTATGCCTCATAGTACCAAAGGGAAACTGCTCTTATAAACAGCGTAATTCTTTACCACCACTGCCCCACCACTAGCCTCATCATGGCAAGATGCCCAAAGTCCTAAGCAGTAAGTACATCAGTGTTTAAAGTGAGTCTCAAGTGAAAAGCAGAGCAAACCAGTGTGCCTTGTCTTCTGATGGCACAACCTCACCAAATTGTTTACTTGAAGCTGGCAACTGAGAGAGGGTAAAGAGGGTGAAAAATCTTCCAAGGCAGGTAGCAAAACAAGCACTAGAGCAGCTGACAATGGCTCTAACTGCCTGCTTCTCCAGCAGCCCCTGGGCACAGGTCCTGGATTGCTCTCCACGTCCTAGCGTGCTCCCTTCATGCCTTGAGACTACCCTGTAGATCCCAGTCCCTCAAGGGTAACACCAAACAAAGCTCACCTTCCCCCGTAACATCTGTATCTGTATCACGCATTTTTTTAGCCAGTTTTCCCATCCCCCACTGCCTGTTGGCATATGACACCACTTCACTCCACCCAGGAAATTCTTAGCAAGGAGAGAGGAGGTTTATGTATCCCTGTGATGATGAAAAAACGACTTGGCCAAGGTCACCCTGTGACGGACTTAAAAATGAAACTGAAGCTTGGTGTCTGTCTACTGCCATCTGTGGAGGACCACATTGGGTTCAGAACCTGACCTGGATGCCTTAGGAGTCTCAGGTTTGCAGTGTACTTTAGGAGCTTAGCTGAGACAGAGTATTCTCTTCTCCTTCCCTCTTCTTGAAGAATGGGGTCTGGCTAGGAGTGTGGTAGCCATTTCCCAGACATTCAAGCTTGGCTTGGTTTATTTCTGGAGCCCAGGCTGGAACAGGCCAGGAGACCTAATTAGGAGGATGCCCCGTCCTACTGCTAGGAATAGAATTAGGAAGGGTTCTGTCTCCCGCTGAGCCCAGACTATGATTGCAACAAAGCACAGAATGAACATAGATCATCAGAGCAGAAAGAGCCCTCTGCAAAAAATGATGAAGTTGATAATGATGATGACAAGGAAACTGATTACAGTAACAGCAGCTAGCATTAACTGAAGCTTGACTACATCAGGCACTGTGATAATCATTTTACATGAATTAGCTCATATAATCTAACCTAGTGATATTACTGCTGGGCCTCAGTTTCCTTATCTATGAAATGGGTGTGTTCTCCAATTGCCCTCTGGCTCTAACATTCTGATTCTATGACAACTTTGAAGGTGGTCTCTGCTTACCTTCAAAACAAAGCCCAAAGGAACATGACAAAAGTAATGCTTCCTTCTTCACCTTGCTTTATAGTTATTTTACAGTGTTCTTTCTCCACTGAGTTGAGCCCCCAAATAGTCCTATGGAATCAATTAATGGGTACATAGAATAAACAATTCAATTTGTGTTTCTTATAAAACATTTGGCTCCCAAGCTTGTAAGACAGCATCAGAGAATATAAAACTTTATTTATAAGTACAATGTACTAAAAATATCCTTTACTGAGACATTGGGGAAAATTAAAAGGGCACCAGCTTAAGAATCGGGAGTTCCAGATGCTGATCCCTGCTCAGTCACAGCCTCAGTCGTGTGGCCTTGGGCAGACCCTTCAACTTGACCTCAGTTTTGCCATGCGTACAATGCTTTCTCTAAGTTCTTGACTCTGCTATTCTGGAATTCTGTTACGTAGAATAAGTCTTCTCAAAGCTGTGTGGGGCTTTCCCTGGTAAATGTGGGTGGTCTTTTATTTGTTTGTTCAGTTTGTGGTTTGTTGTTGTTATTGGTTTGCTTATCTTGCTACTGCAAGTGCAGTCAATACCTCAAGCATATAGTAAGCCAGGAAACATTTCTCAACAGTTCAGATCAGACACTCACATCTCAGCAGGGGTGTCAGACACTCACTTCTATTAAAGTGTCCAACGCTGAGGAAGTCTCCCAGAGCTGTCTGAGACCCTGTTGCTCTACCCTAAGGTTGGAGCAGGTTCACACCCTGCTCACAGCTCCTGACTGACCACTAGTTCCATCTTCCAAACTGGAAATGGACCCCACAGATGGTCTGAGATATGAAATGCATCCCCGAAACACTTATCAGGAAAGCATCCTTTATCGTCCCATTTTCTAAATCCTCTGAGTGGAAAATAAGACCCAGAGATATGTGGGTCTTTGTAGGCCTGAGCAATTACACCTGTGCTCTGCACACCACTAATGAGGGTTCAGGGTCAAGGCTACTTGCAAGGGCGTTTTAACAAGAAGGGAGGCTGACTGGAGAAAAAGTAGGGAAGGAAGTAAGGAGGCAGAAAGAGGAACAGGAAAAACTAGAGGAAAAGGAGGTGTGTACCATTAAATGCTTAGGGCACATAAGATGAGTCTCTGAATAAAGAACATGGAGGGTTCAATGTACAAATAATGATGCTGACTATTTTATCTCTGCTCTTGGAGATTTATAGCATGCCTTAGCATGTTAAAATCCTTGTAAAATTCTGCAATTTAAAAAAAGCTTTTAAAGTTTATCCTAGTCCCAACCAAACTTTTTGGCCACAGTTTTGGAATCCAGTTTCCTTGTAATGCTTATTAATATTCCTGGAATAGATAGAAAAATTTATCTAAGGGAACCCAGGATGCTGGGGTGAAGAGGTATAAAGAGAGAACTGGTTCTTGTTTCCAAGGAGCTTACAAAATTGTGGGACAATACTTGCCTAAATGCGGAATTTTGCAAGATTGAAAACCAGTTTAAGGTAATGAGAGAGAATCGTTATTCCCTGGGGAAGTGGTACAGACAGAACAGGTTGGGAATTCATCCATTAATCCTCAAGTTTCTGGGGCACCTAGTAGATAGCAGACACCATGCTGGGCCCGAGGGATATACAGGTGAACAAGGCAGACATAACTTTCCTCTCTAGAGCTTAACTTCCAGTGGGGAGAGACAAAAAATAAGTGCACAAGTAAGTAAATGTAGAATTATAAGTCAGGAGGAGTGCTCTGAAGGAAATGAGCCGGGTCCTCTAATAAAGCAATGGGGACCTGCTTGAGCTGGGTTCAGCAGCGATGGCCTTTCCAAGGTAGAGGCATTTAAGTTTCAACTTAAAAGATGCGAAGTAGTCAGGCATAAGGCAAGTGGGGGGGAAAGGATCAAAACACACTTCATGGGGCAAGTTGAGGGTGTGGGCTGGGCTTTAGAGCATGAGTAGATTTAGGGAGAGAGAAAAAGGTGTCCAGTTACTTGTTAATTTAAGCAATGTAGTACTGAGCCTCTAAGGTGCTTCACTGAGCTAGGGATGCAGCGGGGGGGCAGCTGACAAGCCCTTGGATTTCCTAGAGCATTCCAGTGGGGAAGACACAGAAAAGCTATAAACAAGTAAAGGAATGAGGTCATTTCAGATAGTGAAGAAAATTCTATGAAGAAAATAAAGTAGGGTGATGGGGTGGGGTGAGGAAGAGGTAGTATTAGAAGACTTATTCAGAGAAGGACTTTCTGAGCATTTGATATTTGAAATGAGATCTGAATGACAGAAAGGAGAGGGCTGTTTGAAAAGCTTTCTGGAGGAAAACATCCCAGAGAGAGGAGATGCAAGAATGCTGAGGTGGGGAATGAGCCCAGGACATTCAAGGAACCCGAGGAAGGTTCTAAGTGAAGGAAACAACATGAGCGATGACAGAGAAGGAAAAAGATCTGTTTAAGGCCCTTTTGGGCTAAAATAGAGCTCTCAATATGGAACCAAAGGGTGAAATTTTTGGATAAGTAATCTGTGGCCACTTGAATATCAGGGTAAGGAGTTGAGAGGAATTCTCAACCTGTTTTCCAACACCACCTATAAGACATTGTTCCCAGGCACAAAGCACTACTACAGACATGCCCACACTTTTATTACCCACCCAAATGCTGTAGGGCATAAGAAACTGCAATCGTTTGAAAATAACTATTAATAATATTTCAATAATGGCCAAATGGCAGAAATTGCTTCTTGTCCCTCAGTATTACCTTTTCCCTTCTTTCTCAGTAATACAGCAACCCAGTTTTAGGTAGGAGCATTACTACACTTCCCAGGATTCCTTGTAGTGAGGCTTGGCCATGTGACTAAATTCTGGCCAATGGGATGTAAGCAAAAATAGCAAAGTCAAGCTCTGGAATGTGTCCCTAGGGGAGGAAGTGTGTCCTCCCCCTCCCCCCCGCCTCTGTCTGGATTGTAGATATGACAGTTGGATTTCCATCTTGGATCATGAGGACAGGGACCACCCCTAGGGATGGTGAACTGGAAGAAGCCTGGGTCCCGAATGACTGTAGAGGTTCCATACCAGACATAGGCTGCCCCATCAGTGTTTTACAGGACTGAGAAATAGACTTCTCTCAGTTTAATTTAGCTGCTGTTTTTGTGGGTCTTTGTTATACACAACTCAGGCTGGATGCTAATACAGCCACTTACTACAAGATGTAGCAATGGATAAGCCTAGTAGAATGCAACTGAATGAAAATGTGTGTATTACAAAGATAACCTTGAACCCTACATATATTCTACATATACATAGATTCTATATATCATTATATTTCTTAGGCAAATCTTTCAAAAACATTGGTACTTTTAAATATGTTTTTATCACAGGTTACTATTTGCAACACAACTCACAGCAGATCATAACAGCATTAGTGTCATGACACTAAGAGAGAGAACTCCATGTGAAATTTGATTTGGTGAGTCCCTGGAGCAGGGCACAACTGACATCTTCCAGAGCAGCTGGAGCTGGGGTCTCATTAGAAATCATATGATTCCCATCAAAAGAGACAGGGACTATGGATTAATGTTGATTTCTCTCAAAGTTAAACATAGTCTCTACCACATGACCAGCAATCCCACTACTAGGTATTTGCCCAAGGGAAATGAAAACAATTGTCCCAACAAAGACTTGCACATGAATGTTCAGAGAACTTACGCAAGTAGCCAAAAACTGGAAGTATCCCAGATATCCATTAACAAGAGAATAGATAAACAAATTGTGGTACATACAATGCAATGCTTCTCAGCAAGTAAAAGGGTTGAACTACGATACATACAACATCATAGGTGACTCTCAAAATCATTATGGTGAGTGAAAGTAGCCAGACATCAAAGAGCACATTCTGGATGATCCCATTTTATGTGATATTCTAGAAGAAGCCAAACCAATCTATAGAAGAAGTAACAGCAAGCAGATCAGTTATTGCCTCTCACTGCAGGTGGAAGTGGGGATTGGCTGCAAAGGAATACAAGGGAACTTTCTAAGGTGATGAAATTGTTTTATATCTTAACTGGGTGGTGATCTAATAAGTATATTCATTGGTCAAAATTCATCAAACTGTACACTGAAAATAAGTGCACTTTATGGTATGGAACTTAACTTTCAATCAAGTTGATTTTAAAGTGTCTTTTTTTTTTTTTTTTAGTTACCATGCTAAACAGGAAAAAAGAAATGCTTTGGAGAAAGAAAGCAAATAGTGATTTGAAATGGAAGTCCCAGGGACTTCCCTGGTGGTCCAGTGGTTAAGACTCCATGCTACCAATTCAGGGGACCCAGGTTCGATCCCTGGTCAGGGAACTAGAGGCCGCATGACTCAACTAAAAGATCCCGCATGCCACAACTAAACATCCCACGTGCCGCAGCTAAGGCCCAGCGTAGCCAAATAAACAAATAAACAAATAAATGAAATGGAAATCCCAAATTTAACATTAAAAGGGCAGATGTTCTGAATTGCTGGTATTTTTTTTTTCTTTTTTTTTTGAAGAAAGCTGCTTCTTGCATGAAGACTCTGGACACCCGTGCTCCAAGAAGAGAAGCAGTAAGGATTGATTTCCGGAAAAAGCAACTCCAGGTCTGCCAGTGGGTAACAGGAAGCAAATGAGGGAATGCACAGAGGGGCCAGACTTACTTGTGTATGAGAATCCCCTAGGGCAGTGCTTCTCAAATCACCTATGGTGAAGGACCAGGTGTTTTTGTTGGGGCAGTGTCTTGTTTGTTTTGTAAAATAAAAAATCACATATACTAGAGGTCACAGCATGTAAGTCTCCAAACACTTCTTCTCGGTGTATGTCTGGCCTGTGTCCAGACTGTTAGCAAACATGCACAGACTGGCCTGGATGCTCAGAGCACTACCCCGGGGCTTCCCAGAACTGCTTGGGGTACAATTTGGAAGAGACAAGTCCAATGTCAGCAGAGAGGCAGGAGCCAAAGACAACTGGGTTGTGAATATGAAAGTGGCCTTGTTTGAACACAGTGGACGGTGAGGTCTGAGGAAATGTGCTTACAGAGATTTCAAAACAGGTGCATGAGGTCAACAAAACACTGTTTTGGAAAGATTCATCTGGCAGCACACACAGGACAGTAAGGAACCAAGAGGCTTGAATCACGGGATTGATGTAGACGTTGCAACCAACCAGGTGGGAGAGGACTGGGATTTGAACCTTGGTGGCAGCTGTGGAACTGGACAGGAGGGAGTGCAGGCCAGAGGGCTAGGATCGACAGTGACTGGCGACGGAGTGGAGAGGGGCCTGGGGGGTGAAGGCAGGGTCAGAGCTGGCCCTTTGATACAGGAGGACGCAGGTATTCCGAGGAACGAAAAGGAAAGGGAGGAAATTCACGTCTGCAGCCTCCATTTGCTCTGGGGAATAGGAAGAAGGCTCCTGGGTGTGCCAGGGCTCCCTGGGCCTGGCAGTCGCCTGAGGGCTGACTCTGCTTGCCTTGGCCTCTGGCCCAGCAATCCCTGACCCACTGCCGCCCACAGTGCCACCCACAGTGGGTGACAAAGGGAGATGGTCAGAGGGGGTGGGCGAGAGCTCCTGCCTTTGTGTGTGCCATTTTCCATGCCTGGCATGCCTGCTTTCTCCCACCCATAGCTCCTCCTCACCTTCTAGGCCCAGCCCAGATGTCACCCCGGGGGCAGAATGACTCATCCTCAGTTATGCTGGGATGGCTCTCCAATTGTTAGAGCACAAAAGCCACATCCCAGGACAGCTGCTCACGTCGGGCTGCCCTGCCACATTGCAGCGTCACCGTAGGGGTCATATCCAACTTCAGCTTCACCAACCTGTAGCACAATGCCTAATGCAAGTGACCACACTCAAGACACAACATAAACGGATGAGGGAGACACGGAAGGAAGGACCAAAACAGGCAGGGAGGTCATGTGAAATGGGCTCAACAAGCATGGAGGTGAACGAGAGCCACTGGTTACATGAGTTTTCTTTCCTCTGCCCTTGATACATATATGGCAACCATTATTTGAAACTTTAAACTTCCTCAACCCCAAATAATTTAGGGGCTCCTCTCTGAATGAAAAAACAACTGGCAGCCCAGTTAGTTTCAGGGTAGAAACTAAACTCTGGATTTAGTCATCAGTGCCCAGAGCAGTCTTAACTTTAAAGGCTGTAAGAAGCTGGGCTGAACTATGGAGAACAGTACAGAGGTTCCTTAAAAAACTAAAAATAGATCTACCATATGACCCAGCAATCCCACTACTGGGCATATACCCTGAGAAAACCATAATTCAAAAAGAGTCATGTACCACAATGTTCACTGCAGCTCTATTTACAATAGCCAGGACATGGAAGCAACCTAAGAGTCCATCAACAGATGAATGGGTAAAGAAGATGTGGCACATATATACAATGGAATATTACTCAGCCATAAAAAGAAACGAAATTGAGTTATTTGTAGTGAGGTGGATGGACCTAGAGTCTGTCATACAGAGTGAAGTAAGTCAGAAAGAGAAAAACAAATACCGTATGCTAACACATATATATATGGAATATTAAAAAAAAAATGGTTCTGAAGAACCTAGGGGCAGGACAGGAATAAAGATGCAGATGTAGAGAATGGACTTGAGGACAGGGGGAGGGGGAAGGATAAGCTGGGACGAAGTGAGAGAGTGGCATGGACATATATACACTACCAAATGTAAAATAGATAGCTAGTGGGAAGCAGCTGCATAGCACAGGGAGATCAGCTCGGTGCTTTGCCACCACCTAGAGGGGTGGGATAGGGAGGGTGGGAGGGAGACACAAGAGGGAGGAGATATGGGGATATATGTATATGTATAGCTGATTCACTTTGTTGTAAAGCAGAAACTAACACACCATTGTAAAGCAATTATACTCCAATAAAGATTAAAAAAAAAAAAAAAAAAAGCTGGGCTGAGGGTGGTCTGACCAGTAAACTGGGGAGTCACCACCTTTGGTCTGAGAACAAGGATCAAAAGAGAAGCTGGGTCACCCTTCAGCTCTACTGGTCCTGAAGTCACTAGTGTGACTACAAAAAGAGGTGGGATTATCACAGATCTGAAGATGGAAGCCCACTTTCAATGTAGGGTTGTTCATGTCTGGGGGCGGGGAGTAGCCTGGGCTTTATGGCCTGGTCCTTTCTGATGGGTTGGTGCCCTGGTCATAGAGGATGTTACGTGCTTTGAATATCACCCCTGACACACCCCTTAGCAGAAGCAATCATCCCAGGGATTTTCTGATCCAAAGAATCCAGGCTTCTACAGCACAGAGGAAAGGGATTGAGACTCCGGAGGGAAGATACTAGAACAATCAGGTAGGGGAATTTTCAGTTGGAAGCAGGGATTCCTGGATGCGAAACTTTCAGTAGTAAAGCCAGGGCAGTCCTGGGCAAACTGAGATGGTTGGTCAGCCTAGTTGGAAGGCATCTAAGAGATCACTGCCTTACTCTCTTTCATAAAATGTAGTCCCAGAGAGGGCAAGTGACTCAGCCAAGTTCACGCAGAGGCCAATGGCAGGGCTGGGACAGGAGCCCAGGTCTCCAACTAGCTCTGCAGGCTTTTCCCTCAATGGTGTTTGCTTTCAGCATCCTCTGGACTCTTGCCTTTTTCACTTCGATGACTACAGCCCCTTCCTTGGTACCACCCCAAGCAGAGGATTTTCCAACAGCTGATTACCTGCAAATCGTTAGACAGGAGGGATGTTGATGTGCCCCAGGAGCTCTTTGGCTTGTTCTCTGGCAGCCTGTCTCCTCTGTCTAATTAAAGAAATGCTCTTATCCAAGCCTGGACCAGTGGATCTGCTTCTCTCTCTCCCCCTTGGGCCCCAAGCTAGACACAAAGTCTCAAAAGGGATAAAATCCTCTTCCTGTGTCACCCTTAGCACAGCCATGGCAGAGGGCAGAGAGTAAATGCACACACGGGAAAACTCAGCAACCAACAGTGCAGGGGGTCTTCAACCACCTGCAGATGGCACCTTCGGTTTTCATCTCCTCTCATTCCTTGGAGGGCTGAGTGGTTAACTCAGCAAGTGATTCCCCTGCCCAACCCTGCTGGAATCAGTGGTCCGAGAGCGTGAGGCCCTGGGTGAGGCAGTCTGCAGGTGTGTGGCAGTGCATGCTTCCCAAGGACATAAGATCCAGTGATGGGCAGATAGCTGTACCACCGCAGACTTTCAAAACAAGCGTGCAGAAAATGAGCTCCAGGCTGTCTGTTTACAAATGCTGTGTTTTCTTCTTCTCTCTTTTCATGCCTGAATCTGTTCAGGAATTTCACATTCCAGCCTTTCTGGGCTGGCCACATGTCACAGTGGCAGCCATTGTAATGCTGCACAGTCTAGAATGTGGTACTTCTGAATGAGTCAGGCAGGAATGCCAAGTGTAAACCTGCCTCATACTACTTCTTCATGGGACTCCAGGGCTTGGATCATTGGGTGGTGTATTTCAAGATTCTTGAAGACAACATGCAATTTGCTGTCCAGTACGGTGAGTGACAAAAACAGACAAGTATGACCACAATAATAATGAGTCAATTTTCATCACTGTCTAGTTTGTAAAGTCCTTTCATAGCCACGGTCTGGATTGATTCTTACAATATCTTTGTGAGGAAAGCAAGGCTGATAAAGTTCAGAGAGTGGAAATGCCTCAGATCAGATGACTAGTAAGGGCCAGGCAGGCCTGAGTTATTGCAGGCATACATGCTTCAGAGCTTTTCCCACTGCACCGTCCAATGTCTGCCTACTCAATCCTCCTCCAGAAGTGGATCTGCTCATTAATCCATTATGTGGACTGGCAAACTCACAGGGGCTTTTCTGAAGCACTGAGGTGGAAGTTTTACAATAAAGCAAATGAGGATTTAAATAAGGATTAAATAAAATAAGGTTTGGGAAACGGCAGAGGGTCATGGCTGACAGCCATCACTCTGGAGCTACTGGACCTGGATTCAAGCCCCAGGTTTGCCACTTACTAGCTGTATGACCTTGGATATGTCACATCACCTCTCTGAGTTTCAGTTTCCTCATCTGAAGTATAGATAAAATTAGTACCTGCTACACAGGGCTGTGAGGATTAAATGTGATAATGTATGCAAAATAGCTTAGCACAAAATTGGCACTTGATAAATACTTGCTGACTAATGAACTGAAATGATTGGCAAGGCTGGGATATGAAAAAAGAGCTGGCTGACTTTGAAGCCAGGGCTCTTAACTCTTACGAAATGCTGATGCCCAAACTTGCCAAACACCTCCCACCAGACAATGAGGGTAGGAGACATTCTTCAAACAGCTGGGTGATTCTCCTTAAAGCCCCTTCCAAGCCTCAAACATCCATGCCTCTCTCCTACTTCCCTGGATACATTACAAAGACCTTCAAAAAGGAGGAGCTTGGGAAGGCACTATAACCTCCATACCAGAGATATGTCTTCACACGAGGGACAAGTAGACTAGCAAAAATAGTTGGGTAGATCTGGCCTCATTCTACACCCAAGACGGTACGTTTCTGCCTTTGGGGCTTAGCATCGTGGTGTGCCAAGGCTGGAAAGGACCATAGATAGATGTTGTTTGGTGAGAACACGGAGGCCTAGAGAGATGAAGCAGCTTGCTCAAGACTGCACAGCCATGCTGTGGCAAAGCCAAGACTGGAACCCAAGCTTCCATCCCTAGACTCCCTGCCACCACCTCCCTAAATACACAGGCTTTCAAAATCATTAGGGCACAGAATTAGTCCAGCATTAAGCTTTCGAAATCCCCACTGGCCCTCCCACATTTCCTCTTGAGGACAAAATCACACAGGGGTAAACTGTATTAAAAAGTCTTTTGAGATGACAGAGGAGGTGTTCCCTCAGACAGGAGCTCCGAAGAGAAACAGAGTTGAAATATTGATTTGATCCGCAGATCCCCTGGGTTCCATGTCTTGTGCAATTTTTATCTTTTTCGGTATTTCAGATGGTGAAGTGTCAAGTTCATGAGCCCGATGTGCTCTAATAAGTGCATTCCAAATGTCTCTGCAACAATGCCAAAGGAGGGACATGCCTCGTTCAGCCCTCACTGGAGGATTGGAGAAACAGGTTGCTCCAATCCCCACTCAAGTTTATTAGGAGGTGCCCTACCCACCCCACCCATGAATTCCAAACAACGGCTTCATTCTCACTGTCTTTCACAACTAGGTCACTGGCCTGGCTGGGGGAAGGGTTTCTGGAACCCCAGAATATCAGAGCTCAGAAACACTCAAATGAAACTCCTTGTCTCTCAGCTGAGGGAACTGAGGCTCAGACAGAAGGGTCACACTTTGGGCTCAAGGTGAGAGTTTTAGTCATTTGGCCCACAACTTCCTTCCTGTGTGGTGGCCTGAGCAGTTCAGATAACAGAGCATCTAACCAAGAAGCCAGGGCTCCAGGGAAGCAAGGAGCAAGAAGAAGCACCCAGCCCTAGGAACTTCTAGGAGCACTTGGCAGTCCAGAAGGCCTGTCCCCTGACAGCACAGGTATCCCAGTGCAAGCAGCCAGGTGCTTGCATAACGTAAAGCCACGCCTACTTCCGACACTCACCAAAGAAAAGTAAGCCTTTCCCTTTTCATGTCTCCCTGCATCCCTAAAGCTGGATTTCCTGAACAGATATCACCTGGAAAAGAGACCCCTTCGTTTGTAATAAGAGATGTGTATGTAACATGCAAGGAAAGACAATCCCAAGTTTCAAAGCTAAGTCGCATTACTAAGGAATTTCCTCCTTTTCCGGTAATTTAATTAAAATAGTAGGCATGGTTCTCTGGGAACATATAGTTCTGAAATTGAATAATCTATCGATTAGGTCTAGAAAGCTTGCTTGTACTGAGTCATTCGCTTTTGTTGGGATTTGAGCTTGGGGTTGGGGATTTTCTTTTACGTTTGTTTTGGTTTTGGTTGCGGGGGGTGGGGCCTTTCTCAAATGTAATCCTTGTAAAAAACTGGTTAAGCCCAAACAAAATAACAACAACCTCTCTAAAAAATAAATACTTGGTAATGGGTAAGAACCATGCACGGAACCACAGAACAAATGTTGATTCCTAAAGTCATCTTTGAGACCTGCTGATATGAGAAAGCTTTCTGCCGCAAAGAACAAAGACAGCACAGGCATCTCTATGATTCAGACTCTAAAAACTATGTAACCATTCCTTCCTGCATCACGGTACAAAACCTTCAGACTTTCATGAGAAAATATTTTAAAACAAATCCTTGAAGTTTGAAAAGAAAAAGGTGTGTTTTCCAGAGAATCAAGTAATATTCTCAACAGTAAAAAGCAGGAAAATTTTATCCTCCCCTAGGCTGCTAGCCTGGGCAATGCTTATCCTCCCTACTGTAGATTGTAGACTCTCCCCAGCAGCTGAAGGACCAATCAGAAAGGAGTCTGATAAACGGAAGGCACTCAATAAATGTTTGTTTCACAAGTAAGAGCCAGAAAGAGAATTTTTGTAAATTGGAAGTAAAAATAAAAACAAACTCTCCTAGTCAAAGCTTTGGAGTGTGGTAAAAGAAATGAATGCTTGATCTATTTCACTTTGAGCAAAGACTGAGGGGGTTAATACTGGTCCTCATGACAATAGCACAACGAACATATATTGAGTGCCTTCTGTATGCCAGGCACTATGCTAAGTGTTTCCTATCAACTTCTTCATTTAATCCTGATAACCCAGTTAGCTCTAAGTAACTGTCATTAGCGCCAGCTCCATTTTACTAGCTGGGTAACTGAGGATTATGGAAATTGAACAACTTGCCTATACATGGCAGAGCTGGGATCAGAACAGAGGTCAACTCATTTCAGAGCCTGTTTCTTAAATCATTATGTTCTACTGCCTGCCAATCGAAAGAGCTTCTTCTAATTTAGTTAATTAGGGCCCTGGGAGTAGGGTATTTTATTTTCATTAACTAGCAGGAAATAAACTTCAAGTTCAGCATGTGTTACTGAGTGCTGAAGTGTGACTCTTGACCTGGTTCAGGGAGTGTTAGAATTCTTCATCAGCAAACACAGGTTCTTTCATTCAAATCCATATCAGCACCTAAGATAAAACAGGTTCTGTACTCAATATGGGAAATGCAGAAAGAAGAGACACAGGGTCTGCCCTTGGGGAGTTCCCAGTCTAGTGAAGGGAAACAAACTTGTGAGTAAGTTATCACCATTCCATTTGGTAGGTGCTGCAGCCAGTGCTCGTGTGAGGTCCTGCGAGTAGCAGAGCAGAAGATGAAGTGTAATGTGGTGCTTATGTAAATTCACGGATTATACAGCAGGAGAAGCCTGAGATTGAATCCTGGCTCTTCCATTGAATGAGTCGAATGACCTGGACAAGTTCCTTAACTTTCTGAGCTTCAGTTTTTAATCACCTTTAAATGCTGACAGCACTATAGTCTGTGCCTCATCCCACTGTTACAGGATGGAATGATATAACGTCTGCTCCAGCACGCAACCTAGCACATAGTAAGTGCTACATAAAGGGAAGCCATTAGGGAGGATTAGTCTAGGGAATCAGGGATGATTCTACACAAGACTGGGGCAAGAAGAATGAGTTGGAAGTGGTCATTTCAGGAGAAGAGACTTTGGACAGAAGCCAGAAGGGGTGAACATGCATTGTGTGCTCAGGGAAAAGAGTGGTTTACAAGGGCAGAAGGGAAGCAAGACAGAAGCTGGAGATGCAACAAGTGTCAAAAAAGAAAGTGATTAGCAGTGTCCAGTACTCTGAGCACAAGTGTGCAAAGACATAAGGTACAAGGGATTCACTGCAGCGTTGCTTGTCATGGGATCATGAATGAATGAATACATAAATATATAAGTAAACAAACAAACAAGTAAATGGAAACAACTTCAGTAGCCATCAAAGGAAGACTGGCGAATGAACAAATGAATGAAGGAATAAATAAATAAATAAATGGTATTTCTAAACCTCAGTATTTATCAAAAGAAGATTGGCTAAATAAATCGTGATATAGTCATACAATGGAACACTGGTTGGACATTTTTTAAATGATATGTATCCATATACACTTACATGGAAAGACATCTGCAGCACAGTATTAAATGAAAATGCCAATTGTAGAAGCATATGTTAAAATGATCCCAAATTTGTAAATTCATAAGCAACAGCATAGAGGAATTTTTACCAAACTATTTTATAGTGGTTACTTCTGGGGAATGGCATAGAGTTGGGAGTGGGGGAGTGTTGGCTTGCAAGATCTTAGTTCCCCTACCAGGGATGGAACCCAGGCCTCCAGCAGTGAGAGTGCACAGTCCTAACCACTGGACTGTCAGGGAATTCCCAAGGTGATGTTTCATTTTCTACTCTACATACTTCTTCAATATTTGAATTCTTTATAAAAGTATTATTTTTTGGTATTTTTATAATAAATTTTTAAATTTAAATTTTAATACCCTGAAAGAGTTGAATAGGATAAAAAAAAGAAAAAGAGCTATTGGGAGGTCATTGGTTACCCATAAAAAAGCAGGTTCAGTGGCAGAGTGGTGGTGCAGAGATGAACAAAGGAGTGGGGTGAAAAGTGGAGTCAGCAGTGGCCGCTCTTCTCTGCCCACATGTCAGATGGAGGACAGGAGCCAGAGAAAAGAAGAAAGTGGGGCAGCTGCAGAAGCCTTGAGGGGAGCTCCAGGGAGGGACCAGGGAAGAATAAGGTGAAACAAGTGACGGGAATACATTTAGTGGGGAAGGAAGGAAGGGAGGGAGGGAAGGAGGGAGGGAAGGGAAGGGAAGGGAAGGGAAGGGAAGGGAAGGGAAGGGAAGGGAGGGAGGGAGGGAGGGAAGGGAAGGGAAGGGAAGGGAAGGGAAGGGAAGGGAAGGGAAGGGAAGGAGGGAGGGAGGGAAGGGAAAGGAAGGAGGGAGGGAGGGAGGGAAGGGAAGGAGGGAGGGAGGGAGGGAAGGGAAGGAGGGAGGGAGGGAGGAAGATGGTGGTTGACAATCCTAAGAGTTCTGAGAAAATGGTGGGTGGTCTCAGAGTTATCAGTAAGGTGGGTGGGAGGTGGTTTCCTGATTAGGCAGGTAGAGTGGGGAGGTGGTGACCTCAGGTTGAAGGCTTGAGGAGATTAGCGCACCTGATTTCTAACTACTCAGAAGGGATTGGAGGGAGTTCCTCCTCATTACCCCCAGCTAAGGCCCTCCCATTCCTGGACTCCCCAATCCAGGTTTCCAGGCTTCCTTGTGCCAGCCCACCTTTGGTTCTCTCCAGACACAACTCTTTGTTTGCTGCAGTGTCCCTGGGGATATGAAGGTGAGGAAGGGCAGAGGGTGGGTGGCCTGTGGCTACAACTACTAACAATGCTGCTTCCGGGTATTTTGTCCCTGGTGGAATAAAACTTTCTGTTGTTGTTGTTAAGGAAGGGAGAATGGTCCAAGCTCTCTAGAGTACACCAGAAGTGCCTGAAGGTGCTCAGAGCCAAAGTCTTTCCTCACACCCTGGGTCAGCTGAGGATTATCAGACCATGTGTCCTGATTTTTCTATTTGAAACTATAACCAGCAACTCATTAGCATTGACGATTTCATTATTGCTGAAATCGCCCTCAGACAATGGTATTTGGAAATGTGGAAGGAGAGAAGAAGGAAGAAAAATAGTAGGAGGAAAGAAATGAGAACAGGGAAGAAGGTGAGTCTCCAGGTCTCAGAAGGATGTAAAGAGGGTTAGATGAGAAATGGGTACCCTGCAGCCGAACTGAGAGGGTTTGTGGTCCTCTGTGAAGAATTTTAGTTGTTTTCTTTAGGCCGTGAGAAGTGCTTAGAACCTGAGGTTTCCACGTGGAAACCCATCCTCTCCCTCTCAAACTAGGAGGCTGGTCCAGGGGATGAATAAGACAGCACACAGCTCCTGCTCCACTCCAGCCCAAACGTCTAAGGTAGACTGTGTTCAGGACGAGCATGCACCCCTACCTGGGGGAGTGGGGCAGGATGGCCCTGCTGGCCTGGGCTGAGTCGAGGTCTATGCCAGGTGAAATTTAGTCAAGAGGAGATCAGCTGACAGTCATCTAGCACCCAATGACAGAGACCTTCAACCTTCTCTGCTGTGCCGAGCATCAGAAGGCTCTGGGCCAACTGCAACGAGAAGAAAATCCCCTGGAGGTATGGTATCTAAGAAAACCATAAGAGCTGGAAGGAACCTTAAAGATCATCCAGACAGAAGTGATCACTTCTTCCTCTCTGTCTCCACAGCACTTTTTGCAGATAGCATGCTGTATTTTAATTTATTGTCATGCATCTATGCAAAAAACCCTATTTTATTCACTGTGCATTGCCAAAGCATGGCCTCTAGCTTGAGGTAGATTCAGCAAATGTTTGTGAGTGCTTGTTGCATTTATTGATGAGAAAAAAAATGAGTCCAAAACAACTGGAAAGACATTCCAAGCTATTAACTTAATCAGGCTAATGACATGCTGGCCAAAGGATCAGCTCCAGCCTGTAACATTCAGGCCAAAACAGGAAGGCTTTCCACAGTGTACAGCAAGATGGAGAGAAACCAGTTCCAACACACAGTGTGCCCTGTGCAGGGGCAGCCTGGCAGCTACATCTTGGAAGCAGCCTTGTAAGCAAAAGGGATTTACAAGAATATCTGACTAAGGAGGTCAGAGCCCCCAAAGATGCTCTAACCCTAAGGTAGAGTGTATGAGTTACCATCTTCCCTTTTTGCAGTAAGAACTGGTCTCATCTCCCCCCAAGGAGAGTGAGTAGCTCTTCAAACCTCCTGAGATGTGTTCAGAAAGTACCTTAAATAGAGTTAGGTGTCCAGGTGAGTGGCTGAGTTGTGTGTCGGGGACTACCAAGGGTCAATCTTTGAATTAACCCCTCCTATAACAGCCTTCAGACTTCACTCAGACAAAAAGAAAGAAGGTGAAATCCTTCTGAAACAGTATCTGCCGAAGTGTTTCCTCAGGATACTAGTCCCCACATATGTTTTTGGAAAGAAAAATATGACTCTGTGACCAGAAAAGATGGATAAATGCTGCATTCTACACCTGCTCTGGGGGAGTCACCACATACATTAGCACATTAAAGGCACTGAGAAATCCTGCAGTGAGGAATCAGGTTGAATTTTGTTCAAACCAGTATTGCACAAAATTATGTCACCAGGGGACACTTTGTTCCATATCACCCTTAGGACAATGGCTCTCAGATTTTTTGTTCATAGTACATTTTCAAATTCTGGAATTGGGGCAGCACCCTTGAAATCAGGAATACGGGCAATGGGAACAGGCGGGTCTAGTGTTTAACAAGGTCTCCCCATGGGACAGCCTGAACTGCATGATTCACTCAGTGCTGAGTTGAAGGTTGACTTGAATTTGGCTCTGCCCTGATCATAAACTTTCTTATAAACTCCCAAAACCAAGTTGCCACCTATTCCAGTAAAGTCTTCCTTGGAATGCCTCAGCTTCACACCACGCCTCTTTACAGCCAGTTGACCCAGCTCTGAAGGACATCACAGCATCCACTTAGCTCAGAGTTCTCCCCAGCAGGCAGCCTTGCAACAGTGTGATGCGCAGCTGAAGCAAAAATAAATTTTACACACATTGAAGAAAGTTTGGCAGCACATCTGTAAATAATTTAAACCACACAGGCTGAGAGCACCGGCCCTGGAACTGGTATTCCAAGAAGTAAACTAGGAGGGCTGTTGAGAAGAGGCATTCATGCGAGGTTATCTCAGGGATAACCCTTGCTCCTTAAAAGGCATGGAAGTCTGGGTGGGGTAGGGATGCAGGGCTGCTGGATCCCTGGGAGCCGATGTCCAAAGTCCTCCCAAATACAGAGATAGAAAGTAGTATATAAATCACATTTTCCTGTTTCCAATTCTTTAAACAATAAATTTCCTTGGAAGGGTTTCAGTATTTATTTAGTTAGTTACATGCTGTGATTTGTTATTTTCTTAAAGCAACCTACCAGAAAAATTCGGTAACCCTTCATTAATTCTCATTAGGGAATCGTGATGTGTGAAAAGGTGTCAGACAAGAACACAGACCCCTGCACCCTCCTCCTGCTTCTGCCTCTAGATGAGCAAGTAGCTTCCCTCCTCTGAGGCTCAATTTCCTTAGCAGTAAAAAGATGGGTTGAATTTGGTAACTTCTGGAACCCTTTCAAAGCTGATATAGTCTGACTTCTAAAATGTGCAAGAAATAGTTCTAAAATTAATACGTAAATAGCAGATGAAGTGTAGTGAATGACATTATTATTGAATGATTATTTATTTACCATTAGCATTTACTGAAAACAATGTGCCAGCATTGTTCTAAGTTCTTTGCATGTTATTATCTATTTAGTCTTACAGCATCTCTATGACCTAGATGTCATTATTACCTTGTCTTACAGGTATTAAGACATTAATATCTTAGAGAGATTAAAAGGCTTGGCCAGGACAACACCGATAGTAAGTAGTAGCGCTAGGATTTGAATTCAGCAACTTTAAAACTACTATGATGTTGATTTTCCAAAATATCAAACTTCAAAGTATAGTAACAGATGCCGGTATGTCTTTTTATATGAAATGTGTGTGAAATATAAATCTGGGAAAGAAAACCCACATACCTAAAGGGGGAAGATTTCTAAAAGGGGCTGATGTCATAACAAAACTAAATTTTTCAGCCAGAACACAGAGTGAAATCTATTTCACACATGCCCCGGTGGCCTGACATGTTGGACCCGGGTTGTTAAGTTGCCATGGCAAGGTTCTGGAGCCAGGTTCAGGAAGGAGTGAGGTAAGCTGCAGGGTGAGCCCCAGAGGGAGGAAGCTGGCAGGCAGACAATGGAAACTTAGAATCCTTGCATCGAAGAGCTACTAGGAAGCCTAGAGGTCATCCCATCAAAGCCCCCACCCAAATCAGGCCTTCCCTTTACAACACCCTGATGTGTATTTATCCAGCCCTGCCTGAGCATTCCCAGAGATGGAGCTTGCTTTGCTTACCAGAGGGACTTTCCTAATTGCTGGACACCTGAAGATATTAGAAAGCTCCATTCCTTTTAATGAGACAAAATATGCCTTATGGTGATTTCTGCCATGGGCCCTGGTTCTTCCTCCGGGGGACCCCAAAATAATATGTGACCCCTTTTCCTATGATAGGCTTCAGAAATTAGAAGGTTCACTGAGTCTTTCACCATCAAGCTAAAGAGACTGGTCCCTGCAGACATGCCTCATGGGGCAGGTCTTGTCCCATGACCATCCTAGTTGCCATCCTATGGTCACTATCAGACTGACAAAGGCCCACAACTTACTCACCTTGGAGTCCTTTGTAGGACCTAGCCCAGGGCCTGCCACTTGGTAGTAAGCATGATGTGATTTTTAATTTGAACAAATCTGAACAAGGAAAGTCCAAGGGGAAAATATGGTGAAAAGGGAGAGCCTAGGTCCTTGACAGCATCATTTAAATAGCACCTACACCCATTTCTAGATCTGGGGCCATTTTCCAGAACCTCCCTTGGCGGGGGTCGGGGGGGAGCCATTTTCTTCACATGCTACAGTTGGGCTCTGGAAACACTGATCCCTGCCCAAGACTTGAAAGAGGTATTTTGGGGATCAACATTATGACTCCAGTACCTAGCCCAGGGCCTGGCCCACAGTAGCCACCAGATAAACACTGAACAAATGATCAGCAATAGTAGCTTATTATGCACCTACTATGTGCCACTTTCTTATGTATACTATGCATATTACCTGATTCAAACCTTGCAACTCCATGATTAAAATAGTAACATACCCATTTTACTGATGAGGAAACTGAGAATCCAAGAGGTTAGGAAATGTGCCCAAAGTAACTCACCTAGTGAGTGGAAAAGCCACAAGTCAAACCCGGACTTGCCTATCTCTAAAGCCAATTGCTTTTAACTGCATCATACTGCCTCCTAAGGGGAAAAATGAAAGAGAGATGGAGAAGCAGATAGAAGAACAGAGAGACAGGAAAAGGAAAGAGCATTTAAAATAGCTTTTTGAACTGTAAAACTCTGTAACAGGAAGCATTGAGACCTGTATGAGAGAGGGGCCCTCTCTAGATCAGTCATATAACAGGTTTTCTAAACCGGAAATCAGGGGTGGAAAATTCCAGATTCTGATGTCCCTGCTTGGTGTGCAGAGACTGCTGTGGGGCTGGGTTGTCAGAGCCCCGGAGCTCCCTGCATTCACAGGCACTTGAAGACATGCATCGCTTTCTCTAACTGCAGGGTGGCAAGCACAGCTTTGTTCCCATCCAAGTCAAGAGACCTAGACCAGGCCAGCCATCAAAGTCCACCAGATTGCACCCTGCCCCTTGTCATCACATCCTCCACCCCAGGCATTTCCTTCAGGCCCTACAAACTTCCACTGTGTCCCTCGAACACCAGCAAAGACACCATTGTCTGGCTTTTGCCCCAATTCTGGCCACGAGGGTTTTACAGAGCATGTGTCCTGTGCCCAGTTTTGTGCTTGACACCTGCCCTAAAAGAAACCACAACTGGAATCCACTATCCTAGTGGTGCATACGCTAATGGGGGACTCTCAGGCATGAAGGCCACTTTGCAGAGGGGAAGGAGCCAGTCTCTATATCAATGTTCCCCAGCCCATTTCTTTCAGAGCAGCTGGAGGGGTGTGACTTAAAAATCAAACCAAACCTCATCACTTTCCTGTTCTTCTGCTTGAAACTCTCATGGCTCTCCACTCTGTTTAGAGTACAGACTAAATTCCCATGAGGCCCGCCAGATCCCCTGCCCCTCTCCCTAACCTTGCCTTGTGGCGCCTGGCTCCTGCCCTGGCCAACTTTCAGAGCCTCAGACTCATGCTTCTACCTGCCTTGGGTGCGTGCTGGTCCCTCTTCCCAGAACGAGGTCTCTCCTACTGCTCCGTGGACCAACTCTTCCTCCTCCTTCTGAAACTCATGCCCTCAACGCAGCCATCACTCAACCCTAGGCCAGGTTATGCCCCCTTGTTATAAGCCCTCAAAGCACCTCTACTCCTTCCCTGCAACACTTGTAATTATCTTGTTTTTTTTAAATTGTAGTATAATTGACTTAAAATATTATATTAGTTCCAGGTGTACAATATAGAGATTCAATATCTTTATACACTATGAAATGATCACCACAATAAGTCTAGTTACCATCTGTCACCATACAAAGTTATTACAATATTATTGACTATATTCCCTATATTACATCCCTGTGACTTTATTTTATAACTAGAAGTTTGTACCTCTTAACTCCCTTCACCACCTATTTCACCCATCCCCCTACCTTCCTCCCATCTGGCAACCACCAGTTTGTTCTCTGTATCTGGAAGTCTGTTTCTGTTTTATGTTTGTTCATTTGGTTTTGTTTTTAAAATTCCACATATAAGGGAAGTCGTATGGTATTTGTCTTTCTGTGACTTATTTCACATAGCATAATACTCTCTAGGTCCTTCCATGTTGTCACAAATGGCAGGATTTCATTCTTCTTTATGGCTGAGTAATATTCCATTGTACATATGTACCACATCTTCTTTATCCAGTCATCTATTGATGGACACTTAGGCTGCTTCCATATCTTGTCTATTGTAGATAATGCTGCGATGAACACTGAGTGCATATATCTTTTCGAGTTATTGTTTTGTTTTCTTCAGATAATACCCAGAAATAAAATTTCTAGGTCATATGGTACTTCTGTTTTTAATTTTTTGAGGAACCTCCATACTGTTTTCCATAGTGGTTGCACCAATTTACATTCCCACCAACAGTGCACAAGGGTTCCCTTTTCTCCACACCCACTCCAACATTCATTTCTTGTGTTTTTGATAATAGCCATTCTGACAGGTGTGAAGTGATATCTCAAAGTGGTTTCTAATTACCTGTTAGGTCTATCTCCCCTAATAAAGTCTGAGCTCCATGAAGCAGTAGACTGTATCTTCTGTGCTCGCTTTTTTCCTCCCAGAGATGTAGTAATCATGGAAGAAACATTTGAGGGTATATAGATGTTCTAGCCCAGCTGTTGGCTATAGCTGGCTGTATGCTTCAGGCAATTCCTTCCCCATCTCTAGGCCTCAGTTTCACCAACTATAAAATGAGACAGATGGGCTGGGTAACCTCTGAGGCCTCTCACCATCTTAAAGTTCTAGGTTCAACAACTTGAGAACACTTAACAGTATAGTATCAGCCCAAAGCAAAATAATTTTAGAACAATACCACTGGTGAAGGAAGACCCTGGGAATGTAACTCCCTCCCGTGGTATGACTGTGTTTACAAAACAAACCCAAGAAATCATCATAAATCATTCCAAGTGGAGCTGTCTGAGCTGAAACAACAAGACAAAAATACCTCCAGGCACAGTTCCTCTGGGCTCCCACCCAGCTGAAGAGAAGCAGGGCCAGCCAACGCTGTACCCTCTGAAGAGTCACTTACCGGGTTTTTTTCCCACACTGAGCCCCTCAGCAGAGCTTCTCTCCTGCCCTTAAAACTTCTAATCCCTTCTAGGACCTTCACCGTTCTAGTGCCTGGCAAAGAGGAAATGACCTGAAAAGACGAGGGATTGAGTTCTTGGTCAACCACTTCTGAGATGTGTGTAACTCTCCATAATTTTTCCTTCGTTCTGATCTGATCTGTCAAGTAGGAGTTGTAACATCTGTCCTAATGACCTTGAAAAGAGGGGAAATACTTTGACAATCTTAAAAGGCTATAAAAGTGCAGGGATTGCTTTGGGCCATCGTTTCCAACTTGCTAATTGACTAAAACTCAGCCACCAAGAATCTCAGTATTTTATCTCTAACTGGGGAATGAATGGAAGCCTCGGTCCCCAGGTCAAAGAATCTCAGGCATCCAAGTAGCAGGTGGTTGAATCACCCTAGACTGGCTCAGCTTGCTGTAAAGGTAGATCTAATTCAAGCTTCTCATAGGGTCCCTGAGACAGGGTCAGGGGCCTTAGCTCTGAGGTAGACCTAGTCCCAAGAGCTGCCGCTGGGTACAAAAATGCCTAAGTCCCAGTGATTCTGGGGGTTTGAAGTCACAGTGTAGCTGAGGGATTCAGAGCATGCACTTTGATGCCAGACAGACATTGGTTTTCTCTCTGCCACTTACCAGCTCTATAAGCGTCTATTTCCTCTTCAAGGAAACAAGGAGAGCTGGTTGACCTCAATATTAAAAGTGATGGTGCATGTAAAGCATTGAGCTTTGTGAACATGTCACATGTTAGGCATTCAAAAAAAAATGTTATTGTTATTACTGTTGTCATTTTTATTCCAGGGTCAGAAGCCTGCCCATTCTGTCATACACAGTACCCCCCCCCAACACACACACCTCCACACACACAACCTGGGCTTCACCAAATGCCTTGAGTACTCTTTCTACTTCCTGCCTTGTCTAGCTTTGCCTTGTCTTTCCTGTTTTCCTCTAACAATTCTGCAAGACAAATACTTCTAAATTTACCTTGTAATTAACCTTATTTTACTCAGTATTGCTCAGAACATACATCTGGAAACAAAAGTTTGGACAAGGAAGTCATGGTCAATGAGTTATACCAAACTTAAGTGCCATTATGGAGATACCTGGGCACCCGAGTAACATGGCATAGGAAATAGATTCCTGGACTATTTGGAGTCGAGATTTTTAGAAATGGCTTAGCCACTGATGACAATTGCCAAGGGTTTTAACATCCTGAAATCTTTGTATCTTATCTGTAAAACTAAAATATCTGTCTTTTTTTCTAGCTAGATAAAACCCTGTTCCCCTAAGAAATATTTTTGCAGGAGCCTGATATGTAAAACATTTAACAGAATAGCAGCTCTGGATATAGGAGAGGAGGGCAGGTTCTTGCCTGATAGCCTTCCTTGCCTTCACATGGTCTTGCACTTTCCCTTCATCCCCAGAGCAGCCTAGAAGCTCCCACACACACCCATAAGTCTTCAGAGAGTCCTGTTTATGTAGCTCTTTGTGCCTCAGTTTCCTCAGCTGTTGAATGGGAATAATAAACAGTCCTACCTCACAGGTTGGTTGTAAGAATTTAATGAGTTAATACAAACAAAACCCTTGGCACAGAGCCTGGACTAAAGTACTCGATAACTGTTAAACATCACTATTATCACTACTGTCACTTGATTGCTAAGGTCTCTGTCAACCAGAAGCATTAGGAATCTGTGATCATGCAAACGCACCATAAAAATGCACCCACTCATAGAGACTGTAAATTACCTCCACCACCCAACATCTCATCTCCACTCTCTTCAGGACACAGGAGAGAGATGATGTTATTTCACAAGATGGATAAATTCTGTTTCTATTGAAAGCATGTTTTATAAAACAATATTTCAGTATTTCTTTCATTCCCTGATTCACTTGACAAACAGAGCTCCCATTCTGTGTGCCAGTGTTGTTGTTAGGAGTATAAATAGAAGAGACAAGTAAAGAAGGAGAGAACTCGAATTAATGCCAGCCAGGTTGTGTTTAGTAGCGGGTGACCCATGCATTCATTCATCCAACAAATATTTATTGTTCAACTACTATGAGCCAGGCAGCACGCTGAGGTCACAGTGACAGGGAAGAAAAACCAGGCCCCAGCCCCAGGGGGTTTGCTTTCTAAGGGGTATGGATAGGAAGGGCTAAGAAATTACACGGAAAGAAAGATCTATAGGAGCTGAGGGTGTGGGAGGTGGAGTGGAGGGAAGGAAAGGCAACCAGAGTGCAGAGAATAAGAGGACTTCAGCAGAGTTGATTCAAGAGAGGAACAAGGTGTAGCCCCAGGTAAGGTGGGGCTAAAGGGAACAGCGTGTACAAACTTATTTATCCAAGGGATTTCCAAGAACACTACTGTTTGCTTCTATTAATTTGTCCCTAGGAGGACACGTATTACTTTTGGGGGAACCAACTTTTTGTATTTTAAATAAGCCCTTTTATAAATAATTATCGAAAGGACATTTGACAGGACTTCCCTGGTGGCGCAGTGGTTAAGAATCTGCCTGCCAATGCATGGGACGCGGGTTCAAGCCTTGGTCTGGGAAGATCCCACATGCCGCGGAGCAACTAAGCCCATGCACCACGACTACTGAAGCCTGCACACCTAGAGCCCGTGCTCCGCAATGTGAAGCCACCGCAATGAGAAACCCGCGCACCGCAACGAAGAGTAGCCCCTGCTCGCCACAACTAGAGAAAGCCCGCGCAGCAACGAAGACCCAACACAACGAAAAATATTAATTAATTAATTAATTAATTAAAAGGACATTTGACATAAGCAATATGATTTTAAACAGATCCTAGCATTAATCTTCTCTTCATGAAAAATTGGCCAGGATCTTGTTTCAATAGAACTTTTCATTCTGGGAAGTTAGTTTGAAAAAAAAATAATAATAATAATTGCATTTAAGAGACACTGAGCATGACTTTCAATACGGTGCCCAAGATTTGCATTTAGAAAGAAGCTAAAGATTTGGAGAAGACCCAAATTTGGATCCTAGATTCTTACTAATTGAAGTTCCTCCCTCTGAACCTATTTCCTCTTTGGTGCAATGTGGAGCCTGACACCTAGTACAAACGAAAATATCACACGAGATAACAGATGTGAAAATGACCGATAGATGTCAAAGCATATAGAAGCTATTTGTATTTATTTTAATATAACTTCCTTTCTTTGTTTGTTTTCCTTGCCCCCAGGCATAATAAGATTGGATTATTTTTGTGACTCCTGTTTGTGTTACGAAGGAAGAATCAATATCTAATGATGGCATTGCAATTGTCTTGGGCTCACATGTCACCAAGGACTCTCCAATATAATCTGTCATTGAAGCCCATTCAAGCAAAGAAACTTCTCAGGCTGATTCTAAGATGCTAGATGAGTAGGACAGTTAAAGACAGACATTCATTAAGACTCTGAGCCAGAGTTCAGTTTCCAGGACTCTGCTGTCTGCCCCCGACACACTATGGAACTTTGAGTTTATTCTCCACTCATCTACCATACCAACTCTTTCCTTCCCTCTTTCCCATCTGAATCCACCAACAACAAACCGTGTGTCCTTAGATTGGTTAAGGTCTCTGTGACTTGTGGGGTTTTTTTTGTTGTTGTTTTTATCCATAAAAAGGACATGATAAAAAGAATCTACACCATAGAATTATTTTCAGGATTAAAGGTGATTATGCATTGTAAGGACTTCACACAATTTGAGGCAATTATCAATACTCCAAGTATTTGCTATCATTACTATTACTCATAGTATTGCTCTCCTTCCCTCCTTCTCTCCTTCTCTCTTCTTCCCTGTTCGGTCACTAACCTGGCTCCCACCTTCCTCTTCACTCCCCTTCCTTTTGCCTTCCCCTCTCTCGCTGCCCTTGCCCTCGTGTGCCCTTGCCTCCCCTCACCCTGACAGCTTCCCCAGCCATGAGTCATGGGAGTTTGCTCTCCCACTGGCTCCTGAAAGGCTGTCGCTGGCAGGCTGGCAGGCTGCAGAGGAGACACAAGCCCGGGGCAGGAGACAACTGCTGCCAGGGCCTCATTCGCCTGATGGAGCCGGCCTGGAACTTGACTTTAGGGCGCTTCTAAGACTTGAACATGCCTCTGTGATGCCACCAGCCATTATTCTGGGGGAACTAAAAGAGGCCCAGAGTCCCTGAGGACTGGGAGAAGATAAATGTATTGCCCATCTTTGCTAAAAGGGGAGAAAGATTGATTCTGGTCATTCTAAGCCATTTTTTTTTTAATATCTGGGAAACTCTCCACTAAGTCCTCTCTCCACTTGTAAGTGCCAGGGTCCTTGGCTGAGCCCTGAGCCTCTTCCCATCTCCTTCCTTCCCTCATTTCGCTCGCAGTTTGAATTTGGCATCAGACCCTGACACGCACTGACTTTCTCTCTCCTCTGCGGGACTTGGAGCTCCTAGAGGACAATCCTCTGTCCCATGACACTAAATTGTCTTAGTCCTGTGCATGTGGGTCAGGAGCACATTTGGAATCAGACAGACCTAGGATTCAACACTATGTTTGCCAGTTTGTTCTTGTGACTTTGTACAGAGTGTTTAATTTCTCTGTTTATTTCCTCATTTACTCATTCAACAAATAGTCACAGAGCACCGACTATGTCCCAGGCAGTGTGCCAGGTGTTGGAGATACAGGATTGAAGGAGGAAGGCAGTCTTTGCCCTCAGGCAGCTTAGAGTGAGGGAGACAGATAACAAAGGAAACCACAAACAAAAATAATACACTGTGATGAGCACCATAAATGAAACATTGAGGAACTAAGCTAAACATAATGGGGGGCTGGTGGAGACCTGTTTTAATGAAGTGGGCAGAGATGGCCTAGAGCAGCAGTTCTCAACCTCAGCATCATCGACATTTTGGGCCCAATACGTCCTTGTTTGGGTGGGGTGGGGCTGACCTGAGCACCACAGGATGTCTGACAGCTCTGGTGGCCTCTACCCACTGGATGCTAATGGCCATCTCCCACATTGTAACAACCAAAAATGCCTCCAAGACATTGCCAGTGTCCCCTGGGGAGTGGCGGGGAGGGACCAAAATCACTCCCTGTTGAGAAACTGTGGCTTAGAGTATGAGTCACAAAGACTTGGGTTTGAGTCTTTCTTCTACCATCTATTTGCCGTGGTGACTGAATAGGTAACTAAGCTCTTTGAGCCTGTTTCCTCGTGGGTGTAATGGAGAGTTGCTGTGAGTAATAACGTCTCTTGGTGCCGTTATGAGGAATAAATGAGATCACAACAGTCCACAGAAAGCCCTCAATAACGTAGCGGTTACTGCTGCCGTCATTAATGTTGCATGTCTGTCTCTCCTACTGGCCTCTGGTCCCTTGGGGGCAGGAACTGGCTCACAATCCTATCTGTGTCCCCAGTGCACAGGTCAGAAGCCAGGACTCCTTACAAACCTGGCTAACCTCTGCAGCATAAATCTCACAGTCCCCCCCACCAACCCCTCCACACACACACAGACACACACACACACACACACACACACACACACACACACACTGCAGAGAGATAATCATCGCCAACCCAGTGACTGGCTTTGATTGGACCCCAAGTAGTTCCAGTTCTCACAGATTTGCTATCTGGTCAGAATCAGGATTTTTTAGTGAAGAAAGAGGTGGCTTCTCCCTGCCCTGCTAAGAGGAGGCTGTAGTCTTTGGAAAGCTCATTGCCCCACAGGGAGTGGCTGATGAAAGATAATATTGCCTTTGGTCTTCCTCTTCTCCCTCAAACAATTGAAGGGGCCTTTCCTTTTCCCGTTTGGCTGGTTTGAAGCCCCTGATACGCTTCTGCCCGTCAGATCTTGCCTCTGCGCAGGATTTGTGGCTCAGCCAGCAGACCAAAAAGCATTCGTTTTCAGATTTCCATGCCAATCTGGGGTGAGCGGGTTTGCATCTTGTGGCCTCTCCGGCTCTTCTTGAGCATTTCGTGAGACTAGTTTCCATCCCCACAGAACTGGACTTGAGGGGAGAGACAATGTCAAACTTTCTCCAGCTTCCTTATTCTTCCTCTTTCTTGGGGAATGTGTGATTGTGTGCACTCTGTGCAAACTCCATGCCCATCTCCACCTCATCACCCTGAAACTCTTTACAGATTTAATCATCTAGGATCCATTTATCTCCATAGAGCCCCGAGTAATTCCTCTTTGGCACAGATAAAAGCAAATCAAGAAGGGCAATTTACCTTAGCGGTTTCCTCCCCTAAGAAATTATTTCAAAGATTCTCCAATGCCTTGCTTGTCCCTGTACCTGGCAATGCTTGCTCAAGTCCTTCACAGCTTCCAGATGCTGCGTTGAAGCAATTTTGGCAAGAGAAGATAGGGCCCGATTAAAAAAACAGTATTTCCCGAAAAACGATAGCGTAAAAGATTCTACTCCAGGCACTGTCATGGCTACAGTAATGAAGGCGGCCCACTGCTCTGTGACGCCCTGTCATAGCTGCACAAAAGTGCTCAACGAATGTTCATTGGACAAGGACATGGCTCTCATAAGGGGCGGGGTGTGGAATAAGAGGACAGATGTCTGTTGAACACCTACCGTGTAACAGGACCTTATTGGGAACTCCAGGTCCAAAAGTGAACAAGAGACAATCTGTAGACAAACGTAGACCTGGCAGAGATAAGTCTGTCCACAGAAAATGTAATATCATTTGGTAAGTGCTAGGAGAATGCTATGAGTACCAGTGGAGTGGTACTCAGCCCAGCCTGGGGGTTGGGGAAATCTTCCTAGAGGAAATGATACCCAAGTTGAGTCACAGACACGAGAATGAGAGAGCAGAAAGGATGATCTATCTAGAAGGCAACCAGAGGCATGAGGGCTTGTAGGAAGTAAAGCAATTGGGCTTCACTTAAGTGTCAAGAAAAAGGTAGGCAGTAGCAAAGAATGAGACAGCAGGCACAGTCAGGGACCTGGAAATGAAAGGCCTTTGCGGCAGACATGCACACAAGCTGCCCAGATCCTGCTGCCCAGCCGTCAGCTCCACAGGGTCTGCCTCAGCTACAGAGAGCCATCGGGCCTGAGTCCCCGCCAGCAACAGAGGGAGGCGGGGCATTTTGGCTCACTGTGGGGTGATGCTGAAGGGGAACATTTACTCCCAAGCTCCCCACCCGGTTACCTGAGGCTTTGTCGGGCCTGCTTTGACTCCTTCCTCTGCCCACTCCTGTGTCCTTCCCTTTCTTTTCACAGGTGTTGATCCTATATCAACATCTAACACCCCAAAGTCCATCCCCGTGTCTGCTTCCAGTGAATACAGCCTGCTCTTGCCTGGGATGCCAAACTAGACACTGGACTCTCTTCCATCACCAGCAGAGTTCAATCATTTTTCCTTTGAAACACAGACAATCCAGATGCAAGTTTACCCAGATTCTAACATTCTTCAATGTATATAGGCTACCTAGTCTATAACTTGTGAAGAATTCCCAGAGCACTGGCTGGAACTAATAAATTCCTCCACTCCTTTCTCACCATTAAGAGGAAAATCTTCCTCACCACCCATATTTCCATGTAAAAGAACTTCATCTTGAAAACACTCCTGCCGTGCCCCTTCCCACAGTGCCCCTCACAGGAGGAAGAGGGGATTTCTCTGACTGGTCAGTGTAGAAGAGATTTGAGGTTCTGGGTGCACACTCACTTCTCCTGGAACGGGCTCTGGCAGAAAGGAGACCACTGTAGACTTGTGCTCGAGGCCATGCAGGAAGCTTGGGGCCAGTTCTGTACCTGCTGGGAAGCCTTTGGTGGCCCTGCCCTGCCAGGCACTGGTGAGAAGCATGAGCACACCCATTCGGCTCCACAGCTAGGCAGCAGCCCCTCAACCCAGCTTCAGTCAGTAATAATGCTGACATCTTCATCTTCATTGTCCCGATGCTCAGTTAGTTCTCAACTTGGGCAGGGAAGAGGGATGCTATTTTCCAAGCCCTCTAAAATACCCCAACACTCGCAATCCAACAGCTCAAAATATCTTGATGTATCAGTTTCTCAGCACTCAGAGAATATCAGTAACTGTTGTGGAATATAAATAAATGGTCAAATAAATGCGTGTTACTCCACCAAAAAGACGCAATCCCACCGAGAGGAATTATGACTGTATAACTCAGTGGAGGGCTCCACCCACACACACTGGGGTTGATGGACAGAAGCTTCAATTTAATTACTGCTTCAGACTGCCTAATATTGCCTTAGTGGTGAGCCACAGCATGTTTACACAAGGGAGAAGCCGGTGAAAACCTCAGAGTATGTTCATTAGGAATTCAGCCGAATATTTTGAGTGTGAGGCCCACAGGACTTTCTAAAAAGGTTAAAGGGTCTTTTCCTCTAATGTACGTGAAAAAACAAACAAAAAAACCAGACAAGCATCTTTCTTTGATCATTGACTAGAAGGTAAGCAGAGCAGTAGGGTATCAGCTTAAAGAGCATAGGATGGGAAGTCCATAGACCTTGTTCCTAACCTAGTTACCATCACAGATTTGCTAAAGAACCTCACTCTAGTCATTTTAACTCTCTCAGCTTCAGTTTCCATGTCTGTAAAACAGCTGTGAGAGTACCTGATACGCTCTGCTCACAAGGGTCTTATGAGGATCAAGTGTGATGCTGTATTATAAATCATGCTAAGGGATAACATTTACTGGGTGCTGTATGCTAAGAACGGTGCTTCGGTCCTCACACCTTTAGTCCCTGCAAAGCTGCCTCGTTGGTGCTGCTTGACAGACATCAGTCCAAAGTGACCACTTATTTTAAAATATGAAAAATGAGAAGAAATATGAAGAATTGAGAGTGAGAAGCAGGGATTTTCCCACCACCACGACCCCACCTTTCCCACCCCCTACCCTCCCACCCTCCACTTTCTCTCTCTCACCTCCCCTCCCCTTGCAGCTGTTCCACATTCTAGCTGCATTCCCAAACTTCTTGAAACAGAACCCTGCCAAAACAACCCACAATCGTCCTCAAAGCATGGTCCCGTATGGTATTTTCAGGAGCCGTAGGAGATTTAGGTGGGAAGGAGTCTGCACGTGTTGGGGGGATGCTGGTGACTAGCAAGAGGCCATTACCTGGGGCCAAGGTCTCCAGGCATTTTAGGGAGGGGCTCTGGGTCTTAAGCTGGATAACTGGAGGAGGACTGCAGGGAGGGGGTTGGGTTACTGAAGTTTCTGAGCAGAGAGGGAAAGGGACATGAGGTCAGCATCTTTCCAGGCTGGACATCCTGGAAAGCTTGGGTGGGGGCACCTGGCAGCAGCAGGGGGCTTGAAGAGCTCTGCAGGATGATGCCTGTAGCCTTTGTCACTAAATCTGACAGTTCCATAGGAGCACAGGATGACACACCTTCCAGGCTGCAAAGTCCACTCTCATACCACCTCCTCTATTTTTGCTGTAAGTCTATGCCTATAGACTGCTATACCCTTCTTTAATTTTTTTTTTTTTAATGACTTCACTTTTTCCTTCAGGAAATTTATTTTTCAAAGGACATTTTAAACATCACTGTCTGTGGTAGAACCCTCTAGTACTCACCCTTTTCAGTCCTCTTCTTTCCAGGCAAAAGGGAAGATGATAATCCCGGCACGTCCCACCACCTCTGCGCACACTGCCTTGAGCTGGGTGGAGCCTCCTGCTGGTTCTGACCAATGGACTGTGGAGGCATGAGTCAATCATCCAATGAGACCAATTCAATAAATTGTTCTATTTATTAAAAACACAGAACTATTCTATACATTTTCTACATGTTGATATACTCGCTAGATGTAACCATAAATCTATAGATTTTAGAAATGTCTGAAAGGACTCACAGCAAACTGCATGCAGTATCACCTCTGGGGAGGCCACCTGAGCTAAAGATAGGGAAGGGGAGACAGTGGTAAAAGGAACTTGAAATTTACCTGTATCATTTTAAATTTTCGCAAGGAAAATGTGTTTACTTACGTAAGTAGAAAGGGCAAGGTGAACAGCAAAATGAAAAAAGGAAATAAAACTGGAAAGTTATGTTGGGGCTATGTTTTGAAGCATCTGAAATACCAAACTAAGAGTTTGTGCTTAACGCTGCAGGCACCAGAAGCCAAGGAGGATGTGTGGATTGTCATGGGCAGGTCCTGATCCGGGCTGTGACAGCACCTCCTCCTCCTCAGGTGAGCACGGGGGCTAGATGGCTAAACATACGTGAAGTGCCCCGGAGCGTCTGTCATAGAGCGAGTGCTCTGTCAGCGTTCGCTGCCGCTCTTTTCTCTTCTTTTTACTCTGGCCACGCTGACCTTTCCATTTCTCATGAACACGCCAAGTTCTTTCTGCCTCGAGGCTTTCATACGTGCTCTTCCTTATTCCTACGGGTCCTTTCTTCCCTCTCCTTCTCATCCTTCGAGTTCAGCCTAACTAGTAGCAGCTCAGTGACACCTTCCATTACCTGCCTCTCTAAGTTGTTTCCCCCAGCCCACTCAGTGTCTGTCAAAGCATCCTGTTGGTTTTCTTTAGGACACTTATCACAATTTGTAATCACATCTGTGTGTGGGGGGGTGGTTTGTTGGTTTGTTTGTTTGACCTGTTTATTCTTTTTCTCCCCTACTCACAAGTATATAAACTTCACAAAGGTAGGGACAGAATGTGCTGTGTTCACTGCTGTTCCCACGACACCCAGTAGAGTTGTTGGCACGAAGTAGAGTTAGAAGTAGCAGTAGTAATAGCTACTATTTGTTGAGCACTTACTATGTATCAGGCATGTATTTACATGTCTCACATACTCATTTAAATGTCCTAATAACCTTTCTGAGTAGGCATTCATATTGTCCTCATTTTACAGATGAAGAAACTGAGTGAGACATAAGAGAGATTAAGAAATTTTACTAAGATCACACAGCTGGTAAATATCAGAGTTGGGATTCCAGTCTTCAGTGCACTACAATATTTTATTGAATGATGAATGCATTAGTTAACACAATGCTGGTTTGTGGTATCCCTGATGTCCTTATACTCCAAGTGCAAATAGTGCAATTTGCCTTAGAATAAATGAGAACGATTAGCCTAATCCATAGAGTGAGTGTCTGCAGGGAGGTCATAGCCGTTAGGAGGAGAAGGCAGCTATTTTCCATTGAGAGGCAGTAAATCGAGCTTTGTGTGACAGGGCTGATGGCCGGGCTACAAACAAGGAGCAGGGTGTGCTGGCAGGGATGTGGGAAGCTCATCCGGCTCCAGACCACATCGCCTGGAGAACACTCCCTGCCAAACCCAGTCACAGCCAGAGCTCCAAGAAAGGAGTTCTGGGAGCAGCGGAGAACTGACCGGCCCCAAGGACTATGCCAAGTAAGAGAAACCAGCCTCTGAGTCAGGCGAGGGAGATTTCTGTTCTGTTCTGGCCTGGCCTTTAGCGGCAAGACCTTCCTGGACCCACAACTTACGAGTCCTGTTAAGTGGATCCCAACAGCTGCCAGCCATGACTCTGTGTATGCAGAAGTCAAGAGGAAAAATAATCATAGTATAAGGAAGCTAAATTCATTGTGTTCTCACCATGTGCCAGGTACCACATGAAGAGCTTTAGATAAATTATCTCCTTTAATTCTCATAATAACCCTGGAGGTGATTTCAACCTTCATTTTGTCGATAACTGTTTATCAAGTCCCTGCTATGTTGATAAAGTACTATTTTTTTTAAAATAAATTTATTTATTTATTTATTTTTGGCTGCGGGCAGGCTTTTCTCTAGTTGCGGCGAGCGGGGGCTACTCTTTGTTACGGTGCACGGGCTTCTCATTGCGGTGGCTTCTCTTGTTGCGGAGCATGGACTCTAGGCACGCGGGCTTCAGTAGTTGTGGCACGTGGGCTCAGTAGTTGTGGCACATGGGCTCAGTAGTTGTGGTGCACAGGCTTAGTTGCTCCGCGGCATGTGGGATCTTCCTGGACCAGGGCTCGAACCCGTGTCGCCTGCATTGGCAGGCAGATTCTTAACCACTGCACTTTTAATTCTCTTTTACAGATGAGGAAAAAGAGACTTGGAAAGATTAAGTAATTTGCCCAAGTTAGATGCTGGCAGAATTAGAACTTGAACTCAGGTCTGCCCAGTGCCAAAACCCTCCTTCTTGACCTCTACTCTGAACTGCCTTCTGATTTTTAAAACCACCATTTATTTCTATCTATGTGTAAGGTACTGTACTATAATCATTAGGAGGAATTACTCAATGAGATAATGTTGCCTGGCTCATAATAAATGGTTAGTAAAGATTAGCTTATGTTATCCCACATATTATATGTTTATATACTGTGATGGTTAATTTTATGTGTCAACTTGGCTAAGCCACAGTGCCCAGATATTTGGCCAGACACAGCTGGATATTGCTGTGAAGGTAATTTTTAGATTAAATTAACATTTTAGTCAGTTGACTTTGAATAAAGCAAATTACGCCCCATAATGTGGTGGGCCTCATCTAATCACTTGAAGATCTTAACAGAAAAAGACCGTCCTCCCCCAAGGAAGAGAGAATTCAACCTCCAGACAGCCTTGGGATTCAAGCTGCAACATCAACTCTTCCCTGGGTCTTCATCCTGCTGAACTGTCCTGCAGATTTTGGACTTGGCAACCTCCACAATCACATGAGCTAATTCCTTAAAATCAATCAATCAATCAATCAATCAATCAATCTATACATATACACATTCTCTCTATACATATATATACCCATCATATATATATTACACACACATCCTACTGCTTCCATTTCTCTGGAGAAGCTTGACTACTAGAGATATATATAATAATGACAATAATCGGATGAGCAGATAAAAGCTGGAAAGGTCTATATTAGAGGCAAAGAATTCAAACTGCCCAAATTCTTCTAGAAATCTAGCTCCTAATGAAGAATACAGCCTACAACTGTCACAATCATCTCCACTTACGTGAAAAGCTAATTTTCCTAATTTGGTTAGAAATCAATTAGAGATTAATGGTAGTTTTTCTCATTCTCTCCTCCCTCTAGGCCTGTTTCCCATCCATAAAATGAGGACCGTGTGACACTTCATGACAACTGCAGAAACAAATGGGCAAGTCTGCTGAAGGTCAGGTCCTGCCTTTGCCACCCTCCCAGCTCAGTGCAGAATGGGTGGTGGCAGTGGAGGTACTGAGGAAAGAGCCCCTGTCTGGCAGCCAGAAATTCCGTGGGCTGGTCCCAAGGTCACCACTCACCAGCCTTGTCACCCTGGGACAGATCTGTTTCACAGGTCCCGGCTTTAGTGTCCTCCTTACCAAAACAGTCATGATAATGATTACTCTGAGGGTGACTATAAAAATCAAATTGAAATCTTGTTTGTGACACTATTTTATGAGCGGCAGGTTTTCCCTCTCAGAAAGCAGTCTGACTGTTGAGTAAATGCAAGCACGTCAGAGCAGGGTCAGCCCTGGGTCAGCCCGTGCCTGGAGTCAGCTGGCCAGCATGCTTGATGGTCCCTGTTCACGTGCCTCATTGCTTCTGCTGACAGGGAGGGCGCGAATGGTCATAACAGCCCCTTCAGTGGCAGGCATTTCAGCTCCAAATACTTGGTCTCATGTTCTCTTCCTAACAGCCCCATGAGGTAGGCAGCCCAGGGAGGAAGACGTTAAGCTCATGGCCACACCCCAAGGTAGAGGTCTAGCTTGGCTGCAGCCCCATCCAGGCCTGAAATCCCGGGTCTGTCCCTCCCCATCTCCAGGTAAGGTCAGCTGAGAGTCAGAGCTTAACCTAATGATTCAGGGGCCAGAAGAGCAAATTGATTCGATCACAAATCCTCCTTCGAAAGCCAAGGCCCGCTCATCACTGCAGAGGATCCAGGAGATAAAGACTGGAAAAAGAATTTAATTTGAAAAACAACAACAACAACAATAGGGAAAGCATCCGCCAGATTCTAATCAGAGCATCGGCTGCCCGGAGAACTGAGAATCGTTTGTCAAATGTCTCCTGAATCTCAAACTTGATCTATCACTTTTCCTATTATTTTAGGATTTGGGGGAAATGAAGCACATTTTCATATGACTAAGCTCAGTCACCAACTCGCTCTGTGACATCAAGCAAGTTGTTTAGTATCTCTGAGTCTCAGTTTTTCTCTTCTAAAAAAAACAAGGTGGTACAAAATTAGTTTCCCAAACTTCAGACGTTAGACTATTGGGATCATGATTTTTGCCATATATGTGCACCACAGCTAATGTTTACCTAGTATTGTTCTTTACACATATTTACGTATTTCAAAAGGAAATCCGCTATCACTTCATAAGTGTAAAAACAGAGCCTCACATCAATAATTTATAGTGAATACATAATTATTACAATTTTTTAAATTCTCACATTCCAGATCCCTGAAAGCATTCCTCATACTACCTCTGGGAATCGCTGGCCTCCAGCGCTGGCATTCCGCCAGTGAAAAACCTTGATCCCTTGCGGCACTTCTAACTCCCAGGGAAGCCTTCCTGATCCCCTGCATTAGGCTAGTTCCCTCTGCACATCCCTGTCGAGGCACTGATTGTGCTTCTCTGTCATTCACAGGAAAGTCCGTCTTCCCTGCTAAGAGGCAATGGCTGAGGGTATTGGTAGTGCGCACTGCTACTGTATCAGCTTGGTCACCTTACTTAACAGTGTTACCTTATGTCTCCAAGACTCAGCTTCTTCATCCACAGAATGAGGTTAATTTTTTCTTCAGTGAATGGAATCTGAAAAAAAAAAAGTTAAAAATAATTCGGGTGAGAAAGGCAGAAGAGACTTAAGAAGGTAGCCCAGAAGGGTTGAAATCAAGGGAAGAGTCTATCAACTGGAGGAGATAGAAGCATGTTTACGTTATTCAATATAATCTACATTATTCAACATAATTCACTCCATTCACATTATTCATTACAACTATTATGACCACAACTGACCTTTATTTAGTGGTTACTATTGTGTTAAGTGCTTCTTAAGCATGATTTCATCTAATCTCCACAACCATTATTATTCCCACTTTACAAATGAAGAAATTAAGGGTCAGAGAGATTATGTGTGTGGTCCAAGGACACATCTAGAAAGTGGCAGAGCAGGGATTGAACTTGAGTCTTCTGACTCCAGGGCCTATGCTCTCATCCCCGGTGGCAAGGTTCTTGAACTAGGCACCATGGTCACTCCTCCTTCAGGCCCTGAGCTGACCACCTACTCCCCTCCACAGACTCTGCTGCTCAGCCCATGACCAACTGAATGTGAATTCCTGATAAGACACTGAAGCACGTGTCTTATCTCTTTTGCAACTGTCAATTTACTTCTGAGCCATCCCTCTTCCTATCTTTCCCTTTCTGATCCTTCCTTCGAGCATCACCAGATTAAAGTACGCGGCCCTCATTGTGTAACGGGACGCCAGTGCCCCTCCCCCGCCAAGGAGCCCCAGTGGTTCTGGGTGACCTATGCCACTAAGCACCAGCGAACCTGGTGGCTTCTAAACAGAGTTCCATGGTGGGAACTCAAGGACAGAGCATCTGAGGGAGTGGGTCAGCTTCATCCTTATTGCAAAATTGCTCCCTGCATTGTATCATTTGATCAAGGCTCAACTCGGGAAACTACTAACAGAATGGCATTCGGCAAAGAGTGCAAAGACCCAGGCTTTCTTCTGGCCAGGCCACTAAGTATCTGTCTCCAGGCCTCAGTGTCCTCATTAGTAATATGGAAATGACCAGCCTGTCTTACAGCACTAGTGGGGGAGCCAAGGAGAGACAGTGGACAATATTCATGTACACATGAAGTATGCATGAAGTGTAGAGGTCAACAAACCCGTGTGAAGAATTATGATTAAAAGCAGTGCCTCTCTCTAGCATCTGAAACAATCTCTTTTCCCTTCTTCCCTTCCATGGGTCCTGGCTTCCATTAATCTAGTCCCATTCATGCTGTTTTCATTTCGTCTTCCCAGGCCCTCCAGATGCCATCTCCTCCCTCTGCATAAATGCAAATTATAGGAGGTCTTTGGGCCCTAAATCCAATTGATTGCTGTCTCTGATCCAACATCCTGGGATGCTGATTCAGCGTGACCTAGAGTAGCCACCAGCCTAAACAGACCTGCCCCCTTGTGCTCATTTACATTGTCTTGGCCCTCATCACCTCCCTATCTCTTCCTTAGAGATCTCTGGCCATCGTGGGACAGGCAAAACTGACTCGGTCACCAACTCCATTATTATTCCTCTATGCTCACAAGCTCTCAGATGAGGCAGCCACATGAGAGTGGCCCCATCTCTGAGAACCACTGTCCTCAACTCTGCTCAGGGCCAGTCTAGCCACCTGCTGCAACGGCCCCACAAATTCCAGAAATCTGATGGACAAGCCAGGAACTGAAGCAACAAGTCAAAGAGATAAAGATTCTGATTAAAATATTCCTTATCAAGAGCCAAGACATTTGCATGATGCAAGACATCTCTGCATGAGCCCTTCTTCAGCCCAGAGTGAGAGGATCAGAGCATTCGTTAATCCCACAGATGGTTGTTCTAGGCGGGAGCCATGGGACTGTAGCCTCCTCAGCAATAGCGAATTCAAGGGTATCGGGTTCTTAGCTGTATTTATAGGACCCCAGGCCAGGGCCCACTTGTCCCAGGTGGGCAGTGATTATAAATTTGACAAAAAATAAGTGCTTTAACCTGGAGGAGCTTAACTCTAGGCTTTGAAATTTAATTATTTTTGCCTCCTGCTACAAATCTTCCCCACCTCCCCATCTTTTGGAAATTAAGACTGCAAATCTTCTACAAAGCTAAATTCTTCGTGTTTTTAATTAGTCTGTGAAGCATAAATAGGTGTGATCCTCACAGAAATTAACACACATGAAAGACTCCATTGGAGTGAAAATTCACATCACAGATGGTTGACTCTTTAAAGTGAGATGCCTATGTGTACTGAGGATATAATCTGAACAACAAAAATTCAGTTTAGCCACAACTTTTCTGGAATACACATAATAGAACATAAATCAAAGCCAACTGGAAGACTGAGTGTCATAAATCCTTTCTACAGAAAGATCCAGGGTAATGATTCCCAGACAGAATCACCTGGAGAGTTCATTAACATGCAGATTCTGGGGCCTTCCTCTACACCTGCCTTATCACCATCTCTGGGGGTGAGGCCCAAGAATCTGGATATGTAGCCAGCTCCTCGGGTGATTGGAAGCAGGCAGTCTGAGCCACAGTGGGAGCCCCTGTGCTAGGTCTTAAGGCAGCAGTCTTCCTATGCCTGAACAAAGCTTCCCCAGAGCTTGTAGAGCTTGGATGTTCAGCCCCTGGCCCACTGCTCAATGGGAGGCCACCATGCAGACGTCCCTTTTCACCCAAGAGTTGGACCCCAGGCTCCTGGACTGAGAACCGTGCACACGAGCACCCCAAATATCTAAGGTACAAGCCCCTCCTAATCAAAAGCTTAGGCTTGAAACGCTTCTGTAATCATACAGGTGGGAGAACAGAAGACAGAGAGGGGAAAGGACTTGCCCAACAGCACCTGGCAGCCTGGATGGGCCTGTGGGCAAAAGCCTGGTCTTCTGATCCCTCTGCCGGTGGCCGCTCAACCTCTGGGTTTCTGCTAAATGGCCCTTCCTCCAAGACTGAGCTCAAGAAACAATCGGGTGTCCCTAACAGGCTCCGACTTTCTCCTTCACACTAATCACAGTTTGTAACAATATATGATTTCTCAGTGTTGCTCTTCCCAGCTTGACAGTGGATTGATTCCACGAGACAGGGACCTGTTTTGTACACCAGAATTTCTAGCACCTAACACAGTGCCCAGCACATAGTGGAAAGTCAGTAAATATTTATTGGATGGTTGGACAGACAGGAGTTACAATGGTCTCTCCTACATAATAGAAAATAGGAATATTGCAAAAGAGAGGGGTTTGCCCACAGCCAGGAACAAATCTGTGCCATAGGACCAGTGAAGGCAGGGGGACCTCAATGTCCCTCAGGCCTTAGTGTCCAGGATTGGACCAAACAGGCTCTGGCATGCCTTCCGACTCATAATGGTCGATACACATTTTGAGTTTTATTTAATGAGTCCAGGGTATGGATAGAACACAAAGTGACTGAATGTTATAACAACTTATAAAGGGGCCGGGGTCCCTGAGGGCCCCCCCAACCCTCCCATACCCCAGCTTTATGGTTTCACATCGCCCTCTAGTGGCTAGAACATGTCACTACACTTGGTGATTTCTGAAAAACTGAGTTTAAATAAGTTTGTACTCCTGGCTTGAGTATAATTAATAACTTACATATGTATGAAATGTATTAAATCCATTAAGATATTCATTTATCCACTCAACAACTCATCACCCAGGGCCTAATATACACCCAGGACAGGTGTCAGATATATCCCCTGCCCCTCCTTATATCTTAGAAGGGGAGTGGGGTATGCAGCAATCACACACAACTGAGGGAAGTACCACTATGATGAGTGTTAAGAAGGAAGTATACCGAGTGTTAATATGGAATACAGCAAGCGATGGAACCCCATGAGGAAGGCTTCTCTGAAGGTATCAAGTTTAAGCTTGGATATGAAAGAGAAGGAAGACTTAGCATGAAAAGTGAGGAGGGGAAGGAAGGGAGGAAGAGGCAAAGAATTCTAGGCAAGAAATAGCTCTGTGAGCTGGAGAGAGAAGGCCAGGTGGCCTGTGCCTGAAGGGCACAAGATGAGGAGGAAAAATAGTTGGTATTATCACCCCCATCACTTCCCCATCAGTGTGGAAACTGAGGCCCAGAGATGTGACATGAGTTGCTGGTATGACACAGCGTCTGAGCAGTGATAGAGGAAACGAGGTCCAGGTGGCCAGGGTGGACACCGAAGGATAGAAAGAGCTGTGGGGATGGGAGGTGAGGCAGAGAGTGGCTATGGGAGGGGGGACAGCACGCAGCTCATCCAGCCTGACGAGAGCTTAGGTAGCAGCTTCTGGAAGGTACCTGAAGGTCACCTAGGCCTCCCTGTCCACTTGACAGGTGAGAAACAGGCCCAGAGGACGGAGGGTCATGTAGCCAGTGAATGGCAAAGCTCCTTCTTCCACATCCCGCATCCTCAGGTCTGCCGGAGCTCACTGCTCCCAGATGCTCCAGCCTCCTTTGATGGACTCCACTTCTCCCCAGAGCGGTCCTCTCCCAGCCTATGAGTACCTCAGTCCTAGGATCCATCTGCCACCACCCTGGGGCAGGGGCTTCAGAATCCACACGGACAAACTATTCATTCCATGGGACCCTGCCCCCAGGCCCCCCCACCAGGACCCACCGGCTACTGCCACACTGAATTCCTGCCCTGTCTCTTGGTGTACTGTGCCCTCTCTCCCTTTGGGGCCTGTCCACAAACACTTCTCTCCACTCACACCACTCCTTCCCCTTCTCCTAGCCTAGCCAACCGTACTGATTCTCTAGGTCTTAGCTCAGAGATCTTCCTCTCAGAAGCCATCCCCATCCTCCCCGGAGCCCCTTTTCTGAACTCCTCCAGTAGAGCACCGATCGCACTGCATTTTGATTGCCTGTTTCCTTGTCCATCTCTCCAGCAGACGTGAGTACCCAGAGGTCAAAAACCACATACATCTCATTTTCTCCTGTATCTCCAGCAGCTAGCACAGTGCCTGGAACTTAGAAGGTGCCCAGAACTATTCCTTTAATCAAAAAAGAAAGGAAAATAAATTACTCTAACCTCCCAGCACTGCATTTCTCATTTCCATCAGTCCATCATCTTCTGCCCTCTTTATGTATAAAGGGGCCTGCTTACTGCTATCATCGGGCCTGAGAAAAAGAAAACAGTTCTGTCCCAGCCCCAGCAGTGATTCATCAACGTTATTACTTGTGGCAACTGCTGGAGTCCCCTCACCTTCCAGGGGAAAAGAGAGAGAGAAGCAACAAGGAGCCGTCTGCCTTTCAGATTTCTTAACAGTCCATCCACCACTGACACTTGTTTTCCTGTTGACTAGGAATGCATTTGAAAGTTGAGTTTTCTTTCTTACCAGCTTCCACAGCATTCTGAGGCTTGGATCTCTCTGGGTGAGCCTGCAAACCATCATAGACCCAAGGCAAAAAATCCATACAAGGTGGCCCACGATGAATCAGCTATTCCCCGGCCTGCATGCAAAAGGGACTCTGGTGGTTCCGTTCAATCAATGGCATGTATCTGTCAAAAGCCTACCACGTGCCAGGCTGTGTTAGGAGCTTCCATCAGTGGAGAACAGTCAGACTTTGTCCCTGCCCTCTGCAGAGCTAACTTCTAGCAGGAAATCCAGAATTAAGCAACTTATTACACAATTGTTGAATGACAATTAAGACGCAAACTGAAAAGGAAAAATGCATGGTACCCAGAGAGCACAGCCTGAGCGGCCCGGCCTCACCTGGGAGGTCAGGGCAGCTGCCCCAAGGCTGTGACTTTTGGGTTGAGAGCTAAAGGAGTAGGTGTTAGCTAGGTAAAGAAGGGGAGGGATTGTGTGTACGTGTGATGTGTGTGTATGCACACGTACACAGGTGTGTGCACATATATGCCACAACGGTATGTGTGTCCAGATGTGCAGGTATGCAGGTGCATATGTGTGCGTGTGTCCCAACCGCATGTGTATCTCTTATAGACTCAGACACTCTTCAGCTTCTGGGCCTCCTTCCCACCATAATGTCATCATTGTGAAGCAGATTTCAGGGCTTCTCCATGTGGAACAGCGGTTCTCAAACCTCTTTCAGTTTGTGGATCATCTCAGTGACAATAAAAACAGCTACTCCACGTTAACTGTGTGGCGGTCATTGTGCCAGATACTCTAGGTGCCTTCTCTCATTTATTCCTCTAGCAACCCCAGAAGGCAGGCCTGGTTATTGTTCCATTTTGCAGAAGAGGAAACAGAGGCTCAGAGAGAGAAAGGGTCTTTCCCGAGGTCACCCAGCAAGATAGTTTGGGAGCTATGATTTGAACATAGGTCTGTTTGACTCCAAAGCATATGATCTAATCCACTGAGCTCTCTTTCCTGTCATTAAGGCAAGGGACATGGTGGATCGGCCATATGGCAGGTCCCCTCCCACTGTTACTGCAACAACACCCTCCCAGCCGTGAATGGAAAGTCTTCAATGAAACCCTGTCCCAGGCCAACCACTGACTCATGGTGTGACTTTAGTAAAGTCCCTCCCCCAGAGTTTCCTGAACTCTGCCATTGTATAGGGATAGCTTGGCTCCACCACACACAGATTACAGGCAGGTTACATAATCTCTCAAAAGCTCTGCTTCCTCATCTCTAAAACGGAGCTAATACTGGTACACTGCAGACAGCACTACTGTAGGGATTAATGGAGCACATGCGTGCAAAATGCTCGGCCCTGGGACCGCCTCATAACATATGCTCATTAAATGTACTGTCATGATGCTGAGGAATCCAGTGGACCTGGGTTCAAGTGTCCACCATGCCTTCTAATAGCCATGCGACCTTGGCAAAAGTTACTTAGCTGTCGAACTCTCCTCACTTGTAAAAGAAGAATAAAAATAGTACCTACTTTATAGGTTTGTTTGAGGACTAAATGAGATAACGCACTTAGCACAAACTGCCCTGCAACTGTTAGCTAACATTATTATTATTTGAATATATTGTGCAATAATATAAACAAGGATTCTCTGTTATCTAATTCTGTTCCAGTTTAGGGGTTTAGAAGAAAATGCAAGGAAGCATCTGGTTTGACAGGGTTTGCTCAATATTGGATTGTTTGTAAAAATTTTGTTTTTGCAAAATCAGACCTGGCTCATGGGTCAATGGAAAGTCAGTTTCCCTTTGGCTCTGAGGCCGGCAGTTGAATGCAGTTTATTCTGGTGCTGGCTCACAGTTTGGTTCGGTTCAAGGCCATGACCATGAGTAAGTGATTAACCCTTGCCAAAAACCATAATAATGATCATATTCTAAATATTTATATTACAAGAAACCAAATGGCCCAAACTTCAGGGGCCACAGGTGCCACTCACTCACTCAATGGAGTTCATTCACTCATCCAACTCAGAAGTGTTGACCATGTACCTCGTGCCAGGCACTGGGCACTGGTCATGCTAGTGGCTGATGGGTTGGAAACCCATAGGGAACTCTGGCTGATTTTCAAGAAAAGTGAATCAGGAATCTCAGGGACGGTAACTGCTCCTGAGCTGTGCAGAGTCTCGGAGAGAATGCAGGCCCTTGTGTTTGGTGCATCTCACAGTGTGCCCTGTCTGAGCTGGGAAAGGCCCTGTCAATACATGCATTTGACAGGTGGGGAAGCATAAACCCAGAGAGAGAAAGGGAGTCCCTGAGATCACAATACTGGGCTAGCATCCTGCTCTCCTGACTTCTACGTCATCACCACAGTGAGCCCCCTCCCTTACTCCCAGGATTTCAGGCCCACCTCATACAGACACGTTGGCCCACAAACGGCCTCAAACATAATGACAATAAGAATAAAAAAGCAACCTTACTAATAATAGTATCTACCATTAATTGGGTAATTACTTGGTGCCAGGTATTTTGTTACACATTTTTTTTTTTAATTTATTTATTTTTGGCTGTGCTGGGTCTTCGTTGCTGCGCGCGGGCCTTCTCTAGTTGCATCGAGCTAGGGCTACTCTTCGTTGCTGTGCGCTGGCTTCTCACTGCGGTGGCTTCTCTTGTTGCGGAGCCCGGGCTCTAGGCGCGAGGCTTCAGTAGTTGTGGCACACGGGCTTAGTTGCTCCGCAGCATGTGGGATCTTCCCGGACCAGGGCTCAAACCCGTGTCCCCTGCATTGGCAGGCGGATTCTTAACCACTGCACCACCAGGGAAGCCCCTGTTAAGCATTTTATACCCCTATCATTTTAATACTCAAAACAACCTCATTGGATAGGTCATTGTTACTCCATTTTACAGAAAGGACACCAAGGCTCAGAGAGGGGAAGGGACTTTCCTATGGTAACACAGCTAGAAGTTGCAGAGCCATAACTGAACTTAACTCTGCCTGACTTCAAACCCAGTATCCATGGCCACCATGTAATGTCCCTCATTAGGATATAGGGCACAGGGTACCCTCCTGCACTTATCTGGGCTGGCAATGGTTTGATGCCTGCAGCTGAGAGGAGGGAAGAAAGAGCAGCAGGTGATCAGCAAAGAGGCTTGAAATCCAGTCCTAGGATTGAGCACCCACTAAGATCCAGGCTGTGACAAGCCCATGGGTGATGAAGTTGGACAGTAATAAGGATAGACAGGTATAAGGTCTGTTCCAGTGCCTGTCCCAAGCTAAGGGTTGCACCAGATGCTGTGAGATAACTTGTCACGTGACATGGAACAAACCATTTCCTTTCCTCTAGAGAGAGAGTGCAGAATAGTGATTAAGCCCATGGCCTCCAGAGCCAGACTGGGTTAACTCCCCGCTCTGCCTCTTACCAGGTATGTGACCTCATGCAGTATTAGCATTTATTGAGGGTCATTTTTTGCTTCTATAAAATTGGGATAATAATACCTATTTTCTAGTGTCATTATAAGGATTAAATGAGCCACGATTTAGAACTCAAAACAGTACATAACACATAGTAATAACTATATACATTTTTGCTAGTTTTTAAAAATTATGTAAACAGGAGGTAACAGTTGATCATTCAAATTAAGATACTTTGGGCTGTATAATAACAGAATATCTGACCCAAAGTGGCTTTAACAAGAAAGTTTTATTACTATCTCTCATAATGAGAACCATCTGGAAGACAATGATTCCAGGCTCGAGGATGTCCCAGGAACTCAGGATCTTCTCATTCTTCCTCCCAACACCCTCCACATATCACTGATGCTGCCCCTCATGTCCCAAGATGGCTACAGCAGCTCCAAACATCACATCTTCACAAAGCCACACCCAGAAACAGAAAGGAAGGGACATGGAAATCTCTCTTGCACATGTCATTTTCTTATGAGGAAGGAAAATGTTCCCTAGATGCCTCCAGGAAGACTTCCCTTATCTGTCATTAGCCAGAATAGGATCGTGTGATCATCCCAGCCACTGTAGAAGGCTAGAAAATCAAGATTCTGGCATTTTCAGTCAGTACCTAGGGCTGGGCTCCATAGCAAGGAGGATGAGAGGAAGAAGAGCTGCTGAGTGAGCAATTGACCTGCCTTGCAGGTTAGTCTTGAGAAGTAAATGTGAGAAAAAGTGCAGGAATACTGTGGAAGAGTTAAATCCCTTCCACTACACACGTGTAAGCTATCATTCTCATAAATAATAATGGCAACAGCAACGCTATTTAGAGTCTACAGAAAAGCAGGATGCCAGTAATTCTAGGTAGTCCTGTTCTTTTTCCATGGCCATGGCAGGTGAGGGGAAAATGAAAGGAAGCCAACTGCCTCATGGCCCAGCCACTAAAACTGACATTGCATGACCTCCTAATAACCCAGACCCAGGGAACAATTGGTCATCAATTTCCCCTCTCAGTTTGGTAGGTTATAAATAAAGTCTGGAAAGAAAGAAAATGAAGCTAGTTTAGAACCCTGGTAGAATTCCTCTGAGGGGTGAAAACTTTTGTTTAGAAAACACTTGATGGGCCATTTTGTAGTGAAAAGTCAACCTTCCAACCATGGTCTAGATCAGGGTTCAGCTAGGTTTTCTGTCGGGCCAGATAGAAAGTGTTTTAGGATTTGCAGACAGTATGGTCTCTCTAGCAACTGCTGCACTCTGAGTACTGTGTCCAATATGTCCCAATAAAACTTTATTTATAAAAACATGTGGAGGGCCAGATTTGGCTCACAGGCCATAGTTTGCTAACCCCTGTTCTACATTGCAAGTTACATAAGACAAAAACCTAGGCCAAGGGTCTCAAACTCGAATGTGCATGGGGCTACATGGGGCACATAAAGAAGCAAGCAGGCTGGGTGGGGTCTCTGGAAGTGTGGAGAACACATGACTCATGGAAAGAGGGCAGTTGTAAAAACCAATTTAGTCAGATCCTCCAGTTTTTCAAGAAAACCAGAAATGCCGATATTTATATCTTCTAATTTTTTAGTGTTGCCAACCAATTCAAAAATTTAAATCTGATGCAGACCAAACAAAACCCATCTGGGGGCCAACACAGATTGGGGAGAGTCAGTGTGTGACCTTTGGCTTAGAAGATCATCCTTCTTGAGCAACGTGCTATGACAACCAAGTACACATGACACATTTGAGTGACACGATCCAGGAAACTTAGCCCAAAGCCATTCTGACCTATTGGGAATGGAATGTATAACCACTACCATCCTGCCCACTGGCCAAGCATATGTGGAAGGCCGCACACAGGAAAGATGGCAATTAGCCTGTCTGTACTGTATTCCTCTTCCTAGCTCACTAATGCTCTGCTTTCTCATGGTGGTGGCATCTGCAGTGTTCTGTGACATCAGGTGCTGTGTAGCATTCCTCATACAGACCTTCCCTACATACCTCAGAGGAGCAACGAGGTCATGTATAGAAAGGTACTTTGCAAACCATAAAATCATAGATACGTCAGCTTGGCCAGTTTCTGACTTTCACTGCCCCAAACACTAACTCAGAGGCTCCGATAACGAGTATATTCTTTAGAGAGAGGACAAAAACCCCTAACAGCATGGCGAACAGGACAGACGCAAAGCAAAAGAAACCAGCCACATTTCCTGCTGGTACAAAGGTCCTTATGCTGTGTCTGACCCTGCTCTGAGGAAGCCTGGGCATCACCTAAATACTCCAGGCTGCAGACAGCTCAGCGTGTGACACCCTGTCCTCGGCTGTCTTTTAGCTGCTACCCTCACCTATTCTTAACATCTTTGCCTTTCTCGCCAGTTTCTGTAAACCTGCGGCATCCTGAGTATTTGCCGGAAGCTTCCTCTTGCCCAGCTCAGCACTCCATCTTCCCGCCTTCTGCCTGGAGCCTCAGCTTTAAAGGATACACTGGCCTGCCTTTCTAGTCTCCCTAAACCACTCTCTTGATTCCCTCAGCCTTATTGGGACGAGGAAAGGAAGACAGGGAGGACAAGACAGAGACAGAGAGACACAGAGAGAAAGAACAATGCAAACTTTCTAGCCCAGATCTTGTTCAGCCCCGTGCCCACTTCAGTTCAAATTAGGTGCTGGGCCAGTCGTTTTCCAATGCTTCCTCAACTCCTGTGATTCTTCAGGGCTGCCTTAGGGACCCAGGTAGGAAAAGTAAAGAGGATGCCAACAGGTCAGGGGTCACTTCAAGAGAGAAGCTCCATCTCATCTGTTTCATATATTACAATCCTGCATAAAACTATGACTGAAAAAAAATATTCCATTCCAAAAAAAAGTCTGAAAACTCCCATGCTAGCCACTGCACCTAGATCAGATGGAGGAAGGCACGCTCCTACACTGAAGAAGCCTGTAGGATACCCTAAGGTAAGCAATATTTTTTGGCAAAGGGCAACTCAGGAAAAATTGGGTTAAATTTTTGTCCAAAATTAAAATAGATTTATTGAGTCTCATATGGGAAAAATGTATCTGTTCACACAATTCAAATTGTCTACTTCGTTGAATGAAGAATACATTGAGGAAATGAGTAGCCAATTAAATATGAATACCTGTTAATATCTACTTAGTGGTGATTCAGGAGAACATTTCTAATCTTTCATTCCGCAAATAGATTGTGAAGTCTTTCTCGAAGCTGCCGTGAGGCCCTGCTCAACACTGCTTAGTTGATAGACCACCCCTGGAGACACCCAGGGGATTGTCAACAGGGCAAAAACTTTTTTAATATTTGAATTTAATTTAATTTTATTTTTCTTATATATCAGGTTCTTGTTAGTTATCAATTTTATACATATTGGTGTATATATGTCAATGCCAATCTCCCAATTCATCCCACCAGGGCAAAAACTCTTAAAGAAGCATCCTAGCTCCTGCTTTCTTCCCCTTGTTGCTCAAGTTCAGATTTTTCCTGTGTGGTCTGCAGATTTATCCTAAGGGATCGTAAACCCCTGGTCTGTGGACAAGTGAGCAGACCAGGCAGGCAGGGCCGACTATAGAGAGCCTGCTGGAGAGGCTGGCATGAGTAAAGGGATGTGTTCTATCAGCTGAACTAGAGTCTAAAAGCCCTCACACACCCACCCTGCTGCTGACTCAGCCGACAGCTCAGACCGACAGCTAATTTGGGAGGAGAACCTACAGGTATGAACACTGATCAGCTCTGAAAGCACAGAAAAGGCATTAACCATGTCATTTTAGAATCGTACATTCTCAGACTTTCAGAATCAGAGCCCCTTAGAACTTCTGGCCTGCAAGGAAACAGAGAGGTTCCATCCAATATTGTATAATGGTTCAGTTCCTGGGCTCTGGAGGTAAACAGACCTGGACTCAAGACAACTCAAATTCACTGGAGGGCGTGGGGCAGCTCACAAGAGGGAAGAGAAGAGAAGGCTTAGGACAAACTCGGAACAGGAGCAGAAGTTACCTGGTAATCTGGCCCAGGAACTGGAGCTGTAATCCAGTCCTGAGGATTTCTTCTGCTCTCAGATGGTAAACTCAGGATTCCAAGTTCTGGAAGAGAGAAATTCCAACTGGACTCTCCCCTGCCTTCACAGTGTGATTTGAAGAAACCTCAGGCACCATAGTGAGAGAGGGAGATAGCTGATGTACCATTCCAACAAGACCAGAAACACTGACACTAACTCCCAAAGGGAAATCAGGGCTCTTGGGCAGTAGGCGTGCTGCCTGGACGACAAACAATGAGCATCTACCATCACACACCTGCTTCAGGGCCGCTCAGAGGATTGACGGCGACGATCCACTTAAAGGGCCGAGCACGCTGCCCGGCACACAGTAAGCTGTCCATTAACCGTTAGCGTCTTTCATGATAACTTATGCTTCTTGTGGAGCTAGAGGCCCTCCACAACATGCCCATCGAACAACTGCCTCTAACTGAGACCTTTTTCCCTTCAGAATCGTGGCTCCTGGGCAACCTTTTGAATGTGGAGACCATTTGGCTTGGGAACTTTAAAAGATTTTACTGACCACAAGGACAGCCCATACCATTGGGAGTCCAACAATATCTAGTATGGGACCAACTGTGGCTCAGAAAGAAACTTTCACATGGATTTTATTCTCTTTGTTATTTCAGTAATGTCCTGCATGCCATCCCCCTCAAATCCAGTCAACCAGAGTCAAGTGTTCAGTTCTGGCAGCTTAGTTTCATCACACTGTTAGGGCAGAAAAAGAGAAACAGAAACTCCTACCAGAAGACATGACTCTGAGACCTTATCTCCTCCTTAATATTCCACTAAGTCAGGAGCAGATTCCCTGGATCTTCACACCAAACCTCAAAAACTCTAAAAGCATGTGCCAGAAAGGGGATGCCCACTTGCTTCACTGCCCCCAACTACTGCCCTTTTAAAGGGCTGCTGCAAAACTCTGGTGTCTGAAGACATATTGGCTTAATTTGAGGCACGTGCTAACTTTAACATCAGTTATACGGAAAGGGGAGAGTACATGGAAAGTCATCCTGCAGTTGTCTGGCCAGTCAAAGCCACTTTGCCTTGAAGGACATCAACTGGGCTGATGGGTGACAGATCTAAAGCACTGGAGCTCACTTCCATTTCTATTTTGATACTTGGTGGAAGTATCAATACCATAACTCGGTAATATATATCTTCAGCTTGGACACCTCTAGTTTCCTCCCTCTAAGGCAGCCAGTTCCATCATTTGTTGATTCAACAAACATCTACTGAGACCCACTAGCAGCCAGTTACTGTGGAAGAAGTTAAATAATAATCATAACTGTTATTTATGGAGTGCATCCAATGGGCGGGACACAGCTGCCATGCTTCATTCACATCGTTTCAATTCATCATAACAGCCCTGTGGAGTATATCACTTTGTTCTTTTTGTAATAACTATTTGTGCTGCTTAAGTAACTAGAAAGTTTTTCATTACATTTCAATAATTCTGCTTCCATTTACCTCCCCCTTTATGTTCCTTTGCCCTCAGAAGAGGCTAAAAAATGAAACCAGATGGCTGAAGCTGGGCTGAGAGAGCAGGGATGGCCCTATCTGAAAGATGATCTCAGACCCCCTTTCCCTCCCCCGTGTAGGGACAAGTCTTCACCTGAAACATTAGGTGGGGCTGATGAGAAAGTCCAATCTCTGCTCTCTGTTCCACTAACTCTGGTTCAAGAGGCAGTAGTTCTCAACAACTACTGAAAGTCAGAACCATCTACAGCTCAAAGGGGAGAAGGAAAGAGAAAAGAGAGATGGATGAGGGTAAGTGATGGCTTCCCTGAATCCAGTGGTCTCCCTTGGACCACTCAGATGCCCCTGCAGGGGCAGGGATATCCAGGTCAATGCATGTTTCTGTGGAATCTTCTCACCATTGACTCTCCTGGCAGGACCAGCTGTTTGGCTGTGTTTAAACTGTCATCCAGCCAAAGCAGCTTGGTGGCACGCCCAAACGCTAACCCAGCAAACACACCAGGTCTATAGCCCGCTCCAAAACTTTTTTAAAGCATAATGTGAACCAGCCAGTCAATTTAAAAATACTCCAAGCAGACAGCCAATGAGATTTGAAAACAAGGAAAACCAAAAATAAAAGGTAAATATATATATTTACTTATTCACTCACTCATTATTTAAACCTTGCCTTTTTTGAGAGAGGATCTAAGATGTCAAGAGCCAAATTATTTAAAAAACAAAAATAGCATTACCTATGTTCTGCAAATGTCAATGATATCACAAAAATTCAACTTAGGTTAACATTCAAAGCATAAAGCATGTTTGTGTGTGTGCCCACCTGTGACTCTTCACCACTCCACAGGGTCTGAAATGCAGAGGGTTCCTTCTCTTTTGCTCCTAAACATGAAAAGATATCACAGTGCAGTATTTTCCACCTGAGACATGCATTCATTCCTTCAGAATCATTTAGTGAAGTCCAACCATGTGCCACCCATTGAATGGATACAGTGGTTATAGATGTTTTGCATACAGTGGCCAAAAAGCCACATACCACACAAAGCTTACATTTAAGACAGTTGGAGGCCAGCAAAGTATGCTCTGTGCTGAAACTGGGGCATTCACATCCACTGGCCCAAAGAGCTGGAAAGGCACTTAGAGGCCATCTAGATGGGTTTTCCCATGTGCAATCATTCAAGAGCCAACCTCACGGTTTTTGCCATATGTCAACATCACCTTCATAGATTTCTTTAGATGTTCTCATCTACGTAAACACTTTTATTTTAGGAGAAAACTATATATCATTGCTGTAAATGGAAAACCAGGATCACTTGTCTTAAAAACAAAGGTAACCATAAAAATAAATGAAACAAAAATAAAGCAATGTGATTAGATTCTCATTTAGACACATACATGCAGTCTTAGGAAGACTCTGAGCCTGAAGTCAGCTCTCACTTTGTAAAAGAGTAAGATCAGGAAGTATTCAAAACGTGTTAAAGCTATATTAACACTACTCTGGGATGTTCTCCTTTCCTTAATCAGGAGGATTAAAGGAGAATTAAATTCTGCACAATTGTCTACTATGTGATTTGTTTTTAATATTATAATAATCAGTCACAGGATTTAGGAAATCATGTCTAATCCAGCCCTCTTATTTTGCAGAGGGAGCTGGGGCCCAGAGACGGGTGGCGACTAGACCAAGGGTAAACAGCACTTTAATGGCAGAGCTGATACCAAACCCCAACTCCCTATGTTTCTGCACAGACCGGTATGTTCTGCTACAGTGGGCTGCAGATCACCAAACAACTAAATAAATTCTTACATGTGCTCTTCATCACGATTGAAGACCAGTCTTGATCCACCTTACTTTTGGATGGGAAGAAACCAAAATCCATCTCAAACTGGCAGACATGGTGATCCCTCTCGTTACCAAAAATCAAGTTTTTCTTTTTCTTTTTTCTCCATGCACTTATTCTCCATGTGTTATAGAAGTTCTTTTAGTAGAAATATCTACCAAGATCCCAAATAAAACCTAGAAAGTTTGTAGGAACTTCTGAACATCCTACGTCCTTAGATAACCTGCTATGATAAGGTATTCGGTGGAGAAAAAATACCCAGCCCCACCCCTTAAGGACATTTTGTCCTATAAAACTCTCAGTGTGCGCATCCTGTACTCAGTAGCCCTCACCACATATTGACCGTAACACTTTAAATTAGGTCTAGGAGATAGAGGAGGGGGAAATCCTCTCTCGTCCACTGAGAAGGTCACTTGCAATTTGCCTGCCCCCAACCCACCTCAAAGAGCAGCTCTCGGCAATGGTCCCAGGGAAAATCATCAATGTCAGAGACACAGTAGCCATCTGCTTGTCAAGGAGGGTGCATTCCAGCATCCCTACTCTCTTCTGGGAAGATGAGGCCAGGGTTTCAAAGCACCTCTCACAGGACAGGAGAGAGGGAAAGGGGGATATGACAGTCCTCTTTCCTTGGAAGCTGGCACAGGAATATTTTAAGGCTCCTCAGAGGGACTGAAATCCATGCTTTTTGGTGACAGCTCTGAAGTTCAGCTCTTCCTTGCCTGCCTAACCTCCCAGGGCCGACTGTACCTATCTCTTTTATGTGAGCAGCACAATAGCCTTGTGCCCGCTAGGACCAGTGTTGTGTGAGCATCCAAAAGCAAAGAGAAGTGACTCTTGTTCCTAATGTGGAAAGAGCAGGACTTCCTATGATACAGCTGATGTTTCCTGAAATAGAACAGGATTTGAGCAAATGGTTTTCACTAGGCGGGCAGGGAAAGCAGAGTGTGGCTTAATGTTTCATTAGTGGTGACTCAGACCCTCACTCCTGGGCGCCTGCTCATCCTGGTTGGGTCTGACTTTTTTCCAGTTACCAGGCTCAGCTGCCAGATTCCCTCTTTGCTAATGCTTGCTGTCCTGCCAGCCTATCTGATTTCCTGGGGAGGCCATGCCCCTGTCCTTCTTCTCATGTCATTTACACTCAGTTCCAGTTTCTATTTTGAAATTGATTAGGTCTTGACCAACCATTTATCTCGGTCTGCAGAACACCTCCTGTGCAGCTCTGCCTCCATCTGGGAGAGATGGTGATTTATGTTTATCTCAACCAGAGCCAGGGCTTTTTCTGGAGCTGTTTTCAAATTTGGGGCATATGCCCAGTTGCTACCGGAATTAGTTGGAATAAAGTGTATTGAGGGTGCCGATTCGGCAAAGATTGCATCGGACGTGCTGCATCAGCCAGACTCAGTTTCTCAGACTTTCCATCCTATCTCAAATCAGCCCTCATTCAATCTACGTTTAGTGCGTCCTGACTATGAACCAGACACTGTGCTGGGGCTACAGACATGAAAAAAACCAGGTCCCTGATGCCTGGATTATGCTCCAACATGGAAAGGACTTCACAGAGTTACTCTCAAAACACTGTGGGAGATGTAGAGAGAGGCAGCATGATCTAGCCCCTGTCTGCCTCTCCAGCTTGGCTCACAGCACTCTTGCCCTCCTCACCCGGCTTTGGCCTCCCTGCCCTTCATTCGCTTCATGCGAAGCTCTGTGCTCCTTAGAACAACAGCATCAGCGTCACCTTAAAGCTTGAGAGACACACAGGATGTGGGGTCCCATTCCAAAACTACTGAATCAGAATCTGCATTTTAACAAGATTCCCAGGTGATGTGCACGCACTTTTAAAGTTTTGAGATGCACTGATGTAAGAGTTTAGTAGCTATGAATTGTTAAGCTGGCATCTGACTCATTACCATCCTCTCAGTTTGGTTAGTAAGAGTCTATTACTCCATACCTTGATTGGATTGAGTCCTCCTCAAACTTTAATGTAAGCACAAATCGATGGGGGATACAGATTCTGAGTCAGTGGGTCTAGGTGGGCCCCTGCAGTCTGTATTTCTAACATACTCCTGGGTAATGGCAGCAGGGGCTCATGTACCATACTCTCAATAACAAGAACAAGAGGGAACCTGACAGATCAAGTATCTGAATCAGCAAAGCAGAAAACCAAAAACCAGACCCTGAGCTTAAGGTGACTTGACTCAGGGGAGGCCCCTCTGTTCTGCCTGCACAACTAGAGGGCAGGCAGCATCTCTGGTCCCTGTGTTCTCAGCACCTCCTCCTGTGTCATCACAAGGGAGGCAATTGTCATCACTGAATGAATGAATGGACATCAGTCAGTTCTCACCTCTCCCCTGCTTACCATTGTCCAGTGGTTCCTTATATTTAACAAACCCCATGAGGCCCAAGCTGACCCAGGTCCTGCCCTGACGCCTCCTTACTTCTCTCATCCCACTCATTGCCACCACACTAGGCTTTTCCCTGTTTTTCAAACCCGCCAAGCTTTTGCCTGCCTCAGGGTCTTGGCACATGCTCTCCCCTCGACCTGGAATGCCCTTCCTCCAGCTCTTTCCATAGCTGGCTGCTTCTTGTCATTCATTGCTCAGCTCAAATTTCACCTCCTCAGCAAGGCCGTCCCTGACTGACCTGTCTAACCCAGTATACACACACCCCACCACCAACTCTCTGTCCTGCATTTTTTTCTTAGCCCTTATCAACCTGAAAATATTTCATTTGTTTATTCACTTTTTTGTCCTGATTCTCCTATAAGAAAGCAAACTTTATGAAAGCAGGGACCTTGTCTACAACCCCCAGTCCATAGTAGATGCTCAGTAAACAGTTGTGGAATAAATGGATAAATGATCTAATACACACCATAATTTGCTTCTGTCACTGCAACAAGAGAGAGAGACTGGGCACTATGTGAGGCCAGAAGAGGGAGTGATCACTTCCTCCTGAGTAAGGAAGTGGGGGTGGTAATCAGGGCAGGCTCCCCGAAGGAGGTGGTATTTCAACTTCACCTTGAAGTGTGGAAAGGATTTTCATGGGCAATGAGGGGTAGAAGCAGCCACCCCAGGCAGAAAGAACAGCTTGGGAAGATGGTGTGGGAGGGCTTAGGGAACAGAGCGTACAGCTGATGGGTGGAGACTCAGTATCTGCCCAGCTCAGGGCTCTAGGCAGAGACAGCCCTCACTGTAGTTGTGACAGAGTTTGGCAGGGCTCCTGCAGCTGAGCAGCTGAGGTCACTGCCTTCCCTTAGGCAGGCCTCAGCCACACCCTTAGCCAAGATGATGAAGGCCAGCTCTCTGAGGCAAAACAAGGTATGAGAAAGAGACAGGTGGGCCTGGGGGGTCAGGACCCACCTTCACCCCCCTTCCCCACTTCACTCCAGTGGGCCATTCTGAGGTCTGCCCGGCTTCTGTCCTCTTGCCTGTAAAGGCCAGACAGTTGCAATTATTTCATTAACCCCCTGTGATCATCGGTTTCAGGTTCAAGTCCCTGTTTAACTCTGAGCTCCATAAGAGAAGGAACCATGCTGGTCAGCCTTATTCACAGCTCTATTCTGAGAGCTAAGGGTTGGGAGCACATAAAAGCTCCCTGGTAAGACTCATTCATTCCTTCACCACTATTGATGAAGTACCCAAGTCAAGCCAGGCATTTGCACTTATACACAGAGGATGCAGGAGTAACACAGGGCAGCAAACGTCTCTACTCTCTCAACCGTAGAATTCACATTCTGTTTGGGGGCAACACATTCTAGAATCTGGATTTGGCGGGTCTCACTGTGTGACCCTACCAAGCCACTTAATTTTGTAGGCTGCCTACAAAGTAGAAGGGGATAGACTAGATCACCTAGTCCAGAATTTTGAGCTAAATTTTGAGGGATTCTAGGGTCCTTTGGTGCTTGCTGGGTTCAGCAAACAATGATGTGCTTCTCTTAAGAAAATTTAATTAGCCTAAGCAAGTTTTTGTTTTGTTTTGTTTTCTGTTTGGGGGTTCCACTTAAAAGTTGATGTGTAATACAGCCACTATGGAGAACAGTATGAAGGGTCCTTAAAAACTAAAAATAGAATTACCATATGACCCAGCAATCCCACTACTGGGCATATACCCAGAGAAAACTATAATTCAAAAAGACATAGGCACCCCAATGTTCATTGCAGCACTATTCACAATAGCTAGGTCATGAAAAATTAAATAAATAAAAGTTGATGTGTAAAGTAAGTTCTACTGCTAATGAAAAAGTTGGGTGGAAGCCACTACTTTAGTCCAACGTCTCACTCTGGCCATGGTATGAGCCAGAGGGGAAGAAGGTAGAAACCAGACATGCTTTCAGGTTGAGGGCAGCTGAAGGTGGTGGGAAAACACTCTGGGAAGGCGGTGTGTGACAAAATGCAGAGATGGAGGCTAGCCAGGGACAGAGCAACCTGATAGAGGTCCAGCAAGATGAGGTGGAGACAGGCACTCCCCAGCTCTCAGGGACATGGAACTACATGCCTGGTAGCTGGTAATGGCCAGAGAATTTTCTGGGAGGTCTAAGAGCAGGTCACAGGGCCAGGGCCTTGGGGAGAGAGAAGTGGGGGCTAAACAAGGTCCCCACCTGAGAGAAGCTGGGACTTAAATACAGACAAGACTTATGCCAGACTGAAGTCCAAGGTGGGGATCTGGCTGGTTTCTGAAGGGGGAACCATGACTCACGGCAAAGGTCAGAGTCAGAACTGCAGCAAGCGACTCTGCTTCGAATCAAGCTACCTGCCCAGAAGTCTTCAAGTCTCCCGCTAAGGCTTGTCCAAAGTCACACGTCCAGCAAGGGGTAGGAATCAGTAACACAGCTCCCTGTACCTGATCCTCTGAGCAGGGCTCTTTCCACTACCTAATCCACGTGATGAACGCTGGGCTAGACTCCAAATCCAAATGGGATTTTCTAAACCTGCAGTAGACAATGAGTTGTTTATTGTTCAGTGAAAGGGAAGATCATTTTCTTTTAACTGAGTTCTGGCTCATGTCCTTGGGAATTAGACTGACCTTTGTGTTTTTAGCACCAGCCCATTAGGGGAACTGGAAGGGCTTTTTCTGTCTCTAGCTCAGCACCTCCGGAGCAGTCTTAATGCTGATCTAAAAGTTCTGTCTACGTAATACAAAAGCAACAGGTCAGTTCAGGCCAAAACTAATAAACAAGAAATCACTACTATCAGTAATATGTTTGTGAGAGCATTTCGCTCCTTCAGTAGCTGTTTTCTTATTTGTTCTTAATGATATTAGGGGCAGAGGGTGGGTCAGGCTGTGTCCCCACGTTAGCCCCTCTACCAAGTCACCCTGTGTATTCTTCAGGGCACTTAACATTCTCTTAAGTAATAGTCTATTTGTTTATCCATTTTCACATGTCTTCCCAACCAGAATACAAGCCCCACATGACAGGGAATGTATTTGTCTTGTTTAGGGCTTTATCTCCAGGGCCTAAAACCTGATAAATGCTCAGGAAATAACTGTTGTATGAATGAATGAGGCAGATCTGTACATTTTGAATAATACTTATGATGTATTTTGAGTAAAAAAAAAAAGTTACCTAATGAGATCCTATCATCAAAGTGATCAGAGAAAGTATCCTGGAAAAGGGATTCAGAAGAAATGAGAAAGGGAGATTCAGTTATTAATGTTTATATTTCTATAGCTTGACTTTTAAAATGTTGAGATACCATCTTACGACTATCAAATATGCAAAGATACAAATTTTGGTAACAGGCTGTGTTGGAGAGGACCTGGAGAAAGAGGCACTCTCAAAAATGATAGGAGTCTACATTATAAGATACTATTATTGGGGGCAATTTGGCAACATCTATCAAAACAACAAATGCACATACCCTTAAGATTCTGCTATTCCATTTTTGTGGAATTTATCTTACATGTATAATGACAAACACATGAAATGACATGTGTGAAAGTTATTTGTTGCATTGTTGTTCATAATAGTCAAATGGTGAAAACCATCAAAATTGACACCATTAGAGAATAAGCTATATAAACTAGGATCCCCATTGTGCAATGGAAAACTTTGTAGCTGTAAAGATGAATGAGGATGCTCTCTATATACTCATATGGAAAGTTTTCCAAGATAAAAACTTGAGTGTAAAAAGCAAAATCAAAGCAGAGTATATAGCATGCTATAATTTGTGTTTAAAAAATGGAGAGTTGGGAAAAAAAAAAAAAGAAAAAATGGAGAGTTGGGCTTCCCTGGCGGCATAGTGGATAAGAATCTGCCTGCCAATGCAGGGGACACAGGTTCGATCACTGGTCCGGGAAGATCCTACATGCTGTGGAGCAACTAAGCTCATGCACCACAGCTACTGAGCCTGCACTCTAGGGACCCGCGAGCCACAACTACTGAGCCCACGTGCCACAACTGCTGAAGCCCGCGCGCCTAGAACCCATGCTCCGCAACAACAAGAGAAGCCACTGCAATGAGAAGCCCGCACACTGCAATGAAGAGTAGCCCCCGCTCGCCACAACTAGAGAAAGCCCGCGTGCAGCCACGAAGACCCAACACAGCCAAAAAAAAAAAAAAACAAAAAAACAATGGAGAGTATGTCACTAAATTGCTTATATATGCACAAAATATTCCTGGAAGAATACACAAGGAACTAATAAAAAGCATTGCCTATAGATAGGGGGAAACAGGGGCAGGGGAAAGGGAGAGGCTTTTTATGCCATTCCCTGTTAATTTTTTATTTGGGAACCGTGAGAACGTATTATATGTTCATATAGATTGCTTTAAAAATATTTGCTAGCATAGAGATTGCTAAAAAAAAAAAATGAGCTGTTTCAACATATCTGGGCCTTATGAAAGATCATTTTAGGAGGTTGGAGCAGCAGAAGCATCGTGTCTGCAAAAAGAACTGGGCCAGAAAAAGATGTTGGGTCCTGGGCCAGCTCTGACATTGACATTGACATTGACATTGATGCTGACCTTAACTTTGGGGAAGTTGTTCCCTCCCAAGGCTTCAGTACCCCCATCTATAAGATAATGAGGGTGAACTGGAAACTTTTTTTTTTTTAAATAAATTTCTTTATTTCTTTATTTTTTGGCTGCCTTGTGTTTTCGTTGCTGGAAGCGGGCTTTCTCTAGTTATGGCGAGTGGGGGCTACTCTTCGTTGAGATGCGAAGGCTTCTCACTGCAGTGGCTTCTCTTGTTGCAGAGCATGGGCTCTAGGCGTGCAGGCTTCAGCAGTTGTGGCACATGGGCTCAATAGTTGTGGCTCGCGGGCTCTATAGCACAGGCTCAGTAGGCGTGGCGCACGGGCTTAGGTGCTCCACAGCATGTGGGATCTTCCTGGACCAGGGCTTGAACCCGTGTCCCCTGCATTGGCAGGCAGATTCGTAACCACTGCACCACCAGGGAAGTCCCAAACTGGAAACTTTTTAAAGGTCCCTTACTGCTCTGACATTCTGGGATCTATTCGATGGCAAGGCTTTACTTAATTTGAATTAAACTACATGCTCTATATAATAAGTCCTATTAAGGCATTTTGAATACTGTATTTTCTTTCACTTTGCTTCACTGGTTTCCTTTTTTTTAACTGCCTTTTTAAAGTAATTTTTGAGAAACTCCCATCTTGTCTCTGCCGAAGGTTACCTGGCCATGAAGATGACTATGGCCTGAGATGTGGCAGTAGACAGGACAGGCCAGGTCCTGAGTAGAAGATGACCCAGAAAGAGGCAGAGAGCAAGGAGCACCAAGAAACCAAAAATTCAGTGGGGTGGGAGCAGCCCCACAAATGCATACTGAACCATGGGACTCAGTTTACCCAGATGGATGTTCTAGGAAACCAAATGCAGCTCCCTTCTTCCTGCTTCTGCATACCTGGGAGCCGAAGTGCTCCGAGTAATCAGATTTTAAATGAGGTAAGACACAGTGGTTTCATCTCACCAAACTGAACTTTCCCCTTCCAGTAACAATACTCTACTTTCCTACTTGGGGGGTTTCTGCCCCTTCCCACGTGCTTCATCCGTAGGCCCAGGTGTCCCCAGATGGCCAAACAGTGGAATTCTACCCTGCCACAGTGACCATCAGACCCAGGGCTTTTGTCCAAAGCGTTGTGAAATAAGATGCTTTACTTTGCTGTTACTATCAAAACTTGGGGAGGAGGGATATAAGATGTGGAGCTGCTGGTCACCATGATGAAATTGCATGATGCTTGGGAATAGAGGAAAGCAGAAATAAGAGATGGCAACAGCTGTGAGGTACTGTCAACCTGCTCCTGGAACCTGGTTGGTTTTTAAGTCTCATGGACAAATACATTTCTTTCTTTTTTTTTTTTTTTTAAATAATTTAAGCCAGTTTACTTCACCTTCTGTTTCTTGCAGTCAAAAGGACCTGCATATAAACACCAGCTCCAGCAGATTGATAGTGACTGCCTGAAGAACTATATTGAGAAGAACCTTGAGGGCCCTATTTGGGCTCATGACTCATGAGGAAGGTATGGCAGAAGAGAGAGAAGAAAGATGTGTAAAACAGTGTATCCTTTTGACTAAGATGAAACCCCTGACCTGGTCCTCTGCCTCACCCTGGACTGGGCAGTGTTTCATTTTTTTTTTTCCCCAAGCCTTGGTCTTTCAGGTTGGGATATGGGCAGGAATTTGTCAGCATGTGTTCCCAGAAGGGTAGATGTCCACATCTGCCTAGAGGTTTAGTGGGTGTTCCTGCCCTCAAAGAACTGTACTTGGTGCCATAAGTAAATCTCTTCCTAGTACGTGTCCTCAAAACACACTCTGAAGAGAAAACCTTCTTCCTGCGTGACCTGGCATGCCTTGTGCTCCACGCACTTCTCTGACCTCAAACAGTTTGCAATCTGTATCTGGTCAAAATGAGCAATGATGCTAAAACACAATGGATTACAGAGGTAGCATTTGAAAAGTCTGCGAAACAGAGGATAAGAAGTGAGCCTGGAGATTGAAGCAATGAAAGGTTACTCATTGATCATTTCTAAACTGGCTTTCATGGTTCCCCCAACTTGGGGAAGCTGATATGTTTAACTGAGATTCTTCTTGATGGAACTTTTATTAATTCTGACCCCATTTGACATCCTCAAAAAATAGACACTGCATAAGAATGGGGTGCTTTTCTGACAGAAAGTTATTCACTCAAAACATTTTAAAATCAAAACACACAAAATACATATTGCTACTTTTCTGAGGCATTCAGGTTTTGAAGGCATAATTTACATACAATCAAATTCATCCTTTTTAGTTACGTAGTTCTATGAGTTTGGACAAATGCATTCAGTTGTGTTACCACTACCCCAATCAAGATACTAAACTGTTCCATCACTTCAAACAATTCCCTTGTGTCCCTCTTGATAATCAATCCCTGCCCCCATTCCCAGCTCCTACAACCATAGATCTGTTTTCTGAACTGACATATAGTTTCCTAAAATGTCGTATCAATGCAGTCATACACTAAGTAGCCTTTGGAATCTGACTCCCTTCAATTAGCATAATGCTTTTGAGATTCATCCAAGTTGTTGCGTCTATCAGGAATCTGCTCCTTTTTATTATTGAGTAGTACTCCATTGTGTCTATGTACCACAGTTTGTTTATCCATTCACCAGTGGAAGGATATTTGGGTGTTCCTGTTTCAGCAACTATGAATAAAGCCACTACAAACATTTTTTTCACACGTTTTTGTCCGCACAAGTTTTCATTTCTCTAGTACAAATACCTTGGAGTAGAAATGTGTGTTAAGTGTATGTTTAACTTATAAGAAACTGTCAAAGCATTTTCCAAAGTGGCTGTTCCATTTTGCATTCCCAGCAGCAATGTAGCCACCTTCCTTTTTAAGTGGAATGTCATTTTATTTAGGTTTAGCTACACTGTCATATCTCCCCATCAAGGCTTAAGGGACTTCATGTCCTTGGTAAGAGCAGAGTAACCTAAAGATATCACTCAATCATTTTTGTGGCATGAGACTCAGAGTCTTAGCTCTAGTGTGGTTTTAGAAAAACACACAAATGCAGAACCTTGATGTCGGAAAGGAAATTAAAGGTCACTGCTTCAACGTCTTTGAGTAGGGCTGAGTTTTTTTGTTCCTTTTTTATTTTTTTTAGCTTTCTTGCGGTATGATTGACAAATAAAAACTGTATGTACAATTTTGTGCAACATGATTATCATATGTGTATATATATACACACACACACACACACACACACATTGTGAACTATTTACAATCAAGCTAATTAACATATCAGTCACCTCACATAGTTTTCTTTGTATATGTGTGTGTGGGGAGGGTGACAATTAAGATCTATTCTCTTAGCAAATTTCAAGTATACAATACAGCATTGTTAACTATAGTCACCATGCTGTACATTAGATTTCCAGAACTTACCCATCCCGCATATATGAAACTTTGACTAACATTTCCCCATTTCCCACACTTCCAATCCCTAGTAACCACTGTCCTCTCTGCCCCTAAGAGTTTGACTTTTTTAGATTGCATACATGAGCGACATCATGCAGTATTTGTCTTTCTGTGTCTGGCTTATCTTACTTAACACCCTCCAGGTTCATCCACATTGTGACAATGGCAAGATTTTCTTTATGTCGTTGCAGCATTAGTCACAAGAGCCAAGGTATGGAAACAACCTAAGTGTCCGTCACCAACTGAATAGATAGAGAAAATGTGAGATTATACATGTATAAACACACAATGGAATATTATCCAGCCTTATAAAAGAAGGAAATCTTGTCATTTGAGTAGGGCTGTTTTGAGCCAATCATAATCAACTGTCTCTCATTTAGGCCCTGTTCAGTAGACCCCATGTTTACTGCCCATGTGAAATAGCATAGTTAGCTACTTTAAACTCATTTCTTCATCTCTAAAGGGTTTTTGTGAGGATCAAGAGAAAAATTTATGGGAAAGAGCTCTGGAATCAGAAAACAGTTAAACACTAAGCATTAATAAGAAAACAGACATTGCTAGTAAGTTTAGCTTTCTATGGGCAATCTTACCAAGCCCAGGTATTCTTAAAACTTACTAGCATGGATCATATGATTATCAAATGCTAGCACAGATAATGTGATTTTTAAAGGTTAGGATTAAAAGAAACTTTGAGATCTTCCACCAAGTCCTAACTCAACGATAGTCAGTGAAGAAACGGAGGCCCTAAAAAGCTGAGATCACACAAAGTTACTAAGTGCAAAGCTAGTTAGAGAATTCAGAACTTCTGACCCTGTGTCCAGTGCCCTCATTATCCTGCACAACCTTCTTCTAAAGGCTGGTTTGAACAGCAATTAGACACAACCAATTTTTAGGCTAGTCCCCACTGCAATGGAATAACCACCCAACTTATGCTAACCCCCAATCACTCCCTATAACATGTCTTACTTTCCCCTGGTACTAATTCCCAGCTTCACCCATTTGTTGTACTCTCTCTCTGCCCCAGTGGAAGTTAAATTCTGCCACGGTAGGAACCTCTATTAGCTACATTGCCCGGCACATAGTAGATCCTGAATAAGTTTGTTGGATGATGATTAGAAAAATGGACATTAATCAAATCATTCACGCTCACAACAGGTTTGACGAAATGACAGATATCTTCTCCGACAACTTTTTAAGCCATTTGTTTGGGTGACTTGTAGGCATCGCAAGCCAAATGGGAGAACGAGAGTTGCTCAGGCAACCAGACTCAAGGGGCCTAAATCCCATTCCCATGCCGTCATTGCCCAGTCCTGCTCCGTCTTGCTCCTGTAAGGGACGCATTGTCTAAACAGCATCGAGTGTTAACTTGTTAAATCAGTTACACCCAAAAGGGTTGAGATTATTTAACAATGCAACAAGATGAGGTCATATCAAGAATTCTGAGGAGAGGCAGAGTTTTCAAAGACTCCAGTTCCACGCCAGGGAGCTATTGTTTATGAAATGATTTTGGAAAATGAAGAATTAACTCAGTAACTAATCTCTTTCAAGGGAATTCTTTGTGCTTAATTCTCAGATTTGAAATTCTTTATTTTATATCCATTCCACAATCATCTTACTAGTCTAACTTTTTAAAAGATGTAACTCATCAGTGTGGAGGAAAAAAATACATAATTGCCAACCATATTTGTTCTGAACAAAGATTGGTTCCATTTGCCACCACTGGGAATGTTCAGGAATATTCTCCCTGGAGGTCAGGGACTTTGTGAATTTTGCTCACTGGTCTATTTCTAGAGCCTGGGAAGGTGCTAGGCTCATAGAAGGAATCTAATAACTATTTGCTGAGTGCATGAATAAACCTGGAGTTATTTACCCGAGTTGAAACCCTCCCATAGCTTGAAGGAGAGATAAGACTGGACCTCCAGCTCCCAGCACCACCCCAGAGGAAACCTGTGTGGTCTTTACATCCATGGTCTCAGGCATATTTCATATGAACCCCATGTATTTGGCTGGGTTTCCCACTCAAGCTAACTTATGGTACTTTTCTGAGAGCCTCACTACATACAAACTCTGAAAAAAGCTAGGTCCCAGGAACGCTACAGAAACAAAGGAAAACCTTCCAAGGAAGGTGGTGGAGTGATTCAGTGAGGATCATCAGATTAAGACTTAGAACAAAGTCCTGGTCACTCCCATACCACTTAACTAGTATGTAAGAGTCACCAAGTCACGTCTTCATTCTAGACCTCATCCCAAAACTGAGGGGGTTCTTTAGAACATGGGTTTTCTCATCTAAAAATCACTCTGTGGCCCAAGTAAGTCTTTATACTGAGTGCACTTAAAGGTGAACCCATCTCCACTTCCACCACTCCTCGAGATGCCCACAAAAAAAGCCTGAAGTTGCTTTTGAACCTGCCTCTGGCCAGGGGCAGAGTCATGCCTGCCCAATATGGGGGCAGAGAAGGTGACTTGTCTATTATCATTTCTGCATCTCTTAGAGATAAGGTTGATTTCTCCCAGCCTCACTAGATAATAAAAACCTGTGCATGTGTGCTAGGAGCTCCATGGTGGACGATTCAAGGAAATCGGCTGGATTTTATGAAAAGCAGGCAACAAAGCATCTTTCACTTTTTTCCATGGAAATGAAAGTAATTTTCAAAAATCCTCCCCTAGATGGGAATGCCATCTGGTCTCATAAAGCCCCTTTAGTATCTCATCTTCAAAGATGTCCGCCAATGAACCACACACCCCAGTATTTATGCCAGCGAGTAGTACTGTCCCATACCAAATCTAAGCCAGACCTATACAACCAACAGAATGCAGCAGAAGTGACACTGTGTAACTTATAAAGCTAAGTCATAAGAGGTCTTGTGGCTACCACTTTAGTCTACTGGAATGCTAGTTCCTGGAATGCTCTCTTTTGGATCCCAGCCACCATGCTGTAAGAAGCCCAAGCCCCATGGAAAGGCCAAGTCTCAGCACTCCAGTTGACCACAGCTACAGCTGAGCTTCCAGCTAACATCTGGCATCCACCACCAGCTTGCAAGGCAGCCGTCGTGGATACCCAGCCCAGTCGGGTCTTTGGATTCCTCCAGCCACAGTCACCATCTGACTGCAACCACATAACAGACCTCAAGAGAGAACTTCCCAGGTGAACCCAGTAAACCCACTGGGCCAAGAGAAATAATAAGGTGTTGTCTGAAGTCACAAAGTTTTGGTGTGGTTTGTTATACAACAATAAGTAACTGAAACACTGCCTTAAATTCCTTTACCAGTTTCTATGACCCTGAGTTGCTCTCACAAGTCATTGATGATCATTTATGCAAGACTCTGCGCCTTCCTAGCAGTTTACAAATAGCTGAGTTCATTTTAAATACTTCAAAATTAAATTTTGAAGCTAGGATTTTTTTTTTCCTATTGAATTTGAAAAGGTTTGCACTGGATGTGAAACAATGAAGTTGAGTTTTAAAAATATATTACAAAACTAGTTTTATAAACTTGGCTCCAAATACATGTCTGCAATTATGGGTCTATAGCTCTTATAATTATGTTTTACAGGATCATCCCAATTTCAAATAATCTTTCCATTAAATCACAGGAATTTGGGGGAAGTTACAATACTGTATCAAATCTGCATCTTGCAAGCTGTCTCTCACACCAAAGAAGAGCATAAAAACCCTAGGTCAGGTCACGTCTTCCCTCTTACGGTTCAAAAAACATAATCCCTGTAACTCATTTTCAAGGGTAGTAACTTTGCTTTCTTCTTTGGATTTGGGATGCTGATTTATCTGGTCCAGTTGTGCCCTACTGAACCCAAACATGATGGAAATATAAACAACTTTAACCACACATTCATAGAAATACACACAACACACAGAAAACAAATGTCTTGGGTCATGGAAAAATTTGCTGTTGTCATTGTTTTGTAACTTATTTTCTTTAAATTTCACTGGGTTCCTTTTGGAGTCATTGAATTCCATTTATGAGTCTTTTTTTAAGTTATAGGCTTAAACATAGCCATAATGTCGTTTCTCCTATATTCCAGGCACTGTGCTAAGTGCTTTAGACACATTAACTCATTAATTGCAGAACCTTGTGATACAGGTTATTTATTATCCCCATTTTACAGTTGAAAGAACCATGGCTCAGAAAAGTTAAGTGATTTGCTAAAGCTTCACAGACACTAAGTACCCTGAGCTGAGATCTGAACTTAGGTCCGCCTCTCAAACAAGAGAAACATAGCTGGGAACCTCTCTGAATTCCCACACATCCAGAAATCGCATCTCAGTTTTTGAATCATTGAACAGGAACCATAGCTTGGCCAAAAGAACTATGTATTCTTGGGGATCACCTTGAGGGAAGGACTTGAATCTGAGTTTGGGAGATTGCAAAGTGTTGACATTTTCAGACTGCTTATTTATATTAGTACAGTTGTTGGCAGAATTCTATATTGTCCAGATTGCACTGGTAGTTTCCCTGTCTGATAAGATTTTGTCCCATCCTTCAAGTGCATGGATGCTGGGGATTAGCCATTCAGGGGACTTTGGGCAGGGACACAACAGGCAGTCACAGAGACCCAAGAGATTCAACAATCTGAAACTCAGAGGCATCTGGCACGCACCAAGTAGCAACCAGGATATTTAGGAACTGTCCCTATGGCTCAATCCATGTGCACTGGGGAGAGAATGGGATACAAAACAGGAAAGAATGTGTTTTTGGAGGGGAGGGGAGTGGTATACATGTGTGCACACGTTTGTGCGTGTGTGTGTGTGTGTGCGCGCATGCATGTTGAATAGGGTGGGGGCTGCTTTTCCTCCATGAGTCATTTCCAAACAACCTTTCCTCTCATTCCATCTGTGTCCCCTTCAAACCAGTTTTCTCTGCATTCTCTCATAGGCAAATCATCCTGGGGAAACCGAGACAGCCTCAAACGAGATTTCATGGTGGAATGTGCAGGGGTGGAGTGGGTTGCTCTGTTTGTTCTTTTTCTCTAACTTATTCCTATCTCTAGTCACACTTGCAGTGCCTCTTTCCCTCTAGGACATTTGCCATTTAAAATATATTCAAAAAATAAGTAAATAAAATATATTCATATTAAGATGATCAACAGTTCCTCTTTGGAAATGCAAACATGTGTGACTGAGCCTCAGTTTCCTCATGAGTAAATGGTCATACTTCTCCTCGCAGGTGAGTTGGCCTTTGTCAAAACACACACACACACTATGGCGTACTGTCAATTAGTTGAAGATACGTGAGTGGATGACTAGGTTTACCTGTAGACAAGACTGCAAAGGAGCCAAGTCAGGAGCAAAAGCGATCAGGACAGCCTGGTGGCAAAGCGCATGGGCTCTGAGGTCAGACCAGCCGAGTCCAAATCCCACCCCTCTGACTCACAAAGTATGAGATCTTAAGCAAATTATTGAAATTCTCCAAGCCCTGGCTTCATATCAGTAAAATGGAGATGTTAATAGTACCTACCCTCGAGGCTGTTTTGAGCATGAAATGAGACAATGCATGCCAAATGCTTAACCCAATGCCTGATACACAGCAAGTGCTCAGTAAATATTAGTTGTTGTTATTTATTATACAGTACCCAGGGTAAAATTTATAATAGCTATTATTTATTGAATATTTTCTATGTATGAGGCTATGGGCAATTTTAAATACACTATCTCTTTCAATCTTCAGAGCAACCCTGTAAGGCACGTTCTAGAATACCCCCTTTTCCAGATAAGAAAACTGAGATGCAACTAAGTTAAGTCATGTTTGCAAGGTCCCAAAGTTACCAAGTATCAGATCACAGTTGGTCTGACTCCAAGCCTGAGTTACTACCCAAGTCTCACACAAAATTAACTTTCTAAAACCCAGATTAGAGTTACTTGGTGAATATCTGTCAACAGTTTCCATAGGCCTTTCAGGACCTCAATCCCTCTAACCTCCTTTTATGGCCCTTTAAAACACCAGGGGCATTCACTGTGAAAGCCAGATAACTTCACATGGGATAAAAATGAGCACGTATAGAGGACTCTTTCTCCTCTGTGAGCTTTCACACTCACATACCGTGTTTGGTGTGAGGATAAATGTATTTATTATAAGTGCCTTTAAGATGCTGCAAGGCTTGACACAGAGTGAACGTGGCAGAGAACATGTGAGGCAGTGAGAAAGTGTGATGGACACATGCTCAGAGTTGGGAGTCGGACTACCCTGAGTTCAAGCGCCCTGTCTGTCCTGCATCAGCTGTGGGCAACTCATTTAACCTCTGTGAGCCTGTTTCGTCATCTCTAGAGGTGACAGGCCACACCTCTCCCCAGAGCAGGTTCTGAAGATTAAATGAGGTCATCCCTGTGAAGCACATGACACAGTGCAAGACACATGGGAAGCCCTTGGTAAATACTCTTATTAACAATACTGCGGTTATTAAGTGTTCAAAATGTTATCTATAATTATTATTAATATTCAATTCTCAAAACAGTTATACCATAGAGGAGATGAGGATACCAAGGCTTGGAGAGGCCGGGTGCCCTGACCCCAAAGGGCTGGCGGTGGGCCCAGTGTTCTTACAACCACCTACCAGCTGCTGAAACCCGCAGGGCAGTGAAGTACTTATGGCTGGGTAACGTACACCCCTTGCTGGGCTCTGAGGAAGGGGTCCACTTCTTTTGAGAGAGTAGCAACACAAGCCATTACCAGTTCTATAATCCACAGTTCTTCAATAGCAAAGCTAACCCCGGTCTTCATGGGATCATCCTGTATCGCCCAGTGCCCAGCAGAACTAAGAAGTGTCTTGGATGGGCTTCCACCTTAGTTTTTGGCTTGAGTTGGATACTAAGGTTATTAGGTCAGAAAGGTTTCCCCCAGAAGCTCCAGTTCTTTGAGTGGTGGTGACATTAAGCAACCCCCAGATGTTGCACATGGGTGGTTGAAATGCCTGCACTAGGAGGGGCGGCCAGTCACAGAAGCCGGGGTCATAAAAGTCTTGTAATTAGAATTGGGGTGACTAATTTCCAGGTAGGATCAGAGGCTCTTACAAATTGCTTTTGCAGAAATCATACCCAGGCTGGAGCTTCAAGATGGCAGAGGAGTAAGACGTGAAGATCACCTTCCTCCCCACAGATACATCAAAAATACATCTACATGAGGAACAGTTCCTACAGAACACCTACTGAACACTGGCAGAAGACCTCAGACTTCCCAAAAGGCAAGAAACTCCCCCACGTACCTGGGTAGCGTAAAAGAAAAAAGAAAAAACAGAGATGAAAGGATAGAGATGGGACCTGCACCTCTGGGTGGGAGCTGTGAAGGAGGAAAAGTTTCCACACACTAGGAAGCCCCTTCACTGGCGGAGACAGGGGGTGAGTGGGGGGGAAGTGTCGGAGCCATGGAGAAGAGCACAGCAACAGGGGTGCGGAGGGCAAAACAGAGAGATTCCCGCACAGAGGATCGGTGCTGACCAGCACTCACCAGCCCAAGAGACTTGTCTGCTCACCCACTGGGGCGGGCGGGGGCTGGGAGCTGAGGCTCGGGCTTCGGAGGTCGGATCCCAGGGAGAGGACTGGGGTTGGCTGCGTGAACACAGCCTAAAGGGGCTAGTGCGCCACAGTTAGCCGGGAGGGAGTCCGGGAAAAAGTCTGGAGCTGCCGAAGAGGCAAGAGACCATTGTCTCGGGATGCGTGAGGAAAGGGGATTCAGAGCACCACTTAAATGAGCTCCAGAGAATGGCGCAAGCCACGGCTATCAGTGTAGACACCAGAAACGGGCATAAAATGCTAAGGCTGCTACTGCAGCCACCAAGAAGCCTGTGTGCAAACACAGGTCACTATCCGCACCTCCCCTCCCAGGAGCCTGTGCAGCCCGCCACTCGCAGGGTCCCGTGATCCAGGGACAACTTCCCTGGGAGAACATGGCGTGCCTCAGGCTGTTGCAACGTCACGCTGGCCTCAGCTACCGCAGTCTCGCCCCACATTCCGTACCCCTCCCTCCCCCTGGCCTGAGTGAGCCAGGGCCCCCCAGGCAGCTGCTACTTTAACCCCGTCCTGTCTTGGGGGGGAACAGATGCCCTCAGGTAACCTACATGCAGAGGCGGGGCCAAATCCAAAGCTGAACCCCAGGAGCTGTGCGAACAAAGAAGAGAAAGGGAAATCTCTCCCAGCAGCCTCAGGAGCAGCGGATTAAATCTCCACAATCAACTTGATGTACCCTGCATCTGTGGAACACCTGAATAGACAACAAATCATCCCAAAACTGAGGCGGTGGACTTTCAGAGCAACTGTAGTATTGAGGTTTCCTTTCTGCATCTAATTTGTTTCTGGTTTTATGTTTATCTTAGTTTAGTATTTAGAGCTTATTATCATTGGTAGATTGTTTATTGATTTGGTTGCTCTCTTCTGCTATATATATATATATATATTATTTTTTCATTTTGCTCCTTTTGTGAGTGTGTATGTGTATGCTTCTTTGTGTGATTTTGTCTGTATAGCTTTGCTTTTACCATTTGTCCTAGGGTTCTGTCTGTCCATTATTTTTCTTTTTTTAGTATAGTTTTTAGCACTTCTTATCATTGGTGGATTTGTATTTTGGTTTGGTTGCTCTCTTCTTTCTTTCTTTCTTTCTTTTCTTTATTACCTTTTAAAAAATTTTTAACAACATATTTTTTATTTTAATAACTTTATTTCATTTTATTTTATTTTATTTTTCTTTCTTTCTTTTCTCCCTTTTCTTCTGAGCCATGTGGCTGACAGGGTCTTGGTGCTCCGGCCAGGTGTCAGGTCTGAGCCGCTGAGATGGGAGAGCTGAGTTCAGGACTTTGGTCCACCAGAGACCTCTCGGCCCCAGGTAATATCAAATGGCAAAAGCTCTCTCAGAGATCTCCATCTCAACGCAAAGACCCAGCTCCACTCAATGACCAGCAAGCTACAGTGCTGGACACCCTATGCCAAACAACTAGCAAGACAGGAACACAACCTCACACATTAGCAGAGAGGCTGCCTAAAATCATAATAAGGTCACAGACACCCCAAAACACACCACTGGATGTGGTCCTGCCCACCAGAAAGACAAGATCTGGCCCCATCCACCAGAACACAGGCACCAGTCCCCTCCACCAGGAAGCCTACACAACCCACTGAACCAACTTTAGCCACTGCGGGCAGACACCAAAAACAATGGGAAGTATGAACGTGCAGCCTGTGAAAAGGAGACCCCAAATACAGTAAGTTAAGCAAAATGAGAAGACACAGAAATACACAGCAGATGAAGGAGCACGGTAAAAACCCACCAGACCAAACAAGTGAAGAGGAAATAGGCAGTCTACCTGAAAAAGAATTCAGAGTAATGATAGTAAAGATGATCCAAAATCTTGGAAATAGAATGGAGAAAATACAAGAAATGTTTAACAATGAACTAGAAGAACTAAAGAGCAGCAGGGGCCGGGGGGGTATGAATTGGGAGATTGGGATTGACATATATACACTAATACGTATAAAATGGATAACTGATAAGAACCTGCTGTATAAAAAAATAAATAAAATTCCAAAAAGAACTAAAGAGCAAACAAACAATGATGAACAACACAATAAATGAAATTAAAAATTCTCTAGAAGGAATCAGTAGCAGAATAAGTGAGGTAGAAGAATGGATAAGTGACCTGGAAGATAAAATAGTGGAAATAACTACCACAGAGCAGAATAAAGAAAAAAGAATGAAAAGAATTGAGGACAGTCTCAGAGACCTCTGGAACAACATTAAGCACACCAACATTTGAATTATAGGGGTCCCAGAAGAAGAAGAGAAAACGAAAGGGACTGAGGAAATATTTGAAGACATTATAGTTGAAAACTTCCCTAATATAGGAAAGGAAATAGTCAGTCAAGTCCAGGAAGTGCAGAGAGTTCCATACAGGATAAATCCAAGGAGAAACACGCCAAGACACATATTAATCAAACCATCAAAAAATAAATACAAAGAAAAAAATATTAAAAGCAGAAAGGGAAAAGCAACAAATAACATACAAGGGAATCCTCATAAGGTTAACAGCTGATCTTTCAGCAGAAACTGTGCAAGCCAGAAGGGAGTGGCAGGACATATTTAAAGTGAGGAAACAGAAAAACCTACAACCAACATTACTCTACCCAGCAAGGATCTCATTCAGATTCGACAGAGAAATTAAAACCTTTACAGACAAGCAAAAGCTAAGAGAATTCAGAACCACCAAACCAGCTTTACAACAAATGCTAAAGGAACTTCTCTAGGCAGGAAACACAAGAGAAGGAAAAGACCTACAACAACAAATCCAAAACAATTAAGAAAACGGTAACAGGAACACACATATCAATAACTACCTTAAATGTAAATGGATTAAATCCCCCAACCAAAAGACATAGACTGGTTGAATGGATACAAAAACAAGACCCATATATATGCTGTCTACAAGAGATCCACTTCAGATCTAGGGACACATACAGACTGAAAGTGAGGGGATGGAAAAAGATATTCCATGCAAATGGAAATCAAAAGAAAGTTGGAGTAGCAATTCTCATATCAGACAAAATAGACTTTAAAATAAAGACTATTACAAGAGACAAAGAAGGACACTACAGGGCTTTCCTGGTGGTGCAGTGGTTGAGAATCTGCCTGCCAATGCAGGGGACACGGGTTCGAGCCCTGGTCTGGGAAGATCCCACATGCCGCGGAGCGACTAGGCCCGTGAGCCACAGTTGCTGAGCCTGCGCGTCTGGAGCCTGTGCTCCGCAACAAGAGAGGCCACGATAGTGAGAGGCCCATGCACCACGATGAAGAGTGGCCCCCACGTGCCGCAACTAGAGAAAGCCCTTGCACAGCAACGAAGACCCAACACAGCCATAAATAAATAAATAAATAAAATTAAAAAAAAAAAAGGACACTACATAATGACCAAGGGATCAATCCAAGAAGAAGATATAACAATTGTAAATATTTATGCGCCCAACATAGGAGCACCTCAGTACATAAGGCAAATGCTAACAGCCATAAAAGGGGAAATCGACAGTAATACAATCATATTAGGGGACTGTAACACCCCACTTTCATCAATGGACAGATCAACCAAAATGAAAATAAATAAGGAAACACAAGCTTTAAATGACACATTAAACAAGATGGACTTAATTGATATTTATAGGACATTCCATCCAAAAACAACAGAATACACTTTCTTCTCAAGTGTTCATGAAACATTCTCCAGGATAGATGATATCTTGGGCCACAAATCAAGCCTTGGTAAATTTAAGAGAACTGAAATCGTATCAAGTATCTTTTCTGACCACAATGCTATGAGACTAGATATCAATTACAGGAAAAATCTGTGTAAAATACAAACAGGTGGAGGCTAAACAATACACTACTAAATAACCAAGAGATCACTGAAGAAATCAAGGAGGAAATCAAAAAATACCAAGAAACAAATGACAGTGAATACACAATGACCCAAAACCTATGGGTTGCAGCAAAAGCAGATCTAAGAGGGAAGTTTATAGGAATACAATCCTACTTCAAGAAACAAGAAGCATCTCAAATAAACAACCTAACCTTACACCTAAAGCAATTAGAGAAAGAAGAACAAAAAAACCCAAAGTTAGCAGAAGGAAGGAAATCATAAAGATCAGAGCAGAAATAAATGAAAAAGAAATGAAGGAAACAATAGCTAAGATCAATAAAACTAAAAGCTGGTTCTTTGAGAAGATAAACAAAATTGATAAACCACTAGCCAGACTCATCAAGGAAAAAAGGGAGAAGACTCAAATCCACAGAATTAGAAACGAAAAAGAAGTAACAACTGACATTGCAGAGATACAAAGGATCAAGAGAGATTACTACAAGCAACTATATGCCAATAAAATGGACAACCTGGAAGAAATGGACAAATTCTTAGAAAAGCACAACCTTCTGAGACTGAACCAGGAAGAAACAGAAAATATAAACAGACCAATCACAAGCACTGTTTGAAACCGTGACTAAAAATCTTCCAACAAACAAAAGCCCAGGACCAATTCACAGGTGAATTCTATCAAACATTTAGAGAAGAGCTAACACCTTCTCAAACTCTTCCAAAATATAGCAGAGGGAGGAACACTCCCAAACTCCTTCTATGAGGCCACCATCACCCAGATACCAAAACCAGACAAAGATGTCACAGAAAAGGAAAACTACAGACCAATATCACTGATGAACATAGATGCAAAAAACGTCAACAAAATACTAACAAACACATTCCAACAGCACATTAAAAGGATCACACGCCATGATCAAGTGGGGTTTATCCCAGGAGTGCAAGGATTTTTCAATATACGCAAATCAATCAATGTGATAAACCATATTAACAAATCGAAGGAGAAAAACCATATGACCATCTCAATAGGTGCAGAAAAAGCTTTTGACAAAATTCAACACCCAGTTATGATAAAAACTCTCCAGAAAGTAGGCATAGAGGGAACTTACCTCAACATAATAAAGTCCATATATGACAAACCCACAGCCAACATTGTTCTCAGTGGTGAAAAACTGAAACCATTTCCACTAAGATCAGGAACAAGACAAGGTTGCCCACTCTCACCACTATTATTCAACATAGTTTTGGAAGTGTTAGCCACAGCAGTTACAGAAGAAAAAGAAATAAAAGGAATCCAAATCGGAAAAGAAGAAGTAAAATTGTCACTGTTTGCAGATGACATGATACTATACATAGAGAATCTCAAAGATGCTACCAGAAAACTACTAGAGCTAATCAATGAATTTGGTAAAGTAGCAAGATATAAAATTAATGCACAGAAATCTCTTGCATTCCTATACACTAATGATGAAAAATCTGAAAGAGAAATTAAGAAACACTCCCATCTACCACTGCAACAAAGAGAATAAAATACCTAGGAATAAACCTACCTAAGGAGACAAAAGACCTGTATGCAGAAAACTATAAGACACTGATGAAAGAAATTAAAGATGACACAAGCAGATGGAGAGATATACCATGTTCCTGGACTGGAAGAATCAACATTGTGAAAATGACTATACTACCCAAAGCAATCTACAGATTCAATGCAATCCCTATCAAACTACCAATGGCATTTTTCACAGAACGAGAGCAAAATATTGCACAATTTGTATGGAAACACAAAAGACCCCGAATAGCCAAAGCAATCTTGAGAAAGAAAAACGGAGCTGGAGGACTCAGGCTCCCTGACTTCAGACTATACTACAAAGCTATAGTAATCAAGACAGTATGGTACTGGCACAAAAACAGAAATATAGATCAATGGAACAGGATAGAAAGCCCAGAGATAAACCCACACACATATGGTAACCTTATCTTTGATAAAGGAGGCAAGAATATACAATGGAGAAAAGACAGCCTCTTCAATAAGTGGTGCTGGGAAAACTGGACAGCTACATGTAAAATAATGAAATTAGAACACTCCCTAACACCATACACAAAAATAAACTCAAAATGGGTTAAAGACCTAAATGTAAGGCCAGACACTATCAAACTCTTAGAGGAAAACATAGGAAGAACACTCTATGACATAAATCACAGCAAGATACTTTTTGACCCACCTCCTAGAGAAATGGAAATAAAAACAAAAATAAACAAATGGGACCTAATGAAACTTCAAAGCTTTTGCACAGCAAAGGAAACCATAAACAAGACGAAAAGACAACCCTCAGAATGGGAGAAAATATTTGCAAATGAAGCAACTGACAAAGGATTAATCTCCAAAATATACAAACAGCTCATGCAGCTCAATATCAAAAAAACAAACAACCCAATCCAAAAATGGGCATACAACCTAAAGAGACATTTCTCCAAAGAAGATACACAGATTGCTAACAAACACATGAAAGGATGCACAACATAGCTAATCATTAGAGAAATGCAAATCAAAACTACAAGGAGGTATCATCATACCTCACACCAGTCAGAATGGCCATCATCAAAGAATCTACAAACAATAAATGCTGGAGAGGGTGTGGAGAAAAGAGAACCCTCTTGCACTGTTGGTGGGAATGTAAATTGGTACAGCCACTATGGAGAACAGTAAGGAGGTTCCTTAAAAAACTAAAAATAGAGCTACCATATGACCCAGCTATCCCATTACTGGGCATATACCCTGAGAAAACCATAATTTAAATAGAGTCATGTACCACAATGTTCATTGCAGCTCTATTTACAATAGCCAGGACATGGAAGCAACCTAAGTGTCCATCAACAGATGAATGGATAAAGAAGATGTGGCACATATATACAATGGAATATTACTCAGCCATAAAAAGAAGCAAAACTGAGTTATTTGTAGCGAGTTGGATGGACCTAGAGACTGTCATACAGAGTGAAGTAAGTCAGAAAGAGAAAAACAAATACTGTATGCTAACACATATATACGGAATCTAAAACAAAAAAAAAGGTTCTGAAGAACCTAGGGGCAGGGCAAGAATAAAGACGCAGACGTAGAGAATGGACTTGAGGACACAGGGAAGGGTAAGGGTAAGCTGGGACGAAGTGAGAGAGTGGCATGGACATATATACACTACCAAATGTAAAACAGATAGCTAGTGGGAAGCAGCTGCATACCACAGGGAGATCAGCTCGGTGCTTTGTGACCACCTAGAGGGGTGGGATAGGGAGGGTGAGAGGGAGACGCAAGAGGGAGGAGATATGGGGATATATGTATATGTATAGCTGATTCACTTTGTTATACAGCAGAGACTAACACACCACTGTAAAGCAATTATACTCCAATAAAAATGTTAAAAAAAAAAATCATACCCACTGATGTCCAAACTGTCCTGAATCACTCTACACTCACAAGCAGAAACAGCTGGCATCAGAGTACTCTACAAATACAGCACAGAATCACATGGGACCTGGTCCGAGGAGACGGGCCTCCTCTTGCCTTGAAAAGTGGCGTGCCGATGATCATCATGTTAGTTTACATTTTCCCAGTGTCTAAGGGTAGTTTCAGGGAGCAACACTGACTCCAGTGAGTTGGGTGACCTCGGGGAAGGCTCTTCCCTTTTCTGATCCTCCCTTGGTAAAATGAAAGAGTTGAACTAGATGGTCTCTGAAGCCCACGGACTGTAACAATTACCACTTGTTATGATATAAAATTCTCTGAGCATTGGTTCATTTAAGACGTAGTAAGAAGTAACAATTTAATATCTAGCTGTTTCATATACAACAGTCCTATGAAGTTATTAATATTCCCATATTACAGATGCAGAAATTGAGGCCCAGACTAGTTAAGTGTTTTGCCCAAGAACTTGCACAGAGCTGAGATTTTAACCCAAGCAGCTCAACCCACAGGTCTATGCTCTTAATCTTTAATAATATTAATGAAAATACTAATGAACCAGTCATGTATACTAAGGGTTCCAGATCCTTCTTTTCAGGATTTCTCCATTTTTATTCCATCAACAGTGTGTGTGTCAGCTCTCAGGCATCACCTGGCAGATGTATACATACATCACCTACCTAGGTCCTGGCATGTCAACCCCAGACAGGATCCTAGGTCCTGACAGATAACCTGGGCTGGGTTTTCTTAACTCATTATCCTTGGGCAGCCATTAAAGGGTACATGAACTCTCTGAAGTTATGTGCAAAATGAGGGTGTGTGTAATTCTGAAGGCACATGTCATAGATTTCTTCAGATTTTCAAGAAGGTCTATGAACCTTTAGAGACCAGCCCATGTTTTGATAGTTGATAAAATTGACACCTAGGGATGAAAATGGACTTGCCCAAGTACACACAGCAAGGAGTGACAGAGCTGGGTTCAGACCCCAGATCACCTGGCCCAGAGCCCAGGCTCTTCGGCTACATCATGCCGATTCAACTCGATTCCCTCCAACATGCACCAAGTGCCTGCCACAGTCGAGATGCCTTACTGGGGATTATACGCACAGCTCACAAGCTTTGGGTAGTTTTAGAAAATCGTCGTGCTTCATGTTTAATGCAAAATGGCATTGCGCCATTTCTCTAAAGTTCTTGTCATTGATAACTACCATTGATCTGCCTGTCTGCTTGTCTGCTATGGATGAAAACTTAGCTCACGGCATTTCATTCATATCTAGTCCAGTCTGCCTATACTGGCCCCACTCCTGGCCTCCACAGATACTGAAAGTGGTTGGGCATTTGTATCTCATTATTTTGTTTAAAATAATCAGTTCAAAATAAAACTGACAACAGCTAAACTATACAAAGCAAAATGTGTTAATGACTGAACACTGGCAGAGGAATCACATTGTCCTGACAAAGTTCAGATCAACCAAATGTGTACCCGGAAAACTGGACTTAGTAGAAATAAAGCCACAATAGAAAATTCACTCTGGCAGAAGCTAAAATTTGATATGATTACATTTGATACAGATAAATCACAATTGATAAATAAAGCCTGCCTTGTAAAAATTCACATAAAGGAATGAATCCCTACAGAATTGATTTTGATAAAATAAGAAATGACAAAAAGTAGAAATGGTTTCACTGCACTATATTGAACATTGATATTGAAATTAAAATGGCTTAATGACTGGAGAAAGCCCTCACACAGAAACGAAGACCCAACACAGCCAAAAATAAAAATAATAAATAAATAATAAATCAAAAAATTTTTTTAAAAATGGCTTAATGAGACAATTAAGAAAAATACTTTCTTGACAAAAATTCAACCATGTTGGGGCTTTAAATGCTTGTAGTTATAAGCATGGAATCAAAGCATCTTCAGTGCCAAAGGACAGAGGTCAAAATGTCTGCCACGTTAAACACAGGTCAAAAGGAAAGTGCCAATATAGGGAGGTCAAAAATTCCTACAGATGTGTTTTGTAAGTGAAGATGCAATCATTTGCAGGCAATGCTCTGATGAGGCAGACAAACTGACATGACCACTGCCTTTGCAAAGCTCACTTGAAAAGCCAAGCAACTAGCACAGACTATATTATTCTAGGCATGCTCTAACCCTACCAGGTCCATGAAGATGCGAAACACCAAGGAGTAGATGTTATGAGTGGGGTGAGTGAAGAATTTCTCAAACCTGCAAGGGGGTTCCAGGAGAATTTACTTTTCTTCCTGAACAAGAGGGGGTCTCTTTCTTCTTTGTCGTCCTTTTCTGGTGGTCCCAGGAGTTACTTGTCCCAGCTCATCTCCAATGCTAGGCAGACCTCTGGGCCTCATGCCCGCCCACTCTGTTGACCTTATCTTCTTGGACAAGGCTGGGGTCAGTGGTATGCTAGAGCTGGTTCAACCCACTCCTGAGAGCCAATTATTAAATTTCAGGAATTTGGTGAGCTGGTTGTTAAACATAGCCTTTATTAAAAGTTAAATTATATAAAGAATATAAACTGATGATCAAATATATCACCTTAAAAGAGGTAATAAATACTCAAAACTCATCACTTCCTAATTAGTTTAGTAGAATTTGCTACTAAGGCTGTTCACATCTATCATATGTGTATGGTAGATACTATATGGTGGTTTGCACATCTTTCCCAGCCCCATATTCAGTAACATCATATTAGCAGCTTGAAATCAGCCAAGGTAGGAGTATTTATATCACAGAAATTTGAAAATGCTACAAATCAAGACTTAATTTATGGATCTGTTGATTGTCTAGATTTAAGAAAGCAATGCTAATAATGCAGATTATACTTAAAGCTGTCAAGTCTATATCTGTTCCATGGTGATGAGCACAAAAAACTGAGGCAATACTCTTTCAAATTCAGCAAAAAAGTCATTCACACTATTGACAAATGAGTGATTTCCAACCTCTTTGTTGTTTCACTTCCGTCTTAACTTGTTAATGAAAATCTCAATGAACATTCATGTCAAAACTGTTCTTGTTATCCAATTGCAACCATGGTTGACTCTAGATACAAGAGTTCCGAATAAATCAACGAATGCATTTTCTGAGAATCAACTGGCTATATGAAATTTACAATAAAAGCATTTATATTTTATTATTTGTAAATTGGGTACTGTACATCCTTTATAAAAGTAAAATGTATCATAACCTTGAGTATGCATATACACACATTTTCAGAGTTGTCACTTACCTCTGACTTCCCTCAGAAGCCCCTCATTCTCTTACCACAAGACCACCAGGACCTGCTGCAGCCACCAGGCCGTTAGGCCAAGTGAGGTCATGATGGGCCCAGGGAAGTACCTGGAAGCTTCAGGCTAGAGGAAGGGAAGGCCAGCGTTTACAGTGAGGGCTGTCTGCAGAATGGCCTTTGTCTGCTCAGGGCCTTTATTTACTTTTACACCAGCCTAAGGCCTTTGACTCCAGTTTGAAGTCAAAGGACAGGAAGAAAGATCCTTTACTTTCATGAGGATTGGCAACATAGTTTGGCTGGCAGAGAACTCCAGGGCAACGGGAAGCCCTGGCCCACGACATCTCAGGGCCCTGGAATGACAGCTCGTGTAAGAACTGGAAAGAGAATGACCCTACTTCTTCCTGGAGGCCATACATCATTTGGAGTCTCTGCAGGAAGACCACACTCACTCACATACCTCTCTATCTCATGTCTGCTGGTGTCCTTCGTGCCGGGGGGCAGAGGGGGTACTTATTTATTTCATTATTTTATCCATGTATAACTTATATCCTAAATAATGCCTACCATGCATTCACATATTCATTCATTCATTTATCCAATAAATCAATATCAAGTACCTTCTGTGGGTCAGGCACTGTTCTCATGCTGTGGGTACAGGGGTGACCCAGACAATCTCTGACCTCATGGCGCATAACGTCAAGTGGACAATATGGACATTAAACTGGTTTCACATCCAGTTGGATGAAAACTCTAAGTGTTTGCTCTACGTGTTCCAAGCTGAATTCATTATCTTCTTCACACAAACAAACACTCTTCTCAAATACCTGTCAAGAGAACCACAACAATCATAGCCACCACTTATATAACATGAGCCAGGCACTAGTCTAAACACTTACATATATTAACTCACTTAATCCTCACAAGAATCCCACAAGAGAAGTACTATCATGACCTTCATTTTACCAAGAGCTTGAAAGCTTCTCTGAGATCACACATTTGATAAGCAGTGGAATTGTTCAATGGTACCACCATTCATCCTGGGCAGGATGTTCAGGTGAACAAGATCAATCTAGCTGAAGTTCCATGAAATTTAGCAAACGTCTAGCTTCAGTTTTATGCAATACTTGCAGTACAGATGAGGCTTAGATTGGTATCCTGACTGCCACTTTCCACCTGCAGGACTTTGAGTAAGAGTTAATTTCTTACTTAACCTCTCTGAACTTGTTTCCTCATGTGTTCTATATGAACAATTATACTATGCAGTTACTTCCTGGGTGGGGTGAGACCATTAAGAGGAGTCAGTGATATAATGGGACCACACATCTGGGACCCTGGCCCACCCAAGAGCCCATAGGCTCCTTGAGGTCACGGACCATGATTACCTTGCTCACTGGAGTGTGAACCTAGCACATAAGAGGTGTTGAATATTGGATGGTTGGTTGGTTGGTTGGTTGGTTGGATGGATAGATAGATGGATGGCTCTGTTTCCATTGTCCCACAGGCGCTATCCCTGACTCAGACTCTCCTTCCTAGAGCTTCTCACATGTGTATCCAGTCTCCCCCAAGAAGACCAAGAGATACTCAAAGGCAGGGACTAGGTCTTTTGTCCTACATCTCACCACAGCCTCAACTTATGATTCACCAAGGAAGGAGCCTTGGGATTCTGAAAAAACACTCTGCCCACTCAGGTCCCAAAATATCCTAAAATTATCACCTGTCCCCTGGCGCCCTTACTTCCAAAGAACTTTCAGGACTGAAGGGATTTCCTGTAATGCTTGGTGGATTAATGCTTGCATAAATCGAGTTTCCTGGTCATTCCCCTCCTTAAGACAAAGGGGAACCATCAAATGTTCACCAGGAAAATTGTTCTCTTCAAGATCCTAAGTTCTAAAAAGAAAATGTGAAACCAGAATTACATAGTTATTGAAAGCACTGATTTTCAGATCAGATAGAACTGATTTTGAATCTCTGCAAGTGTCTTAACTACTTTGAGCCTAGATTCTTTCATCTGGAAAGTGGGGATAATAACACGTTCTTTGTAGGGTCATTTGGAGGATCAAGTCAAATACTATAGGTGTATTACTTAGCACCATGCCTAGCACAGGGCAGGGACTCAGTAAAAGACTGTGATTATCCCTTATCATAATTGGTACTTCACTGAAAATTAGGAAGAGACCAGCACATCTACAGCAATTCATCCTCAACAAATGAAAATTATGCTTATTATTCTCAATAAACTTTTACTGAGCACCTGCTAGCAGTGTGAGCAGCCTTATCACCTAATTCCCTATGTCTCTCATGAGCAAAAAGCAGGTAGATTATGGTCTTAATACTTTCTCCCTCTCATAAGTGATGAGAAGTGGTCACAACCTGAATCAAAAGTTTCATTCATTCATTTTTTCTTTATTAACCCATTCATCAAACCTTTATTGAGCTTCTACCATGTGTCAGACACTGGTAACAACTCTGGGAATTTAGAGGTGAGTGACACAGGCAAGGTCCCTGCTCTCATGGAGCTTCCAATCTAGGTGGTGCACAGGAATTTTTTTAAAAAGCCAAACAGACAGTATAATTATAAACTGTGATGAGTGCCCTGATGCAAAAGTACAGGGATCTACAAGCACATGAAAGAGGGAGAGTCTAATCTAAGGATACAAGAAGAAAGAAAGACACAGACTTTAACTGGAAAGAACACAAAGGAATGCCACAGGACTTGGAAGAGGGTCAGATTATAAATCTAAATAATCCCTTAGGACTTTAAAACAACCAAAAATGCAGATCCTCCAAGTCATCTCTCTGTTTGGCTATCCTTCCCTCCACCCACTAGAGTCCCAAAGCTACATGTTCTAGGACAGACAAAAGTCTGTTTTGTTTATCTCATGAATAAGTAGCTGTTTGGTCACCGGGATTACCATGCAGCTGTTATTTCAGCCTGGCCCTTGGCAGTTGCCCTGGGGAGGAAAGCAGATGTAACTAGTGTCACTGCTGTCTGGGGCAATGTGCAGACGTCAGGGGCGTTCCTATGAGCATCTCTATGAAGCAGATGTCCAAAATATCCCCAGATGAACAAACATCAAAGTTCTCAATTTACAAGAAAGTTCAAGAACAAAAATGTCACCTTCACACATAATATTTGGCCCATGCAAGAAAGGTAAAGTAGTTGAGAGTCATATACATTAGGTTTAAATATCATAGTCTACATCTAATATGTTAGAATCAAAGACAGAAGAGATCACCTACTTAAAATTTCTTTCCAGAGATAAAGAATTTGCAATAGGTAAAAATTTGCATAGGCAAAAATTTGCAATCCCAAATAAAAATAAAATAGAAGGTTAAGAAAATAGATAAGCATTCCTACATATTGTGAGTCAGTTAAAAAACCTGTTCCTAACACAGTTTACGCATAAGAATTAAAACATCTTAACATGAGCATGGGCTTCTCCCTGGTTATTTGTTTCACAAGACACATTTGGAGGATGATGGTATCCCCACCAGCTTTCCCATGATATCAAAAGTAGGTAATTCTCTCACGTCTGTGACCTCCCTTCTGCTGCTGCCATTCAAGCCCCACAAAGCTCCATTCACCTGGCTGCCTCACTTGCTCAGGTATCCACAGTCTTCTACTATTGGCTTAGGGGTCTCTTGCAAATTCACCCCACTCCTTACCTGGAATCTTTAAAATCTAATTTATAATTTGTTCTGATCTATCACCATTGTGACATTATAAACTTTATATTCCTCCTTTCATTTTCCATTTGGGAAAGATGGTTTATCATTTCTTCTGGACTGTTACCTGTCTGTGGTCAGTGATAACCTTCATATTTTTTTCAAGATCTCCTAGAAAATCAGTTCTCTCCAATCCTGTTCTAGGGTAATTAACTTTTTGACTCACCAGAATCACCATATTGATTTCAGCCTAACATTCCAGGCTGCTGAAACAAGTTTTAACCTTGCTTCTACTCACGATCACATTAGTGATGGTACCTGTCCCAGTGATGTGTCACCTGATATAGACGCACAGTATAATGTAATGGGTTCGCACCCTAGTTCCAGCATCAGGGAGACATGAGTTCAACTCTCACCTCGACCACTTACTAACTGTGGACTTAAGCAAGCCACTTCCATTTTCTAAACCTCAGTGGAGATAAAAACAATAGTATCTTCCTCAAAATGTTGTTGGATTACATGAGAGAGTTCTCAAAAAGGTTTTGCATAGGGGCTAGTGCATAACGTTCATTCAAAAATCTCAACCGTTATTTTTGTTTTGATATGTACACATTCTCTGGTCTCAATAAAGTTGTCCCATCAAATGATATATATGAAAGAACAAAAGCCAGAGCCCTCCAGGTCAGTGCTTTTCAAACTGCAGATTAGTGAATCTAGAAATCAATTTAGCAGATCATAAGCTGGGTATTTTTTAATTAGAATAGAATGTTTTTAAAAATGAATAGAATAGATCAAAGTGCATTTCATGTTGTAAGCACAAATGGTGTTTTGTCAAACAGATACTATAGGTATATTTGTGCATATGCATACTGAGATATAATGTAAAAGGCATTTCTTACTGTGTGTCATAGTAAAAACCAAACCAAACAAACAAACAAAAAATTTGAAAGGCATTGCTGTAGGCTGATCCAGAGCTCCTAAACACACTCTTTGGTAATGATATACTACTTAGGAGAGACATTACTGCCCCCTGCTGGAACTCTTGATTTCTCATGGAGAAGGAAGGCCTCAGCCATCCACCCCATACCCTGTCTGGAAGCTTACCTGGGGGGGAATGCACCCCTTGAGCTATCCTGATGCCCTGTGCAATGAGTCCAAGGCAGCACTAGAAGTGGCAGCTGGCGTTCTCACCTTTAAAATAATTCTGAAAGGACAGTGTCCTTCCCTCCCACCTGCCTCCACAGTCTCTCCCGAAAACAAAGCTGAGCAGCCCAGTGACTGAGTTATCCTTGGTCTCACCTCTGCCCTATCACACATCACAGCTAGGCAGAGCCTCCCCAGCCCCTAAGCAGCCACATGTCTCTGCTTCACTGGGCAGACTACACCCCTTGGAGGAAGGTGAACCGACTGCATGGTCTCAGAGCTGGGACCGCCAGCAGCCTCCATCCTCTAATGCCCCTGAGTTCTAAAATAACTGACTAGGGCTGGGGGACCAGAGGAGTACAGACTTGGAATGATGTGCTGTCCCATCCAAGAGATAGGCCTCCACCAAGAGGTCTCACCAAGAGGTAAAGGTCCCAAGAGACTAGCAACACTAACACACACCCCTGTCTTAAGATAATGGAGCCCAGAACCAGATACATTTACTAAGAATCTACTTAGTCCTGCTTCAGTATGAGAGCTACCATGAATTGAGGGCTCATACCTAGTCATCCATACTTGAGGTCTCAAGTAAAACTCGAAGCAGAGTTAAAATTGAGGCTGAAGAGTATACAGTAACTTGCCCAGTCACTCAGCCAACTTCAGACCCAGGTGCCCTTGAATGCAGGACAGCGTTCCCAGCCACTGCTCTAAGTCTGGCTGCACTTCCAAACTTCAGGACTTACACCAAGAAAGAAACAAAATATGATTGAATTGTAAAGTGGCAAATAAAACCTAGTATAGAAAAGAGTAAATCTTAACTTTAAAATAAATAATGGTTGGGTCATAGTAGGCATCTTTTAGAACATAAACCATTTTATTAATCTGCTTTAAAAATAGCCTCATTTGTTTTAAGTCTTGGATCAGGCTTCTTTCTTCCTTAGGTAAAGGCCTGCTCCCAAAGATAGATGTGCCTCAGCCATTTCCTCATCTATGAAATAAAGAAGGTAAACTAATCTATCAGATCACCTAGTGTTTACACTATGTGCCAGGCATTGTGTTCAGTACTTTTACGTGTGCTGATACAATTCTTACAACACTGGGCTCAGAGAAGTTACTTAATTTGCTGAAGGTCACACAGCTAGTAAGAGACAGAGTCTAACCCACGTATGCCTGACTCCCTTGCCCCCACTAGGAACTGCTACCTTGGTGAGGGCACGACTCATCCTCTTTAATTTTTCCTTCCTCCCTTTCCCTTGTCCACACATCCCAATGGGAGCAATTATCAAAAGGGAAGGAGGTCAAGATCATGCAAAACAAGGAAAGACTGAGAGACTATCACAGGTCAGAGATGACTAGGGAAACGCGACAGCTAAATGCAATGTGGTACCCTGGACCCTGGATCATAAAAAGGACTTGAGGGGAAAAACCGGTGAAATCCAAATAAAAGCTGGAGTGTGTTGTTGCAATATCCAGCTAATGGGTCTCCCACCTTCCCTCCTGCTGCTCTGTAATCTGTTCTCAGGCTGCTTCCAGATTCATCTTTCCAAAGCACAAATCTGAGCATGGCTCTCTTACCTGCTTAGAACCTTCTTGTGGCTCACCCTCACACTCAGGATCTGTCTCCAGCTCCCTTCTCCAGAGTCTTCTCTCACTTCCCTTCCCTACCTCCCTGACTCTGCTCTAGCTTTGTTCAACTCATTGCTGTTCTCAGAAAACACCAGGCCCTCTCCACCCTCTGGACCTTTCTTGACACATACCCTGTCTGTGAACCCCACCCAGGCTGCAGGTAGAATTAAATAGATCTCTCTCTCTCTCAGGATTCAGTTTAGATGTCACTTCCTCCAGGGAGCCCTCCCTGATACTCTTGCTCCCATGCCTGGGTTAAATCCTCTCCCCCGAATTCTCATTGCACCCTGTAATTAGCTCCCATCACAGTGCTTCCCATCCTGGACCATATTCATATCTGCCCCTTCCCTCTTATACAACTGAGTCCCAGCTTCCCTGAAGTGGGAAGTGTGCAGCCAGACATGGCATTGAATAGCATTGACTCCCATTGTGAGGAGGTCAGTCGTTTGCACTGCTTGCTCTGTTTCCGTGATTGCTCAAGGAGAACTGTGTTAGTTTGTCTTCAACACTCCCTGCCAAATGTTAATCTCTTTATTTTCAAGTAATGTCAGATCAAGCCTAGGCTGGGCACTTGCCATAAGCAACAGGATCTAGCTTGAATTTAGTGCATTGTTTGTTTTCACTGTATTTGTTTTTATTTATATAATTCTTTTTCTAGAAAGCAATACGTTTTTCTTCTGCATAGACCAGTCATCCTTTATAAAATTAATATTGAGTAAAGGAAGTAAATCAATTTAGAAAAAAATTGGTAAGTGGTTGTTCAGGTGGCACATACGGTGATAAATGCAAGTGTGCATATGCATGTGCACATACGTGCACACAAATGTGCACGTATGCACACATGCATAAAACTGTGAAAATCGCCCTGAAGGAATCATTTGTGCAGCTAAGTCCTTGGACCCAGGGTACTGCTGGCTTTGCCACAACTACCTGTGTGGCAGGGAGAAAATTACTTTTCTGTTTTTCAGTTTACTCACCTGTAAAAAAGAAGAGAAAATAACTGGGCCATAAAAACGTGATTTCATCTTCCAGATACAAGTCTCTCTTCCTGTTCATATGGCTTGGAAATAACCAGCTTGGAAATTTCTGAAAAGGAACCTGGAGGAGGTCATACTTTTTATATTAGAGATCAGAGATCTGAAGTTTATAGAGGTTAAGTGACATGCCCAAGGGTCACATCATAATTTAATGTCAAATTCAAGACCAAGATCCAGGTCTTCCCGCCCCCTGGTGAACTGTTTCTCCCTTCATTTCTGAAACCGTCCACCCCTATATACTTCTTTCCCCAGATAAACTTCTGTCAAAGAGTTACATTCAGCTCAATATCAAAAAAACAAACAACCCAATCCAAAAATGGGCAGAAGACCTAAATAGACATTTCTCCAAAGAAGATATACAGATCGCCAACAAACACATGAAAGATGCTCAACATCACTAATCATTAGAGAAATGCAAATCGAAACTACAATGAGGTATCACCTCACACCAGTCAGAATGGCCATCATCAAAAAATCTGCAAACAATAAATGCTGGAGAGGGTGTGGAGAAAAGGGAACCCTCTTGCACTGTTGGTGGGAATGTAAATTGATACAGCCACTATGGAGAACAGTATGGAGGTTCCTTAAAACACTAAAAATAGAACTACCATATGACCCAGCAATCCCACTACTGGGCATATACCCTGAGAAAACCATAATTCAAAAAGAGTCATGTACCACAATGTTCATTGCAGCTCTATTTACAATAGCCAGGACATGGAAGCAACCTAAGTGTCCATCGACAGATGAACGGATAAAGAAGATGTGGCACATATATACAATGGAATATTACTCAGCCATATAAAGAAACGGAACTGAGTTATTTGTAGTGAGGTGGATAGACCTAGAGTCTGTCATACAGAGTAAAGTAAGTCAGAAAGAGAAAAACAAATACCGTATGCTAACACATATATATGGAATCTAAAAAAAAAAAAAAAAAAAAAAGGTTCTGATGAACCTAGGGGCAGGACAGGAATAAAGATGCAGACATAGAGAATGGACTTGAGGACACGGGGAGGGGGAAGGGTAAGCTGGGACGAAGTGAGAGAGTAGCACTGACATATATACACTACCAAATGTAAAATAGATAGCTAGTGGGAAGCAGCTGCATGGCACAGGGAGATCAGCTCGGTGCTTTGCGACCACCTAGAGGGGTGGGATAAGGAGGGTGGGAGGGAGATGCAAGAAGGAGGGGATATGGGGATATATGTATACGTATAGCTGATTCACTTTGTTATACAGCAGAAACTAACACAACACTGTAAAGCAATTATACTCCAATAAAGATGTTAAAAAAAGTTACATTTTACTTACAAAGCACAAGCAAACACACACACAATATAAAGACATCTTAAATAATGGATAAGCAAATAAGAAAAGGATAAAAGCAATATTAGATTTCAAAGCATTAGCACGGTTGAATAGGTAAGTAATGTAACTGAAAGCTGAGAAAACGTTACAGGTTTTCCACAAGGTTGTAACTCCCTCCTTGTTCTTTATTTAGATTAGATGCAAGGAGCCAGAAGCCAGGCAGGCCACTAAGTTTTGGGGGAGGATTAGGATAAAAGAGGGTAACTGATTCATCTTTGGCTACTACCTATGAATAATAAAACCTGTTTAAATAGAAACCAGTCCCAAACACCACTTCACTCACTCTCTGTGATCATGAAAAACGGCATCAACATGATTCCAGGATGAACAGTTCACCACATTTTTAAAATGGAATTTTCAGACACTTTTAAAGAATATTTCAGCAGAGTAATTTGCATACAGGATGTAGTCATTTCAATGATACAGCACAATGTTTTTCTCATTTTAAAAAATAGCCTTATCCTTGTCTTTGGAAATGTGCTGAACATTTTTATAACTGACCTGGTTAAGGGCAAATTTACCAGATTTACAGGTAAACCAAAGTGCACAGAATCACAAAGAAATGGAAAGATATCCCACGCTCTTGGATTGGAAGAATTAATATTGTTAAAATGGCCATACTACCCAAAGCAACCTACAGATTTCATGAGATCCCTATCAGATTACCCATGACATTTTTCACATAACTAGAACAAACAATCCTAAAATTTATATGGAACCATAAAGGACCCAGAATTACCAAAGCAATCCTGAGAAAAAAGAACAAAAGCAAGGGGACTTCCCTGGTGGCGCAGTGGTTGGGACTCTGCACTCCCAGTGCAGGGAGCCCGGGTTCGATCCCTGGGCGGGGAGCTGGATCCCACGTGCATGCCGTGGGTAGGAGTTTGCATGCCCAGCTAGGGAGCCCGCCTGCTGCAACTGAAGAGCCTGAGCGCCACAACTAGGACCCGGCACAACCAAATAAATAAATAAAAATTAAAAAAAAAAAAAAAGAACAAAAGCAGGAGACATAATCCTCCCAGACTTCAGACAATACTAGAAAGCTACAGTAATCGAAATAGTGTGGTACTGGCACAAAAACAGACACGGATCAACGGAACAGAAGAGACAGCCCAGAAATAAACCCACACACTTACAGTCAATTAATCTTTTACAAAGGAGGCAAGAATATACAATAGAAAAAAATACAGTCTCTTCGGTAAGTGGTGTTGGGAAAGTTGGACAGCTGCATGGAAATCAATGAAGTTAGAACACACCTTCGCACCATACACAAAAACAAACTCAAAATGCCTTAAAGACTTAAATATAAGACATGACACCATAAAACTCCTAAAAGAAAACAAAGGCAAAACATTCTCTGACATAAATCGTACCAATGTTTTCTCAGTCAGTCTCCCAAGGCAACAGAAATAAAAGCAAAAATAAACAAAATGGGACCTAATCAAACTGACAAGCTTTTGTACAGCAAAGGCAATGAGAAACAAAACAAAAAACAACCTACAGACTGGGAGAAACTATTTTCAAATGATGCAACTGACAAGGGCTTAATTTCCAAAATATACAAATAGCTCATACAACTCAACAACAAAAAAACAGCCAACCCAATCGAAAAATGGGCAGAAGACCTAATAGACATTTCTCCAAAGAAGACATACAGGTGCCAAGAGGCACCTGAAAAGATGCTCATCATAGCTAATTATTAGAGAAATGCAAATCAAAACTACAATGAGGTATCACCTCATACCAGGCAGAATGGCCATCATTAAAAAGTCTACAAATAACAAATGCTAGAGAGGGTGTGGAGAAAAGGGAACCCTCCTACACCGTTGGTAGGAATGTACATTGGTGTAGCTACCATGGAAAACAGTATGGAGGTTCCTTAAAAAACTAAAAATAGAGTTCCCATATGATCCAGCAATCCCATTCTTGGGCATACATCGAAACGAAACTACAATTCAAAAAGATACCTGCACCCCTATGTTCATAGCAGCACTATTCACAATAGCCAAGATATGGAAGCAACTTAAATGTGCAGCAACAGATGAATGGATAAAGAAGATGTGGTAAATATACACAGTGGAATACTACTCAGCCATAAAAAGGAATGAAATAATGTCATTTGCAGCAACATGGATTGACTCAGAGAAAGAGAAATACCATATGATATCATCACTTATATGTGGAATCTAAAATATGACACAAATGAACCTACCTAGGAAACAGAAACCGACTCACAGACATAGAGAACAGACTTGTGGTTGCCAAGAGGGAGGGGTTCGGAGAGGGGTGGATTGAGAGTTTGGAGTTAGCAGAAGCAAACCACTATATACAGAATGGATAAACAACAAGGTACTACTGTGCAGCACAGGGAACTATATTCAATATCCTGTGATAAACCATAATGGAAAAGAGTTTTTAAAAGAATATGTATGTATAACTGAATCACTTTGCTGTACAGCAGAAATTAACACAACATTGTATATCAACTATAATTCAATTTTAAAAAGTACACAGAATCAGAAAAGTTTAACCAAATTTCCCAATGAAATATAAAATGGGTAGATATAATGCCCTTCACCTAAATATATATACATGTATAGATATATGTGTGTGTAGGTATTTATGTGTGTGTGTGTATATATATATGTATACTTGTAAAAATTGAGAAATATCTGGCCAAACAGAAACTCATGCGAGAAGAGACTTCACATGATAAGCTCAATGTGAGCCAACGGTAAGATGTAGCTGCTGGGGAGAAGAAAAGTCTTAATGTAATGTTAAAATAAAACATTAAATCACATTAAGTATGGTAATGACCCTCTTTACTCTCCACTCACCAGCCAATACCAGTTATAGGAACCACACTATCAGAGGGACAGAAATTGGCATCTGGCCAGAGGAGAGTAATAGGTCAGTGGGGAAAAGAGAGAGGGTCTGTAACCTGAGACAAGTGGGGAATGGTTCATGGCATGGGTCCCAGAGCCAAGCAAGCCTTCTGCAAACACGAGATTCGTAGCCATTCTGGCATGCATGTGCCCTGTCAGTCTCCCAGGAATGTTGTTGAAAGGACTCTGCATGGGAGGTTAGACTCATCTTCAACATCCCTCCCTTGGGGATTTTATGGTTTGTGGTGGGAGCAAAACCACATCTATCTTACGTGGTAGTGGACTAAGTCACTTCATTTCCTTTCTGGTGAAGAATACTCTAGAGTAGAGAGCATTTTAACAAGCAACCAAGCTCCTAAGAGAAAATAAGATGTACCGATGTGTACACAACATTGGTGACTAGAAGGTGCACTACTGACTCAACTCACCACCCCCATCCCACCCCACCACACCACCAATCACCTGGTTGCTCCAAGAAGCTAGAAAGTAAGGGCAGAGGGCCTTCCAGTAAATCTAAGCTGTTGGGGGTCAGATGGTGATCCCTATAGCTAGATCTTATATGTTTCCACATTTCCGAGCAAGAGTGAACCACCAGCATCAGGGTCATTCGAGATGCTCGTTAATAATGCATGTTCCTGGGGTGTCTCCCAGGCCTACTGAATCAGAATTATTGGGGTAAGAACCAGAAAGTTCATTTTGTGCAAGTTCCCCAGGTGATTCCTTTTCACATTCTCTGAGAACCATGGTTCCAGAGTAGTGCTTCTTGTGCTTTAGTGTGCATTAGAATCACCTGGAAAACAGGGTAAAGCCAGGGATCCTTGGCCCCAGAGACTGCTTCAGAGGTCTTAGGTGGAGCCTGAAATTCGCATTTCAAACAATCTCAGAGGTGACGCTGATGTTGCTGGCCAAGCCAGTCAGTGGACCATACTTGGAGCTCACTGCCTTAGCAAATTCCTGATTCCGTCATCAAGGGACTCATATACTGTGGTAGGCAGCTTCTCCCCACCTGCTGGTATCCACACCCTGGGTAATTCCCTCGCTATCTGTGTGGGCCGGACCTAGTGACTCATACATAATGAATAAAATATGCAAAACTAACTAGTTTTCATCTTCCCTCTTATTAAGGAGACAAATGTGTGAATAAATGTAAGTGAGCAATATTTAATAATATACACTATTTACATGTAGTTTATGTCATAACTTTCTTAGTCCTCAATTTTTAGGCTTTGACCCTTGGGAGCCTCCTCCTGGGTTTATGGGAGGTTATGAGGGAGCAGAGCCTCGGGGCAGGATGGAGGTGGTGCATCCACATCAGACCTCACCTCCTGTGCATTCCACCTGGCCATTCTCAGGCTGTGTCTTTTGAGCTAATAGCATGGTGAATTCCCGCCTGCCAGTGCCCGTGACAGGAGGAGTGGCACCTCCTCTGGTTGAAGAGAGAAAAAAAACAAATGACTAGTTTCTCTCCTGGCAAGGGGAGAGGTCTTTCCCTGAGAAAAGTCAGTGAAGGGAACAAAGTCCAATGGGTTGGTCTTCTCTCCAGTGCAATGCCTGATTTCTTCACTGAGGGAAGGAGACAGCTTTTCTAGGGGCAGGGGTCTCATTTTCTCTAGAACTGTGTGTCTAGAAAGTGCATTTCAGGGTCTGTATGTGTGGAAGGGCCACAGTCTATTGGAAAGGTTCTAGACACAAAGCCAGGACCCCTAATCCCTGCTCCACCATCCATGCCTTGTGTGACCTGGAATGAGCCCTCTCCCTCTGGACTATGCTCTTCCCATTCTGAGATGAGAGGCTGGGCCGGGTGATGACTTGAACCCCGCCCCCAGATTAAGAGCCTAGAGCAGAGAGGTAGCTTCTGACCACGGCAACTGGTCGGAGATGGGACAGCTGTCCTCAGAGGGCCAGGCCCCCGCCACTCAGCCACCGCGCCCTTTCTGAGGAACGCCCAGAGGGGCTGCTATGCCAGAGGGGGCTCTGGCAGATGTTGTCCAGCCTGGTCTTAATGATGTCCTGCAGCTCCTCGTCACCCAGCAGGACTGCTGCAGCCAGGGCCAGCCAGAAGTATTCAGTGGCATCGTGGGCATCCTAACCCCCGGCATGGGGGCAGAGAAGAGACAGTATTAGCAGACATTTCCAGGAAAGGCGAGGAGGAAGTGCAGGGAAAACTAAGAACACTAGCTTTTGTCTGCCTGACATCCTTTCCCACCCCCTCCTCCTGGTTCCTTGGGGGAATTCCTCCTACCAGCTCCACTGCAGTTCTGTGACAGTGCTAACCCTGGCGGCCCTCCTCCTCAGGCACAGGGATGGCACCTTACCCAAGCTCAGACACTCATGAAGCAGCATCGCCCTGGGCACAGAGCTTCAGGTATGTGAAAATGACTCAAGCTGACCTGTCCCAAGTCACTCCCTGGGACCTTTCAAGTGTGACCTAACAGAGAAAATGGTTGCTCACCCTTTTAGATGGGTGCTTGAGCCTGTCAATAACTGGAGGAGAAGAGGCCAAGAAAAAGAGAGAAGCAGAAACATCCAGAGCCAAGAGATACAGAGAGAGGTGGGGAAATCCATGATGACATTTGAGTACCAGCATCCAGAACTACCTGAAATTAAACTTATACCTGAACTTCCTCATTCCTTGAGCCAATAAAATCTCCTTCTTTGTTTAAGCTAGTTTGAGTTGAGCTCTTTCCCTTGAAATCCCTAGAGCCCTTGGTTGATACAATCAGATCACACATACTTGTCCCACTTCCTGGGAGCTGTGGGACAAAGGCAAGATCACTGTGGGGTAGTCCTTCCCTACCCCATCGTCCCTCCCTAATGGTTGGGATGCAGAACAGGTGGTTCCTCCAGTGAGGCTCAAAAAGGGATGACTGGTTCCCATTAACCCTCATCAGTCAATAATAAATTTAGGCCAGAAACACTCTGGCAAATAAGAAAAAGACAACAGAGCTGCCCTAAGGGTCCCCTGGGGGCCAAACACAGGAGTGACTCAGAAGCCACTGTATGAAGAGATTAAGCGTTGTACTGGAGCAGACAGAGACCTCTGGTAAGGGAAGCCAGTGTCCAGGGACAAGGTTCAAGGGCCAGAACTGTAACTCAGAATTACAGACCACACACACAGTTCTAGAAGTGGCTGGAAAAATAAGAAGTTCTGGATTCAACTCCAGCAGAGCAAACAGGAGAGTCAGGGCTACGGTCTTCTTAGGACCTAGGCTTGCTTATATTCTAAGACCCTGCATGTTATTATCTCAAACATGTTAACACGTACCTAGATTTCTCCTAAAATAGTTCATACAACTTTATAAGAAGTGAGTTGCAATTGACTAATTAATCTATAACATTTTTAGACATACAGTTAAGAATTAATTTTGATTTTAATTTTGGAGCTTATAGTTCTTTTGTTTGGGGGTCTCATGTATTGTTTTGGGTCTCATATTTTTTCATAGGCCCTGGAGGAGCTCACAGGCACTAGACCAATGTGCCCATAGTACCTGACAGATGAAGTGGGCCCAGAAGTCACATCAGGGCAAGGAAAGAGAAGAACTAGGACCTGTCTCCTCAGCAGAGATGGGAGCCTCTTTGAGGTCTCCAAGGGGGCTAAGTGAAAAGAGTCATTGCGTTCCCAGAGGAGCCACTCCCCACCCTATGAGACAACACTCCCCATCTTACCCCTCTCAACTTTACCCTGAAGGCTCAGGGTGAGGAAAGAATATAGTTGGACAGTAGCTCTCAGATGACCTTGGAAGCCTGGCTCTTACCTTCAGCTGGTGGAAGGTGAGTCGGCCCAGACGATAATACACCTTGGCATAGTATAAGGCCTCCTTGGGGCTCTGCAACCAGGGTGGACAGAGGGACAGAGTCTTCAGGTAGCAGTCCTCAGCCATCTCGTACATGTGCAGGGAATAGTACACAGTCGCCAGACGGTGGAAGGCCACCAGCTCCTGCCTCTGATCTCCTAGAAATTGGAAGACTGAGAGAGATATCCTGAAGCCAACACTTTGCATCATTAGTTCACTCATTCATTCTGTACAATTCTTTGAAGATCTACTAGGTATCAGGGACTGAGCTTGGGACATAGCAAAGGAAGCAGAAGTCCTGCCCACATGAGGCTTACTGTCTCATAGGACACAGACATTCCTTAAATAATCCCACAAAGGTAAGATTACACCTGTGATAAGTGCTACAAAAGAAAACACAGGGATCTATGAGAGTGACTAAGTGGAGTATGTGTTCTGGACAAGGTTTTCTGGGACAATTCCTGAGGAAAATTTTCTCATTGTGGATGTCACTGTAACTCAGAATTCTGGGAAATAATTATTTCCAAATCTCTGTGACGGGAATGGTGACAAGACTAGCCTGATGGAGTAGCTAAGAATTTCTGACAATGAATAACTTCATATAACAAATGTTTTCTCCACATGGAAGTCTCTCTCTTCAGAGTTCTTCTCTGGGGCTGCCATCAGCAGCAGTCACCCTCTGACCCTTCACCAGCTTTCAGTCTCAAATAAGCTACAGAGACCCATTCACTTTTAACTCATGCTTTAGAATCTTGGTGTCTAAGGGATCTTTGACTTGTTTTGGTTTTGGGTGGATTTCTTGTTTCAATAACTAACTCCTTTAACGCAAAGTAGCGTTTAAAGAGAACAAAGGCTTCCAATTGTGTTTTTGGAGCATTTGCAAGGTGGCTATTTGATGCAATCTAAAAACATCGCTTTTAGGCTTCAAAGAGCCAAAAGCCAAAGCTAAAAGAGAAAATCCAACTCTGATATGGAAAAATCCAGTCACAGGGAATCACATGAAATGGTGGATATAGCCTCCTTTCAGCTTCTGTCCAAGGAAGGAAAAAGAATGCTCCAGAGGGAGCTACCTGGGCCCCCAAGGTCTTCCTGAGATTAGCAGACAGTTGCACAAATAAGGTTTTCTGCAGTAAAGGGAGAGGTAGGAAAAGAGAGATAGCTCTGAAGTGCAATTAAATACAATAAAGTCCAGTACCATCCACATCTCATGCCCTTGAGAATGCCCAGAGGTCCCTTCTAGAATTATCACAGAAGACTCCATTTGCCTTTACATCTAATCAATCCTCCTCTAATAAAACCTGCTTTTCCTCAAGCACCAACATTCAGGATGAGTTTATCTTTTTTCATTCTGCCTTTTTTTTTTTCCTGTTTTAATGACTTACATTGTTTCTCATCAGCTTTTGTTGTAAATGCAAGCTATTTCAGCTACTGAGGGAGTTAGGTTAACGGGAATCTGACCTTCATTTACATTTCAATTCCATAAGAAAATGTGTACTTGACTAATAATTAACTAATTAAAAAGTTAAGGCACAGTGCTTTTGTAATGGGGCATTGCCTGTGCATAGGATAAAATACCATTTACCCTGGACTCAGAATAATACCAATAATACCAACTATAATATAATAATTAGTGTGCACAGGTAACACTTATCAAGGACTTATTATGTACCAAGCACTGTGCTTTGGGTTTTACCTGTATTATCATCGGTCTTCATAACAACGGCATGCTGTGGGTGCCATTTTTAATCCTGATTTGCCAATGACAAACGTGAGGTTTATAGATGTTAAGTAGCTTGCTTAACTGGGGGCTCCCTGACACTTCGAACTGGAATTTGAACCCACGGAGTCTGACTCCAGAGCCTATGCTCTTACAACTTTGTTGTCCCTCCTTAGGGAGTGTTACCCCCTCCCATTCAATACCCTGGACAATTAGGACCACCAACCTGCGACTGTGCTGAGTCTGGCCGCCAAGGTGGCAAATTCCAAAGCCTTCTCATAGCCTTCCAGGCTGATCTGCAGCTCTGTCAGCTTGTTGAAAATCCGGAGCTCGGTTCTCACTGCCTTCATCCTCCTTGCTAAGGGAACAGCCCCAGCCTGAGAACAGAGGCACAAGGAACCTTAGTCTAGCTGAGAATCATTGGCACATACCATACTCTAGGAGGCTGTATTGCATCCTACTGCCAGGGGTTGAGGGATGGCAGTGACTAAACCCAAGGGGGAGATGGCACCTTCCATGCATGGTTTTTCTCAACTCGCTCTCCTGGTCCTTGCTCTTGGTTGCTCTGCCCAGACCTCAGAGGTGGAAGAACTAGAGGTCAACAGCCTCCCTGAAACTGACAGCAGGAAAGGGATGATGACTTTCCTCAAGGTCACATGAGAAGTTACTCACCCCCCAGCTACACACTCCCTTAGCGCCCACAGTGCTAACCTACAAAGTACATACGTGCAGTATGAGCATAGTGTCTGAGAGTCCCCAGTAAATAGTCATTTCTATTATTTTTATTATGATAGAACTTTGGGCAGGTCACTTCATCTCTCCGAGCCTTAGTTTTCTCATCTATAAAATGCGTATGACCAAGAGCACCTCAATAGTTAGGGACATGTTTCTTGTTCACCCCTAGCTCAGTGCCTGGCACACACTGGGTCTTGATGAATGTTTGATGACTTAATAAACAATTGAACAAGCAAATGAATAAGTATCTGAATAAGTGAAATTTTAAGATCAAATAAGATAATGAGTTTTCCCAAACTTCAGTCAGTGACGAACAACAATTATGATTCTTCACATATCTGCTTAACATCTGGACATTTATTTAATTAGTATTATTTCTTAAATCAACTGTCTTCTATTTTCTTGACTCATTCTTTGCAATAATATCTGTGATATCATAGGTTTGATGAACTGGCATTATACATTTTTAATTTTTTAAATATATCTTAATGCATACTTAATGAAAACATAGTAAAGCAAAAGTGTTCACCCATGGACCAAGCATCTCCCACCATACCATGTACATAGGAACATTCTGGTCAATATAAAAGTGTGCTACAAACTGTAAAGTACTATGCACCCAAAAGTTGTAATTATTATGGTATGTTCTCTCAGGAAAGATACTTTATTTATCAAGCCTGAGAATGACAGAGTTTATCAGCTCCTTCTTTGAGAGCCTACTAGACTGAAGACAGGGAGAGCCTGTGGGCACTGGGTGAGGAAGGGAAGACAAAGAAATACCAGCAAGACAGGGGAAGGGGATGCCGGGCGAAGTCCAAGTGGCCCTGCCCACGTTTGTGCCAGAACTTAGCTAGGGACACTGCTGAATGTACAGCCCACAACTTACTCGGTAATACTCCACCGCACGATGCCTGTGGCGGGTCCCATTGAAGAACACATCACCTGCTTCCTCGTAGAGCCTGAGAGCCAGGGAGGGCTCCTCTGACTTCAGGGCTTTCTGGATGGCTGCCTGAGTGGGACAGAAACTGCTGTCAAAGGCAGAGAGAAGGACTTTCCAAATGTCCACAGGACTGGCAAGAATGAGATCCTGACCATCTAGCTTAACCCTCTGCTAAAGTCCCCTGAACCTTAAATTGTCTTCACACTCATAAGGCTAGTAAGACGCCTTCAAGATTCCCTAGTCCAGCATTTCCCCACCATGCTATGAGAGATTATTTTGGTGGCCCTAGAAATGGTTTTCAGCAGCACACAAACATCTCGTAATAGTTAAGTATTTATTTTAATGTGTTTCAGAAAAAAAGATTAATCGTATATCAAAACCTCTGCTTTTAGATAGCATTGTTTAGTGTAAAAAGCTAAACTGATTTGAAGTTGAGTCAAAGAAAAATAAGTAAATAATGGTACAGAGGTACCTGGATATGGAAAAACTATAAACTTGATGTATAAATGACTGAAATTTGGAAAGAGTGATCTCATCCAACACCTACAGTTCCTAGATGGAGAAACTGAGGCTGAGAATAAGGAGCTTTCAAGTTTACATCAATAGTTAGTGGCAAACAAATGCTAGTGTCTTTCAGCCCATTACCCTTCTCCTGGCCCCTATGACCCCTTTATCTTGAACAAGCTACTTCACATTTGCACCTACACAAAATGTGATGAGAAAGTAGAAAATGTACCACAACATATGCAGCACAGCCAAAGGACCTCAAATATCCTTAGGTAGGAATTATTCACCTCAGTGGGAATAACTGCAGAACATCAAGTCAGGTGGCAGTCTAGGGTTGTGGGTGCCTGGGACCAGTTCTGGACAGTGAATTACTGGGGCAAGACCCCTCAGTTATTTTTATTGCATATGCAGCTACACAAAGATAGAAGCAGTGAGATGGAATCCTGGAGTCAGGAGTTCTGTCACCAAGCAGTGAACAACCCCAATAGCTCCCTCTGGGCCTTTGTCTCCTGGAGACAGAAAGGCAAGACTGAATTGTCTGCTCTCTGATAATTCTTCCAGCTCTAAAATCCCAAGGCAGAATAGAGTCTGCAAGTAAAAGCTTTAAGTCACACTGCTGGTGTGCAGTTTTAACCACTTACTAGTTGTATCACTTTAGGCAAGTTACTCAGCCTCACTGAGTGTCATCTGTAAAATGGGAATTTCAGTAGAGACTCCTGCTGCATTTGTAATGAGGATTAAACTATATCAAGCACGTGAGGCGTTTAGCAAAGCCTCCCACGCATAGTAAGGCTTCAACCAATGCTATACAACCATGATTAAGTCTCGGTGGAAGTGAATTTGTGCGATTGTAAGTAATAGAGTAAGGGGGAGTAAAAGGGGAGAAAATGAGAAATGGGAAGGAAAAAAAGATAACAGGCATATTTTTGATGGAGCAAATCTTATATACCATCATGTCAGTATTGTGCAGATAACGATGATGATGAAATACCATTTATTAAGCATTTACTAGGTCCCAAGCACTTAGTTAATGTTTATATGCATATGTTTACTATGTAAATGTTATACCTAATCTTTATTAGGGACAGGTCCAGCCATGAAGAAACTGAGGCCCAGAGAGCTCAGGTAGCAAGCCCAAAGTCACACGGTTCATAATCAATGGCCCTGTGATTTGATTCCACACCTGTCTTTTTTAAAGCCCAGGTACTTAATCACTATACTATGTTATATCTCAGATATTAAAGGTATGCAAACTAAAAAATCATAAAAGAACAATAATGTTAATACCACACACACATCAACCTTCCCTCAAACTGCAGCAAAACCCTGAAGTCAAGGTGTGTCAAGTTTTGGAAAAATGGATAAAACTGACATGACAGATGAGCGAGTCTCCCACCATGTTCTTTGAGAGCTCACACGTGCATACGGGACTCGGGGACTGGCCCTTTGCTGCTTGTATTCAGCCTGCCAGACCACCTTCGTTTCCATCTTGGGTCCACAGAGCAGCCCAGAGTTGACCGTCGCTCCAAAGGTTTGACGAGGACATCATCTCTCCCTAGTTCTAGCTGATCACTTTGGAGGGTACAGCTGCCTCCCCGCATGGCCCAGGTCAGCAGATAAGCTCTGCAGGAGGCCTACCTGCAGGTACAGCTCCACCAGTTCGTCTTCCTGCATGAGGTAGTGGAGTCGCCCAGCCCCAAGCCAGGCCTCAGCAGCCTTGTCTCTCTTCCCCAGGTCAACGAAGATACGCAGGCTCTCCTTGACGCAGGTGAGGGACCTCCTAAGGGACCTGGGGGTGGACATGGACTCATAAGGCGTGAGGGTTCAAAGGGGCCCGGAGTCACTCTGCACAGGAGGAAACTGAAGCTCTAGCAGGGGAACAACATTGTTTCAGATCACACAGAGAGATCGAGGACTGATCTGAATCTTGGATCTGCCTAAACCAGCTGTGAGAACTTGAGAAAGTACAGAATCTCTCTGTGACTTGGTTTTCCCATCTGTAAGATGGGGATATAATTGTACCTACCTAAGAGGACAGTTGTGAGGATTAAATGAGACAGAGTGCTTAGAACAGTGCCTACCATAGAGTAAGCACTTGATGAATGTTTAAATGTTAGTTATCATTTTTATTATTACTGGCCCATGGTCCACCCAAATTTTGACTACTCCATAACATTTTTTCATAAGAACCTAACACAGTGGATGCCAAATGCATATTTATTGAATAAATCACAAAAGAATGACCATAGTGGTAACTTTATTACTTTTTTTTTAAATTTTACTTTATTTTTGGCCGCATTGGGTCTTCATTGCTGCTCGCGGGCTTTCTCTGGTTGTGGCGAGCTGGGACTACTCTTTGTTGTGGTGCGCGGGCTTCTCATTGCGGTGGCTTCTCTTGTTGCAGAGCACGGGCTCTAGGCACACAGGCTTCAGTAGTTGCAGCACGCAGGCTTCAGCAGTTGCAGCATGTGGGCTCAGGAGCTGCGGCACGCAGGCCCTAGAGCACGCGGGCTTCAGTAGTTGCAATGCGTGGGCCCTAGGGAGCGCAGGTTTCAGTAGTTGTGGCTCACGGGCTCTAGAGCACAGGCTCAGTAGGTGTGGCGCACGGGCTTAGCTGCTCCACGGCATGTGGGATCTTCCTGGACCAGGGATCGAACCCATGTCCCCTCCATTGGCAGGCGGATTCCTAACCACTGTGCCAGCAGGGAAGTCCCGTAGTGGTAACTTTAAATCATCAAAAAGATTCTGATGTTTGTATAAGAAGAAAAATCAAAGAAGGGTGAAAGTTTTGGTGCTTAACAGAGTACTCTTTAATTATCTGGAAATTGTTTATGTAGAAAACTCTTGCTCCATGTCAGGGATTAATGAAGAAATGAGGCATAGGTAACGCAGTGTTGAACAGGTTCAGAATTCCAGAACAAGAATCAGCACTGGGCATCACCTAGATAGTAGTTCTCAACTCCAGCAGTAATTAGAATCATCTGGAAATTCTTTAAACATGCATCCACAGGCAAAGTCACCCCAATGTGTTGACATGTCATGCTAGCCTGGGACACTTCTAGCTCAGGCACCAGCATTTTGTCAAAGCTCCTTATCAGTTACTATTGTGACTCTATTGTGCAACTTGGGTTGAGACTCCCTTCTTTTTCTATAGAGAGAAGAGGCCCGGAGATGGGAGGTGACTTGCACAAGGTTGCACACCACACTGGGGACAATCAAAGGCCAGAACTCTGTCCTCCTGAGTCCCAGTCCAGGACTCGTCCCACAATACCCACATTCCTCACACTGTGATTCATGGCCCACCTGCACCAGCATTACCTGTGGAGCTTATTAAAAACACAGACTCCCAGAGCTCCCTCAGACTGACTGAATCAGAATCATCATGGTAGCAAGCCAGGAATCTGAATTTCTTAGACACACCCAGGTTATGCTCCTGTGCATTGAAGTTTGAGAACCACTGCACCAAACCATGCAAATCCTTCTAGAAACACTGACCATCACCCCCCAAGTCTGTAAACAGTTAGGAGGTCCTCATCAAACATGGCTACCATCTCATGATGGGCAACCCACCCCCAGGCCCCCTTGTGCACAGTGATGGAAACAAGCATTGCTTGTGACTAATGAGGCCCTGATTCATCTTGGCAATGAGGCAGCTATTAGCCTTCTGCAGAAAGTGCCAGGCATTTGGCCCTTGTAAGTCCTGAGAAGAAAGAACTCTAGTGTTCGCTATTGCCCTGCTCTTGACATGATATTTATTGACATCAACGATGGGCACTGGCCACCCTCTGTCAAGAATCAGAATGTCAGACTTGCTGCTCAGACTGTGCTGTGAGCTGAGAAGCTGCATACTCTGCTGAGGTGGTCACCAACCTCCTTGGCCTGATAACCACAGGCCTCCTTTACTATAGGAAGCCCTGTCCTTCTCTCACCCACTCCGTACCCACCAAATGCCAAGCAGGGCTAACAGGTTCTGCAGGCCTGGCCTCTACTGCTCTCCCTACTCCCACTGGAACAGTTAATGAAGAGAGGATCCATACTTCTCATCCCGATCCTATTTCCTGCTCTGTTTTTGTTTGTTACCATTTGCTGTCCTGGGAGACCCCTGGGCTATGGTTGTTTTCTCCAGACCCCCAGGGAGCAAGATTTGGGTTATCACAGAGAAGCCAACTCACAGAGCAGGCGTTACGATCTCAGAATTTTTCTCTCTGAGCTCACTACGACTGTGGAAGAGAGGAGGTCAGTATTCCTCTCCAGGAAACACCCCATGGGGGAAGGCAGGACTTACACAGACCCAGATGCTCACATAGCACTATCAAGGCTCTATGTGCGGGCTTCCCTGGTGGCGCAGTGGTTAAGAATCCGCCTGCCAATGCAGGGGACACAGGTTCGTGCCCTGGTCCGGGAAGATCCCACATGCCATGGAGCAACTAAGCCCATGCGCCACAACTACTGAGCCTGTGCTCTAGAGCCCGCCAGCCACAACTACTGAGCCCACGTGCTACAACTACTGAAGCCCGTGTGCCTAGAGCCCGTGCTCCGCAACAAGAGACGCCACTGCAATGAGAAGCCTGCGCACCGCAACCTAGAGTAGCCCCTGCTCGCCACAGCTAGAGAAAGCCCGTGCGCAGCAACAAAGACCCAATGCAGCCAAAAATAATAAAATAAATAAATATATATAAAAAAAAAAGACTCTATGTGCATGGGTTTTCCAAAGATCACTGCCTCCACTAAGTGTTATACCTGATCCATGACTCCAGTAAAAGACAAGTGTCTTATGGTCTAGAATTGGGAAGTGGTCTCCAGCTTCCTTGGTTCTTTCCTATCACCATTCACCACCCCATGTGTTTATATCTGTCAGTGGCTGTGCTATATCACCCACCAGATAAGCCACTAGCTTGGCCTGGCATGTCCCAGCACCCCAACTCCTCCAGCCACCACCTGCAGGCTCTAGGTGTGGCTCAGCTCCCAAATCAAAGAAGTAAGGAGCACGGCTGGTGGAACAGCATGAATTCAGTCTTGATCTCAAGTCTCATGCATTCCCGGCCAGCTATGCCTGGGCCCTGGCATGGTATCTCCTCTCCTCTCAAACCCTCAGTCTTCTCTTTTTCTCATTTTTCCTGCCCCCAAAGTTCAATCTCTGTGGCTGAGTCCTTGTTTCTTCCTTCCTGTGTGGACATCAGCCATGAGCCTGTGGTGAGGTGACCTCAATACACCTGCATTCCCAGACTTCCTCTTACCAACCCCTGCTGGGGTTTTCCAGATCCCTGCCCTGCCTGGATGAATGTCTGACCTCTGGCCAGAGCCCAGCCTCCACTAACTGGTCTTATCTTGTTTCCATAATGAGAATTGCCACTCACAAGGGGCTGACCCTGGGCCAGGTGTTGCGATACAAACTTTCAGTACACATTCTCTCATTTACTCCTCACAGAAACCCCAAGCCATGAGAGTTCTTAGCTCATTTTGTACATAAAGAAACCCAGCGGGGTTTTAAAAACTTGTCCATGTTTGCACTGCTCGTTTCTAAAGTTTTATGTTGAGCTCTCTGCTGTTTTGTCTTGTAATAACAGCAATGACAGCAAATGTTACTTAACATTTATTGAGCACTTAGCATGTGCTAGGGGCTTTACATGCATAATTTCATTTAATCATCACAACACCACTAAGAGAGCACTACTATTATCATATCTATTTACAAATGGGAAAAATAAGGCTTTGAAGCGTAAGTAACACAGACCAGGTAATAAACCCTGAGATCTAAATCCCAGGATCTAACCCTGAGAATCGGACTCCAGAGCCCCCTACAAACCCTCAAGCAGTGCTCAATTTCTGGCTCAGAAATCAGCTTGTGGGAAGGTTTTGCTTATTTTACCACTTTAACAACTTCAAAATTTTGAAGGACATAAGCTACCTCAAACCCTGAACAAAGCGCCCCCATCGGCAAAAGTTGGGTGGTGCTGTACATCCTAGCCTTGTGATCAAACGAGAAGGTGTCAGCAAAAGCAATTCTTTCCTTGTTTATGATTCTAAAAATCTTAGGGATTAGTCATATTAACTATACTGAAAACCAAACATTGAAGCATTTTTTTTTCAGTTCCACGGAAGTAAGATGCACAGGATAAGAATAAAAGCCAGGAATAATGACTTATAGGCTACTATTGTATTCACATGCAAAGAATCATTATTTTGCAAACACCTGTTGCATGCAAGGCATTTCTTTCTAAAAAATAATATGCACATCCTTTGTGGCACTTAGCAACATTTATGTGATACCTCTGGCGATTATGTGTATAATATCTACTTCCTGAACTAGATGATAAGCATTGTGAGCTCAGGGACTATATCTCATTTGTCCAGTTTTTAGCACAGTGCCTGGGCCATAGTAGACGTTCAGCAAGTATTTGTTGAATCTATCCAATAGAGCCACAAAGTTCTCATGGACCCCACCTGGTTCAGCTCTAGAACTGAGTCTATAGACAGTCTAGAGTACAGTCTGTATTGTGTCACCTGGAGACAGAAGACAAGACCCCCTAAAGACCTTTCGCATTGAGAGATTGAAAAACTTCATCAAACTAAATTCTGTAGTTATCACCCTGAAGGCAGAGAAAGCAAGACTCAGAAGGTACTGAACAAAGGACAGCAAAGTGTCCCAAGACAAAATCCTGAAGGCTGAGCCAAAGTTTTCACCATCTACTTGCTCTCCCTTACTACCCACCATCACTAAACCCTAGAGAAAACCTTTCAAATAGGAGGAATGTAAATAAGTAAAAAAGCAGTAATGGGTAGTGAAAACCACCTTAAATTAAGGATTCAGGGATCTGCGCTAACACCAGTGAGGCAGGTAGTATAAGCAGTCTGGACTCTCCATAGCAGGCAGAGGTCCCAGCAGATGACAAATGAGGCCATTCTCATCCATACAATTCTGAGAGGTTTCACCATACAGTCATCTACACCTACTGCTTATTGAGGGTGAAAATTATTGGCTGAGCAGGCAGAATACATACAGAGGAGTTAAGAACAAGCACTCTAGGCCAAGGGTTGGCAAACTATGGCCCATGAGCCAAATCCAGCCTTCCACCTGCTTTTGTAAACAAAGTCTTATGGGGACACAGCCACATTCATTTATATATTATCTATGGCTGTTTTCACACTACAACTGCAGAATAGAGTAGTGAGAGAGACTACAGGGACAGAAAGCCTAAAACATTTACTATCTGAGTTTTTATTAGTGTGCTGACTCTTGTTCTAGACACAGATTGGATATCAATCTCTGCTGTGTGGCTTCATGCACGTTACTTGACTTCTTTAGTTCTCAATTTCTACGACTCTTTCTCCTTCATGTGGTCATCCTGAGATTGCACACTGCTTGGTAATCAGTGCATGCTCACTGAATGCCTTCTGTTACTATTATGACCATCATTTTCAATACGGATGCTGACTGTGCCAGTCCAGAGGCCCACTGCAACCCCCTACCCCCATCCAACCTCCACATCCCCTCCTGGGGGACAGGCTGTAGTCCTCTCTCTCCTTTAGTACCTATACCTAGAGAAACACCAAACTCAGTCTGTTAAACCTACGGAATATCTTTCAAATGTATCCTCACCTTTCCATTGCTATGGCTATTCCCTTGGCCCAAAATGGTATTCTCTTACCCTTTCCCACTTTTCAAAATCTTTCCTATCCCTCCAGGGCATCTTTAAATGCTATCACCTTTATGAAGTTTTTCCCTGACAGATGCGCCAACCCTCAGCTGAAAGTGTTCTTTCCTCTCCCTCCAAACCCGCCCCTGCAGATGCCTGTCATCTCGCCCATGAACGCTTCCTGCCTTTGCCTGCTATGGCTTTGAGCTTTCTGAGAATGGAAATCCCATGGGGGTAGTTTAGTTGAAAAAATGTGTCCATTACATCAAAACCCACTTAATAAATTCCTCCTAGAAATCAGTGCCAGGAACAAATTTGCTCCAACAGATACATTTGTTTATATTCTTTTATCAGACAGTGGGAGCCTCCTATGGTTTTTCCCCTTTTACCTCAGCTACCAGGAAGCTTAGAGCAAAATTACAGTAACCACCTCCAGGTGCAATGGAAACACCTGTTAATCTACCTCTGTTAGCTGGTCTTTGTTCTTTTCTTTTTTTTCACGAAGGCTTTGTAGGAGTAGGTGATTTATACATGCTAAATAAATACAGCATTAATAGCAGTTCTCCTTGATGAACTAAGAATCCTGAAAAGGGATAACCACCTTATGTTTGCAGAGGTTTCCTCTGACACCTAAGGTACTTCCCATCTTCCTCTTAGTATCGCTCATATTAGTGGGAAAGGAGGAAAAGTGGATGTTTATTTCCTCCCAATTATACAAATAAGAATCTCAGATATCAGAATTATAGAATATTAGGATTAAAAAATCCTAATCTGGATCAACTTCCAGAACGATGAACTAAGGACCTCCAAAAATCAATCCCCCACAAGAGCAATGAGAACATGAGCAAAAATTGTCACAACCAACTTCTCAGAACTCTGGAAATTAACAAAAGGCTTGCAACTATTCAAGGAGTGGTTACTCAAGAACAACAGCTGAATCTCCTTAAGAATAGTGACTTCTGTTGCTTTTTAAGTTGCTCTAGAGGCATCTTCTCTCCCCAGCTCTGTGACAGCCTTAAAAACTAAAAGCCTCTCAACCATGGTAGCTGGGAAAACAAGCAGCCTAGCAGCCGTTGAAAAGAGCACAATGAGTGTGGAATTCCCCAGCATTCTATCCCCAGGGAATTGTCACTATTTTACCTGCTTGGAAGTTCACTGAAAGCCTCCACTCACAGGGCTTGATTTATATAAACTAACTCAGAGATCGCTCAGTATAAAACAATCTTTTCCCTGAGGTATTTGTCCAAAAAGATCAGCAGCAATTGTTTAACATTGCTGCTCTCTGAGGTGGTGAAAACATTTGGAGCAAACAATAAGCTGACAAAAAAACAAAAAAACAAAAAACAAAAGGAAAAGCTGGGAAATGAAATGTCCATTGGAGGCTTTGAAAAGTTCCAATGTAGTCCCAGGAATCTAAAAGACCACACAAGTATAAAACTGTGTGCATGCCAAGGAAACCCCTGAGGTTGTTATAAATTAAGATGTTAATTATAATCCCCAGGGTAACCACTAAGAAAAGAGCTGAAAGAAACATAGTAAAAGAAATGACAAAGTTAAAATGGAACAACAGAAAATATCTATTTAACACAAAAGAAAGAAGAAAAGGAGGCATTTTCAAAAGATATAAGACACATAGAAAACAAATAGCAAAACGGGCAGACATGAATCCCACCTTACCAGTAATTACATCAAATGTAAATGGATTGACTACTCCACTCAAAAGACAGAGATTGGCAGAATGGATTTTTAAAAACAAACAACAAAACAACAAGAACAAAAAATATGACTCAACTGTATGTTGTCTACAAGAGATACACTTTAGTTTCAAAGACACAAATAGATTAAAAGTAGAAGTATGGAAAACTTTTGGATACACCATCCAAAAAGACCTTGAGTGGCTATACTAATATCAGATAAAAATAACAAAATTGCCACGAAAGACAATAAAGAAAAGTTTATAATGATAAAAGAGTCATTCCATTAGGAAGACATAACAATTAGAAAAATAATGCATCTAAAAATAGAGCCTCAAAGTACATGAAGAAAAAGCTGACACACTTGAAGGGAGAAATAGACAATTCAACCACAATAATTGGAGATTTAAATACCCCACTTTCAATAATGGATAGAGCAACTAGACATAAGAACAAAAGGAAATAGAAGACTTTAGCTATAAATCAATTAGACCTAACAGACATCTCTAAAAACAATGCAATGAATGGCAGATACACATTCCTCTCAAGTGCGCATGGAACATCCTCCAGAATAGACCATATGGTAGGCCTTTCTCAATAAATTTAAAAGGAAATCATACAAAGTATGTTCTCCTACCACAATTGAATGATATCAGAAATTGATAACAAAAGGAAATTTGGGAAATTCACAAGTATGTGAAATTTAAACAACACACTCCTAAATAACCAAGGGGTCAAAGAAGAAATCACAAGGGCTATTAGAAAATACTTTGAGATGAATGAAAACAAAAATACAACACACCAAAACTGGAGTAGGTGGAGTAAAAGCAGTGATCAGAGAGAAACTTGTAGCTGTAAATATTTACATTAAAGAAGAAGAAAGATCTCAAATCAATAACCTAACATTCCACCTTAAGACACTTGAAAAAAAAAGAGCAAAGTAAAACCAAAGCAAGCACAATTAAGAAAAATAATAAATATTAAATCAGAAAAAAAGACAGAGAGAATAGAAAAACAATAGAGAAAATCAATAAAATCAAAGGTTGGTTCTTTTAAAAGCTTTCTTAAAAGGCAAATCTTTTGTTAGTCTGATCAAGAAAAATAAGATAAAAGACTAGGAACTAAAGTGGTGACATTACTACTAACAGAAATAATTACAGAAATAAAAAGAATACATACAAAAATCAGCTGTATTTCTATACACTGTCAGTGAACAATCTGAAAGTGAAATTCAGAAGACAATTCCATTTACAATAGCATCAAAAACTACTTCAGAATATTTAACAAAAGGAGTGCAAAAATAATATTCTAAAACTACAACACACTGTTGAAAGGGGTTAAAGCATACCTAAGTAAATGAAAAGACATTCCAGGTTCATGAATTAGAAGGCATGATGCTGTTAAGATGGCAATATTACCCAAATTGATCTACAGAGTCAACATTATCCCTATCAAAATCCCAGCTGGCTTCTTTGCAGAAATTGAAAGCTGATGCTAAATTTCATATGGAAAGGCAAGGGACCCAAAATAGCCAAAACAACCTTGAAAAAGAATAACAAGTTTGGGAGACTCACACTTCCCAATTTAAAACTTACCATGAAGCAATAATAAACACAATAGTGTAGTCTGGCATAGGCCAGACATATAGATATATATGGAATAGAATTTAGCACCCAGAAATAAACCCTTACATTTATGGTCAATTGATTTTAAACAAGGGTGCAGAAAACATTCAATGGGGAAAAATAATTTTTTCAACAAGTGGTACTTGGGTAACTGGATATTCACACAAAAGAATCAAACTGGACCCCTATCTCACACCATAATCAAAAATTAACTCAAAACAGCTGATTGACCCAAATGTAAGGGCTCAAATGACAAAACTCTTAGAGGGAAACAAAGAGGTAAATTTTTGTGACCTTGGATTAGGCAACGATTAAAAAAATAGATAAACTGAACTTCATCAAAATTAAAAACACTTGTGCTTCAAAAGATGCCATCTAGGAAGTGAAAAGCAAACACGTGGATTGGGAGAAAATATTTGCAAATCATGTATCTGATAAGAGATTTTTACCAGAATACATAAAGAACTCTTACAGCTCAAAAATTAAACGACAAAACACAAAAACGGGGCAAAGAATTTAAAGAGACATTTCTCCAAAGATATACAAAAGACCAGTAAGCACATGAAACGAAGGTCAACATCTTAGTATTAGGGAAAGTAAATCAAACCCACAATGAGATATCACTTCATACCTAACAGGATGGCTAAAGTAAAAAAGACACACAATAACAAGTATTAGCAAGAATGTGGAGACATTGGAGCCCTCATACGTTGCTCAAAGGAATGCAAAATGGTGCAGCTACTTTGGCAGTCCTCCAAAAGTTTAACGATAGAGTTACCATACAACCCTGAAATTCCGCTCCTAGGTACATACACAAGAGAAGTGGAAAAATATATTCACACAAAAATTTGTTCAGGAATGTACACAGCAGCATTAATCATAATAGCCACAAAGTTGCAACAACTCAAATGTCTTTCAACTTATGACTAGATAAGTAAACGTGATATATCCACACAGCAGACTAATACTCAGCAATAAAAAGGAATGAAGTACTGAAACATGTGACAACATGGATAAACCTTGAAAACATTACCCAAACTGAAAGAAGCCAGTCACAAAAGGCTGTATCTTGTATGATTCCATTTACATGAAATGTTCAGAATTGGCACATCCATAGAGACAGAAAGTAGATTAGTGGTTGCCAGGCTAGGTAGGGGTGGGTTAATGAGAAGTGACTACTAATGGGTATAGGGTTTCTTTTGGGAGCCATGAAAATGTTCTGAAATTAGACAGTGGTAATGGTTACAAAACTCTGTGAATATGCTAAAGATCACTGAATTGTATATTTAAAAGACAATTTTATGGTATATGATTACATCTCAATAAAGCTATTATAAAAAGCTCAATTCAGGGCATTCTTCTATAAGAGTCCTGAGTAACCAGCCTCTACCTGAATACTTGTAATGGTAACACACTCTCTCCCACATAGGGTAGACTGCTCCACTTTTGGACAGTTCTTTTGAAAATTGTTTTCCTAACCATTAAATTCCCCACCATCTACCACAGTACCCAGTACATCAGAAGGGCTCCTGTAGTGGGATAAAATTCTGGATCAACATTTCATAGTGATATTTTTAAATGAAAAAAGTGACATGAGAGTATATTATGTAACAGAGCTTCTATCATAATCCCATTTAAGTAACTAAAAATGTGCAAATTATATATACCTAACATATATTTAATATAGAGAATATGTATCATATATAATCTTTCATATGTATAGAATATTTCTTGACGGATATTTAAAAATCTTTAAGTAGTTACTTCTGAAGAGTCTTAGGGAAAGGGAGGTTGCAATAAGACCTTTATTCTTCAACTATAACCTTCAGTACTGGTTTAATTTTTTTTTTTTTTTTTACCATAAGCAAATATTGTAATAGAATTTTAAACAATTTAAATTTTAGGAAAAATATTTATTTTTGATTTGGGTGGTAATCCCTGATATTCCAGTTCACTATCTGTTATTTGGGTCCTTATCAGTGCAAACTCCCTGAGAAAAGACCCACTCTGTTCTGTAGCTAATGCTCTGTAGGCCAGGTTTGAAACAGGCGGCTGGAAAGGGCATCTGAGGTTCCACTGACAGCCGTCTGACGACTGTAATTGTCACCGAAGACCAGAAAGTCTGCCTCCAAGTTGCAAGCACCGTTTTTCCCTGACCTGAATCCTGAGCAAAGAAACCAAGGGCTCCCTCGGGCAAACTCCCTCATTCTCCATCTTAATCTCCTCCCCGGCAGCCAAGTCAGCGTGCAGCCTGCAGCTCAGGGCTGTAAGCTAGTGGACGAAATAAATAATTTACTAACTACTTGGCTGCCCACACAAACATGTATGTCTCCCTGTTCTATGCTAGACACGAGGTCTGCCCAGATGGAGTGTATAGTCACCTACATCAAGACCTTCTGAAGCTACTGCAGAGTCTTTCAAAACCCCAAAAAGTTTAGGTCTCTGATCTTGAAGCCCCACATCTTTAAGAATCTGCCTCCAAACTTCAAGACTCTCTGGAGGAATTCTTATACTAATAGGGCTCTTGCCGGTGTCAGCATAGCACAGCTGGCTGGTCCTAGACCTAACATTTTAGAACTAGAAGGCACCTCATTCAATTTAACCTTATAAATGGGGCAACCAAGAGACTTATTTAAGGACATGTTATTAGCTCATGGCAGGCTCAGGTTTCCTGACTCCTAATCCAGTTTTGGTCACTCCTCTCCCTGCTCTGTGGCCTGTGACTTCCTCCTTCCTTCCTTGCTTTCTTGGAGCAAGCGCAGCCCCACTCCTTCTCTCCTCTCTATCACTCCCATCACCTAAGACGTCCAGTGGTCCTTCACACTGCCTTAAGAAAGGCCTCTGCACTCTGTGTTGAGAGCATCCAGGGCTTACTCTTTGGCTTCCCCCTTAGGGATTTCAGTGGGTTTTGACAACTGGAGGTGGGAGGAAGGCTGTGAACAAAGGATGGCAGTTGGGTAGGTGGACTGGACAGTGATTAATCAGAGACTGAACTTGTACACAGGGAGGGGTGGCAATAAACCTGACACATATTTGCCCCCCATACTCCAGTCCCTTAAAAGTCAGCTTTCCTCAAGCCCATTCTCACTATTCCTCACCATGAATATATGACTATTTCATCTCTAAGGTTAATTCAAGCCTACCTTCTGGATCTGCTCCAAAACCATACAAACTCCTAGGGTGCTCTGAACAGAAGCATGGTACGGCTGGGGCCAGACTTCCTGTCCCCTCACAGGCTGCAAGGATCCAAAACTCCCTTCCTGGGACTAAAGGCAACGGGATATTTGGAGGATACCTGATTCTTATGAGAGAGGGATGAGATGAGGGAGAGGGAGACAGAATGGGAGAGAGAAAGAGAAAGAGAGAATTCGTTATCTGATTATTAGTGATCTGATTGACCAGGTGCCCAAGTTACCACGTTGCCTAGAAAAGCAAAAATTGTCATTTAAGTAGCTTCTCCTCAATCACCTCTCTCTGCTCAACACTAGCAATTATCCCTGCTCTACATTAGAAGTCATTCATAATTATGAGTACAACGTTACAATGCTAATCTGTCACAAAGTGAAATTAAATATCTTGCAAACCATGTAGAATTTAATGGAATCAATTAAAGGCTTGTTAGAAAGCAGAACTGCAGGCCATGTCACTGGCAAATGATGATCAGGCAGATTTGACCAGTAAACAGATAGAAGAGGGAAAATCAGCAAGAGATGGCAGGATAATCCACTTGAGAATAATTTAAATATCAAAGGGTGAAAAAAAAGGCTTGGATAAAAAGTTAAGTTTTGGGATATTTTTGCAAAAATGAGTCTTTCTAAGAGAGTGCTAAAAGTCAATCACAAAACAAAGGAGGTTTAATTGTGCTATTATACAGTTTTGTCAACACAATTAAGCTGAAAAGTTAACAGTTCTTTTGTTGTGTATTTATTCTACAACTTAGTGCATAGTTGCGATTATAACCTAAGCTTCTTAACTAAAAAGTGAAAATAAACTTAGTTTCATCGTTTCCAGTTTCATTTTAAAGGTAAGTTTCCAATCAAAAATTTTTACTGTGAAATTTTACACCCCTGCTTTCTGTGCATTTATTTACATTGGTCCTTCCTCTAATACCAACTTCCTCAGGTAACGAAGACCTCCTGAGGGTTCCATGGTCCTCAGTGTAACTGCCACCTCTCTGAATTATGCACCCTCAGCCACATTCACTTGATGGGTTGTTATAGAAACACACGGGTAATTGTAACATAACCAACATGACTGAGCCCTGTCTACCAGGCACTGTTCCAAGTGCCCCATGTGCATTAACTGGTGAGGAAGCGGAGGCACAGAGAAGTGTAAAAACTTGCCCCAAGTCACACAGCTAATAAGTGATGGATGGCACTGAGTTTGCAATGTGGCTGCAGAGACCACGTTCTTTTCCACGATGCCATAAACATATCATGTGCATTTGGACTTGACTTCGTGAGGGAAAGAACACTGATTCTCCTTAAGGAAGAAAAGATGTTCTAGAATTATCCCTGAGCCTGGACTCACCTGGCCGTATTTAGGTTCCGATAGAGCTGCCCAAGGGACTCCAGCAGCCTCCCCTCCATCTCCCGGTCCCTGAGTTGCTGAGCCAGGGCCAGCCAGTGCTCGTGGTAGGTGATACACGCCTCGGGGCTTGGGGACACAGAGCTGTAGAAATGGCAGAGGGATTTGGTGACCTGAAGCTGACCTGAACATAAAGCAGGAACATGGATGAGATGACTGGAGATAGGACAAAGGAAAAAACGACTTCTAACACTCTTCTCTGAAGCATCCCAGCAGCACGGGATATACTCACTCTTTAGGTGTTGATGCCTTAATCCGAACAGCAATGCCATTTCATAACAAAAGCGGCCACTGGCCAGCCGGCGTCGATAGACCTCAACTTGGGCCAACCAGAGAAGCACCTGTACTAATTCCATGTCTGTCTCCATGCTGGCCTGGAGTTTAGAATAGAGTTGCACAGCCTGCAGAAGATAGTCCCTGGCTGGCTGCTGAGTCCAGGATTTAAGGGTCAGATGGCCAAGATTGGCCAAAGCCACCGCCTGGTTGTGCACATCCCTTGCCTCCTGAGCTCTGTTCAAGGCCCGAAGGTAGCTGTTGGCTGCCCTGTTCACCCGGCCTTCACCTTGAAGCGCAAGTCCCAGGAGGTTATGGACCACTCCCTTTCGGGTAACACTCTCTGTCTCCTTCAGGGAGTATAAGAGTGGCTCGAGGATGTCCAAAGCCTTCTTTGCCCGGCTGGCTAAGAGATAGGCCCACGCCAAGCAGAGGGAAGACTCAAAAGCTTCCTGCTCACTCAGCAGCTGGCCTAGCATCAAGGCTTGGCTCAGGTAGTGGACGGCACCGTCAGGAGACCTATGCTGGAGGTACACTTTGGACAGGATGAGACACAGGGTCCTCCGGGTCCGCTCATCCATCTGCTCCTCACCGGCAGCCAGGGCCTGCCTGAGTGCTGGGCACGCCAGGGCAGAAACTTCACCCCAGCTTGGGGAGGGGATGCCAAGGAGCTTGGTGGTGTTCTGGAGGACCAGGTGGACCTGCCAAATTGGAAGGGCCATCCCTTGGGTGCTCTGAGTGCCCCGTTGCCGGACAGAAGCCACTGCAAGGTGTGGCAGATATTTCTTGTCATAGAGAAAACTCAAGATAGTGGCTGCAGCATCCGAGGTGGGAGGGTGTCCAGAGAGGAGCTGCAGGCGCTCAGCGAAGGGCAGGACCTCGTCGTGCCGGCCGAGGCTTAGGAGCAATCGGACGGCCAGGAAGCAGGCTCTGGCCTCCAGGGGGCAGCTGCCCGACACGATGCCCTGTCTCAGCACATAGGCCACCACATCCAGCTCGCTCTTGGCGCTATACTCCCGGTCAGGCAGGCAGACCAACATGGCACCTGCCTTTTCCAACAGGCCCGAGCCTTTATGCCTCAGCCTCTGCCTCAGGTAGATGGCCGCCAAATTGATGTACAGGGCAGCCACCAAGGATAGGTCCTTAAATGCCCCGTTGAGAATGTGGATGGCCTCCTCAAAGTACACCCTGGCCTGAGAGAGTTTGACCTTCCTAACACTTAGCCGGCCCAGGAGGAAGCAGAGCCGGGCATGGGCCCAGGTCATGTGGCTCCGCTTGGCCCACTTCCTCGAGGCCTCCAGGTAGGCCACGAGCTCATCCTCCTCAGAGTAGCTGTAAAAGGAAGTCGTGAGGAAAGAGAAGGAAAAATCATAGAGGCTCTTAAAGTGGTCAGCATAACCCTCGTGATCCAGAAAAGCCAATATGGGGGTGAAGTTCTCAGCCTCCTCCTCCTCCTGACCGGTGTTCAGGTCCATGAGCAGTTCCGGGTCATCGAGGTCATCAGGCTCTGGCAGGTGATAGGCATCTGAGGCGGCTGAAAGGAGCTCCTCCTCCAGGCTGGAGTCCTCGGAGCTGCTGGACTGTCTGGAGCCCACGGCCTGATGATCCTCCCAGGCTCCACCAGGCCGGGTCTCCTTGAAGCCTTCGGGCTGGGACGCTGTAAGGGACAGGCAGAATTGAGCAACCCTAAGTACCTGCAACTATGGTGGCCAGCTCTTGGCAAGAGGACAGGACGCTATCCTGCAGGACTGGAGGTCAGGTTCAGCATGATCTCTACTCACCGCTCAGATCGTTTGGAAGACTCTGGATGGATTCAAACCCACCTGGATAGAGATGAAGGACGAACCTATGTTAGGTCAGAATGGCCCAGTATGCTTATGCCTACAGGTGCTCCCTGACCAGTGGCCCCTTAGGACACTTTGTGTTTCAGTTTCAGACCATCTGCCATCCCTAAGGTACTAGGCAGCATCTTCCCTTCACCATCAATGCTGCAGGGACCTGAAGATCATCTTGTTTAACCCACTCACCTTACAGTTGGGAACTGAGGTAGAAATGAGAACAGAGTCAGAGAAGAAAAGCCAGAAACATAAGCTCTATGACAAGAGGTGTGGGTATGGGTCGGGGGGCAGGAGGTGGAATCTGAAGGCCCAAATGTCTGAGCAAGTTTATGACAAAGCCATGAACAGAACTCCAAGGGCAGCGCACTTTGTGGCACGTGGCACTGCCTCCCATTTATGCGTGTACAGCCTTCCTTCTTCCTTCCTCCATTCATTCATCATCCATCCACTCAACAGACAGATTCAGTGTGCACAATGTGCTTTGTAAATTTGACAGGATGAGGTGACCAAATGTAAATAATGAAGAAAAGAAGGTAAAGAATCATCTGCAGTTCCTAAGTTTTGTTCCCTGAAGTACCTTGGTGGGATGAGGTGGGAGAAGGGACAATCTTGAGCAGTTTTAGACGTTTTGAGTTTGCGGTACTTGCAGGAGTTCTAGCAGAGAATGAAATAGATCTGCGGCCAAGAAGAAAAGTGGAGACTTGCAAATATGGATTTGTGACTGACAACAGGTCACAAAGAGTGGGTCAAAGTCCCAGAAGAAGGATTTGGAAGGAAACACAAAGCAGGTGGGGGAGGAGTGGGGAGAGGGGATTTGTGAATGAGCCAGAAAAACTTCAGCATTTACTTGCAGATGGGAGCCAATGAAGGAGACTGAAAAGGCAGTCTGTAAAGAGAAAAGAGGAGTCACAGAGACCAAGGTGGCTTACGGTGCAGCCACCTAACATAACAAAAGTGAAATAAGACAAGGTGAGAACCAAGAAGACAACCTGGGGTTTGGCAGCAAAGAAGCTGACCCCCTTGGCTAAAGCAGCCACAGTGGAGCTTGTGGAGGCGAAGGCCAGGTTCATGCTCCATAGGACAGGGGCTGCTAGAAAGAAGATTCTACCTCTTCCTGGCAAAGAAGCAATAGCCAGCCACCTGTGCCTGCACTCTGAGCTCTCCGGTGTACTTTGAGGGTAGCAGGCCCCTCACCAAGTCAAGCCTCCACTTGCTATTCTCTAGGGAAGGCTTCTTCTGTAAGTGTCATTGCACATACTTAAGATCTGCAACCCCCAAAGGCCCCACAGCCAAACACAGCAGAGCTAGAGAGCTGGGCTCTGGACAGCTGTTCATGCACCTGGCCCTCCCTGACGTTGCGGAACACGTGCCAGTCTTATGCAGTCATTTCTCTGCAGGCCAGGACCACCGAGAGCACAATGATGCATGAGTTACCAAAAAAATGCTTCCTCTGGGAAGAAGAATTACAGGGCATAGGCCTTGGGGGAGTTGGAATTTACCAATAGGATGCACCCTCTGCTGGTTGCCTTGGTGCCAGGGATAGCCTGTGCAGCCATAAGGCGTAGCCCTGCACCCAGCAGAGCTGCACTCCTGGTCTGTAGATAAGAGCTAATGGGCTGCCTGAGACCTGCCCCTGGACCTCTCTCAACCACTGGATCAACAATTGGCAGATACCCTGGATCCAAGCCTGTAGCCACCCTGCCTTCAAGGCAGACCCCAAGTAGTCCTTGATTTTTAGACTTTTCAGACCTCCTGCCTACCAGGCTGCATTCATAGCTTCAGCTTCCTGGCTCAGCCTGGTGGGGCAGTGTGATCGGCTTGTGGCAAGAAAGTGCTGCCAGGGCTGGTGCTGATGCCTGGGTGAGGTGCTCTTCACAAATGTTCCTGTGCCTGGGAGAAACTCTCCAATTCCCACCTCTGCTCCGGGAGCTGGCCTGAGGGTCCCTTCTGCAGAATCTCTGGCTGCATCCATGAAATGCGTGCCATCTAATCTGGCCATACAGGAGTAGACACAACATCACCATCACTGAAGAGATAGGAGAAACAGGAATCCTTCCTCAAACCCTGTCAGTGAATGCACTTCCTGACACAGAGCAGTGGGCCCCTCCCAAAGTAAAAGAAAAGAGTATCATTCATTCACTCAGTCAGTCATTCAGACACTGCTGAAAACTGTGCTAGGCACTGAGGTCCCTCACCCACCCAAAGCTAACACACCCAACAGTCCAATGTCATTTTGTGTCAGGGGCAGTGTGGTGAAGTAGGGATTGTCCTGATGAGAAGATAGGGGAGGGCAGTTCTTATCCTGGCTCAGGCACTAATTCACTTGGGCCTCAGTTTCCTAATCTGTAAAATAAGAGAAGAAGTCATCTCTTAGGGTCCTTCTAGCTATGATATTCTATGGCTCCACCTTTATTACTGGGGAGCCAGACCTACTTCAGCCCTAGAAGGAAAACCCTCAGCCACAATTCAGGAAGCTTTCTTCTCCAGGATTAGAATGGGAGGCTCAGTATGGCCAGCCTCCCATGCTATAGCAGAGTTGATTTCATCACATCTCAGAGTTTCTAGGCAGCAAGTCCCCCTCAACCCCAGAACTGTCTGAAATGCAAAGTGAAAATGCTGCTAATCAAATAGGACCCAGGTCATCAACTCAACTGTGGTCATAGCCTCACATTCGTGCATAGGATTATACTTTAGAGATATTCTGTTTCTAGTTAGGAACACTCCCTTAATCTTGAGGAGCTTGGGCTTTCACAGGGTCTGAGGAGCGAACACTCACTAAGCCGGTAGACAGATGTTATGTCAGTCTGAGCAAGCGTGTGGAGGAAGCTGGCACACTCAGCTTTCCTGTCACTTCCCGGGACCCCCAGAGAGCATCTTTCCTCATCACTGAAAAAGGTGGAGTTCTTGCTCCTGTGTTGAGGCAAAAGACATGGACACAGATCAGTGCAAGGTTCCAGACACGACCCCTTCTCTTTTCGCCCCAGGATGTAGTGAAGGACACAGAGAAGCCATCAACCCACGTGCCCAGAGCTGAGCTCAGCCTCCTCATCTCACTGTTGTATAATGTATTTATTTATACTGCCAAGGAAGAAGAGCTGGTAGCACCTCATCTGTGCAGAACTGACCTACGCCGTTGCTGAATTGATCAAAGTGGCAATGAAAACACCCCTCCTGTCAAAACTGCACCTCCCAAGAAAAACAAAGCCCCTTCCTTCGACTCCTACCCATTCTTTGAGACCACATGGTGACCATTTTTAAGGGAAGAAATAGGAACTGGCTGCCCTAAATGTAAGAGTTGGAAAAGGACCATTAAAGGATGTTTCTTTGACAGGTTATTTCAAGAAAACACTCGGGACTAATGACACAATCTAGAGGAACAACGGAGAAAACTTGACTATGGTCAGAACGAACCTTTCACATTGGATGTAGACATCTGATTCCATGACACAGAACAGTGTTATGTAGCATTAAGATAGAGAAAGAAGGCTAAGGTGTGGGAAGGGGGTAGAAGGAGGGCCAGGGGGCTGGAAGAAATGATTATAGAGTTCTGTATGTTCACTCTATTGTATAAACCAATTGTTAAAACTAATTTGCTCACTAGAGGTCTGTCATAGAATCAAAGAATATGAAAATTAGAAGTGCCTTGGAAAGTATTCAGTCCAGTACCTATCTGGACAACACTTAATATCTCTTTCAGTTCTAACTATTCTTTAATCTTCAGAATCCAGTTTTAAAACAAAAATAACTTAGAAGCCCAAGAGTTAATAACAGCTAACACTTGGGGGGGGCTTATTATGAATCACACACTATTAACTCATTTAATCTATGCAGTTGCCCTATGATACAGGTACTATTCTTATCCCCTTTTTACAGAGGAAGAGACTGAGGCACAGAAAAATAAAGTTGGTGGTTAGGGAGCCGTAGAGCAGATGTAAGCAGGATGTAAGAAGAGGTTCTCTCTTTCAAGCAGGGTTAAGGGAGGGTCTGGGACGGAGTGCCGTGGTCTGCCACTTACCCATTGTCCCCACAGCTCAGATAAATGCAATTTGAAAGTCAGTGATGAGAAAACTAGCCATTAATGTGAACTGCTCAAGGTCACACCTCTAATTAGTGGCAGAACTGGCACTAAAGCTGTGTCCTGACATCTATGGCTCTTGACACCACACTTACTGAACCCCCATCTCTCTGGCTTGACCTCCAGATTCTCCCCAGCACTCTAAGAGCTTCCATCCTCAAAAGAGCATGTAATTGAATTCTACATCTAAACTCATTTGAGATAAAAAGAATATGATCCCAAATTTCTGTAGAACACTTGCATTTTACAAAGCATTCCTGAATTTACTATTTCATTTACTCTTCATAATAACCCTATGATGTAGGTATTTTTATCCATATTTATAGATGAAGATGCAGAAAGTAATTTAGTGACATGCTCAGAATTACACAGCTAGAAAGTGGTAAAGCTGACACTGAAGCTGAGGTCTTCTGCCTCTGTGTCCACTGCCTCATGGCTGATCTGCTAACGTCCTGAGTCCCAGATACTTAGAGTCTAAGAAGCTTGACAAATTACATTAGGGTTTTCCCAGCATGGAGACAGGCTTAGAAGGAGTGTGGCAGAGCTTCTAGAAATACGGCAGGCTGACGTGCTCCACACAGGGCTACTGAGTCTTCAAAGTCACTCTGGCCAAATACAAACACTTTGTCTATTCGGATAGAAGGTCTGCCTGAGGTTTAAGAATGGGTTTTCCAGCTGCTGCTGCTGTGAAATTAGGTAGCTGATGTTGAAATCTGGGCTGTAAAAAAGGAAACCCACAAAAATTTGCTTCCGCGGATAAGCAGGATCCCTTTCCCATGTGTCACAGGCAAAGATTAAATCTGACTCAGAAAACAGCTTCTGAGAAATTTCATTCTCAGTACACTGCCAATTTGGTTAAATCAATAAATCAAAGAATACATGCATGCATACATATATACATTCATACATGCATACATATGTACAAACAGGGTACAAACACTTCAGGGAGTAATACACCAGCACAGGGAGGGAAGCTGGGGGAAGAGGATGGAGATTTCAGCAAATGCTGGACCATCTTCAGAAACCTGACCCTAAACGAACACAGACTAAGAGTGACACCCAGTGGCCTGATCACAGGGACAGCACAGCACACAGGGATGGTTCCCAAGACTTCCACACCCTGGCTGCTGCTGGCAGGTTGTTTGTGGGGTTTTCCTCCAATTGCTGTGTTTCAGGGGTATCTGTAATCTAGAGAGTGATTTCTAGAGTGTGCAATGAGTCAGTTCTCCTCTTCTCTCCCTCTCCCACCCCTCTGTCTCCTGTCCACTTTCCCCTTCCCTACCGAATGCGCAATCTCTGGTGCATGGGGTCCCACAGGTGACCAGGTAGAGGCCAACAGGCAACTCTGTGCAAGTAAGGAGAAGGTTTCCTGCCACCACTTGGATACAGGGGATGATATTCTGCAGGGTGAGTGTATCCTGTACAACTAAGCCAGCTAAAATGTGATGATCAGATTAATTTAGTAGTACTGGGTTATTGTCATTTGAGGCATGATATGAGGTACAGAAGTTCAATATAACTGATTAAATCTGACACCTGCCCCCAGTATCCTGTTAAAACTGCCTCTTAGAGATTACCACCCACAACAGTAACAGCACTAAGAGTTAATGCATATTGATCATACACACACAGACACACACACACACACACACACACAATGTGCCAGGCACCATTCTAAGTGTTTTACATGTATCAGCTCATTTCAACGCAAGACAATCTTATGGGCAAATACTAATACTGTCTGCATTTTACAGAAGAGAAAACTGAAGCTTAGAGAAACAAATTAACATATCCAAAGTCACCCAGCTGGTAAGCTAATGGAAACACACGATGTGCTCACATGGCCATAAATGTCTTCCAGGAAGTCTGGCTCTGGAATTCTTTATTACTGATCTATGCTGCCGCCCAATGACCAGTGACCTCCCCAGGGCTAGTGACTTCTCAATGGTCAATTTCAAAGGCCTTCCACAGTGTTAAGCATCCCCCACCTCCCACATGGCTGGTTCCTCCCGCTCAGCCGTCCTTCTTTCTTCCTCTGATACATTCTTTCTTCCTCTGCTCTATAAATGGTTCTTCCCCACGGAGTCTGTTCTCTTTATTCTTCCTCCCTTTCACTAGGACCTCAGCTGCAGGACTCTGTTTTTGAAAAAGAACCCTAGATTTAACATCAGCAATCTGCGATTCCAGACCCAAGCCATGGTTCAGCTGTTTCAGTCCTGGGGTCCTCACCTACTCCTGCAGTAAATTGAGGGGGTAGTTTTAGCAGTTCTCACCTGGGCTGCACACTAGCCCCACCTGGGGAGCTTTTATAACCATGGCTGCCCAGGCCCCACGCAGACCAATGAGAATGAACGGCTGGGGGCAGAACACAGGTATCCATATTTGTAAGCTCCCAGAATCTCTGAAGTCTGTTGACTGGTCCTAGCAGTGCCCTCTCCTCTGCATTCCCCTTGCCCCTTCCCAAATGCCCCTAACCTCAGCCTTCTCATTGGTCCCCTACCTCCAGGCTCTCCCCTGACCATGCACACCTCACCCAAAGCCAGGGTTGGCTTCCTAAACAGAAGTCCCAGTCACATCATGTCACCCTTGCTCAGATACATTCAGTGGCTCCTCATGCCCTGCCAGGTGAAGGACAGGCCCACGGCATAGGCGTTTCCTGTCTTTCACATCATGGCCCTGCTGAGCCTTTGCCACACTAGCACCCTCCTGGTGACCCGCCCCCAACAACATGAATCGTTCCTCAACATCCCCCTTACTTTCCTACCTGTGACCTCCTTTCCCTATTGACGTCTGTTGAAATGTCTTACACCGTGCAAAGCTGAACTCACATGTTACCTTTTTGAGGAAAGTTCTCTTGACACCCTTTACCTCCTTCTAAACTCCCATCGCTCTCCATACCTCCCCAGGAGCAATAGTGAGTGATCTTCCTCTTATAGAGGTACCTGGGTTCCCACATTTCTGTGTAGGGAAGAATGACCTTCTCTCCCCTCTCCCTAAAAAGGACAGGGCTCAGAGGGAGCTTCTGCCCTTGGTCCACTCTCCTTAGTGGCTCTTTCCACAAGGGAAGGAGTTCCAGTCGGAGTGTTCAGAGCCTTAGGCATTGCTTGGGCCGTGTTTTCCCCATGTGGTGGGCTACAGTGTCTCAAGGTTAGCCACCAACTCTGTGTTCCCTCTTGTACTTCCTGGGCCCAGGCTTTCTACTGTTTGCTATCCCCGTGCAGGATGCCCCCCCAGAGAGACCGGGCAGTACTCCAGCACTCCATGACAGGGTGGAGGGACCAGGCTGGCCACCTGCTGCTGACTGGTCATGTGGTGGCTCTGCTCCTCAGAACCAGCCCTTCTGTACTTAAGGCCGGAAAGAGTAAAAGAGGCACTCCGCCATCCTGGCCAACACTGCCCTCCCATACATTAAGCTTTCAGCAGACAGACCTATGTGGGAGGGACTCTCCATTCACTAAGCTGGAGTCTATAGGTCCCTGTGTGTTTACTCCCCTGATGGGGCCCCTTGATTGGGTGGGAAGGGCTAAGAGCAGGCCCTGGGTTTGGGGGTGGGGATGTGCTTCTCTCCTTGCACAGAGGAAGGCCTCAATGACCATCTGCTGAAATGAACTGAACTGACTCCTTCCCTGATCACTCATATTCTCTTTCCTATCACTCCTCATGTCGCCTTGATTGTCAGAATGTGCTCCTCTGCATTCATGATACCAGGAAACCCTGAAGCTCATCTTCAAACCTGCTCAGAATGCGGCAGGACCACTGGGGAAGGTAGCCCTGCTCCAGCACATCCCAGAGGGTCTGTGTGTCATACTCACATTGGGGAATAAGAATCAGGATCTATGTTCCTGGTGGGGACAAAGCCCACTTCTCCTGAGAGCGCTGACTTCCCAATGAACCACTGAAGCCCAGGAATGACAAAGCCGATGATCTCAATGCTTTCTCCCTGGTGTAAATTCAGTTCATCCTTTTCTTCCCTCTCATATTCCTTCCAGGCCTTACATTTTCCTCTTCCTGTGGGAAAACAGCACACAGGTCAACCAATAAGACAGGAACAGCTGAGCCTTCCACTAGCTTCCAATGTAATATGAAATGAAGAGTTCCCAGACTTTAGAACTTTAAGGACCAGTAAAATTTCTCCCCCGCTCAAAAAAAGAAATTGGCAGGAATGATATAGTGTAACTGGCTTTTCATTTGGCCAAGCTAGGAAATTCAAAAAAGGAACTCCCATCCACTTTTACTACCATTTTATAAAAGAAATTTTAACAAACGTAGTAAATATAATCTCAGAATACTAGCTATACCTTAAAACAGAATAAAGGTAGCTTATGTCAAACTGAAAAGCTCACTATATTGCCTTACTTTGTCTGATTTGCCATTATCATGTAAACACTTTGTCATGGTTGGCACAGATCCACAGACCAGGGTGAGGACTACCGTAGGATCTCTCCATTTCCTTCTGGCTCTTTTGGCCACTACGACCTTCAGTCTCCCCAACTGTAAAATGGGGATAATGAGAGTACCTGTCTCTTACAAATATCAGGAAGAGTTAAAAGAGATAAAGTGCACAATGCCTGGTACCTAGGCAACCCTCAATACATGTTAGCCTCATATCACTGGCGAACAGAAAACAGCTGGTTACCCAGAGGGTTCTAGCAGACTCCTCTTCTGACTATGGTCACTACCCAGCTTGATCAGCTGCCAAGCTAGGATCTAGTAATGATATATTTATGAGAATTGTACTCTCCAGTTTACAGAGTACACTTAAGTCCCTTTTCTCAGATCTTTCTAGGAGCCCCAAAGGGTAAGTAGAGCAACTATCAGAATCTCCTTTTTGTAGATTAGAAGGTGGAAGCACAGAGAGGGTACGTGATTGGTCCAAGGAGTTTGTGTGTGAACTAGAACTTAAGTCTCTCCACTGCTGTTAACCCTTCTTTCCACTGATCCAGCTCTAGTTGAGGTAGCAGTTTTTATATGCCCCAGTTTCCATATTTGCTTTAGCTCCCCTGCTAAAGCTACTGGGTTTTTTTTTTCCTGACATTTTTGGTCAAGTTTCTGTTGATTGTGTCTTCAGAATCAGAAGTTCCCACTGCTTTGGTAGTATCTACCATGTGTTAAACACTTACAATGTGAGAAAACTGTACTAAGTGATTTACAGATGTCATTTAGTTTAGTTTCTCATGACAACATTTAAAGTTGGTTTTACAGTAACATTTTACTAATGAGGAAGTTGTGGCATTGTGAGAGCACATCATGAAGTGGCCAAGGTCACACTGGTTTTAAGTTGTGGGGCTAGAATTTGAACCCAGAACAGGACTTCACAGCCCCATGTTCCTAACGACAAGGCCATACTGCCTCAGATAGCTAAAAGTCTTGTTTGTGGTTGATTATTAATTAGATCTAATGTCTGGGTCTCATAATTCCCTCTGTTTCCTTTTTTTTAAAGTGGTACTTGGGCTTAGAACTTTAAAAATTGCACTTTGTGCTAGGTGTGGGAAGGCAGCTCCAAGGATGAAGATGAAAGGAATGTATATTCTAGATACACAGAAAACATTAAATTTCCTTATCCAGCAGATAGAAATATAGATATATGTGTATGTGTATATATTTATGTGTGTATATGTATATATATATACATACATACATACACATGTGTATAGAGATTACATAAAATGTATGCATGTATTTATACATATATATGTATGTATGTATTTCATCTATTCAACAAATATTTACTGAGCACCCACTATGTGCCAAGTATTCTTAATCTTCCTAAATTCAAGATTAACTTCACAAAACTCTGAAGGAAATTAGAAAATGTTTTGACTAGAGATTGAAAGCAGGCAGCCTGCAGGCCACATCTGGCCCACACAGGGCTTTTTTTTCCCACGTATCTTTAAATCCCTATGGTCCCTACCATTCCCTAACATCTTCCCTCCAGGCCCTCCACGCATCTGTGTGTTCTGCCTGTCCCTGGAGGTATTTATATCTACAGTTCAGCCCTCATCTGAGACCTCTCATTTCACAGGCAAGGAAACCCATGGGAACAGATGGTATAACTGGCTTCCCCAAATTCAGTCAGCAGCAGAGGTGAGACAGGAATTCACATGTACTGACTCCAAATCTGCTGATAAAAGGAGGAGGCAGAGCAATATTATCTCCCTAATAATACTGCCTTCAACTCAGCCGTACCGATCTGATAGGAGCCTGTCCAATCCTTCTTCCTGGAAAGGCCACAGCTTCCTGGATAATTCTTTAGGAACCATCTGCCAATGGAAACATGGGGTTTGCAAACATGGATTTCAAAAAATTTGAACAGTGAGCAGAATAATCCATTAAAATGATGCTGCTGATGGTAAGTATTATTGTGATTTTGGTTACTCTTATTATAATAGTGGCAAACATTTACTGAGAACTTACTTTTTATCAAGCACTGTGAAAAATAAAGAAGCTCAGTAGGCCTGGGATATTTTCTGGCTCAGCAATTAGTTTGTCAGTTAAATATCTAACAAAGGATCCCATTCCATTCTCACTGTCAGATTCTCTGCCACACACAGAACCCACAGCCTGGAATCATGCTTACTGTCACTCTCTCTGTTTGAGTTTACAATATCTTCCAGCAAGGATTCTGGAACTTTAGTGTGAAAAACATCCCCTGATGTTGAAGGGGAGCTTATATAAAATGCAGATTTTTGGATCCAACCCCAAGAAAGTCTGAGGAGGGCCAGAGGGTATAAACTTCCAGTGAAATCCCCAGGTGACTCTGGTACAAATGGTCCCCAGTCCCCACAGTGAGAAACACTGCATTGGAGACCAGGCAGTGTATTTCTTCTTTGGTACAATGTCCATCTGAAATTTTGAGTTGTCTCCATTTCATCTAATTGTGCACATCTTGACTTAAAAAAATAACAAAAGATAAACAGCCACCCAGGTTTGTTCCCTCCCTGGCACCATGGATGTCCACATCTGCAAATGTGCCTACTCTGTTCTGCAGACCTCAGTGCGCTCTGAGACCCTCTCCCAGGAGGTGAGTGGCTACTCACTGGTGGAAAGGGAGAGGCAGGGGTTCCAAGGCTGACACCGGCACCAAGCCCCGCTGACCCGTCACCAAGGACACGCCTTCCCACTCGAACTCGCCTTCAGCTGTCTTCACCGAGATTAACTCATTCTTGCAAAGTGTCAAATACTCCCCTTCCTTCTCAGCTGGCTGAGCCATGGAGCACGTGGCTCTGCAGAAGAAGTGACCTGCAGAGAATGAGAAAAGCTCTTTCCAAGGAGCAGCAGGAGGTGAAAATGGAGTATCCCGCTATGTATATTTCCATCAGAGCCCAAATACTTTTCTTTCTGAAAGTAAAGTACACAGTCCAGGGGGAGGTACTACAAGAGGTCTTTGTGACCCCAGGAAAACTGGTACCAGGGAAAAAAGCCACTGAGAGGGAATTCGCTTAAAATAGACACCAAAAATTCCAAATAATTCTCAAGAATGAGGCTTAATTGGGACTTCACCTTGAGAAAAAAATGAAACATGAGTTCATGAAAATATATTTAACAGGACTTCAGTTATAATCGCAACCTCATGCTTCATCTTAGGACCAAAAAGAATAAATTAAGTTGATTTGGGTGAATATAATTTCTCCAACTAAATTTCACAGTCGTACAGTATGAAAGTTTTTCCTTCATATATGATTCGTGCAAAACAATCATAAAGGGAATCATTCTGCAAAATATTCTATGCAAATCTGGCTCTTTCACTGTCTATGATGTCATCAGTCATTAACCGGTTGGTTGCAGCCTTGATTGGATCCTTCCTTGTAAACAGACTGGTGGGTGCTCCAAGCAGTTCCCCAGTATCACTTTCCTCGATCTCATGAAATCATGAGGGTTTTGTAAGATCTGCAATTTTATTTTACAATCAAATTATATCATATGTTTGGAATAGTGGTTCTCAATCTTGGATGCATATTAGAATAACCTGGGCAACTTTCAAAAAATACCAAAGCCTGACCCCCATCTCTAGAGATTAATTGGCCCCAGCTGAGCCCTGATATGGGCATCTTCTTAAAATTCCCAGGTGGTTCTAACATCAGACAATCAGTGAGACTGGCCTACATAGCTGTTCATGTGATATTGATGTTAAACTGAGAGAGATGTTTGAAGTAATATTATAACAGGTGGGTTCATTTGTGAATATTTTCATGTTTGAATCGTTTTTGCCTCCCTTTGTATCCTAATTATTTCAAGGACTCTGATAACATATGTCCAGATAAGACCCCCATCCCCAACCCTATACCATGCTCACCTTCCTGGATCAGAAGTCCCAGGTATATTGTTTCCAGGTGTTTATCATCTACTGACACGTGGATCTCTGTATCCTCCACCAGTCGGCAGTTGAGCCAGTACTTGTGGTCAAAGAGGAGATGCTCCAGACTCATGGATACGTAGCCTAATAAGTCAAACCAACAAGATTCCTCTAGGGCATGATTTCTGCCATTAGCTGATCATCAGGGTGAGCAATTTCCCTCCTGAATTTCTCCCCAAGACCTCCATCCCTAATCTGACTCCACTTAACTGGAATTAGAAGAGCATAAGAGGGGTAGCTAGAAAATTTCTAAAATGAATTGATTCTTCTCAGCATCTGCTGGGAAGTACAAATCATTTTTAAATGATATTTATTTTCAACATATTATGGGTCTCCATAAATGCATAATGAGATTATCAAACCAAGTTACTTTTTTATAATACATCCATGGAGGAATCTCCAAGATTACAATGTTGACACTGGGAGTTCCTGGTTCCCCCTTAAAGTTCTCCCGACCAAATTCGAATTCTTGTACCCCTGATGATGCAGTGGCTGGGGAGGTTCTCCATGGCCCACAAATGAGTCAGGATTTACTTCAACATCCCTCGGACCCTGCCCCTCACCCCATGCCCAGTAAGATCTCACTTGTTAAAACCAGACTAAAAACTGTGCAAACAGCAAAACTGTAACAATTATGGATAGTATTTTACACATTCCTATAAATTTAAATTATTTGTATGAAAACGTTGCTTCTTTCTAGACTTCCTCACTTTCTTAAGATGCAGAACCTGTCTCTTTCCACTCTCTGCTGTGCTGATGCAGGCCCTGTGTATCTTCTATAATGGTGCTTCTCATACTTTAATATGCACACAGATCACCTGGGGACCTTATTAAAATACAAATGCTGGCTCAGCAGGTCTAGGGTGCGGCCTAGGATTCCATTTTTCTAACAAAAGCCCCAAGTGACGCTGACGCTGCTGGTCCATGCAGCACACTTTGAATAACGAGGATCTCTAATGGTCACAGAAGGAGATGTGTTGAATGGAGAGCAGAAAAATCACCATGACTACAAGAGGAGAACTTATACCTTCTAGCCAAGAGCCATCTTGACCCTCCAGCCCTACACAAAATCGCTTCCTGTGTAAGTCTACATGGAGCCCAGCATTTTCTAAGAGATGTAAAACATGCGTCAATTCAAGGGGCCTCCTCTTGCTTTGCTTGGTTTTGCTTTGCAATTGTAACTTTCCTATCATGAGTTATTCTCCACGGAGAGGGTAGGTAAACTATTTCCCACCACATCGGTACTGGTGCTGTGCCCCAGTATCCTTCTTTACCTTCTAGAAAACCCTGCATCCTGAGGCCCCTCTAGCAGATAAGTCCCCCATATCTTTCTTTGACTTTCCCAAAAACATGGAACATGGATCTGGAACTTTTGAACAGCTACTTAGATCCTACTAGAGGCTGGTTTTTTTTTTTTTTTTTTTAACCATCAATTTCTAATCTAGCTCTACTTTGAATCTAGTAGATGATCAATAACTGTTTGCCAGTTTTAATTGATTATCTAATACTCTCTTCCTGAAACAAAGAAGTACTGCATGCGACATTTTAGAGCAATATTTGCTTTAGATTTAGTTCCAGGCAGTTTGTGATATTTCAAAGGTTAACCATCCATGTTAGACTCTACCATTTTTAATTATCAGAGCCAGACCAATTCCTTAATGTCAAGCTCTGCAAATTGGCTGAACTGAGAAGCAGGTGCTCCTTTACCTGCCTGCTCCATGTCATACCTAAGTTCAGGTAGGTGGAGAACTTCCAGATTTCCTCCATGGTCTTGAAGGTAATGAGGAACTGGGCCTTCTGGGACTGGATACACACCAACCTGGCTGAGAGGTCCTGAGTAAAAAGAACAGTGAGTCAGCCTGGGATGACAAAAGCATCCTGTGAACAAGCTCACATATATACAACATGCTGTGTATGAACTTCTTTTTTTGAGATATAATTGACATATAACATTGTATTAATTTTTAGTGTATAACATAATGACTCAACATATGTATAAATGTTGACATGATGGCCACAATAAGTTTAGTTAACATCCACCACATCATATAATTACAGATTCTTTTTTTCTTGTGATGAGAACTTTTAAGATCTATTCTCTTAGCAACTTTCAAATATATAACATAGTATTGTTAACTACAGTCACCATGCTGTATGTTACATCCCCAGGACTTTTTTATCTTATAACTGGAAGTTTGCACCTTTTGACCACTTTCACCAATTTTGGCATAGATTTTTTAAATCACCAAAAAAAAAAAAAGGAAATAACCTAAATGTTCATCAATAGGAGACTGGTTAAAATGAATTATGGTTCATCCATACAGTGGAATATTATGATATTATGCATCCATAAAAAAGAATAAAGAAGCTCTTTGTGTATTGATACAGGCTCCAAATATACACTGCTGAATGAAACAACAGCAGAAACAAAAAGGAACCAGAGTATAGAACTGTGTGCAGAGAATGTTATCTTTTGTGTTAAAAAAAAAAAAAAGTATGTGTGAGAGGGTGGAGAATAAATCACAGAGGGCACCTTGGAAGCAAATTTGATTGTGAATCTATGTTTAATAATTATTTTTACGAAGCTAGCAAACAGAAAAACCAAATGACACAAAAATAAAAAGTATCCATAATCCCTCCTCCTAGAGATCATCAATGTTAACAACTTTGTGTATTAACTTTGAATCTTTTTTCTGTACATGAGTTTCTATGTAACTATTTTTATATAAATAGAATCACATTACTAAGTTGTTTATTCCTAAACAATGTTTTATGAACCATCTCCCATGTCATTAAATAATCTACATTATTTTTAATGGTTACATATGCTGTTGTCACATTAACATAATTAATTCTTAATGTTTTCTTATGGCTAGACATTTGAGTTGTTTTAATTTTTTAACATCCTAAACAGTACTGTGATAAACATCCCATATCTAAATCTTTGTATGCACCCTTGATTGTTTTGACACAAGTGATTCCAAGAAGTGTAATTGGGAATGCACATTTTCAATCCTAAAATGCAGGAGCCAAACTACCCTCCAGAAAGGTTGTACCAGTTTACACACTCACAAGCCGAGCAAGAAGAGACCTCTAACACCCACCCCCACCCCCTTTTTATTAAATACCTGAATAAAAAGGCCTGAATCACTGCCTAGACTTGGTTTTCCCCTAAAATCTTTTCTGCTTGTCCAAGCATCTCGACTTGACTATAACAAGTAATGATCAGAATGTCCCTCTCCCTCCAGGCCAGTCCTACCACCAGTGATCAACCCCTGGATCCCTGTCCTGAGGGAACCCTGGAGAAAGAAGAAGAGGATAGAAGGATCCAAGGAAAAGCCCCTACTTCAGCAAAGTCAGAACTCTGGGGTTCTCCCATACCAGGCCCCAGGAGGCCCCGGATCCTTGGAGGATGTAGATGCTGGTAGTCAGGGAAGAGGGTCCTAAGTAAAAACTGATTTACAAGGAATTTACTACATGCCAGGCTCTTCAGCTAGAGTTTGATGAGCAATGCCTCATTTAACTTTTACAATAACCCTATGAAAGAGTGTAATTATAGGAGTTAACCCATTCTAAGATGCACTTTTATCACATTTCACCATTTCTGAAATAAAAGAAGAGGAAGTGTGGCATCATAAATAATTGGCAGCATTTATTTTCTTTCTTAAAATAGTGTGTTTATAATCAAATGGCACCTCACATTTAATAGAAAATGGCATTGTCCCTGTTTTATACTCAAGGATGCCAGGGTGCAGACAGGGTAAGTCAAGGGAGCTGTGACGCCCAAACTGGATCTCAGATCCAACTGACTCCAGGCCTCAGCTTTGGCCCACAAGCCTGCCCACTCAAGACTCAGCCCTGCGGGCCAGTTTGCACAACCAAACCCAGCTCTTGCCTGTGTCAAAAGCGACTCAAATTAAAAGAAACTCTATGGTGCCCGTTAGTAGCTAATACCTCCAAGTTCCTGAATTCTGGAGATTTAAAAACAAAACGACTCTGCTATTTATAACATATCTACTATTTCTGGAGCACATCCCACCACCCAAGCACAACACCAAGCTCTCTACAGATACTATCTCATTTACTCCTCCCAACAAACCAAACACTGTATTTTTTGTTACATGACAGATTAATAGAGTATGTTTCTCTTTTTAATTTGTATCAATTCATACAGAAACTGTAAAATAACTAGAACATACTAGTTTATTATGTAAAGCAATGTTCTCTCTCCCCCACCTCTAGTTGCAACAAATTTTAACCATTTCTGACTTTAGTTCTCCTAGTAAGTACCTCCTAAAGTATAAATAATTTAGTCATACCCTTCTTCCTTGGTTTAGCACTTGAAGATATTATCTAGCTACTACGAAAGATGAGAAATTGGTTTATTTTATTGCCTTTTCCTCCTCTCATTCTAATATTTATAGCTATTAATTTTTGATTAGCAATTTTGGTACTTAAAAAAAGTACACTTACCAGTGGTTACCAGTGGTTACCAGTGGCTGAGGAAAGGGGATAGAGGGGAGTTGTTTAGTGGGTACAGTGTTTTAGTTTGGTATGATGAGAAATTCTGGAATGGACAGTGGTGATGGTTATACAATAATGTGAATGCATTTAATATCACTGACTTGTTCAGTAAAAATTATTAAAACTGAAAATGTTATGTATATTTTATCACAATTTTAAAAAGTCAAATTCACCACATTTTTAAAAAAGTATACTTTATGAGGTAGGTATTATAACGATTCCCATTCTACAGAGGTTAAGTAACTTGCTGAAGGTCAAAAAAATTAAGAGTGGCAGATTTTAAATGAAGTCTTCTCTGACTCTGACTCCAACGCTTGACCCATTCCTGCTGAGCAGAGTATGTGTACATTTTTGTTCATTCAGTCAGTCAGATGTTTTCTTGAGGGCCGACTTTGTTCCTAGCACTGTCCTAGGTGTTGGAGAGTCTGTTGTGGACAGACACAAGGTGGACACAAGGTTGCACTGCTCTGCGAAGCTCACCTTAAACAATGCACGCACCTCCTGGTCCTCATTCTCCAGCGCCCAGAGCCGCCTCCTGGCTGCTTCTTGCAAGGGGCCATTTACACACCTCCTGGAGCGGCTCTTCACACTGAAGGAGAGCGTCAGATCTTAAAGAGAACAGAGTGAGAAAGATCAGGATGGAAATGCAGAAATAGGGAAGAAAGAATTAGATAACCCCCAATGTCTCCCACACCCAACCCCTAAATTGATGTTCTCATCAGAGATTACAAGTGATCTTAACAATTCTCTGAGCACATTCTTTAAACTTTCTCCCCCAGAAGAAAAAAATGCTGAGGCCCAGAATGTTCTGGAATCACAGGAGTTGCTGCAGTTGGGTTGGTTATTTCTGTTTACTTCTGTTTGTACAGAGTATATTCTGGCTCTGCCTGGCACTGAGAGAACAGTGCCACACAGAACCAGCTAGAACATATATTTCCTCCTGTGGATGATTTGTGAAAGTTTCCAAAGAACACTAATTTATCCATATTTATGGATGTATATTTATATGTCAAATTTATCATATGTAATAGATATTATATACTACATGCATTATACATATACACATGCATTTCCTCTAACCTGCTTCTTTCTGATAACGCATTTGTTGTTTGTCAGGGTAAGCGGCTAATATATTAAAGTCTATCTTTAATATCTTCAAAATGCACATTCATTCAATACTGTGAACAGAGGCTGTTTTAGGTGCTGAGATACAGCAGGAAACAAAATAGACAAGGTCCTGTTCTCATGGAGCTTGTATTCTTGGTAAGTAACCAATTCCATGAACACAGTAATTGCAGATGGAGAAAAGTGCTATGAATAAAAAAAAATGTTAATAGGGTAAAGAGACAGAGTGATGGAGCTGTTGGAGAGTGGATAGTGTTGCTGGGAAAGGCCACACTGAGGAGGTTCATCTTATAACTGCACTTTGCCATGTGTCTTCTTCTGACAATAAGTAGCAATCGCATTAATAATTATCAAACACAATGAACCTTCAAGGCAGCAACTAGATAAGCACAGAGGTCTGTCTTCTAGCCCTAACTTGCCAGGGCTTTTGCAAATTCCTGAGCACATTAGAGACGGCCCCTATCATGCTGGCCTGAGAACACAGGCAGCCTGCATTTCTGTCTTCCTGTCTTTAACCAAGAAGTCGTGGAAATGCTGTGGCTGCAGGCCAGCTCGGATACGACATGCCCAGCTGACCTGACATCGGTGAGAGCTTCGGGTGGATGTTTGTTCCACTCCATTCCTCCCTGGCCTGTGTTCTAATCTCATGCAAGCCCTCCATCTTCCGCAGTCCAGGTCCAACGTCCATCTGGTAGCTTCACTGACCACTAATCTCTAGGAGGAGGTAAAGCCCAGGGAGGAGGAGCCACACAGACCTGGACTCGAGGCTCGGCTCTGCCTTTGTTAACTGCACCACCCTCAGCAATTAATTACCTCTCTATGCCTGACTTTTCTAATTAGTAAGATGGCTTTTAGAGTACTATCCCACAGGGTTTTTAAGAGGCTTACTAAATGAGATTATGTGCATAAAGCATTTTGTTCAGTGCTGGGTGCGTACTAAATGTTCAATACACACATGAGCATTAGCTTTTGCCCCTTTCAACCCCCCACACCAGTGCTCCAGCAGTTACTGCTAGTGGCCCCCATCTTGTTACAATGTAATTAACCTTGACACTAATTGATTCTGTGATTTCTGTTCACCAAACCTCCTGTCCTTTCAAAGCCTGATCTAAACTCCCTTCCAGAATCTGCGCAGGAAAAGCTCCTGATAAGTGACAGCCCCTTCAATGTGACTCTCCTTGCCATGTACTTGAATCCATGGTTATGGAACTCAAAAGACCTGGATTTAAATAAGCAAACTGCTTGTGGATCTCAACCAGTGAGAGCTGATACTCAGAGCAGCATCTCTGGGCCACTGTGTGATCCTACAGTGCCCTCTTTGGACAGGGAAAAAAATCAAGTTCACTCTAGTCTTAGTATGAAGTACATTTTGTCATTTTTTTAATCCTTCTGAAAACCGGTGGTTTAGTCATGATAATATAACTGATTGATTCTGTCTGGGACTCTTCCTCATAAAGAAAAGGTTGGCAGTTGGAGTTGAGTCTCCCCTTCTCACACTATGACCTTCCTGGAAACAGCATCATGGCAGAAAATGCTGAAAGACAGACAAGTTCAGGTTCAGGTGGTTAAGTTTCACCTACATGTACCCTTTGTTCACTTGCCTTCATGCACTGATAAGACAAAATGCTGACTTCACTGTGTTCATGAGACAACAGATGGTGAGTGATTCAGCTTTTTCAGGGATGGCCCAAGCTGACAGACAGATAAGCAGACTGATGCAACACCAAAAAACAGAGGGCAAGGTTTTTCTCATTGTCAACCAAGAAGTCTGACAGAATTTGAAATTGGGAAAAGAAAGAATCTTGCATGACATTACACTGTTTACATAGTGTATATCCTTCAAAACATTCATAATGCAAATCTTTTTTCACAAATCTCGATTTTGTATGCTGGATAAAAGTACATGTTTGGGAGGCAACGAAACACCCTGGTTACAAACAAGGACCAGGGATTGAATGCCTTTCTCATCACGTATTAACTGTGCAGCACTAGGGAAGTCACCTCCCTCTCTGAGTCCCTGTTTGCCATCTTTGAAATGCAGAGTGTGGTGCCACCTTCTAGAGGTGAGCATGTGAGGATGAGAAGTAGATGCAGGGATGACTTAGCATGTGCTTGGCATGTGATTTGCCCTCAAAAGTGGTCCCTGTTACTGGATAACAGAAACTGTATCTTCTACAGGTTTATCCTCAGAGTTTCCAGCACAAGGTTCAGCCCAGGTGTAGCTCTATCTCTGAGGATGGTTCTCTCTTTGCCAGCTTCACTGAAGTCTCTTAAGGGGAACACTGTGAAAGATATGTATTGAGAAAAAGATTTTTTCCACTTTAATTTCAAAATCTTTTTCTCCTTCTGAAAGATTCAGACAGACATCCTTCTGCTCAGCCAATCTCACCCCCACATACTCAACCCTTTATTCACTTATTTATTTCACCAACTCTGTATAAGGTATTATTTTTGGTAGTATACAGAATACAAACATGACCTCCATGGACCTATTCAATTATTCATGTATTTATTTACCAAACATTTTCTGAGCACCAATTATGTACAAAAAACTCTTTTAGGTACTATGTAGAATACTTAATAATTCAAAAAATTACCCCTGCCCTTCAGCACCTTAAAAGCTATTTGATGATATACTTTATTTAACACAGCAAATACGTATGGAGCTCCTGATATGTGCCAAATTGTGAAGAACTCTGAGTGTTAGCTTGAGACGGCTTAGCTTAATCTTACAGGCAATGGAGAGCATTGGAAGATTTGTGAGCAAGTGAATATCATAGTCAAGGTCATGCTTACAAAGATGTATTTGATGGTGGTGCCTAGAAAGGATCAGAGGGAGGGAGTTTGCAGATGGGACTGATAAGGGGATTACTGTAATACTCTACATGGAAAATATTTTTTAAATAGGTTTTGTCTTTGGCGTTTAGATACCTGGAGTCATATTCTGTGGCAGGAAACATTTTTCCTTGTTTTCAGATGAGGATATAATCTCACTGGATATGGGTGGATCCTTGGAAGAAGTTCCTTTACCTGGAGGAGATCAAATGAAAGATCATTTGAGAGAATATAAGAAAGCTATAAGCAAGGATTGCAAGTTTTTATCAAGTGATCATTTTTTTCTCCAGGGCTGGTGGCCTAGAAGAACTCTAATTGTTATCACCATTGCCTAATAATTATTTAGTACTCAACTAAAGCATACTATCTCAATCCTACAGCAGCCTGGGTGTCCCCACTTTATTTAAAAAAAAAATTTCCCACCTACAGCTCAGACTGAGTCCCATGGCCTAGTATACTGAAGGTGTTCAATATATGCTGAGCCTACAAGGTCATTATAGATCTGACTACAGCAAGATGGATAATGGAAGTGCTGGAGCAGAGCAAGTGAGAATAGCATCATAAGGGAGGTGGCTGGGGCATGGCTGTAATGGCCCTGAAATGTATGATTGTCCCCAGACTGCCCTTCTGTCTACCCACTATACAGAGTCCTGTATGGGACTTCTTTCCTCCCCAGCTCTCTAAAGTGTTCCTGTCTTTGCAGCTGTAAAATTGGAGTGAAAAGGAGAGGAAAGAAAATCATAGCATAGACTAGTGTTAAGGAGGAGGCTATTTTGATGGCATGGGGTTGAAAAGAGAAGAAGAGTACAGCAATAAAGCACAAGGCAGCAGGTAAAAATGAATAGAAGGGAAATTCACAAGTATTGATATGGGATGTGGGCCTCCTTCATGGTATCCTCAAAATACAACAAGAGAACTCAAGTCCTTAACACATTACTGTTGGTTACTCTGTTCTTTTGAACATGACACTGCTCAAGGACTCCACCATGGGGTCAGAAGATTATAAGCATTACCTGATACTGGAAATAGGGATTAGGAATCTTGACTCAACCACCATTTGTCAGTCATTCATCTAACCATCCAGCTTCTTCAATTGTAAAATGTTGGTGGATCAAACTCAAGCAGACCTACCACTTTTGCATTCTGGACCTGTGTTTCTGTTGATGCAGCCCAAGAGTGATAACAGATGAAGTAATCACACTCCATCCAATCACTGCTGGTTAATGCTGACCCCAAATCCTCAAATTGCTGCCAGAAGTCTTTGCCTTCTTCTGTGCCTATACAGTGGGACTTTGAGACCCAAGCTGAGGATCTTCCATGTCTTCATAGCAGGAACAGTTAGCACTTTTTTGGGTAATGAACAGGGAATGAAATGGATTTTGGCTTGAATGGGCTGAAGGACAGGCCCATTAGCTCACAGCTCTTCATCTAGCAAATCTTGTTAGGGGTCAGTGCTGAAAGTTAGGCAGCTTAGCTAGAAAGCTGGCAGCAATGAGGCACAGTCTACCAGGATCATTTTGCCGTTCTGCCTCCAGGAACCAGAAGTAACTACAGCAAAAAGGCTCTGGCTTGGGAATCATGAGATATGAGTTTGCACAAATCAGATTCTCCGATAACATTAGTTAGGTAACATTGGTCAAGATATTTCATCCGTCCATTTTTTGAGATTTCACATTTCCCAGTCATAAGTGAGGGCTTGATGTAAATTAGTGTTTCTCAACCCTGGCTGCCTATTCAAATCCCCCAGGATGCTTTTTAAAAATATCAGTGCCTAGCCCTCATCTCCAGAAATGTTGATTTACATCGTTCATAGTGCTGCCCAGTCATGGGTATTTTTCTTTTTTTCTTCCCCCCCTCCCCTGAAGAGCGGCGCGTGGCCTCACGGCGGGGCCAGCCCACCACTCACCGGAAGGCGAGGGGTTCTGCCCACACACGCTGCGGGGGCTACTGCGCACTTTGAAGGAGCGGCGGCAGGGAGGTCCGGCGCCCCAATGCTCCCTCTCGGATCGCTAGAGAAGGCTTTCCCACCCAGGGCGCGTCGTCCCCCAGTCCCCCACCCATCGTCTCCCTATCAGGCCCACGGACGCACTTCGGGAGATGCCAGTTCTCTGCTGGGGGTGGGGGTGGGGGCTCTTCCCAGCCGGTCACGATAGCTCACACTCCCGCGTGCAACCCCGGCGAAGAGGGAACACACGGCCAAGTCAGTCCCCCTGCACATATGAGGATGACCCCCACAAGGCACCTGCCCCTACGAGGGACACCGGCGTGCCTCCCTTATCACCTGGACTCCCCGAGAGAGCTGCTCACCAGACTCACCACCAGAGGGGGGACCCGAGGGGCTCACTGAGAACCGGAAGTGACGCCACCTGAGGGACGCCTGGAGCCAGCCAGGGCCACCGCAGGGAGTAGGCGGGACGCTCACGCACCGACGGGGGGCGCGTGGTGAGCTCTGGGACGCCTCGCGAGACCCTGCGAGAAGAAGAGGCTAGAGTGTCGGCTGCGTAAGTGGGCGCGGTCCGCCTGGCGCCCGCTGTGAGGCATGGGGCAGGAGACCGAGGTCCAGCGGGGTCCCGCACCACTGCCTTAAAAAAGAGCAGTCCTGTTCGCCATGAACGTCCGTCCCTCGTCAGGCGCGACTTGGGCCCGGCCGGGAAGAGCTAGACAACACCACATCGATACAGGTATTTTTCTTAAGTTCCGCAAATGATTCTGATTTGAGCCAGTGTTAAGAACTATACATCTGGTGGGATGAATTGGGAGATTGGGATTGACATGTATACACTGATGTGTATACAATGGATGACTAATCAGAACCTGCTGTATAAAAAAATAAAATTAAATTAAAAAATTAAAAAAAAAAAAGAACCATACATCTACATAAAGTTTTCACACTTTAATGAGTGTATGAATCACCTGGGGCTATTGATAAATTGCAGATTCTGCCTCAGTAGATGGAAGCCTGAGGTTCTTCATTTCTAATGTGCTCCCAGGTGACCATCCTGCTGGTCCCAGGATCACACTTGGAGTGGCAGCCTGCTTCCTTACACTAGGACAGAGTTTGAAAACTGGTATACCAGAGGCCACAGGCCACAGAAAACCCACAAACATTTTTCTTTTTTCTTTTTTTTTCCCCCTGCACAGTGAATTTTTTTTTTTAAACAGGAGAAAAACATAGAGATTTTATTTAACATATGTCTTATATAATGTGAAAGTCCACATGAGGAAATGAAGATCTAAAGAAGGGGGAAAACCTAAAGGATTTTATACTAGGTTGAAGAAACACAAGCGATTGAGGAAAAGTAAAATATTGGGAGAGGCTAAAGGAATTTAAGAATTATTTTAACAAGCTGTTGGGGTTTTTTTTGTTTTTTTTTTTAACATCTTTATTGGAGTATAATTGCTTTACAATGGTGTGTTAGTTTCTGCTACCGCACAGTGAATTTTTAAGGTTTAAATTGCTCTACATCATTTAGAAATCAGGATGTTTTACATAACCCAGATGCTTGGCTTTGCTCTGAAAACTGGAAAAACTATAGTCTGGGACCCTCATGCTTATCTGGCAACAGTCAGCTGGGACTGAGTGCTCGCTGCCACCACTGTGGGGCATTTGTCCTCTGGCTATCACGGTCCCCAAACTGCCAGCTCACGTATTTACACCCAGCCCTGGCAAACTTTGTGAGTCTGTCCCTGTTGTAAGCCTCCATGAGAAGAGACAATGGCCTGAGGACCATGAGGGCCTGTGGCATGAGCCTACCTTGAAGAAGGAAGTTCATGATGGTGACCCTGGTTTGGGGGAGAGGGTAGGACGCACAGCTCTTAAAGGACACGTGAGGTTTAGAGCAGAAAATCGCAGTTTTGCAGAATGTGATTTGTAGATAGTCTGCATCAGAATTATTTAGTTGCTTGTTTTTTAAAAGATACCTGTACCAAAAAAAACTTGGAGTAAAAGAAGAGTATTTGCATGACTTGGGGTAGCCAGCAATTTCCTAAACAGAATGGAAAAAGTACTACCCACAAAAGAAATAATGGATAGATTGGAATACGGTAAATGCCCTACATATGAATCTTCAAGTTGTGAACTTTCAAACATGCGAACATGCCCAGAGAAAGTACAAAGAGAGACAAGAGGAAGAAGAAGTAACTGAAGAACCAAAGAGTTTCACAATGCAGGAAATGGCAAGGGGCTTTTCTTTATTTGAGGAGGCACTGTTAGTTTTTGAGGCACAGGACCCGAACGTAGAACAGTACACGAAGGTTGCAGCAGCTGTTTAGAATGCAATCCAGTGGTACTGTGTCATCTAGGATGAGAAAAGAGGAGCTACTACCCAGACATCACTGGATCATTTTTTCAAGAGGGTAGACAGAATTGAATCCAGCAAGGAGCCAGAAGCTGTGCCATCAATGTCAGGTGTGAGTGAAATTGCAGCTTGCCTTCTGTCTCCTATTGCTGACGATCCTTCAGCTCTACCATCTCCCACCTCCTCCCTCTCCTCCAGTCAGTAACTCTTCTTGCCTGTTCACTCGATGCCAGCCCCTGTATGCCAGCTGTTGTACTGTACTACTGTACTTTTCAAGGTACTGTACTGTAAGATTAGAAATGGTTTCTTTATTTTTTGTGTTTGTTTTTTATGTATTATTTTTGTGAAAAGTATTATTAACCTATAACAGTACAGTACTATATAGCTGATTGTGTTAGTTGGGTACCTAGGCTAACTTTGTTGGATTTACGAACAAATTAGACCTACAAACTTGCTTTCAGGACAGAACTCATTCGTATGTAGGGGACTTACTGTACATTAAAAGCAAATCTTCTGTTAGTCAAAAGATGTAATTAAGAGAGCGAAAAAGGAGACAGAATAGAAGAAACTATAGACAATATGTGTATTCATCAGAGAATTTAAATCCAGAATATATAAAGAATGCTAAAAATATTTAAGAAATAGATGGGTAACCCACTAGAAAAATGGGCAAAAGCCTTGAATAGGCATTTCACCAAAGATAATATCCAAACAGCCAGTAGATTTATGAAAATTTTCTCAAGTTCATCAGGGAAATGAAAATTAAAACCACAGTGGAACACCTCTACACAGATTGGCAAAAATGAAAAAAACAGGTAAAGCCAAGTGTTTGTAAGGATACACAGCAACCAGAACTCTCATATACTGCAAGTGTGAGAATAAATTTTGAAAATTTTCACTTTGGAAAACTGTTTGACAGTATCACTTCAAGCTGAACATATGCATAGGTACATATGCATAAGATTCAGCAGTTCCACTCCACTATTATCCCAAATAATACATACATGTGGTCACAAGAATATATCTACTAAAATACTCAGAGCAGTAGTAATTCATAACAGCCCAAACCTGGCAATGACTCAAATGTCCATCTACACTAGAATGGATAAATAAATGATGACATATACAATTAAATACAATATACCAATGAGAAGTAATGAATTACAGCCACAGGAAGCAGCATAGTTGGATATATTCACCTTGTGAAAATTCACCAGCTGTGTACATATAATTTCATGTACAATTCTGTATGAATGATAAATTTCAATAAAAAGATGAATTTTAAAATATTCCTGGAGCCTTCTCACTTACTCCCCTGAGAATATCTAGGGGTAGAGTCTGGAGACATGTATTTTCACCTAGCACTTTGAGGATTTCTGATGTTCTCTATAGTGTGAGAATCTCTAGAGTAGAAAGAGCTAATTCACCAATTGTTCTGGGACCCATGAGCCAGAAGACACCTTCTTGAGAAACAGTGAAGAATCTGGAAAATCAGAGGGAGCTCTATAATGTGAAGAACAGTTAATAGTTGCACAGGGATTTACAGTTTACAGAGCTCTTTTAAACATGGAATTATATTTCAGCATGAAAGATTTGAAGACTTGAGCTGGGCCTTGAAAAAGAACCAGAGACCACAACACGGAACTATCATATCAGGGAGTGGCCAAGATGGTGGAGTAGGAAGACCCTGAGCTCACCTCCTCTCACAGGCACACCAAAATTACAACTATTTACAGAGCAACTATTGATGAGAAAGACCAGAAGACTAGCAAAAAAATCTTCTACAACTAAAGATATAAAGAAGAAACAAGACACAGTAAGACAGGTAGGAGGAGCAGAGGCATGGTCTCATCAAGTTCCATACCCCAAGGTGGGCAACCCACAAACAGGAGGATACTTACAATTGCAGAGGTTCTCCCCAAGGAGTAAGGGGTCCAAGCTCACACTGGACTCCCCAGCCCAGGGGTCCTGCACCAGAAAGCAAACCCCCAGAACATTTGGCTTTGAAGGCCAGTGGGGCTTATTTTCAGGAGTCCCAGAGGTCTGAAGGAAATAGAGACTCCACTCTTAAAGGGCACACACAAAATCTCACATTCTCTGGGACCCAGGAAAGAGGCTACCGCTTGGAAGGAGCCTGAATCAGACCTACCTGATTATCTTGGAGAGCCTCCCGGAGAGGTAGGAGTCAACTGGAACTCACCATGGGGACATGGACAATGGGGACAGCCATTTTTGGGATCTTGTTCTATCATGAGGACACTGGTACTGGCAAGCACCATTTTGGAATTTCCCTCTAGCTTATTAGTGCTGGACCTGGCCCCACCAGCAGCCTGTCAGTACCAGTACTGTGATGTCTCAGGCCATGCAACAGGCCAGGCAAGGACACAGCCCCACCCATTGGCAGGCTGGCGGCCGTAAGACCCCTTGAGCTCATAGCCACCCCAGGACCTGGCCCTGTCTACCACAGGGCTGACTCCAGCTGCAGGATCCCCAGGCCCTGCAGCCAGAGACCCCAGGACCCAGCTCTGCCCACCAGTGGTCCAGCACTAGCCCCAGTACCCAGCCTTACCAACCCATGGGCAAGTACCAGCCCTGGGATCCCCTGGGCTCCAACCATACCCACCATCTGGCAGACATCAACCACAGCACCACTATAGCCCTGCAGCCTGCCATGTCAGGACCCAGCCCACGCACTAGCAGGTCAGCACCAGGCCCAGGACCCCATGGGACCCAGTCTTGCCCACCAGAAAGTCAGCACCAGCACTGGGACCCTCCAGGCCATGGCCCCACCATCTAGCAGGCTGACACCAGCTCTGAAATACCTTGGGCCCCTCAGCCAGCCATCAGAGGACCGAGCCCTTCTCACCAGTGGGCCAACACTAGCTTAGGGACACCCCAGATCCTGCAGTCAGCAATGTAAGGAACCAACCCTGCTCAACAGCAGGCTAACAATAGATCCAAGACCCCTGACCCTGCAATCACCCACCCAGAACCCAGCTCCACCCACCAGCACTAGCCCCAGCACCACTGGGGCGCCACAGCCAGCTGCCTCAGATTACCCAGCTGTGCCTACCAGTGACCTGGCAACCAACCAGACTGGGGCCAGCCATACCTACCAGACTACCCCAGTAGTCAGCCTGCCACAACAGAAGAACCCATGCAACCCACATAGGGGGCACCCCTAGATCATATAGCTCTGGTGACCAGAGAGGAGCGCACTGCTGGGACACATAGGACATCTCCTACAGAAGGCCACTACTCCAAGGTTGGGAAATGTAGTTAACCTATCAAATGCATAGAATTTCTTTTAAAAAAGCAAATTGGGCAAAATGAGGCAACAGAAGAATATATTCCAAATGAAGGAACAAGATAAAACCCCAGAAGAAGAACTAAGTGAAGTGGAGATAAACAATCTACTAATAAAGAGTTCAAGGTAAGGATCATAAAGATGTTCAAGAACTCAGGAGAAAATTGGATGAACAGAGTGAGAAGTTAGAAGTTTTTAACAAAGGGTTAGAAAATATAAAGAACCAAACAGAGATGAAGAATACAATAACTGATATAAAAAATACACTAGAAGGAATCAACAGTGGATTATATGACATAGAGGAAGAGATCAGTGAGCTGGAAGGCAGAGTAGTGGAAATCACTCAAGCTGAAAACAAAAAGAAAAAGGAATGAAAATTAATGAAGACAGTTTAAGAGACCTCTAGGACAACATCAAGCATACTAACATTCACGTTAAAGGGGTCCCAGAAGGAGAAGAGAGAGAGAGAAGGGAGCAGGGAACATAATAGCTGAAACCTTTTTAACCTGGGAAAGCAAACAGACATCTAGGTCCAGGAATCACAGAGAGTCCCAAACAGAATCAACCCAAAGAGAACCACACCAAGACACTTTGTAATTAAAATGTTGGAAATCACAGATAAAGGGAGAATATTAAAAGGGCAAGAGAAAAACAACAAATTACATACAAGGAAAGTCCCATAAGGCTATCAACTGACTTTTCAGCAGAAACTCTGCAGGTCAGAAGGGGCTGGCACAATACATTTAAAGTGATGAAAAGGAAAAACCTACAACCAAGAATACTCAACCTGGAAAGGCTTTCATTCAGATTTGATGGAGAGATCAAAAGTTTTACAGACAGGCTTCCCTGGTGGCGCAGTGGTTAAGAATCTACCTGCCAATGCAGGGGACATGGGTTCGAGCCCTGGTCTGGGAAGATCCCACATGCCGCAGAGCAACTAAGCCCGTGAGCCACAACTACTGAGCCTGCACGTCTGGAGCCTGTGCTCTGCAACGGGAGAGGCCACGACAGTGAGAGGCCCGCGCACCGCAATGAAGAGTGGCCCCCACTTGCCGCAACTAGAGAAAGCCCTCACACAGAAACGAAGACCCAACACAGCCAAAAATAAGTAAATAAATTTAAAAAAAAAAAGGAAAAATCTCAACTATATAAAAAAAAAAAAAGTTTTACAGACAAAAGCTAAAAGAGTTCAGCACCACCAAGCTTTACAAGAAATTTTAAAGGGACTTCTCCAAGCAAACAAGAAAAGGCCACAACTAGAAACATGAAAATTACGAAAGAAAAAAGCTCATTAGTAAAGGCAAACATGCAGTAAAAGTAGTAACTCAACTACATATAAAGCTAGTAGGAAGGTTAAAAGAAAAAAGTAGTAAAATCATCTGTAGCCACAATAAGTAAAGAATACACAGTACAAAAGTTATGTGTGTGTGTGTGTGTGTGTGTGTGTGTATAAATGCCTCATGGTAACCATAAACCAAAAATCTACAATAGATACACACACAAAAAAGAGATACAAACACAAACATAGTAATAAAGATAGTCATCAAATCACAAGAGAAAGGAACAAAAGAAGAAGAAAGAAACAAAAAAGAACTCCAAAAACAATTAACAAAATGGCAATAAGTATATACCTATCAATAATTACTTTAAATGTAAATAGACTGAATGTTCCAATCAAAAGACATAGAGTGGCTGAATGGATACAAAAACAAGACCCATACATATATGCTGCCTACAGGAGATTCACTTCAGATCTAAAAACACAAACAGACTGAAAATGAGGAAATGGAAAAAGATATTCCATACAAATGGAAATGAAAAGGAAGCCGCAGTAGCAAAACTTATATCAGACAAAATAACTTTAAAAAACAAACACAGTAACAAGAGACAAAGAAAGGCACTACATAATTAACAAGGGATCAATCCAACAGGAGATATAAAAATTGTAAATATATATGCATCTGACAGTGGAGCACCTAAATACATAAAGCAAGTATTAACAGACATAAAGGGAGAAATGACAGTAACCCAATATTACTAGGGGGCTTTGACACCCCACTTATTTCAATAATAGACAAATCATCTAGACAAAATCAATACAGAAATACTGGGCTTAAATGATACATTAGACCAGATGAACTTAGTAGGTTTATATAGAACAGTCCATCCAAAATCAGCAGAATACACATTCTTTTCAAGTACACATGGAACATTCTCTAGGATAGATCACACGCTAGGCCAAAAAACAAGTCTCAGGAAATTTATGAAAATTGAAATTCTATCAAGCATCTTCTCTGACCACAACACTGTAAGACTAGAAATCAACTACAAGAAATAAAAACCTGCAAAGAGCACAAACACATGGAGGCTAAACAGTATGCTACTAAACAACCAGTGGATCACTGAAGAAATCAAAGAAGAAATCAAAAAATATCTGGAGACAAATGAAAACTAAAACACAATGATCCAAAATCTATGGGACACAGCTAAAGCAGTTCTAAGAGGCAAGTTTATAGCAATACAAGCCTACCTTGAGAAACAAGAAAAATCACAAATAACCTAGCCTTATACCTAAAGGAACTAGAAAAAGAAGAACAAACACAACCCAAAATTAGTAGAAGGAAAGAAATCATAAAGATCAAAGCAGAAATGAATGAAATAGAAACTGAAAAAACAATAAACTAAGAGCTTGTTCTTTGAAAAAATAAACAAAATTGATAAACCTTTAGCCAGATTCATCAAGAAAAAAAGAGGGCCCAAATCACAAGGAAAAAAATTTTTTCCTTTTCTTTAATTTTATATCTGTAGGAAATGATGGATGTCCACTAAACTTATTGTGGTAATCAGTAGTTCAAATCATCATGCTGTACACCTTAAATTTGTACAGTGCTGAATGTCAATTACATCTCAATAAAACTGGAAATAAACTATCATAGAATAAAGTACTTTAGGAAAAATATATGATTTTTTTAAAATGACAAAGGAAATAAACCAAAAGGTCCATGATAGATATTGCTGGGTCACTTTTAACCATTTTTTCTATACTTTTGTCTACTTTCCAAATATTCTGTAATGGACATGCTTTGTTTTCTAAAAATGGAGGCAGGTAGAAAAGTGGCTAGGAAAAAAATCTGCCATCAGGTAGTTCTGGACTCAATCCCTGGCTTCCTCATTAGCCATGTGACCCATGTAAACCTAGTCTATGTCATTCAGATGGGGCTGACTCCATCCCTAGCTCCAAAAGTGGACACATGACTCAAGCGTAAGCCAGTCAGGTTATGCTGTACCGTGGCCAGATGACCAAAGTTAAGCCGATGAGAACTGGTCCTAGGACTCCCCTTAGACCTCTTCAGGAAAAGATTCCTTTCCACTGCACTTGAAGCTGTGAATATGACAGTCTGGAGCTGTGGGGCCCACCACAGGGAGAAAGTTTGCCTGAGGTTGAGGCCAACCTCAACAGTACAAACAGAGCTTAGGAAAGATAACTTCCAGATAATATCATTTGAATATTTTGAATATTTTGACCCAGGCATACCTGAAACAAACAACCCCTGAACTTTTCATTATTTCATTTATGAATCAATTAATTACTTTCTGGAAGCTAGTTTTATTTTTATTATTGTTATTGGTCAGAGAAAGATACTAACACTCAATTCAAAAAAACACAGAGATTTATTTAAAAACTGCCAAACTAGACCTAAATAGACCTTTCTCCAAAGAAGACATACAGATTGCCAACAAACACATGAAAGGATGCTCAACATCACTAATCATTAGAGAAATGCAAATCAAAACCACAATGAGATAGCACCGCACACCGGTCAGAATGGCCATCATCAAAAAATCTACAAACAATGAATGCTGGAGAGGGTGTGGAGAAAAGGGAACCCTGTTGCACTGTTGGTGGGAATGTAAATTGATACAGCCACTATGGAGAACAGTATGGAGGTTCCTTAAAAAACTACAAATAGAACTACCATACGACCCAGCAATCCCACTACTGGGCATATACCCTGAGAAAACCATAATTCAGAAAGAGACATGTACCACAATGTTCATTGCAGCCCTATTACAATAGCCAGGACATGGAAGCAACCTAAGTGTCCATCGACAGACGAATGGATAAAGAAGATGTGGCACATATATACAATGGAATATTACTCAGCCATAAAAAGAAACGAAATTGAGTTATTTTTAGTGAGGTGGATGAAGCTAGAGTCTGTCATACAGAGTGAAGTAACTCAGAAAGAGAAAAACAAACACCGTATGCTAACACATATATATGGAATCTAAAAAAAAAAAAAAAAAGATTCTGATGAACCTAGGGGCAGGACAGGAATAAAGATGCAGATGTAGAGAACGGACTTGAGGACACAGGGAGGGAGAAGAGTAAGCTGGGACAAAATGAGAGAGTAGCATTGACATATACACCCTACCAAATGGAAAATAGATAGCTAGTGGGAAGAAGCTGCATAGCACAGTGAGATCAGCTCAGTGCTTTGTGACCACCTAGAGGAGTGGGATAGGGAGGGTGGGAGGGAGATGCAAGAGGGAGGGGATATGGGGATATATGTATACATATAGCTGATTCACTTTGTTATACAACAGAAACTAAGACAACATTGTAAAGTAATTATACTCCAATAAAGATACTAAAAAAATAATATAAAATTGACTTTGGCACAGAAAAAAAAAAAAAAACAACTGCCAAACTGCTTTCCAAAATGGCTGTACCATTTTGCATTTTCATTAGCAATGTGTGAAGGTTCCTGTTGCTCCACATCCACATCAACACTTGATAGTATCAGTCTTCTTAACTGTAGCCATTCTAGTAGGTTTGCAGTTTTATCTCATTGTTTCAATTTATACTTCCCTAATAACTAATGATGTTGAATATTTTTTCACATGCTTATTTTCCATCCCTGTATTTTCTGAATGAAAGTGTCTGTACATTTTAATTGGGTTGTTTACCTTCTCATTACTGAGTTATAAGATTTTTTAAAATATTCTGGATACAGGTGTCAGATATGTGGTTTACAAATATTATCCCCCAGTCTATGGCTTCCTCTTTATTTTGTTGGTCGATTTATATAGGTGATAGAAAAGCAGGATTACTGGTAAAGAGCTCAGCAGGATAGGGGTGAATTAACTTTACATGCACATGAGCTGACAGAGGACATACTGGAGAGGTGAGTGGTCATGGGGCTAAAATGGATAAATATGGTAGAGTCAGGATAGGGAGAGTATTTTAAGGAAGGCAGAGGAATTTAGATTGGATATAGCAAGCAATAAATATGGAGCTATGAAACATTCTTGCGCATAGGCGTGGCAAAACAAAAGTGGAAATTCTACCTGGGATAGCACAGGAAGGACAGAGAGAGGCAAGGAGGAGAAGCAAGGAGAATAGCTGAAAAATTGTATGGCAGTCCACGGGTGTGAGTGTGAGAATATGGACTGTGATCTTGGCAAATGAGAAGTCAGGGAATAAAGTGAATGACACTATATTTTAAAGTTAGAAAAGGGAAGGCATCTTGACATTTTAAATATGAGAGAAAGATGAGGAGAGACAATAATTACAGAAAACGAATATTTGAAGGGAATAAAAGACCGTTGAGTTCCACTCCTAATTTTACTGTTGAGAAACTAAGGCCCCAGAGAGGAGTAATGATTTTACCGGGGTCACACAGCAAGTCAGCAATAGAGTCAGAGGCCATCCAGATCGTTGGGTGCAGACCTTGCCAGTTCCACTACATAAACCCAACCTCAGAACTTTGAGATGTACGGTTTCCAACTTGGGAAATATTTCACTCACAGAAACTTGCTGGAAATGAGAATTCACTCCTGTTTCTCCTCTCTCAGTCTCTCCTTGATCCCACCCATCCGCCACCACTCCCAACTTTAAGAAGATAACTAAACAGTAAACATTTCCCTGCATTCTTTTTTTCTCCACCCACATTTTTTTTCTTTGACCTGACAAGCATACAACCATCAATTTTTATGATGTAAACCCACATTGTCCTTGTTGGAACAAACACCAAATTAGAATTACTGCTACATTTATCTACATGAATATATCTTAAATCATAATGTTGAGCAAAACAAAAAAAGCAGTTTGCATAATGATATCATTTTAAGTTTAAAAATCTTCAAAATAAATTCTTTGCAATGATACGAGTACACAAATATGTAATAAAAGCACAAAACCACTCAATTCATGAATGTGATTAATTTGGGGGAGGGAGAGTAGGTAGTGAGATTGGGAAGAACTACCAGGGGACCCTAATTGTATCTGTAATCTTTTATTTTTTCGAAAAGTAAAAGAAAGAAAGAAAGTTCTGAAGCTAATACGACAAAAAGTAGAAATTTGCATATTGTTCTCATAGTCTCTATTATCAGTATGTTCAAAGCGCCTCACGAGTTTTTTAAAGCTCAAATGTGAAGCATCGTTTACTATTGTCAGCATTCACCCCCCCATCTCCTATAATTTTACCGATGATTCATATTTACCAAAAAGGTTGAAAGGAAAGTTACAAACAACAGCAATCAATGTAGGCAAATGTATCTCTCCCACATCCTCTGTTTAAGGGTGTAAGTCTGCCAGATGTCTTCAAGATAGTGTTGAAAGATAAGGGGGCAGTGCTAGAAGCTTTTAGACCAACAAATCTTGACATGACTTGCTCTGTGATCCTAAGTGAGCAACTGTAGTTTAACAGTGGCAAGAATTTCCAGGGGTCCAGAAGCCAGAAATAATGGCAGTTACTAGAAACCCTCCCCCTGCCCACATGCAATCAGGAGATTTATGTGAGTAAGTAAGAAACATCACGGAAACAGATGCTGCAGGCAGAGTCCATGTGTGAGAATGCAGCACACCTGGGGGGTGTCAGGGACAGTGTTTGTCATTGTGTCACACGAAGGCAAACCAGCTGGGCAGCTGTCCAGGGCTTAGTACTGTCAAGCCTTCTCCTTTCCTGCCTCCCTAACCCCTGAGGACTGTTGGTCCTCACTGTTTACTCCCACTGAAACACAATGACTGAAGCAGCCAAAGAAGCAGGAGCACAGACTCCTACTCCAGTGGAGTAAGGAATAGGAAGAAGGGATGTGGGAGTGGTCCCTATTAGCTGACAATAAAACAGCCCACAATTACTGAGGGTTTATCAGAAGCCAGACACTGTGCTAAACCCATGAGATGAATTATCTGATTTAATCTTCACAAAAGCTCCGTGTGATAGATACTATCATTAGATTCATTTTACAGACAGGAAAACTGAGGTTCGAAGAATATGAGACTTGCCCAAAGTCACACACTATTAGGTCACTCCAGCATGTGTCTCGTACTTTGTTCCATTTCTTTAGGGTAAATGGGGGAACCTAGAAGGGGATGTTTACAACAGCTGGCCTCAGACCTATGACACCATATCATCCTCCCTAGGGAAATCCCCTGACAAGTACAGAAAATAGTTTGGGGAGGTGGCATGAAAAGCCTCAGTAGAAATAAATATCAGGCTGACTCCTGGTGAAAAAGTGAATCCAGGATGCCAACCAATTCAACAGCAAAAATCTGGTGAAACAATAAGGTAATTGAATGATAGTATTATAAGAACTTTGAGGATGTTTTCTTCAATGTTGGTTGGTTGGCTGGTTGGTTGGTTTTGAGCTGCAGAATTCTTTTACATGAAATCTTGGGTTGAACAACAGGATGTCAGACAGGAGCAGAGCTGCTCCAGCTGAAGCTGGGTGTCAGGGACTAGGAGCAGAGCTCCCTAAGATACCTTCACAGGCTGAGTTAACCCCCTCATTTTGTAGATGAGAAAAGGGAGGCCTAAAGAGAGAGCATGATATGCTAGGGTCATAGAGATGTGATTAATGTGCCTTGTTTTATTTATTGTGCTTAATTAACTGTGTGCCAGGTTGTTTTAACTGTTTCACATGTAGACTTAATCCCTACCACAACCCTATGAGGAAGGCATAATTATATCATAAAATCTACAGGTGAGGAAACTGAAACACAGAAAGGTTAAATAAATTGCTCAAGCCAAATCAAAGAACTAAGATCAAATCCAGACACTCTGGCCTCAAAGGCCAGGTGATTAACTGTGAGGATGCCTGCCTAAGAGGAGGTAGACTGTGTCAGATCTAGAACCCAGGTCCCTGCCTTACAGACCGGTGGTCCTTTATGTTCCCACAGCCCCCATGCAACGTCTGCTCCCATGGGGTGCAATGACAACAGGATTTAGGGGGAGGGTCTGAAAAGTATATACATCTTAGAAATCTGGAGAAGCTTTCTTCCAGATTTGTTTCCTAGCTGAAGGTCATGCCTTTGTGCCAAGGGCATTTGCTTGCTTATAAGGTCTAGGGTGGCTTAGTCTGGGAGTCTCTCCCTGCTGGAGGTACCAAGGTGCCTAGGCTGAGACTTCAAGCAGAGGAAGCAGAACGTGGCTGCTTCAGATTCGCTTTAGGAACCTCTAGTGCCTTCCATGTTGTTGAGCCCAGGTCACAAGACTACAGGGGGAAGTCATCTCTCAGAGAGTAGAAGGCCTTAGCTAGAGGTTCTCCTGGGCTCCCCCTCCAAGGAAACATGGCAGTGCTCCAGGAAGATACGGAATCCTAACAAGGGTTAGGAATGATTTCTTGGTGTAATGCTCTTCTGTCTCCCAAACAAGTCCTCCCCCAAAGCCACCACTCATCCTGATAAATGCCATACACAAGACCACAGGGCCTCACCTTGGTCTTGCTGTGAAAAGAAGCGAGGAGCTTGCATTAAGGTGACCAACAACCCCAGTTTGCCTGGGACTGTCCCGGTTTTAGCACTGAATGCATCCTGGGAAAGCCCTGGGTCCCGGTGAAACCGGCAAGGTTGGTCACCCTGTGTCAAGTCTCAGATGACTTGACAATTCTTAGAGCAACAACTCTGTGACCTCAATTTGACGTACAAAAAAAAAAAAAAAGAAAGAAAGAAAAATCACACTATAACAGGTAGGAGGCAGGAAACTGCCTGTTTTTCTCCAGTAACATTAACCCTGACAAAAATAGGGTTGAGTGGCTTAGGCCAAGTTTATGACCACTCCTGGGCCCCAGAGGAACTAACTGCCTGAGCTTTCTTCCTGAACTAGGGAATCTTGGGAAGAAAGGAAGGAAGGTCTTAGTCACACCCTGGGAATGGCAGCCAAAAGCAGCACTCTCTCCTCCTCCTAGAGCAAGCTCAAAGCCTCTTTCTTCAGGAAAAGTAGATGCTTCCCAGGCTTCACTCCCTTTTCACAAAGCCGGAATGACAAATACTAAGTGAGGAAGGGAGAAGAAGAAGCCAGAAAGTACAACCATCTCCCCATCTTTAGAAGAATAGCTCCCCCAACCCAGCAGATCCCTAAGCCTTCACTGGACCCACCACCTCAGCCAAGCCACAGGCCGGGGCCCCCCAGGAAACTCACCTGGCCCCCAGGACAGACTCGGCTCCCAAGGGATGCAGAAGCAGCCACCCATGTGTGCACCATCCTCCCCGGGCCAAGGCCCCTGGGAACACCAGCCAGAGGAGCACTGGGAGGGGACAGCCTCCCAGCGGTGTCCCTCCTCCCGCCTCCTCCCTGGCACACGAGGGACCAAGTCCCGCTCAATGCACAATGCAGCCTTTGATATCCTGGCTGCGGCAGCAGGCCCGGGGAGGATGGGAGGGGCAGCCCAGCCCTCAGGACCCGTAGTCCTTGCACTGTCAGGCCTCTGACTGGGGAGCAGAGCTCCTCCCTGCCTCTCTACAGATTGCTTCATGCCTATCAGGCTGTGGCACATTCCACACATTCTAGGATTGAGATACACAGTTAGGTTCTTGTGGGGGTGGATGGGGTGGGGGGGCTGCGGGGGGGAGGAGGAATCAAGGCTGCTGCTGTTCTTGCTCCCTCCCTGACTGGCTTGACCCACACTAACTTGCCTGCTACTGGGAATGGGCTCCCCACCCATCCTCTCTGTGCAAACACCTCCCTTGGCTATCTGGGTGAAGCTGGACCTGCGGGCGCAGCATCTTACCGCACCCCCAGCAGCATCAGTAAGCCAACGCCCAGCCCTGGCTCCCAAAGTCTTGGTCAGAAGGAATCCAGGAAATCTCCTGATGTAGCCCAGCATCTTACAGATAAGAGGATGGAGGACCAAGTATGTTAAGGCCACAAGTATGCACAAAAAATGGGTCACACCAGACCAAACTCTTTTCCATTTTGGATAAGGAGCAGAGCAGGGGGATGCAGTTGATACACTATGGCTGAATTTCAGAAAACCTCCCATGACATCTCTTAAAGGAGACGGAGAAAATATAGCTGAATGCCAACAATGTTAGAGGCGTGACTGATCCAACAACCTAGCTCAAGGATCATTAAGTACTTACTGTTTCTTTAATACCCAAAGCAAAGGTCGGTGGTGAGTGGTCCAAAGAGTGAGGAGGTGTGGCCTAGGGAAGGCAAGGGTCCTGACTTGCAGGCTGCTTGGAGGCTGAACTTGCGATTAGTCTCACCAGCACTTTAAGGAGGGAGGTGGCCTGGTCAAGGTTATATTCTGGCAGGAGCACTGGGATGAGAGTGTGAAGGATAGCCTAGGGGTCAGTCTCACTGGAGTGATCAGGGGTGTCCACTGCACATCCCAGCTCAGCCCCAGGTGACAGGGCCATGTCTCTGAAGTCTGGCTTCAATTTCAGTGCTTACCTGTCTTGACTCCTAGTGACTGAATGTTCACTATACGTCAGGCACTTATCATACACTATTTCATTTAAATCCCATAACAGCCCCATAATATTAGCATTATCATCTCTATTTTGTAAGTGAGAAAGCTAACGCAAGTATAATTGCCCAAGGCCCCACCATTTATATTGTCAGATTCAGGGCTTGAACCAGGTCTAGTTGATTCCACAGCCCAGGAGCTTCTCTTTTCTAATATTCAGGCTCTTTCCATGACTACAATGAGGAAGGATTTGGTGATCTGATGCTGAGCCCTCTGGAGCTAGCTGAGCACTTACGAGGGCCCGGGAGAGGAAGGCTGGGATGGGGCCAGGAATGCAGGGACACAGGGTCTCTCTGATCACAGAACTGCCATGGAGGATGTTTTCCTTGCACACATCTGTTTAAAGTTTCCGCTTCCCATAATGTGTCTCATGTCTTTTCCCCTCACCAAAGCACAGTGTTTTAAGTATGAATTAGGATGTTTTCTTGGGCCTAGGATAAAAAGGCAAGGGTTCCTTTAGAAAGCAGCCATTCAGAACTTTGGGAGGTACGTGGGGATCAGTGAAGAGAAACCATGGTCTAATTTGCACATGATGATGAATGCTCAGACTTAACATTTCTCCTTGACTTGGCTGCACACCATTTCTATACAGGTGCAGCAACAGAGGTCAGAAATTGTAAATGATCAAGACCAACCAGTGGAAGGAACCCCAGGCCATCTGTCAGAGATGACACCCTGAGGCAGTTGGTTGAGACACACATTTTGGCAAATCTGAAATAAATGGTTCATTTTGGAAAAAGTCATTGCTTTTCTTGAGATGCAGGAAATCAGTGCTCTTCTGCTTATGGGTAGCTCGGATGAATTAGCAAGAACAAAGAGCTTTCCAGACAAGAGAGCAGCAGGTACAAAAGAACTAAGGCTGGAACTTGCCTAGAAAGCTAAAGGAAAAGTGTGTGTGGTCAGAGTCTAGTGAGGCAGGACCGGATATAGAGATGAGGTCAGTGAAGGCAGCAAGAAGCCAGGTTGTGTAGGACTTTGAAGGCCATCTAAAGGCTTCAGCTTGTACATTGTGTGAGATGGGAGCCAATGGAGGACACTAAATAAAGGAGTCATGTGACTGACTTATGATTTTAAAGGGTCTCTCCTCTGGCTGCTCCTTGGAAAATAGGCTGCAGCTGGAATTCCAAGTATGCAGCAATTGTAACAACCAGGAGAGAGATGATGATGGCTTGAACCAGGGTAATAGCAATGGATATTTTTGAATGAAGAGCATATTAGTCAAAGTTCTCTAAGGGAAACAAATCCAGTAGGAGATATATATATGTGTGTGTGTGTGTGTGTGTGTGTGTGTGTGTGTGTGTGTGTGTATGAAAACATGGTACAATGTTCTTCTGGTGTGTGACCAGGCATTCTGATTTGTTATGGAAACCAGACACCCAGATTTTCAGGTAAAGTTTCCAAATTTTTAAATATTCACAAACTGATTCAGAACATCTTGCAAATCACTGTGTGAGCCAATACTTCAGGGCAGATAAACATGCCTGCAGGCCAAATCCAGCCCAAGACCAGCCAGTTTGCCACTTCAGATGAAAAATTGAATATTTTTCTTGTAAAATTTACAATCTACTTGGGATAATAATACATGCACTTGGGTACTACAATTCAGCAGAAGAACTGAAAGACCGTGTTATGGGTAGAATTGTGGCCCCCAAAAGTGATATATTGAAGACTTAACCCCCAGTACATCAGAATGTGATTTTACTTGGAAATATAGATTGTAGTAGATGTAATTATTCAGGTTCAGATGAGTTCATACTGGAGTAGGGTAGGCCCCTAATTCAATATGACTGGTTTCCTTATTTAAAAAAACAAACAAACAAACAAAAAATAAACCCACCCTGTGAAGAGATAGAGACACAGAAGGTGACAATGAACGGAAAAATTAGAATTCTGCAGCTGCAAGCCAAGGGATGCCAAGGATTGCCAGCAACCACCAGAAGCTAGGAAGAGGCAAGGATCCTTCCTCTGACGGTTTCAGAGGGCGCATAGCCATGAAAATACCTTGATTTGGGGCTTCGAGCCTCCAGAATTATGAGACAGTAAGTTTCTATTGTTTTAACCACTCAGTTTGTGATACTTTGTGAGGGCAGCCCAAGGAAACAAATGTAGACCACATGAGAGAGAAGAACAACAGGTCACTTATTCAATCACATTATTCAGTGAACAAATAATTATAGAACATCTACTATACCTAGGCATTGATCTAAGTTGTGAGGATACAGCAGTGAACAAAACAGACAAAAGACTCTCTCTTGTGTAGCTTACATTCTAGTGAGGGGAGAAAGACAAGAAACAGTAAATAAGTAACTTATGCAGTGTGTTAAAAAGATGGAAAATGTTACAGAAAAAGGGAATGGAACTGCCAGAGTAGAGAGGCTGCAGTTTTCAAAAGGGTGGAGAGAGAGTTGTCACTGAGAAGGTGACAACTGAGTGACATGGGGGCAGAGGGGATCATGGGCATCCAGGAGAAGAGCCTGCCAGGAAAAGGGAAGTGCCAGCGCAAAGGCCCTGAGGCAGGAGTGTGCCGGAAATGCTGGAGGAAGAGCAAGGAAGGGTGTAACTTGAGCAGAGTGAAAACGGGGCAGGAAGCAGAGGGTACCCCCAAAGGAGTAATTAAAGAGAGTTTAAAGAAGAAGCTATTTACAATAGTGTGGGCAGGGTTAAAGAAAACCAGCAAGGATGGTGAGGCACCCCAGGGTTAGGAAGACTAAAAAGCCATTAACATCCTGAAGGGAAGCCTGAAGGGACAAGAGAATGGCTGTTGGAATCTAGCAAGAGCTGGACGCAGGCCAGGACTAATGACAGGAGCTGTGTTATTAACAGTGGAACACAGCTGTGGCCTAGCCAAGGCCGTATGTGCACAGGCGGCAGAGGAATAAATACTCCATCCGCTCACCTCCCTTCTTCGGTTGACTGAACACAACTGGAAGCCAAAGGGTGAGAGAGCTGAGTTGAGGATCCCTGTAGAGGCCAGCCTCCCGGGGGGCGCAGAGCAGGGGAGAGAAGGGTGGAGAGGTGATGCCAGAGGATAACGGAAGATTATCCAGTACAAGGGGAGAGGTAACAGCATCCTCAAGATGTAGGGTTTACTGGACCACTTTAAGGAGGTTGGCTTTCACTCTGAGTGAAATGGCAGCCATTGCAGAGTTTTGGGCAGAAGAATGATGTGACTTACAATCTGAAAGAGTCAGAGGAGCTATCATAGGCTACTGCAATAATCCAAGCAAGAGGAAAGGGTGGCGTGGGCCAGGGTGGTAGCAGTGGAAGTAGTGAGATGTGGCGATATTCCAGCTTATTCTGAAGGTAGAGGCAGAACTGCCTGTGAATGAGATGCAGGCTGTGAGAGAAGGAGTGAAGGCTGGCTCCCCATGTTTGGGCCTGAGCACCTACAAGGAGCAGGGTAGCCATGACCTGAGATGGGGGTCCCACAGGGGGAGCAAGCTTGGCTGAGTGGTTGAGTATAAGAAGTCTATTCTCCATCTGCTTGAGGACGTTGAACAGGCAGTAGGATACACAAGTCTGGAGTTCAGGGGAAAGGCCTCTACTGGAATCATCAGTATACAGAGATATACTGGAGACATAAGGAGAAAGTTAGCATGTCCTAATGAGAACAGCAAAGAAAGCTTCATGGAGGAGGTGTGACTGGGGGCCTTGAAGGATGGAATTTTGACAGGCAGGCATAGGTGGGAAGAGAATCCCAGACCGAGGAAAAGCCATTAGCAAGGGTGCTAGGATTGGCACTGGGGACAAGTTTAGGAAAAAGTCATTCCGTTTTAATGAGCCGAAGGACTGATGGAGAGAGCCGAGATGTAAGCCTCTTAACTTCTGGTTCATTCATCACTTATCTATTTATTCATTGAACATTACAGGTCACCTACTTTAAAGGCTATTTTTGTTGTGGACATTAATAATAATAAATGCTTACTGAGCTCTTTCATGTTCCTGTGAAAAGTCCACATTTAATCTTCACCCCCTACTTAAAGATCAGCAAACTAAGAGTCTGGGTGACTCACCCCAGCTCACCCGCTCACTGGGCACAGCAGAGTCGGGGCTTGAGCCCAGGAAGGGAACTGCGGGGCCCTGGTCCTCGCTACACAGGTTAGTGCCCGAAGCTCTGCCAGGAGGACTGATCCACGTCTGTGCGGTGTAGACACGTGGCTGTCCCAGGTGCAGATAGGTCACCACACCACGGGCGAGGTGACGCCCAGACTTTCCTCTGCAAGGGGTGAAAGTGAGCCCTTGCCAGGGGCCAGCTGAGGAACTAGCCCAGCAGCTCAGGGAGGAGGCCTGGCTGCTGACCTTCTGACCAGGGCAGAGGTCACCACGCTGCCAGCTCTGACCTCACCCAGGACTGCTGACTGCTCTTTCCAAAACGTCAGTTTCCTGTTTCTTGGCTCCCACATCCAACCTGGGGTCAAGGGCAGGCAACCGACGCCTCACCCTGGAAGGTGAGCAGTGAAGGTGTCCTTACAGTAACGTGTCCACTCCCCAACCCCAGTTAAAGATAAAGAAACTGAGCCCCATAAAGACTAAGTCATTCGTTCAACACTTTTAGGCAATTTTGTGGCAAAGCCTCCCTCAGACCTCAAACCTCAGGACTCTCAGTTCAGCGTGCTTCCACAAAACATGACAAATTAATCAGTTCGTGTTTTAAAATTAGGTTCCCTAGTGAGCAGGCTGGGATAGGATGGGGTGTGTGTGTGTGTTTGCCAAGTACAAGCCCAAGGTCTGACACTCCCAGGGAAGAGAATTTCTCCTCAGTCCAGCTTATCTCGAAGAGAAAGTCAGGTTTTCAGGGAATGGGAGAGCAAGGGGGAGCCCTTCCACCCAGCGAGTCCACCTCAGGTGTCTTTCCTGGGCACCTGGGCACCCACAGCCTGTGCAGCAGCATGGCTGGAAATAGTGAGAAATGGAAGGAACCTAAATGCCCATCAGTGTGGAGGTGGGCAAATAATGATGGTGCATTTAGTCAGCAGTGAAAATGCATGAAGCAGGTCTAGATAGAGAGTCAAGGGAAGACCTCTAAGACACACTATGAGGCAAAAACTGAAGAAACCTGTATATAGTACATACAGTGTGGTCCCATTTACGTACAGAAGCACACTATATATATGACTTCGGATGTATAAGAAAGGGATCAGATAATGGCAATTTGTTTATTCATTCCACAGATGCACATCGAGTGCCCTCCCTGTGCCCCTCACTGGGCTGGATGAGGGGTCAGCAGTGAGCAGGGCAGACAACATCCTGGCCTCCTGTAGCCGGTGAGGGGGTGGAATGGGGGTAAGGGAAAAGGAACATGATGTCTTTTTATTTACGTACTTCTGTGTTATGGCAAGTTTTTCAGCTAGAATGTTTCGTGGTGATGTCATAATAAATACGAAACATAGGAACAAAGAGAAGAAGGTGGAAGAAGAAGAGAAGGAGAAGGAGAGAGGCATAGGTAAGCACATTGTGTCACGAGTGGTCGTGAGAGGGTGACTTTCAAGCTGTTAACACTCTGGATCTGACTTGAGGGATGGTCTCTCGTACTGAGCATCATAGAAGGACAATATCAATTGGAGAATGCCAGACACAATGTCCGCAGCATCTTTGAAGTAAGACGGCATATTCCAGTAAGAGAAAGCCCCGAAACTCCTCACAGTTTCTTGATGGTCTTCAGAGAGCCCTGCCTGTAGCTGGTTATAGCTCCCAGAAGAGGCAGCTTTTTAATCCACGGATCATCTTCTGGGGCTGATGCCGTGAAAATAACTGCACTGTTTTCTGGGAATGTAGTCTTACAGACAGGGCCTTACACCCTCCTCCCCTGTCGTAGTGCCTCCACCTGACTCGCAACCTGTTTAAGGGCCTTAATGGGGCTGGGATCCATGACTAATAGCAGAGGAAGCCTCTTCTTTTCTTGAAAGTGCTACATCTCTACTCAGTCTACCTGAGAGCCGACTGCACAGTCGGTTTCATGGATACACAGAAGGGCATGCCCTTCCCCACCTGAGCACCTCCCAGCCCTGGGGCTTGTCTTCTCTGGGCAGAAGAATCGGCAAGACAAGCTATTGGTCAATAAGTTAACAGAAATGTTACCACCACTCTGTGGTCTCAGCGATCAACTTGGGCATTAGATTTGTGGTCAGACAACCTAAGTTCAAATCCTGGCTCTGCCATTTTCAAGCTGTATGCTCTTTGGCATGTTTCTAACTTTGTAAATAGCAATAATAATAATAATTAAATGGAGGTAACAAAAAAATTCTCCCTCAAAAGTGGTTGTGAGAATACCGGTGTTTATAGAGGTTTGTTTTTCACTTGTGCAAATCTTGCGTGTGTGTGTGTGCGTGTGCGCGCGCGTGCATTGTTCTACTAGTCTTAGGCATTTTCTCCATGCATCTGGAGCTGGCAGGACTCTGAGGAGAAAGGGACATCCTAGGTGAGCAGAATGTGCCTGTCAACTGTGACAGAGACAAAATTTCAGTTCCAAGTAAAACCAGATCCGCCTGTCCTCAGAGAAAATCAGAAAGGTTCCTTTTGGTTACTTCGGGCAAAGGCATCCAGCCTAGGCCACCCTAGCTGCATTTCAGTCCTTACTCCTCCATTGGCTAACATTTTCAACAGACAGGAATTTTACAAGCTGTTTGCTTAAGGGAAAAAAAACAAAATCTCATGCTCAACTATTTTCATCATTATGATATTTGGCTTTGTGACCTAGTAAATATTTTTAAAGCAAAAGGAAATGTGTCCGTCTGTCTCTCTCCATCTTTCTTTCTTTTCTGGTGTTTTCATTGATAAATTTCATTGGGTGACATTGGATGAGTCAGCCGTTTCCCCTTAAGTTCTTTCCCCTCTTTCTTATGTAATGTAGTTTTGAGTCCCCACACCATTCAGGTCTTGCTCCGGTGAAGACTTTGTCCAAGTTCCTCTGGAAGTGGGGTGCCCAGATCTCCATCCAGTTGGCCAATACATCTTTGTATTCTGTATATAGCTCCGAGGCACTGTCCCCTCCTTTGTTTTACTTACTGTACTTCTATTAATGGATCCCAAGCTTACATCATCCTACTGAGTCAGGAGACAGCTCTTATTCTATTCACTTGGAGAGATTTATCAAAATTCAGATGCCTAGAATACTCTATGACATAAATCACAGCAAGATCCTTTTTGATCCACCTCCTAGAGAAATGGAAATAAAAACAAAAATAAACAAATGGGACCTAATGAAACTTAAAAGCTTTTGCACAGCAAAGGAAACCATGAACAAGACGAAAAGACAACCCTCAGAATGGGAGAAAATATTTGCAAATGAAGCAACTGACAAAGGATTAATCTCCAGACTTTACAAGCAGCTCATGCAGCTCAATATCAAAAAAGCAAACAACCCAATCCAAAAATGGGCAGAAGACCTAAATAGACATTTCTCCAAAGAAGATATACAGATTGCCAACAAACACAGGAAAGGATGCTCAACATCACTAATCATTAGAGAAATGCAAGTCAAAACTACAATGAGGTATCACCTCACACCAGTCAGAATGGCCATCATCAAAAAATCTGCAAACAATAAATGCTGGAGAGGGTGTGGAGAAAAGGGAACCCTCTTGCACTGTTGGTGGGAATGTAAATTGATACAGTCACTATGGAGAACAGTATGGAGGTTCCTTAAAAAACTAAAAATAGAACTACCATATGACCCAGCAATCCCACTACTGGGCATATACCCTGAGAAAACCATAATTCAAAAAGAGTCATGTACCATAATGTTCATTGCAGCTCTATTTACAATAGCCAGGACGTGGAAGCAACCTAACTGTCCATTGACAGATGAATGGATAAAGAAGATGTGGCACATATATACAATGGAATATTACTCCGCCATAAAAAGAAACAAAATTGAGTTATTTGTAGTGAGGTGGATGGACCTAGAGTCTGTCATACAGAGTGAAGGAAGTCAGAAAGAGAAAAACAAACACCGTATGCTAACACATATATATGGAATCTAAAAAAAAAAAAAAAAAAAAAAGGTTCTGAAGAACCTAGGGGCAGGGCAGGAATAAAGATGCAGACGTGGAGAATGGACTTGACACAGGGAGGGGGTAGGGTAAGCTGGGACAAAGTGAGAGAGTAGCATGGACTTATATATACTACCAAATGTAAAATAGGTAGCTAGTGGGAAGCAGCCTCATAGCATAGGGAGATCAGCTCAGTGCTTTGTGACCACCTAGAGGGGTGGGATAGGGAGGGTGGGAGGGAGACGCAAGAGGGAGGAGATATGGGGATATATGTATATGTATAGCTGATTCACTTTGTTTTAAAGCAGAAACTAACACACCATTGTAAAGCAATTAGACTCTAATAAAGATGTTAAAAAAAAAAATTCAGATGCCTAGATCTTGCCCAACCTCAACATATCGTTATCTCTGGACGCAGTGTGATTGGAGGTCTTCTTTTAGATCCATTCCACGTGATTCTACTGTGCATCCAGATTTTGGCAAATAATACCCCAGATATTTCTTTCACAGGGATGAAGGGCAGGTAGGTATGTATTCGGGGGTGTATATTTCCTTCCTTCTGATCCACGCCAAAGTTAATTAAAAGCCTTAAGCACAAGAAGGCAGCACACGCAGGGGCATCACACTGTGAAAAGAATCTGAGAGCGTCGCTTTTATTCCTCAAGGTCCACAAATAACCAAATAACAACTTACAATTGTACAGGAGTTCCCTATTGACAAATTCCTCCATCTCACTACATCTTCACACCATATCTGTGACATAGGGGTTGGACCTGTCATTTTGCAAGTGATATAAGTGTTGTCTGAGAGAAGTCAGATGACTTCTCCAAGGTCTTACTATTAGTAATTGGCAGAGATGGATTTTCTCAAACATTCCAGCCAGCACCAGCACATAGAGTAGCTTTCACCACTTAAGACATCCAGGAAGACATGAACCAACACCGTCGTCAATTAGACCCCTGTCTAATAATAAAGATCAGAATTATTTTAACCTACACAGAACCACATATGTACAGGGGTCAAGAAAACAAGCAAAACAAGTTTATCATACATGCATTATAACCTAAATGTTTCAACAATACGTGAGCACGCAGGGAAAGTAGGAAAGAAAAGCCATTTAAATAGGGTGGCCAGGGCTTCACAGACTTTAACATGGATGTGAATTATGTGGTGTGGTAGACAGAACAATGGCCCCCAAAGATGCCCTAACCCCCAGAACCTGTGAATAATGTTACCTTTCCCAACTAAAGAGACTTTGTTGGATATGATTTAAGTTATGGAATTTGAGAAGGGGAGATTTGGATTATCCAGATGTAATCACATGGATCTTTATAAGTGGGAGGTAAGGGGGTCAGAGTCAGAAGATTTGATGGCAGAACGAGAAGCAGAGGTCAGAATCAGAGAAAGTCATTTGAAGATGCTACTGTAATGCTGGTTTTAGATGGAAGAAGGGGCCATGAGCCAAGGAATGTGGGAAACCTCTAAAAGCTGGAAAAAGCAAAGAATGGATTCTTGCCTAGAACTTCCAAAAGGAACGCAGCTCAGCCAACACCTTGATTTTATTTAGCCCAGTAAGACCCACTTCAGACTTCTCACATCAGAACTTTAAGATAAGAAATTTGTGTTGTTTTAAACCACCAAGTTTGTAATTTGTTACAGCAGCCCTAGGAAATGAATACACCTGGAAACTGGTAAAATGCAGATCCTTATCCCGGGTCTAGGAAGGCATGGGAAACTCTGTTGGGAGCATGGTGTGGTACCTGTGTGCTGGTCCTTGGACCACACCTTGAACAGCAAGGCCATGAGCAAATCCCCTGTAACCGTTCCTCCAATGACTGGAGGCCTCCGCTTAGCAGAGCATGGAAGCATTGATCCTGCAGATCCCCGAGTTCCTTACCTCTGACGGCCCAAGCATCCATCCACCTGAAAATGGTGCAGGTCCCTTGTCAGTCTTACATTTAATGTCACATTCTGAGAGCTACCCTCTTTTATTCTCTATTTCTGCCCCTTGTTTATTTGCCTCACAGATTGTAATCATAAGTCTGGGCGTTTTGCTTATCATCTCCCTCCTCATGTATCTGCTGCCCCATGCCCACTGTGCAGCACAGTGCCTAGCACAGAATAGACTCTCCTATGTGAATGAATGAACTAAAGAATTAAGGAATCCCTTGGTTCTTTTTAAACTAAATGCCAAAATCTCTCACATCTTATTTGCACAACTGAATTTTTTAAGCTACAGAATCCAAAAGTTTACAATGATCCAAGGAGGTTTATCTTCTCAGACTGGCCTCTATATTCCAAGCAGATGAAATCAATCTGACTATTGATCTTTCTCACCCATGTTCAAGATTTCTCCCCAAATTTGAAAAGCCTGCTATAGAAGTCAGTTCCTGTGAAGCAGACTCTGGACGATTTGCAGGCAGGAAGCTTGTGGGGACATGTTCACACAATCCATACAGAAAGGGGATGAGGGAAACAGGACTGGGCAGAGGGAGGAGCGGGCTGCAATGCAGACCCCACAATGTCCTCCACTGGTTCGTACAAGGAGTAGACATGGCCCTTCAGATTTGTCCTTAACTGGGGCAAGGGTGCCCGGTAACAACCAGTCACTGGACTGGTTACATTCCTGTAGAAACCAGTCATTGAGGGCAGGCTGCCCCAGAAGGGGGCACAAGGTGGAGATGGCACCCTTCAGTTCTAGGTAAGCCCCAAAGAAGGACTCACCTGGGAGCTGTCAACCCCGAAAGCTTCCCAGAACTGGGGGCAGGAGTGGGCCAGTGGTGATAGCTGAGAATTTAGGGAGACCCACAGCACTCACCACGCATGCCTTGTTTCCTCAGCCACTGGGGGAAAAGAAACTATTAAAAGCCAGGATAAAGCTCTGCGTCACACCAATATGAACCAGAGAGGAATAGACTAAAGACGCAAAAAGAAGAAGAATGCTGATGTGGAAGGGTCCAGAGAGAGGGAAACCGGCGTGGACCTGAGGGTGTACCCACAGAGCCTATCTTGAGACAGGGTTCTTCTGAGGTGGGCCAGCTGGAGAATGTGATGTGTGAAGGCGTCAAGAATATGGAGGAAAGAGGTGGGCATTTGGAGTAGGTCACAGGTAAGGCCACAATATAAACAGGGAGAAGGCGGGGAAGGGTACGTGGGGCAGTGTAATAAGCTGATTAGAAAGGAATAAGAGGATTGCTGGGCACAGTGAGGGATGGGCTTGGCTGGCTATTAGGAGTTTGGAGGGGGCCAGTCATGGGAGCTTATGTCTTTCTTCCAGTAGCCTTGAAACAAAGGAGGGACAGCAGACAGTTCCCAGCTGGCAAAGCAGGTGTGGCAGGGAGACACTGGGTGAGAGAATCAGTGGCTGGTGAGTCACCAAAATGGGTGCCTTAGAGTCCGGCTGGATGAAGAGGCCAAGATGGGTGGAAAGGGATATAAGAACAGGCTTGACACAAGGTGCTAAGAAGAATGTCCAGCAGATTCAGGAGGATTCAGGGAGAGCTGAAAGGTGGAGGTTGCAGAGGGAAATTTCAGAGGTGTTTATAAAGGTGCAGGACAAGAAGGAGCCCCTGCAGAGAGGGGTGAGGCAAGTACCATCCTGCAGGAAAGCCAGGTATTCTGCTTAAAATGGCATCATTACAGTAGTAATATATGCATGGAAAAGTTCAAACTATATATGGAGTAAAAATGTGAATCCCCTTTCAAACAAATTCACCCCTAACCAAAGCTCAGTCCCCTCTGTGGAGGCAACCACTGGCAATTTGGAGCATCCTTCCAGACCTCCGGCTCTGCATTCCAGACACTCGTATATATGATCCCATTTTCTTTTTTAAAAAAATATTTATTTTATTTATTTATTTATTTTGGCTGCACCAGGTCTTCGCTGTGGCATGCGGGATCTTCATTGTGGCTTGCAGGATTTTTAGTTGTGGCATGAGGGCTTCTTAGTTGCAGCATGCATGTGGTATCTTAGTTCCCTGACCAGGGATCGAACCCGGGCCCCCTGGATTGGGAGTGTGGAGTCTTAACTCACTGGGCCACCAGGGAAGTGCCTATATGATCCCATTTCTGTGAGAAAGATTATATATATACGTGTATATATACATATATATATTATATACACATATTTTATATATATATATATATAAACATTCCTAAATAGGATCATATATATTATCCCATACATTAATTTGCTTACTGCTTCACTCTCGGCACTGGAATCATCCCACATCGTGAGGATGACGACTCTGACTTGTCCGGTTTCACCTGACTTGTCGCAGGACCCCTCAAGAAGGAATGATAGGAGCTCTCTGTGGAGTAGAGAGCCTTAATGAGGGCAGCCCAGGCAGCAGCTCATGAAGGGTGAGGTGGCAGCCATGGGTGAAGCTGGCCCAGAGAGGTTTCCTCTTTCCCCTTGTTAAAGGTAGAAAAAGTGTGTCGCAAAGGTTTCACCAGGTGGTTTTCCAACATCTAGGAATATTTTATTGCTTCTGGATGAGACTTGTTCATCACCCTTCTTGGAAGCAAAACAAAGTTCAAAACAAACTTCTAAACAAAGCAATCCTCTGCTCCCAGGTCTTGATTCCATTCCCTTGCGAGGAATGAGCCAAGATACAGGTCTTCTGACAACTTTCCCAGCCGAGCCCCATGGAGAAGCCCAGCGCAGGCTTCTTCCTGCCCCTTCCCGGTGACCACCAAATGATGTGGACATCCTCATGGGGGTAGTACCATCTTATTTCTATTGACCCCTTTCTTCATGTCTTCATAATTATGCAGGGAAAAGAAGATTGTTTTCACATTAGAAGTTATTTGAGGTTTTTAAATGGTCCAAGTTTCAACAATCTAATTCATCACAGCCAGCTGGGTAAGGTGAAAAGTACCCTAGACAAAGAGGTGTGGGTTCCCACATTCAAATCTGGAGCTCCCCCTGCCCCAGTGTGAGGCTGAGAGGCTGAGCTGCTATCCAAGGGTGGGGCTCCTTAGCTATCAAATGTAACACCTGCCTTGTGGGCTTTACAGAGTGGTTGGGAGGAGAAAATCAGAAAGATCCCTGGAAGCATTTTGTTAATTGTGAGGTTCTGGGAAGCACTGGGGTGTTTCATTAAGCTGAGTTCACCCAACAGGGGAAGATGTTTAGTCCTAGAGAAGGAAGTTAATCTCAGCCTGGAATAGAGAGAAAGGACTCAGGACCATAGCACCTTTGTATATGAATTTATGCTGCTTTGAAAGCACTTTGATTCAGATACTCACAAGCCTGTGAAATAAAGAGACAGAGTCAGATTCTTACTGCAATTGCATGAGAAGGGCCGGAGGCTGAGAAGGGAAGCAACCAGAAGCTTGCTCCTCTTTGCCTGGTCCCTGCCTGAGTACTACACTGCAAGGAGATGGAAACAGGGACACAGGCCAGCCTCATTTGGCAACGTAATTGGCCCAGAGGAAGGACCACACCCTGAAATCCCCATGGCAGCAGAGCTCACCACACATTCCCAGGCAGGGAAATGCAAACAGGAATGGATGGGGGAAAGGTCTAGCAGGCCGCCCAAGGAGAAAGAGAGATGGTGGGCTTGTCACATGGATGGGTGCAAGTAAACAGTGATAGTGATAGTTAATGTATATTGAGGGCTTCATGTGGATGCACTATACTAAGTATTTCAATGAGTTTACTTGTTTGACACAGCACAACCACCCAGTCAGGCAGGTACAGTCATTATCGCCATCTACAGATGAAGAATTTGAGACCCTGGGAGGCTGAGTAAATTTCCAAAGGTCACACATCTGGCAAGTGATGGAGCCCTGATTCAGAGCCTGACAGGCTGAGTCCAGGGCTGGGCTCTTGACCAGGGCACCATGGAGTTTTCCTAATTAATACTTTGGCAAAGAATAATGCAACCTACATTTATAGAAGCCTGAAGTATGGAGAGTGGAAGAAATATTGAAGATGACCTGGGGGGTTCATTCAACAAATATTGATTAAGCACCAACTATGGGGCGGGTATTCACTAATATAGGTTTAGAAGGGAACGTAAGTACAGTGGTAAAGTTAGCAGACACATCTGTTCTTTCATGGAGCTAACATTCTCACGGGAAAGAGAGATGATAACTAACATATGAGTCAGTGATAAGCAGTATGAAGGGGGAGGTAGGGACAGAAGTTAGCAGACTGGAGGAACCCCTAATCTCTTATCCACGTGTCCAGTCGCCACCTTCTACACTTGGGGACAAAGAGGCAGAGACAGCAGTCACCTGCTCAAGACCAGACTACACCCAGCTGGTGAGAAGCAGAGTTGGAAGTGAACACTGTCTTCCTGCAAAGCCAATCCTTTCTTCACAGCCCCTCCCGATGAAGGGTCTATTTTCCTATCGTGGTCTAGCCCTTAGACCCCAGAATCAAGGGAGGGAAACAGCGCTCAAGTACCCCCTTTTTGGCCGCAGGACACAGGGTCCCATCCGACCTCCTTCACAGCCCAGGACCCAGGGAGAAGCCCGGGCGGGGCGGGGCCTGGACACGCGCCGACGCGTCCAGCAGGTGGCAGCAGCGAGCGGCCGCGCCCCCTGCGCAGCCACCCCGAGAGCCCGCATCATGGATGTCGAGCTCTCCTATTTCGCTTTGCTCGCCTTGGAATTCGAGACCCCAGACGAGGACCAGGATTCATGAACTGGTCGCAGGGGCCCGGCAGGAGCCTCTGGCTCCCGACGCTGGCCGAGAGGTGGGTCCTGGGGCGGGTCGCTGCTCGCGGCGCCCGGGTGGGGACGCTCTGCCCAGCGGAGCCCGGCGCCCCGCGCGCTGCCCCCGCCCTGCCTCCCTGTGGTCCACACCCCCTTTGGGCTCCCGAGCTGCTGGGCTGCAATAGTCGGGGTGCGCGCGAGCAGGCGCTGCCAGCCCTGCTTCTGCCCGGCAGTCGGGTCCCAGGAGCGGGCGGACCCGGCGCCCGCGTCCTCTCTGCCTCCTCCTCCTTCCTGCTCTCACCTGCGCCCATTAGCCCCTTCGCCTTCAAGGCCAGGGGCTACAGCCCAGACTGAGAGGGGGACAGCAGAAAGAGAGAGAGCACCTGAGGATACAGAGCTGACACTGGACTGCTCTTTTCACCCCCACGTGATGAGTGAGGTCGGAAGATCGCAAGATTTAAAGGAAACTGGGGCCCAAAAAATGAAATAAAAGGCATTCAGGTTAGAAAGGAAGTAAAACTATCTCTAGTGTCAGGTGACAATCTTATAAGTAGAAAATCATAAGGAATCCAATTTTTAAAAAACTATTAGAACTAATAACAAGGTTAGTAAGTTTGCAGGATATAAGAACAATGTACAAAAGTCAGTTGTTTTCAATACACTAGCAATGAACAATCCAAAGATGAAATTAAGAAAACGATTTACCAAAGCCCCAAAAATAATAAAGCACTTAGAAATATATTTAACAAAAGAATGCAAAACTTATACTCTGGGAACTACAAAGCATTGTTGAAAGAAAGATATAAATAAATGGAAAAACATCTCATGTTCATGGATTTGGAAGACTTAATACTGTTAAGATGGCAATACCCCCAAATTAATCTGCAGATTTAATGCAATCCCTATCAAAAGCCCAGAAACTCCCTTTTTTAATAGAAATTGACAAGCTGATATTAAAGTTCATATGGAGACTTTAGGGAACCAGAACAGCCAAAGCTATTGGCTATAACAAAGTTGAAGAACTCACAGTTTCAAAAGTTATTATAAAGCAATGGAAATTATGACAGTGTGGTACTATCTAAGGATAAATCATTGTAATAGAATTGAGAGTCTAGAAATAAACCCATGTACCTATGATCAGTTGATTTTCCACAAAGGTGCCAAATCAATGGAGGAAAGAATACTCTTTCACCAAATGGTGCTGGGACAACTGTATGGCCACATGCAAAAGAATGAAGTTGGGTCATTACCTCACATCATATATATCAGTTAACTTACAGAGATGGAAACATAGCCTTGCTTTTGACCAAGGAGGCCCTGATTTATTTTGGCAATGAGGCAGCTATTGGCCTTCTGAAGAAAGTGTCAGGCTTTGGCCCTTTAAAAGACTGGGAAGAAAGAGCCCATACTTTCCCTGCTGTCCTGCCTTTGACATGATATCTGTAACATTCCAGGACTGGCTCTGACCACCCTCTCTGAGTATTAGAATGTCAGACTTGCTGCTGAGACTGTGCTGTAAGCTGAGACACTCCATGGTAAGCTGATGTGGTCACCAGCCTTCCATTCAAATAATCACAACCTTCTGATACTGAGACTTCCTATCCTACTCTCAACCGCATTATATCTTCAAACCACAGTAGCATTAAGAGGTTGGATGCACCTGGCTTAATATTCTCTCTACTTCCACTGGACATTTGACAACATGCTCTGTGTAGCCCTGGAGGTTCCATACCAATTGTACCCATCAACTATTATCCAGGTCACCAACTCAACTGTGACCATAGCTCCAAATTCTTGGTAGCACTGGAACAACCCTATTCACTTAAAAAGACCCTATTGACCTTGAAGGGCTTGGACCTTCAGATGATACTAGGAACATAGTCAGCTGTTATGCAGATGTTATATCCATATGAGCAACCTGCAGAGGAGCAGGCATACTCTGATTTCCTGTCTCTTCCCTGGACCCAAAGAGAGCATCTCACCTTGTCATTGAAGATGATAGAGTTCTTGCACCTGAATTAAGGCCATAGAACTGCCACTTTCTGCGCTTCACACTGGGATGTGGTGGAAGACCATCAACCCACATTGCTCATGGCTGAACCCTGACTCATCATCTCATTGGTTCATAATGTATCATGCTCCCAAGTAAGAAAAGCTGTTACTGGCTCATGAGTGCAGAACTGAGCTGAACAATTGCTGAGTAGATCAAAGCAGGAATGAAAGTGCCCCTCCCAAAAGCACCTTCTTTCATGAAACAAAGCAAGGCCCTTCCCTTAACCCTATCTTTTCCTTGAAACTACATAGTCCCCACTTTCATGGGAAATGTAGAAGAGGTTACCATATATGTAAAGTTAGACCATTAAATGACATTATAGTTAGGCGATTTTAGCAAAAAAATCTGGGGACAGGTGACACAACGTTGAGAAACCATGAAGCAAGGCTGACTTTAGTCAGAAGGAAGCTTGTATAAATGTTACAACAAGTTCATTGTAAATCATTAAGAAAAGAATAGAATTGCTAAGGGATGGGAAGTGGGGTTGAAAGAATGTCAGGGGGCTGGAAGAAAATGATCATAAACAATAGAGATCTTTATGCCCACCCTGCTAGGTTCCAAGCTTGGCTAAAACTAACCTTCCTACTATAGTGTTGATGTAGAAGTAAAGAATTTTCAAACTAGGTCTTTTAGAAAGTAGCCAGTCTAGCATATATCCAGATAGTTTTGAAAGCCCCATCTAGATCTAAAAAGATACTGGGGTTTTTTTTTGTTTGTTTTGTTCAGAATCTTTTTTTCTTTTTTTAATCAGTCATCAATTTTATACACATCACTGTATACATGTCAATCCCAATCGCCCAAGTCAGCACACCACCATCCCCACCCCACCGCAGTTTTCCCCCCTTGGTGTCCATACGTTTGTTCTCTACATCTGTGTCTCAACTTCTGCCCTGCAACCCAGTTCATCTGTACCATTTTTCTAGGTTCCACATACATGCGTTAATATACGATATTTGTTTTTCTCTTTCTGACTTACTTCACTCTGTATGACAGTCTCTAGGATCCATCCACGTCTCAACAAATGGCTCAATTTCATTCCTTTTTATGGCTGAGTGATATTCCATTGTATATATGTACCATATCTTCTTTATCCATTTGTCTGTTGATGGGCATTTAGGTTGCTTCCATGACCTGGCTACTGTAAATAGTGCTGCAATGAACATTGGGGTGCATGTGTCTTTTTGAATTATGGTTTTCTCTGGGTATATGCCCAGTAGTGGGATTGCTGGGTCATATGGTAATTCTATTTTTAGTTTTTTAAGGAACCTCCATACTGTTCTCCATAGTGGCTGTATCAATTTACATTCCCACCAGCAGTGCAAGAGGGTTCCCTTTTCTCCACACCCTCCCCAGCATTTGTTGTTTGTAGATTTTCTGATGATGCCCATTCTAACTGGTGTGAGGTGATACCTCATTGTAGTTTTGATTTGCATTTCTCCAATAATTAGTGATGTTGAGCATCTTTTCATATGCTTCGTGGCCGTCTGTATGTCTTCTTTGGAGAAATGTCTATTTAGGTCTTCTACCCATTTTTGGATTGGGTTATTTGTTTCTTTAATATTGAGCTGAATGAGCTGTTTGTATATTTTGGAGATTAATCCTTTGTCCGTTGATTCGTTTGCAAATATTTTCTCCCATTCTGAGGGTTGTCTTTTCGTCTTGTTTATGGTTTCCTTTGCTGTGCAAAAGCTTTGAAGTTTCATTAGGTCTCATTTGTTTATTTTTGTTTTTATTTCCATTACTCTAGGAGGTGGATCAAAAAAGATCTTGCTGTGATTTATGTCAAAGAGTGTTCTTCCTATGTTTTCCTCTAAGAGTTTTATAGTGTCCAGTCTTACATTTAGCTCTCTAATCCATTTTGAGTTTATTTTTGTGTATGGTGTTAGGGAGTATTCTCATTTCATTCTTTTACATGTAGCTGTCCAGTTTTCCCAGCACCACTTATTGAAGAGACTGTCTTTTCTCCATTGTATATCTTTGCATCCTTTGTCATAGATTAGTTGACCATAGGTGTGTGGGTTTATCTCTGGGCTTTCTATCTTGTTCCATTGATCTATGTTTCTGTTTTTGTGCCAGTACCATATTGTCTTGATTACTGTAGCTTTGTAGTATAGTCTGAAGTCAGGGAGTCTGATTCCTCCTCCATTTTTTCCCCTCAAGACTGCTTTGGCTATTCGGGTTCTTTTGTGTCTCCATACAAATTTTAAGATGATTTGTTCTAGTTCCGTAAAAAATGCCATTGGTAATTTGATAGGGATTGCATTGAATCTGTAGATTGCTTTGGGTAGTATAGTCATTTTCACAATATTGATTCTTCCAATCCAAGAACATGGTATATCTCTCCATCTGTTGGTATCATCTTTCATTTCTTTCATCAGTGTCTTATAGTTTTCTGCATACAGGTCTTTTGTCTCCCTAGGTAAGTTTCCTAGGTATTTTATTCTTTTTGTTGCAATGGTAAATGGGAGTGTTTCCATAATTTCTCTTTCAGATTTTTCATCATTAGTGTATAGGAATGCAAGAGATTTCTGTGCATTAATTTTGTATCCTGCAACTTTACCAAATTCATTAATTAGCTCTAGTAGTTTTCTGGTGGCAGTTTTAGGATTCTCTATGTATAGTATCATGTCATCTGCAAACAGTGACAGTTTTACTTCTTCTTTTCCAATTTGTATTCCTTTTATTTCTTTTCTTCTCTGATTGCCGTGGCTAGGGTTTCCAAAACTATGTTGAATAATAGTGGTGAGAGTGGACGTCCTTGTCTCGTTCCTGATCTTAGAGGAAATGCTTTCAGTTTTTCACTGTTGAGAATGATGTTTGCTGTGGGTTTGTCATATATGGCCTTTATTATGTTGAGCTAGGTTCCCTCTATGCCCACTTTCTGGAGAGTTTTTTTATCATAAATGGGTGTTGAATTTTGTCAAAAGCTTTTTCTGCATCTATTGAGATGATCATATGGTTTTTATTCTTCAATTTGTTAATATGGTGTATCACATTGATTGATTTGCGTATATTGAAGAATCCTTGCATCCCTGGGATAAATCCCACTTGATCGTGGTGTATGATCCTTTTAATGTGTTGTTGGATCCTGTTTGCTAGTATTTTGTTGAGGATTTTTGCATCTATATTCATCAGTGATATTGGTCTGTAATTTTCTTTTTTTTGTAGTGTCTTTGTCTGGTTTTGGTATCAGGGTGATGGTGGCCTCATAGAATGAGTTTGGGAGTGTTCCCTCCTCTGCAATTTTTTGGAAGAGTTTGAGAAGGATGGGTGTTAGCTCTTCTCTAAATGTTTGATAGATTTCACCTGTGAAGCCATCTGGTCCTGGACTTTTGTTTGTTGGAAGATTTTTAATCACAGTTTCAATTTCATTACTTGTGATTGGTCTGTTCATATTTTCTGTTTCTTCCTGGTTCAGTCTTGGAAGGTTATACCTTTCTAAGAATTTGTCCATTTCTTCCAGGTTGTCCATTTCATTGGCATAAAGTTGCTTGTAGTAGTCTCTTAGGATGCTTTGTATTTCTGTGGTGGCTGTTGTAACTTCTCCTTTTTTATTTCTGATTTTATTGATTTGAGTCCTCTCCCTCTTTTTCTTGATGAGTCTGGCTAATGGCTTGTCAATTCTGTTTATCTTCTCAAAGAACCAGCTTTTAGTTTTATTGATCTTTGCTATTGTTTTCTTTGTTTCTATTTCATTTATTTCTGCTCTGGTCTTTATGATTTCTTTCCTTCTGCTAACTTTGGGTTTTGTTTGTTCTTCTTTCTCTAGTTTCTTTAGGTGTAAGGTTAAATTGTTTACTTGAGATTTTTCTTGTTTCTTTAGGTAGGCTTGTATAGCTATAAACTTCCCTCTTAGAACTGCTTTCGCTGCATCCCATAGGTTTTGGGTCGTCGTGTTTTCATTGTCATTTGTCTCTAGGTATTTTTTGATTTCCTCTTTGATTTCTTCAGTGATCTCTTGGTTATTTAGTAACATATTGTTTAGCCTCCATGTGTTTGTGTTTTTTACGTTTTTTTCCCTGTAATTCATTTCTAATCTCATAGCGTTGTGGTCAGAAAAGATGCTTGATATGATTTCAATTTTCTTAAATTTACTGAGGCTTGATTTGTGACCCAAGATGTGATCTATCCTGGAGAATGTTCCGTGCGCACTTGAGAAGAACGTGTAATCCGCTGTTTTTGGATGGAATGTCCTATAAATATCAATTAAATCTATCTGGTCTGTTGTGTCATTTAAAGCTTCTGTTTCCTTATTTATTTTCATTTTGGATGATCTGTCCATTGGTGTAAGTGAGGTGTTAAAGTCCCCCACTATTATTGTGTTACTGTCGATTTCCTCTTTTATAGCTGTTAGCAGTTGCCTTATGTATTGAGGTGCTCCTATGTTGGGTGCATATATATTTATAATTGTTATATCTTCTTCTTGGATTGATCCCTTGATCATTATGTAGTGTCCTTCCTTGTCTCTTGTAACATTCTTTATTTGAAAGTCTCTTTTATCTAATATGAGTATAGCTACTCCAGCTTTCTTTTGATTTCCATTTGCATGGAATATCTTTTTCCATCCCCTCACTTTCAGTCTGTATGTGTCCCTAGGTCTAAAGTGGGTCTCTTGTAGACAGCATATATATGGGTCTTGTTTTTTTTTTTTTTAAAGATTTATTGATTGATTGATTGATTGATTGATTGCTATGTTGGGTCTTCGTTTCTGTGCTAGGGCCCTCTCCAGTTGTGGCAAGCGGGGGCCACACCTCATCGCGGTGCGCGGGCCTCTCACTATCGTGGCCTCTCTTATTGCGGAGCACAGGCTCCAGATGCGCAGGCTCAGCAGCTGTGGCTCATGGGCCCAGCTGCTCCGCGGCATGTGGGATCCTCCCAGACCAGGGCTCGAACCCGTGTCCCCTGCATTAGCAGGCAGACTCTCAACCACTGTGCCACCAGGGAAGCCCATGGGTCTTGTTTTTGTATCCATTCAGCAAGCCTGTGTCTTTTGGTTGGAGCATTTAATCCATTCACGTTTAAGGTAATTATCGATATGTATGTTCCTATGACCATTTTCTTAATTGTTTTGCGTTTGTTTTTGTAGGTCCTTTTCTTCTCTTGTGTTTCCCACTTATCAAAGTTCCTTTAGCATTTGTTGTAGAGCTGGTTTGGTGGTGCTGAATTCTCTTAGCTTTTGCTTGTCTGTAAAGCTTTTGATTTCTCCATCAAATCTAAATGAGATCCTTGCCGGGTAGAGTAATCTTGGTTGTAGGTTCTTCCCTTTCATCACTTTAAGTATATCATGCCACTCCCTTCTGGCTTGTAGAGTTTCTGCTGAGAAATAGCTGTTAACCTTATGGGAGTTCCCTTGTATGTTATTTGTCATTTTTCCCTTGCTGCTTTCAATAATTTTTCTTTGTCTTTAATTTTTGCCAATTTGATTACTATGTGTCTCGGCGTGTTTCTCCTTGGGTTTATCCTGTATGGGACTCTCTGCACTTCCTGGACTTGGGTGGCTATTTCCTTTCCCATGTTAGGGAAGTTTTCGACTATAATCTCCTCAAATATTTTCTGGGGTCCTTTCTCTCTCTCTTCTCCTTCTGGGACCCCTATAATGCGAATGTTGTTGCGTTTAATGTTGTCCCAGAGGTCTCTTAGGCTGTCTTCATTTCTTTTCATTCTGTTTTCTTTAGTCTGTTCCACAGCAGTGAATTCCACCATTCTGTCTTCCAGGTCACTTATCCGTTTTTCTGTCTCAGTTATTCTGCTATTGATTCCTTCTAGTGTAGTTTTCATTTCAGTTATTGTATTGTTCATCTCTGTTTGTTTGTTCTTTAATTCTTCTAGGTCTTCGTTAATCATTTCTTGCATCTTCTCAATCTTTGCCTCCATTCTTATTCCGAGGTCCTGGATCATCTTCACTATCATTATTCTGAATTCTTTTTCTGGAAGGTTGCCTATCTCCACTTCATTTAGTTGTTTTTCTGGGGTTTTTTCTTGTTCCTGCATCTGGTATATAGCCCTCTGCCTTTTCATCTTGTCTATCTTTCTGTAAATGTGGTTTTTGTTCCACAGGCTGCAGGATTGTAGTTTTTCTTGCTTCTGCTGTCTGCCCTCTGGTGGTTGAGGCTATCTAAGAGGCTTGATGGGAGGCTCTGGTGGTGGGTACAGCTGACTGTTGCTGTGGCGGTCAGAGCTCAGTAAAACTTTAATCCACTTGACTGTTGATGGATGGGGCTGGGTTCCCTCCCTGTTGGTTGTTTTGCCTGAGGCAACCCAACACTGGAGCCTACCTGGGCTGTTTAGTGGGGCTAATGACAGACTCTGGGAGGGCTCACGCCAAGGAGTACTTCCCAGAACTTCTGCTGCCAGTGTCCTTGTCCCCATGGTGAAACAGAGCCACCCCCCGCCTCTGCAGACCTTCCAACACTAGCAGGTAGGTCTGGTTCAGTCTCCCCCAGGGTCACTGCTCCTTCCCCTGGGTCCCGATGCACACACTATTTTGTGTGTGCCCTCCAAGAGTGGGGTCTCTGTTTCCCCCAGTCCTGTCGAAGTCCTGCAATCAATTCCCACTAGGCTTCAAAGTCTGATTCTCTATGAATTCCTCCTCCCGTTGCCAGACCCCCAGGTTGGGAAGCCTGACGTGGGGCTCAGAACCTTCACTCCAGTGGGTGGACTTCTGTGGTATAAGTGTTCGCCAGTCTGTGAGTCACCCACCCAGCAGTTCTGGGATTTGATTTTACTCTGATTGCGCCCCTCCTACTGTCTCATTGTGGCTTCTCCTTTGTCTTTGGATGTGGGGTATCTTTTTTGGTGAGTTCCAGTGTCTTCCTGTCGATGATTGTCCAACAGCTAGTTGTGATTCTGGTGTTCTCGCAAGAGGGAGTGAGAACATGTCCTTCTACTCTGCCATCTTGGTTCCTCCCCAGAATCATTTTTAAAAAGAAATATAACTTGGAGCTCAATAATTCAAAGCTCAAAGATCACTTACTGAGTGCTTATTTGGAACCAGGCACTGACATGAGTGCTTCATGTATATTATCTCATTTAATCCTCACAATAGTCCTGTGAGGCAGCACTGTTATTGTTCCCTTTTTACAGATGGAGAAACTGAGGCACAGAGAGATTAAGTGCTTGCCAGAGTCACACTGCTAGTCTGTTGTAGAGCAGGGTACAAGAAGAGCTGCCTGTTTAAACCAAGGTAGAGGGAAGGGTTTCGAGTGCGGAAGGGTCAGTAACCCTGTCACTTTTCCTTCTGCCCCCACAGCTCAGAGGACCCTGTTTGAAAACTTCTGATAAGAAAACCAGAAGATAAACTGAATGGCTCAATGTCAAGGTAGGATAAAATGTTACAAAGATAAATATTTTAATACACAGTTAGATTTAAAGAAAGAAAGGGAAATCCGTGGGAGCCGGAAACAAGTGCGGAATTCAGAGTCCTACAGGTTCATGAGAGGAGATGCCATGGGGACCCTGAGGGTTCTCAGCCTGAACACTGGTCCTCAGAGCTGGGCTGGTTTTCTAATGCCCACCCCCACCCCCCCTTACTAGACATGACCGTGGGCCGATGTAAAGCAGGAGAGCTGGACATTTGCTCCCTGCGTGAAGCTTGAAGCCTGAAAGTGTTGTTTTTCCATCAAAAAGGAATTAGAAAACTTACTTCCACCTTCCAAGGAAACCCTGAAGAAGCCGTGCATCTGTGAGGAAAAAATCAAACCCCCAGACTCGCTACTTGAGAAGGTGTAGGATCTGAATTTACCCTGCACTCTACAGGAATCCCAGTCAGGGGAGTAAGTGATTAAAACTGGCCCTTGGATGTTGATTCTCTAGGAAGACAACAGAAACAATTGCAAAAACTACTCTATAAGGATACTTTCACAGTGCAGGGCTCATGAGAAGCCCCCCCATCCTTTTTTCTTTTAAATGTTGAAGACTCATTCAGCGTAGTTCACAGTTAAAAAGATACAAATCCAAAAGGAAATTAACTACCTGGGGAGAGGACCAGCAGTTGTAACCAGCCAGTGAATTAGCATAGCAAGAATGGGAAATAAAAGAACTGGAAATGAAAGAGACCTAAAGTAAGTGTGTTAAAGTAACTTAAAAGATTTTTAAAATTAGGAACTATAGTGAAAGAATAGAGCATTATGGACAGAGAAGTTTGATAAATAGCCAAATACAACAACCAAAAATTTTTTTGATAAAATTTGATTTGATAAAATACAAATTTGGGGCTTCCCTGGTGGTGCAGTGGTTGAGAATCTGCCTGCTAATGCAGGGGACATGGGTTCGAGCCCTGGTCTGGGAAGATCCCACATGCCGCGGAGCAACTAGGCCCGTGAGCCACAACTACTGAGCCTGCGCGTCTGGAGCCTGTGCTGCGCAACAAGAGAGGCTGCGATAGTGAGAGGCCCGCGCACCACAATGAAGAGTGGCCCCCGCTTGCCACAACTAGAGAAAGCCCTCGCACAGAAACGAAGACCCAACACAGCCAAAAATAAATAAATAAATTAATTAATTTTAAAAAATATATACAAATTTCATTTTAAAAAAGACACATTTGATAAGTAACCAAATAACAACTCCTAGAAATAAACAAACAAAAATGCACTGCAATTAAAGATCCACTGGATAGGTTAAATACAAGATTCAGCACAGCAGAGGAAAAAAAATCCAGGAACCTGAACACAAATCTGCAGCAATCACCCAGAATGTAGCTGTAGAAACTACAAAAGCATTAACCAAGCAAGACATAATAGAATGAGAGGCCCAATGTAATCTAATAGAACTCCCAGAAGGAAAGGCTGAAAGGGAGTCAGTACTCACAGGGAAAATGACTGAGAATATTCCAGAATGAAGGCATGAATCTTCATACTGAAAAAGTACATTAAGTTCTCAAGAGGGTAAATAACAGTAAAAGATTTTTTTTAAACATGATTTCTATTTCTCTAAAGGTTTTATCTGTTCTTGTTTTTCCTCCCAGTCCTTCTTTCTGGGTTTAATTTCTATTTCATCTAAGTGTTCGATTTTATAGAATGAAAGAATTAAATGAAAATATAAGAATATAAATTAATAAAATAAAAAATAAAGAATATAGAAAGAAGGAAATAACAATGACCAATGACAAAATTAATGAAATTCTATGTTTTAAGAACTCGTTTTCGGGGCTTCCCTGGTGGCACAGTGGTTAAGAATCCACCTGCCAGTGCAGGGGACACGGGTTCAAGCCCTGGGCCAGGAAGATCCCACATGCTGCGGAGCAACTAAGCCCGTGCGCCACAACTACTGAGCCTGCGCTCTAGAGGCCACTCGCCACAACTAGAGAAAACCCACGCACAGCAACGAAGACCCGACGTAGCCAAAAAAAAAAAAAAAAAAAAAACACAACAAACTCGTTTTCAAGCTGCCGCTGCTATAAGTTAGTTACTATTGCTGGGCTCGGCTTACTTCCATGACAGACAGGCTATTCCCCCATGTGTAGATCAGAAGTCAGCTTCTGGGGCAGTTTTACTCTCAGTATACTGCCCATGTGGTCAGAAAAGCCTTCCAGGGGAGGTACACCAGCACAGGGAGGGAAGCTGGGGGAAGAGGATGGAGACTTCAGCAAATGCTGGACCATCTTCAGAAACCTGACCCCAAATGAACATACACTAAGAGTGGCACCCAGTGGCCCGATCACAGGGACAGCACAGCACACAGGGCTGGTTCCCAGGACTTCCACACCCTGGCTGCTGCTGGTGGTGGGTTGGGTTGTTTGTGGGGTTTTCCTCCAATTGCTGTGTTTCAGGGTAGCTGTAATCTAGAGAGTGCTTTCTAGAGTGTGCAATGAGCCAGTTTTCCTCTCCTCTCCCTCTCCCACCCCTCCGTCTCCTGTCCACTTTCCCCTTCCCTACCGAATGTGCAGTCTCCGGTGCATGGGGTCCCATGGGCGACAAGGTAGAGGCCAACAGGCGACTCTGTGCAAGTAAGGAGTAGGTCTCTTGCCAGCACTGCGATACAGGGGATGATATTCTGCAGGGTGAGTGTATCCTGTACAACTAAGCCAGCTAAAATGTGATGATCAGTTTAATTTAGTAGTACTGGCTTACTGAAGTTCAGGGTGGGGTATAAGATACTGGAGTACCAGGGTAGACGATCCATTCTATCACAAAAAGGCCTCAGGGAGGCCTGGTTAGGTCTGCCTCACTTCTGCAAACAGGAGTGCAGTTATCTTTCTGAACTCTTTAGTAACTGCTAACTTGGAGATTATTCTGCAGAGATGCTGGCTGAGATGCAAAACCCCGTAAGAACATTGTAAAATCAGACACCTCTCCCACCATCTAATTAAAATCATGTCTCAAAGCTCACCACCAATAACCACAATAATAATAAGAACTAATATATATTGATGATACACACACACTGTGCCAGGCGCCATTCTAAGTGCTTTACATGTATTAGCTCATTTAAACTTATGACAGTCCTATTAGGCAAGTACTAATATTTTATACACATTTTACAGATGAGAAAACTGAGATAGAAAGATAAATTAAATTGTCCAAAGTTACCGAGCTGGTAAGCTAACAGAGACACATGATGTTCTCACATGGCCCCAAAATGCCTTTCAGGCAGCGTGGCTCTGGAACTATGTAAACCATTAAGCTGCGCTGTATGCGAATGACCTCCCAATGGCCAGTCCCAAAGGCCTTTCCTCCGTCTACTCTGCTTTACCTCTTTGAGGCCTGCGACAGTGAACCATCCCTTCACCTCCCTGGTGGCTGGTTCCTTCCTCTCAGCCTGCTACTGTCTCTTTTGCTATGTTTTCTTCCTCTGTTCTGTAAATAGAGGCATCCTCCCAGTTCTTCCCCACAAGCCTATTTTCCAGTCTCTTTATTCTTTCTCCCTTTCACCAGGACCTTGGTTGCAGCACTCATTGGATTTAATGTCAGGACGCTGGAATTCCAGACCCAAGGCCTTAGGTTCATCCCTTTCACTCCTGGGTTCCTCACTTCCCCCTGCAGTAAAATGAGGGGGTGGTTAGAGCAGTGATTCTCACCTTGGCTGCACACTAGCCCCACCTGGTGGTGGGATCGGAAGAACATGAGAGAGTTAGGGTTCGGGGTAGCTAGAAAATTTCTAGAATGAATGTGCTTTCCTAAGTTTGGAGATATAAGTTGTTTTGAAATTATCTTTACATTTACTAACATGTTATGGGTCTCCTTAAATGCTTAATGAGATGTCCAAACCAAATTCAGCCTCTTCTAAAACATTCAGGTTGGGAATGCTCCAGACTTACAAAGTTGAGTGCAATCTCCTGGTGCCTTCCTTAAAGTTCTTCTGCCTTGGGCTCAAATTCCCATAAAACAGACTGCACACAACCCACACAAGAGCCAGGGTTTACTCCAACATTGATACTTGCCCTACGTTCTTTCTCATCCTATGGCCAGTAAGCTTTTTCTTGTAAAAAGCAGACTGAAAACTATGAAATTCTAAAATTCTAATAATTTCTAGCCCTCTAAGCACACTTATAAACATGATTTATATGTACTGATATTTTCCTCCTTCTAGGCTTGATCTCTAAGAGACAAATACCTGTTTCTTTTTGTTCTGGCTATTGTGGGTACAGATTTGGTCCTTGGGTATGTATGATGACTGTGCTGCTTGCACACGTTAATGTGCAAAAAATTTGTCTGAAATCATGTTAAATGCAAGTTCTGTAGGTCTGAGGTGAAGCTCCCAGGTGATCCTGAGGTTTCTGGTCTATGGACGACACTTTGAATAGTGAGAGTCTGTAGTGTTCACTGGAAGAGATGTTTAGTGTGGAGAGCAAAAGATCTCCAAGACTGTAGTGGAAAAATCTCTCCCTTATTCCTTTCAACCTTGAGCCATCTTGACCCTTTACCCTTTGCACAAGGTCGCTTCCTGCGTAAATCTACATGAAGCCAGTATTTTCTGGAAGATGTTAAACATGCATCAGATCAGGCAGCATCCCCTTGCTCTGCTTGGTTTTGCTTTGTAACCGTAACTTTCCTATCATGAGTTGTCCTCCATGGAGAAGGACAGGTGAGCCATTTCCCAACGCAGCAGTACTGGTGCTGTGCCCCAGTATCCTTACTTACCTTCTGCAAAACCCTGCAGCCTGAGCCTGCTGTAAGCAGAATTCCCATCGCCTACCCAAAGCTATGGAGTAGAGTATCTGGTACTTCTATACTCTGAACTGCTTCTTTGCTACTGCTCAAAGTTAGTTCCTTATTTTTAAGAAGCCACCGGTCTCGTTTAGTAGGTGATCAATAATTCTTTGCCAGCTTTGATTGGTTATCTAATAAAGAAGGGTCTCCCTGGGGACAAAGAAGCCAAATTCTTCATATGGCATTTCAGAGGAATGGTTAACATTTACTTTAGATTTATTTACAGACTATTTGAGATGTTTCAAAAGCCAACCAGCCATGTCCTCTTCAGGGATTTACTTCTTGCAATTTTTAGAGCCAGATTAATTTAATGTCAAGTCCTACAGATTGGCTGAGCTGGAAAGTGGCTGTCTCTTTGCCTGCCTGCTCCACGCTTGCCCAAAATTCTGCTTCTGACTGTAACTAGCCATAGTCCAAAGGTCCCTTCTTCTCAAGGTCAAGTCATTTTATCAAGAATCAGCTAATTGAACCAGCGTGTGACAGGTGACAGAATCTCAATTCAGTGAAGCTCAGTAAAGAGAGAGAGAGAGAAGCTCCAGCCTCTGATCAGAGGAGACACGGTGAAGGAAAAGATAACTGAGCTGTACCTTGGAGCATGCAGGCAAGCCTGACTGAAGACGTGAGGGAGAGCGTAAAAGCTGTGGGAAAGAAACGTCTGAAGACTTGGCAGTCAAATGTGCAATGTAGGTTTGACTGATAATACAGAGTCCATATCAACTGTGACCAAAATAATGATATGGAATGGAGTATAATGTGTCGTGACACGGGGGTGAGAATGGCAGCCAGATTGTGCAACTTTTTATATGTCAGCCTGAAAAGATTTAAATTAACCTTGTAGGCAATGGAGAGTGATGGAAGATTTGTAATTAAGTAAATATCACAGTTAAAGTCAATGTCCTTGCAAAGATGTATTTGGTTGTCGTGTCTAGATCATCTGCAGATGAGGTATGAGTTTGAGCATGAGTCATATTCTCCCACAAATTTGATCTATCTTGGTAAATGTACCATGTACATGAGAAAAAATGTCTATTCTATAGTTACAGGATTTAGTGTTTCATAAATATTAATTATGTGAAAATGAGCAAGTGTTTTTCAGGTCATCTTTTTTTTTTTTTTAATTTTATTTATTTATTTATTTTTGGCTGTGTTGGGTCTTCCTTTCTGTGCGAGGGCTTTCTCTAGTTGCGGCAAGTGGGGGCCACTCTTCATCGCGGTGCGCGGGCCTCTCACTGTCGCGGCCTCTCTTGTTGCAGAGCACAAGCTCCAGACGCGCAGGCTCAGTAGTTGTGGCTCACAGGCTTAGTTCCTCCGCGGCATGTGGAAATCTTCCCAGACCAGGGCTCGAACCCGTGTCCCCGGCATTGGCAGGCAGATTCTCAACCACTGCACCACCAGGGAAGCCCCTCAGGTCATCTTTATTTTTACTGATTTTCTGTTTTCTTTCAATTGTGTGTTATTTTGTTGTCCTTTTAATTGCTGAGAGAGGGTGTTAAGATCCCCAATTGTGATTATAGAATTTCTGTTTCTCCCCTTGATTCTCTCAATTGCTTCTTTGTATATTTTAAAGATCTATTATCAGCACACACATTACTGATTGTATGTCTTCATGTACCATTTCAGCCACTTCAGCCTTCTTATGCTTACACCTTACAGGATATCTTTTTCGATCCAGTTGCTTTTAACCTATCTTTGTATTTAAAATAAGTATCTGGTGAATAGCATACAATTGGGTCTCACTTTTAAAAAATCAATTCTGACATTCCCTGTAGTGTTTTACAGGCTTCTAGCTCCCATGGTTTGTGATGAGAAGTCAGAGGTCTTTGGAATGGATTTTTTTAAGGAAAAATTATTCATGACACTTGTTAAAGACTTTATTCAAGAAATAATTACTGCAGTGGCGTTTTGCAGCAGGGAAGAGAGATCAGGCTCAACTCCAAATATGAGGACAAGTGGAGACTTATAGCCAAGGAACAGGATGGGGTCAGTAAATGGAAAATTACTAAGAGGAAAAAATCAGGGATAGGGGGATTCTTGCTGAAGCCATGCCAGGGTGATAAGATATTGAGGATTGGGGATGAGGAATTTGATCAGATACGGAGAGTGATCAGATCCTGGGTGAGGGATTTTGCTAAACTGACTCAGCAGGATTCTTGCTAAAACTGGACTAAATGGACCAAGGACAAATCCCGCGGTTGGATCCTAGTCAGAAAGAGGACTCAGAGGCGCTTGACTCAAGTTTGGTCAAAGGAGAGAGTCTGTCATATCCCACTATGTGTAGTGGGTCTTTTTCTCTAGCTCTTTCAACATTTTCTCTTTACCTTTGGTTTCCAACACTTTGACTATTATGTAACTAGATACAATTTTCTCTAATTTCTCTTGCTGAGCTTCTTGGATTTGTGTCTTTGAGAAAGTGTCTGCCCCGTTCTCTCTCTCCTCTCAGCTGGGGACTCCAGTTACACAATGTTAGATCTTATGTTATTGTCTCCCATGTCCCTGAGGCTCTGTTCATTTTTTTAAGGATTTATCTTTAGAGTAGTTTCAGGTTTACAACAAAATTGAGAGGAAGGTACAGAGATTTCCCATATACCCACTGCTCACACACAAGCATAGCCTCGCCCACTATCAGCATCACTCACCAGAACAGTACTTTTTTTTTTTTTTTTTTACCAAGGATGAATCTACATTGACAGAGCATAATTACCCAAAGTTTATAGTTTATCCAAGGGTTCATTCTTGGTGTTGTACATTCTATGGGTTTGGACAAAGTATAATGACAAATATCCATCATTATAATATCATACAGAGTATCTTCACTGCTCTGAACATCTTCTGTGCTCTGCCTGTTCATCGCACTCCACCCCCAAGCCCTGCAACCACTGATCTTTTTCTTGTCTCCATGGCTCTGCCTTTTCCAGTGTGTCGTATAGTCAGAATCATATAGTATGTAGCCTTTTCACATTGGCTTCTTTCACTTAGTAATATGCATTTAAGGTTCCTCCATGTCTTTCTGTGGCTTGATCATTCATTTCTTTTTAGCACTGAATAAACTACTCTGTTGTCTGGATGTGCCACAGTTTACTCACCTACCGAAGGACATCCAATTTGCTTCCAAGTTTTGGCAATTATGAATAAACCTGCTATAAACATCTTTGTGCAGGTTTTTGTTTGAACATAAGTTTTTGACTCCTTTGGGTAAAAACCAAGAAGTGTAATTGCTAAGTCATATAGTAAGAGTATGTTTAGTTTTATAAGAAACTGCCAAACTGTCTTCCAAAGTGATTGTACTGTTTGCCTTCTCATTATCAGTGTATGAGAATTCCTGTTGCTCCACATCCTCACCAGCATTTGGTGTTGTCAGTGTTCAGGATCTTGGCCATTCTAATAGGTGTTTAGCGGTATACTGATTTGCATCTCCCGATGACATGTGATGTGGAGCATCTTTTCATATGCTTATTTGCCATCTGCCTCTCTTTTTCGGTGAGGTGTCCGTTAAGGTCTTTGGCCCATTTTTTAATTGGGTTGTTTGATTTCTCGTTGTTGAGTTTTAAGTGTTATTTGTATATTTTGGATAACAATCCTTTATCAGATGTGTCTTTTGCAAATACTTCCTCTTAGGCTGTGGCTTGTCTTCTCATTCTCTTGACATTGTCTTTTGCAGAAGCAGAAGTTTTTAATTTTAATGAAGTCCAGCTTATTATTTCTTCTGTGGGTCATGTCTTTGGTATTGTATCTACAAAGGCATAACTATACCCAAAGTCACCTAGGTTTTCTCCTATGTTATCTTCTAGGAGCTTTATAGTTTCACATTTTACATCTAGGTCTGTGATCCATTTTGAGTTAATTACTGTGAAGAATGGAAGGTCTGTGTCTAGAACAGATACAGGTCTAGACGTTTCAGCACCATTTGATGAAGAGACTATTTTTGCTCCATTGTACTGCCTTTGCTCCTTTGTCAGAGATCAGTTAACTATATTTATGGGGGTCTATTTCATGGGCTCTCTATTCTGTTCCATTGATATATTTGTCTTTTGCCAATACCACACTGTCTTGATTACTGTAGCTTTATAGTAAGTCTTGAATTCAGGTAGTGGCAGTCTTCCTACTTTGTTATTCTCCTTCAATACTGTGTTGGCTATTCTGGGTCACCAGATACATGAAGGACCCAAAGTCCTTCTCAAAGCACAATGCAGCCTTTGATATCCTGGCTGCAGCAGGAGGCCCAGGGAGGATGGAAGGGGCAGCCCAGCCTTCAGGACCCATAGTCCTTGCACTGACTGGGAAGTAGAGCTCCTCCCTGCCTCTCTGCAGATTGCTCCATACCTATCAGGCTGTGGCACATTCCACCCATTCTAGGATTGAGATACACAGTTTGGTTCCTGTGGGTGCAGCCAAGGCATGGGAGGAGGGCAGAGAGAATCCCAGGATTCAAAGCTGCTATTCTTGCTCCCTCCCTGACTGGCTTGGCCCACACTGACTCACTTGCCACTGGGAAAGGGGTCCCCACCTAGCCTCTGTCTGCAAACACCTCCCCTGGCTATCTGGGTGAAGCTCCTGGAGCTGGAAGCATAGCATCTCACCTCACCCCCAGCAGCATCAATGAGCCAACCCCCAGCACTGGCTCCCAGTCTTTGTCAGAAGGAATCCAGGAATTCACCTGATGTAGCCCAGCATCTCACAGGTGAGAGGATGGAGGACCAAGTATGTTAAGGCTATGCACGAAATCTAGTTGCATGAAACAAACCTCATTTGCTTTTTGGTTAGTCGGCAGAGCAGGGGGATGCAGTTGGCATAGTGAGCTGAACTTTAGAAAAGCCTCTCATGAGATCCTGCAAATGAGATGGAAAAAAATATGGGTTGAATCCAAATAAGGTTAGACAGATTGGTGACTGATTTAAAGACTACTAATAAATTACTTAATGCTTCCTTGGATGCTATCTTCAGATCAGGTTCTTAGTCGCAGCTCTCATTCCATTCCAGGCCAAATTTTAATAGTCTTGGATGAAGGCACAAATTCATTCCTTTAAATAATATTGAATGGGTGCCTACTCTGTACTGGGCACTCATGGCACTGTTGAGTGAAAACAGAGCCCCTGCCCTCACAGAACCCAAAATCCACTGAGGGCTTAGAGGTCAATCAGAGTATAACACAAATGGCTGTACAGTAAGAGCTGTGACAGGGAGGAAGGTCAGTACTGTCAGAGCACATCAAAGGGGACTTTCATCTAGGTGGGGAAAGTAAGGAAGACTTCCCTACAGAAGTGACTTTTAAGCTAATTTCTGAAAGACACATAAGAGTTACAAAGACAAGAGGGAAAAGAATTCCAGAGAGAGAGACCAGCCTGCCCCTCTGAGGCCCTGTGCCAGGCGGGAATATGACTAGTGTGAAGGAATGAAGGGCCAGTGAGCCAAGGGTGCAGGGAGCCACAAGGAGCTTCATTCATCTGCTGGAATATAAGCTCCATGAGGGCAGAGAATTTGTATTATTTTGCTCACAGCTGTATCCCCAGTGCCTAGAGCTGTGCTTACCACATCGTAGGTATTGAGAAATATTGAGTAAATGAATGAATGGATGAATGAATGCTGATGAGTATATAAGAGATATGAACAATAGAAATTTTGTAGGGTTTTAGGCAATGGGATGTTGTGAACTGTTTTGTACAGATTAGCCTGGCTTCAGTGCAGAGAAAGGACTGGAGGGGGTGGGAATAAGTGTGTGTGACCAGCCAGGATAAGCATTCCATTTCTGGATGAAGATCAAACTAAGCTGGGGTACTGCAGAGAGAACAAAGTGAAGAGTATTGAGAGGTATTTAGGGGACTTGGTGAGGAACTCCTGCACATGAGCTGGTGAAAGCCATTGGTGAGGGGAATGTGTATGGAAACACAAAAGATCCCGAATGGCCAAAGCAATCTTGAGAAAGAAAAACGGAGCTGGAGGACTCAGGCTCCCTGACTTCAGACTATACTACAAAGCTATAGTAATCAAGACAGTATGGTACTGGCACAAAAACAGAAATATAGATCAATGGAACAGGATAGAAAGCCCAGAGATAAACCCATGCACATATGGTCACTTTATCTTTGATAAAGGAGGCAAGAGTATACAATGGAGAAAAGACAGCCTCTTCAATAAGTGGTGCTGGGAAAACTGGACAGCTACATGTAAAATAATGAAATTGGAACACTTCCTAACACCATACACAAAAATAAAATGGATTAAAGACCTAAGTGTAAGGCCAGACACTATCAAACTCTTAGAGGAAAACATAGGCAGAATACTCTATGACATAAATCACAGCAAGATCCTTTTTGACCCACCTCCTAGAGAAATGGAAATAAAAACAAAAATAAACAGTTGGGACCTAATGAAACTTAAATGCTTTTGCACAACAAAGGAAACCATAAGCAAGACGAAAAGACAACCCTCAGAATGGGAGAAAATATTTGCAAATGAAGCAACTGACAAAGGATTAATCTCCAAAATTTACAAGCAGCTTATGCAGCTCAATATCAAAAAAACAAACAACCCAATCCAAAAATGGGCAGAAGACCTAAACAGACATTTCTCCAAAGAAGATATACAGATTGCCAACAAACACATGAAAGGATGCTCAACATCACTAATCATTAGAGAAATGCAAATCAAAACTACAATGAGGTGTCACCTCACACGAGTCAGAATGTCCATCAATCAAAAAATCTACAAACAGTAAATGCTGGAGAGGGTGTGGAGAAAAGGGAACCCTCTTGCACTGTTGGTGGGAATGTAAATTGATACAGCCACTATGGAGAACAGTAAGGAGGTTCCTTAAAAAACTAAAAATAGAGCTACCATATGACCCAGCAATCCCACTACTGGGCATATACCCTGAGAAAACCATAATTCAAAAAGAGTCATGTACCACAGTGTTCATTGCAGCACTATTTACAATAGCCAAGACATGGAAGCAACCTAAGTGTCCATCGACAGATGAATGGATAAAGAAGATGTGGCACATATATACAATGGAATATTATTCAGTGATAAAAAGAAACAAAACTGAGTTATTTGTAGTGAGGTGGATGGGCCTAGAGTCTGTCATACAGAGTGAAGTAACTCAGAAAGAGAAAAACAAATACTGTATGCTAACACATATATATGGAATCCAAAAAAAAAAAATTGTTCTGATGAACCTAGGGGCAGGACAGGCATAAAGACGCAGTTGTAGAGAATGGACTTGAGGACACGGGGAGCGGGAAGGGTGAGCTGGGACGAAGTGAGAGAGTAGCATTGACATATACACACTACCAAATGTAAAATAGATAGCTAGTGAGAAGAAGCTGCATAGCACAGGGAGATCAGCTCAGTGCTTTGTGACCACCTAGAGGGGTGGGATGGGGGGGTGGGAGGGAGATGCAAGAGGGGGGGGATATGGGGATATATGTATGCATATAGCTGATTCACTTTTTTATACAGCAGAAACTAACACAACATTGTAAAGCAATTATACGCCAATAAAGATGTTAAAAAAAAAAAGCCATTGGTGAGGGGGGACAGAGGGTGCATAGGAAAAAACAGAATTCACCATTGTCTCAGAAAGTTTGAAGGAAATGTCACAGTAAATAACAAGCAAATAAAATGCATGTAAAAATGTTAACTCAAAATACACTCAAAAATACGACACAAGTACAGCTGGGGAAATGGCTAAAAAACAACACATACAAGAAACACATCAGAGTTTTAGGTACTCTCAAGTTCCAAGCATGAATTATCCATAAATGAGGCTACCAAACATTAATGCAGTTTAGACCAAACAAGGAGACTTACTGTGTAAGAAAACAAGGTGGCAAATTCTGCTGTACTCGGGGCCCTCTGATGGGACCATGCATTCAGCTCTAGGTGACAGATATTAAAATAGACATTTATCAACTGGAACTTCCTGAGAAAAGGACCACTAATAGTAAAGCAAGTCAGTACATCAAGGAATACCTCCGTTAACAGAGGACCTTTAGCAAACATGAGAAAAAACTCAGAGGGAATAGTCACATTTCAGTGCTTAAAGGCTCTCATGAGAGTGAGAGATTGTACTTCTCTGGTCTCTGGGAATTTAATCCAGGGTGGGTGTTACAGGAACACAGATTTCCACTTAGTGACAGAAAGTTTTCTAAATCAATCTGTCCCAAAATAGAAGCCTGGAATCTTCCTGGAGGGAGAGTAAGCAGATGTAGGCTGTGAGAAGGCGGGTCCAGGTCGTGAAACACAGGGCCTGTGTTTCTGGCTGCTTGGATTCTGAACCTGATTCTCAAAGCTACATGGAAGCCTCAGGAGCATATTAAGGAGGGCAGCAGCCTGTTCCAGTTTATATCCTGGGAGGACCACTTCAGCGTTAAGGGTGCTCTGGGCGTTGGCCTCATGGGAGTGGTCAGGAGTGTCCAGAACACGCACCAGCTCACACCCAGGTGCTGATACTCTGACTGGGATTGCATTTACCTATAGATCAATCTGGGGAGAAATGACATCTTGACAATACTGACTTCCGATCCATGTATGCAGTACGTCTCTCCATTTTTGTAGGTCTAGTTCAATTTCTCTCATCAATGTTTTGTAAATGTGAGCATATATATCTTGCATGTATTTTGTTAGACTTACCTCTATGTATTTCATGTCTTTGGTACTGTTGTAACATATCGTTTATAGAGTCTTTAGGATTTCCTACACAGATAATCATGTCATCTGCAAGTGAAGACAATTTTTATTCCTTCCCTTCTAATCTTAATACCATTTATTTTTTGTTCTTGTCTTCTATACAATTTTGAATAGTTGTGAGAGTGGATATCCTTGCCTTGTTCCTGATCTTACGGATAATCATTCAGTCTTTCATACACTAAATATGATGTTAGCTATACATTTTCTTTTTTTTTTCCTTTTAATTAATTAATTTATTTATTTATTTTTGGCTGCATTGGGTCTTTGTTACTGTGCGCTGGCTTTCTCTAGTTGCGGCGAGCAGGGGCTACTCTTCATTGCGGTGTGCGGGCTTCTCATTGTGGTGGCTTCTCTTGTTGAGGAGCATGGGCTCTAGACCCATAGGCACCCACCCCTCTAGGTGGTCACAAAGCACTGAGCTGATCTCCCTGTGCTATGCAGCTTCTTCTCACTAGCTATCTATTTTACATTTGGTAGTGTGTATATGTCAATGCTACTCTCTCACTTCGTCCCAGCTCACCCTTCCCACTCCCCGTGTCCTCAAGTCCATTCTCTGCATCTGCGTCTTTATGCCTGTCCTGCCCCTAGGTTCATCAGAACAATTTTTTTTTTTTTGGATTCCATATATATGTGTTAGCATACAGTATTTGTTTTTCTCTTTCTGAGTTACTTCACTCTGTATGACAGACTCTAGGCCCATAGGTAGTTGTGGCACATCGGCTCAGTAGTTGTGGCTCACGGGCTCTAGAGGCTCAGTAGTTGTGGCGCATGGGCTTAGTTGCTCCGTGGCATGTGAGATCTTCCCGGACCAGGGATCGAACCCGTGTTCCTTGCATTGGCAGGTGGATTCTTAACCACTGTGCCACCAGGGAAGTCCCAGCTATACATTTTCATAGTTGATCTTTATTAGGTTGAAGAACCTCCTTATTATCTCTAGTTTCTTGAGAGATTTTATTATGAATGGATGTTGAATTTTGCTAAAATGCTTTTTCTGAATCATTTTTCTTTTTTTATCCATTGATACGGTGATTACATTGATTAATTTTCTTTCCTTTTTTGATTTATTTTCAAATATTGAGCTGGCCTTGCATTACAAGGATAAAACCACTTGTTCATTATGTGTTATCCTTTTTATGTATTGCTGGATTTAATTTGCTAATATTTTGCCAAGGGCTTTTGCATCTATGTCTGTGAGGGATATCTGAGCCGTAAATTTCTTTTCATGTAATGTCTTTGTCTGGTTTTGGTATTAGGTTGATACTGGATTCATAAAATAAATTGGAAAATATTCCATCCTCTTCCACTTTTGGAAAACATCTCTAGAATTGGTATTATTCTTTCCTTAAGTGTTTGGTAAAATTGACCACTGAACTCATATGGGCTAGGAGTTTTCTTTGTTGGAAAGTCTTTAGCTACAAATTTAATTTTTTAATAGGTATAGCATTGTTTGGACTATCTATTTCTTCTTTTTTTTTTAAATTTATTTTGTTTATTTATTTTTGGCTGTGTTGGGTCTTCGTTGCTGCGCACAGGCTTTCTCTAGTTGTGGCGAGCAGGGGCTACTCTTTGATGTGGTGCACGGGCTTCTCATTGCGGTGGCTTCTCTTGTTCCAGAGCACGGGCCCTAGGCACGTGGGCTCAGTAGTTGTGGTGCACAAGCTAAGTTGTTCCGCGGCATGTGGGATCTTCCCAGACCAGGGCTCAAACCCGTGTCTGCTGCATTGGCAGGCGAATTCTTAACCACTGCACCAGCAGGGAAGCCCTATCTATTTCTTCTTGAGTGAGCTTTGGGAGTTTGGGTGTTTCAGGCAATTTTTCCATTTCATGTAAATTCTCAAATTTATTAGTATAAAGTTATTCATAATATTCCCTCATTAACCTTTTAATTTCCATAGGATCTCTAAAGTCTTCTCTTTAATTTCTGATATTGGTGATTTGTACTTTCTCTCTCTCTCTTTTTAAATTGAACATACTGGATATTTATAAATATAAATTATAGTTTCATTGATTTTTCTCTATTGTTTTTCTGGTTTCTATTTTGTTGATTTCTGCTGTTTATTTCCATCTTCTGATTCTTTTGTATTTAACTTGCTTTCCTTTTTATAATTTCTTAAGGTGGCAGCTAAGTCTCATTGTAATGAGACTTTTCTTCTTTATGAGTAATTAATGTCCTACATGTTCCTATAGCATTTCTTTAGCTATATCACACATATGTTTATAGGTTGTGTTTTCATTTGTCTAACTCAAAGTACTTTAGGATCTCCTTTATGATTCCTTCTTTGATCCATGGGTAATTTAGAAGTGTATCTTTTTATTTCTTATTATTTAGAGATTTCTGGCTGTATCTCTCTCTTATTCATTTCTAGTTGAGTGCTATTATGGTCAGAGAACATGCTTTGTATCATTTTGGTCCTTATAAATTTACAGAGATTTATTTTGTGGCCTAGAATATGACTTATATTGGTGAATGTTCCATGTGTACTTGAAAAGAATGTTTACTTTGCTATTGTTAAGTGTTCTATACATGTTAATTAAGTCAAGTTGGTTGCAAGTGTACTCGGTGTCCTTCAGGTCTTCTTCAGGAGTCATATAATCATAACTATGTATGTACCTAATAATAGAATTTGAGAATACAAAAAGTAAAATGATATAACTTAAAAAAGAAAAAGAAAAATCCACAATTATATCTGGAGACATCAACATCAACACTAATTGATATAACAAGTAGCTGAAGAGAAGTTACAAGAAAAAAGAATAAAAGAAGTAGAAATTCAACCCATATTTCTCCATCATCAGTATCACATCATTATCATTAAACATTTATTGTCTCCCTGGGATATGTTTCACCATCAGGGGTTGCAAACTCCTGTGTCCACAAGGGCCAAGCAAATGAGTAAGTTAGTGGAGTTGGCTGGGTGACACAAGCTTTATAGGGGTCAGGGAAACAACAGGAAGAGGTACAGCCCTGATGCACAGGAGTGGACATGCCCAGTCTGAAGAGGAAAGCCCTGCTTGGCTGTTAGAAAATAAGAAACACGGTTAGAAAATAAGAAACACGATGTGAAATATGACCAGACCCGATTTGGCATGGAAACCAGAAATCTACATCTTAAGTGAAATATCCCCATTTTTTAATGTTGGAAAGATAAATCAAAATAATATTTGAAACACTGTGTGGGCCAGTACTTTAGTATAAACAAACTTTCCTGCAGGCCAAGTCCAGCCCAAGGACCTCTGCTTTGCAACCTCAGGTATAAATGCTAATTCTTCCCCTTGGAGAGTTCACAATTTAGTCGGAGTAAGGAGTTATGCACTTGGGTTATACATTTCAAGGGAAAACATGGTGGGATCCATTGAGAGATAAGAATATATTCAAACTTTTACTCATTCAACAAACATGCATTTATCACCTACCATATTCCAGGCATTGTTCTAGGTAGTGGAGATTCATCAGTGAAAAGAACAGATGAAATCCTTGCCCTCAAGGATCTTATAGTCCAGTGAGAGGGTAAAGACAGTGAAAAAATCACAAATAAATAAGTAATGTAGTGAGTTATAAGAGGATACGTACTATTGTTTTTAATTTAAAAAAAAAAAAAAGATTGGAACAGCCAGGGTAGAGGGGCTGCAATTTTTATGAATATTAGGACAGAGAGAGATGTGGTCACTGAGAAGGTGACAACTGAGCAAAGATTTAAGGACATGAGGAAGGGATGCATGAATATCCAGGAGAAGAGCATGCCAGCAAAAGGAAGAGCCAGTGCAAAGACCCTGAGGCAGGAATGTGCCTAGCATGCTAGAGGAAGCCCAGAGTGGAAAGTGTTGCTTGAACAGAGTGAGCCAAAGTGAGGAAGTGATCAAGTTATACAGAAAGCAGAGAGCGCCTTATAAAGGAGTAATTGAAGAGTGTTAAGTAAAAGGGCTATTTACAAAGCTGGGCACAGAGTTAAGATAAATCAGCAAGGTCAAGGCCTGGAGAGGTAGCAATAGCTGGATATCTTTAGCACTCCTGGGCCAGAAGGGGGCAGCAGAGAGCAGGATTTCTGGACCTGGGAGGGCTGGCTGTAGGAGAGGGCTGCTGGCAGATGTGGTCTTTGGTAAAGGAACACAGTCATGGCCACAACCAGGCTTAGCAAGAAATGAAACAGAGGACTAAATACCCCAACCTCTCTCAGTTCCCATTTCCCCATCCTGTACCAGTGCCTGCCATCGACTGATCAACTCCAAGCCAAAAGCAGTGGAGCATGTTTGAAGATTCCTGTGGCCAGTCTCCTGGCAAAGAGAGGAGAGTGGAAAAGGCTGGAGAATGAATCTACAGGGACAAAAGGAAAATGTACAGGACAGAGAGTAGTGAGAGATGAAGTCAGAGAGATCTGACTCTGGTTTTAATGTCAGCTTTTACTCTAAGTGAAAGGTGGAGCCACTGCAGGATTTTTAGCATAAGATTGATATGATTTGACCTTTAATTTATAAAGAATCACTCTGGCTGCTCTATAGAAATTGACTGTGGTTGAGAGAAAGGCAGGGGAACAGACTATTGGCCCTGACTTGGACCATAGTGGTAAGCAGTGGAGGTGGTGAGAAGTGTTCTGATTCTGGATATATCCAAGTAGATCCAAAAGATTCCTATATGGATTAAGTGTAGGATGTAAGAGAAAGAGAAGCATCAAAAGTGACTAATGTTTTTATACAAGCAGCTGATGCAGCTCAATATCAAAAAAACAAACAACCCAATCCAAAAATGGGCAGAAGACCTAAAGAGACATTTCTCCAAAGACGATATACAGATTGCCAGCAAACACACGAAAGGATGCTCAACATCACTAATCACTAGAGAAATGAAAATCAAAACTACAATGAGGTATCACCTCACACCACTCAGAATGGCCATCAATCAAAAAATCTACAAACAGTAAATGCTGGAGAGGGTGTGGAGAAAAGGGAACCCTCTTGCACTGTTGGTGGGAATATAAATTGATACAACCACTATGGAGAACAGTATGGAGGTTCCTTAAGAAACTAAAAATAGAACTACCATATGACCCAGCAATCCCACTACTGGGCATATACCCAGAGAAAACCTTAATTCAAAAAGAGTCATGTACCACAATATTCATTGCAGCTCTGTTTACAATAGCCAGGACATGGAAGCAACCTAAGTGTCCATCGACAGATGAATGGATAAAGATGTGGCACATATATACAATGAAATATTACTCAGCCATCAAAAGAAACAAAATTGAGTTATTTGTAGTGAGGTGGATGGACCTAGAGTCTGTCATACAGAGTGAAGGAAGTCAGAAAGAGAAAAACAAATACCGTATGCTAACACATATATATGGAATCTAAAAAAAAAGTGTCTGAAGAACATAGGGGCAGGACAGGAATAAAGACACAGACATAGAGAATGGACTTGAGGACATGGGAAGGGGGAAAGGTAAGCTGGGACGAAGTGAGAGAGTGGCATTGGCATATATACACTACCAAATGTAAAATAGATAGCTAGTGGGAAGCAGCCGCATATCACAGGGAGATCAGCTGGGTGCTTTGTGACCACCTAGAGGGGTGGGATAGGGAGGGTGGGAGGCAGATGCAAGAGGGGGGTATATGGGGATATAGGTATACGTATAGCTGATTCACTTTGTTATACAGCAGAAACTAACACACCATTGTAAAGCAATTGTACTCCAATAAAGATGTTAAAAAAAAAAGTAACTAGGGGGCTTCCCTGGTGGCGCAGTGGTTGAGTCTGCCTGCCAGTGCAGGGGACACGGGTTCGAGCCCTGGTCTGGGAGGATCCTGCATGCCGCGGAGCGGCTGGGCCCGTGAGCCACAATTGCTGAGCCTGCGCGTCTGGAGCCTGTGCTCCGCAACAAGAGAGGCCGCGATAGTGAGAGGCCCGCGCACCGCGATGAGGAGTGGTCCCCGCTTGCCGCAACTGGAGAAAGCCCTCGCGCAGAAACGAGGACCCAACGCAGTCATAAATAGATAAATAAATAAATAAAAGAACGTGAATTTCTCAAAAAAAAAAAAAAAAAAAAATAACTAATGTTTTGGTCTGAGCACCTAGAAAAATAGAGTTGTCTTTAACTGAGATAGGAGAACCTGCAAGTGAAGCTAATTTAACTGGAGGGATGGGTGGGTGGGTGGGCGATGGATATATTAAGTTTGAGTCTATTAGATGTCCAAATGAAGATGCTAAGTAGACAGTAGAAGAGACTAGTTTGGAGTTCATAAGAAAGATCTGAACTGAAAATGTAAATTTGGGAATCATCAACAGAGGAATATATTGAAAATATGAGGTGGAAGAAACACTTCCAAATGGGAAAACAAAGAAGGCTTCATGGGAGGGGTGTGGCATTTAATGTGCATCTTGAAGGATAGAATTTTTTTTTCTTCCTCTCCCTCCTCTTTTGAAGGATAGAATTTTGACAGCAGACATAAATGAGAAAAGCATTCCAAGTGGAGGGAAAGCCACTAGTAATAATGCCAGGATAGGAAACTGGAGGCATGTTTGGGGAAGGCCAGTAGAGTTGGGAGGGGCTGTAGCCTTGCTGTTCAAGGAAGTCGGCAGAAATGGAACTAGAACGTGGTTCCTCGCTTCTAGTTCATTCACGCATTTGTCATATACTCACCAAACAATTATTTACCACCTACTTGGCCTAGGGGCTATGCTCTGTTCTGAATATTATAATAAAAACACTTAATGAGCAGTAATTATATACTCCATGCAAAAAACAAAACTTCACCATCAACAAAATGAAACGGCAACTTGTGGAATGGGAGAAATTATTTGCAAGTCATATCTGATAAGGGATGATATCCAAAATATATAAAGAACTCATAAAACTCAATAGCAAAAGAGAAAACAAAACCCAAAGAATTCAACTTAAAAATGGGCAGAGGAACTGAATAGACATTTTTCCAAAGAAGGCATACAAATGATCAACAGATACATGAGAAGATGCTAACATCGCTCTTCATTAGGGAAATACAAATTAAAACCACAATAAGATATCACCTCACACTTGTTAGAATGGCCATCATCAAGAAGACAAGAGATTTAAAAAATGCTGGCATGGATGCAGAGAAAAGGGAACCCTTGTGCACTGTTGGTGGGAATGTAAATTGGTGCTGGCACTGCAGAAAACAGTGTGGAGGTTCCTGAAAAAATTAAAAATAGAACTACCATATGATCCAGCAATTCCACTTCTGGGTACCTATCTGAAGTAAATTAAGTCACTCCTTGAAAAGATAACTGCACCCCCATGTTGATTACAGCATTGTTTACAATAGCCAAGACATGGAAACAACTTAGATGTCCACTGACAGATAAATGGAAAATGTTGATATATGTAATGGAATATTACTCAGCTATGAAAAAGAAGGAAATCCTCTCATTTGTGACAAGATGGATGGACCTTGAGGGCATTATGCTAACTGAAATAAGTCAGACAAAGACAAACACTGTATGAGCTCACTTATATGTGGAATCCAGAAAAGCCAAACTCATGGAAACAGAGAACAGACTGGTGGTTGCCAGAGGTAGGGGATGATGGGGTGGGCAAAATAGGTCAAGGTGGTCATAAAGTACAAGCATCTAGTTATAAGATAAATAAGTCCGGGGATGTAATGTATGGCATGGTGACTATAGTTAACAATGCTGTTTTGTATATTTGGAAGTTGCTAAGAGAGTAGATCTTAAAAGTTCTCATCACAAGAAAAAATATTTTGTAACTATGTGAGGTGATGAATGTTAACTAGACTTATTGTGGTGATCATTTTGCAATATGTACAAATATCAATTCATTATTTTGTACACCTAAAACTAATACAATGTAATTATGTCACCTGTAGCTCAATAAAACTGGAAAAAAATGTAATTTAAAGAAAGAAAAATAGAAGGACACTAAAACCAAAACTACAAAAAGTAACTATATTTACAGAACACCAACTTTGTGCTGGATGCTATTCTGGGCACTAGGCATAAACCAAGGAATGAAATGGACCAAGATCCCTACTACTGTGTAACTTTCAGAATGGAGCTTGTCCGGCTTTAGCAAAGACCCACATGGCAAGAAGGGTCCCTTTCTGAAGGCTCACCTACAGCCCTAGTCCAACGGCCACTTATCTCTCAACTATTTTCTACTCTGCCTTCTACATCAAGACTCCCAGATGCCAATTCTTTGGTTTTTACAATTAATGCTTTATTTAAAATTTTATATTTTCATGATGAAACCTTTTTATATTATGTGTAATAATATAAATACATTTTGATCAATAAAGTAAAAAAACAAAAGAAAAGGATCTTCACTTAATCCTTACAATGCCCCATAAGAAATATACTAACATTATTCCCAGTTTAGAGACCAGCAAACTAAGAGTCTGGGTGAGTCACCCTAGCTCACCCGCTCACTGGGCACAGCAGAGTCAGGGCTTGAGCCCAGGAGGGGAACTGCGGGGCCCTGGTCCTCACCACTCTGGTTAGCGCCCGAAGCTCTGCCAGGAGGACTGATCCGCGTCTGTGCGGTGTAGACACGCGGCTGTCCCAGGTGCAGATAGGTCACCACACCACGGGCGAGGTGACGCCCAGACTTTCCTCTGCAAGGGGTGAAAGTGAGCTCTTGCCAGGGGCCAGCTGAGGAACTAGCCCAGCAGCTCAGGGAGGAGGCCTGGCTGCTGACCTTCTGACCAGGGCAGAGGTCACTACGCTGCCAGCTCTGACCTCACCCAGGACTGATGACTGCTCTTTCCAAAACGTCAGTTTCCTGTTTCTTGGCTCCCACATCCAACCTGGCGTCAAGGGCAGGCAGCCGACGCCTCACCCTGGAAGGTGAGCAGTGAAGGTGTCCTTACAGTAACGTGTCCACTCCCCAACCCCAGTTAAAGATAAAGAAACTGAGCCCCATAAAGACTAAGTCGTGCGTTCAACACTTTTAGGCAATTCTGTGGCAAAGCCTCCCTCAGACCTCAAACCTCAGGACTCTCAGTTCAGCGTGCTTCCACAAAACATGACAAATTAATCAGTTCACGTTTTAAAATTAGGTTCCCTAGTGAGCAGGCTGGGATAGGATGGGGTGTGTGTGTGTTTGCCAAGTACAAGCCCAAGGTCTGACACTCCCCACCACTCCCAGGGAAGAGAATTTCTCCTCAGTCCAGCTTATCTTGAAGAGAAAGTCAGGTTTTCAGGGAATGGGAGAGCAAGGGGGAGCCCTTCCACCCAGCGAGTCCACCTCAGGTGTCTTTCCTGGGCACCTGGGCACCCACAGCCTGTGCAGCAGCATGGCTGGAAATAGTGAGAAATGGAAGGAACCTAAATGCCCATCAGTGTGGAGGTGGGCAAATAATGATGGTGCATTTAGTCAGCAGTGAAAATGCATGAAGCAGGTCTAGATAGAGAGTCAAGGGAAGACCTCTAAGACATACTGTGAGGCAAAAACTGAAGAAACCTGTATATAGCACATACAGTGTGGTCCCATTTACGTACAGAAGCACACTATATATATGACTTCGGATGTATAGGAAAGGGATCAGATGATGGCGATTTGTTCATTCATTCCCCAGATGCACATCGAGTGCCCTCCCTGTGCCGCTCACTGGGCTGGATGAGGGGTCAGCAGTGAGCAGGGCAGACAACATCCTGGCCTCCTGTAGCCGGTGAGGGGGTGGAATGGGGGTAGGAGAAGGGACAACCGTATTCTTTTTTTTTTTTTAAAGAACTCTGTGTTATCTGAGGTTTTTAGCACCTATAATTTACTTGTGAATGTGTCATTGTAAATATGTAAATAAACAAAAGAAGAAGGTGGTTGGAGAAGAGAAGAGGAGGAGAAATTCATGGCTAAGTGTGGGGTGGCAGAGGTGACCTTGGAAAGGAAGCACAAGGTGTCTCCTTAAAGGGTTAGAGCACAACAGGCGATCAAAATCTCTGGGGAGGTCAATGGAAATGTTTTATATACCTCCTAGATGATTTTGATTAGCTGAAATTTTGGCAAATACTGTCCCAGGGGTTCGTTTCACAAGGATGAGGGACAGAGTATAGACTTCAGGGATCTTTCAATGACTAGCTCTCCTTTCTTAATCTTCTGATCCACGCCAAAATTAATTTAAAGACTTAACCAGCAGGGGAGCAGCACAGGCGGGGCATTGGAGCTGCAGAAAAAACAATCACACCTGAGCAAACTATGGTCGTACCACAACCCCAGGCTTCTAAGTCATTCCAGAATTATTTTAACTAAATGAGATTTGGGGTCCTAACCTCTGATATGATGTGCATCCCATATATGTAACACTACATTGGCGTGGAGCAACGGAGGGTTTTTTGGTGAGTGTTTTACTTTTCATTACCCAATTCCAGTGTTTCTCAACCAGGGGCAGTTTTGCCTCCAGGGGGACATTTGATAATATTGGGAGACATTTTTGGTTGTCACAGCTGGCCACTGCCTTCCAGTGGGTAGAGGCCAGAGATGCCGTGACACATCCTGCAATGCACGGGACAGCCCCCATAGAAAAGAATTATCCAGCCCAAAATATCAGTGGTGCCACTGTGAAGAAACCCTGCCCTATTCCATCCACTCATACTGATCCATATCTTTGGCAACTTATCGAATAATTATTCGAATATTTCCACAGATCAGGGGAAAGAGATTATAGGCAGTTATTCAAATTGGACACCTTAGAGTTCTTGCTTTCCTTTGAGCAGGAAATTTAGTAGCTAAGGGGTCCCATGGTTGGGTTTGAATGCCAGTTCTGTCACTGACAAGCTGGATAAAAATGGACATGTTGTGCAAAATGTCTCAACTTTCATTTCCTCAGGTGTCAAATGACTATAAGCCCCATGAGGGCAGGGACTGTCTCTATTTGGGGCAGCAAAGTATACATATTCTCCTGGCACATAGCAAGTGCTTGTGTGTTTATAGAAGGAATGAATGGTATCTTTGTTATAAACATAATCATTTTTTGAAATCATTGCTACTTTTAAAATCTTAGTTAGAGGGGCTTCCCGGGTGGCGCAGTGGTTGAGAATCTGCCTGCTAATGCAGGGGACACGGGTTCGAGCCCTGGTCTGGGAAGATCCCACATGCCGCGGAGCGGCTGGGCCCGTGAGCCACAATTACTGAGCCTGCGCGTCTGGAGCCTGTGCTCCTCAACGAGAGGCCACGATAGTGAGAGGGCTGCGCACCGCGATGAAGAGTGGCCCCCGCTTGCCGCAACTAGAGGAAGCCCTCGCACAGAAACGAAGACCCAACACAGCCAATAAATAAATAAATAAATAAATAATAATTTACAAAAAAAAAAAAAATCTTAGTTAGAAACTTGAATGTTAGGGATTATTTTTATTAACTGCACCTTGTCCTAGCAGAAGCAGACCTCACTCCACAATATGTATTAAATCCTGTACTACACAGGTACAAGTATCGGTAGGTGGAAAGACTGTAGGTTCTAGCATCAGACAGCCTGGGTTTAAATCTGAGCTCCACTCCTACATGACCTTAGACACTTGATTTACCCTCTCTAAGTCTCAATCTCTCCATCTGAAAAATGGGGTAATAACAATTCCTACTTCATAGGGCGCTTGGAAAAATTTAAGTTAAGTGAGATAATGTCTGCAAAGCCCTTAGCCCAGTGCTTGGCACACAGCAAACTCTCAGTAAAAGGAAGCTTTATAATGCTTTTGGCCTCCAGCCTCCAAATCAAGGGCACCTTGCTCAGTTACCTCTCCAATGAGAAGTAAAGACACAGTACTGAAATCAGAATCTGGCCCCAGAGACCAAGCTGACTCGGCTCCTTTCTGCTGCATGGGAATTCAGGGACTCACCCTCCTTACTCCCCACTCCACGTACCTGAACGAGGGGTTTTGGAACAAATATTCTGTATTCTTCTGTATATCCACTTAGTCATATTCAAAATACGGCCCCAATGACTAGATACACAGAATTTTCATTCTGCTAAAAGGCCAAAGGACACTAATAAAGATGTCAACGCTGAAAATTGTTTGGAGAGCAAAGAAACAAATGAGGAGAGAAAACTGCAGCCTTTGATTCAATAATGAATTTTGCATAAAGGGCTCCATATTACAGTGCACCAGAGACCATGCTGCCACACACTCTGCATTCCATTTTTTATGAGAAAGAGGAAAATGGGGAAAAAAAAACACTAAATTGATATTAAGGGCATATTAAAGAAAGTGTATGCAAGCATATATCTTGATTTGAGCACGTGGACCCAAACCATTTATATTTTATAGCATAGTGAAAGCTTGGAGCTGAAAAGAAGCATCTAGTCCAATCCCTTCATCTTCCAGATGAGCAAATTAAAGCATCTGGGCATTAAGTCACAAGCCCCACACCTTCAGCCTTGTGGTGGCCAACTTGGGAAGAGGAGCCATGGGGCTTGTCCCTTTGTCCAATCCTGCCTGACTCAGGGATTCAACTCCAGACTGGAGGGGACTGGAAGGAAACTTGGGTCCTTCTTCTCCAAGTGCAGTCTTCTCACTGGGCTTGTAAAGGTTGCACATTCCCATAATCTTTACTGAGCACTTACTATGTGCCAGACGCCATTCTTGGTACATGAGCTCCGGAGGAGGACAGGACAGGTGCCCGCTCCTAAGGCCCCTAGCTTCCAGTGGACAACACAATGGGTAAAAGTGCACAAACAAATTGAACAACATAACTTCCAGTGGTGTCCATTCTCTGGGGAAAATAAAACAGCACACTGTGACAGAGAGGGACTGCCAGGGAAGGATGACTTGGAAAGCCTCTCGAGGAGGAAACTTTCACTAGAGATAAGTCCGGAACCACAAGAAGGAGCCAGTCACATGGACATTGGAGGGAAGAAGTTCAGACCAGAAGGAACAGCAACATGAACGCCCAGGGCAAGGGTGGGAGGCAGGGTGCACAGAAAGGAAGCCTGTGTGGGTAGAACAGGGTGAGTGAGGGGGAGATGCCAGGAGAGAAGGTCAGAGCCTGGGCAAGGCAGCCTGCTGGGACTGCAGGCACTGGCCCGACATCCCCCTGGAATATGGAAGCAGGGCTGAGATTTGAACTGGAGCCTCCAGGCTCACGGTTTTTATAGTTCTGTGTCCACTGTGATGGGCAGACCTTCCCATCATGTCGAGTCACCAGATCAGTTACAGGAGGACCCTGCGGCACTGGACTCCGGCCACGCTATGCTCATTCTCAGGACCTGGCATGGAACAGGCCTCCAAAGGCCAAGGGAGCCCCCAGGAGCAGAGTGACCAGACAGCATGGCGATGGAAAGTGGACCCTCCCTTCCTGTTAGTCACCATGACCCATACAAGGTCAGTCAATCATGAATCAGCCCTGCCAACGCAGAGGAAGGGCTCAATAGACCCTGAAGATAATTTTTTTAATCATTATTATTAATTTTTAATCACACAGGAACTCATGAATATGTTTCTTTAAAAAGAAAAAAAAGAAAGAAATGAAATAAAACATGGTCCCTAAGGCTCATGTCCCCTAAACTCCTCTCCTCCAATCCTGATCATCTTGTCAGCCCTGCACCTCTATCCCACCTAGAGCTGAATACTGTTATTATCAGTTAAGTGGGAAGCCTTCCAGACCATTTCTTATGCCTTAAAATGCATATGTGTTTACTCCTGGAAAAAGATAGTGGGATTTTTATGGGTTCATCTTAATAAATTGTAGCATACTGTATGTAGTGGCTCTGCAATTTGTTTTTGCCCCCCACCAGAAAATAGGTCTTGAATAGCTTATTCAGGTTATATAACACCCACCTCATTTTTGCTAACTGCTGTGTAATATTCCTTGGTATGATATGCCACAACATCCCTATGGATTGTAATTTAAACTGTTTCCCGTTCTCTTTGTATTACAAATGAAATAATGCTGCAATGGGATTTCCTCTCTGTCCCCTTTGTGGGCATTCCTCTATGACAGGAGGAGGACTTTACTCTTAGATGCAATTCCCAAATGGAAGAAAATCAGTCATGAGAATTTCTAGCAATCTAGTGGTCATCTAGACCCCGGAGACCTTTCCTCGCCATTAGTTCACTGCATGACATTAGCCAATTCCCACCGCCTTTGGGACTCCGTAGGAGGGGGAACTTATTTTCGATGAATACTAAGAGCTCTCACAGTAATAGCGATCTAAAACTTGATGGTCCCAGGTAGTGAACCTGTAGGTTTCTCTCACAACTAGAGGTTTGATTCCCTTTCAGAGGTTATAAGGTGTTGCAGGAGGCCCGTGGATTGCGACGTGTCACTCCAGGCAGTGGCATGCACTCTAATGGTGTTCCTGGGGAGATGACTAGTGCACTTATACTGCTGAGTTCTGCTTGCCCCTTTCCGTGGCCTTCCTGGATATCAGGGGATATGATGTCACCTTTTGCAAATTCTGAGTAAATAACTGAGCTTGAATCGCTAAGTTATAATGAGATGAGGGAAAAATAATCACCACTTACTTTGCATAGACTTTAATTTACAAAGCACACAGTTTCTCATTTCATTCCTGGAACAACTTTGAGATACACACAGGAAAGCGAGAATTATAATACATATAATCATGTTTAATGGATGCTGTTATTCATTATAGCTGAGGAGGCTGAGACAACAAGAATTAATTAGTTGTCCAAGGTCACATAGCTAGGACGTGAGAGCAAACCTGGAACCCAGGTCTTCTGATTCCCAGTCCTTTTCTCATGCACAGGGCAGCACTGTTCTTCCCAGCTGTGTAGCTGTGAAGACCCATTTGTAATCCTTAATTCTGGGAAAGGCATGCATCCTCAGCAGATTCTAAAGGATTTAGTGGAAGACCATATTCAGAGATAGAATTTAGTTCTTTTTTAAAAAATTATTTATTTTTTAAATTGAAGTATAGTTGGTTTACTATGTAGTACCAATCTCTGCTGTACAGCAAAGTGACTCAGTTATACACATATAGACATTCTTTTTTTTTTTTTTTAAATAGAATTTAGTTCTTAAAGAGCCAAGTGAATAAAGAGAGAAGAGAACCAGATTTGGGGGAAGAGGACATGGGAGCTAATGTAACTGAACTCTAAGAAGAGGTGAATAAGTCCACGTTGTCTGAGAGGCTTTTACTCCACCCATTCATTAAAGATACTTTCTGGGATACTTTAGCTAGCTGGTCACGGAAGCCCTCTCTAGGGAAGTGGCAATTAAGCTAAGACCTAGGGGATGAGGAGATTCTAGCTTTGCAAAGAAACAGGAGAAAAGCAAACCAGGTATAGGGAACAAACAGCATGTGTTCAGTTTCCAAGATGGACAAACTCACTGAAAGGCCAAGGAATCCCTCTGTGCTGGGAACCGAAGGGAGGGAGGCTCTAAGATAAGGGGGCCCCCTTAATGACTGATCTGAGCCCAGAGGATGACTTCCAGGAGAAGATGAGACTTGAGGGAATCTTAAGGAAATGACTGACTTTATCTAAGGGAAGCACAGCAGAAGAGGGCACTACCAGCAGAAGCGTAGGCAGAAGAGAAATTAGTGGTGAATAATAATTGGGTAAGACACTCTCTTAATCTGTAAAGTGGAAGAGTAGGATAGGTTCACTGAGGTCCCTTTTAGGTTGTACCAACACGGAAACTGAGCCCAGAGAAGGCTGGCCAAGGGAACGGCAGGCCTGAGTCCAGCTCTCATGTCTCCCAGATTCCCATCCGGAGCTGGCTCCACCCCAGCTCCTTGCTTCTGCTGGCAGGGTGGCTGTCAGGAAGGAGGTTCAAGCTGCGGTCGGATGTGAGCGTGAGGCCTCAGCAGAACCCTGCAGTGGGACCGTCTGCCCGGAGCCCCCCGCAGCCAGCGCTGCAGCCCCCGACACTCTGATCTCAAAGCCAGTTCCTTTGTTCCCCCCAGAAGCTTCCCAAAGACCTCAGGAACCCCTTTGATTTTTTTTTTTTTAACATTTCTCCACAAAACAATATGAGGAACAAGAGGAAAAGCATGGCCCCCATCACAAAGCTGTCTCAACCAGAAAAACAGGCCTGTGTCCTGCCAATTCCACTTAGTTTTGGGAGCTTCCCCAGGAAGAAAAGAGGTGTAGACATGGGGTTAGGAATTACCACACATCTCCTGGGGGGAAGACCACGCTTCACTCAGACCTGGGTCTCATCACAAACCTGGGGCATCAAGGGTCCCTGCACCAGCCTAGAACATGGTCAGACGTTCTGCCAAACTCCAACCACAGGACACTCAAATGCTTAGAACCAACAACATTAGAGTGGAAGGAACCTCAGGACTCATGTGGTCCAATCTTCCATTTGTAAATGTAGAAACTCTGGCCCAGAGAGTGTCACCTTACAAGTCAGTCTGGTTGTTCCAGAGCAAATAAGAGCCAGGTGTATGAGCACGTACTGGATGCCTGACACGGTGCTAAGTCATTACATCTGTCATTGCTGTTGATGCTCACAGTGAGGGAGGTATTGCTATAATCTCAGCTTTACATGCTAAGAAGCTATGGCCTAGAGAGGTTAAGTCACTTCCCTAAGGTCACACAGCTGTGAAGAGCAGAGTCAGGACTCTAATTCAAACCATTTTATTCCACCGCCTCCAGGCTAATTCACATCCTGCTGCGTCAGGACTGTAAGCAGGACCTCCAACCTCCCAGCCCAGCGGAGCCACTTCCATTCCAGGTCCATTAATCCTGAACGTGGTCTTGACTATTTGCATTCCACTCAGCTCTACCACAAAGAAGCCATGACACCCATCACTCGTGTCCTGTCCTGCCTCCCCCACGGACCTGTGATTCTCTTTTGCCGCTTAATTCTGCACCCTCCCCTTCCCCCAGCCCTACACCAAATCATGATGGTGGTTCCTTCCTCTTTAGCCTCAGCTCAAATGTCACCCGTTAGGGAGACACCCGTCCCTTAGTGTCCATGATTGGCCCCTCTTCTCTTACTTTGCAGATTGCAATAAGTCGTCTGTGTGTTTATGTATTGTGTCTTCCCCACTGTTCCTGGCCACGCAGTGCTTGGCATGGAATAAACACTCAATCAGAAGTTGTTGAATAAATGAACAAATGAATGAACTAAAAAACGAAGGCATACCTTAGTTCTTTACATAAATTACTGCCAAAATCTCTCGTCTTACATGTGTCCAAATGATTTTGTTAAACCTACATAATCCAAAATCTCACCTGATCCGAGGGCCTGATAATTAGGAGTGTGCCCTTCCAGGTCTTTCTCTATGCATTATAGATCTATGTATATGTAGTACCTATATAGGATCCCATTTGTGGAAAAACTGGTTTAACTATTTTACATGATATATTTTGTATGTGCTGTATGTTCTCTGTATTATATATGTATTATATCATATATAATACAATATACCCACATATATACATTATCCTAAAGAAGGACATACTGTATATATTTTTCTGCAATTTTCTTTTCTTACTTAATCACATGCAGTGAAAATCTTCCCTCACTACTGCATGTAGATCTGTCTCATGTCATTAAAAACTACATATTATTTTTCAAATAAAAATAAGTATAGTACTCCCCCTTGGAGGGATATTCAAATAGTCTAGGAATGGCAAGTAGAAACTATCAGATCACAAGTACCTATCTCTGCCCACTGTTCCCACCCCTCACAGGCCAGAAGGATTTTTGTATTCAAGATGAGGATGGATGAGGGTGTACTCATGAATGGACAGGAGCAGCACAGGAGTGGGGTGAGGGGGGCAGGCTGATGTGGAGGACAGAAGTATAGGATGGAGCTGGATGGGAACAAGAGAAACGCAACTGGAAAGAAAAGTTGGGGCCTAGGGCCGTGTTAGGCAATAATAGCAATGAGGGGGCAGAAAGTGGAGAGGAGAGCCAGAGACCACCCCAGTTAGGGACAGGAAGTCAGGAAAGAAGGGGGCTCTTTGAGGAGAAGAGAAGCAGGCAGCGGCCTGGGTGAAGCCCCCAAGTTTTCCTCTTTCCCATTGAACAAGGTGGAAAATCTGTCTCCCAATGGTTTTGCCACCTGGTTTTCCAACACCAGGAGCATTTGCCTGAGTGAGACTTGTTTATCTCCATTCTGGAGTCATAAAGTTCAAAACAAACTTCCAAACAAAGGGACCCTCTGCTCTGCGGTTCTCAGCTCCATTCTCTTGTGAGGGCAGAGCCAAGATTCTGCTTTCCTGATGATTTTCACAGCTGATTCCACCAAGGATCCCACCCCCAGCTTCCTCCTGCGTCTTTCCCGGCTGCCTCTGATTGTTGTGGACATCCTCACGGGTATTGCTTTTTTAGCCTCTTTTAACCCTTTTCTTCCTATCCTAATAACTGCTCAGGGAAGATAAGATTGTTTCCCCAACAGAAGCTAATTGGCGCTTTTAGACTGGACCAATGGTCTCTCCAAAGAGCTGAATTCATCAGCACCCAGGTGGATGTAGTATTAAAAGAACCCTAGACAAGAAGAGCTGGTCAGTTAAGCCCCCTGTAATTGGAAAATTCTGAGGCATATTTTCATGGCAACCGCTCTATGGAAAAGCCCAAAAGTTCTACATCAGTAGAAAATGACAGGACTGTCTCTGAGGGTAGGTATAAATGAGGGATGATATTAATAATTAGCATACATCGTCTTCATTTGCCAAGCATTACACTGAATATTATCATACACACGACAATCCATAAGGTAGGTACCATATTATAACCATTTTATAGATGAAGAATTTGAGGCTTATAGAGGCTGAGTCTCTTGCTAGTAAACGATGGAGCTAAGACTGAAAATCAGCCAGGCTGGAAACTGCTCCTGATCTCTTAACCAAGCCACCATCTTGTTTACCTAATTCATACTTGGCTTAGTTAGTTACTGTCTATCCTCACTCCTCCCAAAAGATTTATGCTCCAGGAGGCCAGGGTCCTTGTCTGTCTTGTTGTATCCCCAGCTGCCAGCACAGGGCCTAGCACCAAGTAGACACTCAATAAACGACTGCTGAATGAATGAATGAATGATATGCTTTTATTTGACTATGTAAACCTGAAATCTGAAAAGTTCTGAACATTGAGGTTTTGGGTGATAACTAAATATGTTCACTGAAAAGTCTTAATTTTACATATTAAATTTACCTGAACTTTCTCCCAGGGTGAAAAAAAATTAGAACCTAGCAAGTTACATGTAACTTGGGAATTGAATAAAGAATCTCAATCTGAAAATGTAGGGGGTCTCTAAAGAGATCTTTGGGAATCATTTAAGTATGTATTAAGCACTACTATGTTTTCAAAGTTATTCTAGGCCTCTTCAGTAGCAAAGAGTGGTCTGTGAATCACCTGGGATGCTTGTTTAAAATGCAGAGCAAGGGAACCAGAAGCCATTTTTGCAGATCTCTCAGGTGATTATTATACAAACAAAATTGTGAGGAGGTTCCCCCTCCATTGGCAACAACTCCTAATAAGCTATCAAAACGTGTTTCAGGGCTTCCCTGGGGGCGCAGTGGTTGGGAATCTGCCTGCCAATGCAGGGGACACGGGTTCGAGCCCTGGTCCGGGAAGATCCCGCATGCCGCGGAGCAACTAGGCCCGTGAGCCACAACTACTGAGCCTGCGCGTCTGGAGCCTGTGCTCCCAACAAGAGAGGCCGCGATAGTGAGAGGCCCGTGCACCGCGGTGAAGGGTGGCCCCCGCTTGCCGCAACTAGGGAAAGCCCTTGCACAGAAACGAAGACCCAACACAGCCAAAAATAAATAAATAAATAAATAAAATAAAATAAAATTAAAAAAAAAAAAAACGTGTTTCAGCCATTGACCCTTCAATTTATCTAAAGGTCCTTTAATCGCTGTCACATCTTGGGGTCCTGAGCCATATCAAAGTTTTTCACCCTGTGTAAGGCAGAAACATTGTATTTATCTAAAAGATGTTCTTTCCCCAGTTTTAAGAGGGTGGCCACCTATCCTTACCCTGGCACCTCAGACTGATGCAGTGACTCACTCTCACAAGGGACCAACCTAGAAATGAGAAGCTCTAGTCCAGTTCTGCCACCACATGTTGTGTGTCTGAGGGCAGGTGGCTCAGCCTCTCTGACCCACTGTTTCGTTGTCTACAAATTGCGGGTGTGAGTGTTCACAGCTTTTTTATTCTACCCGTGCTCTAACCAGAGACATGCTATACACAGGGATTATGTGTCCTTTCAGTCTTGTTCTTCTACACTCCAAAATCATGGTTCTGTGACCACGAACTAGGTTCAGAAGGTGAGAGGGCAAGTAGTCAGGGGAATGTAAAAAATCTCACCTCACTGAATTCACCATGACCAAGAGAATCAGAATTTAGGTCTCTTTAATACACACCTACAAAAACTGATTCCAGGAAAAAGAAAACTTTTGGCCATACAAAACTGGGTGAACCAGTGAGGTTGAGTCATGAGGGTACACACCTGCTGTTTGCCTCAGACAGGGAGGTGTTTCAAGGCGGGGGTTCCTAGAGCTTCTACCCTTGAGGGCTGCATGATATTAGATCCAGGAGAGACCTGGGGCATTCTGTCAACAAATATTTATTGATACCCACTATGTGCCAGGTGCTCTTCTAGGTATTGAGGGCCTGGCCGTGATCCCAAATGACAAGACCCATACTTTGATGGAGCTAATATTCTCATGGAGAAGAGGGATGATTAAAAACATTGTAACAAATGAGTCAGTGATAAGCAGTATGAAGGGGGAGGTAGGGACAGAAGTTAGCAGACTGGAGGAACCCCTAATCTCTTACCCACGTGTCCAGTCGCCACCTTCTACACTTGGGGACGAAGAGGCAGAGACAGCAGTCACCTGCTCAAGACCAGACTACACCCAGCTGGTGAGAAGCAGAGTTGGAAGTGAACACTGTCTTCCTGCAAAGCCAATCCTTTCTTCACAGCCCCTCCCGATGAAGGGTCTATTTTCCTATCATGGTCTAGCCCTTAGACCCCAGAATCAAGGGAGGGAAACAGCGCTCAAGTACCCCCTTTTTGGCCGCAGGACACAGGGTCCCATCCGACCCCCTTCACAGCCCAGGACCCAGGGAGAAGCCCGGGCGGGGCGGGGCCTGGACACGCGCCGACGCGTCCAGCAGGTGGCAGCAGCGAGCGGCCGCGCCCCCTGCGCAGCCACCCCGAGAGCCCGCATCATGGATGTCGAGCTCTCCTATTTCGCTTTGCTCGCCTTGGAATTCGAGACCCCAGACGAGGACCAGGATTCATGAACCGGTCGCAGGGGCCCGGGCAGGGGCCTCTGGCTCCCGACGCTGGCCGAGAGGTGGGTCCTGGGGCGAGTCGCTGCTCGCGGCGCCCGGGTGGGGACGCTCTGCCCAGCGGAGCCCGGCGCCCCGCGCGCTGCCCCCGCCCTGCCTCCCTGTGGTCCACACCCCCTTTGGGCTCCCGAGCCGCTGGGCTGCAGTAGTCGGGGTGCGCGCGAGCAGGCGCTGCCAGCCCTGCTTCTGCCCGGCAGTCGGGTCCCAGGAGCGGGCGGACCCGGCGCCCGCGTCCTCTCTGCCTCCTCCTCCTTCCTGCTCTCACCTGCGCCCATTAGCCCACTCGCCTTCAAGGCCAGGGGCTACAGCCCAGACTGAGAGGGGGACAGCAGAAAGAGAGAGAGCACCTGAGGATACAGAGCTGACACTGGACTGCCCTTTTCACCCCCAGGTGATGAGTGAGGTCGGAAGATCGCAAGATTTAAAAAGCATCTGGAGTCTCCGTATTGAAAGACCCAGTGCAAAGGCATCACCATGAACACGAGCAGTAAGTGGGTCCTCCTCTTCTTTGCCATGGGAACAGGGTGGGGGCGGGAGGTGCAGGAGCCGGCACTGGGGCTGCCTGGAAGGAGGAAGGAAGCCTGGCACGGGGGGACACATGGCCCCCAGACTCCTCCTTGGTCCTTTCTGTGCTCCCTCCTGGGCACAGGGATATGGCTCCGGCTTTTCACGATGATGTGCTCATGTTTTATTGGCAGCGCCACTTGTCTCTGTGGGGAAGCCTGCTTGTCTCCTTCTAGCAATGCCTGGGAAGGCCTCGGAAGCAGTAGTGTGGCCATTGTCTGACTAGGGGGCCTCTGAGGAGACCTCTGGGCTCACAGCTGGAAAGCCAAGGAAGGCCCTGCTTGTCCTGGAGCTGGGAGGAGCCGGGAGGCTGGCCTCGGGCTGGTGGGTGGGTGGGTGGATGTGGGCAGGCCGTGGGATAGGAACGAACAGTTTGATAAACAAATCATCAGGAAACCACCTTTGGGTCTGGAGATTGTGAAATATCCTGCTCTTGTGTGCAGGCAGCCCCAGGGGCACAGGGCTGATTTTTTCACACACCTGCAGGCTCTTTAGCCATCATGAGAATGAGAGAAAAGAGACAAGCCCCTTGGCCAAGGTCTCTAACATCCCAGAAGCAGCAACTGCTTTGCGGAGCCAGCACCAGACATTTTGCTGCTGGGCTGAGCCTCAGCTGCTGAGAAATGCAGTAAGAAATACGAGGCCCAATCCCTTTCTCTTCAATATAGTCCCTTTGACCATGGGCACCTGCTGGGGTGGGTGGCGTGGGTGCCACCTGGAGGGAGGTCGGGGTTCAAGTCCCCCCTCCTGCCTCCCGACCAGCTTTGCTTGTCTGGGTTATTTAGCAGCAGGTGGGGTTGTTAAACCAGAGAACCCCTAGGAACATTGACTTCCCTGGGTCTATGACTTTGCCATCTCCTCTCTGGATCCCAAATTGCTCATCTGTGAAATGAGAAGGGTTGAATTAGAGGTCCTTCTAATCTAAGAATCTGCAAGTTTCTTCTAAAACAGCTAGAGCTGAGAAACACGGCCATACAAATCAGTACCTTCTGAGGCTGTGCCCAGACCAAACCCAGTTTCCTCACCCTCCCTCCATTTCAAGGCTGTTGGCATGGAAGGGGGGAAAACAAAGCGAAAGCCAGGGAGATGGAAATGAAATATATTTATTTACTATGTATTTGTATGACTCATCTCTCTGCTGTCTTCCTTTGTGTATTACATAGCTATGCTAAGCAAGCGAGTGTAGCTGGACTCCCTCTGCCTCTTACAGCCCAAGAATTTTGCCTCTTGATTTTGACAGTCTGGAACAGGGCCGCGGCTTCACACCAGGCTCAGGAAAAGAGCAAAATTATGTAGAACTGATCACCTAATGGGCCACATATTTGCATCTGTGAGCTCTCAGACAAGTAAGGATGTGAACTGCCTGTCGCTTCTCACTGTCTCTAGGGGAAAAAATCTTTTTATGGGAATCCTTTCTCACTAAACGACAGAAGAGATAGATGGCTCATTTATTTTTCAAGGAACTAAGAAATAAGGTAACAAGCAACAGACCCTGCCCTTTTCTCTCTTTGGAATCATAAGGAACTCTCATCCCATTAGCAACACTGAGTATTCCTAAAAGAAGGAAACAGATTTTACTTTTTTAAAATTTTCAAATAACAACCAATAGAATTGAATACTGCAGAAGAAGAGGACTAACAAAAATGCCATTCCAGTCTCATATACTTTTTCTAAGTGGGGAGAGTGTGTTTATTTTCTGGGAGTAGTGGAAAATAAACAGAGTGACTTGGACAGCCTTGGGGACCCCTGAGGTTCCCGAAGAGGAAGTGCTTCTCTAAAGGGCTGCCTGGGGGCACACTGGAGAAACTCACGCTCAGGCTTAGAGGCTGGGCTTCATCATCATTGAGGTTCCTCCCCACCCTGGGAGTCTGCAAAAGGAGAGGGTAGAAATCAGACATTGTAGGAGTGAAGGAGTGACGAGGTCATAAGGTCACAGGGACAGAGTGTTGGCATGAGGTCCTTGGGGTGACCTGATGTAAGCAAAAATGCTCTCCCCTTTAGGATGTGAAATTCTTAACTCAATCCTCATGCCTGAAATTGAACCTAAGAGAAACTGCTACTCAGTTTTTCTTTCACTTCCACATATTGAGTCCTCACTCTTTACCAGCCACTGGGCTATGCATTTCACCTGCACCATCTACCCAAACTCTCACATGCAACCTGTGAGATGGGCATTATTGCTCCAGTTTTACAGGTGAAACCTTTTAGCTAATGTTCAATAACTTCTTCAAGTCATGCAGCTAATTGCTGGATTTTGAAACGTACTTGGATGCATAACATTTTTGACAGTGTGTGCCATGCCTAACCAACAGTTCAGATGTCACCATTGAGGTGGGGGCAAAGCATGCGCTTATTATTACATTGCTAATCACTTCATCTGGAGAAGAGGAGCCTCGGCTACAGTCTTACAGCTCATAAGAGTTGATATAGCTCGGGCCCTGCAATCAGGTGGGCCCTGCAATCAGGTGGGCCCTGCAATCAGGTGGGCCCAGGTTCTAGTTCTCCTATTTTCACTTATTAACTGTGTGGTCCTCAGCATGGTTGTCTCATCTGCAAAATGGGAATGATGGGACCTACCTCAGAGTGGAATGGAGATAATTGTTCATGTGTTGTGTAAAGTTCAGAGAGTGGTAACCGGCACGTAGCTGACATCATGTCAGCGATGGTGGCCAGGCTGTCATTGTCACTGCAGTAGTCATTGTGGTTCTTGTCATTGTTGACTTTATGAAATAAGCGAGCAGGTCACTCAACCTCTCGGATGTCACATCTTTGTCATAAATTGAAAGGAATGTGGACTGTGATCTTGAGGATTAAACAGGATTGTGAGGGATTGCTTTGTAAGTATATGTAAATTTTTTTAAAATTTATTTATTTATTTATTTATTTATTTATTATTTTTGGCTGCGCTGGGTCTTCGCTGCTGTGTGCGGGCTCTCTCTAGTTGCGGCGAGCGGGGGCCACTCCTCGTTGCGGGGCACTGGCTTCTCATTGCAGTGGCTTCTCTTGTTGCAGAGCATGGGCTCTAGGTGTGTGGGCTTTCAGTAGTTGTGGCTCGTGGGCTTCAGTAGTTGTGGCTCACGGGCTCTAGAGCACAGGCTCAGTAGTTGTGGCACACGGGCGTAGTCGCTCCGTGGCATGTGGGATCTTCCTGGACCAGGGCTCGAACCTGTGTCCCTTGCATTGGCAGGCGGATTCTTAACCACTGCACCACCAGGGAAGCCCCTCTAAATTTTTTTTTATTAATAAGAAACACGTCTCAGGTGGCAAAAACAGGGGAGTGCCCAGTCAGCGACTCCTCAGAGTACATTTTAGTTTCATCAGAATTCTTTCTTCTGAATTCTAGCTGAGCTTTAGCACACCACAAAGCAGGGCTGTGAGAGAAATGGGTAATTTTGGAGATGTAGAGTGGGATGGTGGTCCAGACCTGGCAGAATGCAACAGGTGGGCTGCAGCCCTCTGAGCCAGTAAGGAAAAGGGGAGGAGGGCTCCTTGCAGAGAGAACAAGACACCAAAGGCATGAGCAGGACACCCAGGGCTAGTACTGAGATGATACCTCCCCTGGGCCAAGGGCTTCAGGGAAAGCAGAGTCATCATTTCTACCTTGGCCTCTGTGGGGTGGGTCTACTGTCCAACCTTTCCTTCCCCCTGCACACCCAACCTAATTCCAGGGATCTGTTATTTGACTCCCAACCTGCTGAGGCAGCCTCCTAACTGGTCTCCCTTCACCTACTCCAGCCCCCTTCAGTCTCCCCATCCACCCTCCGCATCACACTCTGCTTAAAATGCAGATCCCGTTGCTCTTAAGATGCGAGAGGAAACCCCTCAGCAAGGCCTGGAGGGTCCCCTGTGGCCCAGCCTTGCTCACAGCCCAGCCTCATCCACCTGTGCCTCTACATGCTCCATGTTCCTGTCATGTTTGCCTCCTTCCCTTCCCTCCTGGAAAGTTCCCTGCCACCAGCACCAGCCCCTCTGCCCACCACCCCTGTTCACCCAGGATGGCCCCTCCTTACCCTCCCAGCCCCAGTCCAGCTAACAGTCCCTGATGATGTTCTCTTCTGTGCACCTTGGCCCCGTTCCTTCAGAAGGCCTTGTCTGTGTCATCACACACTCATCCCTGGGTCTCATTTTCCTGAACCTACAGAGCAAGCAAAGAGCTGACCCCAGACTCCTTGCTCTCACATAATCCCCAGAGCCATGAGGGCCTCACCACCTAATGTGCATTTTCTTAGGCAACAGTAAGTCTTCGGTTATTCCCTGTCAGTGTCTCCCATTCCCTGTTGGCCCCAGGAGTTCCCAGGACCTGGGAATCAAAGCCAGGGGAGACTGAGTTGACCCCAGAACGTCAGAGGCCCTGAGCACCAGAGTCAATTCTGTGTGTCGTAAAATGCTGTGCTTTGCTTGGGTTGGAACTCCCAGAGCTCCTGAAGGCTGTGGCTTTCCTAGGCACAGAGCCAGCGCTGGTTCATCCTTGAGGTTGGAGAGTGTCCTGCATACCATGTACAGTGGTACCAAGAGCCATTCTCCCTCATTTCATTGGCTTCTTCTGATGGCCCCTTCCTTGGTTGTTATCGTGGCTTGGCATGCCAACAAGCTACTTTTTTGGAGTAGACTTTGTTTTGTTGAAGAGAGCATTAAGGGGTCATATAACCCTCACAAAGATGTCATGGGATAAGCAGACAGCACACTGGGGCAGTAAAAGCCCAAGCTTTGGGGTATGGATTCCTGAGTTCAAATTTAAGATCTGTCATGTAGTCTCTCTATAATATTGGACGGGATAGATTATGTCTCAACCTGAATTTTTATCATTATAAAATGTTGGCAGTAGTGCCAATCGGGTTGTTGTGAGGATTAAGTAAAATAACATGAGAAACTCAGTGGTAGTGGGTCTCAGGGAATGAAGTTGAATCTGAAGTTGAGTTGGCCATTGAGTAGAGCAAAGTTCTGAAATGATGGTGTCATAAGAGCCAAACCCTCTAGTTGAAAATTAGCCTGTTTTGCTGGTATTGTGGCCAGCACTGGGTTCTGTACGTAAGAGAGCCATGGCTTTCAGGAAGCCTTCAGGAAGATGATTAACCTGATATTGTACATGGCATGAGTCTAAAAGGGCAAGGCAGGAAGTTAGATCCTAGATGAGAGACAATTAGCCTAGTTCAGAAAAGGTCTGATGGCCAGGATTTGGGTGGCTCTAAGAATAGAAATAAGGGGAAAGATGCTTTAGAAAATAAAGTCTGCATGGCCTCGCACCTGATCGAGTTATAGGGTGAAAGAGAATCGTCTTAGGGTCCTGGCAGGGAACAGATGTGCAATTTGAGGGGAGTTAAACAGAAGGAGTCTTTGCAAGTGTGTGAGAAGGGTGTAGAGAAACAAACAAGGAGAAGCCAGGATGGCCCAAGACTGGGAGGCTAGTAACAGCGACCCATTACCACTCTTACCACACCTGCCCCCAGACCCAAAAAGGAAAAAAAAAAAAAAGAAGCCAGAGACCCAGTAAGCTGTAGGGGAGGGACTGCCTGGCAGGAGCTGTGGCCTCTGGCTCCCAGAAGGCAGCCAGCTCATGGCAACACCCCAAGGAAGGAACCAGGGGAATAAATATCCTGACCTCTCTCTCCTTCCTCCCTTGGATTTCCTACGGTACCCGATCCAACCGGGAGCCAGAGGGCAAGGAAGGCTCTGGCTTGATGGGCCCACCATGGTCAGCCTCCCAGGGTAGAGAGAGAGCAGAGTGGATCTGGGGAGGCAAGGGATTTCAGCATTGAAGACACCAGCACAAGGAGCACGATGACCTTCCTCTGCTAATGTCATTGCCCAGGTCAGGAACTCTAAGAATTCCTAGAGGAAAGGATCCATTGTAAACACAAACACAGGAAGATACCCTCTAAAGAAATTCTAAATTCGCAGAACAGATGAAATAGAGATGATTGTATACTTCATAAGAATAGAGATTTTTTTAAAACAGTGCTTCCCAAATGAATGGAGCACTTGTTGACAAATGACCACTTAAGGCTAAGGGATGGTTAGAGGAATAATATAAGGAACGATGTTAAAACAGTCCAAAATGAGTATAACACATCTCTGCAAATCACAATGTGATTTCAAGAGTACTTGCATTGCATGAAGGAAGTGATATCAGTTCTGAACGCCAACACTCCTATCTGGCAAAAGCTTTATCTGGCTGAGATAACATCTGGTGTCGTGAATATCAACAACTGGCTAATACCCGGCATTAGCCAGATACCATTGTAAAGAACAGAAAACAACCAGAAGTGTGTGAGTACCTCTTACTTGTTGAGTGTTTTGCCAGTTAAATTGTTTTTAAAGGGCACAGCTGGGTTCACCTTCCAGCCCTGCCCTTTCCTTGCTGTGTGTGCTTGGGCAAGTCACTTACCTTCTCTGTACCTCTGATCCTCATCTCGAATGATAATCACAGGGGGTGTAGTAATAGTGCCTCTCTCACAAAGTTGTTATAAAGAATAAATAATTGCTTAAAATGGTGCCTGGAATATAGCAAATGTTTATAAAATGAATAAAAATAGTGTGTATTAGTTTGCTAGAGCTGCCGTAACACAAAAGTACTACAAACTGGGTGGCTTAAATCACAGAAACGTATTGTCTCACAGTTCTGGAGCTGAAAGTCCAAAATCAAAGTGTCAGCAGGGTTGGTTCCTTCTGAGGGCCATGAGGAAAGGATCTGCTCCAGGCCCCTCTCCTTGGTTGTGGGTGGCCATCTTCCCTCTGTTGTCTCTTCACACTCGCTTTCTGTCTATGCATATCTCTGTGTCCAGATTTCCCCTTTTGATAAGGACACCAGTCTTATTGGATGAGGGCCCACCCTAATGACATCATTTTAACTTGATTACCTCTGTAAAGACCACATATCCAAATAAGGTCACATTCTGGAGTACTAGGGCTTAGGACATCTCTATACGAATTTGAGGGGACACAATTAAATCCGTAACATAGTGTTTGTTAAGTAAATGACTCCTCAAGGAGAATATTTCCCTGTGGATCAGTTTTTCTGGATACCGGCCACTCCCCAGGGCTAGTGTAGGATGCTGATAGTTGGTTATCTACCTAGTCTTGATGTTTAAACCCTCATTTTACCAGCTCTGACCAGCAGAGATGGAGCCTGCCCCTGAGAACTTGAAGAGGAGGGTTCACACGTAGGAGGTGCCCAGAAAAGAGGACCGTGCTGACTCAGTGTTCCACAGTCAGTCTGTCTGCAGAAAACGCACTCCCCACCTTACCCCTATTCTGGTCATTATGCACAACTGTAGCATTTCAACAGTGAAATGGAATTTACAGTCGTGGTAGTGTTTTTCAATCTACCTACTTCCTGGGAACGTCCAACATGGATAATAAGAATTGGATTGTTCATTTGTTCACTCAACAAATATTTACTGACCACCAGCTCTGTGCCAAGCATGTTGCTGGAGACACAGCAGTAAATATACCAGGCATGGTCCTTGCTTTCGTGGATCATACAGGTCCGGCAAAATGGGCTAGCTGGTGGCCAGCATGATGAGACGTGTTTTATTTGCCCTACACCAGCTTTTCAGTGAGTTTGAATTATTTGCAAACACTCAGAAATCAAAATTGGGATTTCTAGCTTCTCTTTAAAAAGAGTTGAAAGACCTTGCATCCCTGCCTCTATGTTCCTACGTGACAGACAACAGTAAGTAGAATTGCCTGTGTTCAGGGGGGCATGTACTGGTCTCTAGAGAGCCACAGTTGCCACCACTTCCTATTACATTGCACAAGGACAGCTTAATATTTTTCTGTTACCTTGCCACTGTAGGCATTTGAATTTATTTTTAATTGAAGTATAATTGATTTACAATATTGTGTTAGTTTCAGGTATACAGCAAAGTGATTCGTGTATATTTTTTTTTCTATTTTTTTTCCATTATAAGTTATTATAAGATATTGAGTATGGTTCCCTGTGCTATACAGTAAATCCTTATCTATTTTATCTATTTATCTATTTTATATATGGGCATTTGCATTTTTTAACCCTAGTCTAGTAGATGATCCACATAACATCAAACACAGATCTGAGGAAACCGCAGCGTATCTGTTCATCATAGGAGACAGTCCTGTCTGGAGTTAGCAATTGATTAACAATGCCATGCCGTAAAGTGCTCTTGAAGTGAGCAAAATCCTGCTTCGTGTCCTTATTTCCCCATCTGACCCATTCCCAGAGGGTGAGATCATATCCTTTTGGATACAGTTGGGCAAACAATGTCCTACCCCCATCTCCTAGAGGTCAGTCTCACTTCCAAGGGAATCTGTTAGTAGGGGGTGGGACATAGACCAAAGGAAAGCAGTTCTGGATAACTGGTCCCAGCTCTGGGTACCTTTTCCAGCCAAAGGAAGGTACCCTGGGAGGCTGGACTGTTGCAGAGATTGTTGTGACATACGGGACATGCCTGCTCCAGTGGAGGACATCTAGTCAACAGCATGAGCTCTGTATCAGTAAGGTCAGTTTATACACCCACCCAGCTAAGGGATAATTACTGAAAGGTCACACATTGACCCTAAATGGCTACTCAAGACCTCTCCTCTGTTATGATGGGGGTTTCCTGCGTGAGAAAGAAAGGTGAGAAATTGGATAATGCTAACATAATTTCTTCACTTGAGAGCAGATTTTTCTTCATTTCTCTGGAAGAAATCAGCATAGCAAATCATTCATAGAAGGCAAAGCACAGTGCCTAGTACATTGTCAGTGCTCAAAAGATACTTGATGAATCAATTCATTAATTTTAAAAACCCACTCTCTTTTTCTTTATGAAGATCTCTCTTAGTTTCATTTTTATGACCATTTGCTAAGTTGCCCACCTGGATATTCCAAGGCACTTCAAATTCAAACTAAAATTTAATAAACTTATTCTTTTTAAAAGAAAAAAACCTTCTTCTACTCTGTGGTCCCAGTTGATTGCTAGAACCTCCATCTACCCAGGAACATAAGTTAGTAGTCAGAAAGTAGCCCTCATCTGCATTTCCCTTTCCTTCACTCTCCTGTGTTCAGTCTGTGCCCACATCTGGTCATTCCTACCTCCCAAACATGACCTGAACTCTTCCTTCCTCAACTGCCATCACTTCCCAATGTCTACGGCACCAGCCATTGGAGTAAATGGTTGGGGGAGAACTGAGTTGCTCTCAGGTTCAGTTGGAGGCATCAGAGCCATGTGGGCTGCTGAACAGTGTGATTCCAGGCTGCAGGGGCAGGAGGCGGTCGTAGCACTGCTCTGCAGAACCCTGTTTAGGCTGTATCTGAGCGGTGCGTTCAGGGCGGAGCATGCCTAGGAACCGTGGGAGGACTTGAAACACGCTGGGGAGAGGGCCCTGAAGGAGCAGTAGGGAGTTAGCCCCACACTCTGGTTTTGTGTCCCCAAGAGAGTATGGCTGATCCTTTGACGATTTCACACAATGCAGGGTTGTGCCCTGCAACCCAGAAGTCGTAGCCTCTTTTCTGAGGGCACCACCATCCAGACAGAAGGTCCAGACAGGCTCCATTTTGCTGTCCTATTGCCCCCTGTGCTGTGGTCACTGCTGTGTGCTCGTGCCACAGGCCCACCCCCTCTTTTGGCAGAATTCCACTCTCTACTGCATGTATCATTTCAAAAGCTTTTTCCTCGCATCTGCTTAATTTTGTGCAAAGCACAGGTCTTTCTCCATGGGCTGTTATCTCTTGTCCTCGCCAGCACCAGCAGGGCCAATGAAAGGACTGCTTTGCAATAGTCTAATGATACAGTTGATCTATTTTAAGCACCTGAAGCACACTCCACCGAGTGCCAATCTTCCCACAGCAAGCTGCTCTCAGCGTGCAGGGGCCGGGCCAGCCCGAGGTCTGTTCCTGCTTTTTGAAATCTGGAGAAAGAGCCCAGGGATCCAGACCCTGCCCATCCAAGGATGATCTAAGGCAACTGTATAATTAGATATTTTCACAGTCAGCATGAGATGTTCTACAAGGAGAATTGCCTGTGATTATAGGGCGCAGGAACCTCAAGTGACCATAAATTCCTCTTTCAAAGGGCAGAGACAGAGCCTGGGCCCTTTACATGGAGGGAGAAGGGACCTGGGAGGCAGCATTTCAGAAACAAAGAGAAGCCCAAACCCCATCAGAGATGCCTTAGCCTCACACCCATTTTTTCTCCTCCTCCTTCTCAAGAGACATTCTTTTCCAATTACAGCCTATTTGAGTGCAATTGTTTACAAATAGTATTTATTTAATCCTTACAACAATCCTGCATGGCCCTTCCCTGCTCTGTATCTAAGGATGGTCCCCCCCTGTGTTGTTGGCTTTCACCATCCTTCACAGAACTCACCACAGTCGGTAATTGTTTTAGCCATTAGCTTGTTTTCTTCATTTCTGTCTCTTTCCCCTTTTGGACAATAAGCCACATGATGGCTCTGTGACAGGCCTGTTTTGTTCACTGCTGAGTCCTCCAAACTCATTACGGCACTTGGCACAAAATGATGACTGCCAATGACAGTTCATGTTTGTTGAGCATTAACTGTGTGCCAGGCTCAGTGCTAAGCTCTTCATAGACATGAATGCACTTAACCTTCACGGAAGTCCTGTGAGGTAGATGCTATAATATCCTCATTTTACAGAGGTGCAAACCGAGGCTCAGAAAAGAGGTCGCTGGCCCTAAATCTCATATTTAATAAGTAATGAAGCCGTGAATGAATATGTGAATGGATGAATTTCACATGGAGTATTTAATACTCCCATTTTGCATAAAAGGGAAATGAGGTTCAAAGGTACAGTCTCCTGGCCTTGGTCACACAAGCTGGGAGGTGGTGGGGCAGGTGTTTGAAACCATGTCGAGCTGACTCCGAGGATCTTTTCCCTCCTTCCTGCTTCCTCCTTTTCACCGTCTTTCCCCATTTTACTGTGACGAGAGTCATGGGGGGAAAGTCTGGGTTAGGGTGGCTGGTCTTGTTTCCTGTTGGATGTCCCAGCACTGCTCCCCTGTTCACTAGGGCAATGACACAAACCCCTGCTCTGTGCATGGCGATGTGCCAGGAGCTGTGGGATCGGAGATACATAGGACAGAGAGCGTGACCTCAGACGGCCTCCTTCCAGTATCACCCAGGGGCGGACACGAGCATGTGTGGCTAAAATATGGCGAAACCCTCTTGGGTGCTGAGAGGGAAGGACAGAGTGAAGAGGGAGACAGGCCAAATTCCCCTGGAAGACCTGGGGAATACTTTGTGGAGAAGGTAGCACTCAGTCTAGACCTTGAGACGTAGCTTGGAAGCGGACGAAGGGCATTCCAGATGGGCTCATCCATCCGTTCTCCCAGGCAAGCTTCCACAATCGCTTGTTATACAACTTCTGCATCCCCGGCCCCTGGCTTGTTGCAGGGAGGGCGAAATAAACAGATACAGAGAGTTTCGGGAAAGGTCAGGAAGTCCGGTTGTCTGTAATCTGTGGAGTATGAGGAGGTGGCCAGTGAGGAAATAAGGCTGGGGAGCTGGTGAGGATCAGATCTCTGAGAGTTTTACGCGCCAGGCCGGGGAGTATTTGTTACAGTCTGTGGCCAGTGAGGAGCCATGAGAGGTTTTGAGCTGAGCAGTGACACCATCCCCCGCCCCCCACCCACCACCAAGCTGTGCATTATTTAGGAAGATCTCCCCGGCAACACGCACCTGATGGATGGGAGAGCCCAGAGGCAGTAGAGGCAGGCTAAGCACCGTGGAGCAGGTGTGAGTGGATGAGAGGGGAAGGCGTGGGGAGCAGAGAGGATGATCTGGCAGTGGTTCCCCCAGCCACACTCTGCATTGCTGTCGGCGTTACTGCTCTTGTACTCGCAAGTGGACCTGTTACCTGATTCCGATTGCTGGGACTGTGCGAACTGATACTTTGAAAAACTGGGTTACTGACCAAATCGAGACGACTTAGATAGTGTATTTGATAAGCATTTGAGCTGTGGAGTCAGACTGCCTGGGTTCAAATTCCAGCTCAGCCACCGACTAGCTGTGCAGCCTTCAGTGACTTGCTTTACTCTCCACCCTCACACACAGCTTCAGCTTCCTCTCAAGAAGGGAGTAATAGGGGAGGGCTGAGTAAGGGAATGGGTGTTAGATGCTTAGCACACACGCAGTAATGATTAGCAGCAGTAAAGTAGTGAAATACATTTGAATGTGTTGGGAAAACCCCCCTTTCTTCTTTTTTTTTTTAAATGGTGGTATCTTTTTTTAATATATAAATTTGTTTATTTATTTATTTATGGCTGTGTTGGGTCTGCGTTGGGTCTTCACTGCGTTGGGTCTTCACTGTGGTGCACGGGCTTCTCATTGCGGTGGCTTCTCTTGTTGTGGAGCACGGGCTCTAGGTGCGCGGGCTTCAGTAGTTGTGGCACGTCAGCTCAGCAAGTTGTAGAGCATGGGCTCTAGAGCGCAGGCTCAGTAGTTGTGGCGCACGGGCTTAGTTGCTCCTCGGCATGCGGGATCTTCCCGGACCAGGGCTCGAACCCGTGTCCCCTGCATTGGCAGGCGGATTCTTAACCACTGCGCCACCAGGGAAGTCCTGGAAAACCCCTTTCAATATACAAATTAATCAACACATGGTTAGGACCAGTCACCTCTTGATCTTTCCATTGGAAAGGGGAGCAGAGGTATGTACTGATAACCCAGGACTTTTATTTAGCTAACATTTAAGGAGGGCTTTATTATATGTCAAACTATCTTCTAAACTTTCCGTGAATTGTCTCTTTTGATACAGACGTGAGTCAGCAGTGAAATTAATGTTGTAGAGGACAGTCCTGCTTGAATAGGGAGCATGTATTGGCAGACTTTTTCTGTAAAGGGCCAGGTTGTAAATATTTTGGGCTTTGTGGGCCATACGGTCTCTGAAGCATGAAAGCAGCCCATGACAATATGTGGTCAAATGGATGAGGTGGCAATCCGATCACAATTTATTTCCAAAAATAAAGGTGGAGGGGGATTTAACCTGTGGGCCAGTTTGCCGACCCTTATGCTAGATGACCTCTAAGACCTCTTCCAACATTAGAATTCCAATCTAAAATGATGATACAGAAATGCCTAATCTCTCTTATTTAGTTCATCTTTGTAACTATAAAGGAAGTTTACTTCAAATTTGATAAAGATTACACTGGAAAGATAGACCCAGAAAGGACTGTAGAAGGCCATCTCCATTCCCTGTGTGCCTTCATTTTCTGCACAGCCCATAATTCACACTCTGGTATTACATGACTCATGTGACCACTAAATGCCAAGCTGCACAGGCTGCCCTGGGGTCTGTTGAGTAGACAGCTCTTGATATTTAGGCCACAGGCTCTCCGCTTGGGAAAAGACATAAAAGGCAATATTCCATGCCAGTGCCTCAGTGTCCAAAGCAAAGTCTCCTCCTACTTTGCTCCCCATTCACATTTCCTATTCTAAGCCCACATTCCCTTTCAGTGAAGTATTGATACAATAGCCAAATTGTCTGTCCAACATGTTTTATCATCTCCCCATCTGATTCCTTGCAAGAACTTCCCCCCAACTCCATGTAAGAGTACAAATGAGCTGTCAATTACGGTGTTCTGCCCCTACCCCAGGGGGTGGTACATGACCTAGACTAGCAAGTCAGATTATCCCATCTACCTGTGCCTCAAGGATTTGTTCATCAATGGACATTAGACCCAACAGAGGCCAACCATAGTATTCCCTGGAATTGGATAGGGAGATACTGGGAGGAAGTATTCATTCCACTGAGATTGCTGAGCTGAGGAGATGAGGCTCTGGAGGCTCTGGTGGCCATTCCTGTCCACCATGTGGGAAGAAGCTGTCTGAAAAATAGAAGTCATAGCTCTGACCATATAGTAAAGCCTCAGAATCCAGCCAGATCTGAAGGCAGAGGCTACCCACCCCACCCCACCCGTAGACCTTCCAGTTGCAAGAACCAACAGATTCCCTGTTTTGCTTAACCTAATTTCAGTTGGGTTTCTGTAAATTACAATGGAAAGGGTCCTAACTAAGGCACTTGCTGTTGTTGTTATTTTACCCTTTTTCCCATTGGCAATTACCTCATATAATTACCCTCATTTATCAAAATCCTAGCCATTTTTAGGCCAGAAGCTTCTTCTCATCCACTCCTGAAGTGGTTTTATTCCCTCTTCTGAAGTCCATGGCCCTTGTTTTATTTACTTATTTTTTTAAAAATAGGATTCTTGTCTGTGTCTCTCTTTATTTTTTTTATTTTTAGTTTTTGGCCATGCCATGTGGCATGTGGCATCTTAGTTCCCCGTCCAGGGATTGAACCTGCGCCCTCTGCAGTGGAAGCGTGGAGTCTTAACCACTGGACCGCCAGTCCTGTTTTAAAACATTCTTATAGTTATGGGTCGTTTGCTGTAACTCAACATGGTTTATTCATGTGCATTTCCTAGCACCCCTCTTAGATTATAAGCTCCTTGAGGACAGGAGCCATGTGTCAGTAGGGAATAGTGCATTTGCTCCACAACTGCAAGCAACAGACCACTGGGGAGTCAGAGCATTATTGCTGGGGCTTACAAATCCGTATGTGCACCAAGCCACAAATGCATAATATTCTGTCAAATGCATGTGTATAAGAAAAATCAATATGGCAAAATAACTATTACTTTAAAATAATGCTAATGTAGTGAGGCTAACTAATATATACATATATATATAATTTTTGGCTGCGTGGGATCTTTTAGTTGTGGCAAGTGGGATCTTCCTCGCGACGTGGGGGCTCTTCACTGTGGCGCGCAGGCTTCTCTCTAGTTGTGGCGCGTGGGTTTTCTCTCTCTAGGCGCACGGGCTCAGTAGTTGCGGCGCGTGGGCTTAGTTGTCCCACAGCACGTGGTATCTTAGTTCCCCGACCAGGGATCGAACCTGCTTCCACTGCATTGCAGGACGGATTCTTTACCACTGGACCACCAGGGAAGTCCCTAACTAATATTTTTGACAATAAAAAGAAGTCCTCAAATGATCTGAACGTGGTTACATGGAGGAAACAAATGTAAAATTCTTGAACTTTACACTTAAGATTTATACACTTTATGCAAGTTATGCCACAATAAAAAGTAAAAAATAGGGATGTCCCTGGCGGTCCAGTGGTTAAGACTTCGCCTTCCAACGCAGGGGGTGTGGGTTTGATCCCTGGTCGGGGAGCCAAGATCCCACATGCCTCGCGGCCAAAAAACCAAAACATAAAACAGAAGCAATATTGTAACAAATTCAATAAAGACTTTTTTATAAAAGTAAAAAATAAAATAAAAATAAAGGCATCCTTGTACTTGACAAGCCTGTCCATCACTAGTCAATACACAAAACTTAATTTGAGATAGATCATAGACCTTCATAAACTAAAAGTTAAAACTATACAGCTTCTAGAAGAGAATATAGGAGAATATCTTATGACTTTGAGGTAGGCAATGACTTCTTAGAACACTAAGAGCAGCAAAATTGGGCAAGAAATTGTAGCAGACACTTACAAATGGATGCTCAGCGTCATTAGTCATCAGAGGAAAGCAAATTAAAGCCACCTCTTTCCACCCGCCAAAAGGGCTTAAATTCCTCATACATTATTGGTAGGAATGTAAAATGGTACAACTTCGGAAGACTGTTAGGCAGTTTCAAAAAAACTCAGCACACACCTAATTAAGATCCAGCAACTCCATTCCTAGGTATTTATCCATGAGAGATGAAAACATAAATCTGCAAAAAGATTTGTGCAGGAATGTTCCTGGAAGCTTAATTCATAATATCCCAAAGCTGGGAACAACCCAAATGTTCATTTATGGACAAATGGATAAGCATTCCACTCAGCAAAAAAAAAAAAAAAAAAAAAAACCAACTATTGATACATGCCACAGCATGAATGAATCTCAAAAGTATGCTGAGTAAAAGAAGCCAGACAAAAAAGAGCACATACTGTATGATTCCATTATCAGAAGTTCAAGAACAGGCAAAACTAATCTATATGGATGGAAATCATAACAGAGCTTGCCTCTGGTTGGAGGATGGAATGATTGATTGCAAAAGGTTATAGCAGATTATCTCCATATTATGGAAATGTGCCCTGTCTTGGCTGAGATGTTGTTTACATGGGTTTATATATTTGTCAAAACTTTTTGTATTTAAGAGTTATATATTTAATTATTTGTAAATTATACCCAATTATATATATATGAAACCTTTTTAAAGATTCCTAGGCTTAGATACAGAAGAACTGACTCCTAATCTCAGCTCTTCTACTAGCTCTGTGACATCTGCTAATATCCTCATCAGTTCAGTGGGTCTATCCTATTATATTTGCTTACCTCAAAGGAGTATTTCAACTGTTATCACACCTGGGAAAGTGCTTGGTGAACTTCCAGGCATTGTACATTTCAAGAGCTTCCTCTTCAACTGATTTTGTGCAGGTCTCTTCCTGGCCCTGATGTTCCAGCTACGCTGGCCTCCTTGAACTCACCAGGTACTTTCCAGCCTTAGGACCCTTGTACATGCTATTTCTCCACCTGCATTGGTCTTGCCCCTGGTCTTCCATGGCTGGATTCCTTGCCTCCTTGCAGTCTCAGCTGAAATAGTTTACCTTCAGATTGTCTCTCCCCAAGCCTTATTCATTTCCTTCTTTCTTGTCACACTTTGTAATTATCTGTTTAGTTGCTTACTGTGTATCTTTCCTGTGGAATTGTAAAGCCCCAAAGGAGAAGAAACATGCTTGTTTTATTCACCAGCATGTCCCCAGTTGTTGGCACATAGAAATTACCCAGTAAATATTGCCCAATAAATAACTACACCAATGAAGATGGTATTAGCATTAGCAAATGAACTTTGTAATCTCTTAGTGCTGACTCAGGACTTTCTGCTTGGAGCAAGGTCTTCCCTGGGCCTTGGTGGGTGTCAGGAAAGTGACACCAGGATAATGCTAGTATCACTGTAGCATGCTCACTAAGGAAAAGCTTTTTGCATCAGGGGACTCAAGGAACTCTTAGGACATCTTGTCCTTAGGAAGGCTAGGACACTTTCTATTTATGGGTCTGCTTTGTGGTCCCTCTGCTGGGCTGTGACCTGGGGGTTCTGCATTTATCTCCAGGTTGAGAAGAGTCTGAAGCACAAGCAGGCTAACTATCTATCATGCAGCCATTGTCCTCCATCTCCAGGGCCCTACGCATCCCATGCCCAGCGCAGGGCCCAAGAGCAGGTGGAATGAATGCCTGTGTCCACATCCATCCTCTTCTTTGGCACTTTTCAGACCTCTGGTCCATCATGTGGCCTTTTAGCCCTAATTTCTTTCCTCTCTCTCCTTCTAATAATCAAATCACCTTTTGTGGGTTTCTGGATGTGAAAGTCATTGCCCTCATTGAGGCTGTTTCTTTCCTGAGAGTCAGCCCCAAGTCCAGGGCACCTGGGCATCACCCTCAGCTGATCTGCCCATGAGAGCTCTCTGAAACCCTCTGTTTTACCACTGGAATGTTTGCTGACCTGGATTATTTTGGCTTCTGCGACATCATTCTGTGCTATGGGGAAATGCTCGTTAGCCAGTAGCAAAGTCCACTTGAGGGTATGAACTTAGAGAATGCTCTGGTGAAAATCTAAGGGGCTTTGAAATAGGAGAGAAGTGTACCCCTTCCTCCCACCCACTTCCTCCATAGCCAAAATTCTGCCTTGCTGTCTCCCTTGCAATCTGTATTCTTTTCACCAGATAATATCAATAAGCCTTTTATGTGAGTGGGATTTGGGGCTTCTCTGTTTCTCATCTGAAAATCTATCCTGTGCCAGTGAGTTTGGGCCTCTGGCCCACATGTTAATTATTGTACCAGGGTTCCTAGAGTTGACTGGGGACAGAATGCCTCTTTGGCTAGAAGAGAGGTATTCTGGTAGATTTTTTTTTTTTTTTTTTGAGGCATTAATCTAGTTTAGAAAGGCTGTGAGAGTGAAAATGTGTGTATTCTCCATTGATGTTTGTTCCTTCTTGTTTGAGCTCCACACTTAGCTGGGGTTTGGGAATCAAATGTTGGTGAATCTCTGGGGATTTCTTGAACTTATATTGGCAATGGTCATTTTTTGCTGCCATTAGTGTCAAGAAATTAAAAAAAACAACAACAGTATTTTAGGATGCAGTATGGTGAAAAGAGAGTCTAGTGGTGTGTGTCTGTGCATGCGTGTGCACAAGTGTAGGAAAGAAAACTCGCTGAACTAGCTGTCCAAAGGCCTGGGTTGGAGTCTGGGACAATCTCAATTCCCTGAGCCTCAGTTTGCTCATCTGTAAAATAGGTGGAGTGATTTTGCCTCACCTGACTCATGTTTTGTGATAATCAAATAAGGCAGTGAATGAGAAAACCTTTGAGTTATCTTCTGTTTTGCTAGTTATTAAATAGATGCCTTCTCCCTTGGCTGTTCTTTGAAAGAGAAGCCAGCAGATATTTGAATTGTTTTTTCTTATAACTTTTGATTGTTGGCTATGTTTCTTTTAGTCATTAAAATTTAATACAGTTGTGCACAGAAATTGCGCAGAAGGCAAATCCAGCTTTATTTGGGTTATAGGTAAATGGGGCAAGGTAAAAAGTGTCCATTCATTGTGAGTCTCATGTCCTTATGTACAACTATCCTCATTTCAAATATTCCATCCCGTCGTTAGGCCATGCACCCAACCATGCGTTTCAGTATCTCATTCAGAAAGTGTGGTCTCTATAATTAAATGATGATAAAAAGAGACACAGGACAGTGACCATAGGATAGAAGCTTTGCTCTTCTCTTTGTGTCTGGAAGGGCAGTGAGCAAGCCAGACCAGAAAGAAAGAACCCTTTCATCATGCTCATCAGAGCAGGTGACTCGTTTTGGCCGACAGGCCCAGAATGTCACCCTTCAGCTCCTTTTACAATTCCCAGATGAATGGTGCCCGTCACAGGATTCGCCCATGCCTAGTTTGGGAAGGACACCCTTGTAAATCTCGGTATGCCTCACTGTTTACTACTCCCCTCACTCAACACTGAAAATCTTTTAACAGTTTTCAGCTGTTTTTTTTAATTGAATTATAGTTAATTTACAATATTGTGTTAATATCAGGTGTACACCAAAGATATATTTTTTTTTCAGGTTATTTTTCATTAGAGGTTATTACAAGATATTGAATATAGTTCCCTGGGCTATACAGTAAATCCTTGTTGCTTCTGTATAGCCCAGGGAACAGTATTTTATGTACAGTATCTGTTTGTATCTGTTAATCCCATACTCCTAATTTATCCCTCCCACCCACCCCCCCATCCCTCTCCCCTTTGGTAACCATAAATTTGTTTTCTATGTCTGTGAGTCTGTTTCTGTTTTGTATATAGATTCATTTGTATTATTGTTTAGATTCCACATGTAAGCGATATCATGTAATATTTGTCTTTCTCTGTCTGACTTCACTTAGTATGATATTCTTTAGGTCCGTCCATGTTGCCGCAAATGGCAATATTTCATTCCTTTTTTGTGGATGAGTAACATTCCATTGTATATATATATATACACACACCACATTTTCTTAAGCCAGTTTCTGTTGATGGGCACTTGGGTTGTTTCCATGTCTTGGGTATTGTAAATAGTGCTTTTAGGCTGTTCTTTAGACAGTTTCTACCAGTGACCAGCCTGACAGAGGCAGTGGGGCAAGAGCAGTCAGAACTGAAAGCCGTCTGCCTCAAGATGCATCTTTCAGGACCTATAACACATGTGCACGTGGAAGCACCTCTGTCATGTCTGTTTTGGACTGGGAGTCTCCCAGTGTTGAGAGGGAGCAGGGTGTATTCGAAGGAAAAGAAAGAAAACCAGGTGACTGTCATCTACTGCCGGAGGGGAGGAGGGTCTGAAAAGAGATGGGGGAGGCTGGCAGGGACCAGGCCATGCAGGCCCTTGTCGACCATGGCAAGGAGTCTGGCTTTATCCCAAGGGCAAAGTGAAGCCATTAAATGGTGTTAAATGCCACTGAAGTGGTGAGCACTTCAGCACTTCAGGGGTAAGCATCATCAGATTTGCATTTTGAAAGTATCACTCTGGTGACTGTGTGGAGAAATGAGTGGGGAAAGGAGGCCAGTTAGGACCTGAGGGGATTCTCCAGGCTGGAGATAATAGGGCCAAAACTAAGGGTAGATGGACAGGGCACCTTCTACTCCTGGGGCATTGCCTGGTCTCGATTCCCTGGCAGCTTTTGTACCCTTTATGCTATTCAAAATAATGATTTGGAGTCTATATTAGTTTTCTCGAACTGCCATAACAATCTATCACACATGAGTGGCTTAAGCAACAGAAATTTATTTAATGATAGTTCTGGAGACTAGAAGTCTGAGATCTAGGTGTCAGTAGGGTTGTTTTCTTCTGAGACATCTTTCCTTGGCTTGTAGATGGCTGGCTTCTCCCTGTATCTTCACATGGTCTTCCCTCTGTGTGTGTGTCTGTATCCTCATCTTCTCTTATTTTTTTTTCTCTTTTAATAACAACTTTATTGAGATACAATTCACATAATGTAAAAGTCATCCTTTTAAAATACACAATTCAATGGTTTTTAGTGTATTCACAGAGTTGTGTAACCTCCTCTTCCCTTCTTATGAGGACACTAGTCATATTGGATTAGAGCTCACCCTAATGACCTCATTTTAATTTAATAACTTCTTTAAAGACCCTGCCTCCAAATATCAGTCTGATTCCCAACATACATTTTATTCTTGGTTTTCCTATAAAGGGTATTTAGAGAAACTTTACCATTTCTATTTTTTTTCTTTTTTTTTTTTAATATTTATTTATTTATTTGGCCATGCTGGGTCTTAGTTGCTGCATGTGGGATCTTGGTTTTGGCGTGCAGGCTTTCTAGTTGTGCTGCGCAGGCTAGTTGTGGAGTGTGGGCTTAGTAGTTGCGGCGCAGGCTTAGTTGCCCCTCGGTATGTGGGATCTTAGTTCCCCAACCAGGAATCGAACCCACGGCCCCTGCATTGGGAGGCGGATTCTTAACCTCTGGACCACCAGGGAAGTCCCATTTAGCATTTCTATTATTCGTCATTGTCCACCCCTACTTCACCCCCCCTTAGACACACACATACCTATAACTGCAATATGTATAGGAAAAGTTGCATAACCATTTAATGGATTTCATTTGGGTTTTGGTCTTCCACCAGAATATTGAACTTGACAGTGTTGTGAATTCTATTACAGCGTGGTTTAGCCACAGAAATTTCCTGTACTGGTTACTGGTTACTTCTTGGGAACAAGTCTGCTGCATTTGTCTTCCTTGTGGGCTCCAGAAATTCCTGTTGTAGGAAACAGCTGTCGGGTTCATCCTAGCCAAAAACTTAACCCCTCAACTCATCCCATGGGTGTGTCTAAATGTTTGTGGCATGCCCACAGAATACTTCAGGGTTTATGAACATCAACAGCATCCCTCCTCAAGTAATGTACAATCTGCTAGGGAAATAAGGCAAGCACAAAAGTAACAATATTATAGGGTAGACTGTGCTTTAGGTGAATGGTTCTCAAAATGTAGTCACCAAACCAGCAGCATGAGCATCACTTGGGAACTTGCTGGAGATGCAAATTCTCAGCCCCTACCCTGGCTCTCCTGACTCAGAAACCCTACCCTGGCTCTCCATGAGCCAGGGAGAAACCCATGAATCAGAAACCCTGGAGGTGGGGTCCAGCAATCTGTGTTTTGACAAGACATCCAGGGATTCTGATGTGTGCTCAAGTTTGAGAACCACTGCTTAGTCATAAGAAGTCCATGCCATGAGGTTTTAAAGAAGAGAGCTCATATTGGGAGGGAGGATGAGGGGAGAATCTGGAAATCTTCCTAAAAGTATGTTGCATATGAGATAGGCCTTGAGGAGTGGGCTGGATTTTGATATTTATATGTAGTTGAACGTATTTACTACAGTTGCCATCTGTGTGTTTATATATTTCTTTTACAAAAGTAATTAACAGCCTGGACTCCAACTTGAAAGATCTGTTAGCTGTCCCTTACGTGCGTTTTAACTGGCTCACTATGAATTGAGGCTTCCGCCAACATATGTTCAGTTATACAACTGGTAATTATGATTGGAGACATTTTGTCGGAAGAAACTTTCCATTCCAAACATAGCTTGACTTAGAGTCTACCTTTAAATCCTTAAGACAAAATCAGGCCAAAGCATCCTTGAATCTCATGGTGAGTAGGTATCTTTAAGATCATCTAGTCTAATAACCCAGCCAAATAACCCGTGAGCTGGCCTTGAAATATGAGTGACATCAGGACATTCATCATAGACACACACTTATTCTACTAGCCCATTGAATGATCCTATAGCAGGGGTCGGCAAACTATGACTCAGAGGTCAATCCTGGCCCACTGCCTATCTTTGTAAATAAAGTTTTATTGGAACACAGCCATGCCCATTCATTTACATATTGTCTAAGGCTGCTTTTACACTATAGTAGTGCAAAATTTTAATCCCTTCTTAAGACTTTGTATTTGTAGGAAGTCTTAGATCGCAAGTGACTAAAACCCGGGTCAAACTAGCTCCATTGGCTCCTGGGCCTTTGAAATCAAGGGAAGGTCTGGGCGGAATAGCTGCTCTTGGGATCCAAGTGGACTGTCATCTCTAGTCCACGCTGCCCTGGTCATGTCTACCGCACAGCCTGCTGCTGAGCTCTCTCCCTGCTCACTCAGCCTAGTTAGCTCTTCCGCCTTCACCGCCCATTTCCATTTCATTCCACCCACTCTGCTGAGTTCAGGTCTTTTTTCTGGTGCAGTGGATCCTGCAGCCATAGCATTGAGCACTAGACTTGGCAGCAGAAGTCCTGGGTTCTGGTCCTGACTGTGCTATTGAATACAAAAACGTGAAATAAGATGTCAAGACACACTGAAAATCGAAAAGCCTTCAATAAATTATAAGGGATTTCTTTTATTCTCTTAGTATCAAAGCATTTTTAAGCTGGCAGAGGCACTAAAGTTTATCTTATCCCGGTGGCCTGGGTGACAAAATGATCCATACATGTGTTTTACTTGACTCATATACTGTTCTTCTTTATTTTTTTTTCCCCCAACATTTGAGCCAAGCTATAAAAACTGAGAGATTTTAGTTTAAAATCTAGATTTCTGGTTCCCCTGAGCTCATGTCCCCACGTGGCAGGAGTCAGTCAAAATCGAGTAGGAACCATGCCTCTTTGGCCACCTCTCCCCTTCCCTTCATCTTACTCCAGTCCACTCACTCATTTATATGACCTCCTACCCACTGAAGCTCCCTAATTTAATACAGTTATTCATCTGATTCTCAAAGATCTGATTCCTATCTGTAAAGCCACAGCCTCAGCCAGCTTCCACATGTAGGAGGCTCACTATCTAGAAAAGCAGCTCATTTCATCTCTGAGCAGCTCTGACTGTTGGGTAAGTTTTCCCTCCTCAGCATCCCAAAATAGGTTGGGATGACTTGCCCTAAGTCTCCCAGTGTGTTAGAGGATTAGAAGCAAAGGTCTCAGGATGGCTCACCAAGCTAATGGTCTTTTTATCCCACCTCACAGAGGTATGTTCCTTCTCACCTTCCTTACCCACTCATTAACCCCCAGTCCATTTTAGGGGTGGGGTGGTACAAACAAAAATGTCATTCAACATCAAGTTAATTTTTGACTGAAACATTTGCCTTTATAAATATTCTAAAGAACAGGAGTTGGCAGACTTCTCCTGGAAAGGGCCAGATAGTGAGTATCTTAGGCTTTGTAGGTCCTTCGGGCTCTATTGTAACTATCAATTCTGCCATCTTAGCGCAAAAGTAGCCATAGACAATACATACATGAATGGACATGGCTGTGTTCGAATAAAACTATTTACAAAGACAAGCAGTGGACCAGAATTGATTCTCTAGCCATAGTTTGTCCACTATAGCTGTAGACAGGGCCAGCAGAAGAGGTGTGTGCCTCCGCTGGTGTCCTGATACCTCCCATCTTGTAAGGGCCAACTCAGATGTGCCATTTCCAAGTAGCTTGCCCTGATTCCTCTGCAGGAAGTTATCTCTATAGCATTAGGATTCCTATAGTACAGTAGTTTTCAAACATGTTTCAGGGACCCCTGAGAGTCCTAGGGGCTCTCTGAGTGGTCCACAGGATCAACATCATTTTTGTAACAATTCTAAGAAGTGTTTTGCCTTTTTCACTCTCAATCTCTCATGAGGGTAGAGTTGAGTTTTCCAGAGGTGATGTATGAGGAAGTCACCACTGACAGCTAATGGAATGTATGCTTCTGTTTTTTTGTTTTTAAAAAATTCTCAGATATGACTCTAATATGATAAATATCAATAGATGTAAATCACCTAAACAAAAGCTCTTTGAGGTTCACAATAATATTTTAGGTGTGTATAAGAGTCCTGAGACCAAAAAGTTTCCGACCTGCTGCCATTGTGGTTTTCTTATACTACAAAACAGTTATCTTGAAATACGGATTATTCAGGTAGTCCTTCAAGAATGTAATTTTCGGGCTTCCCTGGTGGTGCAGTGGTTGAGAGTCTGCCTGACAATGCAGGGGACACGGGTTCGAGCCCTGGACTGGGAAGGTCCCACATGCCGCCGAGCGACTGGGCCCGTGGGCCACAATTGCTGAGCCTGCGCGTCTGGAGCCTGTGCTCCGCAACAAGAGAGGCCCGCGCACCGCGATGAAGAGTGGCCCCCGCTTGCCGCAACTAGAGAAAGCCCTCGCGCAGAAACGAAGACCCAACACAGCCATAAATAAATAAAATTAAAAAAAAAAAAAAAAAAAAGAATGTAATTTTCTAGTAGGCAGGACCTATACTAACCATTGTGTTTCATGATTGCATATGAATTTGCACAGAGTAAGTTCATTTGTTTTAAAGGTGTTTATTGTAAATCTGCTGTGGGCCAGATATTGTGCTTGGCATTAGGACTAGAGAAGTGGGCTCAATAAACACCATCCCTGCCTTCATCAAGCTTAGAGTCTAACAGAGGAAACAGAGATTAAGCAAATAATCACAACTAATTATATCAGTACATACTGAAAAAATGCAGTCAAGGGAGAGTACCCAAGACTGTGAGAACCAATAACAGTAGGGTTTGTACTGTTAAGGCAATCAGTGAAGGGCTTTGACCTGAGATCTGTGGGATGTAGGGGATCCATCTAAAGCAGGATTTCTCAACCTTGACACTATCTTGAACCAGATAGTTCCTTGTTGGGATGTGGAGGAGCTATATTGTGCATTATAAGATATTTAGCAGTATCCCTGGTCTCTACCAACTAGATGTCAGTAATACACACACACACACACACACACACACACACACACACACACCCTCAGTTGTGACAACCAAAAATGTCTCCAGGCATTGTCAGATGACCCCTGGCAGGTGTGGATTAGGATTCACAGGGAGCAGGGAGGATTGGAGAATTGTCCCTGGTTGAGAACCGATGATGTAGAAAAGATGTTTGGTAGGAAGGCCACTGTGGTACTCAGAGGAGAGATACTTGTGGCTGGGCCAGAGCTGGTGGAGATGGAAATGAGGCTGAATGGGAGAGCTACATGAGGGGTTCATCTGAATGGCTCAGTGGTGGATAGACCATGAGACTGGCTGTGTGAAGGCCAACGAAGAGTTTCAGGGCTCATCACACTGAAGGACTGACTTTGGTTTGGGCAAGTGACACCATCACAAGCCGGCTCTGCGATGTCACGGTTACACTCCTCAGAATACACTAGAGAGAGAGAGGGAGGAAACACCTTTGCTCGTCTCTCTGTCTGCATGGCCACCTGTGTTATTCATCTCTGCCTGAGGGAGGGTGACTCTAATAACAGACCAGAAACAGCTCTTCCTAAAAGAAATGACCATCTGCCAGGGCTGAGTGAATTAAATGTGTGTTTAATCTAGCTGTATTAGGACATTATTTCAATGCCAATTGACTTTTTTAAACATTTGTGAAGGTTGGCAAACACATCAGAGAAAATATATTTTGTAATACTCAGAAGAATATTGGCACGTTATCTGTGACAGCACTTTGATACAAGTTAATATATCAGGATTTCTAAAATTCTTATCTCAGTGCCAAAGATTGTGTGAGTCTTCTAGTCCCTGACCCAAGGGTTCTCAGCTTTTAAAGACTCTCCAGAGGAGCTTGTTTAAATTTTAAAGTCTGACTCAGTAGCTCTGTTGTAGGGCCTAGGAATCTGCATTTTGGCAATCCATGCCCATCTCCCCCGACCCCCCAACCCCAGGGGATTCTGAAGCAGGTGGTTAGCCGGTCACTTTGAGAAACACTCATGCAGCAAAAAGCACCATGAAGGGGCTTCCCTGGTGGCACAGTGGTTAAGAATCCACCTGCCAATGCAGGGGACACGGGTTCGAGCCCTGGTCAGGGAAGATCCCACATGCTGCGGAGCAACTAAGCCCATGCGCCACAACTACTGAGCCCACATGCCACAACTACTGAAGCCCACGCACCTAGAGCCCATGCTCCACAACAAGAAAAGCCACTGCAATGAGAAGCCCACACACTGCAACGAAGAGTAGCTCCTGCTTGCCGCAACTAGAGAAAGCCCGCATGCAGCAACAAAGACCCAATGCAACCAAAAATAAATAAATAAAATAAATTTATTTTAAAAAAAGAAAAAATGACTCCATGAAAGAATTTGTTCCAGTTTCACTTCCACCACTGACTTCTGCTGTAAGACCACTTCGTCTCACCCCATCTCTGCTTGGCTAACTTTGTTCATCTCCATAGTGGCTCCAGGAGGCTTTCCCTGATGGCCCAGATGACCCCATAGCATAGCCTTGGTTCCGTAGAGTGCCTGCAGCAACAGGAGGCAGCCCCCAACTAAAAGTGGCTTAAACAATCTAGACACATCTGTTTTACGGAACAGCGCATCCAAAGAGGTGCAGGTCCAAGGCAGGTTAATTCAGAGGTTCAGCATCATCGTCAAACACCCAGATTCTTTCTGTCTTGGGTGGCTCCCCTTAGAGTTCATCATGGGCACCAGGGCTGCGGTTCCAGCATCCCAAGTGGACAACAACCTCCAGAGGCCAAGAGGAGTGAAGAAAACTCCCAGGACTCCACAACCCCACCTGATCTCTCCTCATGTCTCATTGGCCAGGAGTGTATCACATGCCTTTGCCTAAGTCAATCCGTTGGCAAAGGAATGAGAATACTAGAATCAGTTGTCACCAATCAAGATTCCTTCTCTAAGTCAGGAAAGGTCACAACCGTTCCTGAAAGACATGGCTGCTCAGGGGAGGATAAACAAAAATGGGTTTCCCCCAGAAGAGAGAGGTTCTCTTAGCAGAGAGGAATGGCTATTGGGAGGGCATCAGTCGTGTCTGCTACAATCCTCCTCCTCTCTTGAAGCACTTTCCCCACCATTTCCCCTGCTGGAGAGTGAGTCATGTGAGGGCAGGGACCAGGTCCACCTGGTCCATCGTGTCCTCAGCAAGATGCTGTGGGCCATGTTTAGCTACATGAGGTCCAGCATGAAGTGGTCCTGGAATGTCTGTTTAATTTAAATTGATAGCAGATTATGATTTAGATGGAAAGCTGAGGACATAAAGTAATTTGTTGCAATTGATGAAACCCCAACTCAAACTGACTCATATTTTTTTAAAGGAACTGAGCTATATAGGTTTGTGTATTTGGGAAGTTCAGAAGCACAGTGGCTTCAGGCCCATCTTGATCCACAGACTCAACTGATGCATTCAGGGACCTGTTCATTCTCTCTCCGTCTGAATGATGCTCTCTCTCGACCTGAGGGCAGGATGGGGCCAGGGGTCTTAGACTGACTCCTCCTGGCTTAGCAAGCCAGATGGCTTCTCCAAAAGCTCCTGTAGAAAAACTCCAGAGAGGACTAGGTCACGTGTCTGCCAATCATATGGAAAGATTGGGGTTGCCTGGGTGGCCAGACCCGTGCTCCTTTCTAATCTGTGTTGGAATAGGTTCAGCCCACCTAAAACCCACATATTGGGTTCCCCATGGGAAAGAGAGGTTATATTGCCAGAAGAAGCAGATAGCAGATGCTGAAGAGGCAAAACAACAGATGCCCACTACATTTATAGATGAAAAAAAGCAGTTTGCAGGGCGTGATACATGGGCCAAACAATAATTGAGAACTACTTGCTGATACAAACTGAACGTAAACATTTTCCCCTCCTCCCCTGGACCGACCGTACAAATTCAGTTTGAAACTTTGAATGAAGCTTTGTTTCCTAAAGATAAAAAAGCAACTTTTGTTTGTTGATTTTTAGGGAGGATCTTTATTTTTATTAATTTTTTTTATCTCAAAAGAAAGTGTATTCTTTGTCTTTCCTCCTATTATCTTTTGGTCTTTTATTTCTCTCTTTTTCTTGGTTACTGTGTATCGTGACTTCTTTGACCCACATATAATATATCAACAACCTACTAAAAAATATAGAAATGACATCTTTCCATGGTGCTTTCTCCAATTTTTTTCTTTCTCTCCCCTCCCCCAATCAGAAATAATTCATAAAAATCTTAGCATTTCATGTTTGTATCCCCCTGATTCTTTAACAACTTGTACCTTAGACTGTAGCATTTAGGGATATATTTTATTCATTCATTCATTTGGCAAGTATGAATTGAGCACCTCCTAGTAGCAAGTGCTGGGTTTAGCATTAGAGATACAATTTTTTAAAAATCTCCCCTACTCCATCCTGGAATTTCCTTTGGAATAGGAGATTTGTTTACTTTATCTTTACATTTCCACAATATTTAGCTACATTTTTTAATTGTTACAACTATCATTATTATTATTATAGCAAACTTTGACTTAGCACGTAACAACATACCAGACAATGTGCTTGGAATTTTATGTATTATTATTTCTCCTTTCAAAAATTCTGAAAGGTAAATACTATTATCCCCATTTTACAGATGGGGAAACTAAGGCCCAGTGACACAGCACCTTGCCCAATATCATACAACCTGGATTTGAACCCAGATCTGACAGGTTCCGGAGCCTCTTCTCTCTCCTGCTCACAGAAACTACTCCATAAATGCCCCATGGAGCAATGAAAATTTGCTTCTGTTTTTCTGTGAAAGTTAAGGTTTTGATACAGCACTTTGCAGGATGGACTCTGAGTTGTGAATCCTATAATGAGGATAAATCTGAAGGGGGCCCACTCTTCATCCTAATTCTTCTTGTGATCAGTGGCAGACATCTTTGAGACTATGTCCATTTGTCCCCAACCCATATATCCACAATTTCAAATACATCTCTTTGAAGGGCCTTGGTTTCTTCATTGGCAAGACTGTAAGGCTTGTTGTAAATCAGGACTGTCTAATAGAACATTCTACAATGATGAAAACATTTTTTTTTCTGTGTTATCCAAAACAGTTCCCACTAGTCACACGTAGCTATCAAGTACTTGAAATGTGGCAAGTGTGGCTGAGGAACTGAATTTTAACTTTTTAAAATTTTAATGAATTTTAATTTGAATAGTTATATATAACTAATGGCTACCATAGTGGACCATGCAAACCTAGAATAATCTTTATCATTCTTTTCACCTCTGATCGTATACATATTATTGGGTTGCAAACAACGTTTTTTAATGAAATGGCATAAAGTATTGAAATGGAAGGGAATAGAAAAAGGAAAGAAAATATCAGTACATATTACGTGTACTAAAAATAAGTTTTGTTTGAGAAACCTTTGTGTCACGTATTTGTGTACTGGGTCATTTTGCAAAATTAATTGTTTCCAGTGGGTCATGGTTAAAAAAAAGTTTGAAAACCTCTGTTTGTCCCCGAGTAATGTCACTGAGACCTTGAGAGTAACACGCTTATATGGTGCTCCTTTGTCCAGCCTGGGGCTCTGCAAGACCTCATTTCAGAAATATTCTGTTCTTCCAGATCCTACAGGCATGTGGTGGGCACGTGACTTCTCTCGATGGTAATCGGAAATGACTTTGTGGTCATCTATCTGTCTGGATGCAGAGATCCCAAACGGGTGGCCCACAGGCAGAATCCAGCTCCCACAGACAGGCCTCTTTGGGACCTTGATGTGTTTTTGCAAGACAATAATCCGCTGAGGCCGGGTAGCATCTTCCCCTTCCGGTGGCCCAGTTCCTCCAATTTGGTCCCCTTGGGTGGATTTTTCACTGACTTTACCTGCCTGGCCCCTGAAGGTATTTTGTGTTACAACTCTGTTAATAGGTATAGACTATTGGATCTGAAAGGAAACTGAGAGATCACAGAATGCAACCCTTTCACTTTATAGTTGGGAAAACAGTGACCCAGAATTGGGGAGTGCCCTGCCTGAGACCTCACCAAAAGTTAATGACAGAGTAAAGACTAGAAGGAAGTGGTTCCCTCTGACAGGGAAGAACTAGATATTAAGAGAAATCTTAGGAGGAGAGAAAAAGAGAGGGAGGGAGGGAGGAGGGAGGGAGGGAGAGAAGAGAGAGAGAGGTGAAGAAAAACAAGAAGGAAAGGTAGGAGGAGAGAAGGGAGAAAAAAAGAGAGAGAGGTGAAGAAAAACAAGGAAGGATGGTAGGAGGGAGGGAGGGAGGGAGATAAAGAAGGAAGGAAAAACAAAAGGTGGGAGGGAGGAAGGGAGGGAGGAGGGTGGAGAGGAAGGAGATGGGGTATAGTGGAATGATAGTAAGCCATCCTCTCAGCCCTGAGGAAGAGAGGGCCTGACCAGCGGGTCAGATTTCTGCAAGGGGAGGCCCTCTGGTGGTGTAATCATGCTGGAGGGGCTTCTAGTGAGTGGATGACTGCAGAGGCCATGGGGGGAGCCTGTAGAACTTTGAGCAATGGGATAAGCACTTTAGACACCAAAATGGGAGCTGGGGGGAGGTGTCTGGTCTCCAGGAGACCTGCACCTTCTCAGAATTGAGGCTGCGTGGGCTGGCTTTGAGAATTCCCTGACTTGTGTCACCTACAGCTCATTTTGACCTGCCCTGTAAACTGTCATTGATCTCAAACAAGGCATTTTCCTGCTGGTCCTGGTGGGGCCAGCATGATGAGGACCCTGAGCGAGTTTCTCCTTTCTCTGAGCCTCAGGGCTGAATCTGTGAAGGTGGGAATGTGGATGAGATGGGACAGGAGGTGCCCTGGGGACTACCTTGGGGAGAGAGGGGTCACAAGTAGGTGGCACACCAGGCCCTACCCCAGGGCAGTCACAGCACCTCTGGAGCCCTAGGCCCCTAGGCGGGGATCACAACACCAGTGCCTTCAAGGCCCGGAAGCGCAGGAGAGAAGCTGGCCAGAGGTGAGGCAAAAGGAAGAGTTAGGAACCACGGTGCTCTGGAAGGATTTAAAAACAAACACCAGGCCTCCCAAGTAAAGGTATCTGGGAGCCACATCCAATGCCAGCAACCCTGGTGTGAGGGATTTCCCTGAGTGACCACCAGGTCATCATGTGTTTGTATTCCAAGCATGGTTTGCAGTGGAATCAGTATAACCTAGAGGCCATCTCATCATTTCAATAAAGGGTTCATAGCTTTGAAAAAAAGAGGAGGGAAACCTCTAGAAATACAGATGTTTTCTACATGCTCTCTGCTCTGATACTGAAAATCTGTAAGTTAAGGGGAACCTGGGTGACAGCTGCTATTCCTTGGGTTTCCCCACAACATATCAGAGATTGATGGCCTGCCACAGTCTCAGGAAGCAAACATTGTATAAGTATTAAAATCTCTGGCCCAGAGGCCAAGGGACTGAGTCACTCAAAGCACAAAGACAATTGCTGGCTTCCTGAAGTTCCTCTATTTCCAACACGGTTTCCAGGGCCCCAGACGAAACCCAAATAGTATTTTTCAGATAAGGAAAAGGTGGAAAGGGTGCCACAAGGCCTCAGTGTGGGGCAGCGCCGTTCTCCCTGTTAGTGATGCCTGGCCAGGTCTCCTTTCCCTCAGGAGATGCTGAGCAAAGGATACCCTGCTGGGGATGCCCGGAGGGGAGGAGAGAAAACTGAGCCTCTCCTAGTCCTACTGATGCCTGTTTAGGCATCTAACATGTATATGTGGTGTGACTTCAGGCAGATTAATTAACCTCTCTATGCCTCAGATTCCCCATATATAAAATACAAAATATATAAAATAGATCATATGGTGTCTGTCTCATGGAGTGGTTGTGAGAATTAAATGAGATGGTAGGTATGAAGCACAGGGCCTGGCATATAGTAATTGCCTAATTCATCTTAGCTGTTAGCTATTTTTACAGCTCTCAGAGTCTCTGACTGGGGGCTTTGTAAAGGTATCGAGGGACAGAGTCAGCAGTGACAAGAGAATTGGTGTTAATTGACAGGAGCCACTCCAAAGTGAGAAAAATGCCAAGGCTGGCAGACACCTTGGGATTTTTCCCTTTCTCCATCAAATCTTGTCTATTCCTCAGTCATTCTTACACAGCTCTGTATATTATATTCCTAAAATCCCATGACCAAGGGTAGCAAGATGATAGTTTTGAAATATTAACTGGCATTTCCCTCTCCCGGCCCTCCTGAGCCTTCCCTCTCTTCAGGGAGTGAGGCCTCAGGGCCTGGATGGGCAGCTGAAGGCAGAGACAAAAGGGGTCGCTTCCTGGCTTTTGGATTTCAGACGTCTGTGCCCTTAGAACAGGAAGGATTTATTTCAAAGTTAAATGTTCTAGAGAAACCATAAATTAAGGAGGGCAAAAAGGGCTCCTTTACTCACAGCTAACAAACTTGATTGCCTGGCTCACAGGTGGGGAGGAGACTCTCAAAGAAGTGAGAACACGGGTCTCATTGAGTCCTTAGAAAGAGGCCCTGTGCACCTGCCCTCTGAGCCAAGGCGGGGACACAGCCCCAGTGAACAGGACGGGGTGGGGGAGCAGAGGGGCAAACTCACCAAAACTTAGTTTCTGCTTGTCTTGAAATAGGAACCAAGTTGAGTTATAAGAAAGAAATGAGTTTGTTTTTGTCTTATCTTAAAGTGTTTGATTGAATTCAATTGGAAGTATACAGTTTTGAGTTTTTTACAATGAGATTAATATAGAAAAAAGTGAGAAGTGAATTCTATGACATTACACCTGGGTCGACTTTCTGAATTTGCAAAATGAGTAACGAGTATGCAGTTCTCATTTTATCAAGTGACTTCACTAACAAGTGAGAAATACATCAATCCCTCTGTGGACCTCAGCTCAGATTTCCTGGCCCATGATGCTCACCCTGGGGAAGGCCTTCTGGGTCTAGCCCAGGTCCTCTCTGCTGTAGCTGTAGCGTGGCAGCTGGCTGTTAAGCAAGAGCAGTCTGTCTGGCCAAGAGCATGCAGTTCTGACACATGTCCTGACAACACGTTGCTGAGGAAGGCGGCACGAGCCGTGTTGCCAGCTGCACGCCGTGACCATGGTACACGCTGTGGAGCCTGGCAGAGGGAGGCTATGGAGGAGTTTCTGTTGCAGCAAAGGTTTTGCAACATCGTCTTGGGGCGACAGACTGTTTTACTGACCTGCTGACATAGGAAACTGTGGCCAGGCTGGGGCCATCTGTGAGGTTCCCAGAGAGCGCCTGCTTCTGCTCTGCTGCAGCTGCCAGCACCTGCAGAGCCTGCCTGTCTCAGGGCACCCAGATGCCCACCTGTCAGGCTGTCCCTGCCCATGCCAGGGAAGCCGCTCAAGGCTGATATCCCCTGGCCCCGGGGCAGCAATCACAGTTTCCTCATCGTCTGCCAGAGAGGCTGATTTACTGTTCCCAGTTTCCTGGTCTGTATGCTAGTACCCTCCATCATTATTCTTAAATCTTTGTAAAATTCGTGTGTGTGTGTGTGTGTGTGTGTGTGTGTGTGTGTGTGTGTGTGTATTCAACTGGGCAATGGATGATTACTGTTGAGGGAAAAAATTAGATACCCTTTTTGCCCCCACCAGAGCCTACTTCCTCCCCAGAGGTAGCCACTGTTGGCTCTTCTGCATGGCAGGCAGTAGGGCTTAGCAGTGAGAACACAGGTTCTAGAGTCAGACTTCCTGAGTCCAGATCCTGCCTCTGCCGTTTACTAACCGTGTAACCTTGGACAAATGACCTCAGTTTTCTGGTCTCCATTTCCTCACCTGAAAAATAAAGATAATAATAATAGCTCCTCCTGAATTATGAAAACTCAGTAAGATGACATATGTAAATTGCTGAGCACAGTTCCTAATGGAATAACCACTCCCTAAATATTATATGTTATTATCCTCCCAGACTTTCCCTTATGCATTTACCCCTCTAGTTTCTTCATGCATGTCTTTCATTCCAAACTCCCTCCTATGCTTCTGCATCTTGGAACACTGACCCCCAGCCCACCTGTTGTAATGTTAAACCTCAGTTCTAAGAGTCTGGTTCCAGGTATTCACATGAGGAACATAGATGTAATGACACAATGAGATGACACGTGCGTGACCCTTCGGGGTTACCAAAAGCAGCTCTCACCGTCTCCCTATCAGAGTTTTCAGAAAACAAATTACTCACTTACAGACAACAAGCACGCTAACACATCCCCCTGGAAACAGCAGATGTGCCCAAAATACACCACCCCAGGAAAACATAGATCATAGCCTCTCATTCCCACAACGGGAAACACCCAATTCACACATTCCTCTGCAGGATATATCAAAAGCATGTCAGCCACCCATCCCTGCAGCTCAAACCCATAAACAGAGACAGTTTGGAGATGGGGGAGAAAAAAGGAGGTTGCTTTTGGTGGAATGGGCTGCAGCCAAGGGCATTTTTCTTGACAGCAGGGAGGGAAAACCAGAAAACCTTTGCCCAAGCTGGACTGGTCCAAAAACGGATTTGACAGTGTTCAAGCAAAGCTCAGTGGCAAGCTGGTAGGGGTAGTAATTTAGAAAGAACTCTTGCATTGAGTAGGAGGTAGGGGTACATGGCTTTGAAGATTCTTTATTATTAACTATTGCTTATACTTATGGAGCCCAAGTGACATGCCAAGCAGTGTACTAAACACTTTTATATTGCTTAGTAATTTAATACTCACAAATGACCGGAGTTATTCCCACTCTAGAGATGAGCAAACTAAGACTGGTCTCACATAACTTGGCCAAGTGGCAGGGCTGCGACACAAACGCAGCCCTCCTGACTCCAGCATCTACACCCTTGACCTCTGTGCCGTGAGCTTCTTCGCACCGCTTCCCACACAGGGATCCCACATCTCTGTGGTCTTACACAGGAAACAGGATCAGTGCCGTGTGTTCTGATTCAACTCCAAAATCAAATTGAAGGGCCTGTTTCTGAACTACCAGATAACTCTTGTAGCCAGACCCCACCCTAACCATTCAGGCGGATAGCTTTCTACCTGTGAAATGCCTGGTTCCTCACTTGAGTCTCCTCCTGGGTCGTTAGCGAATACCTGTGAACACACTAAGGGTACTCTGGGAGCTGGCGGCATGTGACAGCTGCTGTACCCCGTTGTTTTCCTGGGCCCCAGGCTGTTGCGAGCTCATTGCTGAACCGGTTGATTCTCTGCTTGATGTTTCACTGTTCAGACAGAAACTCCACTGTTTTTATTACACTTCCAGCCAATTATTCACAGTTGTTATACTGTCTCCACATCAGTTTTGTCACTATTTTAATTATACCCCAGCCTTGCATAGGTGCTTCTACCATTTAAAGACTATTTTATAAAGACGACTCGGTTAGAATGTGGGAACACTTTTATCTACAAGGTTAAGTGACCCTCAGAAGAGGAAAAAAAATTGTGCAGGCACTACATCAGTAAAGAGAACATAACTTAGGTCGCATTGTTTATGAGAGAGCCTTATCTGCTTTTAAGAGAGACTAATAAATCTGATAACATACAGCACAGTCTAGTTTAAAAGCAGGAGAAAGTTAATGGAGAAAAGAAAAGGTGGAGGGAAAGAAAGATGTACAGCAAAGGATACACAGAGACAGAACCAGATTTCAATTGGAGGAAATTTTATAAATCATTTTGTCCAATCTCCTTGGTGACTAAGGACGGAATTGAGGCCAGAGAAGTTACAGGATTTGCCCAATCCTGTATAAAACTAGGTGACTGCAGAGAGGGAATTGGAACCCAGGTTACCCCCAGTACTACCTATCAGAGAGAAAAACACAAGATGAGGAATGACAGAGGGAGAGAGGAAGGGCCCGGTAGAGGAACTTGATGCTGAATTTGTTTCCTGCTATGTTCAACTCTCGTGCTCCTTTTAACTTCAGAGGGGCCAGTCACCCCTCCCCTTCCAATATGTTGTTTTGTTCCAGCAGTTTTAAATTATCTTGGTAACATTTGGGGAAGAGCTTTACTTGCAAATTTAGTTGTGGAATTAAGATGTATTTTCTCATCTTTAGAACACTAAAGATTTGGTAAGCATATAGAAGAATACTTAATGTTTCAGACCCTTAATTTTTAATCTCATAGTCATTGACCAGCTGATTTTCTTTCTTAAAAAATTGTACTGGGGGCTTCCCTGGTGGCGCAGTGGTTAAGAATCCGCCTGCCAATGCAGGGGACACAGGTTCAAGACCTGGTCCAGGAAGATTCCACATGCCGCGGAGCAACTAAGCCCGTGCGCCACAACTACTGAGCCTGCGCTCTAGAGCCCGCGAGCCACAACTACGGAGCCCACATGCCACAACTACTGAAGCCTGCGTGCCTAGAGCCCATGCTCCACAACAAGAGAAACCACCGCAATGAGAAGCCCGCACACTGCAACGAAGAGTAGCCCCTGCTCTCAACAACTAGAGAAAGCCCGCGTGCAGCAGGGAAGACCCAGTGCAGCCAAAAATTAAATAAATGAATAAATAAATAAATTTATTTTAAAAAATTATACTGACAGCCATTGCCAACTGATTATCTTGCTTTTATTCTTGGAAAGATTAAGATTGTTCAGTCTTACAGTGCCTGAAAAATTGTCCTTTTAAAAAACAATCAGTATTTATTTCACTGCGCAGAACCTTTTGTCTCCAGATCAAATTCAGGATGAGTGAATGTGTGTGTAACTGGTGCTTATTGCAAATTATTTTTAAATACAATTTTAAAACTCTTCAGGGATAAAAAGGAATAACTTAAGTCTGAGGTGGTATTCCCAAATTAATTCATACATGTTATTTTTGTATAAATAGGATTCAACCAAGTTTAATTTCTTCATTCTTAATGCGAGTTCCATTTGTGAAACTATAAGGCTATCGTGTCCACTATGGCAACAACTAGTCACATGTGGCTATTGCAATGTAAATTTATGTTAATTAAAATTAAATTAAAAATTCAGTAGCTCAGTCACACTAGCCACATTTCAAGTGCCCAATAGCCACATTTCAAGTGCCCAATAGCCACATATGGCTAGTGATTATTATATTGGACAGCGTAGATATAAAGCATTTCCATATCTCAGATAATTCTATTGGACATCACCGCTTAAGGACTAGTAACTGGGAATGACTCTCCTGGGTACACTTTTTGGCCAACTAACTTAAAACAGAAGCCAGAGGTTCCTTGCATGCGTTTTAGAAATATAGCACATGACCCATATGTCTAAACTTGGTAACTTCATGGATTATTTCACAAGTGAGAAGAGCTAATGTCCTTTGAGGCTTTGAAGAACTAATGTCCTGCTTTCAAATGTTGCTCTCAAAGATAGGCAGTTCCTAACACAGAGGAGTCTAAAACTTCATGTATAAGTCAATTTGGAATTCAAAAGGCATTTGCCCATAGATAAATATTGTAAATCACATGACTGAATTTTAGTACTTTGAAATAAAAATTAATGGAAATAATAACCAGCAGAAAATCAACAGTAAAATTTTAGAGTTTCAGAGGGTGTTATAGATTGGAGGGAAGAGGTATCACCGCACCACCCCCCCCCCCCATACACACACACAATAAGGTTAGATTAAGTTGCTGACTTAACTGAGAATACAAAGTCTTATTGGAAATGAGGTGGCTTCCAGGGCAAGAGCAGATGTGGCATATCTCAGTGGATCTTCCCTTGATCCCCAGAGTTCCTATTGGCATTTCTGGGTAAGGAAAGGTCTTCACATGTCTGTAAGCTCAAATCATGCTACACCGCTGACCTTTTATAGTCACGGCTTACATCAGCAATCTGGAAGAACTCACACCAACGATGCGTGCATTTCTGTTTATGGGACTATTTATAAACATCAGACATTTGTGGACTCTGGTCACAGTCAGCATCACCATAACAGCGCCCTCATCCTGAAGGAAGCAGTAGACTTAGGGCTGGGAGCCCATGGGTACTCTGTCCCAGAAGGTCTGTTTTCCCAATCCATCCCCTCACTCTGATTTTATGGCTTTTTATTTGAATGGTTCAAAGATTGAGTTTTGACTGAAAACCGTGATCACTAATCCATCTCCCCAGAAAATCAAATTATGAAAAATTTAATTGATCTTGCTGGCTCTTGAGCAATAAGGTGGGATCAATTAGAAGAGGTAGATGAAAGTTTGTGTAGTGATTCTGGAGGGACTTTGGATACTTTCAAGAGCTCTCGTTATTGATGGTGATGATTATACTATTTATTCCTATTTTATTTTCAGACTCACGGCTTTGTTTCCCTTAACGGTAGTAGATCATTACACTGCTCATATAAATAGAATCTATATTTTTCTCCAAAATTGGGGGGAGGGGGGAGATGGGAGAGTGAAATATATTCCAGGGGACATTAAGCAGGAATCAGAAAAAGAAGCAAAGGAGACAGGACTAAGGAGAATGTTTGTGGACATTCTGGGGGTGGGGAAAGATTGCTCTGAGCTTTGGGGAGGATGTGATGGTCATGATACCAGTGGAGCACTGGATACATTTGTGGAGCACTTCATGCACGTTTTGAAATGCTTTACATGTATTAACCCGTTTACTGAGTTAATTAATATTTTAGTTAACTAGCTAACTCATTTAACTTTTGTCTTAAATTTAAGACAGAAAAAAAAAAGTTCAATAAGGGGCGTGAACTCCTTGAGAGAAAGACTGTAAGAAAGGTATTTTTCTCGTACCTCAGATAGCAAATTTGTCAGCAATAGTAGTTTCAAGGCTAAGCAACCGGCTCTTTGCCCTACCGTGCACTTATGATTCAAGATGTGGGAGGTAATCGAAAGTCCTGCTTTCCTGTTCCTTGACTTTAAAAGGAGGAGGGTGGATGAGATCAGTTATGGAGATCATCTTTGAGAATCTGAAAAAAGCTGTAGGATAATGTATATAACACCAAATTTTATATTTCATTCGAGAGAAATATTAGATCTCAGGTGTATCAGTCAGGTATGCTACAGTAACAAAAAATCTTAGAAGATATGCCATCAAATATTCCTCCTGGCTCATGATAGATGTTCATCCTGGGTTAGCTTAGAGCTCTGCTCCAGGACTTCTCAGCCAGGGATCCAAGCTGATGCATCCTGCACACCATCTGGGGGTATCACTGGCTGCTGGGCTATGGGAAGGCAATATGGCAGATACCATACTGGCTCCTAGGGCTTCCAGTTGGAAGTGACACACAGTTTCCATTCACATTTCATTGCCAAGCAAGACACCACGTGCCAAGAATAAAAATTGAAATTTCAGTGAACAGACACAACAACTACCACACTAGGTCAAGAACCCTTGAACTAGGTGACCTCTAGGTTCCTTGGCAGTTCAAGGTTTCTGTGAGTCCAGGTTAACTTATATTATGCTTATTCAGAGTTTAGCCAGTAAGTCTACATGTCTAAATGCTAGACACCAATTCCCCTCCAATCAACTGGTCATCCTTATAGTTAGGACAAAAGTGAGCCTTATCCTCATAGGGTATGAGCAGAAGTTTGTGGACTATTGCTACAGCCTTGAGTAAAAATTGAGGAGTTGAGTGGTTCTCTCCCTGGGGCCCCTAGCAACTTCTTCCAAGAGAGAAGATTGGGTTCCTCACTGGCAAAGTTATCTCAACAGTTTATATATAATGAGGTTGGACCAGACAGCTATTAATATCCCTTCCAACCCTGAAATTTTATGTTCTAGGCAGGTGCCTACTATTATTAAATGCTAGATGACCAGATTATAGAATGGTCAAGCAAAGTATATTTCAGGGAAAGGAAATCTAGAAAAGTAGCCATGAGAAAATCTAAGCAAGAGATCAGTAGCCTCAAAAGGCAAGTATAGGTCTACAGCATCATCAAATGCTGACCATAGCACTGCAATCCCAGTGACTTCAGCCCCTTCATAGTCTCCACCAGCTCTTTCTTCTTAACTATACACATGTGACATTTTCTCAGTGTTATGGGAAGTGCTGTTCAAAGGCAGTTGTAAGGTGAGTCGCCTCATCAACTTCCTTCCAACTAGAGTGCCTCCCTTCATGCCTTTATAGAAAGTCAGCTACCACTGTCCATCCTCATTTTATAGATGTGTAAACTGAGGTGCAGAGAGGGGCTGTATCTTGCTCAATAAAAAGGGCCATTTGGAGGCTGAGTCAGCCACCCATTTCCTTGAGACCCTGGAGTCAATGGCAAGACCTAAATTCCCTTTGTTTGGGGCCTGGTATTGATCCAGAGATCTCCCAAGAAATAGTATTTCTGGATCATTTACCTTGAAATACTCAACTACCTCTTTTATTTTTCTTCATTCGTGAATTTGGCCTCCATTATTGCAAGAAAAGGTTATGCTCGCTCATAAGTCTCTGCCTACTTAAGGAGACTTATGGACTCATATCTTAATGCCACTCACCTTCTAAAGATGTCTTAGCTTGGCATACTCAGCCTGATGATGTATTGAAGGTATTTTGCTAATCATTTTCACCCTTTCTGCTTTTTCTGCCAGTTAAGATTATAATCATGTCTTGTGGCAGACTTTTTAAAGAATAAGGACCTTCTGGATGGTGATCTCTTTGTTTCTCTTTACAGTTCCTTATCAGCAGAATCCTTACAATCCCCGGGGCAGCTCCAATGTCATCCAGTGCTATCGATGTGGAGACACCTGCAAAGGGGAGGTGGTTCGCGTCCACAATAACCATTTCCACATCAGATGCTTCACCTGTCAAGGTAGGAGGCCCAATCTCCCAACACCCTTCTCAGATTCCTCGCCATGCTCTCACCCCAGGACATGCCATGGGGCAGGCAGAACAGACACAGGCAATTGAGATACCTACAAAGGCCTAAAATGACCTTCCTTGAGCCAGTAATGAGAGTTCTGCCTTCAGCAGCATGGTGTGAAGAGGGAGGGTAGAGTGAGGGAAGCGGTGGGATATGGGGGAGAAAGGGAGCCTGGTGACCCCAGAGTGGAAGCACTGACCCGGAAGGAAAAAGGCAATCCTGCAAGCTTATCTTACACATCTGAGAAGACTACTGGCTTGTGCCTATAAATCAATTTGAGAGCCAATGAAAGAGCAAGCTGTCACGGCTAAAATTTGGCATGGCTCTGACATGATTGTGACAATCCTCAGAGGTTAGGTTTAACAAGGGAGAAGGTACGTCTTGACTTCAGTAAGGTTTGTAATTTGGGAGCAGGTGGACGCTGCGTTACTTCTAATTGTGACAGCTTACCCATGGCTAATTTATAAAACCTTAGCTCAACCCAGCTAAGCATTCCCAAAGGAAGAAGGCTCACTAGCAGCAGGAAAGGAGGGACTCGGCTGAAGGAGCCCGTAGAGCCCTCTGGCCCAAACAGGACAACACTCCCTCCCCAGTGTCCCTGTCTAATGCCACTCCAGCCTCCACTTCTTGAACTTTTCTTCCAGGCCATTCTGATGTTGGATTGCTCTGTGAGTTTAGAAAATGTTTGACCTCAAACCTTTAACTTACACTTGTTGGTTTTAGATTTGTCCTCATGGGGTTTGATGAGCTCTTTGTGGTTGCTTTTGCCGGTGGCTGCCTTTCACATACTTGTAGCCAAGTCTGCCCCACATACACAGTTATATTGCAGGTCCTTAAACTGGGCCTCATCTGAAATGATTCCAACTTGTATAATCATCCTGAAGTCTTCTTCCTTGATCCTTTCTGGTTTGTCACTATCATTCCTAAAGCCTACTACCCAAAACAGACCATACTTCTCAAGGTCTGCCAAATACAGCAAGATCTACATTTCTTTAATGTGACTGATATTGAATGAACTTCCCGAGAAGCCACTTCACACCACTGATGTATATTGAATTTAAGGTCAACTGAAATCCCCAGATCTGTTCATTTTAGTATCTGCTACTAAACCTCAGCCTCATGTATCTGAAATTGACTTCCTCTGCCGTCATTAAAGTTGCAAACTTCTTTCCCCAGGATCTAACTGGACTCTTCACTGAGCAAATAAATCTCATATTCATATTCCCTAATTTATTTATAGAAACTTATATGGGGTATATTTTAATTGTGTGGTTTTTATTTCATTTTATTTAAAAAATTTTTATTTTATATTGGAGTATAGTTGATTTACAATGTTGTGTTACAGCAAAGGTGGACAGCAAAGTGATTCAGTTCTACATATACATATATCTATTCTTTTTCAAATTCTTTTCCCATTTAGGTTATTACAGAATATACTTTTTTAATACATCTTTATTGGAGTATAATTGCTTCACAGTACTGTGTTAGTTTCTGTTGTACAACAAAGTGAATCAGCCATATGCATACATATATCCCCATATCCTCTCCCTCTTGAGCCTCCCTCCCACCCTCCCTATCCCACCCCTCTAGGTCATCGCAAAGCACCGAGCTGATCTCCCTGTGCTATGCGGCTGCTTCCCACTAGCTATCTATTTTACGTTTGGTAGTGTATATATGTCCATGCCACTCTCTCACTTCGTCCCAGCTTACCCTTCCCCCTCCCTGTGTCCTCAAGTCCATTCTCTACATCTGCATCTTTATTCCTGTCCTGCCCCTAGGTTCTTCAGAACCATTTTTTTTTGATTCCATATATATGTGTTACCATATGGTATTTGTTTTTCTCTTTCTGACTTACTTCACTCTATATGACAGACTCTAGGTCCATCCACCTCACTACAAATAACTCAATTTCATTTCTTTTTATGACTGAATAATATTCCATTGTATTTATGTGCCACATCTTCTTTATCCATTCATCTGTCGATGGACATTTAGGTTGCTTCCATGTCTTGGCTATTGTAAATAGTGCTGCAATGAACATTGTGGTACATGTCTCTTTTTGAATTATGGTTTTCTCAGGGTGTATGCCCAATAGTGGGATTGCTGGGTCATGTGGTAGTTCTATTTTTAGTTTTTTAAGGACCCTCCATACTGTTCTCCATAGTGGCTGTATCAATCTACATTCCCACCAACAGTGCAAGAGGGTTCCCTTTTCTCCACACCCTTTCCAGCATTTATTGTTTCTAGATTTTTTGATAATGGCCATTCTGACTGGTGTCAGTTGATACCTCATTGTAGCTTTGATTTGCATTTCTCTGATAATTAGTGATGCTGAGCATCTTTTCATGTGCCTCTTGGCCATCTGTATGTCTTCTTTGGAGAAATGTCTATTTAGATCTTCTGCCCATTTTTGGATTGCATTGCTTGTTTTTTTGTTATTGAGTTCCATGAGCTGTTTGTATATTTTGGAGATTAATCCTTTGTCAGTTGTTTCATGTGCAAATATTTTCTCCCATTCTGAGGGTTGTTTTTTCATCTTGTTTATGGTTTCCTTTGCTGTGCAAAAGCTTTTAAGTTTCATTAGGTCCCATTTGTTTATTTTTGTTTTTTATTTTCATTATTCTAGGAGGTGGGTCAAAAAAGATCTTGCTGTGGTTTATGTCAAAGAGTGTTTTTCTTATGTTTTCCTCTAAGAGTTTTATAGTATCTAGTCTTACATTTAGGTCTTTAATCCATTTGGAGTTTATTTTTGTGTATGGTGTTAGATAGTGTTCTAATTTCATTCTTCTACATGTAGCTGTCCAGTTTTCCCAGCACCACTTATTGAAGAGGCTGTCTTTTCTCCACTGTATGTTCTTGCCTCCTTTTTTGTAGACTGGGTGACTATATGTGCGTGGGTTTATCTCTGGGCTTTCTATCCTGTTCCATTGATCTGTATTTCTATTTTTGTGCCAGTACCATACTGTCTTGATGACTATAGCTTTGTGGTATAGTTTGAGGTCGGGGAGCCTGATTCCTCCAGCTCCGTTTTTCTTTCTCAACATTGCTTCAGCTATTCGGGGTCTTTTGTGTTTCCATACGAATTGTAACATTTTTTGTTCTAATTCTGTGAAGAATGCCATGGGTAGTTTGATAGGGATTGCACTGAATCTGTAGATTGCTTTGGGCAATATAGTCATTTTCACAGTGTTGATTCTTCCAATCCAAGAACATGGTATATTTCTACATCTGTTTATGTCATCTTTGATTTCTTTAATCAATGTTTTATAGTTTTCTGAGTACAAATCTTTCGCCTCCTTAGGTAGGTTTATTCCTAGTTATTTTATTCCTTTTGTTGCGATGGTAAGTGGGATTGTTTCCTTAATTTCTCTTCCTGATTTTTCGTTGTTAGTGTATAGGAATGCCAGAGATTTCTGTGCATTAATTTTGTGTCCTGCAACCTTACCAAATTCACTGATTAGTTCTAGTAATTTTCTGGTGGCATCTTTAGGATTTTCTATGTATAGTATCATGTCATCTGCAAACAGTGACAGTTTTACTTCTTCCTTTCCAATTTGTATTCCTTTTATTTCTTTTTCTTCTCTGATTGCTGTGGCTAGGGCTTCCAAAACTATGTTGAATAAGAGTGGTGAGAGTGGACATCCTTGCCTTGTTCCTGATCTTAGTGGAAATGCTTTCAGTTTTTCATCACTGAGTATGATGTTTGCTGTGGGTTTGTCATATATGGTCTTTATTATGTTGCGGTAGGTTCCCTCTATGCCCGTTTTCTAGAGAGTTTTTTTTATCATAAATGGGTGTTGAATTTTGTCAAAAGCTTTTTCTGCATCTATTGAGATGATCATATGGTTTTTATTCCTTAATTTGTTAATATGATGTATCACATTGATTGATTTGCATATGTTGAAGAATCCTTGCATCCCTGGGATAAATCCCACTTGATCATATTGTATGATCCTTTTAATATGTTGTTGGATTCTGTTTGCTAGTATTTTTTGAGGATTTTTGCATCAATGTTCATCAGTGATATTGGTCCATAATTTTCTTTTTTTGTGATATCTTTGTCTGGTTTTGGTATCAGGGTGCTGGTGGCTTTGTAGAATTAATTTGGTAGTGTTTCTCCCTCTGCAGTTTTTTGGAAGAGTTTGAGAAGAATTGGTGTCAGATCTTCCATAAATGTTTGATAGAATTCACCTGTGAAGCCATCTGGTCCTGGACTTCTGTTTTTTGGAAGATTCTTAATTACAGTTTCAATTTCATTACTTGGGATAGGTCTGTTTATATTTTCTAATTCTTCCAGGTTCAGTCTTGGAAAATTGTACCTTTCCAAGAATTGTCCATTTCTTCGTGGTTGTCCATTTTATTGGCATATAGTTGTTTGTAGTAGTCTCTTATAATCCTTTGTATTTCTGCAATGTCAGTTGTGCTTTCACCTTTTTCATTTCTAATTTTATTGATTTGCATCCTCTCCCTTTTTTTCTTGATGAAGCTGGCTAACGGTTTATCAATTTTGTTTATCTTCTCAAAGAACCAGCTTTTAGTTTTACTGATCTTTGCTATTGTTTTCTTCATTTCTATTTCATTTATTTCTGCTCTGATCTTTATGATTTCTTTCCTTCTACTGACTTTGGGTTTTCTTCATTCTTCTTTCTCTAGTTGCTTTAGATGTAGGGTTAGATTGTTTGTTTGAGATTTTCCTTGTTTCTAGATTAAATTGCTACAAACTTCCCTCTTGGAACTGCTTTTGCTGTGTCCCATAGGTTTTGGGTCATTGTGTTTTCATTGTCATTTGTTTCTAGGTATTTTTTTTTTCTTCTTTGAGTTCTTCAGTGATCTCTTGGTTATTTAGTAGTGCACTGTTTAGCCACCATGTATTTGTGTTTTTTACAGTCTTTTTCCTGTAATTAATTTCCAGTATCTTAGCATTGTGGTCAGAAAAGATGCTTGATACGATTTCAATTTTCTTAAATTTTCCAAGGCTTGATTTGTGACCCAAGATGTCATCTATCCTGGAGAATGTTCTGTGTGCACCTGGGAAGAAAATGTATTCTGCCACTTTCAGGTGGAATGTTCTATAAATATCAATTAAATCTATCTGGTCTGTTGTGTCAATTAAAGCTTGTGTTTCCTTATTTATTTTCTGTTTGGATGATCTGTCCATTGGTGTAAGTGGGGTGTTAAATCCCCTACTATTATTGTGTTACTGTCGATTTCTCCTTTCATGGTTGTTAGCATTTGCCTTATGTATTGAGGTGCTCCTATGTTGGGTGCATAAACATTTATAGTTGTTACATCTTCTTCTTGGATTGATCCCTTGATCATTATGTAGTGTCCCTCCTTATCTCTTGTAACAGTCTTTATTTTAAAGTCTATTTTATCTGATATGAGTATTGCTACTCCAGCTTTCTTTTGATTTCCATTTGCATGGAGTATCTTTTTCCATCCCTTCAGTTTCAGTCTGTAGGTGTCCCTAGGTCTGAAGTGGGTCTCTTGTAGACAGCATATATATATATATATGGGTCTTGTTTTCGTATCCATTCAGCCAGTCTGTGTCTTTTGGTTGGGGCATTTAATCCATTTTCATTCAAGGTTATTATCGATACGTATTTTCTTAATTGTTTTGGGTTTGTTTTTGTGGGTCTTTTTCTTCTCTTGTGTTTCCTGCCTGAAGAATTTTCTTTAGCATTTGTTGTAAAGCTGGTTTGGTGGTGCTGAATTCTCTTAGCTTTTGCTTGTCTGAAAAGCTTTTGATTTCTCCGTCAAGTCTGAATGAGATCCTTGCTGGGTAGAGTAATCTTGGTTGTAGGCTTTTGTCTTTCATCACTTTAAGTATATCCTGCCACTCCCTTCTGGACTGCAGAGTTTCTACTGAAGAATCAGCTGATAACCTTATGGGGATTCCTTTGTATGTTATTTTTTGTTTTTCCCTTGCTGCTTTTAATATTTTTTCTTTGAATTTAATTTTTGTTAGTTTGATCAATACATGACTTGGTTTGTTTCTCCTAGGGTTTATCCGTATGGGACTCTCTGTGCTTCCTGGACTTGTGTGACTATTTCCTTTCTCATGTTAGGGAAGTTTTCCACTATAATCTCTTCAAATATTTTCTCAGACCCTTTCTTTTCTCTTCTTCTCCTGGGACCCCCGTAATTCGAATGTTGGTGCGTTTAGTATTGTCCCAGAGGTCTCTGAGATTGTCTTCAATTCTTTTCATTCTTTTTTTCTTTATTCTGCTCCTTGGCAGTTATTTCCACCATTTTGTCTTCCAGCTCATTTATTCGTTCTTCTGCCTCAGTTGTTCTTTTATTGATTCCTTCTAGTGTATTTTTCGTTTCAGTTATTGTGTTGTTCATCTCTGTTTGTTTGTTCTTTAGTTCTTCTAGATCTTTGATAAACATTTCTTGTATTTTCTCAATCCGTGCCTCCATTCTATTTCTGAGATTCTAGATCATATTTACTATCATTACTGTGAATTCTTTTTCAGGTACATTGCCTATTGCCTCTTCATTTATTTGGTCTTATAGGTTTTTACCTTGCTCCTTCATCTGTGACATATTTTTTTGCCATCTGTCTTTTTTTTTTTTATGAGTGAGATTGTATTCCTGTCTTACTGGTTGTTTGGCCTGAGGCTTCCAACACTGAAGTTTGTAGGCTGTTTGGTAGAGCTGAGTCTTGGTGCTGAGATGAGGACCTCCATGAGACCTCACTCTGATGAATATTCCCTGGGGTCTGAGGTTGTCTGTTAGTCCAGTGGTTTGGACTTAGAGCTCCCACTGCAGGAGCTTCGGCCTGACCCCCGGCTAGTGAACCAAGATCTAGCAAGCCGTGTGGGGTGGCAAAAAAAAAAAAAAAGGACAATAACAAAGTAAAAAATAAAATTAGACTGGGAAACTAACAGGTATGTTAGAAAGAATATAAAAATAAAAATATAGATGAATCAATAACCAGAAGGTACAATAGTATGACAATAGTAAAAAAGAGAGGAAGGAAAAGAAAAAGAAAAAGAAACAAAAATGGGGGAAAAGGCCTTGGCTGTGGAGGGTGGGACCTAAGCAGGGGTGGGGTTTGGGTAGTGGGTGGGGCCTATGCTTAGGACCCACAGGGCTGGAAAAGGCCCTGGGGGGTGTGGGGGTGTGGGGCTTAGGCTGAACGGAACAGAAGAGGCCCAGGCGTGCCTTGTGCCTCTGGTCTCAGAGGGCGGGGGACCCCACCTGGGAGCCCAGCAGGCTTCCTGGGCCTGAGTGGGCGGGGCAAATGCCCTCTGCTCCTCTCCTGCCCCTCCTGTCCTGGAAGGCCCCTCCTGCCTGCCTCTCCTGTTCTCCCCTGGCCTCCGTCCTACGCTCCCAGGACCAACGCGGCCCAGAGGGGGCCTCTGTGGGTGATGGACCAGGCCCAAGAGCTGGGCAGTCTTCGCCCGCCCATTGGGCAGGGGAAACGCTGGGCACATTCCCCCCTTATCTGAGCCCCTGTGGGTCCCTCCAGGCATGGGAACCCCTCCCCCATCTCAGCCACCCCTCAGGGGCACTGGTTCTGTCCGGCCTCTGCTTCTCCTCTCCTCTCAGTCCCCCCACGTCCTACCGGTTTGCTTGGGAATTCCTCCCATCTCCTTGGGTATCAAGGTCCCCCACCAGCATCCAGAAGTCACCCTAGTTGTGGAGAGATGCAAACTCCCCGTCTTCCCACACCATCATCTTGACTCCGCCCCCATTACAGAATACTGACTGAAGTTCCCTATGCTTTACAGTGGATCCTTGTTGGTTATCTATTTTAAATATAGTGGTGTGTATATATGTCAATCACAAACTCCCAATTTATCACTCCCTCCCAACCTTTCCCCTTTGGTAACCATAAGTTTGTTTTCTAAGGCTGTGAGTCTGTTTCTGTTTTGTAAATAATTTCATTTGTATCATTTTTTAAGATTTCGCATGTAAGCTATATCATGTGATATTTGTCTTTCTCTGTCCATCTGTGTTGCTGCAAATGGCATTATTTCATGCTTTTTTAATGGCAGAGTAATATTCAATTGTATATATGTACCACATCTTCTTTATCCATTTGTCTATTGATGGACATTTAGGTTGCTTCATCTTGCCTATTGTAAACAGCACTGCAGTGAACATTGGGGTGCATGTATCCTTTTGAACCATGGCTTTCTCCAAATATATGCCCAGAAGTGGGATTGCTGGATAATTTGGTAGCTCTATTATTAGTTTTTTAAGGAACCTCCATACTGTTCTCCATAGTGGTTTTACCAATTTACATTCCCACCAACAGTGTACAAGGGTTTCCTTTTCTCCACACCCTCTCCAGCATTTATTGTTTGTAGACTTTTTGATGATGGCCATTCTGACTGGTGTGAAGTGACACCTCTTTACAGTTTTGATTTGCATTTCTCTAATAATTAGCAATGTTGAGCATCTTTTCATGTTGACCATCTGTATGTCTTCTTTGGAGAAATGTCTATTTAGGTCTTCTGCCCATTTTTTGATTGGATTGTTTGTTTTTTTGATATTGAACTGCATGAAACTTTTGTATATTTTGGAGATTAATCCCTTGTCAGTCACATTGTTTGCAAATATTTTGTCCCATTCTGTGGGTTATCTTTGCATTTTGTTTATTGTTTCCTTTGCTGTTCAAAAGCTTTTGAGTTTAATTAGGTCCCATTTGTTTATATTTGTTTCTATTTCATTACTCTAGGAGATGGATCAAAAAAGATATTGCTGTGATGTGTCAAAGATTCCTGCCTATGTTTTCCTCTAAGAGTTTTATAGTATCTGGTCTCACATTTAGGTCTTTAATCCATTTTGAGTTTAGTTTGTGTATGGTATTAAAGAATGTTCTAATTTAATTCTTTTTTTAAAGCTTTTTTTGGTATTTATTTATTTATTTGGCTGTGTCGGATCTTAGTTGCAGCATGGGGGACCTTCATTGCAGCATGCGGGATCCTTAGTTGCAGCATGCAGGATCTTTTAGTTATGGCATGCAGGATATTTTAGTTGCACCATGTGGAATCTTTAGTTGCGGCATGCAAACACTTAGTTGTGGCTTGTGGGATCTAGTTCCCTGACCAGGGATTGAACCTGGGCCCACTGCATTGGGAGTGCAGAGTCTTACCCACTGGACCACGAAGGAGGTCCCTAATTTCATTCTTATACATGTAGCTGTCCAGTTTCTCCAGCACCACTTATTGAAGAGACTGTCTTTTCCCCATTGTATATCTTGCTTCCTTTGCCATAGATTAATTGACCATAAGTGCATGGGTTTATTTCTGAGCTTTCTATCCTGTTCCATTGTTTTTGTTTTTGTGCCAGTACCATACCGTTTTGATGACTTTAGCTTTGCAGTATAGTCTGAAGTCAGCCTGATTCCTCAAGTTCCGTTTTTCTTTCTCAGGATTGCTTAGGCTATTCTGCATCTTTCGTGTTTCCACACAAATTTTTAAATTTTTTGTTCTAGTTCTGTGAAAAATGCCATTGGTAATTTGATAGGGATTGCATTGAATCTGTAGATTGCCTTGGGTAGTATAATCATTTTGACAGTATTGATTCTTTCAATCGAAGAACATGGTATAGCTTTCTGTCTGTTTGTGTCATCTTCAATTTCTTGCATCAGCATCTTACAGTTTTCAGAGTACAGGTCTTTTGCCTCCTAAGGTAGGTCTATTCCTGGGTATTTTATTGTCTTTGATGCTATGGTAAATGGCAGTGCTTCCTTAATTTCTCTTTCTGATCTTTCATTGTTAGTGTATAGAAATGCAAGAGATTTCTGTGTATTAATTTTGTATCCCACAACTTTACCAAATTCATTGATGAGCTCTAGTAGTTTTCTGGTAGCATCTTTAGAGTTTTCTAGGTATAGTATCATGTCATCTGCAAACAGTGACAGTTTTACTTCTTCTTTTCCAGTTTGGATTCCTTTTATTTCTTTTTCTTCTCTGATTGCCATGGCTAGGACTTCCAAAACTATGTTGAATAAAAGTGGTGAGAGTGGACATCCTTGCCTTGTTCCTGATTTTACAGGGAATGCTTTCAGCTTTTCACCATTGAGAATGATGTTAGCTGTGGGTTTGTCATATATGGCCTTTATTATGTTGATGTAAGTTCCCTCTATGCCCACTTTCTGGAGGGTTTTATCATAAATTGGTGTTGAATTTTGTCATAAGCTTTTCCTGCATCTATTGAGATGATTATATGGTTTTTATCCTTCAGTTTGTTAATGTGGTTTATCACACTGATTGATTTGTGAATATTGAAGAATCCTTGCTTCCCTGAAATAAATTCCAGTTGATCTAGGTGTATGATCCTTTTTAATGGTGTATGATCCTTTTTAGTGGTGTATGATCCTTTTAATGTATTGTTGATTCAGTTTGCTAGTATTTTGTTGAGGATTTTTGCATCTATGTTCATCTGTGATATTGACCTGTAATTTTCTTTTTTTGTGATATCTTTCTCTGATTTTGCTATCAGGGTGGCCTCATAGAATAAGCTTGGGAATGTTCCTCCCTCTGCAAATTTTTGTAAGAATTTCAGAAGGATTGGTGTTAACTCTTCTCTAAATGTTTGATGGAATGCACCTGTGAAGTCATCTGGTCCTGGGCTTTCGTTTGTTGGAAGTTTTTTAATCACTGTTTCAGTTTCAGTACTTGTGATTGGTCTGTTCATATTTTCTGTTTCTTCCTGGTTCAGTCTTGGAAGGTTGTACCTTTCTAAGAATTTGTCCATTTCTTCTAGGTTGTCCATTTTATTGGAATATGGTTGTTTCTAGTAGTCTCTTACAATCCTTTGTATTTCTGTGGCATCAGTTGTAATGTCTCCTTTTTCATTTGTAACTTTGTTAATTTGAGCCCTCTCCCTTTTTTTCTTGATGAGTCTGGCTAAAGGTTTATCAATTTAATTTATCTTTTTAAAGAAACAAGTTTTAGCTTCATTGATCTTTGATTTTGTTTTCTTCATCTCTATTTCATTTATTTCTGCTCTGATCTTTATGACTTCTTTCTTTTGGCTAACTTTGGGTTTTGTTTGTTCTTCTTTCTCTATTTGCTTTAGGTGTAAGGTTAGGTTGTTTCTTTGAGATTTTTCTTGTTTCCTCAGGTAAGATTGTATTGCTATAAACTTCCCTCTTAGAACTGCTTTTGCTGCATCCCGTAGGTTTTGGACCATCGTGTTTTTGTTTTCATTTTTTCCTAGGTATTTTGTGATTTCCTCTTTGATTTCTTCAGTGATCCATTGAGTATTTAGTAACATATTGTTTAGCCTCCATGTGTTTGTGTTTTTTACAGGATTTTTTCCTGTAATTGATTTCTAGTCTCATAGTTTTGTAGTCAGAAAAGATGCTTGATATGATTTCAATTTTCTTAAATTTACTGAGGCTTGATTTGTGGCCCAGGATATAATCTATCCTGGAGAATGTTCCATGTGCACTTGAGAAGAAAATGTATTCTGCTGCTTTTGCATGGAATGTTCTATAAATATCAGTTAAGTCCATCTGATCTAATTTGTCATTTAAGGCCTGTGTTTCCTTATTGATCTTCTGTCTGGATGATCTGTCCATTGATGTAAGTGGATTGTTAAATTCTCCCACTATCATTGTGTTACTGTCGATTTCTCCTTTTACGGCTGCTAGCATTTGCCTTATATATTGAGGTGCTCCTATATTGGATACATATATATTTACAATTGTTATATCTTCTTCTTGGATTGATCCCTTGATCATTATGTAGTGTCCTTCTTTGTCTCTTGTAACAGTCTATTTTGTCTGATATGAGTATTGCTACTTCAGCTTTCTTTTGATTTCTATTTGCATGGTATACCTTTTTCCACCCCCTCACTTTCAGTCTGTATGTGTCCCTAGATCTGAAGTGGGTCTCCTGTAGACAGCATATAAACAAATCTTGTTTTTGTATCCATTCAGCCAGTCTGTGTCTTTTGGTTGGAACATTTAATCCATTTACATTTAAGGTAGTTATCAATATGTATGTTCTTATTGCCATTTTGTTAATTGTTTTGGATTTGTTTTTGCAGGTCTTTTTTCTCCCCTTCCTCTTTTGTTCTCTTCTCTTATGATTTTATGACTAATTTTAGTGTTGTGTTTAGATTCCTTTTCCTTTTTCTGTGTGTATTTACTGTAGGTTTTCGGTTTGTGGTTACCATGAGGTTTTGATATAGCAGTCTATATATATACAGGGTTGTTTTCAATTGGTGGTCTTTTAATTTCAAATGCATTTCCAATATCCTGCATTTGTATTCTCCTCACAGTTCCTGATTTTGATATCATATTTGCATAGATGATTTCCTACCTTTACTATATGTTTGCCTTTACCAGTGAGCTTTTCCATTCATAATTTTCTTATTTCTATGTGTGGCCTTTTCTTTTCCACGTAGAGAAATTCCTTTACCATTTGTTGTAAAGCTGGTCTGGTGGTGCTGAATTCTTTTAGCTTTTGCTTGTCTGTAAAGCTTTTGATTTCTCTGTCAAAGCTGAACAAGAGCCTTGCTGGGAAGAGTATTTTTGGTTATAAGTTTTTCCCTTTCATCATTTTAAGTATATTATGCCACTCCCTCTGACCTGCAGAGTTTCTGCTGAAAAATCAGCTGATAACCTTATGGATATTCCCTTGTAGGTTATTTGTTGCTTTTCCCTTGTGGCTTTTAATATTTTCTTTCTGTCTTTATTTTTTGTCAGTTTGATTACTATGTGTCTTGGTGTGTTCCTCCTTGGATTATCCTGCCTGGGAGTCTCTGCACTTCCTGGAATTGGATGACTGTTTCCTTTCCCATGCTAGGGAAGTTTTTGGCTGTTATCTCTTCAAATGTTTTCTCAGGTCCTTTCTCTCTCTCTCTCTCCTCCTCCTTCTGGGACCCCTATAATGCAAATGTTGGTGTGTTTAATGTTGTCCCAGAGGTCTCTTAGACTGTCCTCATTTCTTTTCATTCTTTTTGCTTTTCTATGGCAGTGATTTCCACCGTGCTGTCTTTCAGCTTACTTATTCATTCTGCCTCATTTATTCTGCTGTTGATTCCTTCTAGTGTATTTTTCATTTCAGTTATTGAATTGTTCATCTCTGTTTGTTCTTTAGATCTTCTAGCTCTTTGTTAAACATTTCTTGTATCTTCTCAGTCTGTGCCTCCATTCTTTTTCCAAGATCTTGGATCATCTTTACCATCATTACTCTGAATTCTTTTTCAGGTATATTGCCTATCTCCACTTCACTTAGTTGTTCTTCTGTGATTTCATCTTGTTCCTTCATCTGGGACATATTTCTGTGTCATCTCATTTTGTCTAGCTTTCTGTGATTGCGGTTTCTGTTCCGCAGGCTGCAGGATTATAATTCTTCTTGCTTCTGCTGTCTTCCCCCTGGTGGATGAGGCTGGTCCAAGAGGCTTGTGCAGGCTTCCTGGTGGGAGGGACTGGTGCCTGCCCACTGGTGGGTGGAGCTGTGTCTTGTCCCTCTGGTTGGCAGGGCCGTGTCAAGAGGTGTGATTAGCGGGAAGCTGTGGGCTCAGGAAGACTTTAGGCAGCCTGTCTGCTGATGGGTGGGGCTGTTTTCCAGCCCTGTTTGTTGTTTAGCCTGAGGTGTCCCAGCACTGGAGCCTAAAGGCTGTTGGGTGGGGCCAGGTCTTAGTGAGAAAATGGTGGCCTCTGGGAGGGCTCACGCCAATGAGTACTCCCCAGAACTACTGCCACCAGTGTCTTTGTCCCTGCAGTGAGCCACAGCCACCCCCCTGCCTCCACAGGAGACCCTCCAATACTGGCAAGTAGTTTTGGCCCAGGATCCTATGAGGTCACTGCTTTTTCCCCTGGGTTCTGGTGTGCATGAGCCCTTGTGTGCACCCTCCAAGAGTGGAGTTTTCTGTTTCCCCCAGTCCTGTGGAATTCCTACAATCAAACTCCACTGGTCTTCAAAGCCAGATGCTCTGAGGGCTCCTCCTCCTGATGCCAGACCCCCCCAGGCTGGGGAGCCTGATGTGAGGCTCAGAACTTTCTCTCCTGTGGGAGAACCTCTTTGATATAATTATATTCCAGCTTGTGGGTCACCCACCCAGCAGGTATGGGATTTGATTTTATTGCAATTGCACCCCTCCTACCATCTCAAAGTGGCTCCTTCTTTGTCTTTGGATGTACAATATCTTTTTTGGTAGGTTCCAGTGTTTTTGTTGTTGTTGTTGATAGTTGTTCAGCAGTTAGTTATGGTTTTGTTGTTTTTGTGAGAGAAGGTGAGTTCATATCCTTCTACTCCGCCATCTTGGCAAAACTTCATGTGGTTTGTATTTTATATTGAGGATTGGCATACCCCTAGTGCAAGTTGACCTGCAAGAGTATCTTGGCGGGTGACCATTTTTACATCCCCAGAAATTGAAACAGGGCAAAGAGTAATGAGAATAAAATTGTTATAAGGAGATTTGAGCCATGACTCTACAGTTATATTCTTAAGAGGTTGTATTTGTTATGTTTTGCCTTAAGCCAAAATTTAATAGTTTAAAACAATCTTTTATTTAGCTCTTAATTCTCTGGGTTGGCTGGGCACTTCTTCCAATCTGACCTGGCTCTGCTTATCTCTCCTCGCCTCATCATGATGTTATGGTGGGTCTGCTGGCAGTGGTTGGCAGGTTGACCTGAGTACCTCCATTTGGCTTCTCATCCTCCAGCAGTCTGGCTTGGACTCGTTTCCATGGTGGTCTCAGAGTTCCAAATTCAACAAGAGAGCAGACTTCACTAAACAAGATCTTTTCAAGCCTCAGCTTATGTTATACTTGCTAATGTCCCATTGGCCAAAACAAGTCAAATGGCCAACCCAGATTCAAGATCATGGAGAAACAAACTTTGCCTTTTGTGTGAGGGCCTACAGAATCAGATTTCAATGGTGTGAATACAGAGAAGGGAAGAATTTGGCCATTTTGACAGTCTACCATAGGGAGGTCATAGAAATTCTTTTAATGGAGATTTTGAAAACAAAAGAGACTATTATTTTTCTGAATATTTTCAATGTCAACTTGCTTAGAGTGTATTTTTGTTTCCAGCAGTAACCAGTATAGGGATTAGTTACCCTAAATAGCCTTCTCATTTGAAAAATCTAAAATCTCTATGAATTTCTTTTACAACCCTTTTAAAGTGGACTACTGTACTGACATGAAAGGAAGGAATCTGTAGAGGTAAAAAATAAAAATAAAAGCAGATATCTGGGTGTGAGTGCCAGTGCCAGATTTAATCTTCATGGTTTATGCTAAACCTTGAAGACCTTGAGCTTTTACCTTGATAGCTATATGGATCATGGAGAACAGGAGTCAAAGCCTAGAGCCTGATCAAAGTAGGATTCTAACTGTAGACCTCTGAGTAAGCCGAGGTTTCCCCCTACAAAAACTTCTTCTCAGTGTATAGATGGATGAGAAGTAAACTGGAGAAGGAAACAGCACTGAAACTTGCCTGTACCAACTTGGGCACTGGGTAGAAGAGAATAAAACTTGTATCAAAATGTCTACCCATAGTCCACCCTGTATATGGATTCACATTCTATTTTCATGCTATATATTTGGCATTAAAAAAAAAAGTGAAACAATGTAAAAGAAAGTGGTCCCACACTTGGCAAATGTCAGAAGCAAAGGATAATCCTCTTTAGAGGAACTCAGCTTTATTCCTGACCTCAAAGAATTACTACAGATAAAATTATTAGCAAAACGAATAACTCACAGTCAAAAATGTACAAATCATAATGGGGGAGAGCCAGCAGAAACGATGGAAAGTAGACAGGGAACCTCAAAGACTTTATAGACTGGAATTTTCTGACATTATATAATAACTACATTCAATATGTTTAAACAAGTAAGACAAGCCAGAAGAAAATGAGCAAAAAACCACACATTTTAACAAATAACACAGCAGATGTGAAAAAGAAACAACATAAACCTTTTTTTAATTTAAGTTTTTATTTTATATTGGAGTATAGTTGATTTACAATATTGTGTTAGTTTCAGGTGCACAATAAAGTGATTCAGTTATACATATACGTATATCCATTCTTTTTCAGATTCTTTTGCCATATAGGTTATTGCAGAATGTTGAGTAGAGTTCCCTGTGCTATACAGTAGGTCCTTGTTGGTTATCTATTTTATATATAGTAGTGTGTGTATGTTAATCCCAAGCTCCTAATTTATCCCCCCCCCCCACGTTTCCCCTTTCATAACCATAAATTTGTTTTTGAAGTCTGTGAGTCTGTTTCTCTTTTATAAATAAGTTCACTTGTATCTTTTTTTTTTTTTTACTTTTTATAGTGTGTACAGCTTTTTTGGTTTTCTTTGCATTCTGTTACCCTGTGCGATGGGAAGGGAGAAAGTGAATGAACACCACATCTATGCAGGATTTGACCACCCCATGAAGCAGGTAGCTCAGTGCACAGGTTGTTTGATATGAACCTGACCATAAGGAAAGGCAATAGAAAAATAACAAAGTTCTTTGTTATTTTGAAACAATGTACATTTTACACATAAAAATGTATAATATTTGAAATTAAAAACTCAATGTATGGATTAAATAGCACATCAGATGTTGCTGAAGAGATAATTAATAAACTGTAAGATTTAGCAAAGAGAGAGGTATATACATATAGCTCAGAAATATAAGAAAGTGATAAAAATAAAAGAGAACTTTATACATGGAGAATATAGTGAGAAGGTTTGACATATATCTAATCAGAGTTCTAGAGATGTGTAATAGAGAACATGAGTAGGAAGACAATATTTGAAGAGATAACATCTGTGAATTATGTAGAACTGTTGAGAGACACAAATATCTAGGAAACTTAATGAATCCCAGTAGAAAAATATAAAAGAAATCTACCTACACACATCATGGTGAAACTGCAGATCACCAAAAACCCAAAAAAACCCGTCTTAAAAGTAGCCAGAGATAAAAGACAGATCATCTGCATATGAATGGTAAATAAGCTGACAGCTGAAGTTTAAGTCACAACAAGGAAATCTGAAAACAGTGGAATAATATCTTTATATACTGAAAGAAGTAACTGCAAATTTAGGATTATGTATTCAGCAAAACTATCTTTCAAGAACAAAGGCAAACCCACAGCTTAAATCATACTTAATGCTGAAAGACTGTTTCCCTGTGAGATCAAAAATAAGAAAAGAATGTCTGCTCTTACTGCTTCTATTTAACATTATACTGCAGGTTCATGCTAGGTCAATTAGGCAAGAAAATGAAATAGAAGTCACCCAGATTGAAAAAGAAGTAAGACTATCTCTATTTGCACATGACATGATCTTGTATATAACAAATCCTAAGGAATGTGCTAAAAAAGACTATTAGAACTAGCAAATAAGTTCATCAGATGTCAAGGTACAAGATCAATATACCAAAATCAATTGTATTTCTATACACTTGCAATGAACAATCTGAAATAAAATTGAGAAAACAGTTCCATTTACAATACCATCAAAAATAAAATGCATAAGAGTTTAACAAGAGATGTTCGGCCCTGAACCAAGATGGCGGAGTAGAAGGACGTGCTCTCACTCCCTCTTGCGAGAACACCAGAATCACAAGTAGCTGCTGGACAGTCATCGACAGGAGGACACTGGAACTCACCAAAAAAGATACCCCACATCCAAAGACAAAGGAGCAGCCACAGTGAGACAGTAGGAGGGGCGCAATCACAGTAAAATCAAATCCCATAACTGCTGGGTGGGTGACTCACAGACTGGAGAACACTTATACCACAGAAGTCCACCCACTGGAGTGAAGGTTCTGAGCTCCACGTCAGCCTTCCCAACCTGGGGGTCCAGCAACGGGAGGAGGAATTCCTAGAGAATCAGACCTTGAAGGCTAGTGGGATTTGATTGCAGGACTTCGACAGGACTGAGGGAAACAGAGACTCCACTCTTGGAGGGCACACACAAAGTAGTGTGCGCATCGGGACCCAGGGGAAGGAGCAGTGACCCCAGGGGAGACTGAACCAGACCTACCTGCTAGTGTTGGAGGGTCTCCTGCAGAGGCGGAGGGTGGCTGTGGCTCACCATGGGGACAAGGACACTGGCAGCAGAAGTTCCGGGAAGTACTCCTTGGCATGAGCCCTCCCAGAGTCCGCCATTAGCCCCACCAAAGAGCCCAGGTAGGTTCCAGTGTTGGGTTCCCTCGGGCCAAACAACCAAGAAGGAGGGAACCCAGACCCACCCATGAGCACTCAAGCGGATTAAAGTTTTACTGAGCTCTGCCCACCAAGGCAACAGTCAGGTCTACCCACCCCCAGTCCCTCCCATCAGGAAACTTGCACAAGCCTCTTAGATAGCCACATCCACCAGAGGGCAGACAGAAGAAGCAAGATGAACTACAATCCTGCAGCCTGTGGAACAAAAACCACATTCACAGAAAGATAGACAAGATGAAAAGTCAGAGGGCTATGTACCAGATGAAGGAACAAGATAAAACCACAGAAAAACAACTAAATGAAGTGGAGACAGGCAAGCTTCCAGAAAAAGAATTCAGAATAATGATAGTGAAGATGATCCAGGACCTCGGAAAAAGAATGGAGGCAAAGATCAAGAAGATGCAAGAAATGTTTAACAAAGACCTAGAAGAATTAAAGAGCAAACAAACAGAGATGAACAATACAATAACTGAAATGAAAACTACACTAGAAGGAGTCAATAGCAGAATAACTGAGGCAGAAGAACGGATAAGTGACCTGGAAGACAGAATGGTGGAATTCACTGCTGCAGAACAGAATAAAGAAAAAAGAATGGAAAGAAATGTAGACAGCCTAAGAGACCTCTGGGACAACATTAAATGCAACAACATTTGCATTATAGGGGTCCCAGAAGGAGAAGAGAGAGAAAGGACCCGAGAAAATATTTGAAGAGATTATAGTCGAAAACGTCCCTAGCATAGGAAAGGAAATAGCCACCCAAGTCCAGGAAGCACAGAGAGTCCCATACAGGATAAACCCAAGGAGAAACATGCCGAGATAACATAGTAATCAAATTGGCAAAAATTAAAGACAAAGAAAAAATATTGAAAGCAGCAAGGGAAAAACAACAAATAACATACAAGGGAACTCCCATAAGGTTAACAGCTTATTTCTCAGCAGAAACTCTACAAGCCAGGAGAGAGTGGCATGATATACTTAAAGGGATGAAAGGGAAGAACCTACAACCAAGATTACTCTACCCGGCAAGGATCTCATTCAGATTCGATAGAGAAATCAAAAGCTTTTCAGACAAGCAAAAGCTAAGAGAATTCAGCACCACAAAACCAGCTCTACAACAAATGCTAAAGGAACTTCTCTAAGTGGGAAACACAAGAGAAGAAAAGGACCTACAAAAACAAACCCAAAACAATTAAGAAAATGGTCATAGGAACATACATATTGATAATTACCTTAAACGTGAATGGATTAAATGCTCCAACCAAAAGACACAGGCTTGCTGAATGGATACAAAAATAAGACCCATATATATGCTGTCTACAAGAGACCCACTTCAGACCTAGGGACGCATACAGACTGAAAGTGAGGGGATGGAAAAAGATATTCCATGCAAATGGAAATCAAAAGAAAGCTGGAGTAGCTATACTCATATCAGATAAAAGAGACTTTAAAATAAAGAATGTTACAAGAGACAAGGAAGGACACTACATAATGATCAAGGGATCAATCCAAGAAGAAGATATAACAATTATAAATATATATGCACCCAACATAGGAGCACCTCAATACATAAGGCAACTGCTAACAGCTCTAAAAGAGGAAATCGACAGTAACACAGTAAAAGTGGGGGACTTTAACACCTCACTTACACCAATGGACAGATCATCCAAAATGAAAATAAATAAGGAAACAGAAGCTTTAAATGACACAATAGACCAGATAGATTTAATTGATATTTATAGGACATTCCATCCAAAAACAGCAGATTACACGTTCTTCTCAAGTGCGCATGGAACATTCTCCAGGATAGATCACATCTTGGGTCACAAATCAAGCCTCAGTAAATTTAAGAAAATTGAAATCATATCAAGAATCTTTTCTGACCACAACGCTATGAGATTAGAAACGAATTACAGGGGGGAAAATGTAAAAACCACAAACACATGGAGGCTAAACAATACCTTACTAAATAACCAAGAGATCACTGAAGAAATCAAAGAGGATATCAGAAAATACCTAGAGACAAATGGCAAGGAGAACACGACGATCCAAAACCTATGGGATGCAGCAAAAGCAGTTCTAAGAGGGAAGTTTATAGCTATACAAGCCTACCTCAAGAAACAAGAAAAATCTCAAATAAACAATCTAACCTTACACCTGAAGGAACTAGAGAAAGAAGAACAAACCAAACCCAAAGTTAGCAGAAGGAAAGAAGTCATAAAGATTAGAGCAGAAATAAATGAAATAGAAACAAAGAAATCAATAGCAAAGATCAAAAAAACTAGAAGGTGGTTCTTTGAGAAGATAAACAAAATTGATAAGCCATTAGCCAGACTCATCAAGAAAAAGAGGGAGAGGACTCAAATCAATAAAATTAGAAATGAAAAAGGAGAAGTTACAACAGACACTGCAGAAATACAAAGCATCCTAAGAGACTACTACAAGCAACTCTATGCCAATAAAATGGACAACCTGGAAGGAATGGACAAATTCTTAGAAAGGTATAACCTTCCAAGACTGAACCAGGAAGAAATAGAAAATATGATCAGACCAATCACAAGTAATGAAATTGAAACTGTGATTGAAAATCTTCCAACAAATAAAAGTCCAGGGCCAGATGGCTTCACAGGTGTATTCTATCAAACATTTAGAGAAGAGCTAACACCCATGCTTCTCAAACTCTTCCAAAAAATTGCAGAGGAAGGAACACTCCCAAACTCATTCTATGAAGCCACCATCACCCTGATACCAAAACCAGACAAAGATACTACAAAAAAAGAAAATTACAGACCAATATCACTGATGAATATAGATGTAAATATCCTCAACAAAATACTAGCAAACAGAATCCAACAACACATTAAAAGGATCATACACCACAATCAAGTGGGATTTATCCCAGGGATGCAAGGATTCTTCAGTATACACAAATCAATCAATGTGATACACCATATTAACAAATTGAAGAATAAAAACCATATGATCATCTCAATAGATGCAGAAAAAGCTTTTGACAAAATTCAACACCCATTTATGACAAAAACTCTCCAGAAAGTGGTCATAGAGGGAACCTACCTCAATATAATAAAGGCAATATACGACAGACCCACAGCAAACATCATTCTCAATGGTGAAAAACTGAAATCATTTCCTCTAAGATCAGGAACAAGACAAGGATGTCCACTCTCACCACTCTTATTCAACATGGTTTTGGAAACCCTAGCCACAGCAATCAGAGAAGAAAAAGAAATAAAAGGAATCCAAATTGGAAAATAAGAAGTAAAACTGTCACTGTGTGCAGATGACATGATACTATACACAGAGGATCCTAAAGATGCCACCAGAAAACTACTAGAGCTAGTCAATGAATTTGGTAAAGTTGCAGGATACAAAATTAATGCAAAATTAATGAATGCAAAATTAATGCACAGAAATCTCTTGCAGTGGGACCTATACACTAATGATGAAAAATCTGAAAGAGAAATTAAGGAAACACTCCCGTTTACCATTGCAACAAAAAGAATAAAATACCTAGGAATAAACCTACCTAGGGAGACAAAAGACCTGTATACAGAAAACTATAAGACACTGATGAAAGAAATTAAAGATGATACGAACAGATGGAGAGATATACCATGTTTTTGGATTGGAAAAATCAACATTGTGAAATGGACTATACTACCCAAAGCAATCTACAGATTCAATGCAATCCCTATGAAATTACCAACAGCATTTCTTAAGGAACTAGAACAAAAAATCTTTAAAGTTGTATGGAGACACAAAAGACCCCGAATAGCCAAAGCAGTCTTGAGGGGAAAAAAATGGAGCTGGAGGAATCAGACTCCCTGACTTCAGACTATACTTCAAAGCTACAGTAATCAAGACAATATGGTACTGGCACAAAAACAGAAACATAGATCAATGGAACAAGATAGAAAGCCCAGAGATAAACCCACGCACCTATGGTCAACTAATCTATGACAAAGGAGGCAAAGATATACAATGGAGAAAAGACAGTCTCTTCAATAAGTGGTGCTGGGAAAACTGGACAGCTACATGTAAAAGAATGAAATTAGAATACTCCCTAACACCATACACAAAAATAAACTCAAAATGGATTCGAGACCTAAATGTAAGACCGGACACTATAAAACTCTTAGTGGAAAACATAGGAAGAACACTCTTTGACATAAATCACAGCAAGATCTTTTTTGATCCACCTCCTAGAGTAATGGAAATAAAAACAAAAATAAACAAATGGGACCTAATGAAACTTCAAAGCTTATGCACAGCAAAAGTATTTATTGGAAAGGAAACCATAAACAAGACGAAAGGACAAACCATAAACAAAGGAAAGGAAACCATAAACAAGACAAAAAGACAACCCTCAGAATGGGAGAAAACATTTGCAAACGAATCAACGGACAAAGGATTAATCTCCAAAATATATAAACAGCTCATGCAGCTTAATATTAAAAAAACAAAAAACCCAATCCAAAAATGGGCAGAAGACCTAAATAGACATTTCTCCAAAGAAAACATAGAGCTGGCCAAGAAGCACATGAAAAGTTGCTCAACATCACTGATTATTAGAGAAATGCAAATCAAAACTACAATGAGGTACCACCTCACACCAGTTAGAATGGGTGTCATCAGAAAATCTACAAACAACAAATGCTGGAGAGGGTGTGGAGAAAAGGGAACCCTCTTGCCCTGTTGGTGGGAATGTAAATTGATACAGCCACTATGGAGAACAGTATGGAGGGTCCTTAAAAAACTAAAAATTACCATATGATCCAGCAATCCCACTACTGGGCATATACCCAGAGAAAACCATAATTCAAAAAGACACATGCACCCCAATGTTTATTGCAGCACTATTTACAATAGCCAGGTCATGGAAGCAACCTAAATGCCCATCGACAGACGAATGGATAAAGAAGTTGTGCTACATATATACAATGGAATATTACTCAGCCATAAAAAGGAACGAAATTGAGCCATTTGTTGAGACGTGGATGGATCTAGAGACTGTCATACAGAGTGAAGTAAGTCAGAGAGAAACAAATATCGTATATTAACGCATATATGTGGAACCTAGAAAAATAGTACAGATGAACCGGTTTGCAGGGCAGAAGTTGAGACACAGATGTAGAGAACAAATGTATGGACACCAAGGGGGGAAAGCGACAGGAGGTTGGGGGTGGTGGTGTGATGAATTGGGCGATTGGGATTGACATATATACACTGATGTGTATAAAATTGATGACTAATAAGAACCTGCTGTATAAAAATATATATAAAATTAAAAATTAAAAAAAAAATTTAACAAAAACCCAAAACAAACAAAAAAGGACAACAACAAAAAAAGAAACAGCATATCACCAGCACCCCAGAAACTTACTTTGCATGTCCCACCAGTCACTGCCCCACATCAAAAGTATCCACTGTTCTGACTTCTAACATCATAAATAAGTTTTGCCTTTTGTAAACATCATGTAAGTAGAATTAGTGTGGGTACTTTTTTTTTTTATAAATTTATTTATTTATTTATATTTATTTTTGGCTGTGTTGGGTCTTCGTTTCTGTGTGAGGGCTTTCTCCAGTTGCGGCGAGCGGGGGGGGCCACTTCATCGTGGTGCGGGGGCCTCTCACCGTTGCAACCTCTCCCATTGTGGAGCACAGGCTTCAGACATGCAGGCTCAGTTGTTGTGGCTCACAGGCCTAGTCGCTCCGTGGCATGTGGGATCTTCTCAGACCAGGGCTCGAACCCGTGTCCCCCATATTACAGGCAGATTCTTAACCACTGCGCCACCAGGGAAGTCCCAGTGTGGGTACTTTTTTACATCTGGCTTCCTGTGCTAATATTTTGTTTGTGAGAGTCAGTCTTGTTGTTTCATGTATTTATGGTTTTTCATTCTCATTGCTATATGTTCCATCGTGTGATTATATTATGCCACCATGAATTTATTCTTCTTACTGTTGATGAGCATTTGAGTTGTGTCCAGCATTACATATAATGTGGCTATAGACATTCTTTTATGTGTCTGCTGGTAAACATGTATATGATTTCTCTTGTCCATATACCTAGGAGGGGTGATATGTTCTCTTAAATAATAAAGATCTGGAAAAGCTTTGAGAGCTACATTAAAAAAAAAGAAGAAGTATTTAACAAAAGTGTAAAATTTATACTTTGAAAACTATAAAATATTAAAGAATATCTATGTAAATGGAAAAATATACCATGTTCATGGATCAGAAGCCTTAACATTGTTATGATGGCAATATTCTTTAGATCAATCTACAAACTTAGTGCTACCTTAGCTCAGGCTGCCATAACAAAATAACATAGATTGGATGGCTTAAACAACAGTAGTGTATTTTCTCACAGTTCTGGAGGCTGGAAGTCCAAGATTAAGGTGCCTTCATAGTCGGGTTATGGAGAGCTCCCTTCCTGGCTTGCAGACAGCTACCCTCTCACTGTGTCCTCACATGTCACAGAGGGAGGGAGGGAGGAGCAGAGAGAAAGAGAGGGAGAATGAGAATGAGCAAGTTTGCTGGTGTCTCTTCTAATGAGGTCACTAATCCCATAATGAAGGGCCCATCCTTATGACCTCATCTAAACCTGATTTCCTCCTAAAGGCCACCTATCTAAGTACCATCACATTAGGGCTTGGGACTTCAACATATGAATTTGGGGGAGGACACTATTCAGTTCATAACACATGTAATCCCTATAAAAATTCCCACTTGCTTCTCTGTAGAAATTGACAAACTGATTCTAAAATGCATATGGAATTGAAAGGAACATAAAATAGCCAAAGCAATCTTGAAAAAGAAGAACAAGGTTGGAAGACTCAAACCTCCCACTTTCAAAACTTACTACAAAGCTACAATAAACAAAACAATGTGGTACAAGGATAGACATATAGATCAATAGAGTCGAAATGAGAGTGGAAAAATAAACCCTTATATTTATGGTCAGTTGAATGTCATCGAGGCAACCAAAATAATTCAATAGGGAAAGAACAGTCTTCAACAAATGATGCTAGGAAAACTGAACATATACATGAGAAAAAAAAAAGTTGCCTTCTTCTTCACATCATACACAAAAATTAGCTCAAAATAAGTCAAAAACCTAAATGTAAGAGCTAAAACTATAAAATTGTTAAGAGAAAATATAGGAGTAAATCTTTGTGACCTTAAGTTAGGCAAAGCCTTCTTGGACATGACACCCAAAGCACAAACAACTAAGGAAAAATAGATAAATTGAACATCATCAAAATTAAAAACTTTTTTGCTTCAAAACATACCATGAAGAATGTGAAAGGCAACACACAGAATGGGAGATAAAATTTGCAAATCATATATCTGGTAAAGGGCTTGTATCTAGACTATATAAAGAATACTTACAACTTAATAATAAAAAAGACAAATAACCCAATTTCAAAATGGGCAAAGGATATGAATAGACATTTCTCTGAAGAAGTTATATAAATGTCCAATAAGGACATGAAGAAATGCTCAACATCATTAGCCATCAATGAAATGCAAATAAAACCACAATGAGATAAACTTCACACCCACTCAGTTGTCTATAATCAAAAAAGACAGATAATACAAGTGTTGGCAAGAATATGGAGGAATTGGAACCCTCATACCTTGCTGGTGGGAATGTAAAATGTGTAGGTGCTTTGGAAAACAATCTTGCAGTTCCTCTAGGGGTAAATGTAGAGTTACCATATAACCCCAACAATTCCAAATTCCACTGCTAGACTTACGCTCAAGTAATGTATGTTCACACAAAAACTTGTACACAAATGTTCATAGCAATATTATTCATAAAGTCAAAAGTTTGAAACAATTCAAATATCCATCAGTCAGTGAAAGGATAAGTACAATGTGGTATATCCATACAGTGGAATATTATTCATCAGTAGAAAAGAAATACTGATACATGCTCCATGTGGATAAACCTTGAAAATACAAATGGCCCATAAACAGGTAATAACATTCTCAATTTCATTAATAATCAGGGAAATTAAATTTAAAATCACAATAAAACATCCTTTCACCTGTACCATGTTAACTAAATATAAGTTAGGTGTTAGCTGGTGTCTGTGATAATATAGCTCAGTGAGAACTGCTGGTGGGAATGTAAATGGGAAAAACTTATTGGAAAACAGTGAGACATCACCTCACAAATACAAGAATATTCAAGGCAGCATTTCCATAAAGGAAAAAAAAAGACCACAAGCAGCTTGGATGTCCTTCAGCAGTGGAATAGATCAATTGTTATATAGTCAGACAACGAAATACAGCACCGCAGTGAAAATGAATGACCCACAACTACATGCATCGACATGGATGAATCTCACAAACATAATACTGAGAGAATGAAGCAGTAAATTACACAGAAGAGTAGATGCAGTATGATTCCATCCATATAAAGTTCAAAAACAGGCAAAACTAAACAATATATTGTTTGTAGATACCTCAAAGGTAGTAAAACTGTAAAGAAAAGCAAGAGAATGATAAACACAATTTGGGACGTGGTGTGGGAAGCAGGGCGCTCTTAGGGAGATGGGAACAGGCTTCCGAGCTGCTGGTGATGTTCTATTTCATAAACTCTGTAGTGAGTAGCTGGGAGCATGTTTTATTATTCTTCTTTACACTGTACATATATATTTACTACATCTTCTGTATGTATAATATATTTCACAATTTAAATGTTTAAAATAATGAATGAGATCACCCTCAGGGACCCTTCTAACACTTTGATTTTGAAATTCCATAAAACTGTCTCATTTGAAAAGTTGAAAATCAACAGAATCCTAGACTCTCATATCTGGATGTGTCCTCAGTTACCACATAGCCCCCTCATTTTACAAATGAGGCGACTGAGCTCCAGAGGGGTGAGGTCACTTTTTCAAAGTCACACAGCACCTGAGTGCCAGAATGGGAATATGGAGGAATTGGAAGGTCCAGTGACCCTCAAAACAGTACATTTTCCACTGAAACACAGTAGGGCTGTGTGCATGTCCTATTCTAGGCATTATATTTACAATGAGCATTCTGTGTTTTCTGGAAGCAGTTCTGAGTTCCCATATTCTGTCCCATTGTCAGACTATATGATCTTTCTTTTAATTAATAGACTTTATTTTTCTGATTCACAGAATAATGACTGCCCTGGATGTATTAATTCCACATCACTTCCATACTACAGACCCTCTCCATGGCCTTTCCTGTTATTTGAATGAAGAGCTCTGCTCAGCCTCAGATACATCTGTCGTGCTGGTCCAGCTTTCCTTCCACCCCGTGTTCCCCACTGTATTTCCAGGAACCCCTGGGATTCTTATCAACCTTTACATCCTTTCTACCTTCCTCCTTCAGCTCCTTGGGGGAAATGAAGGAACAGATTGTTCCAAGTTTTCATATGGCCTCCTGGTTTTCTCCACTGGGAGAGGTGGCTCTGGAAGTGGAGTTGGCAGGGGACACAAAGGAGAGAAAAGAAGGGAAAAAACAGGAGCTGTTTCCAATGAGGTTGTAGGCCATGACCTGACTAATTCCACAGCCATGAAGTCAATTGATCTGCCACCTGCACATCCCAGAACAGCCTGTTCTCTGGCCTTGCCTGCCTTCCAGACCAGGCATTGTTTGATGTGATGAGTTTTCATGAAGCCTGATGAAAGTTGGACCCTTCCGCACCTACCACCACCACCAGCACCACTTCTACTCATAAGCCCTGAATCTCTGCAGGGGTGGTCTCCAGTGGCTGCCAGCTCTACCTCACTTGGAATTTAAAATGTTTAGGCATATAGTCAGCCCTACCTTCTCCTAGACTCACAGGATGTCAGTGTCAGAAGAAAAGCTCAGGTCATTTCTTGTCTGGTTTCTGCTCTTTACACAGAAGTGAACAGAGGCCCCAGACCACAGAGGACCAAGTTCAGTGTCACCCAGAGAGTTAGATAGCCCAGGTGGTCTGACTCCCAGAGCAGAGTCTCTCATGGTCCTAGACCGTTTCCCGTGGTGCTGTGACATTTGGAGCTGCCCTCCTCCCTCACCTTGGCCCTTGGAGCCTACCTCTGGCCTGCAGAGTGAACAAACACTTGCAAAATACTTCTGACATTGACCTAGAAGTCCCTCCTACTTTTAACCTGGCTGCTTTTGCAAAACAACATGCCCTGTTAAAGATAAGAGAGTATTTACTGGGGTGATGTCACCCAGTCCAGGCCAGGTCCTCGCACTTACAGGCTTGGAAACCACCTTGTTGGTTTCCCCACCGTGGATCACGCTTGGTAAAGCTGAGTCATGCTAACCACATCTTTGGGATACCGATGAATAAAACCTGAGTGCCTGTTTATTAACATAAACAAGAGCTGTAACTCTCCGTTGTACTAGTTCATGTTGCCCTGATCAGCTGCTTCTCTCACAAAGGCAACCTATGTAGAAAGTCAAACTGTCAGACTCAGAACAAAGGGAGCTGGTCTCGGGATTTGAATGAGCTCTCCAGTGGCCTTCCTTTGATTGCTGACAAGCCCCTTCCTGGCTGACCCATCCTTGCTTTAGCTGGATCAATAAACTCAGCAGTTCTGGTGGCCCAGAGAGTCATTCAGTCTCTTGGAAGAAACTTAGCCTCTTTCTGCTCTTCCCATTATGTGTTCATTTCATAACTTAACTCTCAGAGGGAAATCTCATTTCCCACGTTTCTAAGTCCTTTGGGGGAGGGGAGTCCCACATGATTCAGTTGTTCAGACACCTATAATTATATCCACCTGCTGTTCTATTATCTGCCCTATATTACTTCATATTGTCCACAAGGATATCCCCAAAGACTTTATAAAGTACCTTATGAAATCATGTTGCCTCTCTGTTCAGAAGTCATCAGTGCAATTGATCATTTCTGCAGCTGGGTAATGGGGAATCATTATAATCTTCTCTCTACTGTTGTATATGTCTGAGATTTTTCAAAATAATTTAAGATTTTAAAAACTAGGGGAAAAACCATCCATGGCTTCCTAGTTTCCCACGAAGCCTAAACGTCTTAAACTGGACTTGGCCCCTCTTCCTCCAACTGGCCTGGCAATATTTTCCTGTAATATTGCCTTCCACTCTCTAAAAACACCACCCTTACCCTAGCCCCATCTCCACACAAATATCGCTTGCAGTTTCCTGCCTTTGTGCTTTAGCTCATTCCATTCCTTCACTTCAACTTAGATGCTACCTCCTCCAGAAAGCCTTCATTGATTCCTCCCACTCACAGCACTTGCTACCTACACCAGCCCATGGCCTGTCCCCACTGATGTATGTTCTATGTGGTCTTCCCTCTGCATCCATTGTTAGCTCTTTGGAGTTCAAGGATTATGTTTTATCATTCCTGCCTGGGAACAGATCTACCTTTTATGGCTATGGTGAAGATGGATTATAATCTTCAAATCATACATCCCATTGCCATCCTAGCTTGTCTTCACCTAGCACAGACTCATGCACGTAGGAAATGCCCAGGACATTTTTAACTGAATGATTCTTTCATCAAACTCATGACACCACCAGCTGTGTTGCATTGCGTAAGCCACACGGCTTTAAACTTTTCCTCCATGTTTTGAGAGGATTGTATAGCATGGGTGGTCTCAGCATGCATCAGGATCAGCTGGGGAGTGTGCTAAAATGCAGATGCCTGGGCTCCAACCGCAGGGAGTCTGATTCAGGTCCAGGCAGCTGCATCTCAAGAAGCCCGCCAGGTGATTCTGATGCAAGTGGTCTTCGGGCCATCCTTTAAGGAGCACTGGCCCCAAAGGCCCATGAGGTCCCATGCGTCACCATTCTCTGGCCACTTATGACTGAGTCAGACAGCAGCCTTGTCCCCAGCGAGAACCTCATGCTTGCAGACCCTCCCTGGACTCACCTGCCTTTGTTTCCCGCCCTGTTTCCCCAAGTGTGTGGCTGTGGCCTGGCTCAGTCAGGCTTCTTCTTCAAGAACCAGGAGTACATCTGCACCCAGGACTACCAGCAACTCTACGGCACCCGCTGTGACAGCTGCCGGGACTTTATCACGGGCGAGGTCATCTCTGCGCTGGGCCGCACCTACCACCCCAAGTGCTTCGTGTGCAGCTTGTGCAGGTGAGCAGGAGGCCAGTGGGGGCGGGGACCCTCTGCCTGGGATCCTGCAGAAGGGAAGAAGTGGCCTTCCCCAGGCAGATCTGGGGCTTACTCGGCTTTATGCTGGACACTTGCATCCTCTAATCTCGGGGGTGGAAGGACTGGACAGGCCAGTGGTTTTCAAACATTTAGCGGCTGAATCCTGTTTGTCAAATGTGATCTAGTATAAAACACTAGTTTGTCCCGAGATGAAGGCAGCGTAGGATCTGAGCCCCAACACTCAGCCTCCCATTTCCCATCAAAAGGCCCTGAAGGAACCTCTGAGGGCCCTCTGGCCTCTCAAAACTCAGTTTGGAATCCATGAATCTGGCTCAGGCTCTCACACCCTCAGCCACATGCAGTACTGGGATATCTGTTTATAGCCTTCCTCCATGACCCTGGCAGGTGACCCCACCTCTGTAAGCCTCAGCTTCATTGGTGAATCGACATCAAAGCCAGTCCAACTTCTTTGGATTTCCATGAAGATAAATGAGATGGTACATGCAGAGAGACCTTATCTCAATGACTGGTACCAAATTGTGTCCACTTTTATTATTCTCTTCATTATCATAATGATCATTATCTAGCCTCTCAAAACCTCTGATAGGTGATGGAAAGCTCACACCTTCCCTCCTCCCTACCCTCAGCATCCTCATTGCTTGTTAAATTAGCAAATGTACATTAAGGGCCCAGTGTATGCTAAGCACAATATTTTTTTTTTTTTTTTTTTTGGAGGTAGCTGGTAGATGTTTGAGGTGCGTGTGTGTGTTTTGTGAATTCCTACCCAGTAGCTCAGTTCAGCTTTGTTCAGTTTTCTGCATTCAGCTATTGTTTCTCACAGATTAAATCATGCATAAGCAAATGCAAAATTCGTATTATGCTCAGGTTGTTCCTTAATATATCAGTCGTGTTGGGACTAATGTGAACTTTTAAAACAAACATTATAGCAGAATGAACTATACATATTTATCTATTGCCTTCAATACCTAAAAGAACGTTGGCGTAGAATGGAAATTTTGTAGTACCTTTTAAATTGAATAGAATTGGAATAGTCTTTGGATTTGGAATAGATCTAAGCACAATATTAAGTAGATGAAAAAATAAAGAAAACCTCAACCCTGCCCACAGATATGTTAAAATTTAATGGACTGCTCTGATTAAGTCATAAGTAAAGCACGATTGGAGTATATGTATGCATTTTTTAATTGGGAAAGTCATTTATAGATTAATTATTCTCCTCTTAAAACAACCACTTCTTTGTTACCAGTTAGAGTAACTAACCAATTAGAGTTTCTGATTGAGACTAACGACACAGTGCATAAGAAAATATTATCACCCAGTGGAATTCATTCATTCATCCATCCAACCCTTAAGACCTGGAATCCCAGAACCATTGGAAGTTTGCACAGTAGGGTCCATATGGTCTAAAGTGGAGGTTTTGTGAAGCCCCATGGAGAATAGGCGCCTTCCCAAGGTCATGCTGGGTCCTTTTACCATGAGTTAGTGCCTGGGCTGTGATGAGAACACGCTCCCCTCTCTCCCTGGCACTCCCTCCATTGTTCATGTTGCTAATGTAAGGGCAGCGGAGCCACTGCAGGCTTACGGGGGCATAAGCTCAGAGTCCATATTAACAGGCATCCCAAACCGCACGAGCGAGAGCTGCTGTGTGATGGGATCAGCTGTGCTGAGGGTTCTATGTGCTTTATATTTAGTTAGGGAGGCAGGACATGACGAGCTTGAGCCCCTGAGCTGTGGAACTCAAACTGCGCAAATGCAGGCGAGCAGAGGAAGAGGTTCTTTGAGGATGTCTAAACTTCCTGTGGAGTGAAAGAAGGAAATTTTGGCAAGTTGGGGAGTTGAATGAGTTCTTCCTGACATACAGGGGATAGGTCAAGTTGGGATGGAAGAAGTCCTTCCAGGAAGAGGAAGTACCTCTGAGACGTTTTTAGCCTCTTCATCATAGAAGAGAAATGTAAGCCCAAATAAGTGTCATGATTTGCCCAGTGTTTAAAAATCATGTAAATGGCCCAACTGGGTCTCCAGTTCCGGTCCTGGCCCTAACTGAGTGGTTTAGCCTGGCCCCATGAACAGCACTTGAATGTAGCCGGTGCTGTATGTGTGCTGTGTGTGCTACCAAAGATCTTCAAGCACATGTGTTGTCAAGTCACCTATAGACACAGAACCCTCTGGAGAGGTGGTGTTGAATTTCTCCTTCATCCCTCTTGCAGGAAGCCTTTCCCTATTGGAGACAAGGTGACCTTCAGCGGGAAGGAATGTTTGTGTCAGACATGCTCCCAGTCCATGACGAGCAGTAAGCCCATCAAGATCCGTGGACCAAGCCGTGAGTCCTCCCCACGGGGCATGTCGCTGTCCACGAGTGCCATCTCCCAGGGCTCTCCTGTCCCAGCTTCGCTAACTGCTTCTGCAGCCTGGAGGGAAGTGGGGGAGGTTCCCACCCTGGAGGACTCCTGCAGCATGACCCAGTTGGCACACAGCCCAGACTCACAAACTTCCCAAAGCACAAACGCAGGGAAAACAGGCTGCCCAACTATAAACAGGGATGGCCTGTGCCACGTATTGGCCACTTGGGTGGTTCTCCTGGGATGAGCAGGGCTCCTTATCTCCCCTCTGGTCCATGCTCCCAAAGGCATCCCAACAGAGCTGATCAAGTGTTTTCCACCAGTGGCTGTCAATTTTTACAAACTCCACTAAAGAAGAATATGCAGACGTATCTTAACAAAAGAGGGAATATGAGAGAAAGCCACAAGGGCTGTGCTAGTGTCCCTTAGGGTGTGTTCTGTGGACCGTGACATCAGCTTCACTGCAGGACTGATAAAAATACAGATTTATGGGCCCACTCTGGACTTCTAGGAATGGGAAATCCTAGAAATCTACAATCTTAATAAGCTTCTTGGGTGATTCATTCGCTGCTCCTAAGACTGAGAACTACTGTCTAGGGATGAGGGGGACACTTGGCAGGCCATCGTAAAGGTCACGTTCTATCACCAAAACATAGATTGGGAGTTGGGGGGAATCTGAGGATCAATAGTGCCTCGGAACAGTCATTCTGATTTGTGGAATGTCCATTCCATTCAAACGTGTCTAGCCGTAAGATATCCAAATCACTGTTCCAAGATGCCCTTGTCAGGCCACTGACTGCATGTGCCCACACACACACGGACACAGCCCCCTGGGTCTCGGTAAGCCAAGCTAAGCTCCGGCATTCTTTCATGTTACGTGACACTCTCAGTGGCCTTGTCGGCAGAATCAATGAAAGCCCATTAGCGTCTTGTGCGGCATCACTGTGTGGTATGGGGGTTGTTGGCCACGGCACCAGCAGAGTCAGCATGCTGAGGCTGTGTCCGGCTGAGGGGGGCGAGCACAGAATACCCCAAGTCAGCAGGGCTCAGCTCCCAGGGGCTCCATTAGCAGGAGAGCCAGTGGGGAGGCTCCCTCCCTTGCCCTTCCTTCCTTTCAGTTGAATCAGATCTGCTCCCAGACTTTCCGTCAGTATCTTCGGTGGGGCTCAAGAACAATTTGCCACTCTGATCAGGTTTCCATCTTGAGGTGGCTGAGTGCACACACTGTTACCCTTCATAACTCCTTGAAAGCATCATCCAGAATGACAGCAAGGCTGGGATGCAGGACCACAGCGCCATGGCTGATGCTGCCAAGGCGACCAGACAGCAGTGGGACCACGTGTGAGTTCGTAGAGGGAAGCCGGCTGGAGTCAGGAGGCTGCCATCCTTCTGTGTGAATGCACAGCCATCATGTAGCCTCCCTGTGGCTCAGTTTACCCAACTTTGTGGAAAGCAAATGTATCAGTATTCTGGAATCAAAACTAACATACGTCATAGTGTGTAAAATGCTCTCTAAATATAAAGTGAGGGATTTTGTTGGCTTGGAGGTTTAGTCTAGAAAACATACCAAAGGAGAACTGAGAATAAGATTCCTGAATCTGCTATTACTTCACTCAGCCTGTGTTGCGTGTACTGTGTGCCTTGGGGAATCTCAGACAGGTGGGAGATTTCCTCAGCTAAGTGCGGGAGTCCTGCATGGGAGCATGTCCACAAGAAGAGGCTGTGTCCACCATAATTCTGCAGATCAGGAGGTGAAGAAGGTGAGGAAGAGTGAGTACAGAAGAGCAAGTGAGCACGTGGGCAGTCTCCGGGGGGACGCCTAGGATCATGGCTCCTCTTGTTACTCGTGAGGTCTAGACATCAATGTGTGGATCTACAGGGCATATGTTTCATAGAAATGTTTTCTCCCCAAAGGTGGTCATTGTCTATGCTGCAACCGCAAGGCAGCCTCCTGACTTGGGAGGAAGTTGGAAGGTCTGCTTAGTTCCCCAAAGATGGAGGGAACTAAAACAAGATTCAAGAGAGTGCTAAGGTGAAGAACATATCATAGAGAAGGAAAATGAAAGCAGGAAAACTTGCTGTATTTTTGAGCTACAGGAGTGTGAAGTTTCACCCCTGGAATGTAAAGACATTCTGGAAAAGCAGGAGCAGTATCTACTCAAAAGATATCAAGAAGAATACTTAGGAACTGTCAAGAGAAAAGAATTGTATTACTTATCACAGGCGGAAGAAATGTTTCCTCACAGATCTCACCAAGAAGAATCAGGAGCAGAAGTAGCGTCGCCACCATCACCACCATAAGTACCACCACCACCACCATCTTCACAATCACCACCACCATCATTATGAGCACCACCATCACCAACACTACCGTCACCACTGCTAACATTGATTGACTGTGACTCTTGCCAGGCACTGCCCAGACCTCACTGAGAAGAATCAGCAGCAGTAGCACCACCACCATCACCACCAAAACCACCACCATCACTATTGCTAACATTGATTGGCTGTTACTGTTGTCAGGCACTGCACTGTTTTCTATATATAACATCTCATTTAATCATTATAATAACTCTATGAGGGAGATAAGAGTAATGGTTTTTAGATGAGAAAACTAAGACTCAAAAAGCATAAATGACTTGCCCAAAGTCACTCAGATAATGGTAATGTAACTGGAATGTGAGCCCAGGCAGTCTGGCTTTGGAGCCTATTTCCTTAACACCCTATACCAGAGACATGACTTGCTAATAGGAAGGGCCCTGTCTCCCTGGATTAGTTGCCTAAAACAAGGTGGGGAGCTTGCTATGACTCACAAACCCACTTATTTTTGCTGATCTAAGTGGAATGAATGACACAGTCAAAAAAACTAAAAATAGTTGTCTGGGGTCTTCAGAGTCTCCAGTAAACTGAGGGATTTAGGAGGAACAAGTGGTGGCATCATACTTCCTGCCAGCTGAAGGTTGTAATTTTGGAATAAAGAGGAACATATGAGGAATGGAGTGGACAGCTGGCTCTGCAGAATCCAACTTGGGACAGGGTGTGGTTTTCCTGACACTGCTTATTACACCAGACCCGGGCTCCCGGCTGGGGTGTTTGAGGCTCCACTGGTGGCCAAGAGTGAGAGTTGAAAGAAGAGGGAGGAAAAGGTCCTGATAAATATGAAGCCAGTACAGTGGAAGATGAGCAGTATAACATGAAAAGAAAACCCATGTGGAGCAGGTACGCCAGAATCTCAGGAGGAATCAGCAGGCCCTCCCGACATCAGGAATATTGCTTCTGACCTCATATCAGAGATTGGATAATGCACAGAGTATGAGTTAAAAACATGAGAATATGGGATAATAATGATAGCATCCACTGTTTGGGTACCTACATGCCAAGCACTGTGCAAAGTCTTTCCAGGCCTGATTCAGTTCATCTTCACACCAGTGTTGTAAGGAAGATGTTCAGATGAGGAAGCTGAGGTCATACAACTAGTCAGCTGGGGAGCTGGGATTCTCCCCTCAGCCAGCCTCTCTCCACTCACTCTAACCTCTCAGCTCAACCTGTAACCACTACACTGTACCATCTCCTAAATTTTAGCTCAAAATGCCAGTTCATCTCAGATGTGTTGCTGCAACTTAAAGAGATGGAACTCATCTCTTTTGTGGCCACGAAAGGATACAGCTCTTCAAATAAGGTTTATTGAAAAGATAGACAATGGTGGTGTTGGCTAGTAACATGTCTGTCTCCATGGAATCCACAAGTGAATTTGCTCAGTGAATGACCATGTCAAGCAAGGAAAAGTGAAGTGCAAGGGATAAAGGAGAAGAGAGAAACTATAGTTATCATTAAATATTTGAAGAAACTGACGTGGGGGAAGAGGTAGATTATTCTTGGTTGCATAAAATAGGGGGTGTCATAAGGAGTCAGGAATCAGCTCCATATAAAAAAGGCAGTCACGGGACTTCCCTGGTGGTCCAGTGGTTAAGACTCTGTGCTCCCAATGCAGGGGACCTGGGTTCTATCCCTGGTCAGGGAACTAGATCCCACATGCATGCTGCAACTAAGAGCCCGCATGCCACAATGAAGATCCCACATGCCGCAACTACGACCGGCGCAGGCAAAAAAAAAATAGAAGAAGAAGAAAAAAAGGTAGTCATGACAATCTTACCTGTCCAAAGGCAAAGTGAACTTTCTCGAGAGGGGGTGAGCTGCTCACCCCTGGAGGCGGACACAGAGGAAGGTGCCCACCCCTGCTGAGAATGCTGTAGATTCCTGCATTGGGTGGGACTTTGGCCAAATGCTCTGTGAACTCTGAGCCCCTGTGGAATCATTTAACCCTATCAGTGAGGCCCACAGAGACACAAGGTCAGCATTTGTGGCCTAGAAAGCTGGACCAGACGCCTGAGCCCTTGGGTTTTACTGTTCGGAGCGTGGGCAAGTCACTTCAGAGGCCATCTGTCTGTAAAAGAGGAGGGGGTACCTGACCTCTCTAAACTATGACATTCTGAAGACTGTGATGATCAGGATGGGGTGGGGGTAGACTTATCCCAGGAGAAAAGAAATCCTAAAACTATTCTCCCAGCCCCCATTTGAAGGCCTGGGACTTGAAGCATTTTGCAGTGGGAGACCTTCCTGTCCGCAGCTTGCGCTAAGAGACGTTAGAAAGGCGCTGTGTGGCCAAGAGGCGCGGAATGTGGGAGCTGCCTCGTACACACACTTCATCAGGGCCCTGACCCTCCCCACAGCCTGCTGGGCACACCCGCTTCCTAGACACATGGACACCTCCTCTCCTCTCCCAGGACAGGCTCCCAGCTGGATGTGAGAGCTTCAGCCAGCCGCTCCCAGCTTGATACGCCGTCTCTTTTCTCGCCACTGCTCCCAAGTATGCATTTGCTTTGGTGCCAGGAGGCAGGCTTGTCCTCTGGTAAACTTTGCACCATGACCCTTTCCTCCTCCAGAGTGGGACGTCCGGTCGGCTAGGCCTGAATTCCCCGCACCTCCCAAGTATCTTGGACGCTGCCTCTATTTCCTGCCCCTCCGCAGACACCGACTGAGCAACAGGCAGACTCTGGGGCCCCCTACATTCAATATTGGCCCCAGTGCACAGTCCAGGGTGAGGGGAACGGAGAGCAAGGGCACCTTTCTGCTCTGGAATGATCTCATCAGACTCTTTAATCCTTGCTACTTGGGGAGGCAAATGTTTGGTGTATAATCATGTTGGGGAGGAGGTGTGTGTTTTAAGTTCTGTCCTTTGCCTGAGTGCTGTGAGGCCTGTTCATTCACGTTCATTCAGCAAATCTGCTTTGAGTTCTTAACTATGTGCTGAGCACGGTGCTGGGCAAGAAAATAGATTTAACCACAAAACACAAATCACAAACAGGGCCCTTGCCATTGAGCGAAACTCTACTGTGCTTGGAGATCTTGATAAAATTCAGTTGGTCTGCGACAAGGGCTTAATTTCCCAAAATATATAAACAGCTCATACAGCTCAACATCAAAAAAACAAACAACCCGATTGAAAAATGGTCAGAAGACCTAAATAGATGTTTCATCAAAGAACACATACAGAGGGACAACAGGCACATGAAAAGATGCTTAAAATCACTAATTATTAGAGAAATGCAAATCAAATGCAAAATGCAAATCAAAACAATGAGGTGTCACCTCACACCAGTCAGAATGGCCATCATCAAAAAGTCTACAAACAATAAATGCTGGAGAGGGTGTGGAGAGAAGGGAACCCTCTTGCACTGTTGGTGGGAATGTATATTGGTGCAGCCACTATGGAGAACAGTATGGAGGTTCCTCAAAAAACTAAAAATAGAGCTATCATATGATCCAGCAATCCCAGTCCTGGGCATATATCTGGAGAAAACTCTAATTCAAAAAGATACATGCACCCCAATGCTCATTGCAGCAGTATTAACAATAGCCAAGATATGGAAGCAACCTAAATGTCCATCAGTAGATGAATGGATAAAGAAGATGTGGTATGTATATGTGTGTGTGTGTGTGTGTGTGTGTGTGTGTGTGTGTGTGTATATATATATATATATATATATATATATATATATATATACAATGGAATATTACTCAGCCATAAAAAAGAATGAAATAATGCTATTTGCAGCAACATGGATGGACATGGAGATTATCATAGTAAGTGAAGTAAGTCAGGCAGAGAAAGAAAAATATCATATGATATCACTTATATGTGGAACCTAGAAAAATGATACAAATGAAATTATTTACAAAACAGAAACAGACTCACAGACCTAGAAAAACTTTTGGTTAACAAAGGGGAAAGAGGGGGATAAATTAGGAGTTTGGGATTAAGAGGTACACACTACTATACATAAAATAGATAAGCAGCAAGGACCTACTGTATAGCACAGGGAACTATATTTAATATCTTGTAAAAACCTATAATGGAGAAGAACCTGAAAAAGATATATATAATATATATATAATATATATACACATATATATGTAACTGAATCACTTTGCTATACACCTGAAACTAGCACAACATTGTAAATCAAGTATACTTCAATAAAAATAAAATAAAATAATTAAAAATAAATAAAAATTCAGTCGATCTGGGTGGGGCCCACATTGCTGCACATTTCTGAGCTCCCAGGTGACACTGACGCTGCAGGTCCCTGGGTCACAGAGACTTGCATGAGCTTAGTTAGCAACTCGAGAGCAGAAGCAGTGCAGGGTCCATTCTGGATGAACAGTTGTCAGGATGACCAGCAGGGAACTTTCTGGAGGAACCCTGGGAGGTTTTTCTTTCTCCCTCACACCAAGACCACTTGTCAAGAGGCCAGCCAGGGCTCCGCTGGCCTTTCCCTTACCTGGCAGAGTCTCGACAGGTGCCAGTACCAGGGTGGGAGCAGTTGTGGAAAAGCTGGTGTTCCAGGAGGGGTTTCCTTGACTCAGGTGTGCGATGATGGCAGGGCTCTAGGGGCCCAGGATGCTTTGCTCAGCACATCCTCTTGTCTTTGCAGACTGCGCTGGGTGCAAGGAGGAGATCAAGCATGGCCAGTCACTCCTGGCTCTGGACAAGCAGTGGCACGTCAGCTGCTTCAAATGCCAGACCTGCAGCATCATCCTCACCGGGGAGTACATCAGCAAGTGGGTTTCTCCCCCTCCCCAACCCGCCCGCCTGGCCTCTGCATGCTCCCAGACCTGGCTGCACGTGACCTTTGCCCGAGTTCCCAGCAGCATCTCCCTCCGTTTCCATCCAGCTACCACACTCTGGCCGCAAACAGCACCCCACCCACCTTGGGCCCTCACGCGGTGCTTCCTGTGCCTCAGATGCTCTTCTCTGCTCTGCACATGCTTGCTCCTCCCTTCCTTCTGGTCTCAGGTCCTACACCCTCTCCTCAGAGGTGGCCTCATTCCACCCTATTCTTTGCCTTCATACAGGCCAACACCATTTGCAATTGTATATTTATCCATGTTAACTTTTTAGTAAGGTTAATAATACTAGCTACCATTTATTGAGCTTTTATTGTGGACAAGGAATGTACTAACGGCTGTGCACGAATTATCACATTAAGTCCCATGACTACCCCCATGAGATATTTATCCCCATTTGAAAAGATGTAGAAACTGAGTCTCAGGCAGTAAGTAATTTGCTCCAATGATTATATTTAGTGTCTGTCCTCACCAGGGCGGGACTTGTTTAATTCACTGCTTCGTGTAGCACAATGCCCGACCTGTAGTCAACAATACAGTTGTTGAATGAATTGAGATAAGAGATGATGGACACACAGTTGTCAGGAAAGATGGCCCAGCCTGCACACTGAGCACTAGACAAGCCCCCTTGTGCTAGGCCCTTGTGACCACATTTACATACTCAAGTACCTAAAATAAATTAGGGCCACAGACCCTCACAGCTTTGACACTTTATGATCCAGACACTTCTCAGGTATTGCCTCTGGCCCGATGCTAGGACACAGTGAGCATGTAAATTTGTAGCATGCATGGTTTCTGCTATCAAGAAATAAGAGAGAGAAGCTGTATACGTAAGAAACTGTGCCTCCAGGGGATGTGTGATTGAGAGCTCAAGGGAAGTTCTATCCTTTAAGACCGTTCCAATCGTAAGTGACAGAAAACCCAACTCAAACTCCCTTAAAAAGCAAAAATGGGGGTTTATTGACTCATAGAAATGGGAAGGCCAGCGGCATTCTGGCTTCTGGCATGGATGAATCCAAGGGCTTAACGATGTCATTAGCACTTCAGAAGTGTCTCTCTCTCTCTCCCTCTCAGCTCTACCTTCCTCTGTGTTTGTTTCATTCTCAAGCAGGCCCTCCCCAAATGGTAGCAAAGATGATCACCAGCCACTCCAGGCTTTCATTCTAGCAGCTTCGCAAACCTGGCACAGAGAGAGAGGCTTCTTTCCCAAGAACTCCAGCAAAAGTCCCACGGCTGCCTCTGATTTGGCCACCGCTGGGTCACATGCCCATTCTTGACCAATCACTGGCCAGGAGGATCTCAACCCTCGAGCCAGAGAGCAGCTGTTTGTGAGCTCTTTGTAACTGCGAGTGCGAAGGGGTGGTTCCCAGGAAAACCCAGGCAAGATACTGCTGCTGGCAGAAAGGGAGATAGATGCTAGCTAGACAACCCTTGTCTGTGTCAGAGGTCTAAGCAAAGGGCTGTGACTATTCACTTCTAACTAGCAGAAGTGGAATCTGGAATATATGAGAGTTTTATGGAAGATGGTGATATTTGGGCCAGGCCTTGAAAAGGGGTATAAGATTTGAAAATGTAGAGACGGAAAGCTTGTAGGCAGAATGCTCAGCCTGGGCAAGGGCAGGGAGGTGCTGGACACATCCATCCTGTTTGTGGGAACTCGGGTGTGTGCACAGGTGACGTCCAAAGCTGCAGAGGTTGAGCTGAGGTCACAGCCCCGAGAGCTTTGAAGGCCATGTTAGTGGAGTTTGGCATGCACCTCTGTGCCTGCCAAGTAAGGAGTGCCCTTGGTGAGTTGCCAGCCAGGAGTCCTTGAGTCTGTGAGCCTAAGTCCAGATTCTCTGGGGGAGTAAGGGTTTGCTCAGAGCTCCTCTCAAGCAGGTCCAGCCCAGATTGCCCACCACGCCTTGGGCCTCTGCAGCCGGCCTCTGGACTCTTCATCCGTCTGCCAGCAGAGTGTCAGATGCTTAGCGGCTCTGGCTGTGGCGTTGATGCCCAGGTTAGAAGCCCAGCCCACTTGACCTCAGCAAGAGACTCAACTTCTCTGAGTCTCAGTTTCCTCATTTATAAAAACAGGGCTAAGAAGAAGACCTGCCTCATAGGGTTGTGTCAGGGCTCAGAGATCTGTGCTTTGTACCTAATCAGTACCCGGTAAATGTTAGTTTTTACCATCTGCCTCTTTTTAGAATCATGTATATTTCAAATTCCCGAAGGCCTCACAACCTCATGGGTCCAAATTAGGAGGTGTTGGCATTTATACCCAAATTTTGCTGGCTCATTGTCCCCACCTCCCGACAAATGACTGTCCTCCTGCCGGGTCACCCTCCCATCCCCACCCAGTGCGGAAGGGTTGGGGGAGGGGGAAGCTTGTCTCGTGGACCCACAAACAACAGTCTCACCTGGTGACTTTGCTGAGCACGGGTCCTCATTGCCAACTCTCCTTCAGGAAACACTGACAACTCTGCTGCCCAGGGTGGGCTCCTAGCAGTGCCCGCAGGGCAGCAGCTTGGACGTGCCTGTTCTTTAGGCCTCTGTGTGTGTGAGCGAGTTCTGTTACGTACAAAACATGGCATCAGCACTTCAGAGAGATGTCATCAGATCTGGTCCTTAGAGCTTGGCAGGGCTGGAGCAGGGCTGAGCTCTTTGATGCTCCAACCATCTCCACATGGGCCCTTGAAAGCTGAGCCCCAAACGTCCTCCTTGAAGACCCCGCTCAGCAATCATGGGGATTCCCCTAGCTGCCATTTGCCAAGTACTCACTCTAGGCCGGGCGCTGTGCTGAGCCCTGGGACACGCTGGAACCATGTCCTTTAATTCTCATGACAACCTGGGAGAAACCAGACCGTCTGGGTTTGAACCAGCTCTAGGTCATCTGAATTGGGTTTTCTCATGCATACAGTGGGGAGACTGATAATTCCAACCTCATAGGACTGCTGCAAGGATTAGACGAAATAACCTATGTAAAATGCCCTCAGAGGGCCTGGCACACACCAAGCAATAAATATCAATGGCTATTAGTAGTAGGGGGTCGTATAAGAATAACTAACAGTAATCTTATTACTACCCAATAAGTTATAAGCACTGGGCAAGAATGGAACGCTTAGGAGGTGGTCGGGGAGAGGGGGTTCCTGTTTTCTACTGATCCAGGGGCACAATCAGACGACTCTTTCTGTACAGGTGAAGTGTTTTATTAGAAGAGGAGCCCTTAAGGATGTGCAAAAAACACTGATCATATTGATGACCTCCTGGAAGGGAAACTGGGAGAGGCTGAGAGGGGGGTAAAGACTTTCCCCTCTGTGCCTCTATAATGTGCCAAATGCAAATATTACCTATTCTAAATAAAATAAATGTTTTATTTTTTAAATAATTTTTAAATGAATTTTTAAAAGAGCCATCTGGGGTAAAGGAAAAAGTAGGTCTGGAGAATTTGCGGGGAGGGAGAGGAAGGAGAGTGGAAAAGGGACACTCACAGCCAGCAGCAGACCGGTGGTTCCCAGGCACGCTCAGGGAGTTTGTCAAGATGCAGATTCCCTGGCATCCCCCCATCCCAGGAATTGTCTGATTTTGTATGTCTGAAGGGTGTCTGGGGAATTTGCATTTTTAGCAGCTCCCTGAGTGCTTCTAATCTTGGTCCAGTCACAGTTGGCTGCAGGTCTGGGAAGCTCCACGTGACACCCCCCGTAAACCCCCCTAACTTCCTCTTCCTGTGTGGATTTCCTCTTGCAGGGATGGCGTTCCATACTGCGAGTCTGACTACCACTCCCAGTTTGGCATTAAGTGCGAGACTTGTGACCGATACATCAGCGGCAGGGTCTTGGAGGTGAGTGGGTACAAGTAACTCTGAAGATGTTTGGGCAGGATGGCCTGTGACTCCAAAAAGTCATCCCTGAGGAAGGGGAGAGTCACCCCACACCCCTTTTTCCATCGCCTCTACCTCCCCCATTTTCTCTACCCCAGCTTAGCTTGCTACATAACCTTGAGCAGATAACCTTGTCTGGGTACCCCCAAAATGAGGAGCTGGACAAAATTATTCCTTGTTCCAAAAATGCTGTGTTGGAAATATCAGTTGCTTCTCTGAATTCAGACCCAGCTCAACTACTGGGGAGTGACAATTATGATTTTCTTCCCAACCCTGCTTTATTTTTTAAGCATTTGGTAACGTGCTGATTTAAGAACCAGCTTGTCTAGCAGCCTATTCCCTAAGCCCTTCTTTGGCTGGTCCATCACCATGGCAACAGCTCTTCTCCGCCTCTGATACACAGCTCGCTCTGCCATGACAGACAACCTGCAGCACCATTGCTGAGCCCTTGCCTGAGCCCTCGCCTGAGCCCTCGTTTGCTGGCCTTCCTGGCCTTCCCTCCCACACCCTGTGGGCCCAGGAAGCTGTCTTCCTATGCTTTGGGACCACCCACCTTGAGGAACCAGAAACAGGAAAGAGTTTGGTGCAAATGAAAAACAGTAGCCTAAGAGTAGAAACAGTTGGGTGCTAACTCATGCTCAGATTTTGGGTGAGTATCTCTGCCTTTCTAGGCCTCAGTTTTCTCATCTGACAGTGGCTGAGGGACGACAGAATGGGTCAGGCCTTGCGAACAGAATCATTAATTCTGACAAATCTGGCCAGTCGGTTGTGGTTACCTGGAGTCAGCAGTGTGTTGAGAAGGATTCTGCAGCCGCATCTCGGCTCAGCAGGAGAAAGTGCAGCAACCAGGAATGGACTCTCTGAGGAGATGCATTGAAGCTGAGCCCTGAGGATGAGCAGGAAGCTGCCGTGTGAAGAGCTGGAGGAAGAATGAGCTTGACCCTTTCAGGGAACAGAGAAAAAGGCCAGTGTGGCTGAGTTCTGTAGATCAGGGCTAGAGGAGGATGGAGTATATTATAAAGGGCGTGTCGCATAAAGCTCTGTAGACCTGCTTAGGAGTTTCTGTTTTCTAGCAAGTGCAGTGGAAAGCCATTGGCGAATTTTAAACCAAAGAGCAATGTAGTAAGATTGCTTTTACAAGATTGTAGGGAATCAGAATAAGATAAACAAATGCACGGAGTGGATAAGCCATCAAGCATTTCCAAGGAGCTGTAGGAGTGAGATGTGGAGGAAAAGGCATGAAACAGAAACATAGGGAGGGTTTGGGCCCAGGTTTCTTAGGGCCTGATGCCAGGGTGAGGAGTTTGTCATTTACGGGGCAACAGGGGCAGAGGTGTTGTAGAAAGGCCAAGCAGAAGTGACCTGCTTCAAGCTGCATCTTAGGGAGGATAACGTGATGTACATGGGCTAAATTTAGAGGAAAGAAACTGGAAGTGGGAGACCAGCGAGGAGCCCTTGACCCCTCAGGAAGGACTCAGGAGGTACAGTGGCAGTGGAAGGGGCAACCGCCCTGTCTGCAGCACTGTGGAAGTAGAATTCCAGTAGCTTTGCAACCATGGGGCAACTTGTAGACGTAACCATCGAAGGAGAAGAGGCCAAAAGTTGAACCAAAGTGTCAAGCCCGGGTGAGAGGAAGTCTGGTGTTGCCATCCGCAGAACTGGGGGTGGCAGGGAAAGAAGCCGATCCGGGCAGAAACGTATCGAGTTCTCTTTGGGGTGGGGGTGTGGCTGAAGTTCCAGGAAGGTTTCAAGAGGACAGTGAGAATGTAGATCAGAGCTCAGGGACAAAGCTCAGGCCTGGAGGGGCCAGTCTCAAAAATGCTAGGATTTGAATAATAGTCGGCACCACTGGAGTCATCAGGATTTCTGAGAGAGGAAGAGAAGTGGGCGGAAGGCAGCCTTGAGGAGTGGCTGCTTACAGGGGGCAGAAGGAGCTGAGAAGTTGTCGGAGAACGAGGAGGAGCAGTCGGGACGTGGGGGGAGATCGGGAAGGGGTGATGAGAGGACAGAGCTCAGAAAAGATGGGGAGTCAGTCAGTGTTGGGCAGATTCTACAGAGCAGGTAGGGATACGCAGGCTGAGAAAAAGCTGTGAGGTGTGGGGCAAGGTTACCTTCAGGAGAACCATTTGTTGGGTCTGCAGGATTGTGGGCAGGGGGCATCCACATTGCAGTGGGGTAAAGGGTCAGTGGCACGAGAGATCATAAAAGCAAACTTTTCTTTCGAGAAGGAAGAGAGTTGGATTACACGCAGGGCCAGGGCCGCAGACGGGAATTTGTCCCAGCATTTCCAAGCTGCTCTGAAATCGTGTCGGTGGCTGTCTTTTCCCCCCGCATGTTACTGTCATTTAGCATAGTGAGAGCCTTCTCTTCTTGGACAGCTCTTGTGACTGGGTTTCAATTGGTTACATTTGTACGAGGCTCCGTTAGCATCTTGGGCGTGTTGATTTTTTTTTTTTCCTTAGAGCAGGAAGAGACTTCTAGCAATCAACTAGTTTACCCTCCTCGTTTTACATATAAGAAAAGTGAGCCCCAAGACACGTGGTGCTTCTCGCAGGTCACATACAGAATTTCTAGTAAAGACAGAGCTGAAATCTAGGACTCCAGGCTCCCGTATCCCACACCAATGCCAACAGCTCTCAGCTACCCAGGGCCTTTGAGGCAGTGTGATGTATGAAAATACACAGTTGGAGTGAAACAGACTTAGATTCCAGTTTTATCACTTCTAGCCATGAAACCTTAACCAAGTCACTTTCTTTGAGTCTTAGAGTCTTTATCTATCAATGGAGAATACTACTGTTATTAACTCCTAGTAGATATGTCAATGTGAAATCAGAGAAAATATATATATTGGTCTCTGCCCCTGGTTCCTGGCACAGAGCTCCTAAAATCCTTCTGATTTCCTAAGTGATAAGAGTACTAGGAGCATATTTTGTTCTCACATTTGATCTTTGACCTCAGTTCCTACACACAGAGCTCCTAAATCCCTTGGAATTTTCTGAGGGATAGGAGCATATTTTGTTCTAATGAGGTGACTCTTGGTGGGCTCCTGGATGGGGGCTGGTCACCAGAAAAATATCCAGCCATGATTAGAAGTTTAAACTTTCAGCCCCAATTCCCATCCTCCAGGAAGGGGAGAGGGCCTAGAAACTGAGTTAATGATGGATCCTGCCTATGCAAGGAAGCCTCCGTAAATACCCCACAAGTACAGGATTCAGAGAGCTTCCAGGTTGGTGAACAGGTGGAGGTTCTGGGAGAGTGGTGCACAGTGAGAGGGCATGATGGATTCTCCGTGCCCCTGCCCACATACCTTGTGCCTCTTCCATCTGGATGCTCATCTCTATTCTTTATCATATCCTTTCGTAATAAACCAGTAAATGTAACTGTTTCCCTGAGTTCTGTGAGCCATTCTAGCAAATTATTAAACCCAAGATGGGGGTCATGGGAACCCTGATTTATAGCTGGTCAGTCAGAAATACAGGTGACAACCTGGGACTTATGATTGGTATCTAAATTGGGGTTGGGGGGAGACAGTCTCGTGAGTCTGAGCCCTTAACCTGTGGGGTCTGACGTTCTCTCCGAGTAGGGTGTCAGAATAAATTAAATTATAGGACACCCAGCTGGTGTCATAGAGAATTGCTTGGTGTGGGAGAAAAAAAAAAAAAAAACACCCACATATCTGGTGTCAGAAGTGCTGTGAGTATGGTAGTAGTCTGAGAGTAAGGGACCAACACAGGAGTGTGTTTTTCCTTTGTAGCTAGTCAGGACTCTTTTGCTTGCAAGTACAGAAACTATACTCAGCTGGCTCAGACCAAAAAGGAGATTTATCAGCTCCCATAATAAAAACCCAGGAGGAGTTCTTACTTCAGGCACAGCTGGATCCAGCACTCAAACAAATGCGTTTGGAATATCTTGCCCTCTTGGTGCCACTTTCTTCTGTGTTGGCTTTATTCTCAGGAAGGCTCTCCTATATGATGGGGAAATCAGACACCATTGCTCTAGGCTTACATCCTATCAGCCAGCATTTCCGATGGAAGGCGAGCTTTCTCTTTCCTAATAGCTCAGCAAACGTCCTGGGACTGGCCCTCATTGGAGAATCTCAGGCCCATCTCCAAACCAGTAGCTGTGACCATAGAGTTGGAATAACCACATGGGTTGACACGGGGAATGGGTAGTCAATCCCACCAAGGAAAAGCTTGATGCTAGTTCTGGAGGAAGGAAGAAGGATATTTGCCAGGCCAAAGCAACAGCCTCCCACTGCGAGGCCCAATGCATTTCTGGGTACACAATAGGCACTTAATTAAATTCCATTTCCCCTTCCCATTCCCTCCCCAGTCCACCCCACAATCCCTTCCTCAGTGACAGACCTCAACATGCTGAGCGCCAGTCACACTCCTTCCTTCCTGGTCTGTGTCCTCTCCAAGGAGAACCACAGCCCTGTGTCCCTGTGCTGCCTTGCCTAACCTTGCTTGTGGTTCTCAGACCTCTCCAATAGGGCCCCATTTTCCAGGTATTGATTCTTTGCCGTTTTTCTTCACTATGTTCTAGACTTTGGCTTGTTAACAGACAGAATGTCTCATCTTATCCCACTGACTTGGTTTCCCTTTTGCTGGCACCTGCTGCTCTGCAGCCCCCCTTCCCCACTCCCTCAGGTAGTTTTTAGTGCCATTCATGGCAGGATTGCTAGATGGGCACAAAGCCTCTTGCGGCTGGAGTGGGGTGCTGGGGCGTGACATTTAGGAAGATGCCAGCTTCAGTTTTGCCAACGTGCTGTTGCCATCCTAGAAACAGGTCTATAATTGAAATGATAAAGAGACACAAAGTAGGAAGAGACTACTAATTAAAACGATTATCCTTGTCATGGTATGGGAGAATCAGTCCCACGACATCTCAGCTTGGGAAAATTAGCAGGCTCCTTCCAAAGTTTGAACACAGTATGCTTTGGTGACGATAAGAACATTCTATCATTGGTGGGAGCCATGCAAACAACCAAGACTGAAAAAAGGGGATTTTGGATTTTTTTTTTTCCTTTTTAAAAAATCTGCCCTTTCCACATTCTTGCTAAATTTTTAGAATAAATCAAGTCTCTCCAGAATAGATAAGTCCATGCCCAACCAACCGTCGCCCACCCCAAAAGATTCAGGGAGAAGCCTGCAGCATTATACAGTTATACTTTTTGAATTGGAAGGAACCCATTAACATCAGACCAAGTGATGTCTGGGGGGCCTTTAACAACATCCCAGTATCCATCAATTTCCCCCAGGTTATATCCCCCCCAAAAAAACCTTGCCCTAACATGCAACATATACCTTCAAAATGAGCCCCACCTTCCAGCCCAATCGCTGCACCAAGGGCCTCCCATATAGCAGTTCTAGAGCTGCCAGTGAAGGGCCCTCATGTGCCAGGTTCTCTTGGCTGGGACCGCAGTGTCAGAACTGCCGGCCTGGAAGTGAGCACTGAGCTGGTGACCGGCCCTCCAGGGAGCAGCTCCAACATTGCTCCTGGCTTCCAGTGGGATCTTGAGTCACAGCCTTCTCCGAGGGTGGTTTCTTCCCCCAAGAGAGGAATTCTCAGCTGCAAATCATTTCCATTTTTACTTGAAATAATGAGTAGGGAAGGAAAGTGGGAATAGGGAAGGGGGCTCGCCATAGTCAGACTGGGGTGAACTGGGGATGGGGTGGAGATTCCCAGGTACAGCAGTCATGGGACTGGCCTGGGGGTCAGAGACTCCCCAGCAGGTCCTGGCTTTGTGGGTGCCCTTGTTTGTCCACTGAGCCCTAAAAGTGTGCCACTCCCACAATTTTTTCCATGCCTATGAACCTCATGTACTCATTCTTATTTAATGCTATAACTTATCTTCAAGTTGGCTCCTTTACACACAGGAAAACTTATGTAATATAGCAGGAAAACCAGGATCACTTGCCATATTGCCAGTGACTAAGAAAATATAGCCCTAGTGGAGGCTCCAAGCCTCACATGTGTTCTTATTCTTAAAAAGGTAGATTAGTAAGTTTTGGATAGATGTTAAAGACATACTGCACCAAACTGGTACTTTCTCCTTGAAAAAAATCAGAAGAATTGATAGAGGATTAAAAAGGACATCTTTTTTTTCACGGATCCAATGTTATTAAACTGAAGGTCTCTGTGCCACTTAAAACCATGTCATGTACCTCTGGCCCATTCTTCGGAACATGCTGGGATGTCCTCAAAGTAAGGCTGTTTTCTCATCTGGAAATAAGGAGGTAGGACCAATGGCCTTCAAATGGCCCTTTCACTGCTGGAATAGAAGTACAGGTGTCCAGGGAAGTCCCCTGAATGCCATCAGATACCCATGGTATGGAATCACCAAGCTTCTGGTGAACTTTTAGACTGTTCTGGACTCCCCTACATTGACTCCCAGCCAGCTACAGGGCCATGAAGATGCCATCGACACTAATGAGTTAGAAAATGTCCAAACCCAACCTGCCCCACTGGATGGCAGCCCCAGCTCTGACCTCTTTTATCTTTTTATTTCCATAGGCAGGAGGGAAGCACTACCACCCAACCTGTGCCAGATGTGTACGCTGCCACCAGATGTTCACCGAAGGAGAGGAGATGTACCTCACAGGTAAGCAAACCTGACCCTCTGTAAGGCATTCCTATTCACTCATGAGTAGAAAGGAGATACAGTCTCCTTCCATCTCAGTGTTGTCTGTACTTTTGGCTTGTCCTCAAACTTGTGATTCATTTGCCCCTCTCTGGGTGGTTCGGGAAAGTTGCCGGTGTGGCTAATGTGAAGTGACGTGTAATCTGCCTTCTGTCCCTGTGTGCCTCCACCGGCTGCTCGGCTGGCCTGCTTCCCTGGCAGTTCTCTGAGCAGACTGCCCTGGCTCTGCCAGTGGGCGGGAGGTTGAGCTGCTTGGGGCCAAGGGGTCAGAGAACAGGAGGATGTCTGAGTTGCAGAGTGTCTGCACCGTCACAGCCCCTATACCCCCACCTCCCTCCCCCATCCCTTCCCCCCACATCTCAGAGCATCACACCAGGCTGCTGCTTAGTCTTCCCACAGACTCTCAGGATGCACCAAAAGGAATGGCAGGGAACCAAGAGTCTCCGAGAAGCAAATCAGAGCTGCTTTCCCTCTGCCACTTCCCGGGGTCCAGCCCTCTGGCCCCAGGATTCTTGCACCAGTCTCCTAATTAGTCTCCAGGTGCTGCTCAGTCCTCCGTCCTCTGCCCAGTCCATCATTCCCAGGCATCACAGTGTTCTCAGCAGAGCCCTTTCGAGAGGTCTCCGGGGCCCATCCCTGCTCACCCGTGAGATACACACACTTCAGCCTAGGATTTAAGACCCTTTCACTGAGGGCTCAAACTGCCTTGAACAAACTCAACACTTCAGCTGCCAAAGCCAACTTTCAGTCATTCCTTCGTCCATTCAAATACTCTTTCTCGAGCACCTACCAGGTGCAGGCTCTGCACCAGGGTCCACAGTGAATTCCAACCTCAGCCGTACCCCCATTGCCCTGTAGTCCAGGGGGGGGAGGTGGGCCATGGTCAGTAGTCACACAAATACCTGTCAACTGTGATAAGCTGTACAAAGGGGAGGAGTGTGGGACTGTGAGAGCACGTGACGGGGTGGGGAGGGCAGCAGGGAAGGCTCCCTGACGGTGGGCCGGGCGCTGGGGTTCAAAGGACGAGTGGGTGTTAACTGGGCAAAGAGGGGAGGGTTGGGATTCGCCAGCCTGAGGGGACTGAATCTGCCAGCCTCTGGGTGGGGGGGGGTGAGGAAATGGCAAGTGTGGGAGACCGAGAGGAGCCAGTGTGTCCGGGGTGCAGCCAGAAGGTGAGAGATGAGGTGGGAGGTGGGCAGGGCTGGCCAGGCTGGACCTTGTGGCAGGGACGGCGTTCAGCCCCTCAAATGATCTCATGGTCCTGGTGCCTCCAAGTAGATGCTCTTCACTTGCGTGCCTCCTGAACACTGTGTCCTGCGTGCCTTACTTTGGAGCTCCTACCATTGTAGGCCCAGTTTAGGCACTGCCCACTTCAGAAACTACCCAGATGACCCCAGCCCCACCCACAACTCACTAGTCCCTCCTCCTGGAACCCCCTCAGCCCTTCGTTTGCACCTGGTCCCCTCCAGCTTGCATTGAGCCGTTGGCCATCTCCCTGAGAACCTTGCTTCTGACGTGGGCCCCTCAGGCCTGGCGTTGACCCACCTGTGCTCACTCTACAGGTGATCTCTATTGGCTGAATTGCTGTACTAGCCATCTGCAGATGTCTGAATAGCCGTCTTGGGGAGGGCATTTCTTAGGGAGGAACCTTCCTCCCAGTTTCCCCACAAGGAAGATGGAAGGTCAGGGGGGCCATTACAAGGAGCATATCTTCCTATCAAGCTTGTCCTAACCACACATGCCCACGCCAGGAGTTCCCATAACATGTAATGAATCCCCTTTGCCTAGAGCCAGTTTCTCAACCTCGGCACTGTTGACATATGGGGCCAGATCATCTTTCCGTGTGGAGACTGCCCTGTGTACTACAGGGTGTTTGGTAGCATCCCTGGCCTCTGCCCACTAGATGCCAGTAACGTACCCTTTCTCATTGCGACAACCAAAAATATCTCAGACGTTGCCACATGTCTGTCCCCCAGGAGGCATAATCAACCTGGGTTGAGAACCACCAGCCTAGAGCTATTCAGCAGAATCTCATGCCACCTCCTAGGAATGCTAGAGCAGGGTTCCTTTGTTGGACTGAGCGAGGTGACCATTTCTAAGGTGCTGTGACTCTACAACTACTTACTTGTATGTACAGTCGTGCAGGTATTAGAGGTGAGTGGATCCCAGGAGTTACTCTAGGCTGTAAAGTAACAACCCTCATTGTATAGATGGGGAAAGTGAGCCCCAGAGACACGAAGAGATTTGCATGAGAGCTCAAGGGTACAGAGGGCAAAGGGGGACATGGCCTTATGACTCCCACTCCAGGGCTCTCCCCATCTTGCCTCCTGGGACCCGAGCCCTGCCTGCTACTCAGGTCTCTGAAGGACTAGGCCTCCCCCTTTCCATGAGCACTGATCCCTCAGTGCCTGGGTCCCTGAGTGGTTCCTGCTGCAGGACCCTATGTTATATGCTGGGAAGCCCACATGAGTCTCAGCAAACTGCATGGTATCTTCATGGACCCTGAGAATCTGGACTTTGCGCTTGGTTTGAAAGTTTGTTGCATGAATTCCTCTCCGCCTTCTCTGATGAAGATATTTCCTAGTGTTGAAACTGCTCTCATGTTCATATCACGAGAAATCAAGGTCTTTCCCTTACTGCCTGAATTCCCAATCCTAATCGCCCACTTAGTGCTTTGAATCCTGGCTCCACTGTTTAGTAAGTTTTGGACCTTGAGTAAATCTCTTAACTCTCTAAACCCCTATCGCCTAGGCTGTAAAATGGGCTAGTAACAGTCCCTATAATATAGCAATATAGTAAGTTCCTGACACACAGAAAGCTTTTAGTTCCTTCATGTAGCAGATACCTGTTGAGCACCGCCTGTGTGCCCAGTGCTGTCCTAACAACCGGAGACGTAGCCATGAGCAAGTCCCACAAGTTCCCTGCTCTCCTGGGGCTCACGTCCTCATGTATCAGTATCTTCTAAGCCCTGCTTTGGACCAGAACTTCACAGAATGCTGAAAGAGTTAAGTGATGAAGTGAGTAGCTTTGTCATCATGAGAGAGAATGCACAATCAAACCTTCAGCAGAAATGCCTCCAGGACGTGGAGATATTCTTGGTGATAAAGAAGGGCCTGTCACCCTCCTCCTTAATTATCCCCATCCCTACCCCCCACCCCAACCCAGGCTTCTGGGAGAGTGGGAGTAATTGCAGGGCATTCAAGGACCTGCCTCGAGGGATGCTGAGTGATCCTGGAATGAGGGGGTCCAGGCCATCCGCTGCTAGAGTCACGCCGACTCGGGCTGTGGGCGTCTCCAGAGCGGCAGCCACCAGGGGTTTCTGCTGCCACTGAGAGCTGGCCTTGTGTTTGCCTTGGACACCCTCTCCGGGCAGGGGTACCAAGACTCAAAATTATATTCCCTAGAAATGGCAAGAAAACTGTCCTTCCAGGCAGCATAGGAGTGGTGAGAACCAGCCAGGAGGACTCCTGGATCCAAGCACCAGCACTTCTGCTAATGGGCTGTGACCTTGAGAAGTAGCGTCTTTCTCTGAGGTCTCTTCCTTCACCTGTAAAATGAGGATAATTACACTGTCTTTCATTCATCCACTCAAACTGAGGGCATGCTTGTGCCAGGCGCCCAGAGATGAACGAGGCAGGGGTGCTTGCTTCCGTGGTGGAGTTTACTATCAGGAGCGGGAGACCGACTAATCAAACAGAAGTGCAAACATGCAGTGACAAGCTGTGATAAACACTGTGAAGGGGAAGTTTGGGAATAACTGGAGTATGTTATAAGACTCCTCATCTAGTCTGGGAGGCCCGGAGAGGCTTTGCCGAGGAAGGGAAATTGCAAGCCAAGACCTTGACATTGAGTAGGAGGTGGGAGGGTGAGGGGGGGAAGGAAGAGTGTGGCTGCAGAGAGAACAGCAGGTGCGAAGGCCCACAGGGCAGGAAGCATTAACGTGGTGGAGAAACCGAGGCAGGCCCACATACCCGCTGTGTAGAGAGCAAGCGTTCTCCACAAGGGCCTCAAGAATATTAGAGGGGAGGACGAATGTGAAGATGCAAAGTGCCCCACAAAGCAACGTGCACACAAGAGAGCGGGTTAGGAAGCCTGCAAATCTTACAAACCCAGTCTTGTCATTCCCGTGGCTGGACATACTATGTTACTGGCAACCAGCCTCAGGAGGTTCTTTTGGTCAGTTTGTTTGTGTTTTAATTGCTATGTAATGGCTTTCTGATGGGCTCTAATCGGGAGAAGTCTGACATCTGTCTGGATAAGAATTTCCAGGGCCCCAGGAGACAGGAGCAAGTTTTCTTTTATTTGTTTCAAGTTCTGTTGTGCAGTCTTTTAACTGTTTTTGTAAAGATGCCAGATTTCTAATCTGTTGTCCAAACCCTTCATTTGGGCTTCACCAGGAAATTAGGTCACTGATTTTATGCAGCAAAATATTAACCAAAATGCTGCAGGTTAAGGGCAAAACTTATACAAATATCACAAAGGTTACAGTTGCTGGATCTGTGGGAATTTTTCTAAACCCAAAATGTGGTTTGTGAGATAGATTTTGCTCTTGTTCTAAATGTGCCTGTACCCAGGAAAAAGGAAAGGTAGGCTTTTTTCTCTCCTTCTGTCTACACTAAATGCGCTCCTATTCTGCGGACCTGAGACAGAGAATAACACTGGAAACATAGGATTTAAGCTGTATGTTTCCAAATAAGTCTCTGCTCTCATTTGTATATTTAATTAAAACCCACCAGGCAGGAAATTATTTATGAGATCCTAGGACAAATCTTGCTGCTAAGGAAAAGTATTATAACAAATTGTAGGTCCTAATAATAATAATAATAAATGCCATCAGCTGATATTTGCTGAGCATTTACTATCTGCCAAGCACTTTACTTTTAAATGCAGTATCTCATTTTATCCTCACAACCCTGTGAACTAAAAGCCATTCATAGACAGGTTATATCCCTGAGCCAAGGTTAGCTAGCCTGTCTTACTTGGTTTGTTAAAGGCAATTTTTTCCATTTATTATCAGGATTCTTAGCCTGTGGTTCATAATTGCCCTTCTGAATTTGATGAATCCCCTGGCATTGCTTGCCAGATTTTGCATATGGTGTGTTTCTCTAAGGATAGGGTCTGTAGCTTTTATCAACTTTTCAGAGCTGTCCATGGCCCAAAATAAAGTGAAAAGCTTTAGTTCTGGGTTAATGCAAATCCAAAACACAGCCCTGAAAGCTTCTTTGATAATTACACCAAACTCTTCTCTTGTATAACTGACTCTATTTCAGATCATATATTTTTTCTTCAGTTTAGATGATATAAGGCCCTGGTACCAGGAGGTGTGTCTTTCTGGCTCAGCTGGAGAAGCCATTGGTATTTAGCTGAGGCCTCATTTCCCTCTGACAAGTACCCCATAAGAGGTGCCCTGAGCTGATAGATGTTCAGGAGAGGTGCTGCCCATCATTATGGACTGTGGACACCAGCCCTCAGTCATCATCTCCACATCTCATCAAACCACACTTTAAAAGGCACTAACGTAATATTGGTTGCTATAATTTAGTAGCTTAACGTTGTTATTTTAAATTGGATCTCTCTACTGACAGCTTAGGTTGTAGGAGTTATGCTTAAAAACTTTAAATCTTATGTTTCCCCAATCCTGCTACATAATTTTAGACTCTTCAAACGTAGCCTGTTAACTGAACTAAATTGACATTTCCTCAAGTCTGAGTCTTCGAAGCATATTTCATTTTAAACAGAGTACATTTTAATCTTTGATGAGCTGCAGATTTGTTTTAGGTTTTTAGGGTTACCAAACATCTTGAATCCTACAGAAAATATTACAGCATAGTAGTTTAAGGTTTGTATGTAGATAGTCTGTTTCCAACTTGCTCCTCACGCCACAAACTCAAGACAGCGTGGCGATTTTCTCACCGGTTACACGTCACATCTACTTCACCAGCCAATTTGTCCATGTTGGTCAGAATTCGGTCCAGAGTAGCAATTTCCCTGGTTGCTTCCTCTGTTTTCTGGGAAACAGAATTGCCTGCTGGGCAAGTCAGGAACTTGTCAGATGCTCGGCTGTTAGCTCAATGAGATGTTTTATTGGTCTGGACTTTTTAGGTGGCAGGAACTCAACTCGAGCAACATTAGGTAAAAGGGGACTGATGAGCTCACAGAACTTAGGAGAGTCCAGGAGAGGCACAGCCGGGTTGAGGGGCCCACGGGGGCAGCAAGTGGGTCTTCTCCCTGCTCCTTTTTGTGTGTGGCCTCACGCTCTCCTGATCCAGACTGACTGCCTCCCTGTTGGGAAGGAGGGCACGGCCAGCTCCTGGGCACCGTGGGTGCAGTGAAGTCCCAAAGAGACTCCAAGGAGCCTGACTTTGGCTGCATGCCCACACCCAGGCCAGGGCAGGGAGACAGCGATGGGTGAGCAAGCAAAACATCTAAGCTCCCCGAACCCCAATTTCCCTCTCTGAAAACAGTGATAACCATAGGCCCTACATCAGCAGGCTCTTGTGGGGACTGAATGAGCAAATGCATGGGAAAGGCTTAGCATAGAGCCTGGCACCACCAGCTCCACCAGAGCAAGCTCATGATAAACACCCAGTCGTGTAGAAATGGCCATTCCCCCTGAGCCATGACTAATAAATGCTGGTTACTGTCAATATTACCATCATTATTAATAACACTTAGCACAGGCCTCAGCATATGTTATTAATCATTATTATTTTTTACTCAATTACCATTGTTATAAAGTACATAGCATAAGGCCTGGCAAAGACACTCTATAAATATTAGTTATAATAATAACAATAAGAATAATAAGAATACTCAGTGCCTGACACAGATGAAGCACTCAATACATTTGAATTACGGTCCTGTTATTAGTAGTATCCTGTGAATTACTGGGCATCTCGGGACTGCCATTCTCTTTTCCTTGTCCTGCCTGATATCCTCCATGGTAACCAGCATCACAGTAGCCAAGCACTTTTCTCCCTTAAGCTCTTTATTAAGCTTCAAGCCCACTTGATCATGTCAGGTCCAGGCAAACCGGTCTTTTCCACTTCTCCCGTGGTGCCTCATCCCTGGGCACCAGCCCAACCTTCCAGGAGGGTGTGCCGGCAGCTAAGCCCAGCTTCTGCTCAGTCACTCCACCTGCCCAGCCAGCCCTCTGCTTGCTGCATGCCCCTCGCTCCTCCAGGCGCCAGCTCTGGGAGTAGAAGAGTAAACACCACCCACCACCTTCAAGTCTCTCCATTACTCCTTTCCCCTCACCCAAACTAGATCCTGGCAAACAGGGGGTTTTGGTAGGGGACAGGAGATAATAACAACAACAACTACACTTACATAGTGCCTGCTCTTGGCAGACACTGTTCTCAGTGCTCTACGTATATTAACTCACGAATCCGCACAACAAATGTACAAGGCAGGTACTGTAATCATCCCATCTTCTAGATGGGAAAACTGAGGCACAGAGAGGTAACTGATTTGCTCTAGACAATGCCGCTAGTAAACGATGTAACCAGGATTGGAACTTCTTAAGAATATTACATTAATTAATGCATAAATGGCCTCATATATGGTGAAGATTTCCCAGTGGCCAAGATTATAGCAATGATATTGTTGTTATTACATGTCAGATTCAACAAAAGGGCTCACTCTTCTCCTCCTGCTGAGATTGGAGCACTTAGTAACAAGTGAAGAGAAGAGTGCCCCATGGTTTACAGAAGTGGTCCCCCTAATGATGGGGGTGGGGAGGAATTTTTTTAATTGAGGTAATATTCACATGAAATCAACCATTTTAGAGTGAACACTTCAGTAGCTTTTAGTACATTCACAATGCTCTGCAACCACCACCTCTATCTAGTTCTGAAATATTTTTATCACCCGAAAAGGAAACCCATAGCCATTAAGCAGTTGCTCCCCATTCCCCTCCCCTGAGCCCCTGGCAGCCACGAATCTGCTTTCTGTCTCAAGACAGAATATTTTGGGTATCCCATAAAGGTGTGGCCTTTTGTGTCTATCTTCTTTCACTTAGCGTAATGTTTTCCAGATTCATCCACATTGTACCGTGTGTCAGTGTTTCCTTCCTTTTTACAGCTGAATAATATTCCGTTATATGGATACACCACACTTGTTTATTCGAGTGCGGATTTTAAAGGAGCCTTTCCAAGGTCCTAGCAAGGCTGTGTCACAAAGATAGTGCTTCTAACATAAAGGCAGAACTCAGAAACCTCACCCTGTTATGATCAAGAGAAATCCAGAGAAGAAACCTAACAATCTGGCTGGGATCAGAAGCTGAAAACTCAATGCCTACTTAAATGAGCGAGAAAGGCCAGGAGGCAGACAGCAGGGAGGGTCCCTGGCCACCTTCAGGGTCTGAAAGCATTCATCTTCAAAAATATTTAAAAACAAAACAAAAAACACAAAACACTGTGTTGGCCAAACAGAACCTTCGGGTGGGCCGGTTTCAGTCCCTGCTGTGTCTGTAAGCCTGGCTGGGCTTCTGGAAGACTGTGGCACCAGCTCCAGCTTTGGTATTGTAATCTCCACTAATGCAAAAAAAAAAAGTGTTGGCAAATTGAATTCACAGGTCTGGCAGAGAGGTGGGTGGGTTCCCAAACCTTAAATAATCCACAGTGTTACCGGTATGGCGTGTGCTGTAACCAGGCAGAGAGAGAAGGCTGAATGCTGACTTCACTAAGGATTAAAAACAGCCTTAATGCCCGGCTGAGGGACAGTTTTGGAGATCTAGGTTTCTATCTCTGAGTCAGCTGATACAGAAATAGCTAATCCTTCACTTCCATCACATTTACAGGAGGTTTTAACTGCAGAATCTGGAATTGTGGGTGATAGTCTCAGATGACGAGCGTGTAACTCGTGGAATCAGGAGTCTAACAAGCAAAAGGTGTTGAATTCTTCCAAGTTAAAGAGTTCTGTCTTGTAACATCGGTTTCTTTATCCCATGACATTCCAGGGGAACAGATTCAGAGTATTAACTGGAATTTAGCCCTGTGGTTCTCCAATTTAGAGTCATAAATCACCTGGGGAGCTTGTTAAACCTGCAGATTCCCAGGCCCCACCTCTAGGAGATTGACTTCAGGGGCTCTTGGGGGATGAGGCTGGGGGCAGGAATCTGCACTTTACCAGGCTGCTGGACAGGTGGTCCACAGGTCTCATTGTAACAAACCCCAATCCAGTTATTATTCTTATAGGCACTCAATCTGGAATTGTAGCTGTCCAATCAGAATCTAGATTATTCTCGTTGTCCAAATCTCTGAGTCCAGCTTAGAGAGTGCAATTGCCCTAAAATAGGATATCACGTTTCTTTAGTTTATTCATTAACTCAATGAGTATCTATTTAGAATCTGCAGTCCCTGCAGGTACATCCGTAGATAAAACAAGTGTGAACCCTGCCCCTGATTATTGAACCTACGTTCTGGTCAAGATTGTTGGATAGGGGCTAAAAAATTATTCTTTTCTACATAGAAGAGCCTGTTAAGTTGGAAACAGAATCTAAGGGTTTGGAGGGTTAGTCAATGTCCGTTAGTGTAATACCACACGATGTGTCTCCTCAACAGTATCCCAGCTGAGCAGTTATCTACCCAATGTGTGCTTAAATACTTCCAGGGGCAGGTAGCTCACTTTCAGAATGAACCCATTCAATCCTCAGATGTTAAAGTTTCCTTCCCTGAAACTTCTGCCCTTAATTCCTTTGTTTCTCAATTTTTAAAAATCTTTTAATTCATTTTTATACAGCTTTGAAAAGTTACTTTCCATTTACAGTTATTACAAAATATTGGCTATATTCCTCATGTTGTACAATACATCCTTGATCCTATCTTACACCCAATACTTTGTACTTCCCACTCCCCTGCCCTTAATCCTTGTTCTACTTTGTAAGACATGATGAGCAAATTAATCTCTCTTCCCACAGAGAGGCATTAAAATATTCAAAACCCTTTGCCCCATTCTGTTATGTCTTCTCTTCATGGAGAAGACCCTGCCTTAAGGCCTAATCTTGAGTCGCCTCTCCATCCTGGTTACCATCGTCCTGTGGGTGCATATCAGTCTGTCTCTTTTTCTAAGATACAAAGATGGGATCCAACCAGTCACTCATTCATTTCTGAATCAGGTAGTGTTTTAGGATGAGAGCTATTGACTGATGACATATGCAGACCCTAATCTTACAGGGGTCTTCATGAACAAATCATCTTTTCTTACCTTCATTTATCTAAGTTTATTGCTAACCTCCAACAAATCCCTTCCCTCTTTAATTTAAATGATATACTGCCAAAACCCAAACTTCTGATTTTTTAAAATTTCTAATTAATTATAGTTTCTTTCTCCCTTTTAATCCCTCCCCCGCCCAACCACCCCCCACACACACTTCTTATAAAAACCTGCTTTCCTGTATGCGGAATGCTGAAGCCATCTGTGGTTCAGCCTTGTTTCAGAGCAGATACGTCAGTGGCATGGAGAGACCATCTAGTCTGATGCCCTCGCTTTACACACCGTTTCCCACTCTGAGAACCTCTGTCTGACATTTTACCTTCCCTGTGCCTCTTTCACTTAATCTCACAACCTTCTGAGGCATCTGTGTCCACGCCATCCATTTCCTACAGTGACCTGTAACATGTGCTTCCTGCCAGAGCCACTGCAATAAACAACTTCTGGTGGATTCAGCAGCAACTCGGAGAGGACCGGAAATGCTCTCCCTAGTAATTCCCAAAGCTAGGATCCCAACCCCACCACTTGGTAGTGGGCACACCCTAAGATTGCCGGATCAAGCTGCAGACCCAGAGTCCCTCTACTGGGCTCTGAGAGCCATTGCACTTTACATTAGAAGGAAGTAATCTCACAAGCAACCAATTAGGAACACCCAAGAACATCAGCAAACAAGAATCAGAGAGCCCTATCCCACAAGTGACAAAACTGGCCCTAGAATTAGAATTTTTAAGATATAATCTCCAAGACCATCCAAAGCCCACCTCATTGTTATTCAGATGAAGAAACTGGGACGGAGCAGAGCCCCAGCAGGGCTCCTTACTTTGGGCCCCTCCTCTCACCACCATGTTTTTAGGCCTCATTGTTCAAACTTACACCACCCCCCTGTCACTTAGCCAGTATCCAGTCCTAGGGGTTCCAGGCAACAAACCATAATGGAAAAGATATTCTAAAAACGAAGTCAGACAAACAAATGCCATCTGGGTGCTCAGGAATCTAGCCATTTGCTGGCTCCTTTCCTTTTAGGGTTGATTACAAGAGCAGTGGCACCAGAGGGATAATATGTTCCTATTTTTCCCTCTAATCCAGGACACCTGTCCTTTCTTTGGGGAATGTGTAATATTTGGGGCTTCTTCTCAGCACGTGACCAGCCACCTGTTGCTCATGCCTTTCCAAATTGGCCTCTCCGATTTGGGGCTGGCCAACTGGACCCCCATCCACAATAGAATGTGGGCAGCCGAATATGCTAAGTTTGAAGAGTCTGGAGTCTCTTAGAAATTAGCAGGTCAGGATAGTGCTCTCAAGCAGAATATACATCATGACACCCCCTCCCCTTTAATGTGATAGCTCTGGTAGACTGTCATACGTCTTTGAAGAGAAAGGAAGGCTGGAGTTCACCGCAGTCTGTCAGTTTATTTCACCTCCACTGCCATTCATTCATTCAACAAATATTTATTGACCACCTGCTCTGTGTCACTCACTGCCAATCGTCCACTCATGTAATCACCCCACAAACATGTACGGGGCCTCTGCTGAGAGCAAAGCCCCATGCTGGATGGTATGGGAGACCCAGCAATGAAGAAAGCTCAGCTCCCACCCAGAAGGAGCTCTTAATTTAGTGGGAGTGATAAATCCACAAGCTACTATGTTTTAAGGCCATATGTGCTGGGAATGATACGAAGAACGATGGATCATAGAGGAGAGAGAAGTCACTCCCAGCTGGCAGGTAAGAAGGGTCACAGGATGTCATGTGAGATGTGGACCTTGAGGAAGGGCAGGGTTTGGACAGGCAGAGTGCGTGGGTGGTTGAATTATGTGGCGGCAGAGATCTGAAAACCAGGGGGTCCTCCTGGCTGCTCCGCAGGGCACATGCACTGCCTGGGGAGGAAACGGAGGTGGAGGATGGGGAGAGACCCCAAATTCTAGTAGGTGTGAAAGGTCTGAGGCTTTGTTATTTTCCTGGCCCCTTAGGCTCTGAGGTTTGGCACCCCATCTGCAAACAGGCAGCCCGGGCAGAGAAGAAGTTAAAGGTAAGCAAGCTGGTGGTGATACCAAACCAGCTACTTCTAGCCACAGGCTGGGGGCACTGTGCTTTACTAGAGAGTCATTCCTTAGTGTGTACACTTTCAAATGTGTGTCTGTATCCTTGGATTTCCTTAACAGTAACATCCACCTCATGGGGGTTTTGAAGGGATTAAGACGTTGGATGTGAGAGCACTTTGAAAACGGTAAAGCACTGTATGAATGTGAGTTGTCAGTGTTTCTGGGGTGAGGCTATACCCTTCCCATTACTTACCAAGATGGTGACCTCTCTCAGGCATGTAGGCCATGGTTTTTCCCCAGCCGAAAGTCATTAATAACAGTGGTTCAAATTGTCACAGACATTGACAGTTTGCAAGGCATCTTCACGGCCACCGTCTGATTTGATTTAACACCATTGGGCAGGTGGGTTAGGAATTGTGTCTTTGCTTTGCTTGTGAGAAGACCAAGGCCTTAAAGAGGGCGGTGACTTGCCCACAGTAATGCAGCCAGGCAGAAGCACAGCCAGCGTCCCCAGACACACGCTAGAGCAGCCGAGGTCCTGTGTCCCTCTGAATGACTGTGCTCTGACAAGTACTAGGAAGTCCCTTGAATCTGGGTTCTTGGTCCAAGGACTGCAGGAGGGGTGGGGCACAGCTCCTGAGTCTTTGACGGTATGGAGGGGAGACCTGGGTTGTGTGTTGGGGGGCCCTCGATAATCTCCATGGTGTCTCTACACTCTGGCCCCCAGATATCAACTTGGCCCCTGGGACACTATTAAAGTTACCTGCTAGAATCTCAACTAAAAACACATGTGTACAATTTCTGACCAGCTGGTTAAACATTATCCCCTTTGCCATCTCATCTGTTTCATTTGTGAAAGAGCTGGTCTATTGATGCATATTTTTTTTGAGCTGTGAGTTTTTTCCCCTGTTTCTTCCAAGGCCTCTCCCTTTTAAGGTATAAGAAAACCTTATTGTCCTTTTCTTCCACAGTTTCCTTCTCTTTGTTGGCATTTCTCAAATTTCAGTTATCTCTCTACAACCCTGATGCTTTTTGCTGTATCTGTGTATCACCCGTATTATTATATGCTTCATTTTTTCTTTACATCAACTCACTACTTTTTACTTAATCAAACTTATTTTAACATAAAACTTTATATCACCTAGTGGAAAACCAGTATTATTTTTTATAAATAGAAGGTAACCCTAAAATAAATTCATTGAAAATGAAATATTTCGTAACAATAACTCTTAGAAATTCTAGCTAAATCATGTTACCTGCACTCTCTTTATTTAAAAAAAAGGAGGGGGGGTGAGGTGTGGAAGGTGGAATTAGCAATTGTTATTGAAATGTATTAGGACCAAATTAAGACTTCCTCCTTGATCTAACCAAGAGGACTGAAATAGAATTTTACATTTTATTCTCTCATTCTGTGACTCAGTATTATCAAATTTTCTGCCAAAATTCTTCTCCCCAGAGCCACACTAGTTCGCAATCTACAGTTTGGGAAACAGTGCTATATAGTCCAACTTAGAATGCTTTAAATTGCAGGATGAGAGGTCTGGAAGGGAATGTAGCAGTCCTTGAGACCAGCCCCTGCATTTCACAGATCAGGAATTCAGGATTCCTAAAATTGCATAGTTTACCAGTGGTCCCTGATTTCCAATCTGTTTACTTTTTAACCACATCATGCTCTTAGATGCAGCAAGATAAACATTGTGCTGTTCTGTTAAAGGAGCCATTAGTCCATCATTGCCATTGTTCAGAGAAAGATTTTTTAAGTTTCTCACTTAGGTTGATGTCATTTTGCAATGGATACACTATAAAAAGAATCAGTATATTGTGCAATTACATGACATTTAACCTACCTTTATGTTTTGTATAAACAAACTGCTAAGGAATGGTGCTAACCAGTTTTATTCATTTAAAGTAAGTACTTCATTGACTGAGATAAGCCAAAATGAAGAGTTTTATGAGTAGCTTCCTATCTAAAAGGCCAATTAAAAATAAGTTTAAAAAAAAATCCTGTTCAACAGCATAAAGTCCTGTGCATTTCCAGTTTCATTCACAGTCAGACATTGATTAAAAAGGCAGAAAATAAAGAGACAGTACAGAAACAGCCAGAGAGTGCTTTTAGCAGTATTGCTAATGTTCCCCGAAGAACTGCGTTCTTATAGCCCCATCTCCCCCCTCTCCACAAGGTTGGAGGTGCAGTCTCTCACCCTCTGTCTTCATCTCTCCCACAGCATAGGCGGACGTCTGAAACTTCCATCTCACCCCCTGGATCTAGCATCGGGTCACCCAACCGAGTCATCTGCGTATGTATCACTTTTCAGCCACCGAACAGCCTTGCTCATCCCCAGGCCTGTTATTTAAAGAGTCTCTAAGAACAGCCAAAGACAGCAGTCAGGTTTCCATCCAGCCGATATCTAGTGTGTGCCTGTCATGTGCTAGACTCCGTGCTAGGTCCTGAGGATGCAGTCGGGGACAGGGAAGACACGGACCCTCACGGAACCCACAGCCTTGTAAATAGTTACAGGGATAACATCCAGTTCAGTAGAAGCTCTGAAACCAATATGATGTGCCTCTTCCCCATGAGTCCTTGAGACCAGGGCAAAGTGAAGTTTGGGTCAGAGTGGTGTTTGGAGTGGGTCTTGGGTGGGATGTGGATGTGGAGATAGTGGTGTGTGATAAAGAGGCAGACAGGAGGAAGAAGCCATATGAATGTGGAAACATGACTATAAAGGGTTTGCAAACATAAAGAAGAGCTTTCTAGTCATGTGAGAAGTCCAGGGATGGAGCAAACTACGCGCATGTGTCTGAGTTCCCAGCCCCAGAGGCATTCAAACACAGAGACACTCCTCATTTGCAGGCATGTGGCAGAATGGACAAGAGTTGAGTCAGATGACCTCACAGGTCCCTTGGATATGTAACTTATTCATTCATTCATTAAGCAAATGCATCCTGAATGTCTCCTCTGGGCTAAGTGCTGGGCTCTGGTGAGCTGCACCCACCTGATGCCTGTCCTCATGACATTGACCCCGTAAGTCCATGGATAATCAGATGCCATTCTAATAAGTGCTAGGAAGAAAAAATGCAGGGTGCGCTGATGATGCTGCAGATGGACAGAGGGACCTGACAGTCTAGGACCAGCTGGGAGAAGAGTCCTGAGGAAGAAACAGTTAAGCCCACGCCTGAGAGATAAACAGAAGTTAGGTAATGGAGATGAGGAAGGCAGAGCCGGAGAGGACTGCAGTGAGCTGGGGAGGGGCCTGGCAGTCAGCAAACCTCTTGCAGCCTTTCTCATGTCAAAGGACCATGAAGACCAGAAATGAGGGAAGTGGTCCAGAGCAGGAAAGCCACTCCTCATGAGAAGCTCTAGAGACAGTCCCCAAACAAGCCAGCCCTGAGCAGGCCCTGCCCACCATCGCTTCATCATTATTCCACTCCAGATCCACATTCAGTTTCGTCCTTGATCCCTGGATAATGCCCATCGATGAGACTATTTCCTTTCCTTTCTTCCTCTGTTCAAATGAAAAAAAGACGTACGAGCTATCATTGACTGCAACTTCAATGTGGGTCAGCACGGTCATGTGGCTCCCGCAAAAGATAAGAGACTTTGATCACAGGCTGTCCTCACTGAAGATTCCAGTCCAGAACAAGAGAGATGACAGTTCCCCTGCTGCTGTGAATGGGGCCAGACCACAGTAGGATTAATGAGCTTAGTTTCAGGGCCTACAGGGTGAGAAGGTTACTGACAAAAGTGAGCATGTCTCCAGAAGAGCGTTACCAGGATATGAGAGCTCAGACACACACAGCTGCATAGAATGCCACTACCCCCTAGCTGGCCTCCCTGTGCTTCTGGGGAGCCGCCTTAAATTTAGTGAAGTAAGTTAGGCCCAGATGACGTTCACCCTGGCATTCTGGAGGAAGCTCGTAGAGTTGCCCCTGTGAGAAGCAGCCCCACTACAGATGGACAGCAGCAGCTGGAGACACCTGCCATTGTGCCCTTCAAATGGGGGCTTATCCACTGAGACCAGTTACCCCTGGCATATCCCAGCATTGCCCTGTGTCTCCCCTCCCGTATTCTCCTGCTGTCACCTCCAGCTGCTCTGGGGAATGACTGCCCTTGTCATGTGAGCCATGTTTTAAGTCAGACCATTCCACACATGGTTTCCAACTTCAGGGAAGAATCCATCCATCCACTTTTGGGACACTTAGTAACAGGCAGAAAGATCCAGTATTGGTTCAGTGTTCATAAATATGGAGGTTTGGTATTAAAATAGAATGATCAGTGAACCTGGAGGGGGCAGGTTCTTTCAAACTTTGCTCCACTCCCCACTGACTGCTAGAATCGTCTCCAGCCCAATGTGTTCTCTTCCTTCCTTCCTGGCTACTTATGTTAGGATGCCTCTGTTCCATCACTGTGCCTCCAGACCTAAGGCTCATTTATAACCCAGTAAACAAGGAAGCTATAGGAAGAAATATAAATTTAGTATTTTTGAGGTTTGGAGTAAAGTGCCCAGATAAATGTTGACAAGTTTGTAAGATGCCAAGAGCTCTCAAGGTCAAAATCTAACATCCCAGGATAAAAGGCAGCAGTTAATTCAGCAAGTGGGCTCTCCTAATAAGGTTCCCTCTACCCACACCCTGCCAAATTGGTACAGTTGTGGGTGTCTGGCCTGGGCAGTCTCTAGCAGAAATGAGATGGCACACCTCAAAGGGTTTAAGTGTGGAGGGAGTGTGTACAGAACTGTGGGCAGGGTCAGGGGACCCACAAGACCTAGTGTGGCATCCAGAGTCAGCAACAGCAGGAGGCTGTCACCACCCTAAGCCTAAAGGGAAGGACTGGCCAGAGCTGCAGCTGTGGCAGAGCAGCCAGGACAGGAGCCAAGTCCATCACAGCCGGGCAGGGCGGGTGCAAGGGAGACATGTACACAGCCCCTCTCTCCACTCAGCCTCAGCCTGCAGTTGCCCCTCATTAGCCAAACCCAGCTGAAAGCCAGGGAGCCTGTGACACAGTCCGTGGGACCTCAGAGCTCAGACCAGGGCCAGGAGGAGTGGGCAGTGGGTCTCGGGTGAGCAGACAATGAACAGCACAGTGCCCAGACAGCAGTGGGATGGGATGGGGATGAAAGAGTGGAAGGGCCTTGGGAAGTGTTTAAAACATCAGCAGTCCCAAGGTCTTTATCGAAGTTGCTCTCTCTATGGCAATCTTGGCCCTGAGACTTACCTGTCCCCCCAGACACTGGGAGAACGTTATAGGATAACACAGTCTCCATGGATTCTCTCTTAATCTACCTCATCTCAGTACCTTGTAAGCCACAGTGGTTTTGGGGGACAGATCCTGACTGACCATAGCAGAAACCGGGTGACCAGAAACAGAGGGAATGGCTGGAGGATGCAGACGTGGAAAGGATGTGGCTTCAGGAGCCACGAGACGGGGGCTGTCCCGAGCAGGGGAAGCTAAGTCCTTGTGGTTCTAGAGGGTTGAACTCAGGCCAAGGCAGGTGGTAGGTAGAGGCTCGCTTCAGTTCGATGTGAGGAGCAGCTCTCTGAGTGCAGCACTCTGCCAGTTGTTAAGACGGTGAATTCGCCATCCTGGGAAGCCAGAAGAGGCCAGTGGAGGGGGCAGGCTCCCAGGCTAGACTGCCTGGGTTTGAATTCTGGTACAGCTACTTATTAGCTGTGACCTTGGGCGAGTTCACTGATTTCTCTGTGCCTGTTTCCTTGTGCAAAAATGAGGATAATATTAGTATGTACTATTAGAGTTGGTGGTTGTATGGATTAACTGAGTTAAACCATATAAAGGACTTAGGATGGAGTCTGGCTCATAATAAGTGGTCATCAAGTGTTAGCTAGTGTTTTACTGCCATGATTAATTCTGTCTTTACAATCTTCATCATCTTCTTCAAGGATGCTGTGAATGAAGATGCCCTCACTGTGTGGGGTTTGGAAGGCTGGATTCAGCCCTACGGGCTAAGTGGTACAAGTTGCAGAATCTTTTGAGCCTCAATTTCCTCATCTGAAAAATAGGAATCATATTTTTTTAATTTACTTTTTATTTTATGTTGGAGTATAGTTGATTTACAATGTTGTGTCAGCTTCAGGTGTACAGGTGTACTGTAGCTAAGTCAGCTAAAGTGACTTAGCTGTACATACACATATATCCATCCTTTTTCAGATTCTTTTCCTATATAGGTTATTACAGAATATTGAGTAGAGTTCCCTGTGCTATACAGCAGGTCCCTGTTGACTATCCATTCCATGTATAGTAGTGTGTATATGTCAATCCCAAACTCCCTGTCTGTTCCTCCCCGCTCCCACCTTTCCCTCTTGGCAACCATAAGTCTGCTTTTGAAGTCTGTGAGTCCGTTTCTATTCTGCAAATAAATTCATCTGTATCATCCTTCTAGATTCCAAATATAAGTGATATCATATGATATTTGTCTTTCTCTATCTGGCTTACTTCACCCAGCATGACAATCTCCAGGTCCATCCATGTTGCTGCAAATAGCATTATTTCACTCTTTTTCATGGCTGAGTAATAATTCCATTGTATATATGTACCACATCTTCTTTATCCATTCCTCTGTCGATGGACATTTAGGTTGCTTCCATGTCTTGGCTATTGTAAATAGTGCTGCTATGAACATTGGGGTGCATGTATCTTTTCGAATTATGGTTTTCTACAGATATATGCTCAGGAGTAGGATTGCTGGATCATATGGTAGTTCTATTTTTAGTTTTCTGAGGAACCTCCATACTGTTCTCCATAGTGGCTGTACCAATTTACATTCCCACCAACAGTGTAGGAGGGTTCCCTTTTCTCCACACCCTTTCCAGCATTTATTGTTTGTAGACTTTTTGATGATGGCCATTCTGACTGGTATAAGGTGATACCTCATTATAGTTTTGATTTACATTTCTCTAATAATTAGTGATGTTGAGCACCTTTTCATGTGCTTTTTGGCCACCTGTATGTCTTCTTTGGAGAAATGTATATTTAGATTCTTTTGAATTTCATTCTTTTACATGTAGGTGTCCAGTTTTCCCAGCACCACTCATTGAAGAGACTGTCTTTTCTCCATTGTATATTCTTGCCTCCTTTGTCAATAGATTAATTGACCATAGGTGTGTGGGTTTATTTCTGGCATTTCTCTCCTGTCCCGTTGATCTATATTTCTGTCTTTGTGCCAGTACCATACTGTTTTGATGACTGTAGCTTTGTAGTATAGTCTGAAGTCAGGGAGCCTGATTCCTCCAGCTCCATTTTTCTTTCTCATAATTGTTTTGGCTATTCGGGGTCTTTTGTGTTTCCATACAAATTTTGAAATGTTTTGTTCTAAAAAATAAGAATAATATTGGCACTTACTTCACAGAGGCATCCTGACATTTAGAGGAGATCATTCCTATACAGCACAGGACCTCACACATATGTTCTGTCAATGTGGTATCAGTGTGAGCCCAGGTGGAATGAATGACCTGTCTTATTCTCACATTCTGCGAGTCTTCCATCCTAACTGGAGCAGCTCATCCCTCTCTGTGCCTGGCTTTTGTTTCCTCTCCCCTTTCCCACTTATCTTTCTGCTTCTTTCCTGTCCATTTCCCTCTTCCTCAGGCTAAAGTGGATAATGAGATCCTTAATTACAAAGACCTGGCAGCTCTCCCCAAGGTTAAGTCCATCTACGAGGTACAACGCCCCGACCTCATTTCCTACGAGCCTCATTCCAGATACACGTCCGACGAGATGCTGGAGAGGTGTGGCTATGGAGAGGTATGGCATCTCGCCCTCTCTCTGGGGCTATTGGAGGAGAGGAGGGCCCTCAGGGTCCCCAGGCCCCTGCATCACAGAGACTTCAGCCTCCATAGTGTTGGCCCCAGACTCTTTTAAACTGGTATTTATAGTCAACACTTAAAAATCAAGTGATTTCATCCAAAATCTGGCTTCTCTTGAAAAATCAGAGCTGGCAACACTATACCAGTGTTTCCACCACCTAGAGATGGGGAGCAGCTCCCTCTATAGGCAGGCCATGGGCTCCCCAGTTCTCCCCGATCCCCACTACTCTCTGAGAACCCCAACATAAAAGCCAAGAACCTGTGACCACTTATCACCTGAGCTGTTGTTTCTCTTACAGTGGAGAGATTTTATACATTGCCTACGGCTCTCATCCCCAGCTGTGCTCAGTGGCCATTTAGGTTTATAATCCCCAGTTAGGTAGGTTCTCTGGGTGTTGCACCTGGCCTTAAGCCCCTGCGCTCAGAGCAAGAGGCACTCTTATAAAAAGTACACATCAGAAGCCTTTTGAAATAATTAAGTGGTTGCTGGACAAGAGAAAGTGTTCCCTGGAGAAGGCAGGGTGGCTGTTACCCTGGAGGTCCTGGCAGTTTACATCCCAGGAAGTTTCTCACCCCACCCCAGGCGCCCTGAGCTGAGATCATTTGGAGCTTCAGAAGGAGCCCCGGCCTCATCCTCACTTCACCACTATCCCCTTCCTGTCTAAGGAGAATGGGGTTCCATTTGGTTTAAGAGCCCAATGCTGAGATTCTCCAAGTTCTGGCCTCTGAAATGGACCAGGAAAAGGGGACCAAGCGTTTGGTAGAAGCTGATTCTCCTGAAGCCAGAGATGGCAAACTGGGGCCCATAGGCCACAGCCAGGCCACAGCCAGCCCCCAGATTTGTTTTGTTTCACTCACAGAGTGTCTTTTTAAAATGTAAATTAGTTGTCAACATTTAAACATTAGGAGATTTCACATAAGAGTCTGCGCTTCTGCCTTGTCTTGGAAACTTAAGAAGCTGTGTTAGCATGGGATGGAGGGTCCAGCCTGGCCTGGGTGCCCTGGAGCTGAGCGCCATCCCCTCTGCAGGCGGTGCCCTCCATCCCCAGCTTGCCCCCCGCCACCGGCCCAACTCCTGCATTGATGGCATCAGCCTGGCCCTTGCTTGGCCCTGCATTTGGGAGCGCTGCCCTGGGTCCTGTCCTTATGAGCCACAGAAGGGCATGAGCTGGTAGTGGCACAGGGAAGGGCCATGAACCAGCTCTGAGCTTGCGGTGGGGAAGCCCAGGCCCAGGTGAAGCCCCTACCGCTTCTTCCCTGAGGGGCCCCAAGCCATCTCATCCCCTCTCTGGGCTGTGTTTTTTTCCATTTGTAAAAAGAGCATAGTCTCAAGGTTTCCTCCCACCCGCGAGCACTGCGGATATTCTGGGAAGCTGAGGCTGTTCTCTGGGGTGGGGGACAAGGGGCAGCTGCAGGCTTCTCTCTGCTCCCTGTAACCACTCTCTGTCCCTCCCTCTTGCCCTCCTCTCTCCTTTCACTCCTTCCATGGCTGCCTTCAAACTTCGCTTCCAAGTCGCTGGGGACCTTATCACCCTACTCCCAGGTAATTAAACTGGTTCCAGGAGACCTTTTCTATAATTGTGTCCTTTATGCTGACCAAGCAGACCCCCAATTTCCCCCCCACCCCCTGAAGCCCCTGAAGGTGCTCCCCCAATGCAAGCAGAGACAGGGAGACTTAGGAGCATGACCTGGAGGAAGTGGCAGTGGCTTAAAGGGTAGAGATGGCTGGGAGCGAACCTTTCTACCCAGAGATGGCCTCCCTGATGCTTCTGTGATCCTTGGCCAGGATTCCAGGGTCCTGACCCACGGGTTCCATTCAAGGGCATGTGAGTGATGGGTGAAGGCCCTGAAAAGTCTCTGCAGCCTTCCTTGGGCTGTGCATGTAACCCAGGGAGGGAGGTCTCTGTATTCAGAAGGGCAAAACCGTGCTTCAGCCCCTGGGATCCCAGATTCCATGTCACTTCCCCACCTGACTGCTGGACCCTTGGGCTATAGGCCCCCCTAATGGCAGATCTTGCTCATGGACCTGCTTCCTCCTCCAGGACATCTATGAGAACCTGGACCTCCGGCAGAGACGGGCCTCCAGCCCGGGATACATCGACTCCCCCACCTACGGCCGGCAGGGCATGTCCCCCACCTTCTCCCGCTCACCTCATCACTATTACCGCTCCGGTAAGGAAGGGGGAAGCTCCCAAAGGGACAGGAAGAGCCAGGGGGGACAACACAGTGCCTAGATGTCCCCAGCTGCTGAGACAGCATGGGGCTTCCCTGGGTTTTCTCCATTACAACGTGGTCCTCTGGAGGCTCGTGGCCACCCAGGCCTCACTGAGTCCCTGCAGATGCCACTGGCAGGGGAAGAAGAGGGGTTCATGGTACTGAGATGCAGCAGGAAGATGGGTGGCGTGCTGCTGCGGGGAGGGGAGTGGCAGGAATCCCAGCCGTCCTGGCTGGAAGAAAACGTCTCCATCCTCATCCTTTGTCCTGTCCCATCCAGAGGGCAGAACCAGAGGATCAGAAATGGGGCAGTGTCCTGGCCTTCACCTGAGGGCCACCCTGAGGTTAGGGATGAAGCAGGCAGAGCAATTAAGGGAGGGGCCCAGGTGGGGAGCTAAGAGGAGCAAAGATGCCTTCCTGAAGCTCAGTGCTGTTGACTCTTACAACCCACAAAATCTGACTTTGGGGTGAAGCAAGACAACAGGGTCAAGCCTGTTTCTGCAGACCCGGTGCATGAGAGCACAGCCCCCATCCCTGCTGTCATCGCCTCACTGCTGCCGTAACCACCGCCACTGCATTAATGCCTGTTTTTTCTGTGCCTCTGCTCTCTCTGGGGACCACTGCCTGCGTGCTCCAGGGCCCGAGAGTGGCCGGAGCTCTCCTTACCATAGCCAGTTAGATGTGAGGTCCTCCACTCCGACCTCTTACCAGGCTCCCAAGCACTTTCACATCCCAGGTAGGCTGCCAGCCCGGAATTCCTGGCATGGGTGCATGCTCTGTGGTGTCGCCGGGCGCCCTGCACCGGCACCGAGGAGAAACTGGGTGCTGGGGACTCTCCCCAACCAGTCACCCGCACTAACTGGCCTCCAGCTCCAACACGCCCACTGGCCATAGCCCACTCCCTAGACAGAACCAGCCTTGATTAGGACCACCAGGAAGCAGCCCAGGGAAGTGCCTCGAATGTCCAAGGGCTGTGATGGGACATGGCAGTAACTGTGCTGAAGGTCATGGGCTTTTGGGATTGAATCCTTGATTCTGCTGCTTATAAGCTTGTGACCTCAGACCAGCTACTTAGCTTCCTTGAGCCTGTGTTGTTCCTTCTGGACAGCCAGGCACTGTTCTGGGTCCTGAAAGTGCAACTGTGCTCAAACCAGCCCAGATCCTTCAGGGTGTTTAAGTTCTAATGTGGGGAGAGAGCTAATAAATGAGTAAACAAATAAGTAAAAGGATAATTTCAGGAGATATAGGTGCTAAACATAATAAAACAGGGCACTGCGATAGAGTGATGGCGTGGGGGAGGCTGGGCTATGTGAGGTGGTCAGGGAAGGCTTCTTGGAGGAGGTGACATTGAAGCCAAAAGAGACCCCAGAGAAAAACATCCTGGGCAGAGGGAACAGCAAGTCCAAAGGCCCTGAAACACTGAGCCTGCAGCTGGCCAGCATGGCTGGAGGTGGTGAGCATGAGGGAAAGTGATGGGAGGTAAGAGGAAGGCAGGGGCTGGGTGACCTGGGACAAAGTCTCACCCTGAGCTACAGCAGAGCCGAGCCTAGGCCCCAGTCTCCCAACTCTTAGCTCAGGTTTTCACTCCCCACTCACTTTTCCCCAAGAGTTGGTCTTGCCGTTTCATCTACACCTTTCTCAGTTGCCCCAGAAAGGTCCCATCCAGCCTACTGGGGAGGAGGGGGTGAGAGTGCTGAACTGTGGCTGCGGGGTTCTGGGGACGCCCACGTGGAATGAGGCATGGCTGCTGGGTGGGCACCTTCCCGCATGGGGTCTTGCTGAGCACGCGCCCGCCTTATGCCTGCATGCCCACCATCCAAGCCCCAAGCCCCTGCCTCAGCCCCATTTGAATCCATCCATTCCTTTCCCCTCACCTTTCTTGGAACCTGATGGGATGAGGCTGGAAGCTCACCTTTGGAAGAGGAAGTCCACTGGGGGAAAGATGGGGGAGCCTTGGGAGAAGTTGCTAACCACCTCTCTCTTCTGGGACCCACTGACCAACTGGCCGTCTCCTTTTCTCCTGTCTTTCTCTCTCCTCCCCACTGTCCCTTCCCGGTCTGACTGGCAGCTGGAGAAAGTAACATCTACCGGAAACCCCCGATCTACAAACGGCATGGTATGGTCGGGGGCAGAGAGGGCTTGGCCAGGCAAGGGGAGGGGCAGTTAATCATCTGTGCAGATGGCTCTGTAGGGCCACCAGAGGGACACATACAAGGCTGCAACTCGGTCCTTCTTGTTGGCTGCCCCCCAGTCACTCAAGGTGGCCTTGGGGAGGGGGTTGGTGTCATTTCAAAACGGCAAGGAAGGCCTTGTATCCCCTACATCCTTTCCCACCATCTCCTCACTACCCCCCTTGCCCTGCTATCTGCTATCCTAAAGCCCATGGTCCGAGAAACCCTTGTCAAATGCATGTAGCCCTGGGAGAGTGACACTCCAAGGCGCTGGTACTCACACTTGGACGTTCGTTAGAATCGTGTGGAATGCATACAGATTCCTGGGCCCACCCCAGACTTAATGAATCCAAATTTTGTATTTGTTACAGTTTCTCCAGGTGATTCTAATGCCCAGCCCAGCTTGGGAACCACTGCTCTAAACTGTTCTCAGTCACCATGTCCTCAGAGTAGATGGAGGCCTGGAGAGGGGATACGGATGAGAAAGGAACTGAGGGTGCCTTCATTCATTCATCCATATAGTGTTTCTTACAGAACTGTCTGTGGGCCAACTGTACCCAAGAGATTTATTTAAAAAACAGATACCTTGGCCCCCTCCCCTGCCCTAGACCTCCTTAATTAGAAATACTAAAGAGTTTGCCCTACGAATCTGCCCTGTAACCAGTTCCATTCACGATTCCTACCTGTGCTCCCTATGGGAACCACCACTGAGACCTGTTCATTCTTGCAAAAGCACTCAGTTGAATGAGCACACCCCTTCCTCTGAGGATGCAGAGGCACAGCTGCCACCCTGTATCACCCTTAGGTACCTATGGGTACCTATGGGATCACAGGGGGAACACAAAATTGGATGAGCATGGAGACAGGCAGAAGCAGCCCTGTACTGGGATCTAAACTCACTGAGCTGGTGGAGGAGGTGGTACAAGTATAAATAGTGGCTCTGGGTGCTTACCATCTGACAGTTTAGACAAACATCCTCGACTTCAGAGCGGACTGGGCTGGGGTCCAGGTGAGTCCTGAGCAGTGCACATCTACATGTGGCTGTGGAGGACACGCCATGTACCCCCAGTGGCCACAGAAAGGCACCAACCCTGACAAAGGTAGTTTAACTTTATATCCAGAAAAGACCCCCAGGTCCCAAGCCCCTCAGGACTGTGTGGGATTTTCTAGGTGGGCCTGAGGGGCAGCACCAAAGCAGGCTCAGGAGGAGTCTGGGCTGGAGGTGGATTGTGCAGATAAGAGGGTGGATGAAAGGGCTGAATGAGAACGGCTGGAGTGGGAAGGGCTGCACAGGACCCACATCAAAGAGGATTTGCAAGCTTTGGGAGCAAGTGCTGCTGGCTGGCTGAGAGCCATCCCAGGACCCTCTGCTGCTCTGGCTCCACGGAGCCTAGGGCTTGTCCCTATAGCTTCTCCCTCCTAAGGAATGATCAGGGGCCCCATCTCCTTTCCCCAGCCCTCTCTCTGCCCTAGTCAGCTTCTCACCAGTCTTGGGTGTGAGAGTCATTGCCCTGGAAGGTTTTGTGCCTACAGTGGGTTTGATGGTCACCCCCATGTTGTGGACTTCAGGGGGAAGCTTAGAGCTGGATGATGCCTCAGCCAGCAGACCAGTTCTGATACAGACAAGGAAACTGAGGCGGAGAGGGTCACGATTTGCCCAGTGCTACAGCTGAATTAAGTGGCAGAACTGGAACCAGAACCCAGCGTTGCTGACTCGCTGGCCAGTGCTCCTTCCCTCAGGCCGTCTAGTCTCCCCCAAGCAGGATTTGTCATTTCACTATGAGGAGAAAGGTGACCTGACTCAACATGCAGCAGGCCCTGCTTGGCGATCCCACCCAAGACGTGGCTCCAATCCACAACAAGGCTGGCTTCTAGAGGGTGAGGAACGTAGTAAGGGCAAGGACTCACCTGGGACCTGTCTAATCTTACTTAAAGGAGCCACGGCCTTAGTGTTCACTTAGGAGAGTCTGTGGAATTGGTAGGAGGAGCCCTGAGCTGGGGTCTGATCCAGTTCTGGTCTAACTTGCTATGTGGTCTGAGCAAGACCCTTCCCCTCTCAGGTGTTCAGATTCCCAACCGTAAAATCAGAGGCTTGGCCTCAGTGCTTTTCCAGCTCCGATGCTCCGTGTCCCAGACGCTGGCCTGGACGTGGCCTCACTCCCCAGGGCTGGAGCCTGGCTGAGACAAGGGAGAGTGTGTCCAGGACACTCTCCTAGGACATTCTGCCTCCCTGAAGCTCTCTCTTTGGGTCCTTTGCAGGTGATTTGTCGACAGCAACCAAGAGCAAAACAAGTGAAGACATCAGCCAGGCCTCCAAGTACAGCCCAGCCTACTCGCCAGACCCCTACTATGCTGCGGAGTCTGAGTACTGGACCTACCACGGGTCCCCCAAAGGTATCACCCATCACAGGGGAGCCAGGACCAGAGCCCCGTCACCTACGCCAGTGACACAGGGCCAGCACAGACAGTTGCCCACTCCTTCACACGATAGTTCATTTATTCATTCAGCAAACAGGTACTAAGGGCAGCCATGGGCCCTAGGGAGATACTAGGAAGCAAACTAGATCAGGTCCTTGCCCTTGTGTATGAGACATCGGCCCCAACTGGAGAGGGAGGTGATGGACAGCAGGTGAGGTACAGGAGGTAGAAGAGCTGATGGTAGGGGCATGCTGTCCAGTCTGGAAGATGACAGAAGCTGCTCAGATGCAGAGCCTCAGCTACCACAGGAAGGGTGAGGAGCAGGTAAGCCAGCAGAGTGTAGAAATGCACCTGCAAAGACCCAAGATGGGAGGGTAGGCTCCACTGGAGCAAAGGATTGGCTGTCAGCTCAACCTTGAGCTCAGGGAGGGAGGGGAGGGGGTGGGGGATGAGAGGCCAGATCCCACAGGGCCTTGTGGGTTGAGGTCAGGATTTTGGTCTTTATCCAAAATAGGAAGAAGTTGTTAAAAGTGGTGACATGATCAGATTTGTATTTTTAAGAGACCACTTTGGCTGTAGGTGGAAAATGGTTTGGAGAACAGAAGAGAGAGGATGTTGGGAGATGGAAGGCTCTCACAGGCACCCTGGCAAGGGGTCCTAATGGTCCTCAAGGTGCCATCCCACCTAATCAGACATCCCAGGCTGTTTCTTTTAAGTATGGGGAGGAGTTGTCAGTAAGTGCCACTTTGATTCAACACATACCTTTAGTAATGAATGTCCATTTTGAACAAAGCTTCATGGGAGCTCAGAGATGACCCTGTGCCACCCTCAAAGAATTCTCCACTTAGAAAGGGGATAAGACACAAGCACAACTATAACCCAAAGTAGACAGTGATCAGTGCCCGTGGGAGATAGTGTTCAGAGGCTGCACAGGCAAGAGGGACCAGACCCAACAGGCATGGGGGGGAGAGGGGGAATCTTAGATGAGACTATTTCAATCACACACACACACACAAAAGAAACAAAAAAAAAGAAAAACCACCTCCAAAAGGCTTAAGCCAAAACAGGGATTTTCTGGGTCATGTGACCAAAAGTTTTTGAGGCATAGCTGGATCTAGAGGTGGATGAACATCATCAGGACTTGACCTGTCCTGTGGGTTGGGTGGCTCCAGTCTCAGGCTGATTCTGCCCTTATCATGGGAAGACGAGTTCTGGCAGGTCCGGGCTTACCCTCCATCTTGGCAGAAAGAGGGCTTTTTCTCCTACCAGTCGCAGGAAAAGTCCCAATGCTGAGGTTTATTAGATCTGTCTGGGCAGTCAGCTTCACCTGCACTTTGCAGCCCAAGAATGGGAAGGGATGCTGGCCATCTCAGTATAGGGAGGCCCATGGTGGAGGCAGTTCACCAAAGTGCACTTGTGCGGGGTCACTCAGCTAGAAAGTGGTGGAGCCAAGAGGAAACCCCCACCTGTCAAGGCTGTACTGCCCCCCATGCCCTCTCGCCTGAGCAGGCTGAGTGGGGAGCATGGGCAGGAGCTGATCCTAGCTGTCTTTTGGCAGTGCCCCGAGCCAGAAGGTTCTCGTCTGGAGGAGAGGAGGACGATTTTGACCGCAGCATGCACAAGGTAAGCAGGCCACACCACTGAATGAGATGCTTAGATGGTATGTTACTGAGGATTTTTTCATTTGTGAGGGACAGAAACCAAATTCAAACTCACTCATGATAGAAAAGAGAAATGCAAAACTTGGCATAACTGAAAAGTCAACTGGTAGGATTAGCTGCAGGTACAACTTGATCCAGCTGCTAAACAAACTGCCATAGGGAAATTCACTCTCTCTGCTCTTATGCTGGATTGCCTCTGCATTGGCCTCATGCTCAAGCAGGTTCTTCTCATGTTGTGGTCAGTGGATGCCAGTGACTTGTGCATCACTGGTGGGGATGGAAGGTGGTGCAGCTGCTGAGAAAGAGTTTGTGGTCCCTCAAAAAGTTACCACATAGAACTACCATAGAAACTGTCGACTGAAAACAAAAAACCGCACAACCTAAAAGTTGAGAATTATGTTTTATTCAGCAGACATACCGAGGACCTAAGCCCAGGAGACAGCCTCTCAGATAGCTCTGAGAGAGTGTTCCAAAGAGGTAAGGGAGGAGCCAGGAATATGTAGGAGTTTTTGCAAAAATAAAATCAGGAAGTCGAACATCACAAGATTGCTGCTGATTAATGAAAAAACAGACATCTACAGTTAATGAATTTAGTGCTTTTCTATGTAAGGGAAGATGCAAGGCCCTTGGCTCATTGAAATCATTCCTTTAATATGCACCTTAACTATCTAGGGCCAGTATCCTGTTTTTCTCCATCCTGAATCCCCTCAGGCTGCACCATTGGTGGTGGCTGCAGAGGTTGATGGCTTGATGGCTTGATGGCTTGTTTACTGATAGGGCAGGTGACCTTCTTTGCTCACAGTGCTTCCTCTTGGCCATAAATTCAACCAATGTTTGGGAGGCATTTCATGACCAATTTTGTCCCTCAGGGCTAGGAAGGCTCATCCCTTGATCAGGCGAAGGTTCTGTTGACAGGCCACTCAATGTGCTGATTTGTTTTGGATTAGACCCTGTTGATAATCTAAAATTCTCTGGATCACCTGTCTTATTAGTCTGTTGTGATCCAGGAAATGTTTTCCCTTGTTGCTTCTTCCCAGATCTAGAATTGCACTATTACAGTTATTCTCTGTAGAGTTATGTATATGATCAACTAACTCGAGACGTCATTAATTTTGCTGGAGGCTTGGTTACACTTTGGTAATGTAAGACATAATAATCTCATAAAACAGACAGGATATAAGTAATACAGCTAGTAACATTAATAAACTGATAGTGCAGCAGAGAGAGGCACAAGGCATAAATAATTTGAAAATGCCAAGAGAGAACAAACTAAAACAGTGATTAGTATAACTAGTTGTAATCTGGTCAAAATAAGCCATCAAGTCCACAGGGGAGCCAGCTAGAGAAGCCAAATTCTGGAGGGATCAGGTAGAGAGAAAAAGATAAATGTTTCGTCTTCGTTTACAAAGGTATACTTTATCAACTTGTTGAAGGTCATAGTTAGCGTAAGAGGAAAGGTTTTCTGGAAAACAGAGATTAAAAACCAGTGTATTTCAGAAAAAAGTCATAAAATTATAACTCATATTCATCAATTCATTCAGTCCATGTAATTAATTCCTGTTCATCTAGATGAAGTTGTCAGGTTTTCCATTAGTGTTTTTAAATTTCTTACCCAGTTCAGGAGTAAGATCTAAAAGTTACCAGAAACTTGTATTTATCAAAAGTCCTTTTTATGAATCTTCACTAAGATCTTCATATATAAAAGCATCAGAGTAAAACAATGATTGTGTATAAACAACAGGACTTAAAATGGCATGGTTAAAGATCTGATTGATTATAATGTAATCGACAAGAAACTTGGATATTTCTGTGACATACAACATCCTAAGATAACACCTAGAATTATGACTGATAACCTTATACCAGGACATACCAGATTTTCAGGAATTCCGTATAAATTTTGGAATATCTATATTAATGACATTTACCCATACAATATAACCTAAGAAGGTTTATCTCCAATCACTTGACAGTGCTTCTCAAGTAAGCCTAATTAGTTTAACATTTCTTTCTGAGATGTTGCAGGGTTTCTTTGAAGCATCCCAGAGTTAGCTGGAAGTCAAAAGAACTTCAGTTAGAATTTGTTATTTGGGAAGTTTTGTCAAAAATATCAAAAAGGTTTCAAAACACTTGGTCAAATAGGATCATAGGTCACTGTGAAACAATACTTATTCACTTAAAGTGACAGAAGATTTCAAAAACAAATACAGATGACTTACAGAAAAAGAATCTCACATAATCTGTTTTCAAAAGCAGTATTTCAAGATAACTTTGTTCTCTTAACAGAGAGAGGAACCAAATCCAGTCTTGCACCAGCCTACTTTTAATAGTAATAACCACTTACCTAATTAAATTTAATCCAATCCCAGCCTGACCACGTACAAAAGTCCTTTTCAGGGCTCCCTTTTTACAGTCCTTCCACAACTTTCTCTATTCTTGTTAGTCTGTCCCTTATTTTTCCATCCAGAAACAACCAGCTCTAGGACAAAATCATTCTTTCCACTTAACAAAATGCACTTCCATTCTTCATACCTTCTTTTGCTGAAAAAAACACACCCTACTCTCCTTGCATACTGAAATGTTTCCCTTATTATCTTTAGTAGCTTTAATTACATATTATAATTTTAACCCTTAAAAACGTTACTCTAGTGAAAACTGACAAGTAGCAAGTAATTGTGAACTGTTTGTCATACCAGCATTCCTGATTGGCATATCACTTAACCTCTAGAAACATACATCTTCTCATAGCATAATTTCTTTCCTCAATGTGGTACAAGAGATGTGTCTAGTAAACCCAAACATCTTTAGTTTCCTTCTTGTAGGGAGACAAAAGTAGGTAAATTTAGACCTGTTTAGCAAATAATGTTTGAGTATTTTATCTTATTTGAAGTGACCTGGATAGTCAGTGGATTCCCATTACTTAAATTAATTTAGCAAGGGCTGAGGAATCAGGATGGCAGAGGAACAGGACATGGAGCTCACCTCTTCCCACAGATACATCAAAAATACATCTACAAGTGGAACAATTTGCACAGAAAATCTAAACACTGGCCTCAGACTTCTGAAAGGGCAAGAAAACCTCCACATAACCAGATAAGACAAAAGAAAAAGAAAGACAGAAAGGAATCAGGACAGGACCTGCGCCCCAGGGAGGGAGCTGTGAAAGAGGAAGGGTTCCCACATCCTGGGAGGTTCACTCACCTGTGGGGAGATCAGCCTGGACAGAGGGGGAGCTTCAGAGCCTCGGAGGAGAGTGCAGCAACCAGTCTGTGGAAGGCAAAACGGACAGTGACCTGCACAGATGGTCAGTACTGCCGCCCTGTGCTCCCCAGACTGAGACCCTCGTCCACCCGCAGGGGCTGGGTGCTGAAGCCTGGGCTTTGGAGGTCAGACCCAGGGAGAGGGCCAGGATTGGCTATGCAGAGACAGCCTGAAGAGGGTGGAGTGTGGCAACTGAGGGTGCACTAGGAAGAAGCCTGGGCCGCCACAGAGGCAAGGTACCATGGCTGGGGGGCATGCAAGGAGAGGGGTGGGACCACCATAGGAGATTCTTTCCCTGTGCGTACGTTCTCAGGCAACAGGACACCACCTACGTGAGCTCCAGGGGCAGGTGCGAGCCACCACTGCCATCATGGGCTCCAGAGGCAGGCACGGGCAGCTGCCACCAATAAGAGAACCATGATCAGGCGCCAAGTGCTGTCCCTGCTGTCGCAGGAGTGTGCAGGCCACCACCGCAAATACGAGACCCGCAAGCAGCCACCAAGCACTGTCCTTGCTATTTCGGGAGTGTGTGGGCCACCGCCACCATTAAGAGACCCACGAGCAGGTACCAATCACTCCACCCAATGTCCGGGGAGCACGCACAGGCCGTGAGCAAGCTCCAGTCGCTGTCCCTGCTGTCCTGGGAGTGCGTGGGCCACCGCTGCTACTAAGAGACACAGAGGCAGACAACAGTCTCTGCCCCTACTGGCCTGGGGGCACACGGGCCACTGCTGCTGCTGGGAGACCCGTGAGTAGGCACCGATTGCTGCTCCTGCCATACCAGGAGTGTGCACAGGCCGCCACACATCTACACACCATTTGAAAGGAATAATGGCCAGCACACACTAAGGAAAGAGGCAGAAAGCATCCAAACTAAAAGCACCTCGATTCTGGACAAGATGGTGGAGTAGAAGGACTTGAGCTCACCTCATCTCACAAAAACACCAAAATCACAACTGACTGCTGAACAACCACTGACAAAAAAGATTGGAACCTACCAGAAAAGGTATTTTATACCCAAAGAGAAAGAAGAGGCCACAATGAGATTGTAGGAGGGGCACTTTTTCGATATAATCAAATCCCATGCCTGCTGGGTGGGTGACCCACAGACTGGAAAATAATTGTATTGCAGAGGTTCTCCCACAGGAGTGAGAGTTCTGAGCCCAACGTCAGGGTCCCCACCCTGAGGGTCTGGCATTGGGAGGAGAAGCCCCCAGAGCATTTGGCTTTGAAGGCCAGCAGTTCTTGAGTGCAGGAGCTCCACAGATGAGGGGAAACAGATTCCACTCTTGGAGGGACCCAGCACAAAGCAGTGACTCCACAGGAGCCTGGACTAGACCTACTTGCAGATCTTGAAGGGTCTCCAGGGAAGGTGGAGGTCAGCTGTGGCTCACTGTGGGGGCAAGGACACTGGCGGCAAAGGCCCCAGGGAATATTGATTGGCATGAGTTCTCAGGGAGGGTGCAATTTTGGCACCGAGACCTGGTCCCACCCAACAGCCTGTAGGCTCCAGTGCTGGAACACCTCAGGCCAAACAACAAGCAGGGCAGGGGACACAGCCCCACCAATCAACAGACAGGCTGCCTATAGTTGTACTGAGCTCACAGCCACCTCTAAACATACGCCTTGACATGGCCCTGCCCACCAGAGAGACAAGACCCAGATCCACCCACCAGTGGGCAGGCACCAGTCCCTCCCACCAGGAAGCCTGCACAAGCCCCTGGATCAACCTCACCCACCGGGGGGCAGACACCAGAAGCAAGAGGAAATACAATCTTGCAGCGTGTGGAAGGGAGACCATAAACACAGAAATTTAGAAAAAAATGAGACGGCAGAGAAATATGTTCCAGACAAAGGAACAAGATAAAAACCCAGAAGAACAACAAAGTGAAGTGGAGATAGGCAATCTACCTGAAAAAGAATTCAGAGTAATGATAGTAAAGATGATCCAAGATCTCAGAAAAAGAATGGAGGCACAGACTGAGAATACAAGAAATGTTTAAAAAAGAGCTAGAAGATCTAAAGAACAAAGAAACAGAGATGAACAATACAATAACTGAAATGAAAAACACACAAGAAGGAATCAGTAGCAGAATAAACGAGGCAGAAGAATGAATAAGTGGAAGAGAGAGTGGTTGAAATCATTGCCGTGGAACAGAATAAAGAAAAAAGAATGAAAAGAAATGAGGATAGTCTCATACACCTCTGGGACAACATTAAATGCACGAACATTCGCATTATAGGGGTCCCAGAAGGGAGAGAGAGAGAGAAAGTGCCTGAGAAAATACTGGAAGAGATTATCACTGAAAACTTCCCTAACATGGGAAAGGAAACACTCAATGAAGTCCAGGAAGTGCAAAGAGTCCCATACAGGATAAACTCAAGGAGGAACACGCCAAGACACATATTAATCAAACTGACAAAAGTTAAAGACAAAGAGAAAATAGAAAAAACAACAAGGGAAAAGCAACAAATAACATACAAGGGAATCCCCATAAGGTTAACAGCTGATTTTTCAGCAGAAACTCTGCAGGCCAGAAGGGAGTGGCATGATATATTTAAAGTGATGAAAGGGGAAAACCTATAACCAAGATTATGCTACCCAGCAAGGCTCCCATTCATATTTGATGGAGAAATCAAAAGCTTTACAGAGAAGCAAAAGCTAAAAGAATTCAGCACCATGAAACCAGCTTTACAACAAATGCTAAAGGAACTTCTCTAGGCAGAAAAGAAAAGGCCACAACTAGAAACAAGCAACTTAGGAATGGGAAAACTCACCAACAAAGGCAAACATGCATTAAAGGTAGGAAATCAGCCACACACAAATATGATATCAAAACCAGCAATCTTGAGGAGAGTACAATTGCAGGATATTGGAAATTCATTTCAAATTAAGAGACCAGCCACTTAAAAAATCTTGTATATGTATATAGACTGCTATATGAAAACCTCATGGGAGGGCTTCCCTGGTGGCGCAGTGGTTGAGAATCTGCCTGCCAATGCAGGGGACACGGGTTCGAGCCCTGGTCTGGGAAGATCCCACATGCCGCGGAGCAACTAGGCCCGTGAGCCACAACTACTGAGCCTGCGCGTCTGGAGCTTGTGCTCCGCAACGAGAGGCCGCCGAACCATGATGAAGAGTGGCCCCCGCTTGCCACAACTAGAGAAAGCCCTCACACAGAAACGAAGACCCAACACAGCCAAAAATAAATAAATAAATAAATAATAAAAAATAAAGGAATTCCTTTTAAAAAAAAAACCTCATGGGAACTGCAAACCAAAAATCTACAATAGATATACAAACAAAAAAGGAATCCAAACAAAACACTAAAGAGAGTCATCAAATCACAAAAGAGAACAAAAGAGGAAGGGAAGAAAAAAGACCTACAAAAACAAACCCAAAAGCAGCCACATAGCACAGATAGATCAGCTCAGTGCTTTGTGACCACCTAGAGGGGTGGGATAGGGAGGGTGGGAGGGAGACGCAAGAGGGAGGAGATATGGGGATATATGTATATGTATAGCTGATTCGCTTTGGTATAAAGCAGAAACTAACACGCCATTGTAAAGAAATTATACTCCAATAAAGATGTTAAAAAAAAAAAAAAACCAAAACAATTAACAAAATGGCAGTAACAGCATACATGTCGGTAGTTACCTTAAATGTAAATGGATTAAATGCTCCAGCTAAAAGACATAGGCTGGCTGAACTGATACAAAAACAAGACCCATATATATATGTCTACAAGAGACCCACTTCAGCCCTCAGGACACATACAGACTGAAAGTGAGGGGATGGAAAAAGGTATTCCATACAAATAGAAATCAAAAGAAAGCTGAAGTCGTGATACTCATATTAGATGAAATAGACTTTAAAATAAAGACTGTTGCAAGAGACAAAGAAGTATGCTACATAATGATCAATGAATCAATCCAAGAGGAAGATATAATAACTGAAAATATATATGCACCCAACATAGGAGCACTTCAATATATAAGGCAAATGCTAACAGGCATAAAAGGAGAAATTGACAGTAACAAAATAATAGGGATTTTAACACTCCACTTACATCAATGGACAGCTCATCCAGACAGAAAATCAGTAAGCAAACACAGCCTTAAATGACACGTTAGACCAGATGGACTTAATTGATATTTATAGACCATTCCATCCAAAAGCAGCAGAGTATACATTCTTCTCAAGTGCACATGGAACATTCTCCAGGATAGATCATATCCTGGGCCAGAAATCAAGCCTCAGCAAATTTAAGAAAATTGAAATCATATCAAGCATCTTTTCTGACTACAATACTATGAGACTAGAAACCAATTACAGGAAAAAATCCTGTAAAAAACACAAACACGTGGAGTAATGAACATGAAAACAAAAATAAACAAGTGGAACCTAATTAAACTTAAAAGCTTTTGCACAGCAAAGGAAACCATAAACAAAATGAAAAGACAACCCACACAATGGAAGAAAATATTTGCAAACCAAGTGGCTGACAAGGGATTAATCTCCAAAATATACAAACAGTTCATGCAGCTCTATATCAAAAAAACAAACAATGCAATCAAAATATGGGCAGAAGATCTAAATATACATTTCTCCAAAGAAGACATACAGATGCCAAAAAGCACATGAAAAGATGCTCAACATCACTAATTATCAGAGAAATGCAAATCAAAACCACCATGAGGTATCACCTCACACCAGTCAGAATGGCCATCATCAAAAAGTCTACAAACAATAAATGCTGGAGAGGATGTGGAGAAAAGGGAACCCTCGTACACTGTTGGTGGGAATGTAAATTGGTACAACTGTTATGGAGAACAGTATGGAGGTTCCTTAAAAAACTAAAAATAGAACTACCATATGATCCAGCAATCCCACTCCTGGGTATATATACAGAGAAAACCATAATTCGAAAAGATACATGCACCCCAATCTTCATTGCAGCACTATTTACGATACCCAAGACATGGAAGCAACCTAAATGTCCATCTACATAGGAATGGATAATGAAGATGTGGTACATATCTACAATGGAATATTAGCCATAAAAAAATGTAATAATGCCATTTGCAGCAACATGGATGGACCTAGAGATAATCATACTAAGTGAAGTCAGACAGAAATACAAATATCATATGATATCACTTACATGTGGAACCCCAAAAAATGATACAAATGAACTTATTTACCAAAGAGAAACAGACTCACAGCCTTCGAAAATAAACTTAGGTTACCAAAGGGGAAACGTGGGGGGGTGGGGGTGGGGGGGAGGGATAAATGAGGAGTTTGGGATTAACATATACACACTATTATATATAAAACAGATAATCAAAAACGACCTACTGTATAGCACAGGGAATCTACTCAATATTCTATAATAACCTCTCGGGAAAAGAATCTGAAAAAGAACAGATGTATGTATAATTGAATCATTTAGCTGTATACTTGAAACTAACACAACATTGTAAATCATCTATACTCCAATATAAAATTAAAATTAAATTAGAAATAACTAGGAAAAACTCTGAAGTTTTAAGTTACCAAAAATCTGGAGAAACTGTTTTAAATCAATATACCCAAAGCATAATTATTCCTAAAGGGTTCACCTGAAAACTCTTATTTTCCTTTATAATTTATGAAAATATCATCATATCAAGTTAATATTTTTGCTGACAAACTCTGAAACAGAAATAACATGAACTTATCAACCTTCAGTGAACCTTGGTACACTGAAGGTGTACCAAGTAAGATATGTCTATATTGACTGATTAAACCGGCAAGCTGAAGCTAGCTTTAATACCAGATATTAATTTAATATTGAATATTTCCTAGATACATGAACCTGAAATTCATCCTGGCCAGTTTCTTTTATGTTTAGAAGTAATTAATTTGTAAGCACTTACTTTTAAGTCAATTAAATGGAACTCTTTTATAAATTTAATTTTGACAGTATTTTCCAGAGGTAGAGACATCTCATATGTATAATGTGTACACAGACATATAAACAGACCTAACTAGAGATCTCATAGCTTCACCTTAAAAACTTAGGTATGAGTCAGGTATTACAGTATAAACTTACTAGTTTATAAATAACAGTTGGAATAAGTTAAATTAGCTTGCTCAGATGACTGAGGCTTTGCTATTTGTGGAAAAGACTTATAAGATTTGTATTTATCCTTGATAAACCCTTAAGGAGGCTATGAATTAGATTTGGGGTGAGGGAGCCTTTCCAGCAGTTTGAGTTTAAAAGGACTTTTTTGCTTTTATTTTTTTCCTCCTTGGTTTCAGGTTTTACCTGATTGAGCTAATTAGGCTCAGTCTCAGATCAATGTGGGCTGTATTTACATTTCTTATTTGTAGAGATTTGCAAAACAAAGACAGTTGCTTTTCATTCTCAAAAAAACTGGTCTGCTGCCTAAATGATATTAAAAGATTGATTTGCCCAACTGTACTTTGTTTAATTTGTTTTATATCAGTGAGAAGATTTCTGACTAAGCCAAAATTCAAGAGTTCTATGTTCTAGAATTTTAGGGTTCAATTTATCATGCTTTCAAAAGCTTGCATAAGGCATTCAACAAAGGTCCTTTTTCTGAGTGCACAGGTGAGACCCAGAGCAAAATCTCTATTATTATTTTTATTAGCCCCTTTATATTGCTCCCAGTTTTTACATTATATTATACAGGCTCAGGTAACCCTACTGGTTTCCTTTTGTATGTTTAATAATATTTCCTGAGGGGCAGATTCATACGCCCTGTCTTATGAAGCATTCCCCAGTGAAACATGTATATCACACAATATAATTAAACAAAAGAGAAATAACCATCTTATATAAAGCCCGTTTAGGTATACCAATTTTTATAAACTTTCATCTCAATTCTATCAACTTTTATACCTTTACCTTTATCTTCCATTAGGACCCAATCATCAAGCCTTGGTCTTTCAAGGAGTCCTAGAAGCTTTCCTTTCTTTTTATTCTCTGACTCTTTTATCTATTTTTAATAAAAGGCTCTGGGGTCCCCAGTGAGGGGTTGAGCCAAGGGACTCAGGCCCTTTTGTCAATCTTTTACTTGATTAATCGGCCTGTTGCCCCAAGTAATTGTTGGCCAGGTATCTCAGTGTAATTTACTTCCAGCCATTTAAATATATATGTATATTTTAAAATATTTATTTATTTATTTTGCCTGTGCTAGGTTTTAGTTGTGGCATGTGGGCTTCTTAGTTGCAGCACACGGACTCTTAGTTGTGGCATGCATGTGGGATCTAGTTCCCCAACCAGGGATAGAACCTGGGCCCCCTGCATTGGGAACATGGAGTCTTACCTACTGGACCACCAGGGAAGTCCCTAAGTATATATATTTTTTAAGTGGGGTAAATAGAGTGGACTTGTTGGGGGCCCTTTAATGTTGGGGACCTATAGGGGGCCCCTTTGTTCCATCCAACCTTACATGGTGTTGTATCAAACCTTTGTTTTAATCCCATTAACATCTGTTTTATTTATCCCATTTTTAAATAATCATCTAAAGATTTCTTTATCCTTTTGGGATAAGTCCCTTTAAAATTTCCACCTTTTTGGGAAGAAGTCTCTAAACTTTCTCTTCAGTTTACTTCCCTGTTAATCAACCTAATTAACATTAATTATCCTAATGTTTTTATTAGCATCTGTAAGACTCACTGAGGGGAAGCAGAGACCACAAATAAGGCTTCCCAAACCAGTTTTTTGTTCTTGTTGTTTTCAATTAAGGGAGTTCTTAGGTTAACCATATATATGTTTTCCACCTTCTAAGTTTTTTTTTTTATAAGTACCAGTAACACAGCTCTTAAAATTTACCAATTTAGAAGTTTCGCCAATATAAAGGATCCATCATCTGGCCATTAACAAGATGTATCTTACTGATGCAAACCAATAAGACACCAGAGAAGTCCCCACAACAGAGTGTGAAGATGTAGCCTTCACAAGATCTAGAAAGTTTACTCCCCAAAATAGCCTAAGAAAGTAAAGGCCTTCATTGCACAGGCTGATGCAACGAAGGTTAAGATGGCAAAAGCCCCTGAGAGTTGGCACAGTCAGACAAAAGACTGCTCAGAATCCCAGTCTATTCGGTTCGCTGCCGAGTTGTATACCATATGTGTACCTTCCAGGTGGCAAAGACCAAGTACTCAAAACACAGAAAGAGACATATACACATACACACACACAAAATGCCTAAGAAAATCAGGTAGAACATTTACATCTCAAAGACACAGGGAGAGAAATGCAAGTTCCCCCTAGAAGGGCTTTTGTTTCTTTAAGGTCAGAATTCTGAAAAGATGTTTTATCAAGCAGGCTTTCTCTAACTTAACTGTGTATGCAATAGAAGAGCCCCATCTTAGTCATTTTCAGGGCGAGATTTCCTTTAATTCCCAATTAAGTAAGTGCTTGTAAGTATAAGTGTTGTACATATATCTGGCTGGGGGGTTAGTTAGAAGCTGGCAATCTGTCGTCCCTTTTTCTTTTTGTTTTGAAAGCTTTGTTCCCCATTCCAGAGTCAGTTTGTGGAGATAAAATCGCTAGTGATGATCGTGTGGTGAGCCAATGTGCTGTTGTGAGCTTAACTCCTCTAGATTTTACCCTAGATTCATTTTAGCCCTCTTATGAGTCTTGGTTTCTCCCTTCAGTAGCCTACAACTACCATGGGTACTCGGATTATGGAGTGGCCAGCCCTTATGCATGTCCCTGGCAGGCAAGTTTTTAATTAAAAAGAGTGGGTTTCCCTATAGAGACAGCTGCACAGTATGAGGACTTGCCTCTACCACTCCCACAAGTTTCTCAGTTGCCTGAGGAAGCTGTTGCCAGCCAGGAGGTGCTGTTCCTTCTGAGCTGAAAGCTCTCATGAGATATCTTCACTTTTATTTTGACAAACTCTATTAAAGTAGCCAATTCAAGGAAAAACGACAGGCCAGTCTTCCACCTAATTACCCAGTCCAGCCTTACTCAGTGTCTTTCAACTGAGCCAAATCTTCCCAGTCTTTCAACTGAGGATAACCAGCTCAGTGTCTAAACTGGGCAAAAAAATCTTCCCAGTGTCTTTCAACTGAGCATAACCCAGGTACCTCTTCTTGAAACTAAGTTTCAAGGATAACCTACTACTCTTCCAGTGAGGAGTTTAACATCACTGAATAAAACTTAGGATCATCAGCCAGTAACAGGAGATCAGAGAATCAGGAGAGACTCACCCAAATTCATCTGGACTCTCTGAGGTGGCAGACGGGCCCAAGAATGCTCTGCTGGTACGTAGGCTCTGGATCCTTGGAGAGTTCAGGCAAAGGAGAAAAGTCTGCCCTGGGTCCCTTTGTAGCTGTCAAAACTGTTGACTGCATAACCTGTAAGTTGAGAATTATGTTTTATTCAGCAGACATACTAAGGACCTAAGCCCGGGAGACAGCCTCTCAGATACCTCTGAGGGACAGTTCTGAAGAGGTAAGGGAGGAACCAGGATATAAAGGAATTTTTGCAAAAACAAACAAAACAAAACAAAGCAGATAGTCAAACGTCAAAAGATTCTAATTAAAGAAAAAAACAGACATCTCACGTTAATGAATTTAGCCCTTTTCTGTGTATGGGAAGATGCACTGAAATCATTCCTTTGATAGGCACCTTAACTATCTAGGGCCAGTATCCTGTTTTACTCCATTCTGAATCCTCTCGGGGTATACCGTTGGTGGTGGCTGCAGAGGTTGTTGGCTGGATGGCTGCAACATCCTTTGTTTACTGACCCGTTAGGTGACATTCTTTGTTCACAGACCCATCAGTTCCACTCCTAGGTATATACCCAGAAGAACTGAAAACTGGTACTTAAACGAATACGTGTACACACAGGTTCCTAACAGTACTACTCACAAGAGCCGAAAGATGGAAGCAGCTCAAATGTCCATCAACTCACAAATGAATAAACAAAATGTGGCATATCCATATTACAGACTATTATTCAGCTATAAAAAGGAATGAAGTGCTAATACATGCTACAATGTGTATGAACCTTGAAAACATTATGCTTAGTGAAAGAAGCCACACACAAAAGCCCACATATTGTATATGGGCTCCGGTACGTACCACCAGAGCCCCACCCTGACCACAGGACTACTTGTGGAAGAGAAATGAAGTCCCACAAAGGAAAATATGGGTGCTGCAAGGAAAGAGGGACAGTGAAAAGGCAAAAAATGCCAGAGGTTCACTATAGAGCATCTTGGTCCCTCAGCCTTTCCTAAGCCTGTTCCATCTCAGTGTTCTTTGCTTCCTTCTAACTTCATCTTGTTCCTCCCCCACCCCCAGCTCCAGAGTGGAATTGGCCGACTAATTCTGAAGGAAGAGATGAAGGCCCGGTCCAGTTCTTACGCGGATCCCTGGACCCCACCCCGGAGCTCCACCAGCAGCCGAGAGGCCCTGCACACAGCTGGCTATGATATGTCCCTAAATGGCTGTAAGCACTGCCCTGTAACCTGCCGGGGTGGGGGCACTTTCTTCCCCATCAGTTCTTCCATTAGTGAATCTAACCTTTTATGGCCTCACCAGGGTCTAGAATACAGACTAAATAAGACCATGCTCTGTCCTGAGCTGTCACTTCTGCTTCTTTGGATCATCTGAAGCCATGGCTTCCAATCAGTTTCCATGTAAAGAAAAGACTCTTCTAATAGTCTGAAGATAAAAGGGGATGCCTCTTAAGGTAGCAAGCCTCCCATCACTGGAGGTATACAAGCAGAGGCTTGGTTCAAGCACTTTTCCCTGAGAGTCTTTCACTGTAAGCTCCTCCCTGTTCCTAGACTCACACATCCTCTTCCTGCCTCCTCTCTTACTTACCCCTGCGGGATTCAGTCCTGCCAGGAAGTCCTATCTCAGGTCAATACTTGATGGATAATAAAAGGTGCCATTTATTACAATCCTGTGTGCTGGACATTTATAGATACATTATCACCCTTGGTCCTCACAAAGACCCACAATGTAGAGGGATTATTATCACCCACTTTATAGATGAGAGACCTGAGGTTAACCCTCTTGCCCAAGGTCAGAAAGCCAGTAAGTGACTGAGCCAGGATCAGGCCCAGCATAGAGTGACTTCAAGGCCATAAGCTTTTCCCTCTTTGCTGTACTGCACCTTGATTCTAGGTGAGCTCAAAGATGACAGTGGTGGTGGTGGTGGTGATGATAAAGCCAGTTTTATTGAGGGTTTGTATCTGTCAGGCACTGTGCTAAGCACCTTACTATATTGTGTCCTATATTCTTCACAATAACCCTGTAAAGGAGACACTATCCCTTCCATTTTACAGATAAGAAAACGAAGCATGATTTACTTATCTGAAATTGGGTATCTATTAATGGCCAAGCCAGGATGAACTGATGGGCCGTTTCCCTGTTTCACCACTGAGAGGCACTGTTTTCAACCCCTGGCTCTGTACACTGCACCAGTGCTGCTCAAAATTCAGCTCCATTCAATGGCATTTGTGCAACAGATATCACAGAGCACCTGCACTGTGCCAGGTGCTGGGCTACAAGCTGGGTGGGGGAGGGAGAATAGGGTGCAGGTGCAACAGTTAGAAACTGACCAGTGGGAAAGGAGGTACTGAAGGAGGGCCCTCCTCCCCGCCGGCCAGGGTGGCCCAGGTATGGGAGCCATTTCTGTCTGTCTCCATGAATGCTGATCTCTGGCTTCCCTCTCTTGCAGCCCCTCGGTCCCACTACCTGGCTGACAGCGGTATGTTCTGCCTGCCCTTCCTTCAGCCCATCATGTTCTGTGAGGGCCAGAGCTGAGTCAGCGGCAGGTCCCCCTTAGTTGTGATGACCATACAACGTGGATGTCCCAGCACAGTCCCCATCTAAAGTAGTCCACCCCATGTGTTTGTCAGATAGTGGGTCTTTGGTTCTGGAACCAGTGTTGCCATGCCCAGCAGCTCTCAGAGAGAAAGAAAGAGCACACACCTCTTCCACCCACGTGGGAGCCTGCCTGTCTGAGCTCCAGCTCGACTCCAATTCCAGGACACATGGGTCCATCATAGGAGGATAGATGTGTGCAGGTTAACACCAGAAGACTCTGTGAGGGTACCTGGGGTGGGCCTAGAATTCTGCCAGGGTGAGGCACCCCTAAGATTGTTAGTTGTAAGCCTGGAGAGCAGTGGAAGGAGCTAGTGGTCCCTGTCTGTCCCCCTTCCCATGAGTAACATTGGCCATTTGCAGCCAGATGACCTCAGGGAGAGGAAACCCTGGCTTGGGGCTCCTGGTAATTGTCTTGGCTCCTTCTTTTCAGACCCCCTCATCTCCAAATCTGCCTCCCTGCCTGCCTACAGAAGAAACGGGCTGCACAGGGTAAGAGAGGCTGTTCCAGGGACATTATCCCCAAGAGGTTCACAATTCCTGTGTTAGCTCAGGAGTGATGACTTATGGGTGAAACCTGGACAGAGGCCTTGGGGCTAGAGGTGCATTAACAAAAGAGCCCCCTATGAGAGGGGCTGGGAGCACCTAGTATTTATGGCACAATTTCTCCATGCTGAGCACTTTACAAGCACTCACTCATTATAACCCTGCAAGGTAGTTACTATTTTTAATAACTCTATCTTGCGGATGAAGATGGGGGCACAGAGGGGCTCACTGACCTGCTTGAGCTCTCATTCCTAGTAAGTGCTGAGCCAGGATTCGAGCCTGGGCCAGCTGCCCCTGACAGCCCACACCTGACTGCTGGGTTCCACTCACCCGTTGTGGCTTGGAGCCTTCTGAGCTCTTAGATGTCCTGTGGCGTAAAACCTTCATGGAAGCTGTGAGGTGGTTTAAGGACTAAAAAGGGGATGAAAAATACGTCTTGTTGGCAAAAGGAGAGGCTCTGTGACTAGACAAGTGATGGGGGAAAGGGCAAGGACACTGAGATAGACATTTATTTACTGAGCACCTACTAAGTGACTTGAAGTCAGCAGTCATAAGTGCTCAGATGGAAGACAAAGCTATGAGGCAAAGAGAGAGAAGGTCAGAGAGTGAATTTAAACAAAGGCCTGAGTGCAGGGAGGGACCTCACCTCTCCAAGACCAGCAAGAGCCACCCTAATAGAGGGAAGCACAGTGTCAGAGTCCCTGGGTGGGAGGATGCGTGGCTGGGATGGAGTGAGCATGGAGATGAAGCCAGACGGAGATGTCATTAGGGCCCTGTGTGCTGGTAAGGACTCAGAGGGGTTCCGGTAGGTGTGCTGCACCATCCAACTCAGATTTTTAACGGGATCCCTCTTGTGTAGAGAAGAGACTGCAGAGGGACAGAAATGGTAGACTTGTTAAGAGACAATTTTAGGGTTAAGCACGCAAAAGGGATCAGAGGTCCATAGTAGAGCCACGGCTGGTGTTGGGGCCCCACCCGCTCCAAGCGGGAAAGAGACAGACCCTGTCCTCAACACGCCCAAAGCCTAGACATTTGTTCATGAACAGATAGGTGTTTATTGAAAGCCTTTTATGTATGCCAGGCACTGCTCTGAGTGCTTAGAATACCTCAGTGACCGAACAAAACAAAGAGCCCTGCCCTTGGAGCTTATATTCGTATAGGGAGAAATAGAAAGCAAGTAGTAAATAGTACACAAGTCACCTTATACACAATGTAGAAGGTAGTAAGTGCTATGGAAAAAAAGGGGGAAATTGAGCAGGATGAGGGAGGTTGGGAGTTGGGGAAGGGGCGATTTGCAATTTTAGATAGAGTTGTCAGGGCAGATCTCATAGAGAAAATGATATTTGAGTAATGAAAGAAAGCATGAGCTGTAATTCACTAATAAATGAATATTTACTGAGTGCCTACTATGTGCCAGGCCTAGGCACTAGGCATATGGCAGTGAAGTAAATCACTCCACCTTGAGACCGAGGCTTCTGAGAGGGCCCCGTGTCCCACCAGCCCCAGTGCATTTTCTGGAGATGGGTGAGTACTTCAGGGAGGCAGAGGTGAGCCTGCCTCAGGCCAGCCCTGGTTCTGTCTCCCCTGCAGACACCCAGCGCAGACCTATTCCATTACGACAGCATGAACGCTGTCAACTGGGGCATGCGAGGTGAGTGCCGGCCTCTCCTGGGACTTCACAGGGACCTCATTATAATGCACTGCTCATAATAGCCCGTTTGACAAACGATTCTGGTCCCACGCTGGGCTCTGTGCAAACCCCGAGTTCCCTTTCACTTCCCATTCCCTCTCTTTTCCCCTGCTCTTCTCTCATCCTCTCAAGTCCCGGGCCTTGGGTGATCTCCAGGCCATCTGTCCCATCTGGATTCCCAGAGCCATCACAGAGTGCTTGCTATTCTCCCAGTACTGCTGAGCTAGAGTTGCCTGCCAGCCCCGGGTGGAGGGAAATACTCAGAGCCAAATGCACATTGTTCCCAGAAAAAATTCCATGAGCCTCATGCTCTCTTCCCGTGATGCTCTCCCACCAGCCTCTTCCAGCTCCTACAAGCAGGCTCAGGCAGGAAGGAAGGCCCACAGCAAACCCTGGAGGATTCCCCCCAGAAGATGAAGGATCTCACCCATGTGCTTCATGGTCCCAGACTCTTCTTATTTCTATTCTAAATGTCTCAAAAGTCATTTTCCCCCTAAAAACCTATCTCTGGATCAGCCCAACCCCTTTCTCCATTGTGTTCAAACCAGCCTTGATTTGGGATGAATTCAATAAGGACAGGGTCTCTATGACAGAGGCCAGTGTAGTGATGCAAAGCAAAGACTGATGGTTGCTACTTTGTGTGTGTCTCTTTTCTCTCTACAGAGTACAAGGTAAAGATACACAGACCCTGGGGGTCTCCGGGACCCTGCATGTTGCTACACTGGGGACCAGCAGGAAGATGACAGCACTGTCTATGCCGGGAAGGGAACATCGATAAATAACCCCAAGGGTCCTCTCAAGACTAGCATTTCCAGTCCCTCCTTGGCCCAGTTTCCCTGAATCCTGCCCTACATCTCTTGCCTCCTGAAACCAGACAGTTCCCCTGGGCCTCGGAGACTCTCTAGAGGCTTGCCAATCACAGATATGAGACATTTACACTCAGGAGCCCTTGTGCTCACATTAAGGCCAAATGCAACCAAGCTCATCCCTGGCAGTATTCAAGGACTCCAGGGCCTTGCCTTTTGGGAGAAGGTGCCTTGAGGCTGCCAGGAAACCCCAAAGAGGACATACTCAGCCCTTCCTCCAGACTTTAATCTCTGGCTCTTTCTGGACAGAGGAGGGAGCCCCAGCCAGACACAAAATATGTCTGAAGGGACAAGCCCACCACCCTAACCCAACCTACAAATATCCCCCCTCCTCTCTTCTTAGATCTACCCTTATGAACTGCTCCTGGTGACCACAAGAGGGAGAAACCGACTGCCCAAGGATGTGGATCGGACGCGTTTAGAGGTATGTATAGGAAACTGAGCAGGAGCCTTTGGGTTTGAAGTGATTCCAGAAATTGCCTGGTCTAACCCAGCTTGGGAGGAGCAGGCAGAATGAATGGCGTAAAGGTCACACAGCTGGTTAAAAAAGCAGAGACTCCAACCTGGTTTCCTTAGCGCAAGGCTGTTCCTTGCTGTTCCATGCAGCCTCCTCAATTCAGTTAGCATCTGTGGTGCACAGCTACAGCACGTCTCCAGCTGGGGCTAATGCTTCTGCAGACATAAGAGAAGAGCTGGATTTGGTTCCTGCCCTCCAAGAGCCTGCAGTCTGTGCGATAAGAAGAAACACAGCACTGGTGTTGTGCAGGATTGTATAGAAGACCAGTGCCTGTGACGGGGAAGGGTGGGGGAGAGCTCTGTGCAGAGGGTAAACATATAAGCAAGTCTCAAGCAAGACTCCCTAGGTTCCAAGCCTGATGCTGCCATGCCTAACTGGACAGCTTGGCCACATGACCACCTCTCCAAACCGTAGTTTTCTCCTCTGTAAAATGGGGTGGTTGTCATGCTTCCCTCAGGTTGCCAAATGACATACATGAGACAATACACATAGAGCCCTTCACACAGAATCTGGCAGTGTACTGAGTAGAAAATTCTTCCTAAGTGTGTCATTGCTGTTACTCAGAGAAGACCACTAAGGCTGGGTGGGGTGACACAGGCTTCCAGGAAGAGGAAGGGTTTGGATGGACTTTGGAGGTGGGCAGGTTTAGATGGATGGAGAGGCAGGAAAGCAACACGAGCAGTGGCAACAGCATAAATAAGGCGCAGACGTGGCCTGACCGTGGCACTGGGCTCTCAAGCCATCCGGTCCACTTGGCATGGAGTCCCGGTCCCTGGTTACATTAGTTCCAGGAGCACACGCTGCCCTTTTCACCCCAGTGCCTCTCCCTGCCTCTCCCTGGAACACCCTTTCCATCTTGCCAGCCTCCTCACTCATCAGGGCCCCATTCTAGTGATGCCTGTGCCCCAAAGCCTCCCCCCAAGCCTTCTTCAGGATGTGGCACTAACCTCTTCCTCCAGCCTCCCCAGCCCTGCGTCCAGAGCACAGATCCAATACCTCTCTTTCTCCTTTGTATCAGATCATCAAGCCATCCATTTCCTCTGCCTGACACATTGTCTGTCATCTACCACAGGGCCTGACTAGGGGAGGTGTCAGGAGATGTCTGTGGAATTGAATGCAGGCTTGTAAGAGAGGAGGCTCAGCACTTCTTGGGACCACCCCTGACCTGACGGCTGATGAATTTGCCCAGAGTAGAGGGTTGGAGCCATAGGAGGGGGATGTGAGTGGGCCAGGAAGCTCTGTGAGTCCTTTCAGCTCTAGCATGCTGGGGTAGCAGGGAAGGAAGCAGATGATTCTCCCCACGTTTATAACAAGGGCTTCCTTTCACTGTCTAGCAGCGAGTGTCTGCCGGTGCTGAAGGGGACAGCTCCCACGGCAGCTCACTGGAGCCAGAACTTAGGGATGGAAATGTTCACGAACCTGGTTCGTAATGGAGGACCAACTGCTCTCCTACATCCTCCAGGACATCCAGAAGCTCAGACCAGGAAAACGCAACCTTCTCTAAGCATCAGAATCACTTAGGGAGCTTTTTAAAATACCAATACAGGGCCCCATCTGAGTTCAATTAAATCACAATCTGGGGAAGGAGCTCAGGCATCAGTATTTTTCAGAGGCTCCCAGGGATGTCTAATATATAGCCTGAGCTGAGACCACTGGGCTAGAGACACTGCCCTAGCCGTCTGCAGCAGTTCAGGCAGGGCACGGAAGAAAGAAACCCCTGACTCTCTCCTCAAGGGGCTCAGAGTATAGATACTTGTTCACTCAATAAATATTTATTGAAACCTATTACATACACCAGGTACTGTTCTAGGTGCCTACAACGTATCAGTGAACAAAACAAGGACCCCTGCCCTCTTGGAGCTGGTGTTCTCATGTGAGGAGACAGACAGTAAATGACACAAGTAATAAATAAAGGATATAGTATGTTGGGAGGTAACTGGGCTGAGGGAAAGGGTAAGAGGAGAACAGAGTGAGGGGGGATTGGGAGTTGGAGGGGTGAGTTGCAGTTTTCAATAGGGTGGTCAGAGTAGATCTCATTGAAAACAAGACATCTGAGCAAAGACTTCAAGTAGGTGAGGGAGTTAGCCATGCTTATATAGGAAGGAAGAGCATTCTGGGCCAAGGGAACAGCCGCTGCCAAGGCCCTGACGCAGGAGCGAGTCTGGTGTGCTGGGGGACGGCAGGAGGTGAGTGTGGCTGGGGCCACGTGAGCCCAGAAGAGAGGATGAGGAGGAGATGAAATCAAAGGAAACGGAGACCAGGCCATGCTATGTGACAGACACATGAAGAGATCACTGCACTAATGAGAGTGCCAGTGACTGAGTGCCAGCCACTGTGCCAAGCACATGACTCGCATCAGCTCAGTCACCCTCACAATATCCGTGAGGTAGGTACTGCGATGCTGCCACTCTCAGAAGAGGACATTGAGGCTCAGTGAGGTTATCATGTCCAAGGTCACACACTCATATCTGCCTGGCTGTAAAGCCCATGCACTTAACCTTTATGCTTTAAAATCTGCGGTGAATGTCAAATGGACAGGGCTGCCATTGTGTGCTCTGAGAACTCAGAGGAGAAAGGAGGCGCCACGTGGCCCTTAACAGGAGGAGAGAAGAAAAGCCTCAGACTCCTTCAGTGTGCCCTACAGTGTTTACTTGAGTAGTTTAGTCTGCCATTCCTTTATATTGAGTCTTATTTTAAAAAAAAATATATATATTTTTTTAAACACAGTGGATAAAGCCAGCTAGAGAATCAACAGTAACCATCACTCTCTAACAACAACAACAACAAAAAGAACAAATGAGACAGTTCCCCTCAGTCTTTACTATGGAAGGAGCGGAGAATGCTCTCATATCCACATATTTTTCAGCACTCAAGTGAAAGTAAAACAGATTTGGGCGAGTCAATAGCATGAACAAAAGAAGAGGGGCACTGTCTAGACTGCTGGAGTCTAACAACCAAGTGTGATGTGTGGATGCTGTTTGAATCCTTATTCAAACAAACCAACTATAAAAAAACACTTTGAGACAATTAGGGGAATTTTATTGTAGACAGGTATTAGGTAATTCTGTGGAATTATTGTCATTTTTTTCCTTGCCCATGCTGTTGTGGTTATGTAAGAAAATACCCAGTATGTTTTGAGATGCAAACTGCTGTATGTAGGAGTGAACAGACAGTGTCTAAGGTTTGCTTTAAGACACTTCAGCAAAGGAAACAGATGAAGCAAATGTGGTAAAACTCTTTGAATCTGGATGATGGGCATGGGTGTGCATTGTGCTATTTTCTCTCTTTTGTGTACTTTGGAAATTTTTCATAAAAGAAAGACATATTTATGAAATTCTTAATGGGACTGACCAAGAGGAGCAGTGAGAGTACACTGCATTTGGAATCAGAAGCCCTGGACTTTGGTCTCAGCTCTGCTATTTACCTAGTCTCCTCCCCTCCCTCCCTCTTGGGCAAGTCATTTTAATTCTCTGACTTTTGCTTTTCTCATCTTTCAGTTGGGTAGAAATAATTCCTGGTTTTCAGAAGAAAATCAGGTCAGAAGAATTAAAGGAGAAAAATGAGGGTGAATGTACATTTATGAACTACTGAGCATAATATAAATGCAATACAAGGAATTGGTGGTAGTGTTAAATATTAAGTACTAAAAAATCAACTCAGAGTCATCGGCAGCCAATGATATCTAACAAAAGTATCAGTTACTTTTACCTAAAGTTCTGGAAATGTGGCAAAAACATTAATTCACAGGGACAACAGGCCAGAGAATTGTCTAATTGTTATGTGGCTGTATACATGATTCTCATTCAATCTCCTTCAATACTCAATTAGCTAATATAATTGCTACCAACAGCAAGTGAATGCAGGAAGTTTACAGGCAGGATGTATGCCATCTATTTCTATCTTTAAACAAACATAATTGTAAATTTTATTTTGAAAAATAAAATTTCAGACCTCCAGAAAAGTTGCAAGAATTGTAAGATGAGTATCCATCTACCCTTCACCTAAATGTACCAATTTTTCACATTTTGCCACATTTTAAGTGCCATATATTTCTAACTCTAAAAGCTTAGGATAATGTATCAACTTTCAAGGCTGATGGGAAGGGGCAGGAGAGAGGGCAGGCAGAAAGGGGTTTAAAAACCTGCCAAGGCACACAGAACAATGTTTCATTATATGGCGTACTTGTTTTCAAATAAGAAAGAGATGAAAGGACATTTCGGGGCGGGGGGGGGGGTGGAGAAATCTGGACAGTAACTTTTGTTCATTGACTGGCCTAAGGAACAACCTTCCAGATCATTTGTAAACTAATTAGTAAGAGGAAATATGCCCTAAAATCTTGGGCATGCCTCCTTTTTCTTCCAAAGCAAAGGGCGATAACATTAATCCATACACACTCCTGGACACAATGCATGGAGCAGGGACTGCAGAAAGGGGAGGTCAACTGGGATGCATCGAGAGGCACTTAGGTGAAGCAGAAGTCCCACCTGAGTCCTGGGCGGGGGAGGCCTCTCCAGCCAGACCAGCTACAGAGGTCCCTCCCAGGAAACATCCACTCACACACTGATCCATTCAACAGATATTCATCACACACCTTCCATGGGTCAGACAACTGTGCCAGGCACAGTGTACCCAGAGGAAACGTACAGGAACCACTCCTGCCTCCACCTGCCCCAGCCTGCACCTCACATCCTCAAGCTGTTCCCTCTGTCTCCTCCCACCTCCTTGCAGCGCCACCTGTCCCAGGAAGAGTTCTACCAAGTCTTCGGCATGACCATCTCCGAATTTGACCGGCTGGCCCTCTGGAAGAGGAATGAACTGAAGAAGCAAGCCCGGCTGTTCTAGGCAGAAGCTCTATAAATATATATGCATTTATATAAAGATATATGTAAAATCTCTATACTGAAGCTCGGTATAATCCTCTCTTGTGTAATGGGACACACTGCCTGCCATGAGACTTGCTTTTCTGTATCGTCAGGCAAGCCCACATCTTCAAGATATTTTTATGCTCCTTCCTTTCTCTTTTCTAAGTGCAATGGGATTTGGGAAGGGATTCGTGGGGACTCCCATCCTTTTACTGGGAAGCCTTTTTATACTGAAACATCTCTCCTGACTTGAGTCCCCTAAGGTCCAACTCTCTTTGCTAAAGGAGGTGCCTGAAGGAGTCTCTCTTCTCTCTGCTTCTCGGCTCTTTTCCCCAGTCTCCAGGGAGGATGCTGCAGTTTTCACACCTTATTGGCCCCAGAGGGGCCCTCTCATGGGAGGATCCACAGCATTCTCCCCAAGTCACTGAGCACCTTTGAGAGCCCTGAAGAATTTTCTCATCACCCCCACTAGGACCTCAATGCTGTCTGGGGGTGATGCAGCTAGAAATGTGGGTTTCATGTCTACTCGTTACAGAAGTAAACAAGTGGATAGGGCCGTGGCCTCTCCCCTCCTCTTCAATCCTCCTTCTATCCTTGATCCTCACCTCTCTCTAGTCCAAATCTACGCCTCATGGTAGGAAAAGAAAAAGCACTTCCCTTCCCTGCACTATTACTTCCAATGGCCCCCTGCCTGGCCCCTATGTGGAGAACCAGAGGGAGGGAGCAGGAGCTGGAAGCAGGAGACAGAGCAGGGCACCCGTTAGCATTGGAGCTGCAGGACCTCTTGGGACCCTCCCTCATTGCTCCCAGAACCTCCTGACCCTTCCCCCTTTGGAGGAGAGGCCCATTATTGCAGCCTGTATTTTTCAGCCTTACTACAATCTATGTGCCTGACAACTCACCACAGGGCTAATGTTCCCACCACAGCTCCAACCGAACAACTAGACAGACAACCTCTAACACCCCTGCCAAAGGTAATATAGGCCATGTCCTATAGAAAGTTTCCTGGCCTATGTCTTCTGGTCCCTGGGCTGGCAGAGCAACCCAACCAGACCCCCACCAGTCCTCAGCTTGCATTGCAAAGTTGGCCATGGTTCACGGGGGAAACTTTTGAAGAATGACTACTTATGAGATTCCAAAATGGAGCATTGGCCAACACCACTCATGGTCATACTGATTTCCCCAGTGGCTGCCTTTCCTGCCTCCTTGGCTTCTGGAACAGGGGTGAAAGCTTAACCTTCTCCCCACCCCAAACCTGCAACCACGAGTTGGTGATGTCTGGTGGGGTCTGTTCCTTCCTGGAGATGGCTGGAGTCAGACCACTGAGGTCGTGGAGGAAGGATGAAGAAGTGGAGATGACAGTTATCACTCTCAAGAGGTTATGTGTGGTGGCAAATGTAGAACTGACTTCAACTCAACAAACCCTCACTGAGCACCTGCTGTATACTGAGCACCTGCTGTATACTGAGCACTAAATGGGGGAGGGAGACGGAAATACTGGGATGAGCAACATGGGGCCCGACCTCAGGGGCATGCCTACTAACAATGGGTACCGTAAGGCAGGTACTCAAACATGATGGATGTGAGACAGAAAGTGATAGGAGACAGCATGAGAAAATGTGATGTTACTAAGAAGGCATATGCAGCTGGTGCAGACCAAGGAAAGCTTTCTGGAAGAGACTGCATTTGAGCGAAGTTCAGGAAGGATCTTTGTAAACTGGGAGGAGACTGTAACTTGAAAGGGTGATAGGATGAGGGGCCGTAAGGGAGGTCTAATATGCTCTCACTTAAAATGTCAGCCCTCTCTGCGTCTTTTCTTTTTGGCCAATGTCTTTCAACTGTCCTGACCCCTTTGGAAATGTCCCCAGCCAGACACAATCATTGAAACTGCCTCATTATCACTGGTTGAGAACTTGGCGAGATTGAAGGGCTTTTGTTATTGTTGGATATTTTTTTCCCATAAATGCACATAATTTCAACCCAGACTCGTGTCCTTCTGTTGTTTCTAGTGTGAGTGGAGATGAGTGACGTGGGGAGAGACTGAACCATGCACATTTTTCAAAATAAAAGTGTCAGAGAGAAGCCCTCCCTTGGCCTCAGTTTCTCCTTCTGTAATAAAGTTTGACCAGGTAAGCATTATCCAAATTGTTTCCTGCAGAACACAGGGTCCTGCAGGATGGAAGAGGATGTTCCAGTAACAAATAAGGTTTTATGATCAGAGAATAATAATAAGACCCAGGTGAGCTGGCGACTTCCAAGAGGTAGTGAACCTGGAGGTGGGGAAGCATGCTGAGTGTCAGAGTACTCATGGTCAGTAAACCACCCAGCCTCTGCATTTGACCTCATCTGATTCAGTGTTGCAGTTATTTGACAAACACAAGAGGAGGGAGATCAAGAGTAGAAGGACATGGAACTCACCTCCCCCCACACACACATCAAAAATACATCTAGGGGCTTCCCTGGTGGCGCAGTGGTTGAGAATCTGCCTGCTAATGCAGGGGACACGGGTTCGAGCCCTGGTCTGGGAAGATCCCACATGCCGCGGAGCGGCTGGGCCCGTGAGCCACAGCTACTGAGCCTGCGCGTCTGGAGCCTGTGCCCCGCAACAGGAGGGGCCGCGATAGTGAAAGGCCCGCGCACCGCGATGAAGAGCAGTCCCCGCACCGCGATGAAGAGTGGCCCCCACTTGCCGCAACTAGAGAAAGCCCTCGCGCGAACCGAAAGACCCAGCACAGCCAAAAATAAAAATAAAAAAAAAATAAAAAAAAAATACATCTAAATGTGGAACAATTATCACAGAAAGCCGACTGAAAACTAGCAGAAGATATCTTATACAACCAAAGCTGCAAGTAAGATCCCCATGTAACCAGGTAGGACAAAAAGAAAAATAAGGCATCAGGAAGGGACCAGCACCCCTGGGAGGGAGTTATGAAAGAAGAGAGGTTCGCTCGCCCTGGGAACCCCTTTGCCAGCTGGGAGGTCCGCCGGGGCAGATAGGGAGCTGAAGGGGCCCGGTCTCTGCTCATGAGGAGTGTGTGTGCTGGCCTGCTAACAATCAGGGCAGAAAGAGACCAGCACTTGACGGCTGCCACGTCGTCACACTTCTCAACCCAAAATGCGATCAAGGCGGGCCTGCTAGTAGGCACAACAGCTAGGCACTGAAACTTGGCCTTCAGGAGAGGGACCCTGGGAGAGGACTCAATCTAGCTGTGCAGAGATAACCAGAAGGGCCTGGAGTGTGGTCTGGGCCACCACTGTTACCGCACGCCTCAGGGGCACAGTCCACCATAGGAGCCCCAACATCAGCGTGCACAGGGCAGGGCATGGGTCTACCATAAGAGCCCCACTGTCAGCGTGCTCACGGAGGGACGCAGCTCCAGTGGTGGTGGACTTTGTGAGTCCACACATGACAGGAGTGGGGCTGACATCAGAGCCAATTATCAGGGCTCCCATAGCGGGGGCGGGTTCAAGAACGGGTCCAGCATCAATGGACCATGTTGGTACGCACACCAGGTGGCACAGCCATCACAGAATCACACATCCCCTGCGACAGCCCCTTGGGAGGAGTATGCAGTGGTTCCTTTCCCAGCAGGAACACTCCAGTCCTGCCTACTTCACACCACAGCTTGGAGTCATATCTGGGGCAGACAAGCCCTGGGAGAGCCCTATCATAGAGGCACCCCAGGTGCCAAGTGGCAGCACAACCACCTTGATTCCTGCAGCCACAGTGCCACAGCCCCCAATGCCTGCCTGACACTAGGTCTCGGACAAACACTACGGAGAAAGGGACATAACCTTGGGCTGCTTCTGGGCAAAAGCGGGGATGCCTGCACAGGTGGTGCAGAGGTTCTCTGTGACCACACAGGCCTCACTTGCTTCAGCACTCACCTCCTTGGGGACAGAGCACACACTTAAGGGCAATGCAGCCTTACTAAACCCAACCCTCAGGGCTTCTACTTCAACAACTGGGGAGCAGACCCCGCCCCTGACAGGGCTGTGACAGCCACAGGGGAAAGAGGAGGTCCCGCCCAACTTCCAGTGCAGACTCTGGTTACCACAACACCAATCACACCCCCATCAAGGGGATAATTTCCACTCTGAGGAAAGACATGGCCGTCATCCATACCAAAAATACTGGATTCACACAGTCTACACAGGGACACTCATACATTAAAAACAGCCCTTCAGTGGGACTTCCCTGGCAGTCCAGTGGTCAAGACTCTGTGCTTCCACTGCAGGGGGTGTGGGTTCAATCCCTGGTTGGGGGAACTAAGATCCCACATGCCACAGAGTGTGGCCAAAGAAACCCAAAACCAAAAACAAAAAACAGCCCTTCAAGACCACAGTAGATAAGTGTTTCTCCTAAATTCATACAAACAGAGAAATTTAAGTAAAATGAAAAAGAGAGGAGCTACTCCAACTGAAAGAGCAACAGAAATCCCCTGAAAGAACAAACAGTAAAACAGACCTCTCTAGTCTGCTAGACACCAAGTTCAAAAAGGAGGTAATAAAAATGCTAAAGGAATTAAGAAAGATTATCGACAGAAATGCAGATCACTGTAACAAGGAACTACAAACTATGAAGAGGAACCAATCAAAACTAGACAACTGGGGCTTCCCTGGTGGCGCAGTGGTTGAGAATCTGCCTGCCAATGCAGGGGACACGGGTTCGAGCCCTGGTCTGGGAAGATCCCACATGCCGCTGAGCAACTAGGCCCGTGAGCCACAACTACTGAGCCTGCACGTCTGGAGCCTGTGCTCCGCAACAGGAGAGGCCGCGATAGTGAGAGGCCCGTGCACCGCAATGAAGAGTGGCCCCCGCTCGCTGCAACTAGAGAAAGCCCTTGCACAGAAACGAAGACCCAACACAGCCAAAAATAAATTAAATTAATTAATTAAAAAAAAAAAAAACTAGACAACTGAATTGCCAAGATAAAAATCAAGCTAAAATCAATGAATAAGACAAAGATACTACAAAAAAAGAAAATCACAGGCCAATATCACTGATGAACATAGACGCAAAAATCCTTGATACAATACTAGCAAACCGAATCCAACAATACGTTAAAAGGATCATACACCATGATCAACTGGGATATGTCCCAGGCATGCAAAGATTCTTCAATATATGCAAATCAATCAGTGTGATCACCACATTAACAAACTGAAGAATTTAAAACCATATGATCAGGACTTCCCTGGTGGTCCAGTGGTTAAGAATCTGCCTTCCAATGCAAGGGACATGGGTTTGATCCCTGGTTGGGGAACTAAGATCCCACGTGCTTCAGGGCAACTAGCCTGCACACTCTAGAGCCCAAGCGCCACAACTAGAGAGCCGACGTGCTGCAACTACTGAGCCCACGCACTCTAGAGCCCACGTGCCACAACTAGAGAGAAGCCCGCACACCGCAACGAAAGATTCCACATGCTACAATGAAGATCCTGTGTGCCGCAACTAAGACCTGACACGGCCCCAAAAAAATAAATAAATAAATAAATAAATAAATAAATAAATATTTTTTTAAAAAACCATATGGGGGACTTCCCTGCTGGTCCACTGGTAAAGAATCCACCTTATGATGCAGGGGACAAGGGTTCGATCCCTGGGTGGGGAACTAGGATCCCACATGCCGCAGGGCAACTAAGCCTGCGTGCCACAACTACTGAGCTTGTGCGCCTCAACTAGAGAGCCTGCGTGCCTCAACTAGAGAGCCTGCGTGCCACAAACTGCAGAGCCACGTGCTCTGGAACCCATGCGCCACAACTAGAGAACAGAAAAATCACACGCCACAACTAGAGAGAAGCCCAAGCGCCTCAATGAAGAGCCCATGCGTGGCAACGAAAGATCTCGCATGCTGCAATGAAGATCCCACGTGCCGCAACTAAGACCTGACGCAGCCAAAAATGAATAAAATAAATAAATAAATATTTTTAAAAATATATGATCATCTCAAAAGATGCAGAAAAAGCTTTTGACAAAATCCAACACCCATTTATGATTAAAAACTCTCCAGAAAGTGGTCACAGAGGGAACCTACCTCACCATAATAAAGGCCATATATGATAAACCCACAGCTAACATCATCCTCAACAGTGAAAAACCAAAAGCATTTCCTCTAAGATCAGGAACAAGACAAGGATGTCCACTCTTGCCACTTCTATTCAACATGGTTTTGGCAGTCCTAGTCACAGCAATCAGAGAAGAAAAAGAAATAAAATGAATCCAAATTGGAAAAGAAGTAAAACTATCACTGTTTCCAGATGACATGATACTATACATAGAAAACCCTAAAGATGCTACCAGAAAACTACTAGAGTAGCTCATCAATGAATTCAGTCAAGTTGCAGGATACAAAATTAATACACAGAAATCTCTTGCACTCCTATATACACTAACAACAAAAGATCGGTAAGTATTTGTGGCATGGAGGCTCAGTAGTGTGGCTCGCAGGCTCTAGCGCACAGGCTCGGTAGCTGCGGCGCATGGGCTTAGTTGCTCCACAGCATGTGGGATCTTCCCAGACCAGGGATCAAACCCCTGTCCCCTGCATTGGCAGGCGGATTCTTAACCACTGCGCCACAAGGGAAGTCTGAGGTAGAACTTTTAGAATGTGTTTGAACTTATATGACTATTAGTCTAAAGCAAGTAGATATAGGTATGGGTTAACATACTTGAAAACCAGAGTAACCACAAGTCCAAAACATACAGTAGATTCACAAAAACCAAAACAAAAGGAACTCAAGCATAATACAAAAGAAAACCATCAAACCACAAAAGGAAAAACAAAAAAGGAGAAAGGAACAAAGAATTACCAAATCAACTGGAAAACAAGGTTTAAAATGGCGGTAAACACAAACTTATCAATAATTACTTTAAATTCTCATATCAGACAAAATAGACTTTAAAATAAAGACTATTACAAGAGACGAAGAAGGACACTACATAATGATCAAGGGATCAATCCAAGAAGAAGATATAACAATTGTAAATATTTATGCACCCAACACAGGAGCACCTCAACACATAAGGCAAATGCTAACAGCCATAAAAGGGGTAATCGACAGTAACACAATCATAGTAGGGGACTTCACACCCCACTTTCACCAATGGACAGATCATCCAAAATGAAAATAAACAAGGAAACACAAGCTTTAAATGATACATTAAAGAAGATGGGCTTAATTGATATTTATAGGACATTCCATCCCAAAACAACAGAATACACTTTCTTCTCAAGTGCTCATGGAACATTCTCCAGGATAGATCATATCTTGGGTCACAAAGAAGCCTTGGTAAATTTAAGAATATTCAAATCGTATCAAGTATCTTTTCTGACCACAACGCTATCAGACTAGGTATCAATTACAGGAAAAAATCTGTAAAAAATACAAACACATGGAGGCTAAACAATACACTACTTAATAACCAAGAGATCACTGAAGAAATCAAAGAGGAAATCAAAAAATACCTAGAGACAAATGACAATGAAAACACGACGACCCAAAATCTATGGGATGCAGCAAAAGAAGTTCTAAGACGGAAGTTTATACCACTACAATCCTACCTCAAGAAACAAGAAATATCTCAAATAAACAACCTAACCTTACACCTAAAGCAATTAGAGAAAGAAGACAAAAAAACCCCAAGGTTAGCAGAAGGAAAAAAATCATAAAGATCAGATCAGAAATAAATGAAAAAGAAATGAAGGAAACAATAGCAAAGATCAATAAAACTAAAAGCTGGTTCTTTGAGAAGATAAACAAAATTGATAAACCATTAGCCAGACTCATCAAGAAAAAAAGGGAGAAGACTCAAATCAACAGAATTAGAAATGAAAAAGGAGAAGTAACAACTGACACTGCAGAAATACAAAGGATCATGAGAGATTACTACAAGCAACTATATGCCAATAAAATGGACAATCTGGAAGAAATGGACACATTCTTAGAAAAGCACAACCTTCCGAGACTGAAACAGGAAGAAATAGAAAATATAAACAGACCAATCACAAGCACTGAAATTGAGACTGATTAAAAACCTTCCAACAAACAAATGCCCAGGACCAGATGGCTTCACAGGCGAATTCTATCAAACATTTAGAGAAGAGCCAACACCTATCCTTCTCAAACTCTTCCAAAATATAGCAGAGGGAGGAACACTCCCAAACTCATTCTACAAGGCTACCACCACCCTGATACCAAAACTAGACAAAGATGTCACAAAGAAAGAAAACTACAGGCCAATATCACTGATGAACAAAGAGGCAAAAATCCTCAACAAAATACTAGCGAACAGAATCCAACAGCACATTAAAAGGATCATACACCATGATCAAGTGGGCCTTATCCCAGGAATGCAAGGATTCTTCAATATACGCAAATCAATCAATGTGATACACCATATTAACAAATTGAAGGATAAAAACCATATGATCATCTCAATAGATGCAGAAAAAGCTTTCGACAAAATTCAACACCCATTTATGATAAAAACCCTCCAGAAAGTAGGCATAGAGCGAACTTACCTCAACATAATAAAGGCCATATATGACAAACCCACAGCCAACACCATTCTCAATGGTGAAAACCTGAAAGCATTCCCTGTAAAATCCACTAAGATCAGGAACAAGACAAGGTTGCTCACTCTCACCACTAATATTCAACATAGTTTGGAAGTTTTAGCCACAGCAATCAGAGAACAAAAAGAAATAAAAGGAATCCAAGTCAGAAAAGAAGAAGTAAAGCTGTCACTGTTTGCAGATGACATGATACTATACACAGAGAATCCTAAAGACACTACCAGAAAACGACTAGAGCTAATCAATGAATTTGGTAAAGTAGCAGGATACAAAATTAATGCACAGAAATCTCTTGCATTCCTATACACTAATGATGAAAAATCTGAAAGAGAAATTAAGGAAACACTCCCATTTACCATTGCAACACAAAGAATAAAATACTTAGGAATAAACCTACCTAAGGAGACAAAAGACCTGTATGCAGAAAACTATAAGACACTGATGAAAGAAATTAAAGATGATACAAACAGATGGAGACATATACCATGTTCTTGGATTGGAAAAATCAACATTGTGAAATGGACTATACTACCCAAAGTAATCTACAGATTCAATGCAATCCCTATCAAACCACCACTGGCATTTTTCACAGAACTAGAACAAAAAATTTCACAATTTGTATGGAAACACAAAAGACCCCGAATAGCCAAAGCAATCTTGAGAAAGAAAAACGCAGCTGAAGGAATCAGGCTCCCAGACTTCAGGCTATACTACAAAGCTACAGTAATCAAGACAGTATGGTACCGGCACAAAAACAGAAACATAGATCAAGGGAACAGGATAGAAAGCCCAGAGATAAACCCAAGCACATATGGTCACCTTATTTTTGATAAAGGAGGCAAGAATATACAATGGAGAAAAAACAGCCCCTTCAATAAGTGGTGCTGGGAAAACTGGACAGCTACATGTAAAAGAATGAAAGTAGAACACTCCCTAACACCATACACAAAAATAAACTCAAAATGGATTAAAGACCTAAATGTAAGGCCAGACACTCTAAAATTCTTAGAGGAAAACATAGGCAGAACACTCTATGACATAAATCACAGCAGGATCCTTTTTGATCCACCTCCTAGAGAAATGGAAATAAAAGCAAAAATAAACAAATGGGACCTAATGAAACTTCAAAGCTTTTGCCCAGCAAAGGAAACCATAAAGAAGACAAAAAGACAACCCTCAGAATGGGAGAAAATATTTGCAAATGAAGCAACTGACACAGGATTGATCTCCAAAATTTACAAGCAGCTCATGCAGCTCAATATCAAAAAAACAAACAACCCAATCCAAAAATGGGCAGAAGACCTAAATAGACATTTCTCCAAAGAAGACATACAGATTGCCAACAAACACATGAAAGAATGCTCAACATCACTAGTCATTAGAGAAATGCCAATCAAAACTACAGTGAGGTATCACCTCACACCAGTCAGAATGGCCATCATCAAAAAATCTACAAACAATATATGCTGGAGAGGATGTGGAGAAAAGGGAACCCTCTTGCACTGTTGGTGGGAATGTAAATTGATACAGCCACTATGGAGAACAGTATGGAGGTTCCTTAAAAAACTAAAAATAGAACTACCATACGACCCAGCAATCCCACTACTGGGCATATACCCTGAGAAAACCATAATTCAAAAAGAGTCATGTACCACAATGTTCAATGCAGCACTATTTACAATAGCCAGGACATGGAAGCAACCTAAGTGTCCATCAACAGATGAATGGATAAAGAAGATGTGGCACATATATACAATGGAATATTACTCAGCCATCAAAATGAAACGAAATTGAGTTATTTGTAGTGAGGTGGATGGACCTAGAGTCTGTCATACAGAGTGAAGTAAGTCAGAAAGAGAAAAACAAATACCATATGCTAACACATACATATGGAATCAAAAAAAATGGTTATGAAGAACCTAGGGGCAGGACAGGAATAAAGATGCAGACGTAGAGAATGGACCTGAGGACACAGGGAGGGGGAAAGGTAAGCTGGGACGAAGTGAGAGAGTGGCATGGATATATATACACTACCAAATGTAAAATAGATAGCTAGTGGGAAGCAGCCACATAGCACAGGGAGATCAGCTCAGTGCTTTGTGACCACCTAGAGGGGTGGGATAGGGAGGGTGGGAGGGAGACGCAAGAGGGAGGAGATATGGGGATATATGTATATGTATAGCTGATTCACTTTGTTATAAAGCAGAAACTAATACACCATTGTAAAGCAATTATACTCCAATAAAGATGTTAAAAAATAAATAAAACAATTACTTTAAATGTCAATGGACTAAATGCTCCAATCAAAAAACATACAGTGGCAGATTGGATAAAAAAAACAATAACCTACAATATGCTGCCCACAAGAGACTCACTTTAGGGCAGAAGACGTACACAGATTGAAAGTGAGGGGATAGAAAAGATATTTCACAAACGAAATGAGAAGAAAGCTGGGGTAGTAATACTCATATCAGACAAAATAAACTTGAAAACAAAGTCCATAATGAAAGACAAAGAAAGACATTATATAATGATAAAGGGATCAATACAGGAGGAGGACATTACACTCGTTAAAATATATGCACCTAATATAGGAGCACCTAAATATACAAAACAAATACTAAGAGATATAAAGGGAGAAGCTGACAGGAATACAATAATAGTAGGAGACTTTAACAAGATCAATGGACAGATCTTCCAGGCAGAAAATCAATATGGCAACAGAGATACTAAATGACACAACACCAGCTGGATTTAATTGATATCTGTAGGACACTACATCCAAAAAAAAAAACCAGAATGCACATTCTTCTGAAGCATGCATGGAACAGTCTCTAGGACAGACCACATACTAAGACACAAAACAAGCCACAACAATTTAATAGGATAGAAATTATTTCAAGCATCTTTTCTGACCACAGTATGAAACTAGAAATCAACCACAGAAAGGAAAATGGAAAAAAACTATCACATGGAGACTAACCAATATGCTACTAAAAAAACCAATGAGTCAATGATGAAATCAAAGAGGAAACCAGAAAATACCTCACGAGAAATGATAATGAAAAAACAACCATACACAATCTATGGGATGTAGCAAAAGCAGTTCTAAGAGCGAAGTTCATAGCAATACAGGTCTTCCCTAAGAAACAAGAAAAACCTTAAATAAACAACCTAACCTACCACCTAAAAGAATTAGAAAAAGAAGAACAAACAAAATCCAAATTCAGCAGAAGAAAGGAAATAAAAAATATCAGAGAGGAAGTAAATAAAATAGAGATCAAAAAAATAGAAAAGATCAATAAACCAAGAGCTGGGGGTTTTTTTGTTTTTTTAAAATTTATTTATTTATTAATTTATTGGCTGCGTTGGGTCTTTGTTGTTGCGCACGGGCTCTCTCTAGTTGCGGCAAGCAGGGGCTTGCAGAGCACGGGCTCTAGGCGCACAGGCTTCAGCAGTTGCAGCACACGGGCTCAGTAGTTGTGGCTCACGGGCTCCAGAGCACAGGCTCAGCAGTTGTGGCACAAGGGCCCAGTTGCTCCACAGCATGTAGGATCCCCCCAGGCCAGGGCTCAAACCCGCGTCCCCTGCATTAGCAGGCGGATTCCCAACCACTGCGCCACCAGGTAAGTCCCAAGAGCTGGTTTTTTGAAAGGATAAACAAAATTGACAAATCTCTAGCCAGGCTCACCAAGAAGAAGATAAAGAGGACCCAAATAAGCAAAATAAGAAATGACAGAGGAGAAATAACAACCCATACTGCAGGAAAAAATTTTAAGAAAATGCTATGACAGTTATATGCCAACAAATTGGACAACCTAGAAGAAATGGACAAGTTTCCAGAAACATACAGCCTTCCAAAACTGAGTGAAGAAGAAACAGATAATTTGAAGAGACCGATCACTAAAAGTGGAATAGAACCTATAATTTAAAAATTCCCTACAAACAAAAGTCCAGGGCTGGATGGCTTCACTGGGGAATTCTACAATCATCTACAAACATCAAAGAAGTTATACGTAGCCTTCTCAAAATATTTCAGAAGACTGAAGAGGAGGGAACACTCCCCAAGTAATTCTATGAAGCCACCATCACCCTGATACCAAAACCAAGGACACTATACAAAAATTACAGACCAATATTTTTGAGAATATAGATGTGGAAATCCTCAACAAAGCATTAGCAAACCTAATCCAACAATATATGAAAAGGATCATACACCATGATCAAGTTGAATTCATTCAGGGTCACAAGGATGGTTCAACATATGCAAGTCAATCAATGTGATACACCACATTAACAAAAGAAAAGACAAAAACCACATGATCATCTCAAAAGATGCAGAAAAAGCATTTGACAAAATTCAGCATCCATTCATGATAAAAAAATAAATAAATAACTAACCAGAGTGGGTACAGAGGGAACTTATCTCAACATAATAAAAGCTATTTATGACAAACCCACAGCCAACATAATACTCAATGGTGAAAAGCTGAAAGCCTTCCTGCTAAATTCTGGATCAAGACAGGATGCCCACTCTCACCACTTCTATTCAACATAGTATTGGAGTTCCTAGCGACAGCAATCAGACAAGAAAAAGAAATAAAAGGTATACAGATTGGAAGGGAAAAGGTAGAACTGTCATTATATGCAAATGATATGATACTCTATATAGAAAACCCTCCACACAAAAAGTATTAGCATAAATGAATTCAGCAAAGTAGCAGGATACAAGATTAACATACAGAAATCTGTTGCATTTCTTTTCACTAACAATAAAATAGAAAAAGAGAGTAAAAAAACAATCCTGTTTAAAATTGCTTCAAAAAAAAAAAAAAAAAAACCTAGGAAAAAACCTAGCCAAAGAGATGAAAGACCTAGACCCTAAGAACTATAAAACTTTGTTAGGAGATCGGATCAAGATCTAAGGAGTAGGACATGGAGCTCCCCTCCTCCCATAAATACGTCCAAAATAAATGTGGAACAATTCTCACAGAACATCTACTGAATGCTGTCAGAAGACCTCAGACTTCCAAAAGGGAAAAAAAATCTCCATGTAACTGGATAGCACAAAAAAAAAAAAAAAGAGAGAGAGAAAGGAATACGGATGGGACCTGTGCCACTGGGAGGGAGCTGTGAAAGAGTAAAGGTCTTGGCACGCTGGGAAGCCCCCTCGCTGGTGGGGAGATCAGCAGGGACAGGGTGGAGCTTCGGAGCCTCGGAGGAGAGTGCAGCAACCAGTATACAGAGGGCAAAGCAGAGAGAGACATGCACAGACAGTCAGTGCCACCGCCCTGCACTCCCCAGCTTGAGATGCTGGTCTGCTGGTGCGGGAGGGGTTTGGGTGCTGAGGCTTGGGCTTTGGACATCAGACCTGGGGAGAAGACTGGGACTGGCTGCAAGGAGGAGCCCCCTGAAAGGGCTGGGATGTTGTACACCATAACAGAGGGTGTACAGGAAAAAGCCTGGGCCCACCAGAAAGGCAAGGCACCATTGTTGGGGGGCAGGCAAGGAGAGGGGCAGGACCACCATAGGAGCTTTCTTCTCTGCACACACACTCTCAGGCAACAGGGCACCACCTACACGAGCTCTGGGGGCAGGCAGGAGGCACCACTGCCATCTCAGGCTCCAAAGGTGGGCATGGGCCACTGCTGCCGCCGAGAGTCCTATGAGCAGGCGCCAATCACTGCACCCAACTTCTTGGGAGTGCTTTTTGGCCACTGCCAATGAGAGTCCCACAACCAGGTGCCAATCACTGCCCCCGCCTTCCTGGGAGCACATATAGACCACGTACCTACACACCCCCTATCAAGGGGATAACGGCCAGCACACACTGAGGAAAGAGATGGCAAGCATCCAAATGAAAGCAGCCCTCATGCCAAAAAATTATTAAACCCACACAAACTACACAGGGACGCTCCCACATATAAATAGCCCTCTAAGACTATAATAGATAACTGTTTCTCCTAAACTCACAGAGTAAGAGAAATATAAGTAAAATGAAGAAGCAGAGAAACCACTCCCAGTTAAAAGACCAAGAGATTTCCCCTGAAGGAAGAAACAATGAAACAGACCTCATCAATCTAATAGACACCAAATTCAAAAAGGAGGTAATGGCACTTCCCTGGTGGTGCAATGGTTAAGAATCCGCCTGCCAATGCAGGGGACATGGGTTCGAGCCCTGGTCTGGGAAGATCCCACATGCCATGCAGCAACTAAGCCCGTGTGCCACAACTACTGAGCCCACACGCCTAGAACCCATGCTCCGCAACAAGAGAAGCCACTGCAATGAGAAGCCCGCGCACCACAACGAAGAGTAGCCCCCACTCGCCACAACCAGAGAAAGCCCAGGTGCAGCAACAAAGACCCAGTGCAGCCAAAACTAAATTAATCAATTAATTAATTTTTAAAAAATTTGTTTAAAAAAAAAAGGAGGTAATGAAAATACTGCAGGAATTAAGACAGGCAATTGACAGAAATACAGATTACTGTAAAAAGGAACTAGAAACTATGAGGAGCAGCCAAGAAAAATTAGAAAATTCATTTGCCAAGACGAAAGCTGAGCTAAAGGTAATGTACAGCAGAATGAATAATGGAGAAGAAAGAAAAAGTGATCTGGAAGAGAGAATAATAGAAATTACCCAACCAGAACAGCAGACAGAAAGCCAAATGAAACAAGAAAGAAAGCAATATAAGAGACCTATGGGTCTAGCATAGTAGTGTAGACCACACTACCGTAGCGTAGACATATGGGTCTGCACTACCAAAGTGTGCCAATCCACACATAATAGGGATTCCAGAAGGAGATGAAAGAGAAAAGGGGATTGAAAATGTATGTGAAGAAATTATGGCTGAAAACTTCCCAAACCTAAAGAAGGAAATAGATATCCAGATACAAGAAGCACAGAGGGTCCCAAACAAGATGAACCCAAGCAGACCTACACCAAGAAATATTATAATAAAAATGGCAAAAGTTAAAGAGAGGATTCTAAAGGCAGCAAGAAAAAAACAAAGAGTTAATTACAAGGGAACCCCAATAAGGCTGATTTCTCTACAGAAACAATGCAGGCCAGAAGGGAGTGGCAAAATATTATTCAAAGTCTTGAAAGGGAAAATTCTGCAACCTAGAATATTCTACCCAGCAAGATTATCATTTAAAATAGGAGGAGGGACTTCCCTGGTGGCGCAGTGGTTAAGAATCCACCTGCCAATGCAGGGGACACGCGTTTGAGACCTGGTCCGGGAAGATCCCACGTGCTGTGGAGCAACTAAGCCCATGTGCCACAACTACTGAGCCCGCGTGCCACAGCTATTGAAGCCTGCATGCCTAGAGCCCATGCTCTGCAGCAAGAGAAGCCACCGCGGTGAGAAGCCTGCACATTGCAACGAAGAGTAGCCCCCACTGGCCGCAACTAGAGAAAGCCCACGCGCAGCAACAAAGACCCAACGTAGCCAAAATTAATTAATTAATTAATTTAGAAAAAATAATAGAAGGAGACAGACTTCCCTAGGGGTCCAGTGGTTAAGACTTCACCTTCCAATGCAGGGGGTGCAGGTTCGATGCCTGGTCAGGGAGCTAAGATCCCACAAGCCTCATGGCCATAAAACCGAAACAAAAAACAGTAGCAATACTCTAACAAATTCAATAAAGACTTTAAAAATGGTCCACATCAAAAAAATCTTTAGGGCTTCCCTGGTGGCGCAGTGGTTAAGAATCCACCTGCCAATGCGGGGGACACAGGTTCGAGCCCTGGTCCGGAAAGATCCCACATGCTGCGGAGCAACTAAGCCCGTGTGCCACAACTACTGAGCCTGAGCTCTAGAGCCTGCGAGCCACAACTACTGAGCCCGTGTGCCACAAGTACTGAAGCCCACGCGCCTAAAGCCCGTGCTCCGCAACAAAAGAAGCCACTGCAATGAGAAGCCCACGCACCGCAACGAAGAGTAGCCCCCGCTCGCCGCAACTAGAGAAAGCCCGCGCGCAGCAACGAAGACCCAACACACCCATAAATAAATAAATAAATTTATTTTAAAAAAAATCTTTAAAAAATAAAATAGGAGGAGAGATAAATAATTTCTCAGACAAGCAAAAACTAAAAGAATACAGCAATACTAAACCTCTCCTAAAAGAAATACTGAAAGGTCTTCTCTAAATAGAAAAGAAGCAAGAAGACATAGGAAAGAGAAAATTACAGTTGGAAAGTAAATCACTTAAATAAGCCAGTATACAGATCAAAAAGAAAAAAAAAAACCTATTTGGAAAGTGATGATAAACACAGGAACAGCAAAAGGATAAACATGAAGATGTAAAAGAGGAAATCTTTTTTTTAGAATGTGTTTGAGCCTATATGACTATCAGTCTAAAGCAAGCAGATATAGGAAAGGGTTAACATACTTGAAAAACAGAGTAACCACAAATCAAACACAAACAGTAGATCCACAAAAACCAAAAAGAAGAGAACACAAGCATAAGATAAAAGAAATCATCAAACCACAAAAAGAAAAAGAAAGGAACAAGAAGAAACATAGAATCAACTGGAAAACAAGGTTTAAAATGGCAATAAATACATATTTATCAATAATTACCTTAAATGTCAATGGACTAAATGCTCCAATCAAAAGACATAGAGTGGCAGACTGGATTAAAAAACAAGAGCCTACAATATGCTGCCTACAAGAGACCCACTTTACAGCAAAGGATACACATAGATTGAAAGTGAGGGAATGGAAAAATATATTTCAGGCAAGCGGAAATGACAAGAAAGCAAAAGTCGCAATACTCATACCAGACAAAATAAACTTTAAAACAAAGGCCATAAAGGAAGACAAAGAAGGACACTATACAATGATAAAACACTCAATAAAAGAAGAGGGGGCTTCCCTGGTGGCGCAGTGGTTGAGAATCTGCCTGCCAATGCAGGGGACACGGGTTCGAGCCCTGGTCTGGGAAGATCCCACATGCCACGGAGCAACTGGGCCCGTGAGCCACAATTACTGAGCCTGCGCGTCTGGAGCCTGTGCTCCGCAACAAGAGAGGCCGCGATGGTGAGAGGCCTGCGCACCGCGATGAAGAGTGGTCCCCACTTGCCGCAACTAGAGAAAGCCCTCGCACAGAAACGAAGACTCAACACAGTCATAAATAAATAAATAAATAAATAAAAGAACGTGAATTTCTTTTAAAAAAAAAAAAAAAGAAGAGGATTTTACACTCATCAATGTATATGCACCCAATATAGGAGCACCCAAATACATAAAACAAATACTAACAGACATAAAGGGAGAAATTGATGGGAATACAATAATAGTAGGAGACTTTATCACCTTACTCACATCAATGGACAGATTTTCCAGACAGAAAATCAATAAGGCAACAGAGGTCCTAAATGATGCAATGGAACAGTTAGACTTAATTTATATTTTCAGGATATTACATCCAAAAAAACCCAGAATACACATTCTTTTCAAGTACACATGGAAGATTCTCTAGGAATGACCACATACTAGGGCACAAAACAAACCTCAACAAATTCAAGAGTACAGAAATTATTTCAAGCATATTCTCTGACCACAACGGCATGAAAGTAGAAATCAACCACAGGAAAAGAAATGAGAAAAAAAAAAAGAAGATTACATGGAGACTAAACAACATGCTACTAAAAAACCAATGGGTCGACAAGGAAATCACAAAGGAAAATAAAAAATACCTTGAGACAAATTACAATGAAAACACAGCCATACAAAATTTATGGGATTCAGCAAGAGCAGATCTTAGAGGGAAGTTCATAGTGATACAGGCCTTCCTCAAAAAACAAGAAAAGTCTCGAATAAACAACCTAACCTACCTCCTAAAAGAATTAGAAAAAGAAGGACAAACAAAAACTAAAGTCAGCAGAAGGAAGGACATAATAAAGCTCAGAGAGGAAATAAATAAAATAGACATTTAAAAAATAGAAAAAAAGTCAATAAAACCAAGAGCTGGTTCCTTGAAAGGGTAAACAAAATTGACAAACCTCTGGTCAGGCTCACCAAGAAGAAAAGAGAACCCAAATAAACAAAATAAGAAATGAAAAAGGAGAAATCTCAATACCACATAAGTGCAAAAAACCATAAAAGAATACTATAATATGAACAATTATATGCCAACAAATTTGACAACCTAGAAGAAATGGACAACATTCTAGAAACATACAGTCCACCAAAATTGAATCAAGAAATAGATAATTTGAACAAACCAATCACTAGAAGTGAAATAGAATGTGTAATAAAATTTAAAAAAAACAAAAAACTCCCTACAAACAAAAGTCCAGGAACAGATGGCTTCACAGGCAAATTCTACCAAACATACAAAGAACTTTATACCCATCCTTCTCAAATCCTTCCGAAAGATTGAAGAGGAGGGAACACTCCCAAAGACATCCTATGAAGCCACCATCACCCTGATATCAAAACCAGACAAAGATATCACCAAAAAAGAAAATTACAGGCCAATATCTTTGATGAATGTAGATGCAAAAATTCTCAACAAAATATTAGCAAACCAACTCCAACAACACATAAAAAAGATCATACACCACAACCAAGTGGGTTTCATCCCAAGTTCACAAGGATGGTTCAACCACTGTGATACACCACATTAACAAAAGAAAAAACAAAAACCACATGATCTTCTCAATAGATGCAGAGAAAGCATTTGATAAAATGCAGCATCCATTCATGATAAAAACTCTTAGCAAAGTGGGTATAGAGGGAACATATCTTGACATAATAAAAGCCATTTATGACAAACCCACAGCCAACATAACACTCAATGGTGAAAAGCTAAATTCTGGATCAAGATAAGGATGCCCACTCTCACCACTTCTATTCGACACAGTGTTGGAAGTCCTAGCAACAGCAATCAGACAAAAAAAAGAAATAAAATGTATCCAAATTGGAAGGAAAAAGGTAAAATTGTCACTATATGCAGATGATATGATACTATATATAAAAAATCCTAAAGACTCCACACAAAAACTACTAGAACTGATAAATGAATTAAGCAAAGTATCAGAATACAAGATTAACACTCAGAAATGGGCTGCATTTCTTTACACTAACAATGAAATATCAGAAAGGGAATGTAAAAAAAAACCAAAAACCCATATCTTTTAAAATCACACCAAAGAAAGTACCCAGGAATAAACCTGACCAAGGAGGTGAAAGACTTATACACTGAGAACTATAAAACATTAATAAAGGAAATTAAAGATGACTCAAAGAAATGGAAAGACATGCCATGCTCTTGGATTAGAAGAATTAGTATTGTTAAAATGGCAATACTGTCCAAAGCAATCTACAGATTTAATGTGATCTGTATCAAATTACTCATGACATTTTTCACAGAACTATAACAACCCTGAAATTTATATGGAACCATATAAGACCCATAATTGTGAAAGCAATCCTGAGGGAAGAAAAAAAGCAGAAGGCATAACCCTCCCAGACTTTAGACAATACTACAAAGTTCCTGTAATCGAAACAGTGTGGTACTGGCACAAAAACAGACATACGGATCAATGGAACAGACTAGAGAGCCCAGAAATAAACCCACACACCTATGGTCAATTAATCTTCGACAAAGGAGGCAAGAATATAAAATGGGAAAAAGTCTCTTCAGCAAGTGGTGCTAGGAAAGTTGGACAGCTGCATGTAAATCAATGAAGTTAGAACACAGCCTCACACCATGCACAAAAATAAACTCAAAATGGCTTAAAGACTTAAAACATAAGACATGACACCATAAAATTCCTAGAAGAGAGCACAGGCAAAACATTCTCTGACATAAATCATACCTATGTTTTCTTAGGTCTGTCTCCCAAGGCAATAGAAACAGAAACAAAAATAAACAAATGGGACCTAATCAAACTTACAAGCTTTTGCACAGCAAAGGAAACCAGAAACAAAACAAAAAGACAAGCTATGGAATGGGAGAAAATATTTGCAAATGATGTGGCTGACAAGGGCTTAATCTTCAAAATATACAAACAGCTCATACAACTCAACAAAAACACAAACAAAACAACCCAATCAAAAAATGGGCAGAAAGGGCTTCCCTGGTGGCGCAGTGGTTAAGAATCCACCTGCTCATGCAGGGGACACAGGTTGGAGCCCTGGTCCGGGAAGATCCCACATGCTGTGGAGCAACTAAGCCCGTGCGCCAGAACTACTGAGCCTGCGCTCTAGAGCCGGCAAGCCACAACTACTGAGCCCTCATGCCACAACTACTGAAGCCTGCGCGCCTAGAGCCTGTGCTCAGCAACAAGAGAAGCCACCGCAGTGAGAAGCCCGCACACCACAACGAAGAGTAGCCCCCACTCTCCGCAACTAGAGAAAGCCCACGCGCAGCAATGAAGAGTCAACCCAGCCAAAAATTAATTAATTAATTTTTTTTAAGTGAGCAGAAGACCTAAATAGACATTTTTCCAAAGAAGACATACAGATGGCCAATAGGCACATGAAAAGATGCTCAACATCACTATCAGAGAAATGCAAATCAAAACTACAATGAGGTACCACCTCACACCGATCAGAATGGCCATCATTAAAAAGTCTACAAATAAATGCTGAAGAGGGTGTGGAGAAAAGGGAACTCTCCTACAGTGTTGGTGGGAATGTAAATTGGTACCGCCACTATGGAAAACAGTATGGAGGTTTCTCAGAAAACTAAAAATAGAATTACCATATGATCCAGCAATCCCACTCCTGGGAATATACCCAGATAAAAATATAATTCAAAAAGATACATGCACCCCTATGTTCATAGCAGCACTGTTCCCAACAGCCAAAACATGGAAACAACCTAAATGTCCACTGACAGGTGAATGGATAAAGAAGATGTGGTACATATATACAATGGAATACTACTCAGCCATAAAAAAGAATGAAATAATACCATTTACAGCAACATGGATGCAACCAGAGATTATCATACTAAGTGAAATAAGTCAGAAAGAGAAAGGCAAATACCACGTGATATCACTTACATATGGAATCTAAAATATGGCACAAATGAACGTATGTAAAAAACAGAAACAGACTCACAGACATAGAGAACAGATTTGTGGTTGCCAACGGGGAGAAAGGTAGGGGAGGGATAGACGGGGAGTTTGGGGTTAGTAGATGCAAACTATTACATACAGAATGGTTTAACAACAAGGTCCTACTGTATAGCACAGGGAACTATATCCAATATCCTGGGATAAACCATATAACTGAGTCACTTTGCTGTGTAGCAGAAATTAACACAACACTGTAAACCAACTATACTTCAATTAAAGAAAAAGCAGATCAGGATTGCTTGGGGATGGGAGTGGGGAATAGAGAGGATTACTTTACAAAGCGGGAGGAGGAACTTTGGGGGTTGATGATTTCATGGGTGTATTCATATATCAAAATTCATCAAATAGTACATTTTAAATATGTGCTGCTAATTATATGTTAATTATACTTCAGTAAAGTTGTAAAATATATTTTAAAAGATAAAACACTGTTAAAGGAAATTGAAGATGATTCAAAGAGATGGAAAGATATCCCATGCTCTTGGATGGGAAGAATTAATATTGTTAAAATGGCAATACTAACTACAGGTTTAATGTGATCCCTATCAAATTACCCATGACATTTTTCATGGAACCATAACAAATAATCCCAAAATTTATATGGAACCATAAAAGACCCAGAATTGCCAAAGCAATCCTGAGGAAAAAAACAAAAAACAAGTAGGAGGCATAACCCTCCCAGACTTCAGACAATACTACAAAGCTCCCGTAATCAAAGCAGTGTTGTATTGGTACAAAAACAGACATACAGATCAACGGAACAGACTAGAGAGCCCAGAAATAAACCTACACACCTACAGTCAATTAATCTTTGACAAAGGGGGCAAGAATATAAAATGGGAAAAAGTCTCTTCATCAAGTGGTGTTGGGAAAGCTGGACAGCCTCATGTAAATCAATGAAATTAGAACACTTCCTCAAGCCATATACAAAAATAAACTCAAAATGGTTTAAAGACTTAAATATAAGACATGACATCATAAAATTCCTAGAAGAGAACACAGGCAATACATTCTCTGACATAAATCGTAGAATATTTTCTTAGATCAATCACCCAAAGGAAAAGATATAAAAGCAAAAATAAACAAATGGGACCTAATCAAGCTTAAAAGCTTTTCCACAAAACAAAAAGACAACCTTATGGAATGGGAGAAAATATTTGCAAATGATGCAACCAACAAGGGGTTAATTTCCAAAATATACAAACAGCTCATACAATTCAATATCAAAAAAACAAACAACTCATTCAAACGACAGGCAGAAGACCTAAATAGACATTTCTCCAAAGAAGACATAAAGACGGCCAACAGGCACATGAAAGGATGCTCAACATTGCTAATTATTAGAAAAATGCAAATAAAAACCACGATGAGGTATCACCTTACACAGGTCAGGATGGCTATCATCAATAAGTCTGCAAATCAGACTTCCCTGGCGGTTCAGTGGTTAGGACTCTGAACTTCCACTGCAGGGGGCGCAGGTTCAATCCCTGGTCGGGGGACTAGGATCCTGCATATCACATGGTGTGGCCAAAATAAATGAATAAATTAAAAAAAAAATTTTTTTTAAACGTCTGTAAATAATAAATGTTGGACAGGGTGTGGAAAAAAGGGAACCCTCCTTCGCTGTTGGTGGGAATGTAAATTGGTACAGTCACTATGGAGAACAATATGAAGGTTCCTTAAAAAACTAAAAATAGAAAAAAAAAATTAAAAATAGAGCTACCATATGATCCAGCAATCCCACTTCTGGGCATACATGCAAAAAACACAAAACCCTAACTCCTAATTCGAAAAGATACATGCACCCCAATGTTCACTGCAGCACTATTAACAATAGTCAAGACATGGAAGCAACTTAAATGTCCATCAACAGATGAATGGATAAAGAAGATGTGGTATATATATATACAATGGAATATTACTCAGTTATAAAAAAGAATGAAATATTGCCCATTTGCAGCAACATGGATGGACCTAGAGAATATCACAGTAAGTGAAGTCAGACAGAGAAAGCAAATATTATATATCACTTATATATGGAATATAGAAAATAATACAAATGAATCTGTTTGCAAATCAGAAACAGATTCACAGACATAAAAAACAAGTTTATGGTTACCAAAACAGAAAGGGAGTCAGGGTAAGGATAAATTAGGAGTTTGGGATTAACAGACACACACTATTCTATACAAAATAGATAAGCAACAAAGATTTACTGTATGACACAGGGAACAATATTCAATATCTTGTAATAACCTATAATGAAAAATAATCTGAATAGAAAATAATACATATATATGTAACTGAATCACTTTGCTGTATACCCGAAACTAACACAAAATTGTAAACCAACTATACTTCAATTTTAAAATAATAATAACAGCTCCTCATTATTAAGTACCGACAATGTGCCAAGTTCTGTGCTGAGGACTTTCCACCCATCATCTCGTTTAAGCCTCTATAACAACCCAAGAGGTAGCCATTCTTCTTACCTGCATCTCACAGAGGAGGAAGCAGCTTTGAAGAGGACGTATAATTCCTGTGGTGAAGCCAGGAGCCAATTCCCTCCTCACTGACTGAAGAAACCAGTTTAACCACTCTTAACAGTCAGGATGCTTTCAGCTGCAAGTAAAGAGTGCCTCTTAAAAGTGGCTTAAACAAGGAGAACATATATCATCTTCCACAACCAGAGAGAGGTCCAAGATGCAGGGCTAGTCGAAACAGCAGCTCAGTGATGCTGTCGGGAGCCCAGATTCTTGGCACCTCTTCATTCCATCCTTGCCCAGGTTCTTTGCATTGCTCCACTCCACCATTCTCAGGTGTGACTCCTCAGGTTTACAAGAGCCTGCTGTGGCTCCAGGCATCATGTCCTCACACAATCACATCGAAAAACAGGAAAGAAATTTCCCTTTGAGTGTCTCTTTTAAGCAGAAAAACCTTCCCAGAAGTCCTCAGTAGGCTTCTCTGCAGGTTCTGCTGGCAGAACTGCGGAATAGGCTCATGCCCTTGCTGCAAAAACAGTTGGGAAATTGAGTAATTGGCATTTTCAGCCTTGATAGTTGGAGGCAGGTGCCCCACTGGCAAAGAAGAGAAACGGGGCAGACAGGGAATGGCCACTGGGTAAGTGAATCACAGGGTCTCAGCCACAGCCACTGTCCCTCCCCTCAGAGAATCACAAGCACATTGCCAAAAGTCCTATGAAGTTCTTTGTTTAATTTAATGTTGCAAAAACTAATTTGACATAACTGTTTAAGAAACGTTACACTTACTTTATTTCATCCATTCTAAGATATATACTTTTTTCACATTTTGACATCTCTGATGATGAGATGTGGCTTAAAAGGAGCTCCTTTCCTGACCTTTCATTCTATGATTCTTCTAAGTATCATCCCCACCACAGCCCCTTGAGACAGGTGGTTCAAATGTGCAAAAGTAAACTAAAGAATGTTCCCTTGCTCCCTGGCTACACACAGGCCCAGCAAATATTTACTTATTGAGCATCTGCTGTGAAGCAGGAGCACTGAGGATACAACTGTGTGCAAGGCAGGTGTGAGCTCTCGTGTAGCTCTGGTCTAAAAGAGGAAACAGATCGTAAGTAAGTAAACAGAAAAAGAGATGGCACACAAAGTTAACTGCCACAGAGACACAAATAGGGCACCAGAAAAGAGGAGCAGAAAGAAACTCACTTCATGCCCTTACTGAAGGATGACAACAAAGTACCAAGGGAAAAGTGGGGATGGGAGCATTCTGGGCACAGAGAACAGCATATGCAAAGGCACTGAGATGAGTAAAAGCTTGATGTACCTGAGGAACTAAAATACATTGGGGCAAAGCAAAGGAAGGGAGAGTGACATTATAAGAGGTGGGAAGGCAGGCAGAGACCAGAACATGCAGAGGGAATGGGAGGACACCTCTCATTCATGCCGGCTTCGTGGAGACTGTCTGGCTTGCACTATGGTTGTTAACCTACCAGAAGCAGCGGGGAGAATTGCTCCAAGTCTAGCCACTCAAAGTGTGGTCCCCAACCAGCAGCACTGGAGTCACCAGGGAGCTTGTGAGGAATGTAGAATCTCAGTCCCCCTCTCAACCTACTCAATCCGAACCCATATTTTAATAAGACTCCCAGGTGATTCACACACACAGTGAAGCTTGAGAATTGCTGCTATACACCATCTTTCTTTTTTTGGACAGCCATAACAACATTTTGTGTCTGACTCTCTGAAGTTCTAGAAGGGATCCCTTTCCCTGTGCACATGACCTCTCTGGACACTGGAGGGCAACCCTATGTTAATAAAGCAGAACACAACCTGGGGGGGCCACAGAAATCATAGAAGGTTAGAGCTTAAAGCCAATACAATGGTTGCATTTTGCAGCCACAGAACAGGCCCACTGAGCATTTGAGCAGATCAGACAAGCAGCCAGCTCTCCTGCATCCAGAGCTGCTCGTCCTCACGAGACACCTGGTGTGGAAACATGGGGTCTGGCTGTGGACAGTGTCAGCAGCTGCAGCTGGCCACTGAACAGAGCCAAATGTAGAGTAGAAGGGCTTGTAATTTAAGGGTAACAAAGCACGGCTAAAATTCACAGAGATTATGAATTGAGTTTGCGGAGTTATGCCAACTCTGTTAATGCCCCATGTGTAATTAAATTTTAAATACTTCATTCCACATCAGACTTCAAGTTGCCAAAACTCTTGATCTCACAGTGATAAATACCTGCTTTTACATACAGAGCTGTGGGCCACTGCCAAGCTATTCATAAGCCCTAGAGCAAGACTCTCAATAAATAAAACCCAGAAGCCATGATGACAAGGGCTGGCGTCTCACTATCACCCAAGCGTCCACTTGCCTCTTCACCTGGCCTCCAATGTGACTGGCACAGGGGCACGGGCAGAGACACCAAAGGCCTGCAGTCGCCCCCATGGTTAGTCCTCAGGGCAAATGAGGGCCAAGTGTATAGATAAATCAGGTCAAAAAAGTAAGGTGGACATCTATGCCCATGACCAAAAGGGTTTCCTCCTCGGGCGGAAACTATCCTAGTGTTTCCCAAATTTCAGTCACTCAAACACCACCTCCACAAGTTTCATCAGATTATTTATTTACTTAATGCTATTTGTGTGATATTTTTCTTTCAATTGGCTCATTCCTGACTCTTCTGTTTATCAATATCAAATAAGGACCGATTTTATGCTTTTAATGCAAACTCAAATAAATTCATAACTCTTCAAATATGTTGGCCTGAGTCACATCTACACTTACCTTACATATTCAGCACTAGTCTGAATTCCACACTTTGGGAAATATTGTTCCCTCTGACAGAAGTGGGAGGGGAGTAAGGATGAGTATTCCCTCACTTTCTTCATGAGGACTGGTCTTCGGGAAGCTAAAGGAAAACAATCTGAAGATGCTTCAGGGAAAAGAAAACACAAGTGCTTTGACAATCAGGCAGGGCCTGGTTAGCCCCAGCCACCCCAGGGAGCCAAAACTCTCATATTCCACCAGGGACTTCCTGTTTGCTAAGGTTTTCATTGGATACCATCCCTCCCGCTGCTGGTCCGGGTTGTAAAGACTTTGCCTATGTGGGCACTACCCTGAGCTGTGGCAGAAACATGACAGCACCATGGCTAGACTCAGCCTCTCTGAGTACAAATCTCAGCCTCACCATTTACTAGGGAGGGTTATGGGCTAAACTGTGTCCCCCCCCAAATTCATATGTTGAAGTCCTAACCCCCATTTCCTCAGAATGTGGCTGTATTTGAGACAGGGCCTTTAAAGAGGTGATAAGTAAAAATGAGGCTGTGAGGATGAGCCCTATTCCAATTTGACTGATATCCTTGTAAGAAGAGGAGAGTAGGACACAGGGAGAGACGCCAGGGATGTAGGTGCACAGAGGAAAGACCAGGTGATGAGGCAGCAGGAAGGCTACCATCTGCAAGCCAAAGACAGAAGCCTCAGAGGAAACCAACTCTGCTAACACCTGGCTTGTGGACTTCCAGTCTCTAGAACCAGGAGAAAATAAATTTCCATTGTTTAAGCCACCCAGTCTGTGGTATTAATATGTTTTGGGGTGTTTTTTTTGTTTTATTTTTGGCTGCATTGGGTCTTCGTTGCTGTGCACAGGCTTTCTCTAGTTGCGGCGAGCGGGGGCTACCCTTCGTTGCGGTGCACAGGCTTCTCATTGCGGTGGCTTCTCTTGTTGCACAGCACGGGCTCTAGAGCGCAGGCTCAGTAGTTGTGGTGCACGGGCTTAGTTGCTCCGCGGCATGCGGGATCTTCCCGGACCAGGGATCGAACCCATGCCCCCTGCATTGGCAGGCAGATTCTTAACCACTGCACCACCAGGGAAGTCCAGTCTGTGGTATTTTGTTACAACAACCCTAGCAAACTAATACACCACATGAAATTAGACTTGCAAAACAGGAATAACAGCACTTACTTCATTAGCTGGTAAGGACTGAATGATGTGCTTCAGGCACAGCACCTGGCTGCAGGGGAGGTGTGTTTGCTCAGCATCTCCCCCATTCTTAGATCAGGTGCTTCACCCAATCAGTGCCCCCTCTGGCCCGGTGCTGGAACTACAGGATGAGAGGCAAGCCTTTCTCACCTTAATTTCCACCAGTAAAGGTGTGCAGGCCTGGAGCCTTGTGGCCTTCTTTGCTACAGATTGAGACACCACCTGAAGACTAAACAGAGGAGGGTGGAGTCAGGAGATGGAAAGAAAGTAGCAACCACTCTGTTTGTATTCCTGGATCTAAGCTTACCTTAAATCCAACTTCACCCTTCAAATCCCCAGTTACCTTCCGAGGTAATAAATTCCTTTTGGTTTTAGCTGGTCTGAGTTGTGATTATGTCACTTGCCACTAATGGAGCTGTGACAAACACACTGGCCCCCAGAGTGAATTAATATTGTCAGCTTTGCTCTCTGTGTGAGGGAGATCACACGATCCCAGTTTAAGTAGTGCAGGCATCTGCCCCCGCCAGAGCGACCAACGGGCCATGGGACTCACTAGGGAAGCCTAGTGAGCACATGCGAAGGGGTCAACATGTGCCTCGGTCAGTCATGGAAAGTGCTTGTAGGGCCTGGACCAAAAGCCTTTTTTGCTCCCAAAGCTCTCTTGTGGATAAAGAATTCATTGTCATACAAAGGAAATGGGACTGCCTAGCACACAGGGTCTTGCCCACCTGGATCAGGAGAAACTGTCCCAAGCAATTTGTCCTTCTGACAAAATAACAGCACTATTTAATTTTTAAAAATATACCTACAAAATGCCACCTGTTCTCAGACTCTGTGGGTAACAGGAGCTAGAAGCTCCATAGTCCTCGTATCTAAGGGTATCAGATGTTCCTACAGGGAAGGAGGAAGCTGGCAGAATCTATCACATTTCCAATGGTCTGGTTTACACAAAACTCCCTGCAGGGGGCAGCCTGGATGTGCGGCTGAGATTTCAGTGTTCCTTAATATTTCCATAAGCATCTGACAATGTCTCCAGAGAAAACCCACTTGATTACAATAACTTGCACTTTTACACTAAGCACTTTACAGATCTCACTTAATCCTCTGGGTACGACTTTCATCCTCATTTTACAGATGAGGAAATTGAGCCTTTGATAAGTAATTCATTCAAGGTTGAGCCCTTGATAAGTAATTCATTCAAGGTTTCACAGCTGTATATGGCGGAACCTGACATCAAGAGAGCCCTGGGCACCACTCCCAGGTCTGTCTCTAAGATCTTGTGTGATTTCAGGCAAGCTTTCTTCCCCTCTCTTGGCCTCAGTTTCCTCATCAGACAAACGAAGCAACCAGACTGGCTAATCTCTCAGGCTCCTCTCAGCTCTAAAGTTTTTCTAGTTCCAGGTTTAAGAAATTCGCTTTGGACTCTGCACCCTGGCGTCAGCCTGCAGCCTAGAGATGAACAGGGAGCATGCAGCACAGCCTTTCAAAAGAGAGTTAGTCCCTGCTGCAGTGTTAAGGGCTGGGTATCACCTTGGCCCCCAGGTTGAGGCACCCAGCCGGACAGACTCTCTAGAAGTCTTCATGGACCCACAGTTTTTCTCAGGGTTCCAAAGGGGTAGCCTGTATGCCAGCTTAAGCCCACAGGGGTATTTTAGTTGGCCCTGCAATGTTTTAAAACAGTTGAACTTAGTTACCAACATTTTAGAATCAAAAGCTGAAATCTGGATTCCCGGGTTCTCCTGAAAAGTCTGAAGATCTGGCCACTCCAGGCCCATGTTCCCCCTGGCCACACTTCCCTGAGTTGCTGGCTCCTGGCCTTTCAGCTGGAACAAGAGTGCTCTGCTTTGCCAGGTGGTTGGCTCACACACAGACCTCCCCTGACTGGTCCTGTGGGCACTTCGGCCTGTGAGCCTCACTTAAGGAGCCAAGAGTGCTCTTTTCTTGAGGAAGGACCCGACGGGAAGGGATGTGCAGCATTGGGGCACAAGAATAAAAGCTCCTTTTCCTCCAGACACAACAGCGCTCCGGGCTCTGTGACAGCTGAAGGTGAACCTGTGGCCTGGGTGCAGGTAGGAGCCTGGTGCCTTGGAACCGAAACCTGAAGATGCAACAAAAGGAGAGGTTTTCATCCAGCCATGAAACTCTCCTTCTCCCAGCAGCCGCCACTCAGATCTCTATCTGCTTTCCGGGGCCCAGGGTGGACCAGCAGGCATGTGTCATTTCCCTGGATAGGAGCTATAATGGGGACACTGTGCTGAGTGGAACAAGAGAGGTTTTCATCCAGCGACCAGCATTGGGCAGACACTCGAGCAAGGGGCTCTGGGGCTCACCCTGCACAAAGGAGTTTGGGAGCAGGGCCCTGAGCCAAGAAGAAGCCCCATGGGTTGGGCTGCATGTCTGCAGCGGCAGGCAGTGGGGCTGGGAAACACAGAGGCATTGCTCCCAGAACACATCATTGCAATCTCATTTTCCTCTGCAAATAGATAATAGAGGATAAAGGAGACCACCCCAAAAATACCTGCATTAATAGAAACCTCGTGAGTCCTTGAGCATTTATTCACTGACTCACCCCACAATACTTGCTACCACTTACTAAGTTCCAGGCACTGTGCTAGGCCCTAGGGAGCTCGCAACAAGTAAGACACAACACCCACCCTCACAGTACTTGCAATCTGGGGGGCCATGGAGAGGTAAGGAGAGACCTAAGTAGGAAATTATACATTGATGACCCAATGGAAGAACTGAGAGTGACACAGTAACAGAGTCAGTTCAAGAACCCAGATCTGAGCCCCCAGTCGGTGGTTTTTCTTACTCTTTCCAGGGTCTCCTGAGATCACTGCTTGTCTGCTCTGAGGAATGGCGGGTTGGAGCTTAGTGAGGAAGGCACCCCAAATACTATAGTAAGGAATTTGAACTCTACATTGAGGGCAAAGGACAGCCATCAAGTACTTTTAAGGGGGATCTGATTGGAACCATGGAACGGTCACTGTAGCAGCCACAATGGAAGCAGACCTGGAGGCAAGGTGACAGGTTAGAAGGCTAAAGTATGCTTCTCTCACTGGGACAAAGAACATTTAGCCTCCAAATTTTTCTTTCCCAGGGCTTCCCAGTTCCACCTGATAAGCTAAGAATGAGACTGGGGAGTATCATTTGTTTTCACAAGACTAGGAGCATGTGGGAGCTGAAAGCTTTTTTCCTGGAATTGTTCACTGGGACCAAATTTGATATCTTTTTACAGAGCTGGAGCTCTCTGCACAGACTTCTTTAGACAAGCACCAGGCAAACCTAGAAAACTTAGTACAACAATAAGAAAAGGGAAGATACGAGGCAGATCCTAAAAATCCTTTCCAGAGAATTGTATTCATACAGGGAAGTGGAAAAGGGAGGAGAAACCAGGCATTGGCATCCACAACTTCCATCCCCATTCTTATTCCAGCACTTCCCACCTGATACCCTACAATCTAGCCAGACCAAACTGCTTTACAGACACATCCTGCAGTTTTCTATCTCTATGTCTTTGCTCTCACTGTTTTCACTGCCTGTAATGTTATCTTCTCATTGCAGGCTCACCCAAGTGTCTGTCATCCATTACTGTCTCCATGATCAGTAAGATATTCTTGCTTTGTCTTAATGAATTCCAAGAGCACTTTATCTCTCCTCTGGCACTTTTCACATAATAATTTTTAATTAAATTATTTTGTACATATTTATCTCCTCTACTAGATTGTAGGTTCCTTAAGGATGGAGATCATTTCTACTTAGCATTAGTTCTCCCAATAGAAATTGGCACAGAATGCAACAAACGTTCCTAAGTGGACTGATGAAAAGTGGGGATAGATTTTATGGTGACTATAGGCCTAAGTAAAGGAAAAGTACAGAAAAAATATATAGTTATTCCTTGTCCCAAACCCACAGCCTCCTCATCCACCTCACCCAGTTTCCTAACAGCAACCAAGCTGTAGTCAATTTAGTCAACAGTGCCACCTAGCGGGCATTGTGGGTAATTATTAAACCAGAACCACTACACCTTCAGAGCGACTTCTTTTTGTTAATCCTTAGGAAAACTGTGCAGACTGTGTTCTCCCATTTTTACATCTTTCCTAGACCACAGCTCAGTTAATTCCACTCCACAAATTCTTCCATAGGTGCATATAAACTCCCTTTAGCTTTTTTGATTTTTCTGTTCCAATTCTCTTCTAAACATCCAGAGTCTGAAAGTTTCTTAAAGTTTCTAAAAGTTCTAAGCCTCCATCTGTTCTTGCAACAATTACGTTTTACATATTTTTAAAATTTACTTCAAGTGAAATATTATGCTTTTTAAAGTATAAATGGGCTAGCCTGGAAACCTGACTACAATTTATAGCCTTGTTTCCAAGTGTTTCAGAATTCAAACAGTGAACTTTTAGAAGTTAACCCACTTGTAAATCGTTGGTTGTCTGCTTTAGAATTTAAACTGACCTTTTCAAATTGGAAAAGTGGGCAGGAACAAAGAGGAATTGGCAAACAATAACGGCTCACAGCTATTTACGGTTTACAAAGTGGGTTTGTACCATCATTTCATTTGCCCTCCTAACAGCCTTGTGAGGTCAGTATGAGGTTTCCCACAGCACAGATGAGCAAGCAAACCTCATAGGCTTAAAGTTGTACACTTAGTAATTAGAAGAGCAAGAGCTCACACAAAGTTTTCAGACTCCAATCCCGTTGTTTTTTCACTACACCATATTTCCTCTGTGCTCATACACAGATATACTAAACAAACTACTGATGCAATCTGGCGAAGCCAGGGCTAATTTCAACTTGCCCATCAAAGCAATGGAGGAAATAGTCCCAGGCCAGGAAAACACAGGATGCTTTTTCCCAAGTCCTTCCTTGTGCCTTTGCACAAGATGGTCCCAATGCCAGAATGTTCTAAGTAAAGGAGTGGCCTAGCCAAAACTTCAAACTGTGACCTGGCCTATCTTGGGGAGGAGGAGTGTCTAGAAGGAGAACTAGGTCTAGACTTCACTTTATGAAGGGTCTTAAATTTAGACATTTCATATTGTCTATAAACGGTTTGGACCTACTTACACAGAGACACACTAATAGGATGAAAGATGTTGACATTCTTCATACAACTTTAAACTTAAATCCCATTCCTGACCACACTGGCCATAGCAATATTTTTTCTACATCCTGTAATTACTTTGGGAAGAGCACACTTAACATTGCACTGCATTTGTATGCTAAAAAAGTGTTCATTTCCACAATTTTTATCACTCTGTGTTGGCATTCTTCACGTTTTAGTGCACAGGGAACCTCGAAAGTTGGATGTGTCCCAAGCCATTGCCCACCTTTTAGCAATTCTCTCTTTCTCTCCTTTTCCTGGGTGGTTTTATTTTTTAAAGATCTTTATTACTTCACTCCTCTTTTACACCATTATTGACATTGTACCAGCATAGAGTTTGGTCCACTGTCTCGCTCTAGAAGGTGCCCAGGAAAGACCTGTTTAATGGAGAAGATAAACCAAAAGCCAGGAAATGGGTGGCAGCGGCAGGGAAAGAGATTTTGATTCCATTGCTGAAAAACAGGTTCTAACAGTCTGTACAATCTGAAAATGGACCGGGCTGGGAAGTTCAGTAGTAAGCCCCCCGTCACTAGCGGAATGCAAGCAGAGCTGAACAACGCCTTGGTCTGGGTGGGGGTGGGACGCACGGGCGCGGGTACGAAAGAAAGCGTGTGAACTGGGATGTGGGTCCTCTAGCCCCTCACGGAGGGGCATGAGGACTTGCAAAAGGCAGGGCATGGCGCGGAGCGTGTGCGGGACAAGGGACACCGGCGGCCCAGGGGGCGAGGCGGGCTCCGGGTCTATTCCGGGAGCAGCGTGCAGGGGCAGGCGAGGGCGGGCGGGGGCGCTGGGCGAGCATCCTGTCGGGGGAGGGGACGCGCGGAGGGCGCTCCAGCGGGCGGGACTGCAGAGCACCGCACGCCCGCAGCCGCCGGCCCCGCCGGAGGCACCGCGCCCTGCTCCGCGCGACCGATCGCCGGCGCCATGGACCGAGGCCGCGGTAAGAAGAAAAGCGGTGCCCACACTTGTTGCTTGGTGGGGAGGGGAGAACCGAGCGATCTAGAGGCCAGAGAGGACGAGGGAGAGACGCGCGGTGGGGCCGGGGCGAGGGGCGAGGAGCGTGGGCGCGTGGGCGCGTGGAGCGCGTAGGGGGGTCGAAGGCCGGGCGCTGTGGGTACAGGTGCCTCCTGGGCCAGGGCAGCTAGGGGTCTGTTAGGGACTCGTCTGTTAGGGACTCGTCCCGGAGCTGAGTCGCCTCCTGTTTGTGAAACCAGCGTTTTCATACACTTGGAGTTTTAACTTCATAAAAGAATCCCCCCCAGGATTCCTGAGGACGGCGAGCTCCTCTGACCCCATCCCACCTCCCCCCCAACCCCCACCGAAAGTAAAATAGGGCTAACGAGTCACACTCGTGAAAACCACCGGACATGCGAAGCCCCTACTGTTCGCACGCTGAGAAGCCCCAGGAGACCGAAGTGTGCAGCTACCCAGGGTATCGGGAGGAGGAGCTGCAGGAGTGTGTGTGGGAGGCACATGGGTGTCCAAGCCCTGGCTCTGTTCCTGACAAGCTGTGTGACCTTAACCTACCCTGTTTCTCTCTGGGCTAGTGACGAGGTTAGACCACACGGTCTCTGAGACCCCTTCTTGCTTGGACTCTTTTTCAGGAGGGGAGAGTATTTGATAAAGTTTCACAGACATGGTGGGGGCTGGTTGAAACTGCAATTGACAGGAGCAAAGAGAGGGCATTTATGGGGGGCATTCATTGGGGCCTGTGCTTAAGTAAAGGCCTGGACACCTCAATGGGCTCATGTCTGTAAAAAAAGTGGCCTGCTTGAACATGGGGGCAGTGTCAAAGGCTGACAACCAGAACACCAGTGTCGTAACTTCCCACCTCTGGAATCGAAGGAGATCACAGGTGTGAATGCACTTGGTAAACTGGCGAGTGCTGTGCCAACATGAGAAGCATTATTATTCTTGTTATTATTATTATTATTAATGGAAAATTCCTCCCCTTCCCTACAACAATCTTACACCCTTCCTCCATCTGCCTGTTTGCTGTGCTAAGGCCTCCAAGGGGAAAAAAAAGGAGTGGCCAGGGGTGTGGAAGCAATTAGGAAGGGCACTGGGGGCAGGGATGAGAAGAAGAGCAGGTGTCGGGGTAACCTCCCTGCACCCCTGTTACGGGTAAAGCCAGAGTTCAGAGGGCTACAGGGGACCCCAGGCTTCCAGGTCAAGGTGCTGGGGACAACTTCCCCACCCACACCATCTCCAGCACACAAAATGCTGCATCCACCCTCTATTAGGAGCTGGAAGGGCAGGAAAAAATGGAGGGGGCTTCCGTTTGGCTCTTTGGGGACCGAGGCTGTGATCTGTAAAGCAGTTCTCACCTGTTAACTGACTCCTGGACAAGTCTGCAAAGAGCATACGCACTCGCCAGGGAGGAAAAAGAAAAGAGAGAAGAGGCACCTCTAATATCCCTCAGGCCCCCATCCCCACCTCCCACATTGTACATTTAAAGCAAAGAGCACTGCCCTTCACCCCATCACACCCCACAAGTTGCCAAATACCACCCTGTCCCCGGTACAAAATCCCCATAACTAGCCTACCTGGAGCTGTGGAAAACAGACCACCTGGAGCTTTGACAGACCATGAGTGATCATAACTCACTCAGTTTAAAATGCTTAATAACTGATGCCTCACTCAAGAGGGCTGCTTCCAGACCACTCTTCCTAGGAAGCCAGACTTCCCGGGAATCTATTAGTACTCAGAATGCTCTAGGGCTCTGACCTTCTCCCCTGCTGCGGGCTTTCCTAGCCTACTTTCCTTCTCCTTCATAGCCCTTGTCACGATGTGCCATTACTCTAAGAGTCAGTTATCCGACTATGTGTTTAGTGTCGACCTACCCTGCCAGAATGTAAGCTTCCGGAAGGTTGGGAGTGGATCTGAGTGGTCACCCTGCTGACACCAATGCCTGGCACACAGTAGGAGCTCACTAACAGTGGTTCAAGTAGTTCATTAGTAATATGAAACACACTTTATAGTGTACCCCAAGTTGATTAATGGTAATGCTGATTTTTAAAAATACATACCACAAAATCCTCACATCAGAACAGTTCTTTGTGACTTGCAAAGGTCTTCTCAAATGCGAGTGAAGTGGATGAGGCACACAGGACCAGGTCATCTGTCTAGATCCTCAGCTGTCTGCCCTGAGAAACTACTGCAAACACTGTATGAATTAAAACTATATATGAACTAGGATGCAAAATCTGTGTGGGTTTTTAAGATAAAATGTGAGAGTCTTCACAAATCATTCCAGTGGAAATTCCTTCTTGTGCCCATATCCCCAGGAGGGTGTGAGCACTCTCTTCTGTTGCCAGGGAAATTTTAAGAAGCACAGGTCTCATTTCAGCCCCATACCGACCACGTCGGGAGTGAGACTGTCGTGCCCAGGGAAGGAAACCACACTTCACTATTAGTAACAGTAACAACTGAAATCATCAAGGTCTTATCATGCGCCAGGCAACATGCTCAGCTTTTTACATGGCTTCTCTTGGAAAAAGCGATGGGATGGGGCTATGACTAGGTACTATCATTAATCCCTGCCTCACAGGAAAGCAGGCTTGGCAGCGTAGTAGTCAGCTAGGGCTGCCGTAACAAAATACCACAGACTGGGTGGCTCAAACAACAAATTATATCCTTACAGTTCAGGAAGCTAGAAGTCCAAGATCAAGGTGCCATCTGGGTTGATTTCTGGTGAAGCCTCTTCCAGGCTTGTATATGGCTGCCTTCTCACTGTGTCCTCACATGGCCTCTTCCCTGTACACAGAGAGAGAAAAAGAGAGAGATCTCTGGTGTCTCTTCCTCTTCTTAGAAGGGCATCAGTCCTATTAGATTAGGGCCCACCTTTATGACCTCATTTAACCTTAATTACCTCCTTAAAGGCCCTATCTCCAAATGCAGTCACACTGGGGGTTAGGGCTTCAATGTATGGGTTGGGGGGGTGGGGGACACAATTCAGTCCATAACAGCAGGATTAGGTCACTGACATTAACTTATACAGTCACTCGCCATGTGAGAGGCAGAGCTGGGTTTGAACCAAAGTCCTGATCTTAAGTTTGCTGCTGGCTGCCTCTATAGTGGCAGGTGACCTGCCCAAGCCCTAGAGTAGGGCTTGGACGCCAAATCTTCCTGCTGCAGGTCCAGGCACCTCCATTACGCCACAACTATACCGTTCAGATCTTCAGCAGCAATTACAGCATAGAAGCTCGTCATCAAAGTCAACTGACTTGAGAATGAAAACAAACCTGGGAAGTAGGATTTCTAGTCTAACAGGATACGTGTCTTCCCATGAGTAAAGCAGGATTCATATAACATAGTAACAGACACAGAAACCACTTACATTATAATGAAATTCCTTCCAGCAGGACTTCCCAATTCATGAATATCATTCAAAGAGAATCAGCCATTGGTGAAGGTAACACCTTCACTATAGACTAATGATTATGGCCACCACCTTCTACAGGACCAGTAACTTAACTCTTTATCCTCTAATGAGGATAAAATATGGATACTGATGATGCCTACTTCTTGGGGTTGTTATAAATATTAAGTATATGGAAAACACTTCAAATAATGCCTAGCATATGAGAACCAATCAATAAATGCTGGCTATTGTAATAATTACAGTCTTTCATTAATCAGATTCAACATAATAAAATTCTACTGGCCCCAAGCTGGTCTGACTCTGAGGACACTTTTTGAGTCCCTACTCCATTTTAAGAACTGGGCTAGACAATTTTGTATACAACTCAAAGACGGGGACCATGTCATAATTTTTGTATCCTTGGAGCTCCTTCATGGTGCTTGTCTCTTGGAAATCCATCTCTGACGTGCAATAACTGAACCATCTGATGGGCATTTCTGAGTGACTGATAAAATATTAATACATAAGGCCAATGTGTCTTTTTTCTCTTATTTATTCTATTTATTCCTGCCTACTGACTATGGTTGTGTCTTCACAATTTTGCTTCTGTGAACTTTCTAGTCTTCCGAGTTATCTTTGCTTTAAAGTCTTTCGTCTAAATTTTCTCTAATTTTTAATAGACCTTCTTAATGTCCAAGGTTGTATCTGATATGCCTAGCTCATATGAAACAATCAATTTCCCCAAAGTTCCTTTCCTTTCTACTTTACAACTAGTTCTTTTTCAACTAGTTGCATTCAACCCAAGATGGGAGTTTCTTTTGCTGAATTATATTCTCTGGGAGATCATATTGTCTCCTGGGCAACTCAAGACATAATCTGAAGCTCTGCTTTTAATTAAGTGATATTTTTATTATTTAAGAGATGCTAGAAGAACCTACTCGTGTCTTGCCTTTGTTGGACCAGCTTTGAGATCTATACTAGGAAAAGCACATCTTCCCTATCTGTGGCTTCCATTGGCCAAGTAGCCCATAGCCATTCCTATGATGAGCTCCCATCCATGACTCACTGCCCAACTTCTGTCCCCAAGGCTATGAATCCCCATACCTCTTCCCTAACATCTGAGTTCATTCTCTACTCCTATCAATTACTGTTCTTCCAAAAGGAACACGCACCCATATTCATGTTTTCCCTCCAAACATGTTCCATAACGTCATCTTTGTCAGCCTGGAGACTCAGCAGAGCTGAGTCGTTCAGAGAATGGACAAATTTAGGCTTTGACCATGACTTCCTAGCTGTATGATCTTGTATGAATTGGATAAATTACTTAATTTCTCTGAATGTCAGTTTCATTTCATTTGGAGTGTCATGGGAAAAGGTAATGCACGTAAGGTAGCACTTAGGAAACATTCAGTAGATGATAGATGTTACATTTATCAAATATAATTACTTGGACTTTAGCCACGCTCTGCAATGGGTGTATGTATAGGATTTAACTTTACTCTCTTCCCTGAAGAGGCTTCTGCTGGCACTAGACATCACTTCCACTCCCTTGTCCCACAAAGGGTTTTTTCTGCCTCTCCCTCAACTATCAGTTTCAAACCCCACTTCTCACACAGGTGAGTACCCTGCCGAGTAAGTTCTTCCCTCCCCACTCTCTGCCAAGAGCCTATCATTATTTCATTCTGATCTTTGGTTTGGAAAAACAACCCTGATTTTGGATACCATTAGCTTCTCATACCCTTCTACAAAAACCTTGCAATTGAACAGAGAAATAAAACCCCACCACCATACACACAAACTGCAGCTTCCTGTTTCTTCCCACACACTTCTTTCCCTCCCTGCAGTCTCACTTCCAGTCACACCTTCTGCTGAAAGCCCACATCCAAGGGTCACGAACGGCTTCCATTTTGTCTAATTTTTCACCCTTCCCAGTCCCATCTTCTGGGCTTCTCTGTAGCTCTGACCCTCTACTGTTTACTAAATGGATTCTCCTATTTGCAAAGATGGAGAAAGCATGGATTTTGCAATCAAATAAACCTAGGTTAACCACTGCTCCATCCCTCTGCCAGAAGCCTTTTCTGCCTCTCCTTCTCCCACCTCCAATCCCACTGTTATAGGTGCTCATAGCCTCTGGGCTCCTCTTGCTCTAAGGCAAGTGACACAACTAAGTCTTATTCTGCTAGTCTGCAAAGCAAGAAGAATGACACCCAAAACTGGGAGACTGCAATGTGGTAATATTTGCCCAGCACCCAGCGCCTGGCCCATGATAAGTGCTTACTAACTGTTATTTCCCATCTTTTCTCTAGCTCACTTTTTCTTCTTTGATGGCTCTTGCCCCTCTCTCCCCACCACCTCAGCCCTCTCTCTAAACTCACACCTGTAGACAACCAAGCCCCATTATGACATCTATTCTTAATGTCCATTTTCAGCCATGAGTTGAGCTCCACTCTCCTGCACTGGCTCCTGCCTGTGGAAGTTTCCATTTGGAAGTCAACTCAACCTCCAAGTGACCCAATTTTGAACTCATCTTATTCACCACCAAATCAGATCACCCTTCCTGTTTCTCTTTTTCTGTTAACAACACAATCACGTGAGGAGCTATTGAAGGAAATGGGGCTGTTTGTGAATAAGACTAAATTTGAAGGGGGGTACATGGGATCAGTTCTCAAACTAGCTGTCCTGTAGAAGAGTTAATAGAAAGACTCTCCAGAAGGCTATACAGGAGGTTAAACAGAGACCAATTGGGGCACAATCTGGGAGAAGCGTACAAATGAAAAGAGCTATTCAATGACAGAGTAGGAGGTGCCCAGGAACATAATGAAGCAGAGGCTGAGTGGCCACAGATCAGGGAGCCCCAGAGTGGCTCCTATGGGGATCACAGTAAAATATAAGTTAAAACAACTGTCACTCAATTCAAGAGGTTTCCATAGGCATGACCCTTTTGCAAACTACAGAGAACAGGACTTGTAGGAGTATATACTTCAACCTAAAGCATTCATCTTTTATTCAAATGTGTAATATATCATAGCTTTTAATGGGACTTATGAATTTTCTATGCTTGTGGGTAGAATTTGGGAAGAAGAGGATGCAATTAAAGACAGTTACTTAAAGCTGTAGATCTGATCGTACTTAAACTCTTTCATGGTTTCTCATTGTTCTTAAGATATAGACTACAGTCCTGGTGGTGGCCCTCAAGAACCCACCCTGCCTGTCACCAACTGACTTTGGGCCCCTGCCCATCTCTTACTATGGGCTCTCCTCACACTGGCCTTTGTACCTTCACCTGGTTAACTCCTTCCTGCTCATCCTTAGCGATCTGCTCAAACATTACTTCCTCAAGACAATCTTTCCCTGTCTCCCAAGCTACGTCCCCCATTACAGGTAACCCTAGCACTCTGTACGTCTCATTGGTTACCATCTTTGCAGTTATGATTAATTATGGGAATGAATTAGCTGTTAATGTGAGCTCTGTGAGGGCAGGGTCCTTCTTACCTTGTTCACAGTTCTTTTCCTAGCACCTAATGTAGTGCTTTGCATGTAGTATATTCGCAAAAAATGTCTGTCGAGATGATGAATAAATAAAAGAAAAATACAAAATTCACAGAGTAGAGTTGGATACGGCCACTTTCAGCTCCAGGATTTTACATTTCAATGATTCCTATTTTGGGGACAGAAACACAGACTTCGCCATTATTCATCGTTTCCTTTGCTTTCATCCTTTCTGCAATCACGCCCCTAATTCTGTTATTGAAAAACGTATCCTGGATGGCTTCTTCTCCTATATCATCTCCTATAGGAGCTTCCTGTTTCTACTCTTGCATGTCCAGCCTCCCTTAAGGACCACTCTCTATTGTCTAAAGCAGTGGTTCTCAAATCCAGCTGGGCCCAGAATCATCTCCTAGGGAGCCTACTGAAACTATACCCCCAGAGGTCTGATCAGTGGGTCTGGAGTGAGGTTTGGGAATGTGTACTTCTTGCAAAGCTTCAGGTGAGTCTGATATGCTCACTGTTCTAGTGCACTGGTTTATCATAACCCTTGACCTTGCTCAAACACCTTGCTTGATTCCATTACTTGCTCTAGCACTGCCTTTCACACTTTTCAACCAGCTGAAACTCTAGGGTTTGGGTCTGTTACCCAAAGTGTCTTCCAAAAGCTTGAAATGTCTCATTTTATCTAAAGTCAAACAAATTTCTATTATCGTCCATAACATAACTGAACAAACACCCCCAAAAAATCTTTGTGCAGTGGACTTCCAGAGACACACTGTATTTTTCTCAGGGCTTCTTCCCTAACCCCACCCTGCCCTCTGCCATGGACTCCCAGGGTCTGTGAACTCTAGCCTGAGAAGACAAACCTCCAATAAATGTGCCAGCACACAGGGCCAGCTGGGAAATGGATCTGGACACAGAAGCAGAAATCCCACGTCCTAGTGCTGGCTCAGCCACTCACTTCTGCAATATAAGTACATACGTTTTTATAAAGCTTTTTAAGTTCTAGAAACCTTTTCACATTCATCAGTCGTGTCCATTTCCACGTAGTGTCAGGGTTGTTGATCATGGAGTGCTTCCTTTGGAGCTTGGGCAACCTCTGGTAATCATACATGCTCTCACTCGGCAGTCGTCCACAGGGGGGTCACTCTGGGTCAGAAGGAACCTGTGTAATAGCAGGGATATTCAAACAGAATTGACCACTAAAATCCTTTCTCTGGAACCCTTTCAGCCTTGAGTTTCTCTTCTTTTCTTAACTCTGGCAAAAGCCTTGTGAAGGGGTCAGCTGAGACATTCTCCCCATTGGATGTAAAAACTGAGGTTCAAAAAGATGACTCTGCTATTCCCTCTCCCTGAAAGAGACCACTCAGCATCACCTCCAAGAAAACTACCTGCCACATCCTCCCTCAACCTTCCCACTGACTTTGGGTTAGCACCACCCTCCTCAGTCTCAGCTTTTAGAAGATTGTATTGTACTGACTTAAATGCCTCCTGTGTGTGTATGTGAAACCTGTGCTCTGAGACTGTCTCTACATCTCATTTCCAGTGTCTAGCACATAGAAAATGTTTAATAATAGCCAACTGAGCGCTCACCGTGAGTCAGGCAGTTTACATATGTACATTGAGCCATTTAATTCTCTCAACAATCATGAAGTTGATGCAGTTTGACTTTCATGTACATAAAATATGCCATTAATTTTACTGCGGGAGAAATTCCATCCAAAAATGTTGCCAGCAGTTGTGAGTGGACAGTGTCTGTACAGAGTGCAGCTTTTATTTTCTAAAATCACGGCTAGGGCATGTATATCAATTATAAAGATGTAAATACAACTTTGTATTAAAAATTTTGTAGTTTATGGCAAAATCTGGTTCTGTGGTAGACTAATAAGTACAGTTCTTGTGAAGGCATGTTTGTGGCCCATGTCAGTGTGTGAATGCATAGGTAATTTGAAGCTTTGGATACATTTGTGATATTTATCTTCCCTGAGCCCTGCAGTCTCACCGCCACCACCTCCCAACAGAATTCGATGGGAATGTTCATCATGACTTTGCCATCCGATGCATTTTAAGTTTATTTACTGTAATTTATTTTCAGCACCTACTTTAAAATGTGTTGTATATGTATTTTTAAAAATATCCCCATTTTACAGATGAAGAAACTGAGGCTCAGAAAGGTCAATTTATTTACCCAGCCCTGCCCACCTCCAAACATAAATTCTTTACCATTGTTCTCCACTGCTTCTCCAGTGGAGAGGGGCATTCCCAGGTCAATTATGTGAAGGACTTGCCAGATAAGCCACAAGGACTTACTAGGTAAAGATTTCAAGGTGGGAAGCATGGGAGGGAAAGGGGATCTAAACAATTCCAGGATAGATGCCCTCCATCAGTGAATGGTATGGCCAGGCAGCTAGTGTGAGATTTTTGTTTCTTACCCTTTACACTCTTCCCACTGTGGCCCTTGGAGTTTTGGTGTTTAGAATTCAAGAAACACTCATCCTCCTGGAACTGGCAAAGAGCCTGCCCCAGGAGGGCCCAGGCAGGGTTTGTCCTCCATCTAAAATTCCACTCGGGGAATCCCAGCCACACCCCAAGTGGGGGTGGAGAGGCAGAGCCTGCCAGGCCTGATTCTTCTCCCTGCACAGCTGTCAGGCTGCAGAGGGGGCAGAACGTGGCACCACATTGCAGTCATTCCAGCTCTGGGGAATTTACCGACAGCACGTCCCACAGGAGGCAAGCTCAGGGGCTTTTTATAGCCCTCTAAGAACCTAGGAGAAAACTGATATCCTGAGAGGGAGAAGTGGGGCACGTGTCTTTTCCAGGCACCATTCCCTCAACCATGTAATCTCAGATGCCCGCAATCCACATCAGGGTAAGGGTCATGGCTAAGTGAGCAGTGTGGAGTGGTGGAAGCATGCTCGCTGTCCGGGGGACGGGGGTTCCAACCAAATCCAGTTCCTTGAATCCCCTCCTTGGGCTTCAATTTCTTCACCTGTCAGGCTGAAGTATTTATTATAGCACAGGTATCAGCACACCTCAGCTGGCAGACCAAATCCAGTCCACCACGTCTTTTTTTAAATAAAGTGTTATTGGCACACAGTCATGGGCATTCATTATGTATTGTCTATGGCTGCTTTCTTGCTATAAGAGCAGATTGAGTATTTGCAACAGAGGCCCCGCCCACATGTGGCCTGAAAAGCCTAAAATAACTACTATCTGGTCCTTTACACAAAAAGCTTGCCAACCCCTGGATTAAACTGCAGTGAGTCTGGGAGTGTCTGCCTGGAGCACTGGTGAGAAGGATTCTGAGGGTGTGTCCAGGCTGAGGAATGAAGCACTGTCCTTAGATCATACAAGAGTATATATTCAAGACTAATGTTGGAAAGACCCCAGAATGCCATTTACCAGTGCTTTTCAAACTACTTTTTGCAAACAAAATCTTAAGCAAAGACTTGCTCTGGGGGAAGTGAGAATGAAAATACTGAGTACAGTCCATTCCATCTTCCTACTCCCAAGGCAGCCCCTAAAGAAGCCTCTCAGATCCCAAAGCTCCATCTGAAGAACATTTGAAAACCGCCTATCTAATCTTATGCCTCTCACTTTACAACTGGGGAAACAGGCTCAAGCGGCGGTGTCTTGCCCAAGATCACATGATGGACTCCTAGTCAGCTTTCCCCAGAACCACTAATGTGGTCATGAGGTGTCAGCAGAGCATGGACATAGTTCTGCTGGGGAGAAAACCTGTCCACTGGCCTTGGGGGCCTCAGGGCTGCCATTGGTATATGATTGGTCTGCCATGCCCTTGTTGACCCAGCAACCCCCAGGGGTTCAGGGCTGGGACATGACTGACACCTGCCCATGCTTCACAGTGATTTAGTCAAGGCTTGGAGCCTTCTTTCTGAGACCACCAGAATCAAAAGAAAAAAAATCAAAATTGAATTGGACCATATTTTTTAAAATATTTCATTGATACCAAGACATATTTTTTAAATCAGAACATATCTTAAATTTGATATATTAATCTGTTCATTTTTCTGATTTTTTTTTCCAAAAAGCTATTATTTAGTAGATAAGATATCTTTAAATCAGTGAAATCTTAGAACGGAGAAATTATGATAATTTATACTAAGGCTTTCTTTTGAAGATGGAGTCAGATAGAATAAATATTTATTCTTCCTGCCCATTCTTGTTGAAGGGTTTGCAAAGAGCAGAGATCCAGCTGATACGAAACCAAGGGGGATTTTATTTTAGCTTTACTTGAACCAAGAAGAAAACTGATCTAGGAGTGTGCTGGGAAGCTGGAGGGACCAATCGCATTTCCTCACCTCCAGCCAGCAATCAGCTGTAGCTCTAAGGAGTAGCAGAGGGGAAGCGTAGGGTCCCTGCACCCCCAAATCTCCTAGTGAGGCAGAGAAACTAAGACTCTGTCACCAATTCCTGTGACATGAGGTCATTTCTGGCCAGTGTCCATCAAAGAGAATAAATAAAGGCCCAGAAGACTCAAGGAACACCTTCTAGCCAGGAACCTCAGAAACACTGGGGGAACAGCATTCCAGGTGGAGAAAATGGCAGAGTAGAAAGAAGAGAGGCACAGAAGCCATGCTTAGGGCACAAAACTGTCAGCATGCTTACAGCCCAGAGAAGCAGGTAGAGGTAAAATGGAGCCTCAAGTAGGGCCTTATCCTCCAGGTCCATAACTGAGAGTGTGATTGGTAACTAATAATAGAGGCAGCATAATGTGGGAGCTGAGCGCACTGGCTGCAGTGTCAGGTTGCCAGGGTTTGAATCCCAGCTCTACTCCTTCCACTTAATCCCTAGTCTCAGTTTCTTCAACTAAAAATGGAGATAACAATCTCCTGTCTACTATGGGGGATAATTGGATTTGTGCAAGAAAAGCACTCAGCATGCAGGAAGCATACAATTAAAAAAAAAAAAGTTAATGCTTGAACTACAGGTCTATAAATGATCGCCTTTCTTAAAAAATCAGAATGGATTCCAAGTTCTCTCTCTGATGCTTTCCCTTTCACTTCTTGCCTGCCCAACCTGAGAAAGGATGGAATTACAGAGGGAATGACGATAAACCACAGGGAGTACAGGCAGCATGTGAAGATCTTTCATCATCTGAGTCACAAAGGAAACTGGTGTCTGGGCCCTGGGGAGCTATTGACAAGGTACAAGCAGGAGGGGGTTATGCTATGTGTTGCCATTTGGGGGCAATTAAAGCTCACATCAGAGTAGAAAGGGAGAGACTGAACAGAGGAGACCAGTTAGGAACTACAGCAAATACTGCAGGTGAGCAGCAGATTGTGTAAGATTAACTCACCTTCATGTTTAAGAACAGGGAAACATAAAACTTCACACTCTGTCCATTTTCAAATAGAGTTAAGTGTATAGGATTGTTGATCTAATGGGAGAGCAGAGGAGACATCTGTCTGGGGTTCTTTAAGACTCAAGACATTCTTTCCCAGGACCTTCAACCATCATTTTCTTGATCCCACCCCCAGCCCTGGAGGCAGGAATCACCCTAGGCATCTCCCAAAGCCTGCCCGGGGTGGCTGGGCTCTCTGTGGGCTGCATTCGCAGGGGCCTGGCCCAGAACATAATCCAAGGTTACCACTGGAAGGCTTTTGCAGGCAAGGCGAAGGAAGGAAGAGAGGGAAGAGGGTGGACGTTCCACCTGGGCAGCAGTCAGGGTGGCCATTCTGAGCCTAACATTTAGCCTCCCATCTAGAATGTCTAGACTAACCTCTGGGTAATGCTTGAATCCCCTGTGATTACTAGCAACAGCAACAACATTGATAGTAATAACCAACCTTTGCAGAAAGTTTCATATGTGCTTGGCACAGAACTTAACACTTTTCATACATTACCTCCCTTTCTGCTCACCACAACCTTCTGACATGAGTGCTCTCCTTACCTCTGCTTCACAGATGAGAAAACTGACGTACCTGCCTGGGGTCGCTGGGCTAGGGAGGACAAATCCCAGGTGTGATTCTGCATGTTTCCCACCCCAGTCACCCAGTGTCACAGCTACCCACCGACTAACACACCCCCACATTCCTGCCAAGGCGCTGTCCACCTGGGCTCAGCCCACCTGGCTCTCTTCTTAGTTCAGACTTCTGGAGAGTTCCTATATACAGTGAACCTAAAAATGTGGTCTTAAGCGGCCACCACTGTTCCAGGACTGCCCTCCAGAGCCCCAGAGAACAAGTCTGCCCCACCTTCCCTCTTCCCCCGTCCCCATGAGCCCTTCTGCTCTTGGAGATGGTTGTCATAGACAGGATTAATAGCCCCCTCCTTCGTCTGTGGTTGTTCCTCTGAATTCGGGCTGTTACTTAATCCCTCTGCAGTACACCTGCTATGTGCCCATTACGGTACTGGGCACTGGGCAGCAGTGGCAGATATTAAATCAGGCATCATCTCTACTCCCACTGTTCACACTTTAATGGAGGACGCTGAACAAATTGTCTGCTCTGGAGGCTATAATAGGGTGACCTTACCTGTGCAGGAAGGCAGGATGGGCCTCCTGGAGGAAGTGGCCTCTAAACCAATTGTCAAAAAATAAGTGGGCACTCTCGGGGGAGTAGGGGAGATTTTAAATAATAATAATAGTCAATTCTGTATGTGTCAGGAACTGTTCTAAACAGTCCATATAACACCTCACTGGACCCTCATGGCAGCCCTGTAAGGTGTAGGTATTGTTATTATCCCCATTATTCAGATGAGGTGACACAGAGAAGTGAAGTAACTTGCCCAGGGTCACACAGCTAATAGGGGATAGTGGTTGGAGAACAAGCCATGCAGAGGAAACACCACAAGCAAAGAGTAATGGGGTAGGGCCTCATATATTGAAAATAGGTAAGAAATAGTAAAAAAAACAGAAAAAAGAAAGATAATATTTTTTAAACTCCACTAAACAGAACAAAGATAAATACATACTCTGTTCCCATTAGTGCAGCCTGAGGCCTCTACTGACGATTTTCTGATTCTTTAATCATACTAAGATTTCTGTGGGCTGATTGTCAACCTAATCCTTGCCTTTCTGAATAGGGATGCTATTCAGTCTCATCTCTTGAATCCTACACAGGTTATTTTTGTTTGACGGGTGGGGAGGGGAGCAGATGGCACATAGATCATTAATCACAATGTACCGATTTACAAAACTTCAGTTTACAGAGTGCTGTCACTTTTCACAGACATTGTAAGATTTGAGTCTCACAACAGGCCTGAGAGGTAGATAGGGCAGTTACCATCACCCCACTTTAATGCTGAGGAAATTGAGGCTCAGAGGCATGAGGCAACTTGCTCAAGGCCACACAGCCAGCAAGTGTGGAGTTGGACCTTGAGCCCAGGGCTTTTGGCTCTAGTTCCTGTGTTTTCTCCTCTACACCAAAACACAGCATACAGTGGGGGCCAGAAAGCTGCAAACCTGGCACCTATGACCTACAGCAAGTTCCTTAGCCTCTCTAGGGCTCAGTTTCTTGTCAGTAAAACTGTGATAAGAAGAGCTCCTACCACACGGGGTTGTTACAAAGATTAAATAATGTAATAGGCACAGCGTGTTAGGCATGGAGACTCTTCCTGCAGTGGAGTATCATACAGCACAGTGAATGAACACAATGACAGGCAATGATATGGATAAACCTTAGCAGTATCATGGTAAAGAAAAAAGTCACAGAAGATTACCTATAGCATTATGCCCTTTTGATAAAGTTTAAAACAACTAAAATTTTGTATGGGTATATCTAGTTGTAATCTACAAGGGAAAGCAAGGATGTGTTGAATACAGCATTCAGGATGGCCGTTAGGTTGGAGGGGGAAGCAGAAGCATGGGATCATAGTTAGATGTATGATATCATCTGGATTCAGGCTTTTGCTTTGAATGGTAGATTTGTGGGTACTTACTACATTAGCAAAAATAACTGATTACATAAATAAATAACTAAATAAAAGTGGAGCATGCATGGACCAATGATGAGTGTCTCATGAAGCAAGGATCAGGATTAACCCAAGTTTCGTCCACATGAAGTCCTAATTTATAAAAAGAAATAAAAGTGTTAGGCCCAGAGCCCAGATTGTAAGAAGTGTTCAATAAATGTTCTCTGCCGTCCTTGGCTATCTTTATTATTATGTGCATTATCCACAGAGCCCTAGGCAAGCTTCTTCGATGTCTGTCCCAGGCTATCGGTGAGGTGGGTCCTCAAACTCAAACTTCTCAGAAGCAGAAAGCCCAGCCCCATTTAGGCCTCAGACCAGGCACCCATCCTATGAATGGACACCAGTGGGGAATGGTCGTGAGGGACTCACTGCTGGTTCCATCAAGCTTTGGAGGTAGGGAACCTCTGTTAGAAGAAGGCGGCAAGAAGGAATTATGATGCAGAAACTGGAGGTTTAGGCCTTAGACTTAGGTCTAGGTTTGAGTCTTGGTTCTGCTTGCCATGTGCCTTTAGACAAACAACTGTGCCTCTCTGAGCCTCATTTGGTTCATGTGTAAAACAGAGGGTGAAGAACAGCAACTACCTCACAGGGCCATTATGAGAATTAAATGAGGTAGTCCATGCAAAACGCTTAGCATAACATCTGGAACATCACTTCAGAGCTCAAAAATACTACCTGCCTTTATCGTTGGGTATCCCAGGCCACTCCTTTTAGTGAAGGAGATGATAGGGACCGCCGCAAATGGAAACAGCTGCCATCTTGTGTGTGAGGCGTGAGCATGTGTGTGTCACAGTTTTCCACTTCCTCCTGGAACCATTTCCTTTGTGAGCTAAACAGGGAGGAATCTGCACACAAAGGAACAATTCTGGGAGAGCCCAGTCCCACAGCCAAAAGTTATTTCCTCGGAAGTCGGTGGCTTGCCCCACCCCCTCCTGTCTGGAAATGTCCTGATGAGAGGGAGCTACCGCTTCCCTGGCCGCCCAGGGCTGAGAAACAAGGTGTCCAGAACGAGAGCTGTCCTGGTGGATGACAAGACCTGGGCAGAGCTGCTGCTCAAAAGGCCATTAAGATGCAGGGTGTTTCCCTGAGCCTGTCACCCTGGCCTGACTCCCAGGAAGTGAGTCACCCCAAAACATCCCCACAACCTGCTTCCCCACTGACCTGCAACCTCCCTGACCTCCTGCCTCCCTGTCTTCCTGAAACGAGTACATTAGAGAATTGTGCTACAGAGGAAAGTGTCCATCCCCAGTAAAAATCCCTACGGTTTTACAAACTCTTACCCCACCATTCCCCGCTTCCCCTCCCACAAACCTGCACATGGGGATTCTAAATCCCTTCTTAACAGAAGAGGAAAATGATGCTCAGAGGGGCTGACTGACTTACCCCAGATTCCACACTAGCAAGCAGGAGTCAGAACCCAAACCAGATACTCTCCTACCAAATCCCAAATCTTCCACTCTTCTTTACCACTTCCCTCAGGATTTTGGGTTTCTCTCCCAGGGAGTCAAACTGTACTATTTTCTTCAGCATGAAGGATATTCAGTTTCCTGCATAAGCTGTAATTAACACACACAAAAGCCTTTCAAGGTGACCTCGCCACCCCCTCTGCCTCCCTCACACTGGAGCTATATTTAACTCCTGGAAAGCAGTCAGCACAAGGCAGTGGCTTTGCAGCTGGGTTTCTTTGCTGCTCCTTTTTCATTCTTTTCCAGCACACATGAACCATGGTCTTCCCTGTATGCTCTGGGACAACAGGAAGTGTCTGTTTTAGTGATCAACAATGCTAGTCCAACCAGTGAGGTCCCCTCCAACGTCCTGCCCACTGTTTGGCCTTCATTTGGACTCAGAGAAGTGCTTGTAAATTCAGAGGAAGGAAGTGAGACATCTCCATGGCCCCAGATGGGTAGATCCGCAGTAACTTGGAAGAGACTGTGGGCAGGGGAAGGAGAGATTTCTGTACCCACGAAGTGAAGGGGCAATCCCACCAGCCTCACCTGTGTGACTGGGGGCCTCTCTGCAGAGTTAACCCAGGGCTTAACATAGATGGAAGCAGCATCCTGAAGGAGCACTGGGAGAGGCATCCCCAAGTAGCCTCAGTATTCTTCCCATTCTGCATTCCTCAGTTCCCACACCTGTAAGAATTAAATTATGGATTTCATTAATAATTAAATTATGTAAATAACACATGTAAATCTCTTAAAGCAAGGTATGACATATAATAGTAAAGGAAGAGTAATGTAAATAGCTAATATTTATTGAGTACTTACTATGTGCCAGACACTGTTTAAGGCACATTCTCATGTACTAGGACCCATTCCCACTGCTGAGGTAGAATGCTCATAGGTCACCAATGATGTGCATCGGGCAGTTATATAAGTGTCCCAAAGGTGCACAGCTAGAAAATGGGGAACAAGACTTGAACTCAAGTAGTTCATATATTGTTAATTATTATTATTTATTTGTTAGGGTTAAAATCCACCAATTACAAAATACCCATCAGTAAACCAACTGGCAGCCATATTCACACAAGGGATACAAGTTCAACCAAATAGGGTTTGAGGAGTTTAGCCACGTGAGAAATTGGGCTTCTGCTCCCTTTTGTGCCCTGGGGCTTTTTGTTACCTGTGTTTTTTTTTTTTTTTTTGAGCATCTTCTTACTATCCTGAGTCACCATGAGGACAGACATGGTTTTAAAATCACATTAACTAGCTGTTAGACTTTATCAAGTCTTAGGAAAACTTTGCTTCAAGAATTAACTCATTCCACAAATACTTAAGCACGTATTCTGTGTCAGGCACCAGAAAACGCTGGCACTATTCCTACCCTCAAGGAGTTAAGGCTCAAATGGGGGAAACTGATGTTAATCAGAGAAATACATATTTAAATACAGCCATCCTTTGGTATCTGCAGGGAACTGGTTCCAGGACCCTCGCAGCTACCAAAATCCTCGGATGCTCAAGTCCCTCACAGTCAGTCCCATGGGTCCTGCATCCATGGGTTTTGCATCCAGGGATCCGGAGGACCAGTGAAAAGTATAACATTTCACCATGATAAGTACCACAGGGAGAGTGATGCTATGTCAGCATAAAATAGAGGGAATGTATGTGGTCAAGAGGACAGGGAAGGTTTCCGTGAGGAAGTCGTGAGTGAGTAGAGGACTGAAGGGGGCCATTACTGGTTAGCAGGAGAAGGGAATTCTGACAGGAAGAGGGAACAGCATATGCAAAGACCTGGGGTTAAGAGGCTGAGGAACATAGCATAAAGCAGCCTGGAGGGAGGTCTGTCTGGAAGGGCCTGCAGGGTTGGAAGCCACAGAAAAGGCTCCTCTTTCCTTCCTTCCTCCTACCCAACTATTGAGACCACACCTACTAAGTATACTGCTTTCCTTTCCAAGGTGAGTTACCGCCCCAGTGCTATAACAGGTCATACCTCATTAATGTGCTAGCTTGTTTAAACAGTATACTAAAAGTCATCTCTAAAATCATGATCAAAAAAATTTAAAGTAATGCACTGCTTCTTTCTCCAAGTAAGGAGCCCTTATGAGATGGAAACTGGGTTATTTTGCGGTTGGGAAATGAGAAAGGAAATCTGAGTGAACCAAAAGAAAAATTGCATATCCTTCATAAAACCACATTCTGACAACTCTTCCTATTTCCATTTTTAAATCATGCTGGTTGCATTTTCTCTGACTTTGATAACAAAGAAGGATGAGTTATCTTTGTCCTAAAGAGGCTTGTCAAGTAGTGAAATGGGGAAAAGAGAAATTGGTTTCCTCCTACTGCTTTGCATTTAATGAAATTGTAACTTGCAAGCTGTTTCCAAAAATTTTTGTGAACTCCAGAGACTAAAAGGTGCCCAGGAATGAGATCACAAGTCAAAGTGCCCACCGGCTAGCTTGGTAGGAGCCCAAACAGGGTTTATTATTCCTGTGGTTTGCTGAAGATGAATTATTCACTTGACTTTTGTCATGGAAATTAGACTTATTACCTTTGAGATCTCTAAATAAATCTGACCTTCCTTGCACTAGAATCCATACTGGCTGTGATGAAGGCCTTTTGATTAAAGGTTTCACTTAGGCTGCACCAGGGATGCGATCCTGAGAACAAGTGGCAGTGCTTTTTGTCTGTGGCTTAAATTTCTGCTCTCTACCACCTCATGTTGATTTCACTTAGGTGGGGAGGGTGGAGGAGCAGAGAGAAAACTGATCTTAGTCTTAGCTGGGTATTCACCAGGAACAATATGCACAGAGTGGTCTAATCTTAGATATATTTTTAAGTAGGTTTCTAATTTTATTTGGCAAACTTTTTTGCATCCCAGAGAACAACTATCACCCCTCTTAGGTTTCTGTGCCTGTCTATCCCACTTGGTAAAAGAGTGAAGACTTATAAACAATGATTAGACCATTTCTTCCTGGTTTTTCCTCACTGGAATTCACTGTACCTCCCTAAGGCTCAACTAAACCAAACAAGATCCGTGAAATGTATTCATGGTTCTAAATAAAATCTAGTCATAACAGGCAGCCCTGTCCTGATGCCCTTATCTGCCCGCAGAGAGCAGAGATGACCTGGACCAGGAGCAAAGGTGGGAGGGGGGTGGGGTAGGAATTGGTGAAGGAGATTTCTCCTGACTGGGGACGGCAGGGACAGGATTCTGGGTTGCATTATTGCCCCTCCAACTGAAAGGTGCTGTCCCTCCACGTGGCATGGAGGGGGCCCCAGGGATGGGAGCACTCTGAGGAAGAGGGCCCTACCACCGCTGACCGCCATAACCACCTGCGCTCAGTGTCAGGCCCAGGGCTGTGAACAGTCCACGTGGTGGGGCTTACAGAGTCCCACAATGTCCTCTTGCCCCAGGAACCCCCCTCCCTTGTGCCTAGCACCGCACCTGAATCTGCTGGGGGATTACATACAAATGAAGGGAACACCGTTGAGTGCACTGAGGACCATATGTATCTTTTTACTTCATCTCTCCAGTGACCATGTGCAGCAGCTACTGTTTTACCCCCACTGTTTACAGATGAAGAACTGGACGCTAAGGAAAGTTAAGATATTTCCCCAGAGCGGAAAATGGCAGAGCTGGGAGGGGGACCCAGATTGTGCACAGCCTGTGCTCTCAGCCACTCTTCTGTGACTTATCTAAGCATCAAGCCTAGGGTAAATTTAACACTAGATACTCATTTTCAATTAGTTGTGTGACCGTCGCTAAGTCAAATAACCTCTTGAACTCTCACTTTCCACATCTTTAAAATTAGAGGGTTGGACTAGGTCATCAAAATATTGTGTTCAACAAATAGATGCTTGTTGGGCATCTACTATGATTGAAACACAGATTAAGACATGCCCTCGTAAAGCCTGTTACAACAATTATAGCAGATCTGTCGCTAAATACTATCTGGTCACTACTGCGGAGTTTGCATAGTTCTGGGGAATATTAGGAAGCAGCAACAACAACAATAATACGGCCTCGTTGATGAGTGCTGGCTCCAGGCACAGCACCAAACAAAGTGCTTTGCAAGCATGACCTAACCTAGTTCTCCCAGCCTAGGAGACTGGGATCCTATTCTCACTTTACAGATGAGAAAACCACAGCTCAGAGTTCTCTAATGTGCCCACCTTTGTATAGCTCGGAAGTGGCAGCACAAGAATTCCAGTTCACAGAGGTCTCACCCCAAAGCCCTAATCACTGTGCTCTTCTAAGCAAGACTCCACATTCCAGCTAGTTGCAATCTTCTGTAGGGGCTCTTATTCCCACCTTGACTCTCAGTTATTTCAGAAGGGGATCGCTAATGGTAATTTTTTAAGGAATGAGGGAGGTCTTCCCACATTCTTTATGTTCACAGACATGCCCTCTAGTTTGTTTTCTGGTGGAGTATTTTTCAGAGGTTGAACCTTGGAATCACCTGGAGGACTCATTAAAATGCAGATTCCTGGGTCCCAGTACAGGGCCTACTGAATCAGACTCTCAGATAGGAGGTCCAGGAATCTGCACTTCTAGCAAACCCCCTGGGAGAGGGTATGACCATTTGTCATAAGCATTATATCATTATATGCATATGATTTCTCTCCAAATTAAATTCTGTGATGGTTTAAATCCCTGTGGTTTGAATTCTCTGGTGTTAAAGACGAAGGTGCCATCAAAGGCACATCTGTATTCACCACATCTGAAAGCTAGCTGGAGAGTTCTGTATTGTCTTTATAAAGAGTGGAGCGCTGGCTGGAAGCTTTCTTGTAACCATGATGTATAAGTTTGTCCCTGGGATGACATTCCGCTGGTAAGTCAGGTATAAGCTTTGAGTCACTTGTTTTTTTTCTCTGAGATCTACACAGTTAGGGCTCTAAAGTTCAATGGGCCCAGTGGAGAAAGGCCCACTGAGCAGGATTTCAGCCCCACAATAAGGGTCTCTAATCCATCCAGTGAGAGGACCTCCAGGTCAGGAGCCCCAGTGAAGTCATGACCCAGCTCAGCAGGCAGGCTTTGAGGGACCGCCCGCCTCCTCCCTGCCCCACCTGGCCTCCCCTTCTCTGAGCCCAAGTCCTCTGGTGGAGGATTCAGGCACGGGGTGCAAGCTTTGAAGTCAGAGAGCCTGGCCTTACAGCTTACTGGCTGGGTGACCTCACTTCTCTAAGCCTCCGTTTCCTCCCACTTAGAACATAGAGAGACTTATGTGGTTTGTGAGAATTAAATGAGATAATGTGCATTAACTGCCCAGCACAATGGTAACTGCTCAGCTCAAGGAAGGATTCTTGCCCATTAATGCTACAAGCTGCGCTTTCTCCCAGGGCTCACACTCCCTCTGCCAACTGTACTTTAGAATCAATATGTAACTCTCCTGCCGCCACCTGCTGCCTGCCAGTTCCCAGGCTGCAGAAACCAGTGCCACTAGGACCAGGCAGCTCCTCACTCCCCATGTGCTTCTCCCAGATTACTCAGCTCCCTCCTTTGCTCTGTTTGGACTTTTGTGATCGCAACTCGGTTAAACGAAAAACACTTAGAAGTCAAGGGCCCATGTTAGGAATCCCACCAAGGACCAGGAAAAACAAAAACAAAAAAAGGTGTTACAAAGCTTGGGTACTAAGACTCATGTTTTTAAATGCAGAGAACTCACTCAGAAACTAATTGTTCTTACTTTAGAAGCAGGAGAGCTTTTAGAAGCCAGAATGTTGCCCACAAGGCACTTGCTGATAGCAGCAAGAAGAAATCCTTGGAACCTCACAGCCAAAAAAAAGAAAGAAAGGAAGGGAAGCAGGTAGGGAGGGAGGGAGGGAAAGACAGACAGACAGACAGACTGACTGACTTAAGGAATACAAAAAGCTTAGCAATCTGAGGTCATTTATTGAAGGATAGCAATTCTCAGAAAGGTATGGCTGGGGATAGGGATGCCTTGGGGGGGGGTCCCCAAGATGTTTTCAAGTGGTCCCCAAGGTCAAACCTACTTTTATATGGTACTAAGACCTTATATGCCCTCTTCACTCTCATTGTCTTACGGGTACACAGTAGAGTTTTCCAAAGGTTATATGATGTGTGATGATGTGGTAGCTCTGAAGGTTAATGGGATGTGTGACTATATACATTTGTGTTTTAAGTTTTTCTCAGTTTTAAGTGTTAATAAACTCAATACTGATAGATATAACCCACACAAAACAAAAGCTCTTTGGGGGTCTTCAATAATTGTTAAAAGTATAAAGGAATCCTGAGGCCAGAAAGTTTCAGAACCACTGGTTAGAGAGATAAACGGCCACTGCATCCTATAGCCTTGACACTCCTAAATGATAGCAGGGCAGTGTCGTGGATTCTCAAACATGAACCATGGCTGCAGGCCACAAGAAAGCTCCCATGGTTACCCTCTGGTGCCTTCCTTAATAGCATTTTCCACAGCCTCCCTGGTGAGTAATTACGAGAGAGAGAGAGAGAGAGAGAGAGAGAGAGATAGGATGCCACTGGAACAATATCTTACTCATTTTCTAATTCCCCCAAGTGGCCAGACGGGCACATAATTAGAGTAAATCAGGACATATTTTGGAATACAGTTAACTAACTTTTGGTGTGTCTGTTGGTGCCAGAGAGGTTTGTGTTTCCATTTGAAAAGATTTCCTACAAAACAGATAAAACTTGGCTAAAATGATTTTAAATGATTTCCTACTTCAAAGAGAGAGCTCCGTCCCTCCAGAACCCTCGCCCAGTGGCACTGCAGGGGCTCCGGCCCTGGAGGGAGCAGGGCCTCGAGGCCCCTCACGTGGGCTCTGGAGGGAGGCCTGGAGGTGTACAACACAGCAGCTCCAGGAATCATGCAAACTTGGGATCAGCCTGGCTCCTCCTCTTTCAAGCTGTGCAACTGTCCCACGGCTTCCCTCAGCCTCAAAGTCATCTCCTAGAAAACAGGTGTCCCAGTAGGACCTACTCACAGGCGTGTTGGGGGGATGAGATGAAACATGGTGTGGAAAGCCCCTACCTCAGGGCCCAGAGGTAGAGAGAGCCCACGAGGTGGTAGCTGTCAGTATCAGCCTTGAGCTCATTTCCAACAAATTTGAGGTGATGTTGGAATGGCACAGAGAGATTACGACATCACATTTTTCCAACAAGTGCCACTCTCTGTACATAAAATTTCTATTTTTTAAAAAAGTCCTAGTGTGGTCATCTCTCCATTCCCTCTCTCATCGAACATACACAGAGCACCCACTCTGAGCAGGCCTCATACTAGACGCTAAGAAAGCTGAGATTCATAGTACCGTTCACACTTGCCAGAGCCTCACGGCCTCTCCCTCTTCCTGAGGGAGATATTCACATCTCACAGCACAGATCAGCATGGCAGATACTATAATGACAGTAACCATTGCTGACTTGCGGTGAGATTTACTATGTTCGGGGCAAGGCAGTTTCCACACATGGCAATATTAATCCTCACAGCAACACTATGAGGCGGTGCTGTTATTTCACCCCCTTAGAGAGGGGGAAACTGAGTCATAGGTTAAGTAACTTGCCAAAGGTCCACAGCTGATGAATAATGGAGCCTGAACATGAACCCAGGAAATCTGGCTCCAGGACTGATTCTCTTACGCACCATGTTACAGCCCCTCTTACACATCCAGACCTGTAGCTGCAAGTCAGAGTCTCACCATTTCCTCAGGAGGGCCCTGGTGGGGAGAAGCACGTGGAGCTGGGAGTCAAGAGACTGGGGCTTATATCTTGGCTCTTCCGCTTGTCTGTGTAACTTCAAGCAAGTTACTTATCTTCTCTGAACCTGTTTCTTCACCTAAAAAATGGGCGTGATCATCGGACCAATCTCAAAACTTGGTAGGATCCTATAAAATACTGCAAAGCGATCTAGTGCCATGGTTTAAAGTATAGAGTGAGGGAACCAGATTCAATTGAAGCTCTGCTGGCTGTGTGGCGCTGGAGAAGTTGTTTAACCTCTCTGAGCCGTAGCTGTGTCCTCCATATAATGGAGATAATAAAATGTACGCTATGAGGTTTAAATATAGACAATAAGTATGAAAGGACTTAGCACAGCTCGCAATACTTATTCAACACACGTCAGCTCATATTATTAGGCACAAGTGATTGGCAAGTTGCAAAGGAGGACAATACTACTACTGTAAAGAAGTTGGTCTTCAGCTCTAAGGCAAACCAAGTCCCAAGATACTGCTTTGGGACAGGGAGACATTGATGACATCATGGTCTCGGCATGCTCCAGTCTTTTTAAAGGACTCTGTGCTCTAGGATTTTGCAGCTCCGTGTGGTCTCAGACCAGCATCATCAGTTTTAGCTGGGAGCTTGTCAGCAATGCAGAATCTCAGGCTCCACACCAGACCTCCTGAGTCAGAATCTGCATTTTGACAAGATCCCCTGCTAATTCCTATATACACTTAAGTTTGAGAAACACTGGCGTAGCGTGGAAAAAAGAAGAGCAACAAGAGTTTTTGGCCAGGGGTGGGAAGGGTTAATGTTTAGTTTGGCTCCTGTCAAGCCACCGGAAACAGAAGGTTCCAGAGATTGAAGGGTATGGACTGATGGGACAGGAAGGCTTCCTTCCTGCCTTGTGTCCTGGACAGCCAGGGCTCCTGCCTGGGACCTGCACTGACCCTCGAGCTGCAGTGAGGAAGGACCCCTAGGCCTGCAAAGCAGAGGGCAGGCTGGGACAAAGAGAGGGCTAAGTGCCTCTGCTCAGGCTACCTGGGAGGTTCAGTCCTCAGGCCAAGCCCAGATGAGGTCTGAGGCAGTGGGGAGGCCGGAAAAACGTCACAGTTAACTGAGCAGAGCTCTCCCCAGGGAGGCTGGTGGCCAGCACTGGGACAGCTGTGTGAGGGCCTCCGAGGTCTCCCTGTTGCCCTGGGCCCCGTCCTCTGGCCCCTGCTTCCCTGGGTCCTGGAGGGTGGGGGCGGGCCCAGATCCTGGACATAGAGCCATGACCATGCTCCATGGGCCTTCCTCCTCAGTGCTGGAGCAGCTGCTCCCCGAGCTCACAGGGCTGCTCAGCCTCCTGGACCATGAGTACCTCAGCGACACCACCCTGGAGAAGAAGATGGCTGTGGCCTCCATCCTGCAGAGCCTGCAGCCCCTCCCAGGTCAGCCGTCAGCACTCCGCCCAGAGCTCCTCGAGAGCCCTCAGTAACTCCCCAGGGCCTGCTGGCAGGAGGAAGCGTAGACCGCACAGCATGGCATTCACCTCTCTTCATGGTTTAGCCAGCGTCCCCATCCACTCCAGCCCTTCTCCACCACAGCCCTGACTGCACTCTGTCCTCCTCCATCCCCAGCCCTCTACAAACTCACACAACACACATGCCACGCACACTCGTGTACACACTACTACCACACTCACACACACAAAACATGCTCTCACGTAGACCTCACATAGTAACAAACACATCGCACACAACACACCCCACACGCTCTCTCACATGCAACACACTCACATACTCATCACATACACATCACACACGCCTACACTCAGATGCACACTCACACACTCCCTCATCTTTATAAGCTGCATGCCTGCCCCCCACCTCTGCTCATGCCTCTCCCTCTAATCCCCACAGCCTCTCTGCCGCGCTGTGTGCTCAGCAGCAAAGCCTCCTCATCTGCTCCAGCCTTTGCCCCAACCTCAAGTGAGCCCAAGAGATGATATGTGTACATCAAAAGCTCAGGAAACTCTAATGAGCTGTATCATGTCCCGCAGGGTTGAAGGGGTCTGAGTGACATGGGGGGAAGCCACCACTGGGTGACACTGAGCCTCACTTCCCAGCGACAAAACGGGCCAATGTCATCGGCCACCCTCACAGGACTGTTGGAGGATAAAAGGGGCAGCAGTTTGCCAACTGTCCCCCGGCTGTCCCCAAAGCAGCCCCTCTACTCTGTTCTCTATACTGGGCTCTGGGCATCCTTTCACTTGGAGAAGGAGATCCTCAATAACAATGTAAAAAGGGAAACAAAGTTTGAAAGCAGGGAAATGATTTAGGATATGCACATGCTTTGCAACCTGAGCGCTGTGTCCTGTGTGGGATAAAAGTCCAAGTGGGCAGGGTAAGCCGGCCGTCCTCAGCACCAGCAGCGGCCCCGGGCCCCCTCCCTCCTCACTGATGGCCTGCTCTCCTCCTTCCTCACAGCCAAAGAAGTCTCCTACCTGTATGTGAACACAGCGGACCTCCATGCCGGGCCCAGCTTTGTGGAGTCCCTCTTTGAAGAATTTGGTAAGCAACCCTCTCCTGACCTCTGCTGGAAGCCGTCCTTTCCCCCACGTGCGTGTCCACTGCCCCAGTCTCTGGAACGGTCCCCAGATTGGGCAGGAAAATACCTGCATCTGGGCCTGGCTCTAACATTACAACATTGAGTCACTTTGGGAAAGCCCCTTTGCCTTTCTGGGCCCTGCCAGGTCTGAAAATCTAGACAAATCCATACAGTTATGGGAAATCATCCCTGAGATTTGAGGAAAGGTAGGGATGAATGCGCAGTCCAAAGAAGGCTGGCACATAGGGCGTCGTCTCGTCTGCTGCTAACATCCATCTTAGTAGCTACCTGGTCTGTGAGTTGAGTGGTCCCACAGCTCAGCAGAAAATGGAGCTGTGAGGACTAGCAGAGGCGCCAAGGGTGTGGGAGCAGCTGAGCAGCGCTGCGTGCAGGGTGTGTGTGATCCCTGATCTATCCTGAGGGAAGACAGCACTGTTCAACACAGGGAGAAAGCTATGGGTCAGATGAGAGGATTTACGGACTGACAGACTTTGGGAAAACACTGCGCCTTCATTACATAACCCTTGAAAATTTCCAAAGCACTGTACCAAATAGTATTATCCCATTTGATCCTCTCGATAACACTGGGAGCTAGACAAGGCAGGGATCATTGTGACCACTTTACAGATAAGAGGGATGAAGTCGCTTGACCAGGGTCACTAATGGAGGAGGTGGTGGAGTTTCCTGACCGCAAATCTAGCCCTCTTCTCACTCTGCCATGCTCATCCTCCACTTTCTCTGTCCCAATGGCCTGACTCTTCATAGACTGTGACCTGAGCGGCCTTCGAGACATGACAGAGGACGACGGGGAGTCCTGCAAAGAAGCCACCCCTGAGCCAGCCAAGAGCCCATCTCTGAGACACGTGAGTTCTTACACGCTCAGGCCCTCTGTTCCTCTGCAGGAGGTAAGGGAAGCTCTCCCTGCTAATGCTGGGGACCCTCCTGGGGGTCTCTCTCTTCAGTGTGGTGGTCAAGGGCAGAAAAAGCACTGTGAGAACATTTCAATGACTCATGACATACTGTGCCCGTGCCAAGCAGGGATAATGCGGTAAACTGACCTGTCCCTTCAGGCCCAAAGGACGTCCCCACCCCAACCTCCGATTTCAGTACCACAGGAAGAGTGATGGGGAAAGCTCTGGGTCACAAGATGGGTGGCCTCTGCCCTCCTCCCTTCTGCTGTGTGGCATATCACTTCCTGTCTCTGAGCCTGCGTTTTCCAGCTACAAAAATGAAGGTCTGGATCATATCTAGGGTTCCCACCCTTCGGTGCCACGGAATTAGGACAAGGGGCCCAAATCACATCAAACAGTGTCTGTCAACTGCATAATTCACTATCATCATCACCATAAATGGTACCAATTGCTGACCACTCATTACATCGTTTCATATTCAGAGACTGCATCCTGCCTTCTAGGAGCTCCCTGTCCCCCAGCCTCCTCCCTGTCCCTCTGCCTGCTCCCCTCTGCTCTCCTGGCCTTCTGGGTTTCACACACCTCCTTTGTCCTCCTTCAGGCAGCCGACTTGCCTCCACCGCTCCCCAAAAGGCCTCCACCTGAGGACTACTATGAGGAGGCCCTTCCCCTGGGGCCTGGCAAGTCCCCCGAGTATATCAGCTCCCACAGTAAGTTCTTGTCCCTGAGGGCTGGGGCGTGTGGAGGAGAAGGCTCATCTCCTGAAGCTCCTGTGTGTCCTGCTGGGGCTGCAGCTCCAAGCCTGGCACCATTCAGCCATGCCACACCTACTGAGGAGGAGCTACCAGAGCACCTGGCTTCTCCAGTGACAGCCTGGGTGGGCCGGTGGGCATGGCCTGGGGGTTAGGGGCTTGGGTTCTAGTCCCAGTTCTATGTGACCTTGGACAACCCCCTTCCCCTCCCTGGGCCTCTGTTCCCCTACCCTTAAAATAAGAAAGAGGGGCTAGATACACACATATAAATGCACTAGGACGAAGTTCACAGATGAGTGCTACTGGCTTGAGTATAGGGACTTAACATTACATACAAGAAACTCTATTATGGTTTTTGGATGACGCAGCATGTGTAGTTGAACCTGTATAAGATGTTTGTGTGTTGTTATCCTATCATTCAGCAGCACAGTGGAATATTCTCCAACTACCAAAAAAATACATAAGATAGGTCTGTCTGTGCTGATCAGAAATGAATCCCAAGATATATATTGGAAAAAAATCAAAGAGAATACTGCATATAACAAGATCACATTTGTTTTTAAATAGGGTACTCACATGCACATGCATTTAACAATTTTTCTAGGATATGCAAGAAACTCTTAACAGTATTTTCCTATAGGAAATGAATAGAAATCTGGGTGAAATGGAACATATTTTCCCATTCATACTCTTCTGTACTGATTGTGCTTTTCACCATGTTGTAGTAAATACATATAACATAAAATCGACCACTCCAACCATTTTAAAGTGTCCAGTCAGTGGCGTTTAGTGCATTCACAGTGTTGTGCAGCCATCACCACTATCTAGTTCCCAAACATTTTCATCACTCCAGAAGGAAACCCCATACCCAATAAGCAGTCACTTTCTGTTCCTCTCTCAACCGATCTGTTTTCTGTCTCTATGGATTTGCCTAACCTGAATATTTCATTCAAATGGAATCACACAATATGTGGCCTTTTATGTCTGGATTATTTTATTTAGCACAGTGCTTTCAAGGTTCATGCTTGTCATTGCATGTATCAGTACTTCCTTTTTATGGACAAATAATACTCCGTAGTATGGATCTACCACATTTTGTTTATCATCTGTCAGTTGATGGACATTTGGGTGTTTCCACCTTTGGGCTATTATGGTATATTATTTTTATGATTAATAAACTAGTTCAAACAAAACTACTGAAATGGTGGGGTTGGACCAGGTGATCAATGCCCCTCCTTCAGCCTTCATAGTCTTGGGGTCTGTGTCACTGCCAGCAGCTGTTTATGTGAAGCAGGTGACTTTATTTTATCCACTTGAGGACGGGGAAGAAGGAGGGGATGAAGTGCTGCTGGGCCCTGAATCCCAGGACCAGCCCCTCAGCTGGGTGAGGCTCCTCCCCCTCCCCAGAGAGCTCAGATGGGGCAAAGAAGCTGCCTCCTGGAGCAGCAGGGATCCTGGGGCGGGAGGGAAGGGAGTGCCTCAGGAAAGGCCAGGGACCTTATCCAGGGAGAGGGCACCAAGCCCGACAGGAAATTTCCTTCCTCTCGCACAGGGTCCAGCCTACCAGGTGTCCAAGTGCTATGACCCTGGTGCTCCCTCCCTCTTCCCCCTCGCACCTCCTCCTTTCCCACCCCCACCTCTGGCCTGAGCACCCCCAGGCCACCTCACAGGGATGTCACCAGCATCTGAGACCTCAGAATGCCTCCTGGGAAAAGCAGGCTCTGAGCCTCACTTGGGAGATACAATTGGGTGTCCCAGTCACTGGGAATTTGAGTGCTGCCGTCCTCAAGAAACAGATGGACAGCACGGGCTGAGAGCCCAGAGCAGTGGTCTGAGGAACAGTGGTGTGAGAGCAAGTTGGTCTGAAGGAAGGAAGGCTTCCTGGAGGAGAGGATGTGCACCTGTTCCCCAAGCTGGCAACCTCAGTTCTGATCCAGGCTCTATCACTAGCAAAATGTGTGGCCTCAGTTTCTTCATCTGTGAAGTGGGTCTGATACCCACCTCCCTGCATTGTGGGAATCCAAAGAGATGATAAATATAATGATATCTAGTATTTGCCTAGGATGTTCTGTGTGCCAGGCATTGTGCTGAGAGTTCATATGCATCATATCACTAATCCAAGGTGGGAACTGTTCATGTCGATTTATAGGTAAAGAATCTGAAACGCAGAGAAACTGTTTTCTTTCCAAGGTCACTCAGTAAATGATGGAGATAGATTTGAACTCAAATCTGATTAACCCCAAAGCACATGCCCTTAATCCACTGAGCTTCAAAGTATGCTCCAGAGACCATCTGTATGAAAATAATCTTGTTTTAAAAAAGTCTGATTCCTTGGAGTTCCATATATTTTCTCTTTTTACATATGTTTAGAACTATGCTATTAAATAGTTTTTTTTCCTAGTGCAGATTCCTCAGCTCAGCCCACATCAGTGAATCCGAATCTCTGGGGATACAGTCCAGGGATCTGCATTTTAAAAAGACCCCCAGTGAATGTAAATTGGTGCAGCCACTATGGAAAAAATATGGAGGTTCCTCAAAAAACTAAAAATAGAGTTACCATGTGATCTAGCAATCCCACTCCTGGGCATATATCTGGAGAAAACTCTGATTCGAAAAGATACATGTACCCCCAATGTTCATAGCAGCACTATTTACAATAGCCAAGACATGGAGGCAACCTAAACACCCATCAACAGATGAATGGATAATGAAGATGTGAGATAGAGAGATAGAGAGATAAAGAGACAGATCTGTATATATACACACAATGGAATATTAGCCATAAAAAGAATGAAATAATGCCATTTGCAGCAACGTGGATGGACCTAGAGATTATCATACTAAGTGAAGTCAGACAGAGAAAGACAAATACCATATGATTTCACTTATATGTGGAATCTAAAATATGATACAAATGAACTTATTTACAAAACAGATACAGACTCATAGACACAGAAAACAAACCTATGGTTACCAAAGGGGAAAGGTGGTGGGGAATAAATTAGGAGTTTGGGATTAACAGATACAAGCTACTATATACAAAATAGACAACCAGCAAGGCCCTACTGTATAGCATAGGGAACTATAATCAATATCTTGTAATAAACTATAATGGAAAAGAAAAATAAATAAATAAAAAGACCCCTGGTAATTGTGATACAGAATACAATTTGGGATAACCCCACTCCTATACTGTACTGATTCCCATGAATGGGAAAGTGAAAGTTCAGCATCAGCAGCTGTTGTATGTGTTATTGTATGTATTCACTATTTTATGTGTTATTATTATCTCCTCTAATCCAGTTCCTCCTTTGTAGTCACAGAAATTTAGAAGGAGAGGAGGGGGTGGATGTATTAAGAAGTGAGCAGAGGGGCTGAAGTGGAAGCAGATGAGACAAAGGCAGAATAGAAAGGGGGTCTGGGCCCAGGTGCTGGGACACCACTCCCTGCAGTGCAGGGGCCAGAACTGTGACTGAGACACACACCCACACACACCAATGCTCTGGGGTCAGAGGAGAGGGGCTGACCACTCTCTGCCTGGGAAGGTCAAAGGAAAGATCTCCGAGCTGGGTTTTAGAGGGTGAGGAATGCTCTCTAGCAGTTGCTAAGAGGGCACAGAGAATAGCATGAACATAAGCCTGGAAGTGTGACAGGGCCCAGCAAGGTAGTTCCTGGTGACAGGAGCACAGGGGGCAGGTGTGGAGCTAGAGCAGATGAGATGCAGAGACGAGGCCCCACACCCTGGCCGGGGAGTGACGACAAGAAGCTGTACTCCCTCTTCCCTGAGGAGGGCATGGTGTCCACAATCTTCCCCAGCCCTGGAGCCTGGCGTCTGCTGCATTTCTCCAAGTACTGCCCTTTCTGCCCTCTCTGCCAACCCCACAGACGACTGCAGCCCAGCCCACTCGATTGTGGACAGCTACTACGAGGATGCAGACAGCAGCTACCCCGCGACCAGGATGAATGGGGAGCTGAAGAACTCTTGTAAGTACCAGGTGGATGTTCAGCCCAATTCCGTCCTCACGAAGAGCAGGCCTTGACCTGACCTTGGCATGCCCGTGCCTACCACCCCGTCACCTCCCTGGGGTTGCCACGGAGGCCTCAAAGCCCTTGTTCTCAGAGACCCTGGGATTCAGTGGGAAGACTGCTGGCATGGGAGTCAGGAGCCCCAGACCAAGCCCTTGCCCTGACTCTCGGTGACTGACCTTAGGTGAGTGATTTATTCTCTCTGAGCCTCCAGATTCCTCTGTATAAAATGGGGACTTGCTGGGTGCCATGAAAATGACCTGAGACAATGGATGCAAAGATGATGGGTAAAGACAAAAGCTGATGTTTACTGAGCCCTCACTGAGTGCCAGACACTTGGCTAAACACTCTGTATTTGTTGCTGTTCACAATAGCCCAGTGAGGTAGGTATTATTCATTATAATTGATGAGGAAACTGAAGCTCTGAGAGGTGAAGTCATTGAGATCACAAAGCAAGTAGTAAATCTGTAAGACACAGTGCCCATGAGGGGGCTTAGTCATTACCAACATCACACCTCACACCTACCCCTTCACAGCCCCGGGGCCCCAGAGCAGGGATGCCTGCAGAGGGGTAAGAAGGTGCCCCCCCACCCGGTGACGGCACAGGGATGGGTCCTTTCCGTGGCTCCTGCAGACAATGACTCTGACGCCATGAGCAGCTCCTACGAGTCCTATGATGAGGAGGAGGAGGAAGGGAAAGGGCCGCAGCCCACACACCAGTGGCCTTCAGAGGAGGCCTCCATGCACCTGGTGAGGGACTGCAGGATATGTGCCTTCCTGCTGCGGAAAAAGCGCTTCGGGCAGTGGGCCAAGCAGCTGACCGTCATCAAGGAGGACCAGCTCCTGGTGAGTGGCCACAGACGAGTGCCTCTCGGCCTCACGTGGACTTGCATGTGCCTGCGCGTGTGTCTGAGTATCTGTGTGCATTCAGGCATGTCTGCCTCGGTTCCTCTAGGTTTGCTTTGTGCACAGAGGCTCAAAGCCCGGTGCTTCTGAGATCAGGGCTCTCCCACCCGAGAAGAATTAAAAAACAAAACAAAACCTGAAGACCTGATAAAGACTTTATCAAGTTTTGTTTTGCCAGACATGAATTTTTTATCACTTTAAAACAATATTTATCATTTTTCATTATGCAAGTAAATGTATTTATTTATAAAGCCAGAAGAAAATAAAATGAAATATGATTTTTTTTTAAAAACCCACCTAACCCCGTTGACCGAGAGCTAACCACAGTTAGATTTTGATGTATAAACTTCCACCCTCATTTCCATACATCTGTCTTTCCTAAAACTGAGCCCATGTAACACTTGTTATTATATAACTCGCTTTTTTAAAGTTTTTTTTTAATTCACCATCTCTCATCACTAGCATTTCATAAAAGAAATGTACCTTTAATTCCAAAGTATAAGGATGGACATAATTTCAGGAAAAAAAAAAATGAGAGCTGTTTACCTATTGACAAGTCTTACCGAACATACATACATTTGAAACATGACATTTTCTCACCCTGCAGCAGTGAAAAGCTCATCCCAGGCCAGAACCAGGCCAAGAATCATGACTTACTTCTTTCCACACCTTATGCCTTCTTTTTCTTGACTTAGTGTACTGCCTAGGACCTCCAGTACAATGTAAGTAGAAGTGGTGAGAGCAGGCATTATTATCTCAATCCAGATCTCGAAGGAAAGTTCAATAATTCACCATCAAAGCTGATGTTTGCCATGGGTTTTTTGTAGGTGTTCCTTATTATCACATTAAGCAAGTTCTCCTCTAAGAGTCTGCTAAGAGTTTATGTTACAAATGGGTGCAGAATTTTATCAAATATTTTTTCTGCTTCTATTAGGATATATGGTTTTTCTCCTTTTTTCTGTTAATATGATGAATTATACATTTAGTTTTTGAATGATAACCCACTCTTGCACTCCTAGAATAAACCCCACTTGGTCTCTATGCAATATGTTTTTATGTGTGTCTGGATTCTATTTGCTAATATTTTGTTTTAGTTTTTACAACTATGTTATGAGAGAGATTAGCCTATGATTTCCTTTTTTGTAATGTCACTGTCAGGTGCTGGTATCAAGGTAATGTTAGCCTCATAATAAGAATTGGAAAGTGAGAATCATTATTGATAAACTATTGACTTCCCAAGCCCAACCCTCCATCTCTGCTAGAATTCTCTCCCCCACATTTCTGCCATGTAGCCCATTAATAGCAGGGAGCTGGCTTCCTCCCAAGACAGCCTGTTTCTTCTCTGGTTCTTTAGACTAAAACGGTCTTCCTAGTATTGTGCTAAAATCTGCCTCTTCCTAAATAGGTAGTTGTGACCCTTGGGACCGCTCAGTGGCCCTTGAGATCTGGAGATTGCCCAAAGATGCCCCTCCCAGGCTTCTCCTCTCTGTAGTGAACAGCCCCTGTCTTCATGCAGTGCCCACAGCTGGACTGGGTGGGGAGGTCTCTGTGGGGTAGGTTGAGTTTCCCTGTCTCCTCCCTCTACTCTCCACTCCAGGAGGCCCTAACCCCTTCTATTCCTGTCCAGTGTTACAAAAGCTCCAAGGACCGGCAGCCACATCTGAGGCTAGCGCTGGATGTCTGCAACGTCATCTACGTGCCCAAGGACAGCCGGCACAAGAGGCACGAGCTGCGCTTCTCCCAGGGGGCTACCGAAGTCCTGGTGCTGGCACTGCAGAGCCGGGAGCAGGCCGAGGAGTGGCTGAAGGTACAGGCGGGCTGTGCCTTCGCCCACCCCCCCTCCCTCCTTCCTTCCTCTCTTCGCCAGACCCAGCCCTCAATGGAGTGGGCCCCTGTCACTGGAAGAACAGGCCTTGCTCAGGGGAGACGGGGTCAGTGCCCTTCACATAAAGCTAGGGCTTTATGTGGAAATGGGCTTCGGACATCTCCAGGAGACAGACCTCAGGCTGGAGACCTGTGTTCCTTCTAGTTATTTGAATCCCCTTTCTAACACGCCTACTGTGGGTTTATCCTACCTGCAATGTACATCTCCAGGAATGGGGAGCTTAATACCTACAAAGGAAGTTGATTTTATCATTAGACAAGCTAATCCTTTTTCTTCTTTTAATAAAGGAGAAATTCTTTCTTACCTTAGGTGAAACGTGCATACTTATCACATCCACCTATGACCCAGCCTCTGCATCTTGCAGCTACACAACAATTAGAGTTACCATGTACTGAGCACTTACTTTGTGCCATGCATTGTGCTAAGAGCTTTATACACATGACTTCATTTACTATTCACAGTGGGACTAATATTGTTCCCATTTTACAGATGAGGAAACTGAGGCACAGAGAGCTTCTGTGACTCACCCAAGGTCAACCACCAAGTGGTTCGGGCAAGGATTAGAAGCAAATAAGGAAACCTACTCCAAAGGCGACAGGCAGGGTGGCATACTGATGACAAGGGAGGACTTGGGTGCCACACAGACTTGAGTTCAAGTCCCAGACCTAAGTGGCATTTACTGGCTGTGTGATCTTCTGCAAAGGACTTCGCTTCCCTGTGCCTCAGTTTCTTCCTCTATAAAATGGTTTTTGTAAGCATTCTAGAGAGTACCTGATATAGGGTCTGCCAGGCAGTAAGTCCTGAGTAACTGTCAGTGACTACTCTGCAGTGATGGTGAAGCCCTCACCCCCAGGCCCTTACAGCAGCTCTCCCCTCCTCTGATCTTCCTGCTGGAACAAAGAAACCAAACCCCTCCTTCCCTCCCTCCCCATCCTCCCTTCCTTCCTGTGATAACCAGCTCTCCCACTGGGATGTTTACTGTTTCTCATTACTGCCTTTGTCTCAGGAGGGGAAGGAAGAGAGAGAACCTGCATGCTGGGGTGGGGGTGGCGGAGAGTGCTCTGTCCTCAAGGGGTGGTTGGGTCAGAAGAAGAAGCCCTAGACCTAGAGTTAAGAGGCCTGCCTTGGCACACCAGTTAGCCCAGAGGATAGGGCAGGCAGCCATGGCTTCGCCTCTCAGAGCCTCATCATCCTAATCTGTAATTTGGGGATCAAGGTGCCCCTGCCCCACAAGGCTGCTGTGGGGATACAATGGGATAATCCACGCAAAGCCACCTGACAGATGAGCAGCAAGTGGTCCGTTACTGTTTCACGGTCTGGATGCTTGTGCTGCATGGCCTCAGGTGAATGCCTTGGAGTCTCAGTTTCCACATCTTTGAAATGGAGAGAATAACCCTGGCTGCCCTGCAGGTAGTTGTGAAGTTCCAACATGTCACAGAAGCGAGTCCTCCTGCCTGTGCGGGGCATGCTGGTTCACATGGCCCTTCACACCCATCATCTCACTGGTCCTCACACACCCAAGGACGTAATAAGCAGAGGACCACTAATATCCCCATGTTACAGATGGGGAAACTAAGGCCCAGAGCGGGGAAATGGCTTTCCCAAGGCCACGCAACTAATTAGTAATGGCACCAGGTCTAGAAGCCAAGCCTCTGGGCCCAATTCAAGGGACAGACACAGGAGAAAGCCTGTTCAGATCCTGACGTGCCCCACAAATGGGGCAGGAGGCCACATCAACCCATCTCTTCCACTCAGTGATCCCAGCTGCTCTGCCTGATGGCCCTGACCACACAGACCCCATTCTTGCTTTTGCCTCCACAGGGTCCCTGCCCACCTGCTCACAGATGTGTGTCCTCTCCACAGGTCATCCGAGAGGTCAGCAAGTCCGTTGGGGGTGCTGAGGGGGCAGATGTGCCCAGATCCCCAGTCCTCCTGTGCAAGGTGGACCTGGACAAGGTACCTCTGTCTTCTCAAGGTTCCCTCTGGGCCAGGCAGTGGGGATTCCGTACGGGCTCTGCCCCAGGGGACTCGCAGGCTGGTGGTAAAGCCAGGCATTGACAGTAGGCACTCAATAAATGTCTACTGAATTCATGAATGAATGAATGCCTGTGTCCAAGGTGCAGTACAAGCCTGAGGAGGGAGTGACTACCCTGCCAGGACAGCAAGAGGTCACGATGGAACTGAGCCATGCAAACTAAATTGGAATTAGTCAGAGAAGGAGTGTGCCCCACTGGCACATAAGTGAAACGGTCGTTTCATAGTCTGTCAGGCCAATGGCAAACACGTGCTAATGCCTATGCTTCACCAGGTGCTGTGGGTGATCAAGGGACTCCACCCCAAATCCTAAGGGGAGAGTTAACACTCCCATACATGGGTCTCACATGACATAATACAGGCTAGCATTATAGAAAATATGACTGTGTGGCCAGGACTGTCCTAAATGCTTTACGTGCATTACCTAATTTAATTTCTACAGCAACTCTGAAAAACTACATTTTCAGAAGAGGAAGCCAAGGCATAGAGAGGTTTGCCCAAAGTCACATATAGTTAATAAGGAACAGAGCTAACTGATTTACACCCCGCCAGCCTGCCTCTCAAGGGGAGCTTCCTGAGCTCCACTGGACGAGTAGTTAGCATCTGCCGTGCATTGGGCACTGTGCTAGGCACTGGGTGCAGTCCTAACGGTAACAGGCACAACTCCTGCCCTCCCAGCAAGGGGTTCAGACATGAATCCAATCACATAGACTTAGCAATGCCAAGCTGTGTAAGCGCCGGGAAGGAAAAGTACCAGGTACCCTGGGAGCACATGACAGGGGCTGCTCTTGTCTCAGGGTCAAGCAAGGCTTTCCTGAGGGAGCACAATTCAGAGAAGGGTGAAAAATTAGTGAGGAGGGGGAGGGAAAAGGCATTCCAAGCAGGGAGAACAGGCCCTGGAGCAGGAAGAAGCATGGACGGAAAGAGGCCAGTGTGGATGGGTTCGGAGAGAAGGGGAACGTGTCAACTCTATTCGAGTGTCCTGGAAAGCCGCAGTGAGGGGACAAGGGCTCATGCTGGCTGGAGGGGCAAGGGGGGTTAGGGAGGTTGGGCACCTATGTTGAGCCTTAAAGAATGGGCAAGACTCTGCCCCACTGGGGCAGAGGTGGACCAAGGGACAGGGGCTGCAAGGGAAGGGAGCAGCAGAAGCAAAGGTGGGGTCAGCAGAGTCATTAGGAGAGGAAGGGTGGAGGGCTCACTCGGCCTTTGCCATTAGTGGAGGCTGAAGGAAAGCAGTGTTGAGGGCGCGCGTGTGTGTGTATGAGTGTGAAAGAGTGTGTGTGTGAGTGTGAAAGAGAGTGTGTGTGTGTACACACACCTGCAGCTGCATGCTGTGGTGCAGTTCAGAGGATGGGTAGAGGGGAGGAAGAGGCAAGCCTGTAGAGATGGGCTCTCCTGTGGCTGAGTGTACAGGGGGAGGGTAGCTAAAATGTTTAGCGCGGTATTTTTGGAGAAGAGTGGGAGTGAGGACGTGGTATTGGTGGCTCTGTCTCTCCATGGACTCCTGTGATTGAGGTGTCATCATCATTAAGTCAATTCCAAAGGACTCACAGTGTTTCTTTGTATTTGCTTTCTATCTTAATGAAAAACTTACCATCTGTACACCATCACAGAATAGAACCATAACTTCTGTCTCACAATTTACAGGGGTGATTCTTTATACTTGACAGTTCTAACCAATTTCTGACAGCTGCCATTTTTCCAGCCTTTGGAAATTGGGGGGAGTACATGGCCTCTCTTATCTCCCCCTGCTTTCTAGTACTAGGCTTACAGCAAAGCATCCCTGAGCCTGGTCTGGGGTATCCTTGGCAGGAAAGGTTTAGGGGCCTCAGAGCTCTGTAAGTCCACCTTTTTAAGTGGATGGGTTTTAGTCTTGTCCTGAGTCTGGCTGGCATAATTTAGCTTCTTAAAGTGAGATGGCCGCATACCACACAGGTGTTAGAAATGATACAGTCTGTTGGCCTCACAGTTTCACTTGGGCCCGTTCCCTGGTACCTCACAGCAGCCCACTGAAACGGGTGTAATTCAAGTGAGAAGCCTTGGGGAGATGAAAGGATTTTCCCACATTCCCACAGCTAAGTAGAGACTTAATTTCTTCCAAGGTCCATCTGACTACTCTGCACCACTCCCTAATAGGAATTAATGAATGACTAGTCCAGAGTTGGCATAATGAGTAAAAATTAATGTTGGCTGACAATGAAGTTGTTACCATGGTGTGTATGTGCGTCTTTACCATCCTCTCATCCAAGTTAGAATTGTAATGGACTCCTCTCTCATCACCACTCACATTTAATGGTCACCAAGTTCTGTCATGACTACTTTGAAAATGCCAACTCATCTCTTTTTCTCCATCCTCACTGTCGCTTGGTTCATCCCCCTATCAAGTCTCAGCTTGCCCAGGATGACACTCTAAGTGCCTCTTTTGCTTCCAGTCTTGCCCCCCTCTTATCCACCCCATGATGCCGCTGGGGGCAGCTTCCAAAACCAACTCCATTAGTGTCCCACTTAAATACCTTCTCAGCTCCCCATCTACCAAATGTAGTCCAAACTCCTAGGACATTAATCTCAGTCCGTTATATTGAATTCCTCACTCCCCAAACAGACTGTGAGTAACTGGAAGACACAACCATCCTAAGTCATCGCTGTCTTCCTCGTACCAGTACAGTATCAGGCACATGACAGTTGCTGACAAATATTTGTTAGCTAATCCTCATGTACAGGGGTCAGGGGGAGACTGAACCAACAAAGGAGAACTTTCTAAATGTGCCCTCTGATAGGGGGCTGTCTGTGTCCCTCCCCAGAGGCTGTCCCAAGAGAAGCAGACCTCGGATTCCGACAGCATGGGCCTGGGCGACAACTGTTCCACCCTTGGCCGCGAACACGGTAGGAGCCTCTGGGGGCTCAGGCTGGAAAATGCTTGAGCTGGGAGAGGCCTTGCCACAAGCACACAGTGCAGAGCAGGTCCTGACCACTCTGAAGACCTAGGTGATGTGACCTGGCCTATCCATACCTGGAGCTGTAGGCCAAGCCCTGTGTGCAGGCTGAAAGGTTGGGGGGAAGGGCTAGGGGCGGGTGGATCTGGGACTTGGGGCTCCCTCCCCTCCCCTAACCCATCTCCATGGCAACAGGCAAAGGGAAGAAGAGCAGCCTGTCAGAGCTGAAGGGTTCAATGAGCAGGGCTGCGGGCCGCAAGATCACCCGTATCATCAGCTTCTCTAAGAAGAAGGCACTGGCCGATGACCTGCAGACATCCTCTACCGAGGAGGAGGTTCCATGCTGTGGTGGGTACTGGGCATATGGGAGTGAATTCAGACCCTGTTGATGAGGGCTCCTGGGGCCAAGCCAGGAGACCCTCCAGGCCTAATCTACCTCACTCCCAAGGCAGAGGACAGAATCCTCCTACTGGAAGGCTAACCCCCACTCCATCAATAATCCATGCCCTTCCATCACTTCTCCTCCATGAAGCCCCGACGCCTAACAGAAGGAAAAGCCAACTGACTCTATTTCTCTGCTCCCTGTGACCTTAGTGCCAATCACTGCCCACCTCTGGGCCTCAGCTTCCTCTACTATGACAAGAGGAGAGTATCTTACTTTCCAGTATATAATATGCCAGGTGTTTAAGTGATGGCCCAGTCTTACAAGGATATTTCTTAGATAAAAATTTTTAAGTACTTTTCATTATAAATGCATTCAATGTGAGTTAAAAGGAGTTTGGAAGGAAAAAAACATATTGTCTATCTAAATGCAGTTTTCCATGTACCGGAATCCAATAGAAAATCATGTATTTTAGATAAACAGTAATATTCTGCTAACCTGGAAAGAATATTATAAAAGCACATGGCTATAAAGAAATATTTTGTAAGTAGATCAGGACATGTTATGGTAAAAAATAAGTTAAAATCTAAAACGTTGAGGGAATTCTAATCTCATCAGCCATCAGCCTGTCCCTTACTTGTTTTATAATTCTTTATCTTGGCTAGATGTTTTTGTTCCCACATGCTGCCACCAGGTGTCAGCATCACCCATTATTTTCTGTCTTCAGTAATAATAGTTTTGACATTTTAGGAGGAAAGGCAAGAGGAAGAGTTGTGTCTTTTATTCATTCTGTACGGTAGTTCTGCCCTTTTCATCAAGCTTGGTATAGTCTAAAGGCTGTGCATGTATGTACAAATATGATTATCAGTCCCCATTTCATAGATAACAAACTAAAACTCAGAGACAGAAGAGGATGCCTGAGGTCACAGGCCACGAGTGAGCTGATCTGGGACCCAGAAGGCCTTCTTTCCAGCTAGAGGACAAGGGTTATCCAAGTGCTCTGTCCCCGGGGTGTAGACCCACGCACCCTGACTTGTATCCCCCAGGGCTGTTAGGAGGTCACACCACTGGTCTCCCCCTCCCAGGTTATCTGAATGTGCTGGTGAACCATGGCTGGAAGGAACGCTGGTGCCGCCTAAAGTGCAACACCTTGTATTTCCATAAGGACCGCACGGACCTGCGGACCCACGTGAATGCTATCGCCCTCCACGGTTGTGAGGTGGCCCCAAGCTTTGGGCCCAGACACCCATTTGCCTTCAGGATCCTGCGCAACCGGCAGGAGGTCGCCATCTTGGAGGTGAGAGGAGAAAATGCAGGTGGGCCTTGGTGGTAGGAGGTGAGAGGAGCTCTGGCCTGGACTTTGGCTTTTGTCCACAGTACCTTGCTACTGATATTATAGGGACTAAGGAAGAGGGAAAGTAAGCCAACTGTTGCCAAGTAACCAACGGAGTTGCTGGTTAAACTACAGAACACCCACTGAAATTTGAATTTCAGATAAACAACAAATAATTCTTTTTAATAGAAGTACATCCCATATTTGGGACATACCTATACTAAAAAATGATTCACTGTTTATCTGAAACTTGAATTTAACAGAGAATTCTGCATTTTTATTTGTTAAACTGGCAACCCTAGACCCAAGGTTTGTTTATTCTGCCTTAGAAATATAATCCCAAACCTGAAAGGCATCTAGTCTGATCTAACTCCAATCTGATTCTGGAATCCTCTCTACAATTTACTTCCCACCAGTGACTGTCCACTTCAGATAAACCACTGCCCTTCAAAGTAGCTTGCTCCTCCCACCAAGCAACTAAATTTTTACAAAGATTTTCTCCATATTGAGTTGCAATCTTAAGCTCTGTGAAGGTAGTGACCACACCTGTTCTGCATACTTGTTTTTCCAGAACCCACCATGATGTCCAGCACATACTAAGGGCTCAATTAAGATCTGTTGAACAAATGGCTGAATGACAATGCGATTTCATTTCACCCATTCATTTTTCATACCTACCCACCAGCACCAGCCCTCCTCTCTGGGGTCACCCAGAATATGCTGACTCTCTCTTTACATGTCAATCCTTCAGCTATTTAGAATTTAAAATATTAACTGGGAGGAAAACTTAAACAATTACCCCCTCACATTACAGATAAGAAAACTGAGACCAGGGCAGGCAAGTGCCTTATCCAAAGCTCCACAGAGGATCAGTGGCCTCTAGTCTTTTCCTAGAACTAAGACCCAGCCTCTTGGTCTTGTTTTCTTTGCCCAGTACCCACTGCCTGTGTCAGTTCTTAAATTTCAGGAAATATTGACTCTGTCACTTTTACTTTTGATAGTTTGAGATGGGTCTCTTATTTCTCTTCAATTAAACAAAGAGCTTTCTGGCAAAAAGTGTGCTTTTTAAATTCAAGTTCAGTATTTGTGTGCTAACTTGATTTTATAATAATGCTCTTTAAATAAGAACGTAAGCATATGTTTAGTTGACCAGCAACTTCTTGGAGATTTTCCTGTAAACAGTACTATATATAATTGGCATTTATAATACAAGAAAAAAATTTGATTGGGTTATGTGATAAATAGCCTCATTTAATAAAAAGCAAATATTAAAAAAAAATTCAGAGAACTCCTGAATTTTGTTTTCATATCCAAATGGTCAGGAAGGCTCTGAGGATAGTGAGTGAGGTTATGTGTCTTAGAGAGGTAGTCAGGGAGGGCTTCTCTGAGGAGGTAGCCTTAGAGCAAAGACCTGAATAGAGGGAAGGTGGGAGCCACTTGGGTTTCTGGATGTGTGTTCTAGTCTTGCTCCTGTTGGATCCCTAAGTATTGGGTACATAACAGATACTATATGAATATGGGTTTGGCTGAAGTGAGCAGGTAGCCAGAGGCTCTGACGGTGCAAAGTGAACCCAGCTTGTGCCTCCTCTCCCTCAGGCAAGCTGCTCTGAGGACATGGGCCGCTGGCTCGGGCTGCTGCTGGTGGAGATGGGCTCCAAAGTCACTCCCGAAGCGCTGCATTATGACTACGTGGACGTGGAGACCTTAACCAGCATCGTCAGTGCGGGGCGCAACTCCTTCCTGTGAGGGCCGGCATCCCATGGCCCACGTCCACCCTCAACCTTTCCTATCTCAGCTCCCTCTCAGAGGCGGAGTCCAGCCTTGGGAATGGGAGGGGAGGGAGGAAGGGCTGAGAAAGGCTGCTTCCTTGGGAAGTCAGAGTGGGTGCCTTCCTCTTCTAGCAGGCAGGAGTGAGCTGGTTAAAGGAAGTAGCCCAGGGTCAGGGGACACTGTGGACGGAATGAGCCAGAAAGGAGAAGCCTTTTTGTACAGTGGCCTGCGCTCTGCTCTCATGCCATGGAAACTTAGCGTCCCCATACCCTTGAGCCTCTGGGCGGGCACAGGGCTGGTGTGCAGAGTTTGGCATTATAAGTGCCATATTCAAGGCACGGCTCTATCACGACCAACAGCTTGGGCTGGTTGCTTGCCAGCCTGGATCCTCTGTTTTCTCGCTTATAGAATGGAGGTGATGAATCACCTGCTTCCTGAGTTGTTATGAGAATCCCATGGGTTTCTATAAAGCTCTTAACACATCAGTGTCCTAGTGCTGCCTGGCCTATAAAGCTCTTAACACATCAGTGTCCTAGTGCTGCCTGGCATGGTTGCTATCACTAACTTTCTGACCTCCATTAAAAGCTGCTGCCAGAATCAAATGAGAGAATGGACAGGAAAGCACTGTAAGCTGCATAAGTATCATTGTCACCATCATCATCATCGTCCCTTGTATTTTCTAGATATGCAAGATCCTGCCAGGATCAGTGGCCTGAGCCCCGAGTCTATGATGATGTTCCTTATGAAAAGATGCAGGTACGGTCCCTTGGGACTTCGGGGACCATGGCAAAAGCCACTTATTAGCTCTCCCTCACTACTCCTTTTTTCCTTTGCCTCAGAGAGATCATTTTCGTTTAACCAGCAGCTAGAAGGCGGGGGAGAGGGGACCTTCTTACGACAGACCATGGCTCAGGGGAAAGAATCTCTGGAACAGGAAACTGAGCAGTGCAGTGGAAAGATCCCCTGACCAGGAAGAAGAAAGGGCTGTGCATCTATAAAGCACTGCTCTAGTCTGAGCAAGGTGTTGGACTGTCCACCGCTGTTTACTGCTCTGTGAACTGACTGATTCAGTAGTGTCTCAGGGGGATAATAACTGGGTGGCTGCCCCCAGAGGCCTTTCCCTGGTGGCAACCACAGTCTAGGCTTCAGCTCCCAGGACAGTCTCCCTGTCTTGCTCACTAAACCAAGGAGATGCCAGCTTATTAATTTACAGTGAGGCCTCTGTAGCCATCACTTGACCCATACTGCTCCGCAGCAGGCCCCGTGCCTTCTCCTGCCACGGGAGAGCCAGAGGATGACATTCTGATCAGACAGTGGTTGGTGGGTCAGGCCTCACAGCTAGAGGAGAGAGAGAGGTAATCAAGCTGCCAAGGAAAGCAGATGTGTTTGCAGGCCAGGACCCCCTGCCTTGGACAGTGCTGGATGACACTCTGAGCTCTCACCTCTAGGACTCCCTTTGCTACTAGAAACTTCTCCAGCCATCCTTCTGTCTACATGGTCTTTCTTCAGACTCATATGAACCAGTAGATGCAGCTTGAGACTGTTCTCGGCTGCAGAGTTTAGTAGCAAGACAACTTAGTGCTTAAGGACATGAACTTTGCACTCAGGGCTGAGTCCAAGTTACCTTGGGCTTCATTTCTCTGGTCCTCACTTCCTGGCTCCACATGAATATGATAAAAGCTACCTGATAGGACTACTGCAAAAACTAAATGAAATACTTTATGGAAAAAACTTAGCACAGTACCTGGACATTGGAAGGTCTTACACAGAGGAGTAAATAGTAATGTTGTTATCAACAGCAGTATTACATGACATTATCATCATATTCCACTCATGGTTTCCTGAGCTTTGACAAGATTTGGAGTGTTCTCACGACTCTTCATGCAAAAATGTATAGCCAGTCTATTAAGTTATGTCACTTCTACCATTGGCTGATCTCATCTATGACTTTTTTTTTAAGACTTTATATTAGCAATTTGGAAAACTTGAAGGATACATCCAAATGATGTGAGGACAAAAATATCTATGATAAATCAAATATGGTCACCCACGGTCTTTTGAGACTTCCTAATTTTCCTCTCAGCAGAAATTCCAGTTTAGGGTTGCCTTCTGCTGCCCCCCACAGGAAGGTATGAGGATCAAGTAATACACTGCTAGTGCAAGTGGTTTATAAACTGTTGAGGGCTGCACACATCTAAAAATGTAAGGCCAAGATCTCAGAGGTCATGTAGTACTCAGCCACTGAGCATGCACCAGAAAGCACCTACACTGAGGATTCTGAGCCCACCCACACTTTACCTTCTCCTTCCATCTCTCACCCAGGACGAGGAGCCTGAGCGTCCCTCTGGAGCCCAGATCAAGCGCCATGCCTCCACCTGCAGTGAGAAGTCCCATCGGGCAGACCCACAGGTCAAAGTCAAGCGCCATGCCTCCAGTGAGTTCTGTGTGCAAGGGAAGAAGGGAGGGAAAAAGTCCGGGACAGAAGCAGGGTCGGGTGGGTGTCTCAAAATCAGATCCTTGCTGGGGTCACACGGGTAAATAAGTGAAGAGAGGTATAAGAAAATACTCTAAGAAAAATAACAGCACAAGCAGAGTGATAAAGGGCAGCTAGCAGGTGGCCTCAGAGGGGAAACAACAGGGAATGGATTGGGGGAGACTGAAGGAAACTGCAGTGCTCAGGCCCCAGCTCTAGGGGCAGCTACTACTTAGCTCCAGCCAAGGCCCCCATGCAGCAGTGCCAGCCCAGATTTGCCAATTATTCAAAAGAGACCAGAAATCTACTTATTTTTTTAATATAAGCAACTATTTAAAAATTTTAACACTACATAAAGCCATATATATATGGCTTACCTCTGTGTCCCAGCCCAAGCTCTGCCTAGCACCCCACAGGAGCTTGCTGAATTGCCTGATCGCCACACTGCACAATAAATAATGACTAACTATGCCAGACAACTCTATGCAAGTTCTCTTTGATTCCCAACATTAATCTCTACTCCTGTATGATTTATCTTTATGAGCAAGCCAGCTTCCTGTAGGACAGCATGTCCTAAGAGTCTTTTATTTGTTGTTTTTACTTTCTTCCCCCGTACTTGAACAAAGTCAAGTTCTAGTCTTTGATTTTTGAAGATTTATTTTTTAAAATACTTTTCTTTATGATAGCTCCATTTCATTAGTGTAGATAACCTCTTCTGGGAGTCAGGAGACCTATATTCCATTCCTCACTTGGTCACTAAATTACTGTGTAACTTTGGAAAAGTCCCCTCCCCTCTCCAGAGAGTTTCCCCTCTGAGCAATTAGAGGTTTGTTGTGTAGCATTCCTTATAGTCTATGCTCAGAGACACTAGAAATACAGGGCCTTATGAAATGCCCATTTCAAGATGGGAAACTAAATTGAAATAAGCATGTAAGATTGAAGAAATCATAAAACATAAAAAAAAAAACCCAAAACAAAGATAACAAAAAACAGACTCTTCCTTCAAATTAAATCTTAAATTGAAGCCCAGTTTATAAGAGAGAGAGAAAAGTGGAGCTGCTTTGCCTGGAGTCTGGAGGCCCACTTGGCCTCCCCTTTGCCCCACATGGTAGCCTGTTACCCATCACTATGAAATCATAGGGCTCCTTGCAGACAGTTGGAAACTATGGATCTAGTCCAAAAATGTTTTTCAGATGAAGGAACTGAAGAACATAAGAGAAGGGTCTTACCCAAGATCATGTATTAACTACCTACTGCTACATAACAAATTACCAAAATTTCATAGCTCAAAACCTAAGTGTGTGTTATGTCAGTGTTCTGTGGGTCAGGAATCCCGGGGCAGCTTAGTTAGGTAGTTCTGGATTGGGGTCTCTTGTGAGGTCACAGTCAAGACGTCAGCTGGTCATTTGAAGTCATCTGAAGGCTTGACACGCTGGAGGATCTGCTCCCAAGATGGCTGATTTGTATGCCTGGCAAGTTTGGGCTGGCTTTTGGAAGGGGGCCTCAGTTCCTTGCCAGGAGGACCTCACCAATGGGCTGCTTGTCCTCATGACAAGACAGCTGGCTTCCCCCAGAGCAAGTGACCCAGGAAGGAGGAACAGGGCAGAAGCTGCAATGTTTTTGTGAACTAGCTTTTGTGATAATTTCTGCCATATCCTAATGGTTACACAGGTCAGCCTATCTAGTGTGGGAAGGGACTGCAAAAGGACACAAATATGAGAAAACAAAAATCGTGGGAACTGAGGGCATTACTGAGAAAAATGGTGGCATGAGAAGCTCCACAGACCCATTCCCCAGAAAACAACCGTAACTGGTAAAGATTGCTAAATCAGGGCTTCCCTGGTGATGCAGTGGTTAAGAATCCGCCCGCCAATGCAGGGAACACGGGTTGAAGCCCTGGTCTGGGAAGATCCCACATGCCGCGGAGCAACTAAGCCCGTGCGCCACAACTACTGAGTCTGCACTCTAGAGCCCACGAGCCACAACTACTGAAGCCCACGTGCCTAGAGCCCGTGCTCTGCAACAAGAGAAGCCACCAAAATAAGAAGCCCATGCACTGCAACGAAGAGTAGCCCCTGCTCGCCGCAACTAAAGAAAGCCCGCATGCAGCAACGAAGACCCAACACAGCCATAAATAAACTAATTAATTAATTAATTTTAAAAAGAAAAGATTGCTGAATCAATCATCTGAAGTCTCTAGAAATTGTCCTAAGGGCATATGGCAAATGAAGATTTATTCTAGAAAATTTACTAAATCTCAGTAAAAACAGTGGGAGTTTGTGGCATCTGAGCCACCACCTTCTCCTTTACCCTTTTCCCAGCTCAGTGTAACAAAATCTCCAGATGTGGACAAGAAAACGAGGCTCTCTCTCCTCTAGCTCCCAGGCAAGAGCTGCAGCGTCTCCCCAGTAAGAGCAGGTAGCCAGCATTTCTCATCAGCCCTGGCTATGTGCTACAGACACGAAATCCCAAGTGAGTGCAGCCCAGAAGTAGGGTGCTCCCTTTCTCTACCCAGACCCCGCTCACAGAGCAGAGGCTCTACTGCAGGTTGGGCAGGCCGAAGATGTGGGGGCCCTGACTGCCCTCACCCCAGCTCACTCATAATGCAGGAGCTCCACACTAGGAGAGGAAAGCTAAGAAGACCAGAGGTTACAGCCCACCCAGAACCCTGCTCACAAAACAGAGATGTCACTCCAAGAGAAGCAGGCCACTGTTCCCACCCCTAGATTCAGAACAGTGACTCAGAGATTTTGCCCAAGGTGAAAGGCAGGTCATAAAAACAGTGAACTCCAAAGCTCCCCTTCAAAAGAACTGACTTTAGTGGAAACAGAGTGTGGAGCAAATGATGATACAGAGCATTGTCAAAAACAATAAAGCAGGGACTTCCCTGGTGGTCCAGTGGTAAAGAATCCTCCTTCCAATGCAGGGGATGCGGGTTCGATCCCTGGTCGGGGAACTAAGTTTCCACATGCCGCAGGGCAACTAAGCCCGTGCACCACAACTACTGAGCTTGCATGCCTCAACAAGAGAGCCCACATGCCGCAAACTACAGAGCCCACGCGCTCTGGAGCCCTCGCACCATAACTAGAGAGAAAACCCGCACATCACAACTAGAGAGAAACCCAAGCACCACAACAAAGAGACCGCTCACTGTAACAAAAAGATCCCACATGCCTCAACGAAGACCCCATGTGCTGCAACTAAGACCTGATGCAGCAAAAAAAAAAAAAAAAGGAAAATAAATAAATTAAATAAATAAATATTTTTAAAAAATAGAGGAATCAGCTGACAATTAGTGGAGCCTAACAGCTGGGTGTGATCCCTAAGGCTGTACCCATTCAGGATCAACATCAGAGGCTTCACGCTGCAGGGAGAAAAGTACTTCACTAAAAGAGCCAACTAAGTCACTAAACAAATAAACAATCTGGTGGGGGGTAGGGGTCAGTATACCTAGAGATGCTACGATATATTATATAAAATGTCCAATTTTCAAAAAAAAATTATGAAACATGCGAAGAAACAGGAAAGTGTGACCCATACAGAGGGAAAAAGGCAGGCAACAGAAACTGTCTATGAGAGGACCCACATATGGAATTTAACAAAGATTTCAAAGCACCCTTTGTAAATATGTTCAAAGAACTAAGGGAAACCATGCTTAAAGAAGTAAAGGGGGCTTCCCTGGTGGCACAGTGGTTAAGAATCTGCCTGCCGGGCTTCCCTGGTGGCGCAGTGGTTGAGAATCTGCCTGCCGATGCAGGGGACACGGGTTCGAGCCCTGGTCTGGGAAGATCCCACATGCCACGGAGCAACTAGGCCCGTGAGCCACAACTACTGAGCCTGCACGTCTGGAGCCTGTGCTCTGCAACAAGAGAGGCCACGACAGTGAGAGGCCCGCGCACCGCGATGAAGAGTGGCCCCCACTTGCCGCAACTAGAGAAAGCCCTCGCACAGAAACGAAGACCCAACACAGCCAAAAATAAATATTAAAAAAATAATTAATTAATAAAAAAAAAAAAAAGAATCTGCCTGCCAATGCAGGGGACACAGGTTCGAGCCCTGGTCCAGGAAGATCCCACATGCCATGGAGCAACTAAGCCTGTGCGCCACAACTACTGAGCCTGTGCTCTAGAGCCTGCAAGCCACAACTACTGAGCCCGCGTGCTACAACTACTGAAGCCCACGCTCCTAGACCCTGTGCTCCACAACAAGAGAAGCCACCACAATGAGAAGCCCACTCACCGCAACAAAGAGTAGTCCCCTCTCGCCGCAACTAGAGAAAGCCCGTGCACAGCAACAAAGACCCAATGCAGCCAAAAATAAATATAAATGAAAATAAATAAATTTATTTTAAAAAAAAGAAGTAAAGGAAGAAATTGGAGAGTACAAAGTAAAACTGTCACTGCAGATAACATGATACTACACATAGAAAATCCTAAAGACACCACCAAAAACCTTCTAGAGCACATCAGTGAATTTGGTAAAGTTGCAAGATACAAAATTAACATAGAGGAATCTGTTGCACTTCTATACGCTAACGTAGAACTATCAGAGAGAGAAATTAAGAGTAAAAATCCCATTTACAATCACATTTAAAAAGAATAAAATACCTAGGAATAAATCTCTTTTTTTAAACTTAGATAGGTTTTTTTTTTTTTTTGGCCATACCACGTGGTTTGTGGGATCTCAGTTCCCCAACCAGGGACTGAACCCAGGCTGCAGCAGTGAAAGCCAAGAATCCTAACGACTAGGCCACCAGGGATCTCCCAGAATAAATCTAATTAAGGAGATAAAGACCTATACTCAGAAAACTATAAGACACTGTTGAAAGAAACTGAAGACAACACAAAGAGATGAAAAGATATACCGGGCTCATGGATTAGAAGAATTAATATTGTTAAAATGACCATATTAACCAAGACAATCTACAGATTCAATGCAATCCCTATTAAAATACCAATGGCATTTTTCACAGAACTAGAAAAAATAATTCTAAAATTTGTATGAAAACACAAAGATGCCAAAGAGCCAAAACAATCTTGAGGAAGAAGAACAAAGCTGGAGATACCATGCTATCTGATTTCAAACTATACTATAAAGCTACAGCAATCAAAACAGCATGGGAATGGCACAAAAACAGACATAGAGATCAGCGAAACAGAACAGAGAGCCTAGAAATGAACCCACACTTATATGGGCAATTAATCTATGGCAAAGGAGAGAAGGAAATACAATGGGGAAAAGACAGTGTCTTCAATAAACAGTGTTGGGAAAACTTGACAATCACATGTGAAAGAATCAAACTGGACTACTTTCTCAAACCATATACAAAAATAAACTCAAAATGGATTAAAGACTTAAATGTAAGACCCTAAAACCATAAAACTTCTAGATGAAAACATAAGCACTCACTCTCTGACATTGGTCTTAGCAATATTTTTGGATATGTCTCCTTAGGTGAGGGAAACAAAAGCAAAAATAAACAAACAGGACTACATCAAACTAAAAAGCTTTTGCACAGTGAAGGAAACTATCAACAAAACAAAAAGGCCACTGACTGAATAAGATAAAATATTTGCAAATATTATATCCAATAACAGATTAATATACAAAATATACAAAGAACTCATATAATTCAACATCAAAAAAATAAACAATCTAATTAAAAAATAGGTATAGGACTATAGACATTTTTTCCAAAGAAGACATACAGATGGCCAAAAGGCACATGAAAAGATGCTCAACATCACTAATCATCAGGGAAATACAACTCAAAATCACAATGAGATATCACCTCACACCTGTCAGAATTGCTATTATCAAAAAGACAACAAATAACAAGTGTTGGTGAGGATATGGAGAAAAGGGAACTCTTGTGCACTGTTGATGGGAATGCAAATTGGTGCAGCCCCTATGGAAAACAGTGTGGAGGTTCCTCAAAAAATTAAAAATAGAACTGACATATGATCCAGCAATTCCACTTCCGAGTATGTATCCAAAGAAAATGAAAACACCAATTAGAAAAGATATATGCACTCCTATGTTTATTGCAGCATTATTTACAACAACCAAGATATGGAAGGAACTTAAATGCCCATCAGAAATGAATGGATAGAAGCCCTGCCCCCACTGTCCCAGGAATGCGTGGATAGCAGCCATGCCTAGGAGATCCATAAGCAGGCGCCAAGAGCTGCCCCCGCTGTCCCTGGAGCACACAGATAACAGCCGCCCCTAGGAGACCTATGAGCAGGTGCCAAGCCCTGCCCCCACTGTCCTGGGAATGCATGGACAGCAGCCGCCTCTAAGAGACCCCTGAGCAGGCGCCAAGCCCTGCCCCCACTATCCCAGGAGAGTGCAAAGGCCACGGTACCTGCACACACCATATCAAAGGGATAACTGCCAGCATATGCTGAGGAAAGAGGCAGCAAGCATACAAACTAAAAGCAGCCCCTCGATTCCGGAAAAGATTGCGGAGTAGAGGGACTTGAGCTCACCTCCTCTCACAAAAACACCAAAATCACAACTAACTGCTGAACAACCATCAACAAAAAAGATTGGAACCTACCAAAAAAGATATTTTACATCCAAAGACAAAGAAGAAGGCACAATGAGATGCTACGAGTGGCGATTTCATGACATAATCAAATCCCATACCCACCAGGTGGGCGACCCACAAACTGGACAATATTTATATCGCAGAGGTTCTCCCACAAGAGTGAGAGTCGTGAGCCCCATGTCTGGCTCCCCAGCCTGAGGGTCTGGCATCGGGAGGAGGAATCCCCAGAGCATTTGGCTTTGAAGGCCAGCGGGGCTTGAGTGCCGGAGTGCCACAGGACTGGGGCAAACAGAGACTCCACTCTTGGAGAGCACACACAAGGTTTCCCATACACTGGGACACAGAACAAAGCAGTAACTCCATAAGAGCTGGGGCTGGACCTACTACGAGTCTTGGAGGGTCTCCTGGGGAGGCAGGGGTCGGCTGTAGATCAATGAGGGGGCAAGGACACTGGTGGCAGAGGACCCAGAGAATATTTTGGCTTGAGTTCTCCCAGAGGTCGCCATTTTAGCATCAAGACCTGGCCCTACCTAACAGCCTACAGGCTCCAGTGCTGGAATGCCTCAGCCCAAACAACCAGCAGGATAGGAACACCCATCAGCATACAGGCTGCCTAAAGCCATACTGAGCTCACAGCCACCTCTAAACACATCCCTTGACATGGCCATGCCCACCAGAGGGACAAGACCCATCTCTACCAACAAGTGGGCAGGGACCAGTCCCTCCCACCAGGAAGCCTGTACAAGCCTCAGGACCAACCTCACTGGCCAGGGGCAGACACCAGAAGCAAGAGGATCTATGCTCCTGCAGCTAGTGGAAAGGAGACCACAAACCCAGAAAGTTAGAAAAAAATGAGATGGCAGAGAAATATGTTCCAGACAAAGGAACAAGATAAAAACCCAAAAGAGGGACTTCCCTGGGGGTCCAGTGGTTAAGAATCCATCTTGCAACGCAGGGGATGCCGGTTTGATCCCTGGTTGGGGAACTAAGATCCCACATGCCGCAGGGCAACTAAGCCCTCATGCCACAACAAGAGAGCCCACGTGCCACAACTACAGAGCCCACGCACTCTGGAGCCTGTGCACCACAACTAGAGAGAAGTCTGTGTGGCACAACTAGAAAGAAGCCTGTGAGCTGCAACAAAAGATCCCGCGTGCCTCAGCTAAGACCCAACGCAGCCAATAAATGAATAAATAAATAAATAAATATTTAAAAAAAACAAAACAAAACAGAAGAACAACTAAGCAAAGTGGAGATAGGCAACCTATCTGAAAAAGAATTTAAAGTAATGATAGTAAAGATAATCCAAGATCTCAGAAAAAGAATGGAGGCACAGATTGAGAAGATACAAGAGATGTTTAACAAAGAGCTAGAAAATTTAAAGAACAAACAAGGACTTCCCTGGTGGCACAGTGGATGAGACTCTGTGCTCCCAATGCAGGGGGCCTGGGTTCAATCCCTGGTCCGGGAACTAGATCCCACATGCATGCCGCAACTAAGAGTTCACATGCCTCAACTAAGGAGCCCACGTGCCGCAACTAAGGAGCCCACCTGCCGCAACTAAGACCCTGTGCAACCAATTAAATAAATAAATATTTTAAAAAATAAAAATAAAAAATAATGAATAAACAGAGATGAACAATACAATAACTGGAATGAAAAATACAGTAGAAGGAATCAATAGCAGAATTGAGGCAGAAGAACGAATAAGTGAGCTGGAAGACAGAATAGTGGAAATCACTGCTGTAGAACAAAATAAAGAAAAAAGAATGAAAAGAAATGAGGACAGTCTCAGAGATCTCTGGGACAACATTAAACGCATGAACATTCACATTACAGGGGTCCCAGAAAGAGAAGAGAGAGAGAAAGGGCCTGAGGAAATAACTGAAGAGATTATAGCTGAAAACTTCCCTAACGTGAGAAAGGGAAGTCCACTCAAGTCCAAGAAGCACAGAGACTCCCATACAAGATAAACTCAAGGAGGAACATGCCAAGACACATATTAATCAAACTGACAAAAATTAAAGACAAAGAAAAAATATTGGGAATTCCCTGGCAGTCCAGTGGTTAGCACTCAGAGCTTTCACTGCCATGGCCTGACTTCGATCCCTGATTGGGAAACTAACGTCCCACAAGCTTCGTGGTGCAGCCAAAAAAAAGATAAACAAAATTGATAAAGCTTTAGCCAGACTCATCAAGAAAAAAAGGGAGAAGACTCAAATCAATAAAATTAGAAATGAAAAAGAAGTTACAACTGACACCACAGAAATACAAAGGATCGTAAAAGACTACCAAAAACAACTACATGCCAACAAAATGGACAACCTAGAAGAAATGGACAAATTCTTAGAAAGATATAACCTTCCAAGACTGAACCAGGAAGAAGTAGAAAATATGAACAGACCAATCACAAGTATTGAAATTGAACCTGTGATTTAAAAACATCCAACAAACAAAAGCCCAGGACCAGATGACTTCACAGGCGAATTCTATCAAACATTTAGAGAAGAGTTACCACCTATCCTTCTAAAACTATTCCCAAAAATTGCGGAGGAAGGAACACTCCCTAGCTCATTCTATGAGGCCACCATCACCCTGATACCAAAACCACACACAGATACCACAAAAAAAGAAAATTACAGGCCAATACCACTGATGAACCGAGACGCAAAAATACTCAACAAAACTAGCAAACCGAATCCAGCAACAGATTAAAAGGATCATACACCATGATCTGGACTTTCCTTGTGGCTCAGTGGTTAAGAATCCACCTGCCAATGCAGGGGACATGGGTTTGAGCCTTGGTCTGGGAAGATCCCACATGCCGTGCAGCAACTAAGCCCGTGTGCCACAACTACTGAGCCTGCACTCTACAGCCCACGAGCCACAACTACTGAGCCCACATGCCACAACTAATGAAGTCTGTGCACCTGGAGCCCGTGCTCCTCAACAAGAGAGGCCACTGCAACGAAGAGGAGCCCCTGCTCGCCGCAACTAGAGAGGGCCCATGTGCAGCAATGAAGACCCAACACAGCCAAAAATAAAAAGATAAATAAATTTATTTTTAAAAAAAAAAGGATCATACACCATGATCAAGTGGAATTTATCCCAGGCATGCAAGGGTTCTTCAATATCCACAAATCAATCAATGTGATACACCACATTAACAAACTGAAGAATAAAAACCATATGTTCATCTCAATAGATGCAGAAAAAGCTTTTGACAAAAATCCAACACCCATTTATGATAAACACCCTCCAGAAAGTGGGCGTAGAGGGAACTTACCTCAACATAATAAAGGCCATATATGACAAGCCCACAGCTAACATCATCCTCAATGGTGAAAAGCTGAAAGCATTCCCCCTAACATCAGGAACAAGGCAAGGATGTCCACTCTTGCCACTTTTCTTCAACATAGTTTTGGAAGTCCTAGCCACAGCAATCAGAGAAGAAAAAGAAATAAAAGGAATCCAAGTCTGAAAAGAAGAAGTAAAGTTGTCACTGTTTGCAGATGACATGATACTATACACAGAGAATTCTAAAGACGCTACCAGAAAACTACTAGAGCTCATCAATGAATTTGGTAAAGTTGCAGGATACAAAATTAATACACAGAAATCTCTTGCGTTTCTATACACTAACAATGAAAGATCAGAAAGAGAAATTAAGGAAACGATCCCATTTACCATCACGTCAAAAAGAATAAAATACCTAGGAATAAACCTACCTAAGAGACAAAAGACCTGTACTCTGAAAACTATAAGACGCTGATGAAAGAAATCAAAGATGACACAAACAGTTGGAAAGATATACCATGTTCTTGGATTGGAAGAATCAATAATGTCAAAATGACTATACTACCCAAGGCAATCTACAGACTCAATGCAATCCCTATCAAATTACCAATGGCATTTTTCACAGAACTAGAAAAAAAAATTTTTTTAATTAGTATGGAAACACAAAAGACCCCGAATAGCCAAAACAGAGCTAGAAAAACAGAGCTGGAGGACTCATGCTCCCTGACGTCAGACAATGCTACAAAGCTACAGTCATCAAAACAGTATGGTACTGGCACAAAAACAGAAATACAGATTAATGGAACAGGGTAGAAAGCCCAGAAATAATCCCACACATCTATGGCCAACTAATCTATGACAAAGGAAGCAAGACTATAAAATGGAGGAAAGGTAGTCTCTTCAATAAATGGTGCTGGGAAAACTGCACAGCTACATGTAAAAAAATGAAATTAGAACATTCTTTAACACCATACACAAAATTAAACTCAAAATGGATTAAAGGCCTAAATGTAAGACTGGATACTATAAAACTCTTAGAGGAAAACATAGGCAGAACACTCTTTGACATAAATCGCAGCAATATCTTTTTGGATCCACCTCCTAGAGTACTGGAAATAAAAACAAAAATAAACAAATGGGCCTTAAATAAACTTAAAACCTTTTGCACAGCAAAGGAAACCATAAACAAAACGAAAAGACAACCCACAGAGTGGGAGAAAATATTTGCAAACAATGTGACCGACAAGGGATTAGTCTCCAAAATTTACAAACAGCTCATGTGGCTCAATATCAAAAAACAAACAACCCAATCCAAAAATGGGCAGAAGGCCTAAATAGACATTTCTCCAAAGAAGATATACAGATTGTCAACAAACACATGAAAGGATGCTCAACATCACTAATCATTAGAGAAATGCAAATCAAAACTACAATGAGGTATCACCTCACACCAGTCAGAATGGCCATCATCAAAAAATCTACAAACAATAAATGCTGGAGAGGGTGTGGAGAAAAGGGAACCCTCTTGCATTGTTGGTGGGAATGTAAATTGATACAGCCACTATGGAGAACAGTAGGGAGGTTCCTTAAAAAACTAAAAACAGAATTACCATATGATCCAGCCATCCCCCATGACTCCCAAAAACAGTCATGTACCACAATGTTCATTGCAGCACTATTTACAGTAGCCAGGACATGGAAGCAACCTAAGTGTCCATCGACAGATGAATGGATAAAGATGTGGCACATATACACAATGGAATATTACTCAGCCATAAAAAGAAACAAAATTGAGTTATTTATAGTGAGGTGGATGGACCTAGAGTCTGTCATACAGAGTGAAATTAGTCAGAAAGAGAAAAATACTATATGCTAACACATATATATATGGAATCTAAAAAAAAAAAAAAGGTTCTGAAGAACCTAGAGGCGGGACAGGAATAAAGATGCAGACGTAGGGAATGGACTTGAGGACATGGGGAGGGGGAAGGGTAAGCTGAGATGAAGTGAGAGAGTGGCATTGACATATATACACTACCAAATGTAAAATAGATAGCTAGTGGGAAGCAGCCACATGGCGCAGGGAGATCAGCTCGGTGCTTTGTGACCACCTAGAGGCGTGGGATAGGGAGGGTGGGAGGGAGACGCAAGAGGGAGGAGATATGGGGATATATGTATATGTACAGCTGATTCACTTTGTTATAGAGCATCAACTAACACAACAATGTAAATCAATTATACTCCAATAAAAATGTTTTCAAAAAAATGGGCAAAATGACCTAAAGAGACATTTCTCCAAAGAAGACATACAGATGGCCAAGAGGCACATGAAATGATGCTCAACATCGCTAATTGTTAGAGAAATGCAAATCAAAACTACCATGAGGTATCACCTCACACCAGTCAGAATGGCCATCATCAAAAAGTCTACAAACAATAAATTCTGGAGAGGGTGTAGAGAAAAGGGAACCCTCTTACACTGTTGGGGGAATGTAAATTGGTACAGCCACTATGGAGAACAGTACAGAGTTTCCTTAAAAAATGACATATAGAACTACCATGTAATCCAGCAATCCCACTCCTGGGTATATATCTGGAGAAAACCATAATTCAAAAAGATACATGCACCTCAATGTTCAGTGCAGCACTATTTACAATAGCCAAGACATGGAAGCAACCTAAATGTCCACTGACAGAGGAATGGATACAAAAGATGCAGTACATATACACAATGGAATATTACTCAGTCATAAAAAAGAATGAAATAATGCCATTTGCAGCAACATGGATGGATCTAGAGATTATCATACTGGGTGAATTAAGTCAGACAGAGAAAGACAAATATCATATATCACTCATATGTAGAATCTAATTTTTAGAAAATGATACAGGGGCTTCCCTGGTGGCGCAGTGGTTGAGAATCTGCCTGCTAATGCAGGGGACACGGGTTCAATACCTGTTCTGGGAAGATACCACATGCCACGGAGCAACTAGGCCCATGAGCCACAACTACTGAGCCTGCGCATCTGGAGCCTGTGCTCCGCAACAAGAGAGGCCACAATAGTGAAGAGGCCCACGCACCGCGATGAAGAGTGGCCCCCGCGTGCCATAACTAGAGAAAGCCCTCGCACAGAAACGAAGACCTAACACAGCCAAAAATAAATAAATAAATAAATAAATAAATAAATAAATAAAAGATTACTATTAAAAAAATGATACAAAAGAACTTATCTACAAAACAGAAACAGACTTACAGATAACAAAAAAACAAACTTATGGTTACCAAAGGGGAAATGTGGTGGGCGAGGTGGGGGGGAATCAGGAGCTTGGGATTAACATAGACACACTACTATATATAAGATAGATAACCAACAAGGACCTACTGTACAGCACAGGGAACTCTACTCAATATTCTGTGATAACCTATATGAGAAAAGAATCTGAAAAAGAATTAATATATGTATATGTATAACTGAATGACTTTGCCATACACCTGAAACTAATACAACATTGTAAATCAAATATATCCCAATAAAACTTAAAAACAAACAAACAAAAATGAATGGATAAAGAAAATGTGACATATATATATACTGTGGAATATTACTCAGCCATTAAAAAGAATGAAATCTGCCATTTGCAACAATATGGATGGCCTTAGAGGGTATTATGTTAAGTGAAATGAGTCAGAGAGAGAAAGACAAATACATATGATTTCACTTATATGTGGAATCTAAAAAACAAAACAAACATAACAGAAACAGAGTCAGAGATACAGAGAACAAACAAGTGGTTGTCAAAGGGGAGGAAAATGGGGGGAGGAGAAAGATGAGGGAGATTAAGAGGCACAAACTTCCTGCTATAAAATAAATGAGTCATGGGTATGAAATGCACAGTGCAGGGAATATAGTCAATAATTATATAATATCTTTGTATGGTGACAGATAGTAACTATACTTATCATGGTGATCATTTTTAAATGTATAGAAATATCAAATCACTATGAGGTATACCAGGAACTAACATATAATACGGTAGGTCAAATGCAGTTCAAAAACAAACAAACTTATAGGAAGAGAGATCAGATTTGTGGTTACCAGAGGCAGGGGGTACAGAGAGGGACACTGGATGAAGGCAGTCAAAGGGTACAAACTTCCAGTTACAAGATAAATAAATACCAGGGATGCAATACACAACATGACAAATATAATTAACACTGTTGTACATAATATATGTAAGTGAAAAGAGCAAATTCTACGAGTTCTCATCACAAGGAAAAAATTTTTTTCCATTTCTTTAATTTTGTATCTATACAAGATAATGGATGTTCACTAAACTTACTGTGGTAATCATTCTATGATGTATGTAGGTCAAATCATTATGCAGTATACCTTAAACTTACACAGTACTATATGTCAATTATGATTTCAATAAAACTGGGAGAAAAAAAAATCTGAGAAATGTCACTGCCAAGAGGAGCCTATGGAGATACAATGACTAAATGTAATGTAGTAGCTCTGCAACAGAAAAAGGACATCAGGTAAAATCTAAGTAAATCTAATAAAGTATGAACTTTAGTTAATAAAAAAAAAAGGAAAGGAAAGGAAGATGACAATGTCCTATCAAATGGCTCAAGGGTACATTTGAACTGGCAAAAGAATCAGTAAACCTGAAGATGGATCGACAGAGATTATGCATTCCAAATAACAGAGAGAAAAAAGAACAAAGAAAAATGAAAACAGAGCCCCAGAGAAATATGAGGCACCATTAAGTGCACTAACATATGCATAAAGGGAGCATTAGAAGGAGAAAAGAAAGAGAAAGGAGCATAAAAAAATATTAAAAGAAATAATGGCTGAAAAGTTGCCAAATTTATTGAAATCATTAATTTATATATCCAGGGAGCTCAGTGAAGTTCCAGTAGGATAAAGGCAAAGAGATCCAAGAAAGACACATCATGCTCAAAATGCTAAAGCCAAAGACAAGAAAATCTTGAAAGCAGAAGAGAAAATCAATTGATCACTTACAAAGGATCCCAATAACATTAATAGCTGACTTCTCATCAGACACAATGGAAGGTTTCCCCCTAAGATCACCTGGACTATTATTCACCAATAAAAAGGAATGAAGTACTGATACATACTACAACATTTATGTATTAGTTACATTACTAACTTGGACACTAAATATTCCTTTTTTCCTTCATTATGGAGGCCCAGATTTTTCTGGAAGGTGCTTGGGCAGTTCTGTTTTATCACTAATGCTATAAGACCCACAGAATTGTAGCTCCTTAAAACTTACCGATTAGAAACAATCTAGTTTGCCTCTTTACCACCATTTGAGTGACTCAAGCATTACAGGGCTGGGTATGAAGTAAGCTGCTCTCTGTTGTGCTGACACATCAAGGTGGACCAGGGTAATGGCTCCCAAAGCTGAGTCTACTTGCTGGTTTGGTCCCTAAGGAAGTTTTTACTCATCTGCAATGAAATGAGAAAAATAAGCACAGTGCATAAAGTTTTTCATAAAGTTAATGCTATTCAGTATAAACAACTTATTGTACATTTGTGTCCAACTCAGGATGTTAAAATATTATTTTAACACAGAAAATAAATAGAAAATAGTGGGAATAATAATACTGGTAGTTTTAAGGTCCTTATCCGATACAACATAATGGTGACAACCCTTTGTTGGTATCCCTATTTATTTTTATTTTACCAGTCTATAAAATCCAAAAGTCTGAGAGCCAACTCCCTTGGGATGCCATTGTGTAACTGGGAAGTACGGGGAGCCATGCGTCCCCTTCTCTGTCCTCCATGCTTTATTTATAATGAGGCTTGAACTGCAGGGTAGTTGTAGCAGGAACTGATTTTTGCATAGGTCATGGGTGACCACTGCAATCCCTACAGAGCTGGAGAGACAAGACCCCCAATTATCAGCAAACCATGGGAATCGCTCCACACCCCACCTACAAAGGACTATGTGTGGCTGTCTGTAGCATAAAAATATAAATAAAACTTTCACTGAGAGGTTGGACTATGACCTTGCCCAAGCTAAAGCAGTATTGCATAGCATGGACGCTGGAGTTAGACAGACATGAGTCCAAACCTGGGCTCTTCCATAATTAGCAGTGAGACCTAACCTCTTTGTGCCTCAGTTTCCCAACAATAAAGTAGAGCTAATAATAGTGAGTTTTGTGAGGATTAAATAGAAATGCATATAAATAGCATAGTATATAGTAAATGGTCAATAAATTTTTGCCATGATAATTTGTAGCTATTGTCCACCATAGTGTAGAGCCTACAGTAGACTATAGGGTCCCTCTCTCCCCCCACCCATTTCTCAGTAATAAAATGGGCAATGCCTGACTTTAGCCACAGTTCTCAATTCTCTGTAGATGAGTTACATGTAGCTGTCCCTTTATCTTATGTGTACCAAGAGTTAACTATAAAAATGCCCTTTTAAAACCAAAGTGTGGGACTTCCCTGGTGGCGCAGTGGTTAAGAATCCGCCTGCCAATGCAGGGGACATGGGTTCGAGCCCTGGTCCAGGAAGATCCCACATGCCGCGGAGCAACTAAGCCCGTGTGCCACAACTACTGAGCCTGAGATCTAGAGCCCACGAGCCACAACTACTGAAGCCCGCACACCTAGAGCCCGTGCTCTGCAACAAGAGAAGCCACTGCAATGAGAAGCCTGCGCATGGCAACAAAGAGTAGCCCCCGCTTGCCACAAATAAAGCCCACGCACAGCAACAAAGACCCAATGCAGCTGAAAATAAACAAATAAAATAAATTTATTAAAAAAAAATTCTAAAACCGAAGTGTGTATGCATCACAAAATTTGTTTTACATTATTATCTAACATTTACTAAGCACTATTTGCCAGGTACTATACTAAGTAGTTTTCCTGAATTATCTCTTTTAAACCTTATCACAATGCCAAGAGGTAAATTTGATTGATACCCACATTTACAAGTGAGGAAAGTAAAGCCTAGGGGGAAGGCACAAAAACACCACATTCACTTTGCCTGATGTCACACAACCAGTAAAGGGCAAAAGAAAACACAGACCTTGATTTGTCTGGTTCTAAAGCCCTTACTCCTCATCCCTGTGCACTACTGCCTCCCTTTGGCTCCTTGTTTCCTCTCCTTCACACTAAATATATCCAGGGGTATAGACCTAAATATTCTCATTTTATAGACAGACAGATTGAGGCTGAGAGAGAAGCTAACACCACACAAATACTCTCACCAGAGCTCAGAATTGAGGGCCTTTTCCTGCCTTATCTCTGCAGGTGCGCATCAATATAAGTACGGTAAGAACCGAGCTGAGGAGGATGCCAGGAGGTACCTGGTAGAAAAAGAAAAGCTGGAGAAAGAGAAAGAGACAATCCGGACAGAGCTGATGGCACTGCGGCAGGAAAAGAGGGAACTAAAGGAAGCCGTTCGGAACAGCCCAGGTATCTATGTGGGTGTGGTCCTGAGCACAAGGGGGTCTCATCCTTGACACCTCCCCTGGCATCTGCCACCTGGTTTCTTACCAGGAATAGGTGGGCTTCTCCTCCCCTTTCTCCTCCCCCTCCTCCTCCTCCTCCTCATCATCATCCTCTCTCCTGACTAATGGAAGTGCCACTGATTTAATAACTGCTTTTAGAGTGAGAAGATGAAAAAGTGTACAAATGTGTACACTTAATGTGGTAAAATGAGATCTGATTTTAGAAATGCTAAAATGTGAAAATCAGAGTGTGCCTTAGAATCATGGAAGAGATACTTTGAACCTCACATTAACTCATTCATTCACAGATATGCACTGAGCACCCAAATGTGTGATACATTGGTTCAGGTACTGGGAATAACGGATGGTGACACTACCAGGATCCTCTTCTGAAATCCAGGACCGTGACCTCTGCAGGCCCTGCATGCCCTGGGCTCCTCTGCACCCCACTTTCTGCTGTGTTTCTGTTGAATTCTCTGTATAGCTGCAGTTCAGCACACTTTCAGCCTGAGGTTTCTGAACATGCTGGAGGGAACAGAGGTCCTGTCCTTATAAAGAATACATCCAAGGTCACATAGCCCCAAGAGAATCTAATGGAACCTATGGACCCTTTCCTAAGGGAGAAAACCCCCACAAATCACAATGTTGCAAACAATTTCAGGAGCTCCTGTGCCCCCAGAGTCATAGATTGCCTGGGAGTCCACGAGCCTCAGGTTGAGAAGTTCTGGCTTAAAGACTTGTTCTGTGTGGCTAGGAACCAGAATCAATGGGAAGAAGGCACATAAAGGCAGTTTGGTTTCTGGGCTTCCCTGGTGGCTCAGTGGTTAAGAATCCACCTGCCAATGCAGGGGACACGGGTTCGAGCCCTGGTCTGGGAAGATCCCACATGCCACAGAGCAACTAAGCCCGTGTGCCACAATTACTGAGCCTGCGCTCTAGAGCCCGTGAGCCACAACTACTGAGCCCACGTGCCACAACTACTGAGCCCATGTGCCACAACTACTGAAGCCTGCGCACCTAGAGCCCGTGCTCTGCAACAAGAGAAGCCACCGCAATGAGAAGACTGCGCACCACAATGAAGAGTAGCCCCCGCTTGTCACAACTAGAGAAAGTCTGCACGCAGCAACAAAGACCCAACACAGCCAAAAATAGATAAAATAAATTTTTTTTAAATTATTAAAAAAAAAAAAAGGCAGTTTGGTTTCAATATAAAGAACTTTCTAAGAGTCAGAACTAGGGTATGGAGCAGGTCAACTTGACTGTCCAAACTTGCCCTGCTCAGTTTTTTTCTATAGCATATCAGTTTTTGACATCTTAGATTTATTATATTTATTATATTGTTTTCTCTCCCTCCCTCCCTCCCTCCCTCTCTCTCTCTCTCTCTCTCACACACACACACACACACACACACACACACACACACACACACACACACACAGTTGTAAGTTCAATAAGGGCAAAGATCTTTGCCTGTTTTGTTCACTGATATATCCCAAGGGCACAGAACTGTGCCCGGTACCTAGCAAGCGCTCAATAACTATTTACTGAATGAACGAATGAATGAATGAATGAACAAATGAATGAAAAGAACAACCATTACTAGAAAACACTCCAGTGCAGCCTCCTCAGGACAAACAATGGAACTAATCTTTAAACGTGGTAAGATCCAAAACAGCTCTTGGCACGAAGAAGGTCCTAATATAGGTTTGTTGGCTTAAACTGAATAAGCAGCAAAATCCTAGCAGGAACTTGTGATCAATGTAAAGCCTGTGTTATGATTCTTGGTTACAAGTAAGAGAAACCAAAGTCAAACTGGCTTAGAAATGAAAAGAAAAATGTAATTGGAAACTTAAGTGATCAGATATAACAGGGTCCAGGGACTTAAATGATGTCACCAGGAAACATATTTCTCTAATTCTTGCTTCTGCCTTCCCCTACACTGGTTTCATTCTCTGCCCCTCATGGTGGTATAAAGGCTACAGAGCTCTAGCCGTCACCCAATCCGTGCAGCCACTCCAGCAGAGAGGCTTCTCTTCCCGATAGCCCCCATAAACACCTCGGGATTCACTTTGATTGAACCAGCTTTGATCCCTAAACCAACCACTGTGACCAAAAAATGAGATATAATTATGGGCCAGGTCTAAGTTATGTGCCAATCCCCTGAACTAGGAGTGAAGTCATCCCCATCCAAACTACAGGGAATGAGAGGAGAATGGGGAAATGGGTATTGGGCAGATAAAAACCACACACCCCTGCATGGAGCTGGAACCCCAGGTCCAAAGTCCATCCCTTAACAAGGAGTGAGGCCTGGAAAGGCCCTCTGGGAAGGCAGACTAGGGCCTGAGGCCCTGCCAAACTCCCTGATGCTTCTGGCCAAACCAGGCTCAGCTATATCTCATAGATGTCTTTGGACACAGGGGCAAAGTTAAAAGCTCTGGAAGAGGCCTTGGCCACCCTGGAAGCTCAGTGTAGGGCGAAGGAAGAGGGCCGTATCGACCTGGAGCTGCGGCTGGTGGCTGTGAAGGAGCGCTTGCAGCAGTCCCTGGCAGGGGGCCCAGCCCTGGGGCTCTCCGTGAACAGCAAGAACAAGAGCGGGGTGAGTCTACTCCCTTTTGCACCAGGGGCAGCTGCTCCTCAATCCCCTCATATGCTACAGATCTTCATGATCATTCTTTGGGGGTAGGAGTTATGCTTATTTACAAATGAGAAAGCTGAGGCCCTAAGAGGAGAGGAAACATGCCATAAGTGGCACAGCTATGAAAGAGACTCTTGGAGCAAGTTCTCTGGCCTGTGTTCTCTCCACTGAAGCACTACTATTTGACTTTTTATCCTGAATGTGATCTTAGAAGTGGCCTTGGGGTTATTGATAATAATAATATACAATACTGAATAAGAATAACAAATTTGTATTGCTCAATTACCACAGGCCAGTACAGCATCTTAACCTGTATGATTTCACACAATCTTCGCAGCAGTCCTATGAGGTAGTATTATGTGTATTCACCCCATATGACAGACAAGGAAACTAAGGTTCAGATGTTGCATTACGTGCTCAAGGTCACTCAGTTAAGTGGGAGACAGGATCCCAAACCCAGGAAGTCTGACTCCAGAGCCTTGCTTTAGCCACCAGGCACATGCCCTCTCCTAGGTTCCCCAGTGTACCAGTCCCTGTACTCAGGGCTTTGAATCCATTATCTCTAATGCTCCCAGCAACCATCACCTTGAATGGGATGTCCTCAGGGAGAACTTCACGGACCTCAGTCTGTATCAGTGTCTCAACCTCAGCACTACTGCCAATAATTTTTTGTAGGACTGTCATGTGCATTGTAAGATATTTAGTAGCATCCCTGGCCTCTACCCACTTGATGCCAGTAGCTCCATGCCCAGTTATGACGACCAAAAATGTCTCCAGAAATTGCCAAATGTCCCCTGGGAGGACGAAACTGCCCCCATTTGGGAACCACTGGTCTAAACTAACAACAGTCCCATCTGTTATTCTGCCTCATAGCACTTAACCACAATTTGTGTGTGAATATATGTATATGTATACATGTATATATAGTATATTCATGTCCTTACTTTCTGTCTCCCCCACTAGATTGTATTTGTATTAAGAACTGGACTATGTCTGTTTTGTTTATCATTATAGCCCTAGTCCTTCAGAATCTGAAAAATAGTAGAAGTGCAATAAATGTTTGTCAAATGAATAAATGTTATACCTGCTTTTACACAAGGAAATGGAGACTCAGAGAGATGAAATAACTGGTCTGATGTGAGTTGTCATTGGGAACAGTATTCCTATTGCTGTCCAAGGTCAGGCCACACCTCATGACTCTAAAGCCAGAGCAGTTTCTTCCACTCCTACACTTCCACTCCGTGGGGCATTTCCAACCTCATTTACAGAAGAAGGGCTTAGGGGCTAGGGACAAAACAACTTCCCAGAGTCACAGAGGGCTGGTGGAGGAGTAGAAGTGGTTCCCTCATCCCAGCTGCTTCCTCCCACCAGCATGCCCTGATGTTCACATTCCACAGGGCTTTCCTCTCCACTTTTGATCCTTGTGATGGCCTTTGGAGACAGAGGGTCTTCTCTAAATTCCTTACAGGCTTAGCCATTAGTATGTCACACTCAAGGAACTACATTCAGCAAGGTACTAAGCAATCACCTGGAAAATATGAGTAAAGGCAGTGTAGAAAATGTGAAGGAATACAGGAGAGAGGTTAAGAGACAGGACTGTGGGATTTGAATCCCAACTGTCTCACTCACCAGCCTTCTGGCCTTGAGCAGTGACTTGACCTCATTTTCCTTATCTGTAAAATGGGACAACATAATAATAGTACCTGCTTTATAGGATTGAAAAGGCTAGATGAGCTAACCTGGTCCATAGTGAGGGTTCAGTAATTTTAATTTTAGTAATTTTAGTCATTAACTTTATTCCAAGGCCCTCAAGTATCTTTTAGCCCTCACCCTGTCTGATGCTGACATGTTTGCACAGTGCCTTCTACTTGCATTCTTTTGAGGGCAGGCTGGGTGTAAGTAGCGAGCACTAGACCTCACCTATGTAACTATTTCTTGTCATCAACAGGAAACTGCAAATAAACCCCAGAACGATGCCCCAGAGCAACCTCTCCCTGTCAATTGTGTTTCTGAGCTGCGGAAGAGGAGCCCATCCATCGTAACCTCCAACCAAGGAAGAGTGCTACAAAAAGCCAAGGTACGGCCATAGATCACCTAATCAAAATTCAGAGATCTGAAAGCTTCCTTTCTATGGAACCTCACCAAGAACCAAAAAGTCAGCTAGTGAGAAAGGCAGAGAACTGCCAATATATCCATGCAGTAAAACTCAAGAACTTTGCTCAGAGGGCAAGACCTTCAAATCTCCTTCAGAACCTACTTATTCTTTCTTAACACATAGTTCTAACAAGCTTTGGTTTCTGAGCCTACAATATGTTTTGAGACATGAAAGGCCCCATTTCGTAGGTGAGGAAACTAAGTGAAGGGACTTGCCCAAGGTTACGCAGGGCATCAATGAGAGAGCTGGGATGCAAATCCATCTCTTCCAAGTCCATAGCTCACTCCATGATACTGGTCCACAGTACTATCTCTGAAACTTGTGTTTCAGAACTTCTTGAATTTTAGAAAGGTAATATGGTGCATATAATATATATGATGAAAAACCCCAAGTTCTCAGGAGGTACTCTGTAAGCAAACACATTGATAATTCTATAGCAAGACACATGAATATTCACACCACATTGAATAAATAGATTACAAACAGCCTCATGTCAGTTCAGGTCAGTTTTTGCCACTAAATGAGTTTGTGCCAGAACACTTAAAAAATGTTTTGGTTTCAGAGCTCTCTGGATTTCAGAATTGCAGATAAGAAAGTGTAGATCTGAAAAACAAATACCTGAGCATTAGGACATGAGTTTAGAGAAGTAACCAGCCGAAGGCCAGATCATCTAGATCAGCAAACTTTTTCTGGAAAGGAAAGGGCCAGACAGTAAATATTTGCGGCTTTGTGGACACATGGTCCCTTTCACAAGTCACCTCTGCCATCATAGCAGGAAAGTAGCCACAGACAATATGTAAACGAATGATTAACATGGCTGTGTCCGAATAAAACTTTGTTCATGGACACTGAGATTTGAATTTCATATAAATTTCAGGTGTCATAAAAAACTATTTTAAAAAAAAAAAAAAACATTTAAAATCTGAAAAGTCATAGCTGGTGGGTCATACAGAAACATGTAGTGAGCCAGATTTGGCCCATGAGCCATAGTTTGCTTCTCCTTGATCCTTGCAGGCCACTGGAAGAACTTTGGATTTTGTTCTAACATAATGGAAAGTCACTGGCAAATTCTGACCAAGGAATTCTTAGATGTGAATTACATTTTTAAAAGATCATTCTGACTACTATGTTGAGAATGGATGAGGGGATAAGAAAGATCAGTTAGAAGAAGTAACCTTGATGAGAGATTAGAAAGGTTTAGTGGAGGTGACAGTAACTAGCTGGCTTTGGAGGCAGAGCAGAAGTATTTGCTGATGAGGATGCGGAGGATGAGGAAAAGAAAGAAATCAAGGATGACTCCTAGGTCACTGCCCTGAGCAACTGCAGTCAAGGTGGTGAAGACCTGAGAGGGAGAGGTTGGGAATGGAGAATCCTCCCACCAAGAATTTTCTAACCATCATCTTCTGCCCTGGTTCACCCTATCCCCTCCTGGGCTGGCTGGAAATGCCATGGATTTTTAATAGGTAAAAAGCCATTCACTGCTGGCCCTGACTTCAGTATTCATCTCAGGTGAACTCCTAGACAGCCCTGGGAGAACGAACAGAGCCCTGTGGGTTGCCTGCCCTCACCCTTCCTTACCAAGCTGCTTTGGCCTCTCTCCCATCAGCCTCCTACCCAAACCACGGTGCTGTGGAAAAGCACTGACGCAGTCCCCACTCCCCAGCTCCTTCTGGGCCCCAGTTTCCTTGTCTGAGAAAGACAAACTGTGGTGTTTGAACCCCCTTAGAGATGAGACCCAGCATGGAGAAATGACTTACCCAAGGCCAAAGAAAGAGAGTGGGACTAGGACCCATGACTCTCTGATCTGGCCATGGAGACCTTTATATAATTAGGTGCAGTGGTATGTTTTTATCCTGCAGGTTACACTAGAATATTTAACAAACTGATACTTCCTGTCTTTCTGTACTTCAGGAATGGGAAATGAAGAAGACCTAGAAAGAGGATGAGGATTTCATCCAAAGGAGATAACACCTTGTCCATCCAAGGCAGAAATGCTTTTTTCACAAGGAGACATCAGAAGACTGGAAGTAGCCCACACTCTCTGGGGCACCCAAAAGACCAGCCTTTATTGTCTGCATGATTATAGGGGACATGGGGAGGGAAGAAGTAGGAGAGAAGAGGGAAATGGAGGGCATCCTTATAACTTTACAGAGGGTGGAAATGGGGGTGGAGGGAGACAGAAATCTGCACAGTCGTAAAGGTTTTGTTAAATGTCTTTGCTTTCCCTTCTAAAGAAGAAATGAAAGCATATGTGAATAAGCCATTCCATCCCATTCTCAGCATCCCATTCCCAGTCCTTAGGAAAAAGGAAGGCAGTGCTGAGGCATTGGTGGTACAGTATGAAGAGACAGGACCTGATCATCTGATCCTGCTTGTGCTGAATGGATTCATACTGGGCATTACTGACAACCGCTGGGCAAGATAAACAGGCTGAGAAATCAATAGAATTATCCCTAACTTGCATGAAGTGAACAAAAACTACAGAGATCACGCAAATTCTACAATCATTCCTCATGATTATAGAATCCTCATGATGCAGAATCCAGAATCCCTGATTTGAGTGTTTACAAATCAGAGATCTGGCAAAGAGGGGTTCAGCAGGCAAAGAGAGGTTCAGCAGCTGACATACTTTAAGCTCACAGTGCTACTCAGTGACAGAAGCATGGATTTCTAATGTCCACAGGATGTTGCAGGCATTGTAGGATGGGGTCATTTGCTGTCAATCAAGTCCCCTACCTAATTTATATGGCACTCAGGCTCTGGGAGCTATGGCTATAAATCCAGGTGACACTCCTTGTCTTTAACCTTACCTTGCACTTGGAGGCCCACCAGTCTGCCCTTTCATACCTGCTATCAAGTAAAACTATCATGGAGAACCAAGAGGATGGTGGCTCATTTCTGCCACGGAGTGCTAAACTTTTACAGACACTTGATATTTTTATAGGGGAGCAAGGACCTCAAGTCCCAGGCAGTCTCCTAACTGCGCCACTCACTACTTTCTCAACACTGTAGGCACTTTATAGGTCTTTACCACCTTTCCCTCCAATAAGGATAAAACCATTTAACTGTATGAGCTCAGAGGTTAGCTCAAGGGGAAAGAAGAGACATCCCAGAATAACCTCTGGACTCTTTGCTAGAGGCTGCACACACTTTTCTTACCTAAGACTTTACATACTTGAGCCTCACCCAAACTTTATCACCCTCTGAGGTAGCTAGAGACCAAAGCAAGTAAAATAACCTGACCAAAAGCACCTGGCTGCCAGTGGCAGAACATAAGACTTAGGGCTAATGAGCCTGGATCCAGACAAGGCTGCTTGAGCCCTGCCTCTGCCACTTACCAGCTGTGACTCTGACCTCTCTGATTGTTTTCCTTACCTGTGAAAACCATGTTAACAATTGTACTCTTCTCCCGAGACTACTGGGGGAAAACCCGGTTAACAACTATACTTTCCTCCCAAGACTACTGGGGGAATTCAATGAGTTAATACACAGGAAACACCTTGTACAGCATCCAAAAAATAGGAAATGTTCAGCCATAGTGGTTCTTCTTATTAGCTAGATAAGAAACGTCTGACTCAAAATCCTGTGTCCTTTCCACTGAAGAAGAAATGACTTTCATGTGGTTATTACAACCACCAAAAGCTAAAAGGCAACCAATCTATAACTGACAGCTTTCATCCAGATTCCACCTGAGTGTCTTCAGTAACAAAGGAGTTCACATAATCTGAATTGTCAATGTTCTTTTTTAAAATGTGGGTCCTGGAATGGCACCCAACAATCCAACTGTGTCCGCAGTGTGTGTCACATTCTTTCTTATGTAGTTATTTTGAGGTTAAGTGCCTTTTGCCGTCAATAGATCTTGGCTCTTTGAGAGGGGGTACCCTAGGAAATTAATAATTAACATTTATTGAGCACTCACCACGCATCAGACACTGTTAACCATGACTGGCTACACAGGCATACAACCTGTGCAGTCAACCCCACACCTAGCAGAGCCCTGTGCTTGGTTTATTGCTCTGCTGTTACCCTCTTAGTAATTTCGAACAACGGGCTCCACACTTTCCTTTTGCCTTTTATGTAGCCGATCCTGGTGCTAACTAATTACTTTTCTAGGTATTATCCCTTTAATCTTTACTAAAATCCTGTGAGATAAGTTCTATTAACCCAGTTTTCATAGTTCAGAAAATGGAAGCCCAGAGAGGTTAGGTAACTTGCTAAAGCCCACAATTGGGAAGTGGGAGAGCTGGCACCTGAATACATGAAGTCTGACCCTAGGACTCCCCTCCTCTTAGTTCCAAGGCTCTATTTCACTCATGTCTCCCCCTCCTCTTGCACTGCAGTATTCAGAAGAACACAAACACTTAATAGATGAATAAGTGGATGCAGCACATTTGGTGTAACTTAGCTAAGAGAAGTGGTAACAAAATGGCTAAAACATGGATGCCAGTTCTGGTTTGGTTGTTTTTTCAAAGTGTAGGGTCATGGTTCTAAAGTTGACTTGAAGTTCCATCCTCCCCAACACTGCAAAGTGTTTGGACTATCAGATTTCTAGTATCACTGGCTCCTCAGTGGGGGTCTTTGAGCAGGTTCACCAACCTCTCTGAGCCTCAGTTTTCTCATATGTAAAAGAGGATCATAATCCCTCCTTAAACCATGCTGTTCTTTTCCTAGGGCCAAAAGGAAACATTAGGTTGCTGGTTACAACACATTTGAGCTAGGCCCTGGATAGAATATAAGGATGCAGAAGACTCTAGCTTTGTCCTTATGGAACTCACAGACAGGCAGAGAAAAAATATGACCCAAATAGCTACCGTACAAGTAAGCCATCCTGTGGCGAAGATTCAGAATGTTGAAGGCACACTTCCCATCCCTTAAAAAAAATTTTTTTTTAACATTAGGGACTATCCAGTGACTAGTCTGGCAACTCCAAGTGCCCTCAACCCCAATCACCAGTCCGTTCTCACAACCTGTCAGTTTTCCATTACTAAATCTCTCTGAAATTCATCCACTTCTTCCTGTCTCCACTGACACCATCCAACTTCATTAATTCATTCAACAAATGCTGGAACATCTACTATGTGCACCTACTGTACTCGATGTCAGAAATCACTGCTGTGAACAACACAGAAACTCTCATGAAGCTCATACCCTAGTTGAGAAAACGAACAAAACCCAGCAAAAGTGCTGGACATAACTAAAACAGTAGCGACCTTAGATAAAGTGGTTTACAAAGGTCTCTCCGGTGAGAAGACCCCAGGACAGAATACAACCCTTCTGTGCACGCACCAGTCCAACAGCTTGTCTCCCCACCTCTTAGACCCAATCTCCTCCTCACAGCAGTCAGTGACCCATTAAACACGTAAAGGCATCGTAACATGTTCCCATTGCAATCAGAGTAAGACTCAAGTTCATTAGACAAAAAAAAAACCTTGAACTACATTAGGGCACTGTTTCCACTCTGTTCATTAAGCATGAACAGACAAAAAAAAATCTCTGCCCTAATGGAACTGACACGTTAGTGGGGGGAAATGAGAAAATACACATTTTAAAACACAGTAAGTCGGGGGGAAAGGGGAAATTGGAGGAAAAAAAAGCAGGGAAGAGTGATGGGAGATGAGAGTCAGGCTTCGACTTTTTTAATTCCTCAAGCGCTCTGGCCCTGCTTAACCACCGTATTGTGTTGCTCCTCCGCTTCCTCAAGTACTTCAGTGCCTTACTCGCAATACGCTCCCTCTTGATTTTGCAGATGCTGTTTCCCTCTACCTGAACCAGCTGCCTCTTCTTTTCATCTACTCATTATTCCGCTTTCAGTTCAAACGTTATTTCCTTTGGGAAAACGCCCCACACTCGGCCATATCGTACTCTAGGCTTCCGCAGCACCAAGCCCCTCACCTTTAAACACCGGTCATATTTTGACTTTATAGGGCGTTAGCAATTGTTTGTTGTGCATAACTTCATGTAAGCTCCTTGAGGGTACAGCAGTTATTCCCTTTGGTCGCCGCGAATTCCGCGCTTAGCACAGAGCGCACGCCCTTGTGACAGGAAACCAACCTACTCGCCGAATACGCCGGGGGCCGGAAGGGTTGCGTTTCGTCGGAAGACCGGGTAGGAAACGGCGCAGGGCCAACCCGACAAGCAGCGTTCCCATCCGGGGCCCAGAGAGAGAACGCCTTCCCGCGAAGGCTGCCGGGAAGCGTGGTTTTTGAAGCGAGCGTATCTCGTCACTTGGGGCAAGTGCGCGTGCGCAGCCTCAGTCAGCCGAGGTGGGGAACATGGCCGTCAGGTTCCTGTGGGCGGTCCGGCGGCGGATGCAGCCCCTCCTGGCCTCGAGTGGCGCGTCGGATGGCAGGTAAGCGAGGCAGGCCGGGGATCCGGGACGTGAGGGCGATGCAGGAGAAGCGATCCGGAGGGGCGATTTTAGGCTGGAGGGCGAGAGGACCTACCAAACCTCTCGGCCGCTACGACTGGGCGCTCACGGCCCCATCTTACAGAGCGGGAAACTGAGGTCTACAGCCTTGTCTCCTTGCCGGGCCGAGGAAGGTGGAAAGATCCGAGGTCACGCCCTCGGAGGTGGGAACTGTTCTTCAGCCCGAGCGTCGATTGAATTGGGGATGTACCCTTCCCACCCCCTTCTCGACAGCTTTGGTGTCTGCGGGTAATTTGGGATTCTCTCCCAACACCCTGTGTGATCGTATCTGAGCTTTACTTTACCCATCGGTAAAAGAAGGCCGTTGGACTTGGTCTTTACAAACGGCCCTTCCACCTGCCTTAGGGAGTTTGAAGTTCCGGTTGCTACTTTTATCCGTCGGTTGCGACTTTTACTGATCATTTATCATGCCGATTGCAGAACTATGGGTAGTTCTTTTTATTCTCCCGTTTAATTGAGGAAACTGAGGTTTAGAAAAGTTGAGTAACGTCTCCAAACTTAAATACTCGTGAAGTGGTGGAACCCAGACCGGAAACCAGTCAGGGCTGTAGAATCGGCCCTTTAAAATTAGTGACCAATGTTACTTATTCTTAGGGACTATTCCCCGTTGACAGTTTATTTATCGGAAAGAATAAAAATTGCTGAGTAGGGGGATGGGTCAGGTTGGATCTCTGAAAAGTAAATTAAATTACGGTGAAATCCAGAAATTTTGCATAACTATCTGTTACCTTTTTAACACACCTGACCCAGCACTAGGATGAGAGGTTGAATTCCGGGTTTCAAGCTTTTTTTTTTTTTTTTTCCTAGTCTTTTTGACAGTTTTTGGTGTAGGGAAGTGATCAGAAGGAAAATGTTCCCTTCTAATAAAATTTCCCCCAACTCCAGTTCTGAAACAGTAGCAATTGAATGGATGTGCCGCAACTCCCACTTTCTCACGCCTTGGGCCCTGGCCGTGTGCCCTTTCAACTGGCCCTGAGGATATTTTGACCTCCTTTCAATTGGATAAATGTAATTTGTTAGGAGTTTAGGAGGAAGGATCTGTTTCACCCTGTGTGATGTGTCCCAGATCAGTGGTGACCAATTTTCGGACTAAAAATGTGTAATCTTGTGTCATAATAACTGAATTCAGGACTGGCTTGGAAGATAAAAGTAATCTTGCCCACACCCTTATACTGATGGTTCCCTCTTCCCTTTCTTGAAGTAAACTCCTTTACCCCCTTTAAACCTTTGCTTAAATTTCACCTCAGTGGCCACTTTTCAATATATACCAGTTTATATAAATAAACTATTTGTTTTAAAGACCTTTTGCGTTCACAGATTTCTTGATGGTTTTACTTCATATTAAATTATGATGATCCAGGAGGTGTAATGGAAACTTCCTTGAAAAGGGGGGTCAGAACTGCTACAATCCAAGATCTACAAACTAGCCCCTACTCTAAACTTTTTATGTGAACTGAACTATATATCTATATGATCTGTTTCATTCACCTGTATATAGTTCACCGTCCACAACATATAGTAAATGTTTTATAAGTTTTTGTTTGACTTGATTTTACATATAGGTGAGCTCCCAACTCATTTTCTCTTAGTGTAGGTTCTCTTCCATAAAAGCCTTGCTTTTACTTAGAGCTTGTGATCAAGAAGGCTTTAGAATTCCAGGCCTCACTCCAATTCGATAAGGTACCTTTACTGGGCTTAATTTTCCCCACCTATAAAATGAGGGATTGAACCTGAACTGTACGGCTTTTTGTTTTGAATTCTTGCTTCTGATATTGCCCTGCTGGTTCTAGGTATTATAATTTCTTTTTGTCTTGCTGACTTTTGTGTCCCCACTTCCAGCTATTTCTACTGCCTGATGCTCAGTATCGTGATTCAGCAATACTAACTGTGTAATCTTGAGCAAGTCATAAGCCTCTCTGAGCTTCGGTTTTCTCATCTATAACATAGGGATGATGATAGTATTTATCTCACATGTTGTAAGATGAAAAGATGATTTAAGTAAAACCCTGTCAACTGTGTCTGGCATTTAGCAAGCACATTATAAGTGTTTGTATTATTACTGAGACTGAAAGCACTTTGTCTAGAGAGAGTCAATCTGGGAAACATTCCAGCCTCTGAACCTGGTTATAACTTCAGCTGTTTGTGACGGCATTTCTTCATAATGCACCACCTCCCTCCCACTTTAGGGGATGGCTGCATCCTTTCAGCACTGCCACCCAGAGAACCGCTGGTGAAGACTGCAGTTCTGAGGACCCTCCTGATGAACTTGGGCCCTCTCTTGCAGAACGAGCCTTAAAGCTAAAAGCTGTTAAACTGGAGAAGGAAGTCCAGGATTTAACAGTGGGTAGATTTTATATTATCACTTCATATATTCCGTAACATATATCATATTTTCTATTATCTGTTTATATTATCTATATTCACATCTTTTCTCTGATTTAAATATCCATGTAAAGTTTTTTAAGTCAGTTTTTAAACTGTTTCTTCTAATTAGCTCTTTACCCCTCTTGCTAGATATACTAGGCAAAATAATCTGTACTAGTTCAAAAACATTACTGACTGCGGATACTCATCTCTTTTCAGTTCCCTGGTGTGTCACAGTACTTAGATACCTGATATTTTGGTAGCTTCAAAGGAGGTACAGTGCCTGGCATGTAGTACACACTCAATTAATATTTGTTGAATGAGTGAGGTCATTTATCATTGTATTCTGCCAATCAGACTACCTCTGGCTTACTGTGCCAGTACTAGACTGACAGACTTTGAGAAAGAGAAATAATTAGAGTAATTCCAAAGCAGGACCACCCAAAACCGGTAAGGAGTTTGGAAGGTGTCTTGTGAGAGGAATGAAAGGAACCAGGGATTATAAGAATGAAAGAAGAAAAGACTAAAGAGGCTAAATAATTGCCTTCAAATAGATGACATATTTTTAAAACTTACTCTTGGCTATCCTAGAGTTCAGTTCAACGAAAGAAAGTTGAAGGGTGGCAGTGTTGCCTGAAGGTGAAAAAGAAAGCTTTTTCTCAAGATAATGAGCTTGAAAACAGTTGTTCTGTGTTCAAACTGGCAGCCTAAATGACAGCCTATCAGGGCCGCTATAAAGAGAGATTCCTGCTATGACTGGGAATTTGGAGTAGCTGATCTAAGATTCCTACACAACTCCTGCTGTTGTTGTTGTTTTAATAAAAATCTATACCAAGGGTGAAATTTGTAAAGTAAGCAAAAAGTTTCTTTTCCACCAATAGGCATTTGTTTTCTTATCATTTTGACTTTGCTTTTGATGCTCAGGTGAGATACCAGAGAGCTATAGCTGATGGTGAAAATATAAGAAGGCGAACCCAGAGATGTGTAGAAGATGCCAAGATATTTGGTGAGAGGTTTATTAATAATAAAAATACCTTTTAGTTTAAGGGCACTTACTAACAGTTGTGCACACTGAACTTAGCAAAAGACACATCTGGGTCCTTAACCAATCTATACCCTACCCTTCCTCTATCCCCCTAGGCTTTCTGCTCTGCTTTTTGGGAATGTTGTCAAGTGAACCATTTGCTAAAGTAATGTTTGCCTTTATTTTCACCTGACCTTTGTTATTTTATTTTTCAAGCATGTACGGTTAACATTCTAGTGCCTATACAGGCAATTCTGTTTAACTCATTAATGAACAAGTGAATCATTAAGATGTTCAGAAGAGAATCCAAAGAGCAGACACATAGGCAGTCATAAATGCTGAGATTTGCTTCACATAAGCAAAACTGGTCCATAACCATAGTGCAGTAATCAACTGTATCTCCACCAGACAGTTTTCACAACTATAGACAAAAATCATTTGCATTACTCTCAGTGTTCTACAGCTTGCTGAGTTATAACTCAAAGGTTCAGACTACATGGAATCAGATAACCCTGAAAGCTGTGCTAGATTGAATCTGTTTTTTCACTGATGGCATTGAATAATCTTTTTGGTACATTTCAAAGTCGTTCAGAAATTTTTTCCTAAATGCACCACTTCTTGTTCCAAATTTGTTCATGAAAATGTTAATTGAATAACAGGGATTCAAGAGTAAAGGGCAAATCTGTGATTACTTGCTGTACTCACAGTTTAATATGGAGCATTATACTTTGACTACACATAGAATGGAGTGCTTGAGGGGCCCTTGGATTCTATCTAGTCCAGTCTCCTCTTATAGGCAAGCTAGGAAAAGTTATTTGACAACAGGTGTAGATATGAATCCATTGATTCCTGATCCCTAATGTATTATTCTTTCCCTTATATCACACTCCTTCCTGTTCTCTGGATTTTATCCGCTATCTGTACAGGGGATTCACTCCATTCCTGTCCTGTCCAACCCTAGTCCTTTGGCTTAGCCTTCTGCTTTTCGTTCAGTGCTATAGATATCATGTTTCAAGACTTTGAGTAAATACTAACCCCCAAATTGTATTCCTGAATAGCTAAATACTGACCCCAATTGTGTTCCTGATATTTCATCCAAGTTTTAGTCTCATATTTCCAGCTATCAGGGCTCAGTGGCCAAGCCTGCCACCTGTTAGTCCATAAATACAGTTCTGAATTTCATCAGAAAAAATTTGTGGAAATTTATTTTCTCTTTTGTTAAATAGTCACCTACATAAGATGCTTGATTTTGCCTCTTGTCCCACAAAACGTAAAATATGTACTATATGGACCTTTAGAGAAAAAGTCTGCTGACCTCTAACCACAGGGAATTTTTGTAGCAAATAGAACAATTGTGATAAGGGGAAGACTTCCTGCCTGCTTGAGGGGAGCAGGGTGAGTTGGCTTACCAGAAGTCAAGCTTCGATGCATGAGGAACTGGCTTATGTCAGTTTCCTCAAGAATTAATAAGGTTCTCAGGAACAAATACTTATTAAATAAACTCAAAAGAATTTGGTAATCTAATTTGTTAATTTATAGAGAAAAATGTGTCAAGCAAAACATGCCACATAAGTCATTTGCTTGGGTCATTTCTTCTTATGGTCAGGAATACTTAGAAAATTGAAGATTGCTCAGTGAGCATGGAAGTAGAAAAAAAGAAGAAAGCTTTCATTGTCATTTAATTAACATACAGTGTAGCATGATGACTATCCTCCTTCCAGGGACAGTCTTGTCTCAGTAACCCATTTTCTCTTAAACAGGTCACAGAGATCCTTTCTTTCCCTCTAAGAAATGTTGCGGACACCAACCATCTATTGAAGTAAGACAGTAATAGGAATAGGATCAGAGACTGAACCCCTCACTGTACAGACAAGAGAACCTAGGCTTCTGTTTACCCAGATTCATACAGCTTTACTGACTAGAAGCCAGGACTTTTTGTACCATGGCAGTGTACAAATCAGTCCAGCAACTTACAGCTTTCAAATTCAATTTGAGTATTTGTCTTCCTTTGTATAGCCAGGGAAAGCCTTTGATGTCCCTGATTGATCTTTATCAGACATTCTTTCCTCTTGGATGTAATTCCAAATTTTATCAGTATACTTCTCAAGCCTTTAGCTAATCTCTTCTACCTTTTCAGCTGATGTCATTAACAGCCATTAATATATATGGCTACCATCCCTCATAGTGATGGGAGAGGTATCTTGTGGAACTCACCAAGTCTAGTTCCCTGGAAAGGCCTGCTGCTTTCACTCTTTCCTCTCCATTGCCTCCTCTCCTACTCCAGACCATATTATACCAAGATTACTTCAGTCAGCTCTCTTCCATTTCTTATATCTTTTCTTCTCACCCATCTGTGATGCCCCCAGCACCCCACATTCATTGTGTATGTTACTAGACAATTTGACTCCTCTTCAACTTGTTTTGCTCAAGAAGCTATAATGGATTTCTATTACCCAGAAGTTAAAGGTAGAATTTTTGCCTCTCTGTCAGTCATTCCTTCCCATCCAGGCAGTACATACCTGGGACTTCTCTCCTCTGTCATCATCTCTTTTATTGGCTGTCTGCTTTGACACAGGGCCTTAAACCTGTCGCTGGACTAAAGCTAGATCAACAAAGTCCTTCGCCCCTCACCAGCTCCTACCAGGGCCTTTGTGTTACCATAGGTATCTGTGATGATGATATTCCTTATCATTTCTGTAAGAAGAATGAAGAATGCAGCATTGGGAGTAATGAGATTTCTCAACAACTGAGTTCACTTTTATAAAGTTTATGTGACTCTAAAAAGATTAGACAAGCTTGGTGGCCTGTCTCCAGCAAGTGTATATAACTTCATAGCAGGCATTAAGAGACTTACCTCATCCGTGGAGTATATTTTTTTCCTGTTCTATTTAGCTAATCCTCAAGAATAAACCACTCTTTGACTCCTCCTTAGCACAGTCTTGTCAACTATTCTTTTATTATTCCCCCATCAATGAAATACTAATGTCTTGTTCCTATTGAGAATGTATGCCTTTCCACAAATGAGACAGGTGGGAATTTTCAAAATATACATAACTTAGTACTAAAGGTGAATAGCAACAAAGATACAAGAAGCATATGTCAAGTTTTTAAAGGACAGGTTTCTGAACCTTTTGTATATAGTCTCACCTAGTTCTTGGGTTCTAACCATCTTCCCCATTTCCCAGAATGCTTCCTAGTCATATGCCTTCCAAGAGAAATGCTGGCTCGTCAGTTGGGTTTCAGGGGTAATCATTGGTGATGATCCCTGAATCCTTTGTGGCAATTTCTGCATTTCCTGGGGTACCCAGTACACCAGCCAGCTCTCTGAGCCTTCCCCAAACTGCACCCTCAAGAGCAGAGTGGTTTCCTCACAAACAATAAGAGTATTTGGTTTCTCTGTAGGAATTCAGAGTTTCTGTAAGGATTTGGTGGAGGTGGCAGACATTTTGGAGAAGACTACAGAGTGTATTTCTGAAGAAACAGAGCCTGGGGACCAGAAGCTCACTCTGGAGAAGATCTTCCGAGGCTTGTCACTTTTAGAAACAAAGCTGAAAAGCGTGTTTGCCAAACATGGCCTGGAGAAGATGACACCCATTGGTGACAAATATGACCCTCATGAGCATGAACTCATCTGTCATGTGCCAGCTGGTGTTGGGGTGCAGCCTGGCACTGTGGCATTAGTAAGGCAGGATGGCTACAAGCTTCATGGCCGCACCATTAGACTCGCCCAGGTGGAAGTGGCAGTGGAGTCTCAGAGAAGACTATGAATGGGCCCAGAGGAACTGAAAGTTCTCCCAGAGTGCAGTCACCTGTGATTCCTTTATTTATTAAACTAGGTTCGTATTGTACATGAGGTACTTCATGTGATCTGTTTTGGATTTAGTCATATTGGCTTTATTTCTAAGATACTCTTTTGATTTAATGTGACCTGTTTGGTCACATCAGAAGTCTTGCCATTGGGCATTTGAACAATGTGACAAGTGTTCCTGTGGCCTTATCAAAATATGTTTAAGAAAATTATTTTTAAATTGGTACTCTGATGACTTTCAATCCAAAATTTTTTTTAAAGGTGGAAATGAGTATATGTTTATGTATTTTCAACTAAATGTTCCTTACTAATGGTCCCTATAAAAGGAATTGTATAGAATCTTGTATTTGTGGAAAAAGGAGATGGTAGGGATTGGTTTAACATTTGGGTACTTAAATGATAAAGCTTTATAGTTGTATGAATTTAAATCATTTCGGTTGATTTTTATGCACGTAGATTTTTCAGGACTTCCCATTTTTATTTTATTTTTCTTTTAGCCATCTTTTGTCCTTGTAGTTCCTGCCAGATAGACTTCATATTCACACTCATTGTCCCTTTTCAAATCCCATTTACAAGGCTAATGGCCCAGGCAAGACTTGGAAGGCAGAGACTGGCAAGAAATCAAGATACGAGGTCCCTTTCAAGCAAGTATGGCCGAGAAACCTTGTGCTTTCTTTGTTGAGTTATCTTCAAATTGTTTTCAGCCTCCTCCCTAGGTATATAATCATTTCAGGGAAATTGAGGCAGCACCAACAGCTAAAGACCTAAATTGGTCTATATAGGTAATTTACCCACAACTTCTCTTTCCACCAGCCCTTAAATCCTCTGCCACTTTGTCAGATTTACCTTATGATCCTTTATTAGATTACGTGGGGAGGTGGTCAGGACAAAAAAATGTTAGGGTCCCATGATTCCTCATTAGTTATGCTAGGTTTGGGGTGTTTTTTTTGGGGGGGGGTACTCACAATTCACTACCTCTCTTACATTGACAAGCTTTATTTCCTAGTTTTTGTGTCTGTCTTATGTCACATGTGTAAACATCTAGCTCCCCTTTTATGTATTGACCTCCTAGAGTTAATGAGCCTATGTGTATATTTTTTATTTCAGTCTTGCTTATAGATAGTGTTCTGTAAAAAATTTATTCAATAAATGAGTTAGTGAAAGAATGAGATATAGATATAGATATATATCTATATATATATATCAATTGGACATTAGAAAGGAGGTCATATGGTTATTTTAATGTTAGAAGCAGCCTTCATGATGATCTAATCTCACCCCTTCAGCTTCTTCTGAAGTATGAAAACATAGTCCTTTTAGGACTAGACTCAAAGAAAAAAAAAATCTCTAAAACTAGTAAACTAAATTTTAGTGAGAACTTAAGTAAGAAACAACTAGATATTAACTTCAGTCATTTAAGTTTCAACAGTTCTATAACAAACATGCAAATATGTCCCCAGCAGAGAATTAAATGTTGTTAGGTGTCCAGATTGCCCAGGTTTAGGTTTAAGTTACTTACCCATAAAATAAATCCATTTCTACTAGAACTCTATGACCCCATTCTGTGGGGTGGTGAAAGTTATCCTCTTAGACATCATAGGTAGTTCTAGCATACTACACAAGCATGTATCAACAAAGCATCCCCCAATGAGTCCTACCACCTCCACCAGATTTAGACACTTAAAAAAAACAAATACATGCTTCTAAGATGCAAGCAAAAGACTGTTGGTGAGATTTTAAAACCAGAACCTCTTTTGGCATTCCACTAAGTGCATACTGTAAATATAATGAGCAGTCAGATTTCACAATAGGAATTTGTCTTTTTTTGCCTTCATTCCTTTGAGATTGACAAATAGTGAGGACAAGAAAATGAGCCAATTATGATTTCCTTTGTGTTCTTGGATCACTAGCTATCATTACCAGTGAATTAGAATAACCATAATTTTAGGTGTGGAATGTTGATTACTTGAAGAGTTTTTAAATATTCCTTGCAACCTCCTGTTTTAGCAAGTAGACTGAGAATAATTTTAGATTCTTCTATTATTCAGTAGTTTTGCAGACTTAAAAGTATAAATTTAGAAGATGGAGCTGTAACAGTGAGAATCTCAAAATGCTGCAGGGCTTTCACGAGCCAGCGCAGCATAATAGAGCATATGCTTAGTAGGCATCAACTTGAACATAATTCCCAGCCTAGTCACTTCACTCTTCTGAGCCTGCTTCCACGTTTGTAAAATGGTTATAATTCTCAAAATATTGCGAGGATTAAGCGAAATGTGCAAATTGCCTATTACAGTAGGCCCTCAAATATTTATTTTTATTGCCTTTTATTATACACATTGTTTTTCGTATGTTTTTATAGTTGCCTAAAGTCTAGGGGAAGGGAAAGACTGGTTAAGTGGTGCTTGACTATAAAAAAAAATTGTAAGCTAATCAATCACAGTGAACTTATTTTCCTTTTAGCGTCTGTTTTTTGTGTTTGTCTGTTTTAACCATAACAAGGAAATCTACATTTTTAGACTGGAGAAATAAGAAAATTGTTTCAGTGCCCTTAATTATTTTCATCTTGATGGTAAAGTAAAAAGACATCATTGGCTTGCAGATGATATGTGTAAGGAAGCTTTGACTTATTTGAAGAGGGATCTTGGTGCTTTAGTACTTGGATTTTACGAATCTTTTGTGGATTTTCCTCACTGCCATAAAGGAATTATTCAGTTTGATACTGATATAAGCTTGTGGTGCTCTTTCATGGCAAAGGATTTAATAAGTGAAGAAAGGTTCTTAAACACTAAAGCAAAATCTAATAAGGAAGACTAAGGATGAAATATAATCTTCGGAAACAACTTTAATAAAACCTTAATTGAAATAACTGTGTTTCACGTGTTTAGTGTCTTTGTCTGCCAGATTCATATTGTGTATTGACGTGGTCACTTCACTGATTGCTGACTCACCTTGTTGACACTCAGTGGAGGTACCAGCAGCCCAGCCAAGTGGATGCAGTGTAGGCATTCCACACCTTGCCTTGGTGTTGAAGTCTTGTCTGTTCTTCTACCTCCTTGACTTGCTTCCTTCTGATATCTATGTATTTCTTAGATCTGGACTCCTGTTTCTGCCTTCCTCTCTGGCACTGCCTTTTCTTGTGCTCGCTTCTTGGTTCTAATTGTCTTACCTGCTTTAATCGTTTCACTTGAACTGCGGGACTTCTGACCATCCTCTCAACCAGATTACTGGCATGTGGCCTCCTGCTTCCATAAGCCCTTCCCCAACCTTTGCCTGGCCTTTCCTTTACCTCTGCTTCTCCACTGGCTTCCACATACCCAGCCTCCTGGCTAAGTGCCCCTCTTTGGAACCAGCCTTTCCTGTAGTTTTGGCCTTGCATTTTCATCATTCTTCCAGTCTTGTCTGCATACCCTGGCTCCATAATCCATTGTTCCTCATACTCTCAGTGCTAGTTTGTAAGTATATTCTTATTCCTGTCCACTCAGACTTTGTCCACATTCTCAAATTCACTGGAGGTTTTAAAACACGACTCCAAAATCTCCTTGAATCTGGACCAATAGAATATAAGGGAAGTGACACTGCTGGTTTCTGACCCAAACCTTCCTGTCTCTGGATGCTCACTCTTGATACCCAGCCATCAAACCAAAGAGCGAGCTCAAGTAGCCTGTGGAGTGGAACTGAGGGCCATGGCTGAGCTTTCAGCTGACAGCCAGCACCATCCTGCCAGCCATCTCAGTGAGCCACTTTGAAAGTGGACTCTCCAGTCCCCAGTGGAGCAGCCCCACCTGACATAACATGGAACACAGATGAGCTGATCTCACTGATCCCTGCCCAAAGTGCAGATTTAAGGGCAAAATAAATGATTGTTACTTTTAACCACTAAGTTTTGGGGTGGTTTGTTATGCAGCAATAAATAACTGATTGAGTCACCCAACCTCACTCACAGTCAAACTACTAGTTTTGCACCTCGGCCACCAAAATTATGCCTCCTTGCTTTTCCTCTTAAACAGCCTTTTTGAACTTGTCCTACAACTTTGAGACACATCATCGATGTGTTGTAGGATTGGAAGAACTTCCTAACAGAAGAAAATACAGCTCTAGAATCTAGAGTTACCGAGGACCCTAAAATTAAAAGCAAAGTAGAGTCAAGTTGAGTTTTAAAGTTAATATGATTTTACCCTATTAAAATACTGCAAGAATTATATTGTTAGCACATAAGAGAACATGGCACAAAGTGATGGTGAATGCTTGTTTTAAAAGATAATTTAAGGGACTATCTTGAGTCTGGAAATGAACTTAAAAGGTTTTCCATTCTAACACAAATACTGCCAAAAAGTTTTTCTTTTTAATATGAGAAATGCATGTTTATTCATCTACTACTTTACTAGTAATCTAGATTGCCCTGTTAAGACTCACAGAGCTGGTTGGAAACTCAGATCTATGCCCTTTTACTATTCTCCGAGTCCCTTCCATTTCTTCTCTTAGCCATAATCTGACTGAATAAACATGAATTTTCCTTATTTTATCCTGAAACTCATCCCCAATTTTATTTTCTGCTAGAGGAAATCTGTCTTTCATAGTGTGGTAAACTAGCCACAGTGAGCTGCTCTTGTTTTCCTAGAGGGTGAAAATGGGAGCTTATCCCTTCCTTCCCACCTTTCCTCCCCTATGAAAGGAGAGTGGATGAAACTCTTACCTTTTGTTTTTAAGTAGAAGGCAGAGACATAAACTGTATGTCAGAACTGCAAATACACGTAGTAACTAACAGCAGTCTTGAAAGCATCTGGCCTTGTTTCAGCATATGCTGAAACAAGTAGCGTCTAGCCATCCCGACTGCATGACTGGTCAGCAATTTCCAGCACTTGCAGACACTGCCAAGTGATTTCACATCCCTTATCTCACGTGATTGCCACAACCACCTAGAAAGGCAGAGCACGGAAACAAAACGAGACACAGACAAAGCACGCTACAGAGCCACTAACGCTCAGAGGTTGCATTTGAACCGAGATCGTCAAAGCTTCAATTCTTTCTCTGCCGTCAATCCCCCCGGAGCTGGGCCCTGGTCCTGAAGCTGAGCACTCGAAGCGCGCACACCTGCGCCGGAGCAGGACGAGCCAGCCAATGAGGAAACCGCATCCAGGAGGCGGGACGGAGAAGCTGCCAATGACAGAGCCTGCCCCCAGAGAGATGCGGCTAATGAGAGCCTCCTGCCGGAGAGGGAAGGCTGCTTGTCCAATGAGAGGCTGCGACCAGCGAGGCTGGAAGACGGAACAGCCAGTGGGGCGCCGGGGCGGGGCGGGGAGCCCAGCGCCAACCCGCGACTGCCCGAGCCCCGGCGTGCTGCCCCAGTCGCTGCCCGCCATGGCCCGCGCTGCCCGGCTCTTCGCCGCGCTGGCCGCCCTCCTCGCCGCCGCCGCTACAGGCGATGCCCGGCCCAGCAAAATCGGTGCGGGAAGGACCGGGTGGGGTGCTGATCTGGGGAGGGCTGCGAGGGAAAAGTGTTGTGAGCCGGGAGGCTCTGGATGGGGGAAGGGGAAGGCAGCTGGGCGAGGGAGGGGTCCTCGGGAGAGGAGCTGGGTGGAGAAGAGCCGAGGCACTGCGACTGGGCGAGGAAGGGGACCGCAGTAGGCAAGGTGCTGATGAGGAGGGAGGCGTGGGCTTGTGTCCAGGGCTACCTGGGGCGGAAAAGAGGCTTGGGGCAGAACTGGTCACCGATCTTACCGGAAGGTCCAGGGACACTGAGCATCTGCCGTGGATCTGGCTCTTTGCCAGGTGCCCCCAGGACAGAGATTCTGGCCTCTCTGGTTGACGTCATTCACACAGGTTTATTGAGGGTTGTCTGTGTAGCAGGCACAGTGCTCCACAGTTCCTGTGTGGAGGAGAAGAGACTGCACAATACAAGGAAGTTAGTACTAAGGCTGAGAAAGCACTGTGAATACAGAGGAGGGGCACTTCACCCCAGTCTTTGTGGGCTCTGGGAGGGCTTCCTAGAAGTAACATCTAAGCCAAAACCTCATGGAGGGTAGGAGGCAGTTCTAGGGGAGACAGAACCCATGGTAAGTCCTCTGGGGATAGATTTGCTGAATGACGAAGTGGGGGATTTTTAACAGCAGTCTTCTTACTTATTTGCTTTCTTTTGAAATTTTCAAACATAGACCAAAGTTGAATGAATTGTACAGTGATCACCTGTATACCCAGCACCTAGATTCTGCCGTTAAGAAACTGCTACAATATTTGCTTTATCACATACGTATCACATGTGCATTAATCCATCTTACATTTTAATACATTTCAAAATAAATTGCAGACATCAGGACATTTTGCTAAATACTTCATCATGTATATAATTGACTAGAATTTCATATTTGTTTACACTTTTTTCCTCTTAACATTTGTCATTTTAACTCTACATGAATGAAAGGTTTTCAAGTCCCTCGTATATAAAATTCCCATAGGCAGAGATGGTGGGCTTCTGGTGTGAAGGAGAAGGAGTCCCTAATCCACTAGGCTGCCCTCTGTGCACTCTAGGTGGCAGGGAGGGATGCCCCTTGGGAGCACCACAGACTTAACAGGGCCAGTGCAGTGCTAAGGTTTGGATTACCAAACCACAGCTCAGGCCATAAAGGGTTAAGACAGGCTGAAGCGTGCCAGAAATCAGTTTGGGACTGAACATTTAGGGTTTTCAGAGGAAAGAGAATCCTGAGGGCTGGAGTGGCCAGAGAAGGCCTAATGGAGGAGGTGGATTTGGAGCCAGGGTTTGAAGGATGGGGAAGAATTAGGCAGGCAATGTCTTGAGATGCAGGGCCTCCCCCATCTCTTGGGAAAGGGCAGCAGAGCAGGACATTTCCCACTGACCAGTGAAGAAGGGGCAGGGCCTCCTCACAGCTCTACCATTTCTGGCAACGCAGAACTTGCTACCTTCCTCATTCCAGCCAGCCCTACCCACCTCACCCCAGGCATCATCAAGGCAGGATACCTGGCAATGCCATGCTGCCCTGTAGCTTTCCTGATTTTCCTCAGCCCTCTGACAACAGCCTCTGTCTGTCCTTGGTGGTTTGGACTCTACCCACAATGGGAACGAGGAGCTTCCTGTTAAGATGGCTTAACCCTCAGGCTGCTGCATGATCAAATCTGAACACCTCGGTGTGGCACTGCACCCTTTTTCTTTTAATTTATTTATTTTATTTATTTATTTTTGGCTGTGTTGGGTCTTCATTGCTGTGCGCGGGCTTCTCATTGCTGTGGCTTCTCTTGTTGCAGAGCACAGGCTCTAGGCACGCGGGCTTCAGTAGTCGTGGCATACGGGCTCTAGAGCACAGGCTTAGTAGTTATGGCGCACAGGCTTAGTTGCTCCGCAGCATGTGGGATCTTCCTGGACCAGGGCTCGAACCCGTGTCCCCTGCATTGGCAGGCGTATTCTTAACCACTGCGCCACCAGGGAAGCCCACATTGGACCCTTTAAACTCCCCCATAGTTCCACATGTGACCTGCTCATGCTGTTCTCTCTGCAGAGAATGTGTTTCTGCTCACTGGCAAAGCCTATTGTCCTCCAGGGTCGTGATCAACGTTGCTTCCCTGTGAAGCCTGGGGCCCACACCCTCAGGCAGAATTCATTGCTTCCTCAGGATTCTCTGGAATCCCGCTGTTGCACTTGGTCACACGTTGTCATTGCTAACAGTGCATGAGTCTGTCCGCCCTCTCCCCGCCTATGCTCAGGGGGACCGGAGCTCTCCCTGTTTGATTCATCCTATGTCCAGCATATCTTACCATAGACCAGAGAGTGGGTGTCAGTTTGTGGGTGTTGAATGAGCTGACTCTCAATGAGGTGAGGTCTTCTGCTTCCCTGTAGTCCTTGGGCAGCTTCCAGGCCTTGTGATAGCAGTTTCTCTGGGGAGAAAAAAAAAGGGTAATTTGGGGCCTGGTCGAAAATGGAAGTGGTAGGGAGCACATTGGTTTAAAAGGTTAAGGGCATTCTTGGAAGTGGCTTTGTAAACACTGAGATGAAGGAAGTAGTTTGTTCTTTCAAGATGCAAGAAATAGTGAGCTCTACTGCCTGCCAGGATCTGGGGACACAGGGACCTGCCCTCAGACCTTAACAGATCATTTGAGTATAGTGTGCCATGGACTAGGCCAGGGTAAGGAGAGTGCTGTGGGACTATGCAGGAGGGACACTTGTCTTAGGCGGGTCAGGCAAGCCAGCTAAAAACTACATATAAGGGCCACAGAGGTCAGTGAGGCAAAGGGTGACAGCATTTCTGACAAAGGAAGCAGTGAGGGCAAAGGCACAGGCATGAGAGAGCAAAGTCCCATGCTCCACAGCAAAAGAAGTCAAGACAAGAAGGTGGAGTGTTGCAAGGGTGAGGCAGGGAATGGAATAAGTAAATGGAGCCCAGATCATAAAGAACCTTGTATTTTTGCCTTCTTGACAGGAGCCTGTGGTCTTAGGGCCCAACATGGGTCTAGTAAGGACAAATCACACCAGCTTTATCTCATTCTCTTTTTGAGTAGGTTATAAGACTGTCAGATGAGAGGAAAGCTGTGTCTTAGATATGTGGTGGGCAAAAATTGTGGGTAGCATGGCCATCCATTTCAGTAGTTTCATAGCTGCTTTACTGTCCTCTCAGTGCTATGTAATGATTACTATCTGTTTGGTCAGCGGTTCCTAGCAGCACCTCAGAGCCCTGTCCAATGAAACGCTTTTCTCAGTGACTTGGATGAGACTATTGATGGTATATGAACCAAGTTTGCAACTAACAGGAAGGCAGGAGGCGTAGTAAAGACAGTGGGTAAGACCCAAAAAGACGTCAACGAGCTGAAACTTCATAACAAGAGTTCAAAGCAGAATAGATGTCCTATACGGTGATGAGCGACCCATCACAGGGTGAATTCCAGGCTCGGCAAACACAGATGTGGAAATGACTTACGTGTCAGTTGGGAGGTTGCAATAGACCAAGGGTTGGCTGACTTCTTCCGTAAAGGGCCAGAGAGTAAATATTTTAGGCTGTGCTTACAGTCTCTGTTCCAACTATACTCAACTCTGCCTGGCATGAAAGAGCCATAGCCAGTAAGCTAAAGAAAGGGCGAGGCTGCATTCCAATAAAACTTCAGCTTGCAAAAACAGGCATCTGCCTAGATTTGGCCCTAGGGCTGTAGTTTGACAACCCCTGGATTAAGGAGTGGATTCCAAATACAAATCTAACCTAATGTGCCTGTCGGTGACCAGGTTTTCACCAATTCGCAGTGAAATAAAACTAGGGACAATGTAAAGAGTCTGTATAAAACTAAACTTATACTTTTAAAGAAGCATCCTGAATTTTGAGATTCTTTCCTGTTCCTTTGCTGCTAACTTGTCTTTTTCTTTATAAAATAAGGGTTATAGTAGGTGGCAGTGTTCAGGTTGACCTTTGCTGTTTATTAATAGCTTTACTAAGAACGAGTCTGCAGATTTCCTTTTTGAGATGTTAAAAGCCTATGAGCTGCAAATACCTGGGAACCACCGGCCCAGGAGGCTGAGAAGGCGTGACCCGCAGTCTCACGCCCATGCTCTGTCTCTCCCCACGCCTGCCTCCCGGGCCTGCTGACAGCCGTGGTTGGAGCCGGAATCGGGGGCTCTGCCGTGGCCCATTTCCTCCAACAGCACTTCGGCCCCCGGGTGCAGATCGACGTGTTTGAGAAGGGGACCGTGGGCGGCCGCCTGGCCACCATCTCGGTCAACAAGCAGCACTACGAGAGTGGCGCCGCCTCCTTCCACTCCCTGAGCCTCCACATGCAGGGCTTCGTCAAGCAGCTGGGTGAGTGCGCCGTCCTGGGGCTGGCAGCAGCCATCGGGCCCTTCCCAGATTACCCTGATGGTCAAGTCCGGAAGGTCATATAGCCCAATCTCCTCGTTTTACAGATGGAGCAGCTGAGACCAGAGAGGGGAAGGAACTTGCCTGAGGTTACACAGTGAGTTAGTTGCAGAGCCGGGATTAGAACTCAGGTTTGACCTCCCCCCCAGGCCAGTTTCTTTCCCTTTCAATTTGCTGCTTCTCAATAATCATAATCATAATGGCTTCCACATGGTGTGTGCTTGCCAAGTACCTGGCATCCTTCTAGGTGATACATAAGCATTACCTCCAATCCTCCCTACCAGCCTGCAAGATGGGTGTTGTATCTCCTCCCAAGGAAACTGAGGCTCAGAAAGCATATACACCTCGGCTAAGTCCCTGCAGCTAATAAGTGAGAGAACTGAGATTCAGCCCCAGCAGCATCTATCAAAACCACAAATACGGGGCTTCCCTGGTGGCGCAGTGGTTAAGAGTCCACCTGCCAATGCAGGGGACACGGGTTCGATCCCTGGTCCGGGAAGATCCCACATGCCGCGGAGCAGCTAAGCCCGTGCGCCACAACTACTGAGCCTGCGCGCTAGAGCCCACGAGCCACAACTACTGAAGCCCGCGCGCCTAGAGCCCATGCTCCGCCACAATAGAAGCCACCGCAATGAGAAGCCCGCACACCGCAACGAAGAATAGCCTCTACTCGCTGCAACTAGAGAAAAGCCCACGCGCCACAACTAGAGAAGGCCCAAGCACAGTAACAAAGACCCAACTCAGCCAAAAAATAATTAATTAATTAGTTAAGTTTAAAAAAAAACCAAATACATGTACGGTTGGATGCAGAAATTCCATTTCTCAGAAGTGATCCTGTAGGTGTACCCGCAGATGTTCAGAGTGGCAGGCACACAAGGTGTGCATTGTAATAGCAAAAAGTTGAAAATATCCCACCTGCCCACCCACTGGGATCTGAGATTAAACAAAGTATTGTTTAAGTACACAGCCGACTGCTCAGCAGCCAGAGTGAGGAAGTCCTGTAGGCCCAGGTAGAGAACAGTCTCCAAGACACATATGTCAATAAGGTGCAGACCAGTGTATATAGTATGTGGGGTGAGGGGAGGGATAACTCAGAGATATGTACACATTTATAAGAGTTTGCACAAAATATCTCTAGAAGGATGCTGAAGGAATATACTTACTGGTTGCCTCTGGGTAGGGGAAATTCGTGGCTTTGGGACAGGAATAGGAGGGAAAGAAATAAAAACCCTTGACTTAAGGCAGGTCCTATAATCACTCAGCCTCACTTTCCACATCTTTACCTGGGGGTGCTAACACCTGTTCTGCCTCTCCCGAGGCTGTGAGAAGATGAAGTGAGATACGAAGACCTAGTGCTCTGTAAGTTGTAGAGTGCAGGCAGTTGCCAGGAGCTGTGATTCCTTCCATGTGGCCTTGGTGCCCAGGGCTGCCATCTCAGAGCAGGCCCTGTTGGCTGTCAGCCCCTGGACGGTCCAGGATGACGTCTGACTTTCCCTCACTCGTGGCTGAGTGGACCCCTGTTGGAAAAAAATGTAAAATGGTACATTAGTTTAATTTTCATTTCTTTGTTGACTAGCCAGGCCAGACATCTCCCCAGTGTATTGTATACTGTTCTTAAACAAGTAGCACAGATGCACAAACCATAGTGTTCATATTCCCTTTAATGGAGCCAATCCATGTGCATCCTTCAGGACGGCCCCTGAATTTAAGCTTCAGGCATTGCTAGGTTCCCCCGGGGCGGGGGGGTCCTCCGAAGGGGACCTGAGGGCCTCCTCCTTGTCTCCTCAGGGCTGCGGCACCGGCGCGAAGTGGGAGGGAGGAGCGCCATCTTCAACGGAGAGGACTTTGTGCTGGAGGAGACTGACTGGTACCTGCTGAACCTCTTCCGCCTCTGGTGGCACTACGGCATCAGCTTCCTGAGACTGCAGATGTGGGTGGAGGAGGTCATGGAGAAGTTCATGAGGTAGGGCTGGGTGAAGCGTGGGGAGGGCATTCTAGAAGGAGAGAGGAAGAGAGGTGCCGGAGGAACCAACGTGACTGTACACTGTCCAAAAGGAAAAGGTACTTGCTGGGTGTGAGAATTCCGCCCAGGCTCCGAGCACGCCCGGCATCGGCAAGGTGCTTGCTTAGCGCAGCGGTAGTTGGTCTCTCGCATTGTCACACTGGCATCCTCTTTCCCTCAGCTAAACTGGTAAATAAAAGCATGGGTTGCAAACTCAGCCACCTTCAAGGGCCCACCTGGGGTATGAATAAGTGAAGAAGTTGGGTGGAAGGGAAGGCTAGGGAGTGAGGGGCCCTGAAGAGCCAGGCCCCCCTCTGAAGGGGCGGCCGCTCTCTGCTCGAGCCACTGGTGGCCATGGGGGAATGCCATCTTCCAGTGTTTCAGAAGAAGCTGGAAATCCAGTATATGTGAAATCTCCCAGTTTCTCAGTGCGCACAACCAATTCATCTTATAAGGCAAATGAAACATACCTGTCAGCCACAAGCAGCCTGTGGGCCACCATTTACAAACTCTTCTGTCCCCCAGTCCCACCATGAACGAACAGCTTTCTTTACCACCTGTCTCCTCCTTGGGTCCTGGACCCCTCCCCATCAACTCCAAATAACGAGGACAAGTGGTCTGTTGTCACCCTGTCCATCTCTCGTAATCCACTCACTCACCAGGATGGTACCCAGCTCTCCCCCACAGTCCTTCCTGAAGGTTCTCCCTGTTTCGTGGCCCAGATGCAGAGGCTGCAGCATCAGACACTCAGTCGTGGCTTCTAGACCTCCTTCCTGGTTTCTGGCACTTCTCTGCTTTTCCCACTCCTGTGACTATGCTTTTCATGGCACTTCTTCCTTATGTTCTCCGGGTGTCCCCAAAGTCATGTCTTCACTCCTCTTTCCTATATTTTTCTCCCTTGTCAATTTCATCTAAACCCCCAGGGCCAAGTTCTCCCTTTTGTGGGAGACAGCCTCTACCTGTCGGCCCCCAGTTTCCCCTTAAGTTCCAGACCCACTAACTAATCAGTTTCTAACTGCTTTGTGGACACCCCCATCTGGGTGTCATGTCCGTAACCAAACTCAACACGTTTACAGAGCAGCCCAAGCAGAGGCAACTTTTCAAAGGCCAGCCGTCCGAAAGTCCATCAGCAGATGGTTCCAGGCAAATGCCAGCCCCTGAGATTGGGGGAGTTGTGGGAGAACAAGCCATTATCGAGGGGTGAGTGGGAGGCCTGCTGGACCGAGCCAGACAACTTTGACATAAGGCAGTTGCCATCGGGTCCGATGCGGTCCTAGAAGCCACTTCGGGCAGAGCCAAAGTTGCTGGAGAGGGGATGTGTCCATGGGGGCGGGCATAGCCCACTGCTTGGCAGTCCCAGCTGAGTGAGAAGAGGACTGTGACCTCAGGCAGGGAGTGGCTTGAGAGGTGACATGTTTGTCATTCAGCAGAGCCACGATGTGAAGCCAGGTCTGGTGGGATTCCAGAGTATTTGCCCTTCCCTCTGGGCTGTCCCTCTAAGTGAGACAGGCCGACCACAACCAGTGAATAGGCCAAAGGTACCATAACCAGCCTCCTCTCCCACCCACTGCATGGAGAGGAGGGGGCAGGTCCCTGCTGGGCCAGACCCGGCAGCAGGCAGTCAGCTGAAAGGCCTTCCTGCACAATGGCTCTGGCTCCACTTGTCTCCCAGGATCTATAAGTACCAGGCTCACGGTTATGCCTTCTCCGGTGTGGAGGAACTGCTGTACTCGCTGGGGGAATCCGCCTTTGTCAACATGACCCAGCGCTCCGTGGCCGAGTCCCTGCTCCAGGTGGGCGTCACACAGCGCTTTATCGATGATGTCGTCTCCGCTGTCCTGCGGGCCAGCTACGGCCAGTCAGCAGCGATGCCCGCCTTTGCCGGTAAGCCTCCAGCCCTCGGCCTGCCCACCTGCCCTTCCCTGGCCCTCCCTGTGATAACCTCACATTTACCTGGCTCAGTACAGTTGCCTAACCAACACTGCCGCCTCTGATTCTGGCATCTATTCTCCAAGCTGTCAGGAGATGGTATTCATCCCACTTCACAGACGGTGAAAGGGAGGCTCAGCTCTCAGGTCCTGTGTGTTTCTACCACTCCTGTTTGGATCGGTTTCAGGAGCTGTCCCATTGAGGCCTCTGGGCCCCTGGGTATTTATCTGTTAGAGCACCGCATCTTCCCAGCTTATTACTGGGGCAGGTGGGCACATGTACCACCCACCATCCTCCAGCACAGGCCACAAATCTGCCCGAGAGTCGTCAGGGCATGTCTTCCCCAAGGCATGATGACCATTCTGGGCCTTGAAGGATTTTGCTGTGGTGGTGGAGGGGCAGAGAGGGGCATTCGAGGTTGAGGAGCTACATGGGCACTCACTGGCCTGCTTGGCTGTGTCCTTCTCCTCTCCCCCTCCTAACATGGAAGGCCCAGGCTCAGTCCTTTGTCCTCTTCTGCTCTCAACTACTTAGCCTCCCTTGGTGAGTTCAGCCAGTCTCAAGGCTTTAAATTCCACCCACCTGACTCCCAAATATGACCTCCAGCCCAGACCTCTCTCCGAAAATGCAGGCTCATGTGTCAGCTGCCACCCTTGTGTCTACACTGGAAGGGCTAATGGGCGTCTCAGACTCAGCACGTCCAAACCTGAGCCTCTGATCTTTCCCCTCGAGCCTGCCCCTCCCAACGTCTGCCCAGCTTGGCTGGTAATTACTCCTTTCCATTGCTCCAGCCAAAACCTTGAATCATTTCTTTCTCTCATATCCTTTATGTCATATGTCAGGAAATCCCATCTGCTTTACCTTCCACGTATACCCAGAATCTGACTGCTTCCTACCACTGCCTCTTCCTTGGTCTAAGCCACCAACATCCCTCAGCAGGATTACTGCAACTCTCCTAGCATGTCTCCCACCCCACCGCCCACCCCATGGCCCCCCAAGCTCAATGCATCAGCCAGATGATCCTTTTAAAACAAAAGACAGATCCTGACAGGCCTGCATGTAAAACTGTAATGGCTTCTACTTTCCTTCAAGGAAAACCCAAAGTCCTTCTAGTGGCCTGCTGGGCCCTACATGGTCTAGGCCTCACCACCTCACCGCTCCCTCACCCCAAACTAGCCACTCTGGCCTCCTTGCCATGTCTCCAACATCCCAGGCGCACTCACACCTTGAGGTTTTTGTGTGGCCATCCCTCGGCGTGGAGCGTTCTTCCCTGAGACACAATCATGGTAAACTCTCGCTGTCCCATGTCTTTGTGAAGATGTTGCCTTTTCATTGAAGCTGCCCCTACCCGTCCTGCCCTGCAGGTATCATCTTCCAGCAGACTACTTGATCGACTTATTTGATCTCCTCCCACTAGAAGGCAGGCTTTCCAATGGGAACCTCTGTCTCCTTCGTTTACTGATGTATCCTTACAATAGTGCCGACCATCATAGGCACTCAGCCCATTTTTGCTGAATAAATGAATGAAAAGGTTTATAATTAACAAGCACCTCCCATATGCCCAGGATACTATTCCTCTGGCTCTTGGCACTGCTAGCTCCTTCCCACCCTTCAGGTCCTGCCTAGTTTCACCTCAGCGAGACTACCCTGCTCACTCTGCCAGTATCTTGTATGTATCCTTCAAGATATCACATACCACACAGTTCACCCATTTAAAGTGTAGGATTCAGTGGCTTTCAGTATATTCACAGAGTTGTGCTTCCATCACCACAATCAATTTTAGAACATTTTCACTGCCCCAAAATAAACCCCATACCTATAGCCATCAGTTCCCCAACATCCCCCAGCCTTCCAGCCCTAGGCAACCACGAATCTACTCTGTGTTGCTCTGGATTTGCCCATTCTGGGCAGTCTGTGTAAACAGAATCATACAATCTGTGGTCGTTTATAGTGGCTCTTGCACTGAGCCTAATGTTTTTACTTCACAACATTGTGAATTTTGTTGCAGTTATTTGTGTGTGTCGTCTCTCTGTGCCCAGGGTTGGGAGGAGTCTTGGCCTGGGAGAGAGGCCCCGGTAGGACGGTGCTGGACTCTCCAGCCCACTGCCCAGTGGTTCTGAGAACCCACTGGCGGCCCTCCCTCCCCCTTTGCCCAGGAGCCATGTCGCTAGCCGGGGCCCAAGGCAGCCTGTGGTCTGTGGAGGGAGGCAACAAGCTGGTTTGTTCCGGTCTGCTGAAGCTCACCAAGGCCAACGTGATCCACGCCACGGTCACCACTGTGACCCTGCAGCAAACAGGTGAGTAGACAGAGCAGGGGCCATGTCCACTCCATTCCTAAACAGTGAACACTTCCACCTCCTCTGTCCCTAAAGCCCTGGTTTATGACCTGCCGGGGAGTGGTTCCCAGCACTGCCGAGTGACACCAGAGGGCACTGTTGCCCCGATTCAAATGTCAGAGCCAGAAAGCAGAGACTTGCGTTAATCTAGTCCCATTCATTTGACCACCGAGGACTTTGAGCCACAGCCTTGCCCACGTTCCCCCAGCTAGTCAGAGGCAGAGCCAGAGAAAGAGCTCGTGTTTCCTGACTCCAGTCCAGGGCTCGCCCTGCAGCCACACCAGCACGGAAAGACTGGGACCCAGCAGCTGGAAAGCCCAGCTGCACCCACGGAGGGTCTCGTCCCCTCAGTGCAGGGCCCCAGATGGCAGGTAAGTGGGGAGAAGCTGAGAAAGAAGCGGGCTTTTGTGCTCTCTTCCCTCTCCTTCTAGAGGGGAAACCCTTGTACCATGTCAAGTATGAGAATGAGGTGGGCACAGGCTCTGACTACTACGACATAGTGGTCATCGCCACCCCCCTGCACCTGGACAACAGCAGTACCATCACCTTTGAAGGCTTCGACCCGCCCATCGATGTCGTCCAGGGCTCCTTCCAGCCCACCGTCGTCTCCTTGGTCCATGGCTACCTCAACTCTTCCTACTTCGGCTTCCCCGACCCTAAGCTTTTCCCCTTTGCCAGCATCCTCACCACAGACTTCCCCAGCTTCTTCTGCGCCCTGGACAACATGTGTCCCGTCAACGTCTCGGCCAGCTTCCGGCGGAAGCAGCCTCAGGAGGCCGCCGTCTGGCGAGTCCAGTCCCCCCAGCCCCTCCTTCGCTCCCAGCTGAAGACCCTCTTTCGCTCCTACTACTCAGTGCAGACAGCCGAGTGGCAGGCCCACCCCGTCCACGGCCCCCACAGCCCCCTCCCGCGGTTCGTGCTGCACGACCAGCTCTTCCACCTCAACGCCCTGGAGTGGGCGGCCAGCTCCGTGGAGGTGACGGCAGTGGCTGCCAAGAACGTGGCCCTGCTGGCTTTCAACCGCTGGTACCAGGACCTAGACAAGATTGACCAAAAGGATTTGATGCACAAGGTAAAGACTGAACTGTGAGGGCTCCGGGGAGAGCTGGAAACGTCCAGCCCCCGCTCAAGACGGATTCCCCCCACCGCAGCGGCCAAGGTTTTACAAGCCACACTCACCCACAGAGCCCTTCTCTGACCCCTCGTGTGTGGAGCGTCTTTTCTCTCCAGTGTGGGCCCTGGTGACCAACTCTCTGCCTCTCCATCTTAAGGATTTTCACAGTGTTGCTTCTTTTGAAGAGGGGAGAGTAAGAGAGGGGGAAGGACATTCAAGCCAATGTATTCATTTATTTATTTTTTTTAAGAAGAAATAAAAATCCATCTTAAGCTGCTTCTGACTTGGTTTTCTAACTAGGAGACAGTGATAACTATGGGAGGGAATATAAGGCAGAGAACTCTGAATCAAATTTCCTTATTGTTTTCCCCTGCCTACTCCCAACATGTACCTGAGGCAACACCTACAATGAAACATATGTAACCAGATGGTTACAAATAGAGGGAAGATGAGAAAACATAAGACAGGATTAAAGCTCTTATTTACTGTAGGCTTGCTAGATGCAAGGTACCTAGTTAAGAACTTAATAGACACCATCCAAGCCTCTAGACAACACTGCATATTGGAGGAGATGACTGTGGTAGGATACAAGGAAGAAACGGTTACCCCAGCAGAGCTGGCAGTATAGCCCTGAGCTTCCTGGTAACCAGTGGAAAAAAGGGCAACATACCAGGCCAAAGGAAGAGGGAAGCTTTTCCTTGGCACCTGGAAGAAGTGACCATTCTGTCCCTTAAGCAAGAGTTGAGGAGTAATACCGTGGATCTGTCTTATAAGAAAACAAATTCCCAGCTGGTGGAGGGCAGTCCTGCCTCACCCCCAAGCATTCATCCCAGAAGAGGATGGGGAGAAAAGAAGGTGCTGAGATGGAGTTCTTCAGAGGTTGGATGCCCAAGTCGCATCCAGACCTGCTAAATCTGGCTCAGAGGAGGGCCCAGATCCCCAGGATGACACAACACTGACAAATGACATAGACATTGTAAACTCCCAACAGGAACAGCCCCAGCGGGCATCCAGCTAACTTCCCTCTTTTGGTAGAGACGGAGATAAAAAGTCTAAAGTGAGGAAAGAATTTGCCCAAAGTCTCTGGATGAGTTCACAGAACGGAGCTTAAATCTTGAATGTCTCCTTAAAAATTAATTGAATTCAGTATGGGGCAAAATACCCTTCAAGGAGGCAGAGGCCCAAACTGCCTCTGAAGTTGTTTTTACTATGCGGAAGTGATGGTAGTAAAAGAGATGGTGCCTTTGAAGTGCAAGTAGCGTGCACTCATTGGTCATAGGAAATATGAGGCTGACACATCAGTAAGAATGCTTTTGGTTGCAGTAGTAGAAAACTAAATTCAAACTAGCTTAAGTGATAAAAGGGTCTTATTGGTAATCATAAAACTCCAGGCACAGGGCAGGCATCGAGCACTGTGGAATGCCAGCACGGCCTTCACTTCTCTCATGGTCAGAGACGGCTGCCAATAGCTCCCAGGGCCAGAGGGTCTTCTCCCACGACCCCTGAAGCAAAGTCTGGGCTCTGGGCCAAATTGGGCCCCTACTGAACCAATTCCTGTGGCCAAGTGAATGCCACATGCTGATTGGCTTAGGATTCAGCTACTGCACCAGTACCTGGGACACAGGCGATAAGATTAAACTGATTGGCTTAGAACAGTCAAGTCCCACCCCTGGGGTAGAGGTGGTCTCCAAACTCTAAGATCAGAGGGGTGGAAAGGGTGTTGGAGAGAGGTACACTGACAACCAGATTCAGGAGGGGGCTGTGCCCTCCCCTTCCTCTCAGGTCCAATGAAATCAGTATGTAATGACCTCTTACAGTATGTCATGGCCTGTGTTTGAAATAAGGGTGCTATGGACTGTCATGGTGTAACCGATGATCGCTGGTATTGGGCCAGAGGACCAAGGCCAGTACCAGACTTGTCCCTAATAACCACCCGTCCCTCGCATCCCTAAGGATGTGTGCGCAGAAGAGGCAAACCAGGGCAGATACACTTGATCCTCAGCCTGACTGCAGTGGAGCTGGCTGGTCCTTCAGAAACTTCCTTTATCTGGGTAGGCAGGCCCGAACAGCTCAGACCGAAAGCAGGCCAAAATGCCTACGCTGCCTGCTTCCGCAAGCCCAAACCTGAGAGCTGGATCCCACCGCCTCTCTGCCTACAAGGAAAGGCCAGAGATTCCTGAAGGCAGCAGAAGGGAGCATGGGAACCAGCAGGAAGCCTTGGCCCCAGGGCCACCCTAGCCTTCTCAGATCAGGAAAGAAGCCCCCAAGGGCCCACAGCTCTCTGGGAGAAGACAGAGCATTTGCAAAGACAGAGAGAGCCCTATAATCTGCCAAACAAAACAGGAAAAGAGACCACACCACCTCAGTAGTCCCGGGTGCAACACAGTAGACTTTTAACACTTCACCCCTAGACTCCACCCCTAGAGCAGGTGACCCAAGCAAAATTTCAGCACTTTGTGGGGAGGAGGCCTGTGGAGGGTAGAGTTTGAGGTGGGTGAGGAATAGTGAGGGAGAGAGGAATGCCTTGCTCCTGACCCACCTTTGAAGGAGCCACAGGGGAAGCTAAGGGCAGAGCGTGGGCTCCCTCTAGAGGCTTCTGTGCATGCATGCATTCATTCATTCACCAAGCCCTGCACCCCTATTTTGCACCGGGCACTTGCTCGGTGTTGGACATGCAACGCTGAAGGAGTTAAATGAGGCCTCTGTTCTCACGGAGTGGGAGGTTCTCACCAGACAGTGGAAAACATGAAACCCACTTAGAGCAAAGGAGGTTCTGGGGTAGTGTAGACCTGCCTCTCCAAAGGTCCTGAACTCCACGCTGCTGCCTTTAAACCACGGAACTGGGAAGGGCCAGCTGCCAGCCCAAGCTCACTAGGCCAAGCTCCTAAGTCACAGAATAGTAAAACCAGAAAAGACACTGGAGATCCCTAAGTCCCACCTGCTCGTTTCACAGATGAGAAAACCGAAGCCCAGAAAGAGGAAAAGGCAACATCCGTATAAAACTAACTGGCATTTGTTGAGCACCTCTGTGTGTCGGATGCTCTGGTAGGAGGAGGACAGCCAGAACCGCCCAGATGAGGAGCTTCCCCACCCGATCCCTACGCCCTGGGCACCCGGGGGGCTCCCAGGCCCTTACCCCACAAAAAGGCCTTGGAGGCCATGGGTCCCTTGTGTGCAGCTGAAGTCCTAAGGCCTGGAGAGCAGGCTGCAGGGGCTTCAGAGAAGAGCAACCCCCCAGGGAGGAGAAGCGGCTGCTGAAGGCATCCGCACGCGCTGGCACATGAAGTCTATTTTCCATGTGTCTGGAACCAGGCCGAAGCTTCCTGGGGTAATTTTAACCAGTATCCACTCTAGAACAATACCAAAAAAGGTAAGTTACTTGCCAGCCCAGACAGGCACATACCTAACCACTGCCCTTTCATGAATTAGACCCTGAAAACATTCAGAACTAAAGCTGCTTTAGGCACTGAAGTTAGAGCAGCCAAGCAAAGTATTCCTATGCTGGCTGTTGGCCCTCTTATTGAAATTAACTGTAAAGTGCCAGCTATTCTTACCCTCAGAAAACAGCCTGAGCCCCTCAGCTGTCTTCAGAGAGGGAAGGTATTTTTAGCCCCTAGAACAGCTGACTTAGGATTTGCTGCAGGAGCTAGGAGGGCAGGGGAGGATTGAATTGCAAGGGGCTAATGGGAGAGGGGGTTGGAATTAGCATCCAGGGGTCAGGAGCCAGCAGGGGCTTTAGGGCAAGTCAGTCCACGCTGCCTTTTTGATCAGCAAAGGGTCTTGGTATAAGCCAGTAGTTCTCAAAGCGTGGTCCCCATTCCAGCAGCGTCAGCATCACCTGGGAACCACTGCGTTAGAAAGGCGAAGTCTCAGCCCCCGCCTCAAACCTACTGACTCAGAACCGCTGTGCGTGGGGCCCAGCAATCTGTATTTAAACAAGCCCTTCGGGGGATTCCAGTGCTAGCTATGGTTTGAGAACCACTGATACAGCAAACCATCTAACCAGATCCCCTTGTGGATAAGGCTGGATGAAAGAATGATCTGCATTAACGTTCTCAACTCTTGAGTGTTTGTTCAAAGCCAGGAGTCTCCAGCCCAGAAAGACGTACCCACATGAAAATTTAGGTGCTCGCTGGCCCCGGTTAAAAACCCCTGCTCTTTGGCAACCTGGAGGCTCTTCTCTGGATCTAACTGTGACATGCAAAGAATCTGAGTTGAAAGAGACTATGTACATCATCGACTTTACCCGAAGGAGGAAACTGCTCCGAAATACTCTTGAGAGGCTTAGCCTTAGCTGGACCCTTCCAGAGACAGGGAGCTCACTGCTTCTAAAGGGACTCTTTGCAATGGCCCTTGACTTAACTGGGGAGAATCAACTCTTGTTCATTCCTAGATAGGTTTATACCAACCAAGCTCCAATAATGTGGCTGAAATATAGGCTTATAAACCCAAATTAAAGAAAGTAACTGTCCTAAATGGTAGACATGAATGCAATATCTTTGTAATAACCCATCTCAGCGCTGGAGAATACTGGGTGATGGAAAAATCCTCCTTCACATTGATCGAAATCTACCTCCCACCCGGTTTGGGCTTCAGAGCCACAAGGAACAAACCCAGTCTTGCTTTCCAAAAGACAGCCTTTACTTTTCATTGCCTTGCTCAGCACAGGGGTGCAGGGACGGCTGTCTCAGAAGATGCAGGTGCAGCCCACGGCGATGGTCTCCATGACTGCGCGCTGGCGGCAGGGCCCGGTGCGTGGCGGCAGCGGGCAGAGGCGACGACGCACAGGCACCTGGCTGAACACAGGCACGCTCACCATGCTGCGGTCCTCCTGCATGGTGAAGGGGTTCACGCAGCCCAGACATAGGCACCGCGCCTCTGGCAGGTCTGCAGGAATGCGGCTAGGGTCATGGTTGATGCTGCGGGAAGGCAGGAGAGAGAGCACAGGGCAGAAGGAAGGTTGTGGGAAAGACAAAGTGATGCCCAGCCCCGATGCCCCTGCCTTTCCTAACCCAGGTTTTATTTATTTTTTTTTTTTTTTTGCCCCCGCCCCCGCCCCCCCAACCCAGGTTTTGATTGCACAGCAAGACCGTGCCGTGCTGGAGGAAAGGCAGTGGGCTTGTGGACCTGCAGCGCATCCACTGGGAGCTTGTTAGAAATGCAGAATCTCTCCCTACCCCAGACCTCCTGAATCAGAACCTGCATACTCAGAAGATCCCCAAGAAAGTCATGGGCACAGTAAAGTAGAAGCCCAGCTTCGGAGGATCTTTATGGACCCTTCCAGTTGCCACATTCCAGGTATGGGAGCCACTAGCAACATGTGGCTGTTTGAGCTTAAAATAATCAAAATTAGCTCCCCAGTCACACTAGCCACATTCCAAGTGCTCAGTAGTCACATGAGGCTAGTGGCTACCATATTGGACTTTACACTGTCACAGAAAACTCTATTGAACATGCTCTTCTAGAGTCTCAGGACATAAGTTGTGCAGCTAAAAATCTTTGGGTTCATGAGTGAGGACCGTTCAGGGTCAGTCCTTTTCTTCATTATTTATTCTCCACATATACACATGGCCCCTTCTGTGTGCCCAGGTGGTGTGCTGGGAAGGGGAGCTACAACCAAGTTAAGACACCACTCCTGTCCCCTAGGGGCAGCAGGTCTTGATTCCCAAGCCCAGCTGTGTATCCTAACCATGTGGAGATGTAGATAATGCCACTTGCTGGGCCTCATCCCTGGAGATTTTGATTGAATGGGGCATGAGAATCCTTAGATGATTCTGATGCAGGCACTGGGAATGGTCCCAGTCTAGCGTGAGAGACAGATATGCACACAGCCAACTCAGTACTGCCTGGAAGTGCTGTAACTAGAGGTGTGTACAAGGCACTCGGAGCTGGAGGACGTGACATTTAGGGAAGGCCTTGCAGGCCCTTCACTGGAGACTTGGAGAACACAACGGCAGTGCCCTGCATGGATATCTCATTTAATAACAAGCCTATGACGTAGATATTATTATCACCTCCACTAATAGTTGAGGAATCTGAGGCTCAGAGAGGCTAAGCAACTTGCCCAAAGCCACACAGCCAGTAAAAGGCAGAGCCAGGATGCAAACCCAGGCCTCCAAATCCAAGGTCTTAGCTCTTACAATGACAGGGAGAGTGGGCAAGGCATCCCCTCCAGCCCGCAACACACAGCTTACCCAGTGCTGCCCAACCTGGCCTACCTGTAGCCCCAGGGCGACAGGCTCCTCTTGTTGGACAGCCACAGCTGCAGGTTGACCTCACACTTCCTCCTGGCCGGCTCGGAGCTGTTCCTCAGCTGGGCCACCATCTCCCCCAGGTTCCTCTCATATTCCTCCATGCGGGCATATGGCTTTGCCCGGGACACCAGGTCCAGCGGCACCTGGTGAGGCCCAGGGGCCAGGGTCCCAGGCCGCCCTTGCCCCTTCCTCTTGCCTTTGGGGTTCCTGGGCTGGCCCAGCCCCAGGAAGATGGAGATGGTGAGAAGGAATAGCTGGGGAGGAAGGCCACAGGTCAAAGGTGGGAGAGCCAGGTCTCCCTCTGGGCTAAGACTTGGGGCCCAAGGAAGGGGGAAGGAAGAGGCAAGGCCTCTAGCGGGGCCAGCCTCACCTGTCATGCCCTGGCCTGGTGCCACCAGCCCACCACATGTGTACAGATGCATGTATGCACCACGCTCATCGCTAAGTCCTGTTGCACCTCTGAAAAATCTCCCCAGCCATCCACTTCACTATCTGTACCACCAGCCTCCCCTTCTTGGACAGCTCAACCAGGCTTCTACCTGGTACCCCACATCCTCCCCTGCCTCCTTCCAATCAATTCTCCACACCCTGGCCAAGGATGGGTGTTTGAAATGCAAACGTATTAACATCACCTGTGCCCAGGCCAGACCTCTGCTGAGTTCTCCTTCCTCAAATCACTCCTGGCTGCCTCTCACACCCGTGCTTCAGCCTCGGACCTTCTCGCAAACCTTCCTCTCCCCGTGCTCCTTTCTGCACAAGGACCTTGCACAGGCTGTTCCCTGCAGAGTCCTGCCTCTCACCCCTCAGGTCTTGGCTCCAGTGCCACTTCCTTAGGGAGGCCTCTGTGGACCTTCTTGGGCTCTCAACACCTGATGCCTCTCGCGTGACTGCAGTCTTACGGTGCATACGTGTGATTCTTTTATATGTTGGGCCCACACCTAGCACAGGCTCCATGAGGGCCAGCATCGTATCTGTTTCCACACACTGCCTTGTCCCCCGTGTCTGCACGGTACTGGGCACTTAGGTATTCAGTAAACATTTGCTGAGCGAATGAATGCCTGTCACCATCCCTGCCCATCTGTCGCTTACAGTCTGGCAAGGAGAACAGACGGCGAACAAGAAAACGTGCACCTAAGCCTCGCTAGCAGCAGTGTGTGGATGGGACCACACAGCGTGTGGTTAGAGAAGAGCAGGGCCACCCGCTTAGCCTTGCGGCAGTGGGGTGGTCTTGCAAAGACTTTCTGGGGAGGGGGCGTGTCTGGTGAGGTTTGAAGGATAAGACAGAGGCAGATATGGGCAGAGGGAGCCTAAAAATTGTACGGGGGTGGGGGAAGGAAAGTGTGAAACGAAGTTTCAGTTGGTTAAGAGCTTTGCTGAAAGGAAACAGCAAGGCTGAGAGTGGCTGGGAGGAGCGGCTGGGAGATGCAGCTGGGGAGGTGGGCAGGTCATGGCCCAGGATCCCTGTTGGCCTCCATGACAGCTTTGCTCCCCTCGTCCACACCCCGACCCTCTGCCTGCCTGACCCCTTGTCCACCCTCAGCCGACGCCATCCACATCTGGGAGCATCAGGAAAGCCTCTCACTCACACGGGAGAGGACCTGGGAGCCCAGCAGGACACAGACTCCTCAGGAAGCCGGGAGAGAAGGGCCAGGACTTGGGTGGGGGCCAGGGCTGGTCAGAAGGGAGGACCCTCGAGGGGGAATTTCATCTCCTCGTTGAATCTAGCCAGGCTCCCACCTGCCCTGTATCCCTCACCCTACCACCCACACAGCCCAATGCCGATCTACCCAGCCGGTCTTGACCCTCAGAAACAAGCTCCGGCAGAGCCCCTCTCGGCAGAACCATTTCTTGGCACAGAATCCATGACAGATTCAAGTGGCTGAATTCTTCCATTTTGGTCCTAGATTCTGCTGCAGAAAAATATCTCCCTAACAATAGGCTTTCTCATCGGAGCTTCTCACATGGCGTTCTTAAACTCTGGCTCTCCCTTTATAGATAGGAAACAGAGAAACAGAAGGACTTGCCCAGGGTCACACAGCCTGGATCTCAGGACCCAGAGACTCTTTGGAAAAACCCCGATAACGGAGATGGCCAAGATCTCCCCAGATGCCTTTGGCCTGAAAGGGCTTCAGTGTCACAGGGCTGAGCCCAGCTCAGGAGCCGAGCTGCTGGCCATGGCTGCAGCCTCTGAGACCCGTCTCTGTTTCCTTCTTGTCCTGGGGGGAGAGGACAGAGGGAGAACTCACCTCTGCAGATTCCAAGCCAAACAGAGGCTGCTATTAATCAATAGAGAAGAAGTAACGAAACACTCACGCCCTAAAAAGGGATGGGGGTGGAATAGGGAATCGTCACGTACCAGGTTGTGTGGCCAGTCCATCCTGCGAGCCAGGCGATCGACCTGCAGCTGCCACCCGCCTGGAACCCCAGATGCCTCCGCCAGGAGAATGGCAGCAACAGGACGGCGTGAAGCAATTATAGCTCGTCAGGGGGCTGCCGGGGGAGTGGGTGGGTGGGCTCGTCATCGCCTGGGAGCCTTGGGCCCCCAGCTGGCTGGGCCTGGCGCAGTGGCAGGCGGTGAGGGGTGTGGGGGCAGGCCAGGAGCTGGGCCGAGGTGCCCAGGGGCTGTTGACTGAGGGACAATGCCCTGTGTGTCTGATGGGGCTCTGGCGGGTGGCACCTCCGCCTGTGGCCTGCGGCCGGCCGCCCAGCCAGCACCCACAGGGCCGCCTGAGACAATCGGCTTCGTTAGTTTGGGGGATGGCAAGGGGGCAAGGGTGGAGGAGGGACAGGCTGTCCATTGGTCAGGAGATCAAATGTTCTCAGAGAGAGCTAGCCAGGAGTGGAACACAGGCCCCACCTCCCAGGGAAACAGCCTCAGGCACTCCGGCCTCAGCCAGCCTCAGGTGAGCTCAGTGGCCCCCAGTACACTGGTAGTTCACAGGAGGGGAAACTGAGGCCGGAATGAAGAAGGGACTTGTCTAGGATTATACAGTGAGTGAGAGATGACAGAGCTGGGGTTCGTATCTGGTGCCCATGTGGGGCTTTATCCACCACCCCACTCTGTTTTTCTTGGCATATTTTCTGCACAATTCTGGCCTGCTATGAACATGTTTCTGAATCTGTGTGCTCTCACGCAGGCCAAGTCACGGGTTCATGAGGACTTCATGGTCGGTTGTCCTGGCCTTCTGGATGCAACGCTCCCCCTCGTGTAGAGAAGGTCTCCACTCCAAGGGCCTGCCCCTGTGTGGCTGCTTGTGACTTCCATTCTCTCTCAGCCTCAGTTTCCTTCTCTGTAAAATGGGAGTCGTACCCAGGAATCGACAGTGGCCTGGCCCATTTCTCCCTGAAATCTTTCTGAGTCTCAGTGCCTCCATCTCTAGGATGGGGATGTCATAGTAGCCACCTCTCGGGGCTGCCACAAGGAGTAAGGGAAAGAACCCATGTTAAACAACTGGCACAGTGCCACGTAGTATGTGCTCAATAAACACAGCTGTTCATTATGAATGTTATCATTATAAAATAATTGTATAATTGTTATTGGGAACGTTAGCTGTTCTATTAGCATCAGAGCAAGCACGGTTCTCATTGCTCAGCCAACTCTCTTTTCTACCCCCTCGGGCCCACCCTCATGGCTGAGAGACTTCTGGGCTTCACAGGCTCTGGCCACAATTTCATGAGCTCAGGTGACCCCAGGGTCTACACATCCTGGAATCAGGGGCTGAACGGACCAGCCCTAGTGGTCTGGATCTCTCCCCTTGAGTGAGCAGCCCAGCTGAATGTGAGCAAGTCCCCCCAGGGAGACGAAGGAGGGGGTGGAAGGGGGTGTGAAGAGGACAGGGGAGGGACACCGTGAACAGGCATCCAGGACTGCACCGTCCTACTCAGGGCCACTCTTGGCCATTTACAGGAATCACCGAGGGGAAGAACGCAGGGTGCAAGGCGCTCCTGAATGTCACAAGATTAATCTGTCCGGGGCAGGTTTCCACAGCATAACTGAGACGCTGGCAGAGGCTCGAGCTCATGAGAGATACCACCATATTTGGTCAAATACTAGACAGGGCTCTATTCTACCACTGGAAACTCCAGAGGGAGGGGGACTCTGAAAATACTTCCTCAAGCAACAAGGGCCCCCAGTCCCACCCCAGGCTGTCCCAGCCGCACCACCACTGTCCTTTGAACAAGCGAAACAGCCAGCACGAGAGGGCGAAGGATGGGGGCAACGTGGCTGTAACCTGTGCCGCCTCCTTGCTGTCCCTCTGCTGCCGCTGCCGGTGGCGTCCAACAGACACGCAGCTGGGGGGACACATCCCTGCATCCACAGAAAGGTGGAGAAATTAAAAGATGGGGATTGGGCTGCTAGGGAGTTCCTCTGCTTCTCAGGACCCCTGAAACCACCACACTCTCCTTACCTGCTGGCGACACACACTGCTGGCTTCCGTCTCCCAAAGACAGGACTTGGCCGCCTCAGCTTCCAACTTCACGTAGATTCCAGGGTCCTGGCCCCAGAGTCCTGATGGGGCGGGCCCAGGAATTCGCACCTTAACGAGGTCCCAGTCTGGGAGCTATAAGGGTCCTCACCCGACCCCTGGCTCATTCCCTGCCCCACCGCCATTCTACCACAAGGAGGCCAAGGCCCAGGGAGGGACGGGCCTTACCCAAGCTCACACAGCATGTTGGTGCAAGGTGGGGTAAGGCTGGTTTGAGCACAATTCAGTCTTCTAATTCTTACTAGTTTTCTCCAAACTTTATACATACAGCTCTGGGCTGGGCTAGGCCTCTTGGCTGCTTAAGAGGGAACCTAGGAGCCAGGCCAGTCCCTCTGGGAGTCCCAGAGCCCCCTCAATGTGGAGGGGGATCTGTGTGTACCCAAGCAGGTACAGTGGGGAGTCAAGGATGGGCCCAGGGACCATCACTGGGTTTCCCATTCCTGGGCCATCTCAGGCCAGGAAGGAGGCCCATTCTTCCAGCCTTGGTTTATAGAAACCACTGAGAGGTCATCAGCCCTGAAGGATATCCTGAGGGTGAACCCTGGCCAACCACTTAGAGACCCTACCCCTCAGGTCAGAGCCAGGCCTGAGGGAGGCATGGGAACTTGGGCTTCAGGGGTCTCTGCCCCACAGCAGAGTTGGGGTCCTTAGGTCTTTTCTCGCAGAAGGTGGTCAACACAGGGGAATGAGGGAAGGGGTGGATGGGCTGGAGAGTGAGTGTCAGGGAATGGTCGTGCTCAGAGCCACCAGGTCCGTTAGCCGCCGCCCAGCTAGGAGCAGTTCTGTACTCACCACCAGGTGGCGCCACCAGAAAGCCAGACACCCCCAAGGAGCAGGCAGGCAAACCCTGGCAGAACTTCCGTGCCAGCCACCCGTTTTCCCTAGAATGGACCCTGGGCTGAAAACGAGGGAACCAGGTAAGTAAAAGTCCTTTGCCTGCCCCCGGCTGCCCAAGCGACCCTACTGTTGATGAAGACCAGTGTCCGGGACACCTTGCACATCAGATCAGGAACAGCACGACCAGCCAAGAGTGAGGGGGCAGAGGTGGGGAGGGTTGGGGGCTTCTGTCTGCTGTGTGAGTGATTCCCTTCACTTGGAGCACCTACCACATGCTAGGCCCTAAGTATCTGGCACCTGGACACCGTAATTTTCAGAAAGAAACAATTAGCAATAATAGCTGCTGTATAATTCTACTTACTGACCACCAGGCACTGTGCTAAGTCCTTCATGTGCATTGTTTTATTAAATCCTTCCAACCACCCTGTGGTGAGGTCCTAATTTTATCCCGAATCTACGGATGGGGAAACTGAGGCTCAGAGAGCCCAAAGTCACAGAGCATTCAAAGCAAGTTTGTCTGATTCCTGCACATGCTGTTCCCTGCTGGGCGGGAAGGAGAGGAGCATCATAGCCAGGAAGGAGGCAGGAATGTCCAGGAAGGAGGCAGCTGATCATCAAGGAGGATCTGTGCTTGCCTTAACCTCACCCTGACATCTTCAAACCAGATCCTGCATGTCAGGGAGGTCACTGAGCCCAAGCCCAAACTAGAGTCCTCCAAGGGGATCTGAGAGCTCCCAGGGTGTGGGCATGGCACCCAGCAATGTTCCTGGCACATAGTAGGCATTCACTAAATACTTGATGCATTGAATCAAAACAGCCTTATGTATGTGATACAGGGTGATAATGCTGGGATGGAGCATGGGAGCCCAGAGCAGCGGGGACCTGGAGGAGGAGGTGCAGCTCAGGAGGTAAGAGTTCAGACTCCAGAGGTTGACAGACCTGAGTATTAATCCTGCCTCTGCCAATTCAGAGCTGTGTGACCTTGGGAAAGTTACTTGACTTCTCTGAGCCTTAGTTTCTTCTGCACAGTGGAGATAATGGTAACTTGGCTCTCAGTGGATGGTCGTGGGGACCAAAGACAATGCATGTTAAAGCACTTAGCAGAGCGCTTGACAAAAGTAAGCCCTCAATTAGTGACAGCTGCAATTGTCACTGTGATTATTAAAAATAACTTTTGAGTTGGGCCTTCAAAAGGATGCTTCTGGAGTGTTCCTAGGTAGGAGGTGGGGACAAGGATAGAACCAGCAGAAGAATGTAGAGGTCCCTGTTCCCAGTGGGCCCACCCTGGAGCCTCAGCTGGGCCAGGAAGACCTGCGGGATTCGGTGTAGAGATTTGCCCAAGTGGGCCCAGTAAGGTCGGGGAGGCAGGAGGAGACTAGCAGGCGCCTCTACTGCAAGATGGAGGGGGGCTGTGGCCAGGAGGGCGCATCCTCCACTGGAGGTCTTGGCTCTCCTGCCGCACTGCCCACCCCACCCAACCCCCACCCTCTTGGGGTAGGAGTCCTTCTCCCAGGCCCATATTTGCACAAATGCCTCCCTCACTGCTCACTCCAGAGCCCCAGCCAAGAGGCACTATTTTAAGCTCCCTGGATGGGAACGCTGTTGGTGGGAACAGACCCAGCCAGAAAGCTCCCAGTTCTCAAAAAGGGCAAGGCCTGGGTGAATGGGCGGCCACTGGGATGTGCAGAGGGTCCGCCACGTCCACATGACCCTCTGCCCAGGCCAGGCGCCAATACCTCCTCCCCCAGGGGAGCAGTCAAGGAAATGCGAGTTGAGGCGGAGTAGGACTGCAAGGGGTGGGCTTGTGCTCTGGGGCTGGGTGGCTGAGGCCTCCCTTCCACCCAGCATCCAGCCTCGAAAACACCAAGTTTGTGTTTCTGGGTTGCAGATTGACGCTGGGGGATATCTTGTGTAGGAATCTCTTCTAAAGCATCTTTGCTAGACACGTCCAGTGTAGGGAGATCATTCATCTCTGAGGATGCACATCCCGCTTTTTAAAGCTCTCGATGTTGAACATAATAATAATAATGATAAAAGTTTTCTCTTCCGTTATGCTACAGTGCCCTCCTATCATGTAATATGGTGTAGCGGGAGACTGCAGACTTCAGAAATGGTGCTTGAACACATGCTCTGCCCCTTCTAAAGTGGCCACATCTGTTTTTCCTAACTTCAGTGAGCCTCAGTTTCCTCCTAGGATTGTTAAAGTGGCTTTATCATAAAAATTATGATTTGCCTGGCATACAAAGGGTACTTAAGATTTGGCCAGTTTGGGTTGTTTTTATTGTAATGTGGTCGGTTTGTGTGTGACTGTGTTTGTTGTATGGTGTTTTTGTGTTATGTGTGCTATTTTTGCTTTTTGATTGTGAAAAACCAGTATAGGCTAATATTTAAAGCACACACTTTGAACTAAAGCAACTGAACCCCAGCCCCTCCACAAAACTGCTGGGTCACCTTGGGCAAGTGGCCTAACTTTTCTGAGCCTATGTGTCCTCCTGAGAGGAAGGAGAATTTAATGGGATAACGCACATAAAGCACCTGGCACAGTGTGGGCTCAGTGAATGGCCCTGCTATTATTTTGTTGTACACATTATTCTTAGCTGTGCTCAATCAGGTCACACTGAACAATTCTAGAACAACATTTTTCTAAAACTTTCCAGCTGCCAGAGTGCCAGTAATAGAATGGACTGCCCTGAGCTTCCCATTAGCCGAGGTGTTTTAGCAGAGGCCAGAAGACCAGTTGCGAGGGAGATGCAAAAAGAAGAGAGAGTTGAGCTTGTTGAGCTTTAAAAGTTCCCATCCAGGGCTTCTCTGGTGGCACAGTGGTTGAGAATCTGCCTGCCAATGCAGGGGACACAGGTTCGAGCCCTGGTCTGGGAAGATCCCACATGCCGCGGAGCAACTAGGCCCGTGAGCCACAACTACTGAGCCTGTGTGTCTGGAGCCTGTGCTCCGCAACAAGAGAGGCTGCGATAGTGAGAGGACCACGCACCGCGATGAAGAGTGGCCCCCGCTCGCCGCAACTAGAGAGAGCCCTCACACAGAAACGAAGACCCAACACAGCCAAAAATAAATAAATTTTAAAAAAGCAAAAACAAAAGTTCCCTTCCAGCCCTGAGAGGTCGAATCTTATGTCCAAGGCCTCAGGCCCCATGTGGGGGTGTCCTGCCTGCCTCTACTTGCCCAGACCTAGACAGGAAGGAGCCCAAGGGGGCCCGTGAGGGATGTGGAATAAACAGCCTGTCCCCAGGGCTGATGGAGGCGCCGGGCCCCCTGCCCACCAGCACATCCTCCCCTCAGTCCCGGGGGATGTTTATACTCTGGTCAGAGTTTACAGGACGTCTGAACTTACAAGATCCAGAGTTCTGATCTTCCCCCGCAAGCTGTCAGCCCCTCCTCTTGCTGGGTGGGTCTGCATCTATTTTGGGTGGGAAGCCCTGTCCTCCAGCGGAAGCAGGAAAAGGGTACAACATGAGAAATGTTCTCTTCAGACCCCCAGAGCCCGGACCCCGGAGGAAGAAGAGCTTGTGCTGTGGAGGATGAGGGGAAAAGGGGGTGGTGTCTCCTTGCTGTTTATGGGAGAGGAGTCCTGGGAGGGAGAGGCAGGGGGAGGGGGGACACTTCCCCTGCAGCTTGGGTTCAAAGGCCTGCTCCCCCAACACAGCTAATAACGGATGGTACTTACCAAAGGCTGACTTACATATTGGCTTCAGCTATTGGCTCAGATAGCGCTGTTTTTATTGCGCTGGTTTTGGTATATATCTGCGTGACTGCGAATTTGCGGCTGGGGTCTTGCATGTGCATGTTTTGTTTTACTATTTGTTTTGAAGAGTCACCAGGTGGAAGCTTCTTGCAGGCAGCGGACATGCCTTATTCACATGTGCTTCTCAGCGCCTGGCTCAGGAGCCTGGGACCCCACTGCGACCAGAGCAGGACCTGCGGAGAGAACAGAGAAACCCTGAGGCTACTCACTACCCACCACCTGGGGGACAGGCAGCGACTCCAAGATGCATCACCTCACATGTCAGCAAGGAGCCCTTATGGCCACAGCCAAGGCCTCCGTCCCCACCCTGCCTCCCCCTCTGGAAAACAGCCTCAAAAACTTACAGGCTCTTAGAGCTGCAGTGAACCTCAACCCAGGCCTCCCTGCAGAAGCTTGTCTCTGTGGCCTGAACCTGTTGGGAGACAATATCGAGAAGCTGCCCCAGGTGGTGGTTTAAATATCTTGTCTGGGAGGCTCTGTAAGTTTCTAGGAGCTGTGGCCTTCAAGGCAGGGGCAATGAAGAGCCTTGGGATGTCTCGAGAAGGGTTTATTCCCTTCATTTATCAAATATAGGGACTTCCCTGGTGGTCCAGTGGTTGTAAAGCCACCTACCAATGCAGGGGACATGGGTTCAATCCCTGGTCGGGGAACTAAGATCCCACATGCCGCAGAGCAACTAAGCCCGTGCGCCACAACTACTGAGCCTGCACTCTAGAGCCCGCGAGCCACAACTACTGAAGCCTGCACGCCCTAGTGCCTGCATGCTGCAACTACTGAGCCCACGCGCCGCAACTACTGAAGCCCATGCGCTTAGGGCCCGTGTTCCACAGCAGGAGGAGCCACCGCAATGAGAAGCCTGTGCACCACAACAAAGAGTAGCCCACGCTCACCGCAACTAGAGAAAGCCCACGTGCAGCAATGAAGACCCAATGCAGCCAAAAAAAAAATTTAAAAAAAAATTTTTTTTTTTAATTAAAAAAAAACCCAGTTTCTGAGCTCATGTTCTTACAGAGGATGGTGGAGGTAACAGTACCAACATTTTAGGACCAGCCTGTGACTTAGGGCTCTTGCTGGGCCCCTCTCCTCTCAGTCCCCTGTACCCCTTGTATCCGTGGGAACTCCCTCATCTCCTGGGAAGCCCATGACCTCAGCCCTCGGGGCATGTGGAGGAAGGTACAATGTCTCCAGAATGTGAAATCTTGCCAAATTTCCATTGGAAGGTCGGTTCTCATAAATATTGTATATTTGTGGAGAAGGAGGAAGAAGTGGCTAGCATGGAATCTGACCATTTCCAAAGTCTGGTTCCCAAAAAAGAAGCCTCGATCATTGTTCTACTGTTAGAAGACAGTGTCAAGGTTTCTGGCCCTGGGAGACAGAGGTGGTCCAGCCCTAGGACCCAGGCAGATGCTGCAAGTAGTTGCCTAGTGTTAACAGTGATATCCCTCTTACATTCATAGCACTCTACAGTTTACAAAGCATATTTATATCTGTGACTTTATTTACTCACGGCATCAATCCCATGTGAATATAAGAGTCTCACAGAAGACAAAATTGAGGCCCAGGGAAGGGAAATAACCTGTCCATATTCATATAGTGAGGAAAAGGAGGCAGAGCTTGAGATGAAAGGCTGGGCCTCTGAGACCACTCTTGACCCCCACCCCACCCTAACCTTTTTCCCAGTTAGGGAATGAGCATTGGAAGTAGGCCGTGGCTAGAAGTGGGCACCCTGTCATTAGGCAGTGGACACAGAGCCAAAGGCCATTCAAATCATTTCTGATATGGCCTGGCTGTGCTCTACGGACAAACTTACATTAGAGGGAAATGTGTCTGGCAAGAGGGCTCAGTGCGCAAGGGATATGTTTTCTGAGTCAGCTCTGGAGAGAGTTCAAGGGTCGGGGTGACCCCAATCTCCCTCTCCACCAGCAGTGTGCTCTTGGAAAAAACTGGGATTGTTTGGCTCTTCAGTCAAGCAATCACATAGCTATGTCCATAATTTTTTGTCTTCCATATTGGGATTCCTTTGCATTCTACCTCATTATCTCAACCACAGAGCCAGCTCTGACTCTGTCATTCCAGAATCACTTACAAATCTTGTTTTTTAGACCAATTCTTAGAATCACAGGCTCAGTGGGACCCTACAGATCATTTTGCTGGCGTCTCAGTGATACTCCTATCAGATGCTCACAAGTTTCTTATCAGTCTCTACTTGTTTTAAATGTCTACCTCCCCGCTCCTTCCATATGCTGATGACAAATTTCCTTTTGAGAATACAAAGAACAAAGCTGCTCCCTTTGCCTATGACAAGTAGTATCAGTCAGGATGGGCCAGGTTGTGCTGCAGTAACAAACAATCCTCTTGGAGGCTTAGGCCAGCAGAGGCGTCTTTCTCACCTATATTACAAGTCCTGTGTAGGCTGCTTGGGCATGCTATGCTCATCAGAATCACTCAACGACACAGAATGACATAAGCTCTATCGCGATACTTTCTTCCACAAGCACCATAATGGAATCAGAGGTATGTAGGCAGTGGATTTACAGCAGTCAATCATGGGTTCTGGAGTCTTAGCTCCAACCACTTATTTCCTTCAGGCAAATTCTTTCATCTAAAAAGATTGTCAGTTTTTTTATCTATAAAGTGAGGATCATGACAAAGTACTTACCTCACAGATTTGCTGTGAGGTTAACTAAAAGGATGAATGTAAACCCTTAGCCCAGAGTCTGGTTCATAGAAATAATTCAATAAATGTCAGTTATTATGTATAATGTTAACATAGTATTATGTTAACTTAATAATGCCTACCATCTCCAGACAGAACAGTGCTTCTTTCCTCTGTTCCTCACGTTGATCAGTTTGAATTCCTTCGAAGAGTTCTTTTTTTTCTGCAAGTCATTTTCACATTATTTTTTTGCATTTTATCTCATGAGAGAGGCCCTAAGGGTTCAGAGCTGAGGCACAAAAGGATACATCTATGTGTCTTGCCAACCCCAAGCAATTTACCCAGTTCAAGGTACATTACCAAGTCCTTCTGAGGAGTCCAGGGAAGGGAGGTCAAATCTGGAGAAGAATCCTGGCTTGAGATACAACCCTATGATAGAGAGACACAGAAATCAAACTGTAGAATGTCAGAGTTAGAAGAGACATTCAGAACAAGCAAGTCTCATCATGTCTTCTCCTTTACAGATGGGGAAACACAAGTCCAGAGAGGGAAAGGGACTGATACAATGTCACACAGCAATTCAGTGTCAGAGCTGGGGCCAGAACCCACTTCCTTTAATCCCAACCTTGGGGCTTTCTGCACATCACATAAGGAGACAACATTCTCTACCACTGGGTGAGGAGGGGGCAGAGCTCTCGGAATTATGGCTTGTCCTCATTTCACAGACTTGTACTCCGACGGAGTTGTAAAGTTAAGAACTTTATAAACATTACCTTATTAAGGCTTCTTGGAAACCCAAAGTCATAGCTCCTCTGGGTCATGGGACATGCGTTGAGCATCCAGTGAACAAACAAAGGGTAATGTTACATTTTTCATTTCGTTTAGGAAACCTGGCTTCTAATTATAGGGTTTGTTTAACAGTGCCGGGTGGTTTACGAAGGCCTGGAGTCAGCCTGCAGTCCTCAGGGCTGCTGAGGAGTGTCAGATGGGCAGACACGGATGGGGTGGGGGTGGGGAGCAGGGAGGGGACCTCAGCGGCAAAGGGGAGAGAGGGACGAGGAAAGTCAACTTAAGCTGAGGCCTGGAGGGGGCTATTAATTTTCCCTAATCCCATCAACCAGGTTGCTCCCATTTGGAAATTATCTCCAATAACCCCACTCTGTTACCATAACCCTTTCATATCTGGGCAGTGCATCAATTTGCTCTGTGGCAAGCAGGTGAAACAAGGACCACATAACTCTTGGGTTCTATGAAAAACTGAGCCCCCTGCAATAGCAGTCATGATTAGTGTCCCCCTCCCTGGGGAAAAATGGAATAGGAGCTGGCTTGATCTCCATGGTTATTTAAATAAATATATTTTAAGTAAGTTATTTTTAAAAATAAATCTTTATAAATTTTGTAAAATACTATAATACGAATGTATTATATTCACTTAACACAAATAAAAAATAGAAATTAGATAGAAGTAAAAATAGAAGTCCATAATATTATATACAATAACTGTATATATATAACTATAGTATAGAATATAACTCAGCCCCTTTAGTTAAGCTCATTACCTCAATGTAAATCAGGAAAAAATCAAAAACAGAAAACTACAATGAAGTAAGCCAAAATCACCCAAATTCCCACATTCTTGCAAACGACTAACAGTGCATTTTCACACACATGTGCAACCACACGCACACTCACACATGTTACAGGGTGTTCGTTGGCACCATTCAGGGTGTGATTACTGCAGCTCAGTTGGTCCTCAGACTTCAAATGTTCAAGGCCCATATGCCAATAAGAGCAGGAAGTCAGACCTGCAATGTAGCCACTCTCCCCAAGGTTTTTACCATCTTCCTCTTATGCACCCAGGGGTCCCCTAGTCCTTACAGGTGTCTTGGGGGTGGGGTCAGTGTTGAGTCCCATCTGGTGCTATATCAATGTGCTGACCATGATAGAAGGATATGAATGTCCAAGCAGAAGCTGGTCTTGGTGTGTCATATCCCAAACTGTGGGTCATGTTCACAACTCCCAAAGGGGCCACAGAGGTGAAAGCTAATATTCTCCCTAGACCAGGGAAGGGCTCCAAGCTAACCACCCAGGGCTCTTCAACAAGGGCAAACCTGTCCCACTTCCTATCAGCATTTGTATGCCAGGGAGTCACAGAATTTTTGAGGGCTGTGCCACACCATTGTCCCTCCCCTACAACCACTTTTCCCTGGCGATCAGCACAAAAGGTTTGTTACATCCCTCTCCCTGCCTTTCCCAGAAATACTCCCTTCAGGCAGTTCATAATGACCTTCTGTCCTGATCTGTCTGGGCAGTGGACTAAGGGACAGACAAAACACAAACTTAACCTCCAGCAGGGCACCTTGCTACATCCACACTTACCCCTACACACAGACACAGCATTTATTTTGTTATGGTAAAAATATGCATAACATAAAACTGAACATTTTAACTATTTTTTAAATTAATTAATTAATTTGTTTGTTATTTTTGGCTGCGTTGGGTCTTCATTGCCGTGCGCGGGCTTTCTCTAGCTGCGGTGAGCAGGGGCTACCCTTCGTCGCGGTGCGCGGGCTTCTCATTGCGGTGGCTTCTCTTGTTGCGGAGCACGGGCTCTAGGCACGCAGGCTTCAGTAGCTGTGGCACACGGGCTCAGTAGTTGTGGCGCACAGGCTTAGTTGCTCTGTGGCATGTGGGATCTTCCCAGGCCAGGGCTCAAACCCATGTCCCTTGCATTGGCAGGCAGATTCTTAACCACTGCGCCACCAGGGAAGCCCCCATTTTAACTATTTTTAAGTGTACAATTAAGCTTTGAAAAATTGGTTTGATGACAATTATAAGTACTTCTTCACTAATTGTCTCTTACTTACCTCTCAGAATCAAACTCTGTCAATGAAACAAAAGTCTTATGCTCATCAAAGAAAACATATGGAGCTTGATTTTTTTTTTAATTCTTTTTTTTTAAATAAATTTATTTATTTTATTTATTTTTATTTTTGGCTGCGTTGGGTCTTCGTTGCTGTGCGCGGGCTTTCTCTGGTTACGGCGAACGGGGAGCTACTCTTTGTTGTGATGTGTGGGCTTCTCATTGCAGTGGCTTCTCTTGTTGTGGAGCACGGGCTCTAGGCGCCCGGGCTTCAGTAGTTGTGGCACTTGGGCTCAGTAGTTGTGGCTCGCGGGCTCTAGAGCACAGTCTCAGTAGTTGTGGCGCATGGGCTTAGTTGCTCCGTGGCACGTGGGATCCTCCCAGACCAGGGCTCGAACCCGTGTCCCCTGCATTGGCAGGCAGATTCTTAACCACTGCACCACCAGGGAAGCCCTGGAGCTTGATTTTTTAACAGCACTTTTCAAAACATGTCTCCCGAATGATCACCTCTGAGCTGTGCCTTTTGGGTCGAATTAGCACGAAGTCAGGGCTGGGGGTTAGGGACAGGTTGGAGGTGAGAACATGAAGTGTGAGATAAAGCTCATAGGACCTCAGGGCTGGAAGGGACTTGCCAAGTTGTCATCAGCCTGTTTGCATTCCTCTAGCATCACAGAACTCATCACTTTACCAAGAGAGCCCATCAGCCCATCTCATCCTTGAGTTAATCCACTGACTCAAAAAAGTCCTTCCTGCATAGCTCTACACCCCACCTTCATGAAGGTTCCAACTGTATCAGCTCAACCTCTTCATCGATCACCTGTAGAGGTGCAGCAGCTCTGTCCGGCCCCCTGAGTCTCCTGGTCTTCAGGACCCTCACCCTCCCGCTAGGGATTCCCTTGCCCCTGACTGCACACACCCTCTGAGGACACAGAACTCACCAAACACACTCTCATACCCAGCCCTTAACAAGAAGCTCCCCTCACCTCCTAAGATGCCTTATTCACACATACAAAGCCAGAGTCTCACTGACCCGTTTCCTCTGGGAGCAGGGGGATTTCACGGCTGCCTTGCCACAGTGTGGAAAGAAGAGCCACTTCACACAATGGTTAATAGACGTAAAGCACTCGTAACTCCCAGGAGAGGACATGGGAGGAAATAGAAATGGCTTCAAAAATGTTTGAGACGGATCTGTGGACACTGAGTCATATATGGCTGCCATTTAGTTAGTCTTCTGAGATATTTTGGTGCCAGGACACCTCCTCTCCTAGGGTCTGCCTGCAGGTTGTTTCCATTCCTTGTTCTCGCCTCTGGTAACAGACTTTATGATAACGGAGACTGTTGGCTCACAGGGGTGGCCAACGCATGCTTGGCCAGGCACAGAGTTCTTGGGTATTGAAATGGTCGGCCTCTCCATAAGTTATACTGGTCATTTTTTCTGTTTTCTTTTCTGTCTTGATGTAATATCTCTGATGCTACAGTAGCACAAGTAATAGAAGCATAACAAGTTTCACAACCTCCAAAGTGGACTTTCCATAATTTTGATGGTTCCGCTGGGCTGCCTTTATCTTTACCCTGGGATCTGCTGGTGGCGCTTTGGAGTGTCAGACCAGAACACTGAGCGGGGAGCGGGGGTTACAAGCCTTCCCTGCCATGATCTTACAACCCAGGGGTGTGCTTGTGAATGGTATCCATCTTCTAGGTTCAGGAGGGAAGGGGATGACATGAATGGCAAGCCTGCTGTGTGTCAGGTGTGGTGTCATAACCCTTAAAATAAATATCTGGCATTTACTGAGCACTTACTCTGGAGCTGCACAGGGCTAACCCCTTCGTAAGCATGGTCTCGCTTCGTCGTCACAGCAATCCTGGGAGGTGGGGGCTGTTTCTGGCCCCATTTTACAGAGGGGGAAAGTGAGGCTCACAGATGTTAAATACAGTTCCCATCCCCACTCCCCGTGGGAAGCAGCAGAGGCAGTACTGAGCACCGTCTGGCTCCATATTTGACCCATCCCCTAGGACTGCAGGGGCCACCCCACCTGACCCTTGTGGCAACACCAAAAGGCAGGCCCTAGTTTCCCATTTCACAGAGGAGTAAAGTGAGGCTCAGAGCAGCAGTTGAAGAACTGTGCCCAGACCTCACAGCTAAGAAACAGCGAAGGCAGGAACAAACACATAGGCCTCCCGACAAGAGAATTCTTTCCTCAGAAGGAACAAAGTCGGGGTGAAGATCCTCCTACCAGACTGGGAGCCTCTTAAGGTCAGGGACGGTGTAGGGTTCAGCACCCCACACCCCTGGAGCTGCCCTGTGCAGGATGGTCCGAGGCTGTGTGCTGGAGGGAATCCTGCCCTGAGGGAGGGGAGGGAGGGGGCAGCAGTCCCATGTGGGCCAGGGGTCCAGGGGACTGACTGTGAATGAGAATGTGAATGAAGGTCCAGCCAGCCTGGCCACAGAAGGGAAGCTCTGAGCAGCAAGGCCACTGGGAGGAGCCCTCCTCCAGCCTCAGCGGCCACTCCTATGCCCGCAGCCATCCCTCCACAGACGTCTTCCCGGCTATCCCTCACGGGCACTGCAGGAGGCCTGGGGACTCAGACCCTCCCCAGGGGGAGCCGTGCTCTCCACGATGAGCTAGACAACAAGCAACTACATCAGTAGATACATAAAAAACAGGCACAGTCCCGGAGGGCAACAAGCAGGGACAGCAATAGAGAATAATGTGGTGGCCAAGTAAGCCTCTCCCAGAGGTGACTTTTGAGCTGAGACCAGAAGCAGGAGGTGGAGCCAGCTATGGGAAGCTCTGGGTAGAGGGCACTTTTGGTGGAGAGGACTGCAATTGCAAAGGCCCAGAGGCATGAAAACACACTAAGGACCCTACAGGAGGCCAACGTGGCCAGAGCATAATGAGAAAGGGCAAGAGACGGGCGTTTCTCAGGACTAGGACTTCAGGGGAAAGGGAGCCCCAGTGGCGAGTCCCCGGGTTCCCTCTCCTGCCCCGTCGCAGCCCCCTGTGTGACAGGGGCAAGCCCTCTGGGGCCCCAGCCTTCTTTGCACAATGATGGGGTTGGCATCCAAGGGTCCCAGCTTTCTGGAGAGAGGATTTACTTCCTCATGGTCCCGCATCCCCTGCCATTCCCACCACCTTCTGGACCCCAGGAGCCAGGACTGGCGTCTTCCCCGCTGGGGGTTCCCAGAAAAAAATCTCAGAACTCCCACTCCCGTCCTGGGACACAGGGGCCAGGGAAGAGGGAGGAAATTCTCACACACAGCTTGCTCCCAGGGAGTTTGCTTGTGTTCCCAGGCTGACAACTGGCAACCCTCAGAACTCCGGCCCCTACCCCCTTCCTTCTCCTCCTCTCCCTGCCTCCCGCTCTCCCCCGGCCCCCCTTCTTCAGCTTAATGACTTCCACATGGGCCTCTGGCAGCTGGAGCCAAGCCTCCCAGCATTGTCTGAAATCTCCAAATTTAGAAGAAATATGAAAATTGTCAACCACTCCTTCCTTAGGGGGTAAAAGCAACAGTCGGCACCAGGGGCAGGTCAAGGCGAGGCGGTCACGTGGCAGGCGCCTGGGCCAATGGGGGCCCTCAGAGGACTCAGCACCCGCCTCGCCCCAACACCAGGCTCGCCTCTTCAGCTCATATAAGGTAAAAGGCAGAAGGGCCTTTGCAGCCAGGGAGCGGCGGGCAAGGGGCTAAGGGGAGGGGGGCCCAGTGCCAACTGTTTAAAAGTGCCCCTGTGGCAGTGGCAGTGGCAGTGGCAGTGAGGGGTGCCAGAGGCCCAGTTAAGTTAGTTGAGAAACCGTCCCCGAAACGGGCTGGCCCACGTCTCCAGGCCACAAGGAGCCACACTTGGACCAGACCCCAGGAGAGGTAAGAACCAATGGCAAACAGGGGTCTGCGAGTCAATGGCACGGTCGGAGGTGGCGGGGGGGGGGGGGGTCTCTGTGGTATCCTCCCCGGGGGGATGCTGTGTCCAGGGGCTGGTCCTTGCTCTCCTGCTAACCCACTCTGGGCCTCAGTTTCCTCATCTGTGCAGGGGCTGAACCGGATGATCTCTAAGCGTCCATCCTGCCCTGACCGATGTGCAGGATCTGTGGTCCTGTTGGCTTTGAGGACTCCTTGTGGCTGTGGTTAAATGGGGGGTGGGAGCAGCGGGAGGGGACAGCGTCACTGTCCCGCCGTCTGAGCGTCACCCGCGTCTGGGCCCATCTTGCTGGCTCCACTGTAGACAGTGCTTATTCCTTGTCTATGAGGTTTGATTTCTCAGCTGTAAGAGCCTGGGGCTCCTGGCAAGGAAAACTGTTTTCAAATAATGGTTTCAAGAAGCAAAGCTGTTGGAGAAGCGATGTCAGCTCAGGTTCCAGCAGACAGGCAGAGAGGCAGGGAGGCCGGGGCTGGGACGCAGCTGTGGAAAGGGCACGCTGGCTGGGGGCTGGGGGCGCAGGCTCCGGCCTCAGTTCTGCCTCTCACTGCCTGGCCCTGTGGCCTTGGGCGGATGCCCTACCCTCTCTGGGCTGCAGTTTCCCCTCTGTACTGTGAGGCCATCAGACAACGTGGTCTCCATGCAGGCTGTGGCTTCTGAGCCCCGTTTGAGCCTAGAGGGCAGCTGATGTTGGGAAGTTTCCCCAGGAGGCCCTGAGCTGAGTCTGCCGTTTGACAACAGGCTTAGGGGCCAAGCAGACCCAGTGCCGGGGGAGCTTTTGGAGGTTGAGCCTCGGGTGATAGAAAGGAGCTGTAGTGGTTGACTGCAGGCTTGGCCAACGGAAGGGTCAGCTCACAGCCCTGAGACCTCAGGATGAGCCTGGCCCCAAGGCAGCCTCTGCTGGGGCTGGGGCTGGTCTCTAAATTCAGTGTACTAGGGGCTCAAGACCTTGGAGACACGGGGACAGAAAAGACAGCAGAGAGTGTCAGGGGTGTGAAGTGGTGGGGCCAGGGGACTCAGAGGAAGGCAGGGGACTTGCAGTGGGGAACGTGGGAGGCAGGGCTGGGTAGAGCAGAGGCCTGGGTCACAGCCGGAAGACGTGCAGGCAACGTGGCTCTTCTGCATATGCTCTGGCCACATCTGGGGCCCAGAATGGACACAGTCCTCCAGCACCGGCCTGCCCAGCACCCTCACTTCCCCACTTTTGGTTATGCAAGACCTGAGGCCGTAAGAGTCCAAAAGCAGACTCTGGAACCCAATCCAATTGCCTGGGTCCAATTCTGGCTTTTTTACTTACAGAACAAGTGACCCCGGGCAAGTCACTTGCCATCTCTGAGCCTCAGCTTCCTCCTCTATAGAATAGGTATGGTCTTGGTTCCGACCTCACTTGGCTGTCATAAGAAGTGAGGGACATATTGGGCTTCCCTGGTGGCACAGTGGTTGAGAATCTGCCTGCCAATGCAGGGGACACGGGTTCGTGCCCTGGGCTGGGAAGATCCCACATGCCGCAGAGCGGCTGGGCCCGTGAGCCGCAATTACTGAGCCTGCGCGTCTGGAGCCTGTGCTCCGCAACAGGAGGGGCCGCAATAGTGAGGGGCCCGCGCACCGCGATGAGGGGTGGCCGCCGCTTGCCACAACTAGAGAAAGCCCTCGCACAGAAACAAAGACCCAACACAGCCATAAATAATAAATAAAAATAAAAAAAAATAAAAATTATTTTAAAAAAAGGGGGAAAAAGAAGTGAGGGACATAGGTACCAAAGAGCAGAGCAGGATAAACGGGGCTGATCTTCATTACAATTAGGCCCTACTCCTCTTGTGAGGCAAGATGACCTTAGCTGTGTTTAGAGGGAAGTGGGAATGAGACCCGGCCAGGGAGCACCCTGAGTTGCTTAAGAGAGAACAGGGTCTGGAAAGAGGCAGGACAGGTGAGTTCAGAGGTCAGAGGTTAAGGGGCACAGAAGAGGGGTCAGCTTGAGATGCTTAATGGGCTAGATGACGTCTCCTTTCCTGCATTTATAGGGCATTTTGTGGGCAACGTGTCTCAAAGTGCGGTGTCTGAAGCACTGCACACTCATCAACTGACAGGGAATCCAGAGTGGGGCCCAGGAAGCTACATTACAAGCTCTCCAGGGAATCCCGAGCACATGGAGTTTTGAGAATGCTGGGCTGTCAAGCAGCCTGGTACCCTCACAAACACAGCTGAGGTAACTGAACCCACAAAAAGAGAACACTGCTCTAGGTCACCTGGAGAGCTGATGGCAGAGCTGTAACAGAACAAGTCTCTGCCCAGCCCAGGCCTCTGTAAGGTGGTGCGGATAGGAGAATTACACTGTGATTATGACAGTCCAGGCCTAAGACCTTTACACAAATTAATTCGCTTAATCTTCAGAACAACCCTGTGAGGTAGGTACAACTATTATCCCCATTGTACGGATGAGGAAACTGAGGCACAGAGAAGTTAAGTAGCTTGCATAAGGTCACACAGCTCGTGAACTATTAAACCTGGGCACCGTATGTGTGCCGGCCGCCCCAGCTCCTCTGTCCCCAGGGGTCTCCTGCCTCCTGCCTTGCTCCTTGGACACCACACCCCATAACTCCTAGGGACCTTCCAAAGTACCTCATGAATTTGTATTGCGGATTTCCCCCCTGCCAGGTACTGGGCTGAATCTCTTGTATTATCACTTAATCCTCCCAGGATTACCCTGAGGAAAGAATCAGCATCATTCCATCACCCTAATTTATAGGGAAAGAAACCACTGGAGCTTACCCAAGGTCACACGGCTAGGAAGTGGCAGAGGGGATTTGAACCCAGTCTGCAAAATGCATGCTTGTAGCCTGCCCACCAGGGCACCTCTGAGCACAATGACGAGGGATTCCACTTCGTAGAGGAGACCAAGGCTAAGCGGGTGACCACACCAGAGCTTGAACCCGAGTCTTCTAGTTCCAAGGCTATTGTTCTTCCTTGAGCCCCACCACTGCCCCAGGACAGAAAGGAGTTTGCTTGTCACTGGTCCCTAGGATCCACATGGCAGCTCTTGGGGCGAAGTCAGCCTTTCCCAGGCTGGCTTGTTCCAGGGAAGAGCTGACACATATAGCCCCGAGGAATACAAGTTCCAGGCCTGGTGCCGCCACTGACCCTCGGGTCTGTGTCTGATTCCCTGTGTGAGCCTTGAGAGTGAGGGGAGGTGGCCTCTGAGGTCCTCATCTCCAGGCTATGCCTGAGCCCTGCCTCAACAGTGATTTCCCAACTAAACAGTCCCTGGGGCTCAGGGCCATGGGGTCGTGCAAAGAATTGTGATAAAGATTTTTTCCAATTATGGTTATTATGACCCTTTTTGTCTATCTCTCTTGGGGCACATGAGCCAGAGTTTCTCTGGGGTTCATGTCTAGAGAGGGACTGCTAGGTTCTGGCGTGCACACCTGTCAACTTCACAGGAAAGCAGATTATTTTCCAAAGTGGCCAAACCATGTCACAACTTCCACCAGCAGTACGTGAGCATTCCCCTCCTTGACAACACTTGAAATTATCTGAATTCTTAAAGTATATATGTTACACATTTTATTCTGTTCTTATTGAATTTGTATAATTAAGAACGTAAGGAAGAAACAGAAATGCTGCAACACTACTGTCCACACGGGTATCTAGAAATTTGCCCTACATGCACCAAGTTGCGGGGTAGCCTGCAGGCCCTGGGGTGGGGATGGGCACAGCCTATGTGGCCCTCCCCCAGCCCAGCAGTATGCAGTGGCCACGGGCCAATCAGAGGTTGCCTGTGATGGTCTGCAGGAATTCGGAGGAAAGAGCCCACAGTGTCTGCCACCTCCTAAAGGCCTGTCTAGACAGCCCTGGCCCCATGGGGCTTCACCACACATGGCGAGAGCCCGCAGAGGCCGGCCCCCTCCCCTCTTGCAAAAGAGGCTTGTTGGTGACAGTGCTTCACCACCAGAAACCTTTTCTCCAATTCAAACCAGAAATGCACAGCATGAGTCACCCACTCTCGTGGCCCATGGATCACCCACTCATCAGGCCCCTTTTCGTTTGGATGAGAAAACAGAGGCTGACTCTGGAGCCAGGGGCCTTTCCAGTGTGGGCTGCATGAATCCTAGCGCACAGGTGATGAGGGGAACAGGAGGGTCAGAGCACTCCTAGAGTGGGGCTAAGATGCAGCAGGCTGGCTGTTAAAGGTGCCAGAGGGGAGTCAGGCTGCCTGGGTTTGAATCCCAGTTCTGCCTAATCACTGTGTGACCTTGGGCATGGTAAGAGTACCTGCCTCATTAGGTTATTGAATTGTCTGGATTAAATGAGTTAAAACTCATGAATTCCTTAGAACAGTGACTGACACATAGTAAATACTCAATAAAAAATAACTGCCAAAATGTGATGACAAAAGGCAGTTTCTTTTGGGGGAGGAGGTGCCGTACTGGACCCCAATTCTACCTTCCACATAGGGGGATAAGCTGCCCTTGTTCCTTCAGAAATAACAATCGCCATATATCAAGTCTTCCCAAGCGGCCAACCCTCCATCCAGCACTCTCTGAGGTAAATAACATTATCCCTCTGGGAACTCAGAGGCTCAGAGAGGTTTAGTCATTTGCCCAAAGTCACACAGCTTGTAAGAGGCTCAGCTGTGGCTCAAACCCAGGTCTGGCTGACTCCAGAACCCATGCACATATACTCTAGCACTGTCCCCCTGAGTCTGTGAGAAAAAGCTACTTCTGGTTCTACCCATCTAATAGGAAAACTCTTGGCATTTAGGAAGGGGGCCATTTGAAGCATGATGCCTCCTTCTAGATTAGGCGTTGTTACGGTAAGATATAAACAGAGCCCCTCCACACACTCCCATCCCCACGCCTGCTCAGGGGCAAAAATGCAGACAGTTCTCACCAGTGAGCACACCTTACTGTGGGCTGAGTACCCCTGCGGGCCTGTTCAGTCCTGGGTTGCCCTTGACTGTCACAGTTCATCAGTTATTTGAGGAAGGGGTAGTCAGCTAGTGCATTTCTGGAAGAAGCAGCCTCACTCTTGCACATTCCCCAGAGCCCATGCCAGCCACAAGCATAGGTCACCTCCTCTAAGGTCCTCCTCTGACCCAAGCCATGCACCAAGGGAGATGGAAAACACACTGGACCCTGCAAACTTAACAGGGACACTGCTCAGCTCCCACTAGCTTCTGCCCCATACCCTCCTCCTCCTCCAGAGAAATAGGGATGGGGTGAAGTGTTCAGAGGGAGGCTGCCGCCTAGGAAGGCCATCCATAGTGGCCACGACACCACCCTGCCTGGGCTGCTGGGCTCAGAGGCCACTGGTCAGTCTGCCTGGAGCCTGCCGGACCTCAGACATGTGACCCAACAACCCCACTGAGTCTGAAGGCATCTGACGAGATAAGCTGAACAAGATGGGGAGAAAGGGAAAGAAACAGGCTAAGACTCTAGCCCCGGCTCTATAGCCAACACAGAAGTAAGTTCATCAGTCCCTTTGGGCCCTTCAGGGGCCGAGACGCTCCATGATTTGGGATGGAAGAAGGACAGCTCTGGTTATTCCATGTATGACAGTGGATGCCCAGACTCTCAGGGAAGGAAAACCTGGGGTAGGGGTGGTCAGAGTAGCAGGGGCACACTTTGGATAGACCGAGAACAGAGGAAAAGGCATTCCAGATGGAGAGTTCTGTGTACAAAGGTAGGGAGGAGGAAAGACATTTTCAGGAGAACAGCAAACAAGCCAACTTGGCTGTTTGAACCGAGAGCGGGTAGAGGAGCCCTGTAAGGTTTGAGGCTGGCAAAGTGGCGACAGCCTGGTCGCGGAATGGCTTTGATCGCCAGAAACCAAAGCCCCAGAAGATGGAAAAAGTGCTCCTTGACATCTGCCTCTGGGAGGGAGATCTGTACCCTCCGCCAAAACACCATCAGGCCAAGAGCCTCAGTGCAGGAGAGAGAATTGGGAATTTGGGCATTGTTGACTCTGAGATGTCAAATAATGGGACAGGAGACCTTGGGGTGAGATTAGGAGGGGTAGGAAGACTGAGGGCTGCAGCCATCATCTTTAAGATTTGAAGAGCTTTCTGGGAATCAGGAACTTGTTCTTTGTAGCCCAAAAGGACAGGGCATGCAGCCCCAGAGAGGTAAGGGTCAGCGGGATATTCGGAAGGAGACTTCGATAGCCTGTCCAAAGAGAGACTAGGTGATTGGGAAGCAGTGAGCTTCCCATCGCCAGAGGTATGCAAGTTTAGCAGGGACACTCTAGAGAGAAGTTCAGCATTAGAGGAGGTTGGGCCTCATGGCCTTTCCCACCACCAGCCTGGGACTTCACATCACAGCTTAGTTGCCCTGGGACAATCTCACAGGGCTGAGCCCCCTGGCTGCCTGGATGTCAGATTCCCAGCTAGGCATGACATCAGTTTTGCCCTGATTTCACACAGGGGCCTTTAGGGACCTCCCTCCCTCCCACTTCCTTCCACCCCACTGCTGCATTCTGCCCTTCCCAGGGAGCACCAGGCCTGACCAGAGACACCTGGAGCCTGGTTGTGAGACCAGGTCCCTGGGGGAATATTCCACCCAGCAGGAATGAGGCAGAGGGGGCCAGCGTCCCGGGAAACCCTGTTCACACGCCCCACAGAGTCTGCATGGAAATTCCAGGAGGGTCACAGGGAAGATTCCAGTTTAGAACAACATGCTTTATTTTTGTCCCCCTTTCTTTCCTGTTCCTCCTTTCCCCCAGCGGTGGGAGAGGCGGTCACAGGAAGCTGGAAGGCCAAAGCAAGTGTCCTCATTGGGCAGAATCACAGGAAGACCAGTGTGGAGAGATGGGGGTGCTGGGCAGATAGGGAAGGGACCCAGATGGGCCTGGGGAGGTGGACACCACATGGGAGAGGGTGGAGGGGAGGGCAAAGTCAAGGGGATAACGAAACCTGGGCAGGGTGGCGGGCGGTGGGCGGTGGGCATGATCATCGATTAGACCAGCAGGCATTCCTGGACACCCAAGACTAGAGTTACATTAGCTCTGGGCTCAAGCTGGGGTCAGAGAGTCAGCCAAGTTTCCCAGAATAGACAGTGGATATCAGGATTGGAGCTTCCAAGAACCTTGGGCACTAGGTCCCGGCCTTAATGGACTGTAAAGCCACAGAGTACTACTAAATCCACCTCGTTCACCCTGGTGATCCTGGTAGATGTTTAATAAACACTCCTGGTGTTGAAGCTCATAACAACCAAGTCCTGTTAGAGCTGAAAGGGACCTTTAAGCTCATCAAAGCCACCTCCTCATGTTATAGATGCAGGACCTGAGGCCAATGATGGGGAGAGACTTGCCCAAGATCAGACTGCCGGAGTGGCAGTCCTGTGCATCCTTCTTTGCCTCTTCCCTGCCTTCTAGCCAGAGATGGAGACTGTGGTATGGTCCTTACAGCCAAGGGAGGGAGACAGAGAAGAGGCAGGTACCCTGCCAGGACATAACTGTCTCTAAGAGGTAGTCAGAGGATGATGGCATATCTTCAGTTCTGGCAGCTCTGCCCAGGAAGGTGCTTTTCCTGGCCAGACATGGTCCCCAAAGTTGTCAGCTGCTGCAGATGGGAGGCCTCCTACAGAGGAAAGAGCCCAAGGCTGGGAGGGGAAGACCTTGGTTCTTTTCCTGGCTCTGCCCCAACTCACCACATGACCTTAACATGATCTGAGATGAGGTCCTCTCTGGCCTCAGTGTGCCCAGTGAGGGGCTGGACCCAACCAGCTTGGACAGTCAGAGCTTTCATCCATAATCTGCCTCAGTCTCCTCCTCTCTCTTTCTCAGTCCATCTTAGCTTTTGCTTCAGAACAGGAAGTAGACCAGGCACAGGAAGAAACAGCAGCCTGCAGATTCCCCTCTGCCTGGGAGCAGCATCCTCTATGCCCCAACTTTGCTTTCCAGCCTTGGAATTCCCAGAGAGGCAAAAAGCTGGGAAGGCCCTTATGATCACTCCAGTGAGGGATCTGAGACCAGAGACGTTCCGCAGATTGCTCAAGGTCACACAGCAAGTCACATGTAAACGCCGAGTGGGCCTTAGGTCTCCTGACACTCAGACCACACTGGCCACACTGTCCTCCAGAACAATGGGCATATAAGCCATCTTCATGTGAACCTACAGACTGACTTACCTTGACATTTCAAACCCCTACATGGGGAGCCCACAATCTCTGCCCCTCTCTGGGACTCAGTTTCTTCTATCAAACAGGGAGATGGAGTGGACCAGATGTCTCTAGGAGCCCTTGCACCCCAGGACCCCAGGGTTTTCCAGTGTGGCAACCTCAGCCCTTTCTGCACAGAGGGTGGGTCTACCTAGGCCAGGAAACCCCACCAAGTCACAGCCTCCATCCAGCCCTGTCCCACCCCAGACCCCAGGGCCGGACTTCATCCAGAACTACAGGCTCCAGCCCAGCTCCCCTGGAGGATCTGGATTTTTCTTACCATAAAAGGGCAAGCGTGCCTCTCTCGGTCCCTGCTGCCAGCCCCACTGGGGGAAAGGCTGAGCTATTTTTAGAAAACTCAAGGGTTTGCTCCTGAACTCAAGATGGAGCCCGTCTGAGCCCGCACCCGGGGAGCCCCCTCCCCATCTCCCTCACCCACCTTCCCTCTGTCTTCCTCCCTCTTCGCCCATTGCTGTCTCTTCCCTCCCTCCTCATCTCTCTGTCTCTGTCTTGCTCTCACTCTCACTCCATCAATCCCCCTTCCTTTTTTCTCTCCCTCTCCTCCCCTCTTTCTCCCCCCTCACTTCTCCCTTCGCCCCAAATCTCCTCCCAGTCAGCTCCCCTCCCCCACTTCCCTCCCTCAGATCTTGTTTTTGGTGGTTGGAAAAGTAACATATCTGCACCACCCCACACACACTCTTTTCTTAAACACTATTTACAACATAAATTCCAAACATCCGCCATCTGGTTCTAGGAAGGGCCAAAAGATATTTAGAAAAGGAAGTCATGATTATTCCATCTTCAAGCCAGAGGAACTCAAAGGCCCTTCTCTCTCCCGCCTTCCTCCCAGGGACCTTTGTTAAGATCTGACCGATTAGGATCCTTCCATGAGTGGAAGGGGTCAGTCCCAGCTGGGCCTCTGACTGGCTGCATCACTTTGAGCTTGTTGCCTCTCCTCTCCATGTCTCAGTTTCCTCATCTGAACAATGGGAACGCAACTAGGGTGCCTTCAGCACTAATGCTCTGAGACTTCATGTCCTGCTGCAGAAAATCCCAAGGTCCGGGTCCCTGGGGCCTGCCTTGGGCTGGGCAGTGAGGGTGAGATGGGAACAAGGGGAGTGAGAGGCAGCAGGGGAGCTCCAGCCTTAACCCTTGATGCCCGGTGCCTTTCACTCCATGGAGATCTATGCATTCCTTCATGCAGGGGGATGGGATGGAGTCAAACCATCCCCCTTTATCTGACCCCAGGAGGACTCTGGACACCGTGGAGTCCAGTCTTCTCTCCATCACATCATGGTGAGGCCCAGAGAGGGGAAGGCACTTGTCTACAATCACACAGCATGCCTACAGGAGACCTGGTACCTAACCTGCTGCTCTTCCCATCCAACACCTTCCAGAAGAAACCAACATTTGCATTACCCAGAAAGCATCACCCAGCCCAGCAAACTGGAACCCTGGGGGTCTCAGTTCTTTGCAAAGTGGACAGAAGGGAAAACTAACTCCTTTATCATGATGTTTTCTTCAAACAGACAGCATACAAGGGAGAAATGCTGTGAGAAGTCCCTTGTTTCTGGGGACGCCCATTGCCAGGGCCCACACAGCCTCCACTTACACTGAAAATGCTCTCCCTATTCACAGCTCCCTTTCCATAAGGACGCTTTCCATAATACACACTTGACAGAATGTCATGAGGTGCTGACTCCGGCTGTCGCTCTGTAAAAAGGGTGCCATAAATAGTCTGGTCTTACAGGGGAGCCTGAAAAATGCATGCTGGGCTGCCCAGAGCCAATCCTGATCCCGACATGTACCAACTAAGTGACCTTGAGGGACTGCTGTAACTCCTGAGAGCCTCAGTTTCCTCATCTGCAAAACAGGGATAAGAGTGGTACCTAACTCACAAGTGATTGTGAGGATAAAATAAGAAAACCTGTGTAAAATAAAGCACTTAGCAAGTGTGGAGCACATAGGAGGCACCCAGCGTGTTAGCTGTAACATGTGTTGGCCATTGTTATGATTACGGCATGTCCCAGTGTAAGCTGGGTAGCTGGTAGCTGTTACCACTGTCACTGTTCTCCCAGTCTGTTCACACTGGAAGGTCAGGGTGATGGGGAGTCCTGGGGATCCTGGTCTCTACCCCCCACCCTCCCAGATACCGAGCTACTCGAGGCTGGGCTTGGAATTGTAGGAACTGTAGGTCGCTGCCGGGGTCTAGGCCCATTTTCTTTCCCTCTCTTCCCTTCCTCCTGCATCATCTTGTGTCAGCCTCAGACTGTGTTCCCAGGGCTTGCTCAAAAGTCCCCAGCAACGACCTTCCCTGGGGAGGAAGTGGGGAGCGTGTGAGGCTGGTGAACTCAGCTGGGCTGTCAAGGGGGTGGGAGGGCGCTCTGGGAATGGAGACCCAGAGGAGCCGCACAACGGAGGGGGCATGGAAAGGGGCCCCACACGGCAGCTCCCACCCCAGCTTCCACATCTTCTCTAGATGCCTCTTTGGACCTTTGCCCTCATCCTTCCTGCTTCTCGTGCTCCCATGCCTGTGCCTCGCTGTGGGCCCAGCCCTGTGCTCATAATGGAAGCTGCAGCCACTTATTGTGGACTTACAATGTGCGGCAACTGTGCTTGCACTTGACATCTACCTCATTTGACCTTCACAAACAAGCCAAGGTTCAGAGAGGTGAAGCCACCAGCTCAAGATCACACAGCTAGAAAGTGCAAGGGGGGAGATTCAAACACATGTCTGCTGGACTCCAGGGCCAGTGTCTTCTCAGTTCTTCCCAAACATATGCTGGAAACCCTAGGGCCCTGGAGCCCAAGGAGAACACAAGCTATAGGACATGCACAAGGGTGAGAGAGCTGAGGAAGGGGAGCTGTGGGCAAAGAAGCCCCTCCAGAAAAAACCGACGTAGGTGTGGGTGGGTGTGCTTGCATGGGGCCCCGACCTCAGCCATCTCCCACGGTAGTGCCATCTGGTTCCCAGATGTGGCCTATTCCCAGCCCCTCGTATTTCTCGGAAATGAGCAAGGCCAGGAGAGGGAACAGGGGTTTTTGTGATGTCTGTGACGACGTGAGCTCTGTTTTGTGGTCATCCAGCCGACTGCTGCCCAAGCTCAGGAGACAGCTAGGTTGAGCGTGAGCAGCCCAGGGTTCAAGCTGGCCTCTGATACTCAGCAGGGGTTGACCTGGGTACGTTGCAGAGCCTCTTTGAACCTCAGTAAGCAAGGAAGTCATTCCTATCTCTGGCAGTGGTTTTGAGTGTTCCTTAAGTTATGGGAGGGAGCATTTTGCAGGCTGAAAGCCTTGTGCAGCTGGAAGTGGTCACAGGTGGCCCCAGGGCTGTCCCTTCAGTCTTGGCCACTGTGTGAACCCCGGATTTCCACCCACCCCTAAATGGCTCCTCTTCCATGTGTGAGGCTAGAGGTGGGGGCCAACGGTCAGCGGGGCCTCTGGGAAATTTCCTTCCAGACCCATTCTTTTGCTGATGGGGTCTTGATGCGCTAGAAAGGGAAGGTGACCCCTCTTGCTCTTGGAGCTTAGAGCTCCTCAGAAGACCCTCTCTGAAAGCCAGGTAAGCATAGCGGAGATAATGGCGGCCCGGAGACTGAAGGACAGACTCTCTGAGGCCTGGAGAATCTCAGCAGGCTCAGTCTGAGGTTTCTAAGGACCCAGCAACAGCCCAGGCTCATCCTCAAGCCCTCGGAGCCCGGCAGCCCAGTCAGGACCAACAAAGGCCAGGGCTCTGGCCAAAGAGCACCCCAGCGTCCTCTGATAAGGGGTATCCTTGTTCCTTTCAGGCAAGGGCACTGGCTGGTGGGGGGCCACCCCTGCAACCCTGACGCTGAAGGAGCAAACACCCCAGACAGGGGCCTCCTGAAGACCCGAGGAGGGCAGGCGGCAGGGCCCCTGGACACAGACCTGTGAGTGCCACCCCACCTCCACTCATGGGCACCGACACCCCACCCTCCCCACCCCGCCAGCGATAAACTCCCCATCCCAGCCCTCAGAATGACCAAGAAACCAGGCCTCAGAACGGGAAGGGTTAAAGGAAGACCCTGCTGATTGACAGGGTGCCGGCAAGTCAGGGCTGTTGCGTCGGGGGGTCGTAGGTGAAAAGAAATGGAACCAAAGAAGGGAAAACCCACCAGGAGCCAAGAATCCACCTCACGCCCTGCTCCCTACAAACCAGCAACGCAAAGCCTGTGTGCTACCGAGAACAAAGGACTTGGGGGAGCTGTGGAGGATGATGGTAATCTTCCCTGGAAAGGAGTAAATGGGGTCGGATTCTAGAAGCAGGGAGACCTGGGGTTGTGTCAGCCTCTGATAACAGAACCAGCCCTCGGGGCTGTGAGAGCGTCAGGCGTGTGCTCGGACGCACAGTGCTTGGAATACGGTGAAGCTCTAGAAACCGTCAGCAGTTGTTTTTACCGTCCATCATATTCTTCCCACACTTACCAGCTGTTCGTGGAGCAGGCAGGGTGAGGGACCAGCTCCATAAGACAGGTGGAGAAACTGAGGCCCAGGGAAGTGAAGGAGCTCCACTCAGAGTCATACAGACAGTCAAGGGCAGAGGGGGATTCTGGCACCAGATCTCCAGAGGATGGAAAAAGAGGAGGAAGATTTGGAAGTGAGCAGAGGAGGCAGAACTCGGACAAGGAGCTGACACGCCAACGACAGCGAGCGCAGCCCAGGCTGGCTTATATAACACAGCACACCTGTTAACCTCTGCACACCCCACACGTGTGTGCAAACGTGCGCCCCGGCACAGCACACACACCTGGCCCTCATTCACTAGCAAATGAGCCTCGGAGACTGGGTCCAAACAAATTGCATTAGGAGGGCGGCAGGCGCCACCTCCCCCCGCGCTGTCGGGCTCCAACACTGAGCAGGCCTGCAGAGCTGCCAGCTGCGGTCTCTCGGCCACGCTGACAGGCCCTCCTCAGCCCCCTCCCCCCGCCCCTGGGCCCCAGGAAGGGGGCTGGGGTCCGAGAGAATGCCATGATGATGGATGGGCTGAGGGAGGTTCCAGGGCTAGCTCAAGAGCACACAGGATGTTCGTGCTTACGCAAGGCTCACTTCTGAGCTGTTCCCAGCAAACCAGCCCCACCTTCCCTCCCTCCCTCCCCTCCGGCAGCCTCTCCCACGGTCACTGCTGCCAGAGCCCAGAGCCCAGGCCCCGAGCAGATCTACCCCCTAACACTCGGTCCCACAGCTGGGCTGAGCGGGAACTGGTCAGCTCAGGAGGCAACGGCCTGGGGCTGAGACACAGGTAGGCACTTTAGAGGGAAGAAGGAATTTGTGAACAGAAAGACAACACCATCATCGTAAAGGTGCCATCTCTGTGCTTTCTCATCCATTGTTTTGTTTAATCCTCCGAATGTGCCGGGAGTTAGGAGATTGTGCCCATAGTACAGAGGTGACTAGTGAGGTTCATTCATTCAGTGATCCCACAGCTCCCCTTTCCTGAGCCCTGAGTCTGCACCAGGCTCTATGTGGGGTTCTGGGGACACCGAACGGAATGACTTACAGCATCTGCCCTCATTGCTTAACAGAACAGTCACCTTTGGGCTGGGTCATTGGGCACTGGGGCCCCCTGGCCTTCCAGGGGAGCACCTCCAGCAGAATCCCTTTTCCATATGGTATATGTGAGTTATTGAATATTATTACCAAGAGGAGCCTTAGCAATCAGCCCATTCAGAACACAGACCCTGAAGTCAGACAGCTCCAAGTTCAAATCCTGCCTTGCTCCCTTTTTAGCTGGATAGCTGTGGTCCAATTAGCCTCTTGAAGCCTGTTTTCCCATCTGTAAAATGGGAATACAAAAGCTCCCACCTCATGGGGCTGACTGTGAGGATTAATTTGTGTTTTCCCTACCCTTAATTGACACAGGGAGAAACAGGGGCCTGGAGAGGGAAAGGGCTTGGCCAGGGTCACTTGTGAGTTGGGGGTTAAGTCAAGACCAGATGGATCCCTTTCCCCTATCCCCCTACCCCCTTATCCCAACAGAAATCCTCCCCACCTGCTTAACCCCAAGCAGCCCAGAGGCCATGACAGTTGGCCAGTTTGTGCAGGCAACCACAGGGACATGTCCTGGGTCCCGCCCTCCACCTTCAGCCCTGCCCAAGCCTCTGCAGCACCAGAGTCCCAGGTGACCAGCGGTGGCCCCCAGCCCTCAGTGACAGTGGATGGTGGGGAAACGCAGTGGCAGACTCCCAGCCCAGAGCGGCCTGGCCATATAAGGGAAGGAGCCAGGAAGGTCTCCTGGCTCAGGCCTGGCGAGAAAATCCAGACAGCCACTGTTTATTTTCTCCTTCCCAGCCTCCCGAGAGCTTCCAGACAGAAGACAGAGGTTCCCCCTCAGGCCAAGCGACATTTCCTGAAGACAGTGGGGAACAGGGAGGAAAAACCAGCCCATCATCCAGGAGCAGCACCCCTGGCTGTGGACAGGCAGCACCAGGTAAGATTCTGCCAGGTAAGATTGTGAGGCCACCTGCTCAACTGCCTCCTTTGACAGAAGGGGAAACAGGGCGACAGAGAGAAGCGCTTGTGAGAAGGGATCACACCACTTGGGTCTCCCAAGTGGGACCCATCTCCTGACTGGGGACCCAGAGCAAGAAGGAGCCTCTCGTGGGGTAAGTGGAACAGGAGAGCTATGGACCCCCTTCTCAGTGAGACATCATCTGAAGGAGAAAAGGGGTCAGAGCCAGCTCTGTCTGCCTCCCACCAAGTATGCAAGACTCAAGGGAAGAGTTCCTGGGGCCAGAGAGCCAGCAGAAGGACACCTTTCCCACACCTCTGCCCTCCTCCCAGCCCGGCTGCACAACCTCCTCCTCCAGGAAGCCCTCCCAGTTCCCCCAGGGAGGAGGAACCTAAGCCCTCAGCAGTCTTTTCTGGGCTCTCTCCTATGCCACTTGGGTCTGTCCCCTATTCAACTTGCCAAGGGCAATTTCCTTCCACTGACTGAGCTCCTCCAGGGTAAGGACCACATCAGATTCAGGCCTGTCTCCCCTCGGCACGTAGAAGATGCATTTGGTTTGCTGAACGGACAGGTGAAATGGTTAGACCCTGTCCCCAACCCTGATGGATTGGTAAATTGGTCAGGGGATGAGACATGGGGCATGGAGGTTAAAAATTACGGTCCTGAGGCAGCTGTTCTGATAGGAATCCCAGCTGGGCTCCTAGCTCCATGCCCTTGGAAAATCCCCTTCCCATGGAGCCTTGGGGATGCACGGGGATTAGCACAATTAAAACACTCAAGAAATGACCGTTCTTATTACCATCAGCATCACTCTGATTTTTCTAGAGACAAAGGAACAGAACTAGACAGCCTATAGCCGTAGAGGATATAGAGGCAAATACCTTCCCCTGGTCAAAGGTCTCAACCTCTGTCCCTGTGTCAGAGTTTCCCACAGGAGCGTGGGACTGCCTCCCATCCACTTCCTGTTTCTACACCCAGGAGAGCTGCTATCTTTGTGGCAATATTCTGAGCCCAATGGGGTGTGCTGGAAATAGCCGCCAATTCCCCTGGTTCAAGCCAGTCTGTGACCCGGGAACCGTCTCCTCCCCTTCCTGGCCCTCCGTGTGGTGGTGATAAGGGTCCCCTGACCACCGTATGGCTGTTCTGCAGATTAAATGTGATGGGGCGGCTTTTCAAACGGCAGGCACTCAGATGCCCCCTCTTTAATTTTTGCCATATCTGCCAACGATGAAAATATTTTAAAATTTAAGCTGAGTCATTTTTAATACCTGAATATAAATGGGAAACTAAAATACTGTCCATAATTAGGAGATAATAAAGGTAAGAATAGAGACAGTAAAAAGGCAACAGCGTTCTTACTCTTTCCTCTGGTACATAGCTTGCAAGGCCCTGGGCCTGAGGGAGATAAACAGGAGCCAGAAAAGTGTCAGAGACAGGATAGCACCAAACTGAGGCTCTCTCCCCCTGGGAAACAGAAGGACTGGACGCAAACACAGGGCATAGCCTGAGTCACTGTGTCTTCCAAAGTTAGTGCTCAGGGGCTTCCCTGGTGGCGCAGTGGTTAAGAATCCGCCTGCCAACGCAGGGGACACGGGTTCGAGCCCTGGTCCGGGAAGATCCCACGTGCCGCGGAGCAACTAAGGCTGTGCGTCACAACTACTGAGCCTGCACTCTAGAGCCCGTGAGCCACAACTACTGAGCCCGCGTGCCACAGCTACTGAAGCCTGCACGCCTAGAGCCCGTGCTCCGCAACAAGAGAAGCCACCGCAATGAGAGGCCCGCGCACCGCAACGAAGAGTAGCCCCCGCTCGCCGCAACTAGAGAAAGCCCGCACACAGCAGTGAAGACCCAACGCAGCCAAAAATAAATAAAAATAAAATAAATAAACTTATTAAAAAAAACAAGAAACAAAGTTAGTGCTCAGGCCATGTACTCCACAAAACCGCCCGCTCTCTGTGCTGCGTTCGGAAGCCAAAGGTGGTCAGGTGAAAGAGCTTTGGAAACAGTCCGGCACCAAGGAATGCAGGGGGCTGGCCTTATCAGCTTGCTTCGCAGCAGCAAATGATCACTTTTTCGGGACGACCCTCCCTGGCTTCTTACTGAAATCTCCACGTTGGCCAGGGCGAGCGTTTCCTCTCCAAGAGCTAGTGGGAGCCGTCTGAGAGTGGAGTAGACAGGCTGTGGGCTGTTCAGGACCCCCAAGCTGGATCCTGATGTTGGAATCACTCCCCAGCCAAACGCAGTTTGGAAAGAGTTCCTCCATGAGAATTCCATATTAGATGGAGGCAGTTCTTTGGGTGGGAATACCTGAGGAAGGGGCTGTCCCACTCAGCAGGCCATCAGGTCTGACTTGCCCCAAGTGGCAGACCAGAGGAAAACACTCTGCAGATCGGGGCCTGCTTTCAGACTTCTGCCAGAGGCATATGAGACTGTATTATTCGAAGGAGGTGTGTGTGTTTTCCTGCTCTCTCCCACCCCCGAGAAAAGGCTGCTGGTTCCCCTTCACCCTTCAGACATCCCTGAAAGTATATGTCATCCGGCACCAAGGCCACCACAGCGGGCATCAGCAATGCAGGAGGGTCCTCTGGGGGTGCCCTGAGATCTTGGTGGGGCAGAAGAAATAGAGGCGAGGCTCAGCCTGCTCACTCAGAGGTTCCCACCCAAGCCAGGTCTTGAGAGGAAAATGAATTATCTACATGGTCATTCAATCATCCACTAAGTGGCACTCCCTGGGACCCATCATCATGTACAAAGGCCTCCACAAGGCTCAGGGATCCTCACCATTAACAAATGCGGGTGCCGTCCTCAGGGAACTGGAGATCTAACCCAGTCAGACCCGGATGCAAAGAGCTCTGACGCTGGAGAGAATGAGGTTGAAGAATACGATTCAGCCACTCGGACAACGCATATTAGGCATCTACCATCACAAGTATGGTAAAGGATTAGAAAGAGAAAGAGGGCAGAAAGAGGGCACAGGATGTGTGAGGACGTGGACCAGGGTGTCCTGATGTCTGAGAAAGTCAGAGAGGGCTTCCCAGAAGAAGTAGACATTTGGTCTCCTCTTCCACCAGGAGGAGACGGGCAGGGGAGCAAGAGGGAGCAGCATGGTAGCTGGGGGCCCCGAGGTGGTAGGCACAGGGCTCCTTGGAGGAATGGAAAAAGGGGGGCAGAGGCCCAAGAGGAAGTGGCCAGCTGGGCCAGAGGGGTCAGGCCTTGTAGCCTTTTGTGAGGGTTTCAGAATTTAGACAGAGGGCAGTAGGAGAGCTTTCAGCATTTTAAGCCTCAGAGAGATATGGGCATATTTGCATTTTGAGAAATCTCTCTAGGAGGATGGCTGGGATGGATGGTTGGGAAGTTGGTGGGAGTAGAAGCAAGGAGGCCAGGTAGGAAGCTAAGACAAATGTTTGATGGTATAAAATATAAAGTACCATGAATGTGCCATTTGGCTGGGATGCACCAAGCATAAATGTGGGGTATGGGGTCAAAAGGTAAAACATTATATTGGATGGCTCCATTTATTGAAATGCCTAGATTAGCAGCTCTGTAGAGACAGACCTGCCCGGGGGCTAGGGGTGATGGGAGGTGGGTAGGAGGGGCTAAATGGTAAGAGGGTTCTTTTGGAATGATGAAACGTTCTGAAATTGATTGTGGCAATGGTCGCACCACTTTGTGAATGTATTAAAAACCACTTCATTGTGCAATTTAAATAGGTGAATTATATTTCAATAAAACTGTTTAAAAAGAAAAGAAAAGGAAGGTCGAGGCTTGGTCCCAGAGGGCTCAAATGCCAGGCTGAGGACGGGAAACACACCTGTGGTAGTTACAGCAGCCTCTGGGGCAATAGCTGGATGGTGGAGCTGAGGCCCCTCTAATGCCCCTTCTCCTGTCTAGGGTGGACTCCCTGCCATCAGCCCCTGGTGCAGAGCAGCGTGGCACCCTGTCTCCCAGCCTGAGGTGCAGTGCTGCATCTCTGGTCAGTTGGGAGTCTGAGATGAAGCACTGTAGCTCGGGAAGGGAGAAGTTGTTCTGCGGCCGTTGCCTGGAAGCGGTAAGTGGTAGTGGTGCTTGCGGGCACCAGGAAGGACGGGAATGTTTCCACTCTCCATATGGTCAGCTGAGGAAGTTGCTGGACTCAAGTCCTACCTGTGCCACTACCTGCTTCATGATTCTGGGCAAGGCCTGAATCTTCTGTGCACCCCAGTTTGTCCATCTGTAAAATGAGGTGTTGGAGCATTCAGTGGTGGCCATTACCCAGCACCCTGACTCTGCTTTCGCTTTCTGAGCCCATGACAGACACTGCTAATCAGTCGAGCCATCCTTTCTTTTTTCTTTTCTTTTGTAATTTTTTTAAACTTTTTATCTTATATTGGAGTATAGTTGATTAATAATGTTGTGATAGTTTCAGGCGTACAGCAAAGTGATTCAGTTATACACATACATGTATCTATTCTTTTTCACATTCTTTTCCCATTTAGGTTGTTACATAATATTGAGCAGAGTTCCCTGTGTTATACAGTAGGTCTTTGTTGGTTATCCATTTTAAATACAGAAGTGTATACATGTCAATCCCAAACTCCCTATCTATCCCTTCCCCCAACCCTAAGGCATCCTTTCTTGAAGCATTCAGGTACAGCTTCAGAATCCTTCTCAGCACTAAGTTCTGGAGAGCTACTGTTAATGATTCAAAGCTGAAACCCTTCATCATTTGTGAATTGGACAATTCCTAAAAACCCTTTCAGCCTTAAAGACAAAAGTCCTGGGCTTTGAGTCAGGCTCTTCACTCTTTGAGGTGTTGCCTAAGTTAGTCCAGGCATCTCCCAAATATCTGACCCCTCTCAGGGGCTTCAGACAAGCAAGAAACAGCAGAGGAAAATCACTGGGCTAAGCACAATTTTATTTAACCTCCCAACAAGCTTGGGAGGTAAATGTTATTGACCCATTTTCCAGATAAGAAAACCGAGGCTCAGTTAAGCAACTGGCCCAAGGCCACACACTGATTATGTTGAGCTGGGCTTGTAACCTAATCTGTCTGCCTTCAGATCCATGTTCTTACCCACTGCATGTGGTCTTGTCCTTACATCTTGGGTCACTTTTAGCAAAGACAGACCAAGGCATTTTCCATTAATCCTGTAGATTTCCTTCCTCTTCTCCTCCCCGCCCCCGGCCACCATAGTTGTATTTATCTCACCTTATCCAGTAGGTCCTATACCATCCCATTTTACAGCTGGGGAAGGCTGAGGTTAAGTGATTTGCTGGGGTCACCAACAAAGAAGTTGCCAAACAGAGACTGGGAACCGGATCTGCCCAGTTGGTTTAGAGTAAAACCCTCCCTCTGGCTGGAGACTAAGGAATACACATGACCCATGGCAGTCGAAGGGGGGAGTGGGGTGTTACCAGACGGTTTCTGGTTGACAACATGGCCTTTGACTACAGGGAAGGTACTTTCCAGGGCAATTGAAGTTCCAGTCACTACTCTCCCCCCGGAGCAATCATCCACATCCCGCGAGACACAGCAGCCGCCCTGGCTTCTGCAGATGGGGCTGGATGCAGAAGAAAACTCCAGCTGGTCCTTAGGGACATGCCAGAGCCTTGGTGCTGAAGGCCACTCTCTCACCTTGTCCTCACGGTCCAGTTTTCCCAGGAATCCCTTAGATGCTAAGATGGGGATTCCTGGAAATACTGTTCTTGAGGTCATGGTTTAACAGCTGGATGCGCCTCCTTCCCACCCAGAGTTGCCCCTGCAGGGCTTGGGCTCAAGCACGGCATAAGGTCAAGCGGAAGGCCATGCACTAGAGGTAAGAGGGCTTGAGAACTGTGTTCTTGACCTTTAAGTTGCTTTTCTTTTCATTTTGTCCATTTCGTAACATCCTGTGAGGCCGGAATGGGAACTTCACCACTGTCCTGCTCTTGGGAAATTTGTCCAGGCACTCAGCTGAGCGGTGGTTGAACCAGGACACCATAAAGCATGTGTTTCTTTCTGCCTCCACCCCACCCCCATCCCACTTCCCTGCATGCCAAGCAATAGGGGCACACTATCGAATCAGCATTATTGATAAATGAATAAATGTACATGAATTTATTTTAAAAGTTTGCTAAATCAGTTAGCTAAACTAAAAAAAAAAAAACATAAAGTTTTAGTTCGATTTGTAATGCAGCCACAGAAAAATTTTTAAATTTTTCATTAAGGTAGAGAAGACAAAAAAGCTCAGAGTGCCCTCTTGTGGTGACGCCTCCCTCAACCTGCTTCAGGAACCCTGAGGCTTGCCTCTCCACACACACACATACACACACACACACACACACACACACACACACTGAGATTCATTTTGCTCCAGTCACTTTTGAGTCACTGACCACGTAAGCCCCATCCATCATCACATTACCAATGACCATCACTTACGGTTTACTTTAACTCGCATCACCTTCGTCTCAAAGCTCCTGAAGGTCAGTGGCATGGAGAGGTTCAGAGAGGTCAAGTGACCAGCCCACGGTCACTCACATAGCATAAGGCAGAGCCAGGATTGATTCCAAGTTCAGTGGCTTGTGGCAATTCCTCAGCCAAAAGTAAAAACTGCAAAAATAAAAAATAAAAGGAAGACAATCTGAATAGACAGAGTAAATGCTAGCTGACTGAATCCCAGAGACCTGAAGTGGTCCAGGTGCAACACTAGAACTTTTCACAAACTCTTCCTAGTGCTTTTCATGGAGTTGGTAGAGACAGGAGGTGTCGTGACCCCAGGAGCCTCGCTTTGGGGTCTGCTTGCCGTGCTCCCAGGGACCAGGTGGCTCCCACACGTCTCAGGCTGTCTCTCTAAGAGGCCACATTGAAGACATAAAGTATGAGATCTCCCTCCCCCTTATGCTCAGATATTGGAGCTGGACTGACCATGAAGAAATCTGATTTGCTCCTAATGATAATAATAGCTTCCACTCACGAATATTTACAACTTACTGGGCCCTGTGCTAAACACTTTCACAGGCACTCTCATTCAATCCTCACAACAACCCAGTGAGGTAGGTTGTATCACTTACTCTGTTTCACAGACAAGGCAGCCAAGGCACAGAGAGGTTAAGACACTTGCCTAAGATCACACAGCTAACAAGTTGTGAAGCTGAGTCAAATCAAGTCTGTGTTTATGCTTATCACCTGCCCTTGCCCCCTCTCTCCCTTTTGGCCTGGCCTGGCAGGTGGGGCTATCTCCCGTGGCTTCCCCCGGGGGAGAAGGTAAAACAAGCCTTCAGTGAGACCCAAGCAGTCCCTCCTGTGCTCTGTGACTATAATAAAGTGCTGGACCCTTGGCTTGTGTCCTGTGTCTTCCTGGGAACATGAGGGGAGGGGGAAGGAAGTGACAGCAGGGAGAGAACATAAGCCTGTATTAGTTTACTAGGGCAGCTGTAACAAAGTACCACAGACTGAGTGGCTTAACAATAGAATGTTATTTTATCATAGTTCTAGAGGCTGGAGGTCTAAGATCAAGGTGTCAGCAGGGTTGGTTTCTTCTGAGGCCATTCTCTTTGTCTTGTAGATGGCTGTGTTCTCCCTGTGTCTTCACTCTGTACATGTCAGTGTCTTAATCTCTTCTTATAAGGACACAAGTCCTATTGGATTAAGGCCCACGCATATGACCTCGTTTAACATTAATTGTCTCTTTAAAGACCCTACCTCCAAATACAGTCACAGTCTGAGGTACTGGGGGTTAAGACTTCATCATGAATTTAGGGGGGGACACAATTCAGCCCATAATACAGCCTCAGTTGAGGCAACCCTCAGGTGCCTTCACACTGCCAGACACTTCCAGAAGCCGGCTAGATAGCAACCAGGACCCACATCAGGACAGTCAGAAGCCCAAGGAAGATGCCAGGCCGTGTCTGGGAACACCTGCTGTAGAGGGTGGGGAGGGAGAGAGTCCCACGAGGTGAGGTCCACTAGGGCGGGACCAAGGCACATGCTGAGGAGCGCTCAGGGCCTGGCCACGCGGCAGCCTCTCCCCTTCAGTCCTAAAGGTGTGACTGACCAGGTCGAGGAGGCAGGACAGAGTCTGAAATCACACTTCACACAGGCGTCAGGGTTCAGAGTGAACTCGACATTAGCTGTACCATAGGCATCATGCCCAACACATGAGGACATTTTAAACACAATTAGTCTACCTTCGGCACAATCCTCCAAACTCTGCTACATTCTGAGGGGGAAAAAAATCAACATCCTGACAAACAACCTTTGACATGACGGTTCCCAGAGCCCAAGGCCTCCCCACACCTCTCCTCTGCGCCCCCAAACAAGGCCTGCGCACCTGCCCTGCACTGCTGAGGAGCCCAAGGTCCCACAAGGGCCCGAGACAGCTTAGGAGCCACAGGGACGAGTGGAAGAGGCAGGACAGAGGGCGAGCTCCTCTGGCCAGCACCCTGCCGTCCACTGCACCCCACGCCCCAATGACACACCCCGTTCTTGTTCAGCTTTAGAACAGTTCCCGGCCAGACACTGGGGCCTCCTCGAAACTCACGGGCCTTGCCCTACTGAGGTCCTTCTAGAACTCTCCCTCACACCCCTGGGGAATTACTGCGGACTCCCACAGGTGGGTTCTACACTGTGGTTTGAGATTCCCAGGAGTGGAGGGGTGCACAGGAATAACAGCAAATGTCCAGCAAAGGGGGCGTCCTCTTTATTTACCTCTGCCAGCCTTTACTGGGTGCCCGTGTGCACCTGATGCTGGGGACACGGCAGTGAACGAGACAACCAGAGAACTCTTCCTCGTGAGGATGATTCGCTCACACACACGTAGGTGTGAGATCCTGCGCTCCTCTTCCAGAATTTCAGTGTTGAGACCATTTCTGAACACAGCTGTAACGTAGTAACACTTTCAAATACATCCTTACATGCCAGGCATGCCGTGGGCCTCTGTCCTGTGGGCAGAAGGAATTGGCAACCCCTGACAACTCTGGTTACAGATCCCCAGGTCGAAGCCCAGGCTCTCCCAGCAGTGACGGTCTGCACCGCCTTTTACTGACATGGCGTCCTGCACCAGGTGCGTCCTGGGGGAGTGTCCAAGGAGGCGGCGTGACGCAGGCAGGAAGGAGGCGGTGCCCTCTTGTGGCCTAGCCTGGAAGGACAGGCTATCTTGAAGGACTTGTCAGGGGTAAGGGGGGGTTGTTATCAGTGACCATTATCTAACACATTTGCATAGGATTTTGCATCTCAAAATGCACTTTTCATCCCATGACTTCATTTGATCCTTGTTTTTTTTAAATTAATTAATTTATTTATTTATTTATTTTTAGTTGCGTTGGGTCTTCGTTGCTGTGCACGGGCTCTCTCCAGTTGCAGCGAGCGGGGGCCACTCCTTGCTGTGGTGTGCGGGCCTCTCTTGCTGCAGAGCACGGTCTCCAGGTGCGCGGGCTTCAGCAGTTGTGGTGCGAGGGCCTAGCTGCTCCACAGCATGTGGGATCTTCCCGGACCAGGGCTCGAGCCCGTGTCCCTTGTATCGGCAGGCGGACTCTTAACCACTGAGCCACCAGGGAAGTCCTTGATCCTTGTTTTGAGATACATCTTGTCATCGTATTTTTACAGAAACCCAGTGAGGTTTAAACAATACTAATTCAAATTCTAATAATAACAATAACACCTATGATTTATTGATCCCTTACTCTGTGGCTGGCACTGTGAATTTATTTTGTACGTATTATCTCATTCGTGAGATTCAGATAGAGAACAAAGTATTAGACACGTGTCCAGGGCCCCATGACTGCTAAGCAGCTACATTAGAAAGCAAGCACCAGCCCCGCACCCAGGCCAACAATCTCTCACACAAGCTTGAAAAGAGAAGTGTCCAATCTGGTTCTCCAGCTCCTGGAAGATTCCCAGTTGCCTTGGGCTGGGAAGAAGCCCTGGGAGACTTCATCCAGCAGGACTGACCCTGCTACAGATCTCAGTATGCTGGAGATACCATCTCCTGCTTTCTGGTGTGCTCTGAGGGAACTGGCACCCTTGGCTCAGTAGCGAGATTCTATTTCCTGCTTCAAGGGGAAAATTTCCCCAGGCTCCCTGAGAGCTGCCTCTCTCAAAGCAGACAGCAGCAAGGGCACCCCGATATTGCTACAGGATGTGGTCCAACGATCCAGACAAAGGAGGTGAAAGGGGTTGCTGTGATCCTGAAAGAAAGAGCTCCCTCCCTGAGGGAGCTAGAGGGAGCCCGGGAGGAAGACAGTCTGGCCCGTGGGGGATTGCGCATCTCCAGCAGTCCAGCGGGCCTGGCCAGCAGCCTGTGCAAGCCAATCTCATTGCTATAAAAGGGCAGTGGCCAGAAGAGGGGACTCAGGCCTGTCCCTGCATTTCAGACCTAGGCAGCCCCTCTCCAGGTCATGGAAGCAGGCAAAGTGGAAACCAACAAGCAGGAAGAGAATAGGTCTAGATTTGCTCCTTTTTCTTGAAATATGGGGATGGAACCCAAGTGGCCTCAGTCTGGGGACAGTCAGGGGCATGTCAATTGCACTCCAATCTGTGGGAAGCTGGAAGGAACCACAGCTACATTAATTTAGAGACTGTCCCCTCTGACCCAGGCCATCTACCACTCCGACAACCCAAAACAGTGTGTTTCCTTGGCCTGCTCATCCCAGAACAATTTCTGACAGAGGGGCATACACATCAGCTTGCATAACTCCAGTGACAAGGACCCCACCACCTCACCAGCCAGCCTATGGCCTTGATCACCTTGGATTGTTAGGAGGCCCTTCTCTTGTTGGTGTGAAAGCTCTGTCATTTTCCCTAGCTCCTTTGCTGCCCACAGAGATTTACGAACAGTGGCCCTGGCTTCCTTCCCCTCCTCCAAGCTAAACATGCCTGTGGCTCCCAGTGGGCCTCTGAGACTGAATTTAAGCTTGTGTCCCTGCCTGCACAATCAAGACCCCTTCTTTGGGGCCAGGACCTCCTCTGAGAGCCTTACAAAATCAGCCAACCATCTCTGTGAAAATAGCGCACGTCCCCACAAAATGTTACATACTACTTTAGAGGGTTCATAGGCCCTTTCTTTAGTGCATGTCACAGTTTCTAGAAAGTGGCTGGCCTTTAGTACTAATTTATGTATTCGACAAATGTTTACAGAGGGCCTACCATGTGCCAAGTGATGTTTCTGGTGCCCAGAATGGAAGGGTAAATAAAACAAATCCTAGCTCCAAGAATTTACAGTCTGGAGCAGGAGAGAGACACAAACTAATCAGCCACCACATCATTAACTTTATATTGTGACAAATTCAAGGAAGATAATGAAAGAGAGTACAATGAGAAGTGGCAGGATTAGGAGAGCTATTTTAAATTGGGAGGTCAGGGAGGGCCTCTGGAGGGGGTTGACATTTGAGTAGAGATCTGATGACAGGAAGACAGTGTGGACTGAAGGGTCAGGGGTGTCAGGCAGGAGCGAGGATGGCTGTCAAGACTCTGAGGCAGAAGGAGACCAGGGAGGCTAAAGCCTGGAATGGAGGAGGGGATATGAGACAGGGTTGAAGGGCACAGGGCCAGGCCGAGTGGGGTGTCTGGGTCTCATCTAAGTGCAGTGAGTGACACAGTCAGGTATATGTTTCAAAAGATCACTCAAAGTGGGGAGGGGAAGCAAAATGTATTCCTATTTCATGTTTCCTTATAGCTGCATAAAGAAACCCTGGAAAAATACAAAAGAACTTAATAAGTGCGGTTACCTAGAAAAGCAAGACTTCTTAATATTTACATATTATATTGTTTTGACATTTGAATGACCTGTATATTTACCTGTATTAGATTCTTGCGGCTGCCATAACAAATTATGACAAACTGGGTGAACTAAAACAATAGAAATTTATTCTCTCATAGTTCTAGAAGCCAGAAATCCTCAATCAAGGTTTTGGCAGGGCCAGGTTCGCTCTAAAGATCCTAGGGGAGTTTGTTCCTTGCCTCTTCCATTTTCTGGTGGCTCTGAGCATTCTTTGGCTTGTAGCTACATCATTCTCTGCTCTGCATTGTCTCCTTCTCTTCTGTCTGACAAATCTCCTCTGTGTGTCTCTTGTAAGGGCATTTACCATTGAATCAGGGCCCACCTGAATGATCCAGAATAATCTCTTCATCTCAGGATCCTTAACTTGATCACATCTGCAAAGATCCTTTTTCCAAATGAGGTCACATTTACAGATTCCAGGAATTAGTGTGTGGACATGTCTTTTGATGTGCCACCATTCATCCCATCACAATAGCTGTCCAATAAGATCAAAGTAAACTTTAAAACTTGGTTCTAGCTCTGGGGTGACAGAGGGACTGCAGGGTGACAGATGGAAGAGAGGAGGGAGGTGAAGGGAGGTGGGTATGTGTGGGAGCAAAGGTCCACTGGACTCCAGAGGGATCGGATGCAGGATGGAGGGAACATCATAAGGCATCCCCCACCACTCCTGGGTCTGGCTTGAGCAAATGGGCAGGCTTTGGTGCTTTCACTGAGGCTGGGAAGATCAGAGGACAAGGGGGCTCCAGGGAGGTGGGAAGTGAGACTGGGAGGGAGAAGTAGTAGACATTTCAAGGTAGAAGTTACCATGAAGGAAGCTGGATATATTTGTGGTGAGGCCTGCGAAAACCTTTAAGGAAGCCTCAGGCTCAGGCTACAGAAAACCCATCACCTCCCTCGTTTTGAAAGCTCAGCATCTACTGATGCAAGGCCAGGCTGCAGCCACGTCACAGAAGTGGCTGTGACTCAGCTTGGGAAATCTAGGTTTTTACCATGTTACACTTACGCAACCAAGTCTTTGAATCTAAATGCAAGACTTCTTGTCTCCAATGTAAATTTCCGTGTCTCCATGACTAATCTTTCCACATAATTCTGCCTCCAAACCAAATAGGACACTGTATGCATGGTATGATCCCAGTTTCATAGGGGAGAAAATGACTCTCTTCAGGTATGTCTATAACAATAGCTAATCTTCACTGAGGTATTATGCTGACCACTGCATGCCTTATTTCATTTAATTCTCTCCATCACAGTTTGAAGTAGATGTTATCATTATTCCCATCTTACAGAGGAAGATAATGAGGCTCAGAGAGATTAAGTAAATCTTGCTCACAGTCACCCAACTAGTAACTGTTACGACTGGGACTTGTACCCTAGAAGTCTTGGCTTTTGTGTCTATCATCATTACTGCCCCTCCTCATTCGCGCCCTCTTATGGATATACATGCAGATTAAAAAGTTCAAGGAGATACCTACAAAGCTGCTAATAGTGGCGGGTTCTGAGAGGGGTGTGGGAAGGAGTACACATTCTCGACTGCTGCCTTGCTTTGAATTATCTTCAAGGAACAATGCTTTTTTAATTTAAAAATATGTATTTATCAAAAGAAAAGTCTGGAAGTTTGTCTACAACAAAATGTCAACAGCACAGGACTTCCCTGGTGGCACAATGGTTAAGAATCCACCTGCCAACGCAGGGGACACAGGTTCGATCCCTGGTCTGGGAAGATCCCATAGGCCGCAGAGCAACTAAGCCCGTGTGCCACAACTACTGACCCCGCATGCCACAACTACTGAAGCCTGCATGCCTAGAGCCCATGCTCCGCAACAAGATAAGCCACCGCGATGAGAAGCCTGCACACCGCAACGAAGAGTAGCCCCCACTCGCCGCAACTAGAGAAAGCCCGCGCACAGCAACGAAGACCCAACGCAGCCAAAAATAAATAAAAATGTCAACAGCAGTTACATCTGGGGAGCATGAACAGGAAAACTATCTTCTACACTATGTAGTTTGGTGTTGTTTGAACTTTATACAATGGGCATATACTGCTTTTGTAAGCAGAAAAAAGTAATTAAGACTTTAAAAAAAGAAGGACAGAGAGAAGGAGAGTGACTCAGCAGCTCTTCTGGGATTCCCAGCAGCTCCTGACAGAGGTCCCGCCCACCTTCACGAGCCCCTTTCCTATTTCTCCCCCTCCACCCCCTTTGCACATCCTAACCAGAAAAACCTGTGCCTCAGCAGCGTCTGTCCTGCCTCTCCCTCCTCCCAGCCTCTAAACTAGGCCGCTGCTGATCCCAATCCCACAGGGCAACAATATCCCCTCATCCTCCAATAGCAGCTTTGTAGTTTATGAAATGCCTTCCCATGCCAGCTCACGTTTAATCCTCCCAAAGACACTGTGAAGTGGATATTCTCATGCCCATTGTACAGATGTGGAAGCTGAGGCTCAGTGAAGCTAAGCTCATTGCCCAGGGTCATATAGAGTCTGGGATTGTGCCTGGACCCAGATTCCCAGGCCAGGCCTCTCCAGTGCTGCATGAGTTCAAGCTCATGTCAGGAACTTGAGTTTCAGGACCTAAAATGAACCTGTTGAATCTTGTTTAGACCTATGACAGAGCAGCAGTTCTCCTGTTCTCTACAAAACCATCCCTGCAGCCTCCCTGGTATACTCAACCACAGCCAGGAACCTGAGACTCACCAGAGCCTTGCCCTGCACTGCCCAGGCCCTGGGGCTGAGCCTGAAGAGAGGGCAGAATGGAAGAGCCTTTGGGCCCAGACAGAGGAGCATGGGAAAAAAAGGGCAGACAGCCAGCATGCTTACAAGGCAGGAGTAGACAAACCCAACAGCCTAGGACAGCAGGTCATGGGCTTGGGTGGAATCCTGGAGATAACTTTGATCAAATCACTTAGTATCTCTGGGCCTCAGTTCTCTCATCTGGAATATGGGCATTATAATAGCATCACCTTAGAAAGCAGTTCTGAGAACAACATGAGGAATCCTTGCCATGCGTTCAGCACAATGCCTGGACATAATACATGCTGACTGAATGCTTCTTATTGTTACTAAGTGAATTGGTTTGCCCCAACCAGTTTAGTTTCTTTTGGTGAACATTTACTGAGAGCCCACGCTGTGCCAGGCCCTGGGCTAAGCACTGGGGACATAGAAATAAAGGAGATGCAGCTCCTGCTCACTTAGTTCACAAACTGTCAGGGGAAGCCAGCCCAAAGGGAAGCTGACCCTTCCTGTAGGCTTGCAGTGTGAAGGAACAATGGCTGGGATGGCGGTAGGCAGGATGGTGTGGGGCCTTGAATGCCAGACTAATCTGTCTGAGAACTTCTCTTGTCCGCCTGGGAACCACTGCAGGTCTCAGAGCAGGAGAGCGGCCGACCCAGTCATCTCACTTAGAAATGGAACCTTAGTCCCTATGGCTCCACAGGGCTTCTGAGCCATCACTGAGTCAGACACAACGGGGGGGGGGGGGGGGGGGGAGGGGAATGACAGGGGGGAGGGGCACAGAGGACTATCCTTAGGGTGGGGACAATCTGGGTTCGAGTGACGGTGGCAGGTGCACTGGGTGAGGCCGCCCAGAGAGGTCAGGGAGGGGTTCAGTCCTGGAGAAAGTAGTAGGGGAGGAATCCATTTAGACTCCAGCAAAGGCAGAGTTAATGGGTCTATTTGGGGGCTGATCCCTGGGTTGGTATCTCAGGTGGTTTGGTACCTCTCTTTCTGCTTTTCTGTGCTTTCCCTTTTCCTACACTGAGTCACTAGAAGAGATGGGAGTGAGCTATCACTGTTTGGGAGCCCTGGGACCAGGTGACCCTGTCTTCCCAGAGGGGCACACGCCCTGGGGCAGCTGGAGAGAGCAAACAGTCCTCCTGGGGGAGCTCCAGGGTCTGGTGGGAGAGGCTTGGACACGTGGAGTGGCTTTCCGCAACTCAGGCCCCTCAGAGTCTTCCTCTGTCCGGAGGGGTAATGATGCCATGGCAGAGGCAGTGGGAGAGGTGGAGGCACCTGGGGTTCCCCCACATATCCTCAGGCTCCCGGGCGTGTCTCTGTGTCAGCGTCATCACCCGCCAGGTCGTGGGCCAGGTCAGCACAATCGTGCAGGACCAGCCTGGGTGCCCAGAAGAGGCAGGCTGGGTTCCGGCTCCTCGCAGCCCACCTCCCCAGTCTGGCCCAGTTGCCCCAATCTGGGGACAGACTACTTCTAGTGGGGCAGCCCAGTCAGCTGAGAAAGTCAGGCTTATGCTGAGCAGGAAAAGGCCAGGACTCGCCCTCCTCCCCCCACCCCCAATCCATGAAGCTGTGGCAGAGCAAGCCCTGGGCACTTGGCAGACTCAGTATGCGTCCTGCGTGCACAACCAGCTTTCTATATGGGCCTCAGTTTCCCCTTCGACTACTGAGCCAATGCACACATTCATTTTCTCTTCCTGGGGCATCTACCGAGTGTCAGACATGCAATATGCATCGAAGAGACAACGAACCCAGAACCTAGGCCTTGGGGAGCATCCAGCCCGGCCCCCCTGCGCCCCGTGTGGCAGCAAAGCTGGGGGGAAGCTGCTCTGCTTGGGGTGCGGGTGCAGGGCTGGCTTCCCTCTGCGCCCGCCGGTGACAGATGCCCAGCAGAGGGCGGCAGAGAGCGGGATCCCAGCTCGAGGCAGCCGTGACCTTGGCAGTCAGCGAAGGTGGAGGCCTGGGGATTTTCAGCCTCACTGCTGTCAGGAAAAAGTTTCACAAGGGCCTCTGGCACATCGGCATTCTCTCGGTCCCGGGGCCCGGGGCGGCCGACACCTCATCACTCTCCTGTCCCGGGAGGAGCCGCCCCGGGGCAGCCTTGGGACTGGGGCGGGGGCGTGCAGGGGCGAGGTGGGAATGACCAGCGGGGTAAGGAGGAGGGCACGAGGGCAGAGAAAGGTGGGGGAGGGCCCCCGTGCAGGGATCGTCTGTCGGGGCGGGGTCACAGGTCAGAGGGCGGGGGCTGGTCCTAGGAGCAGTGCGCACGCAGCACCTTCTTTGACTAGGTTTTCTAAAGATCGTGCTGGTGCTGTGAGGGGGTCGACTTAACCCGCACACACTCAGACACACACTCCTGTTCTCCTTCTTCCATCGGCATGCTCTCAGCACACTCACACTAACACACATTTCCACCCAGATCACACCCGACTCATGCACACAAACACATTCATATCACACCAACACACACATTTCATGATCACACTTACACACTTTCACACAAACACACCTACACACATGAATGCACATCCACTGTCACCCAACTCGCTCACTCACACTTGTGTACACACATAACTCACATATATACTCTCAAGCACACGCAAGCACACACACATTTTTTTCACACAACTCTCACAAGTACTCACATACACAACTCGTACATATATTCAGTCACACACACTCACACTTCTATCTATTCATACACTCACACACCCTCACACATTCACACACCTGAGGGCCTCTCCCTAGAAGAGCTGGTAGAGCCAGGGGGCGGTCTGCCAGCTCTGGTCCCTCACACTGGGTTCCAGAGATAATCCCAGCTCTCAGGCATCTGTGACCCACTGCCTTCCTCCCACTTTCAAAAAGGATTTGAGGGACTTCCCTGGTGGCACAGTGGTTAAGAATCCGCCTGCCAATGCAGGGGACACGGGTTCGATCCCTGGTCTGGGAAGATCCCACATGCCGCAGAGCAACTAAGCCCGTGTACAACTACTGAGCCCATGTGCCACAACTACTGAAGCCCGCGCGCGTAGAGCCCGTGCTCCGCAACAAGAGAAGCCACCACAATGAGAAACCCGCACACCGCAATGAAGAGTAGCCTCTGCATGCCACAACTAGAGAAAGCCTGCATGCAGCAAAAAAGACCCAACGCAGCCAAAAAAAAAAAAAGGATTTGAGATGATTTAGAAGATTAAATCCCAAATAAAACAGGATAATGAAAAAGAAAAATAGGACGGTAGAAGCATTGAAAGCCTAACCCTTGTTTCTCCAGGCCTGGGGCCTTCTAACTTTGTAAGGACCCAGTGGTCTGTGATTTCAGAGCCCCAGGCCCAGCCCTGCCTCTTTTGTATCATCCCTCTGCACTTGCCCTTGGGGGCCTCTCTCTGCCCCCCGCTTGTCCCTCGGGGTCTGTGGAAGGGCTTACTCACTGCCAGCATGTCCGACTCTGGAGTAGCTGAGTCAGCCCCCCTGCCACTCCCCAAAGGTGGCTGGGCTGAAGGACATTTGAATGACTACCTGACAAACAGTGTTTCCCATCGACCATCAGTCAGCCTCTTGAGCTAAAACCTTGGCTTTGGCCTCTCTCTCCCTCAAGGTGAATTCCCAGCCACTAAGGACCTCCCCAGCGCTGAAGCAGAGTTCCTCTCCTCATTGTTCTAGAGTCTCAATCCTCAGGCTGCACTCATCTGACCCTTAATCCCAACCTTTCCCACCACGATTTCTCAATAAAGCCCTCATTCAAACAAAACGCCCAGTGACACATCCTGATATTCCAAAGTTGCTCAAGTGGACATTTCAGTCAGCTATCGCTGTGTAACAAACCAACTCAAAATTTAGCGGCTTAGGGACTTCCCTGGTGGTCCAGCGGTTAAGACTCCGCCCTCCCAATGCAGGGGACCAGGGTTCAATCCTGGTCAAGGAGCTAGGTCCCACATGCCGCAACTAAGAGTTCACATGCTGCAACGAAAAGATCCCACGTGCCACAACTAAGACACGGTGCAGCCAAATAAATAAATAAATAAATAATTTAAAAAAACAAAACTTGGTGGCTTAAAACGGCAATTTGAGGGAATTCCCTGGCAGTCTAGTGGTTAGGACTCTGCACTTCCACTGCAGGGGACATGGGTTCGACCCCTGGTCGGGGAATTAAGATCCTGCATGCTGCATGGCCAAAAAACAAACAAACAAACAGCAATTTGTTATTTCTCATGATCCTGTGGTTTGGCTGGGCTCATCTGGGTGGTTCTTCTGCTCTATATGATGTTGGCTGGGACTACTCAGGCTGCTGCATTGAGCTGCATCCAACTGGACTGCCTTCAGGCATGGCTGGATCCAGAGGCTCAAGAAACGTCATCAAGAATGTACCACATTTTCCATTCTCTGCTCTGCTTGGCTGGGTCTAAATGGCCAGGATGGCTTCCCTCACATTTTTAGTGCCTCCACTGTGTTAACTAGAACATCTAGGGGCTGCCTAGGCCTCCTCTCTCACATGGTCTCTCCAGCAGGGGAGCGAGACTTCTTTATATGACAGCACAGGGACTAAGAGCAAAAGCAAACCTGCCAGCCTTCTTAAGAGCTAAGCCTGGAACTAGCACGGCATCACTGAAACAACATTCTATTGGTCAAAGCAAGTCATAAAACAAACCAAAATTCATGGTTTAAGGGGAGAAAAAATGGATTTCACTACCCACTGGGAAGAGTGGCACATGTGCACAGGGATGAGAGGAATCATTGGCAACCAATTTTGCAGGCACTCTGCCACAGTGGGCATGCTCATTAAGCTCCCAACACGCTTCCTGTGAAAGAAGCTGAGCATCAGGTACATCAAGCGTCTTCGATAACTTAGCATTCTTAATCACAAAATTCTTATCTCCACTTCCAGGAAGAATTGCACTTTGGTTAGTGTGTGATTGGAGACTATTTCGTTTGTAAGTGATGGGAACCGAGCTCAAACTGGCTTAAGCAAAAAAAAAAAAAAAAAAAAGAGAACAGGGACTTCCCTGGTGGTCCAGTGGGTAAGACTCTGAGCTCCCAATGCAGGGGGCCTGGGTTTGATCCCTGGTCGGGGAACTAGATCCCGCATGCATGCCGCAACTGAGAGTCTGCACGCCCCAACTAAGACCTGGCACAACCAAAATAGATAAATAAATAAATATTTGTTTTAAAGACGAGAGAACATATTGACTCATATACTGGGAAATTTAGGGAAATACTGGGAAATTCAGGGATGGGCTGGCTTCAGAGGCTCAATTAACGTCATCAGGAATGTGTTACACTTTCCATTCCCTGCTCTGTGGTCCTCTGTGTTGGCCTCATTCCCTCATTCTCAAACAAGCTCTTTCTACAAGGTGCAAAGATGGCCACCAGCAACTTCAGGTTTGCATCTTATCAGCTTAACACCCCCCAATGGAAAACACGTGCTTTTCCCACTCCTCGATAATTTTGGCAAAAATCTCAGGGGAGTCATATAACCGGCCCAGAGTAAATCATAATCCAATCCGGGAAACAATAACTGTGACTTCAATTAGCCAGGACTTCATATTATGCCCACCTGCTGGAGGAAAAGAAAAGGTAGAATAAGCCCCACCAGAACCACATGGACTGAAAGCTGGGGTGGGGAATTGGGGTGGGGTGTTCCCCAAAGAAAAGCAAGTGATGTTACCAAAAGTAAGAGGAGTCGTCATGATGCGAAGACGGCAAACACAACTGAGAGCCACTGTGTTATCTGATGTGTTACAGAGAAAGAAAATCATGTGAGCTCAGCTGGAGATAAGCATTTTCCTGATTCCGAATTCCAGAATGGATCCCTTCACACAAGGAGTTAAATCTAGTGCATTTCCTGACATAGTGGACCACAGCTTTACCTCCATTTTGGCATAGATATGGAAACATCCTGCAAGCGTGCATTTCGTAAAGTGCCTACCTTTGAAAGCCAAGGACAGAACATTTCTTTGCCCCAAGGAAAGGCAATTCTGTAGGCTGCTGAGCTCATGGGTTTCTGGTGAGAGGCTTCCAGATATCGAGACGGCACTCAGCATAGAGAACAGAGAGGGAGTACCCTCTCTAATATAGCATTTCTGTGAGCCTTCCCTGTCTTCCCTTAGCAGTCTCAGCCTGTTCTATTCCACTGTCCTATTTTTTGGGTCAAAAGCAAGGGCTCGGACCTTGGCTACAGTGATAGAGGGTCGAGAATCACAATCTCACAGACTTTTATTACTGAAGGATGTCAGAAACATCATGCTGATTGCTCCTCAACCTTGATTCTCTCCTTCCACAGATGGACTTATTAGCTGGAACCATGGCTAGCAGAATAAAGACTACATTTCCCATCCTCTTTTGCCACTAGGTGTGCCATGTGACTAAGTTCCGGCCAATGAGACGTGGCAGCTTCTAAGAGTCTTCCTTTGTCCTTTCCATCTTTGTCTCTTCACCTTTCTGGCTCTTGTTTCCTGGAATGTGGGTATGATGGCCACCATTTTGTACCACAAGGACGAGGGCCACACCATAGGGAAGGTGGGTGTGAACCAGAAGGATTAGGTAGAAGAGCCACCATGCCAGCCCTGGACCACCCATCTTTATACTTTATACTTTTATGAGAGAGAGATATAAGCATGCATATTGTGTAAGCCACTGTTTTGAACTTCCGTTTCCTGTAGTCGAATCAGTTCCTAACTGATGACATTATCTCTTCCAACTTTTCCGTATCCTTCACCACCACTTACAAATACCATCTTCCATCCAAGGCTTGAATCCTCTCCAAACCATTGCTTAAAGGATAAGTACAGCTCACACAATTACTACCTCTCAAGGTCATTTCATCCTTGGCACTGAATTGTTGGAAATGTGTTAGAAATTTCTTCCTCATCTTCATTCATTCCATCTGCATATAGCTAATTATCTCCCTCAGGAAGGTCAACCAGAGTCCTGCTGACGGTGCTCACGGGTGCCCAGAGCTTCTCTTCCTGACTCCCTCCCTTCCTCGCAGGGCCTGCCTGCGTCCAGTGCATCCCTCGTGCCATTTCCCAGAGCCCCGTGGGAAAAGAGGCCCAATGTCCACAGCTCCCCCGCACATGGGTGAAGCTTCAGGTGTGCAAGGAGCTTTTGATTCTGCGATGCAATTATTATATATCAGTGCAGCTTGAGACATTTGGAATATGTGATAAGAATTCCTCACATTTGCATAGCAGCTTACACGCTTTCTCCACACTCTCATTTTAGTACTGTTATTAGTAATAATATTAGTAATAATAATAATAATGTTCCCTTTACAGAAATTTAAAGGAATATATAAAATGTAGTGTGAAAGCCCAAATTAAAAATAGGAGCAGAAGAATAAAGAAAAACAGAGGAGTGGATTACAAAATATAATCAGACCAATAGTTATAAATCATATATGCACAGGGCATATCTAGATACTTTGCTGCCATTTATTGAGTACTTATTTTTCATAAGGCCCTGAAATAAGCAGGGGGCGCTATGTAATTAAATCCTCATGAGTATCTTGCAAGGTAGACATTTTGGCTAATTTGCAGGGGATGACAAAGAGCCTCAGGGAGGTTGAGGGTCTTTTCTAAGGTCCCAGTGGCTCTAATGGTAAAGTTAGCTCCTTGACCTGCATGTCCCCTACCCCAGTCTTTCCTCCTCACTCCTTCAGACAGACCGGCCCTGTAGCCTGGAATACTCTTTCCTGCCCCTTTCTTGATGACACTGGCACCATCTCCTCCTCCCCATCTCAGTTTCAGTGTCACCTCCTGGGCAAGGACTTCTCTGACCTCCCCCTCCCCCCACCCCCTGCCATCTCTCCCCTCTCTGATAGTTTGTTCATAAGGAGTCTTCTTCTTTCTCAACACGATTGGATGTTTGTTCAGTGCCTGTTTCCCTCGCTGAGGCTGGGGATTGCATCTGTCTTGTTTGCTGCTGGATTGTCAGCACCTAGAACAGAATCTGGCACATTCAGTTGCTGAAACCTTGGTGAATGAACGACAGCCCGTGCTCACAGCCACCAGATCACCCTATGCTTTCCCGGGACTTCTCACAGAGGCCCTGACTCCTGGGCCTGAAGGGTCCTTCAGACCTTACCTCATTCCATCCTTGCATAATAGAAAAGGGAAACTGAGGCCGGAGAGGGAAAGGCACTTGTCAGGGCCTCATAGTGGTTAGACACACAGCTGAGCGAGGGGCGGGTCCTGGTTCCAGGCCGAGGGCCGGGCACCAGTGGGTGGTCCCGACTGGCCCAGCTTTCTCTCTGTGGAGGGATAAAGTGAGGCAGGAGAGCCCTGAAACGTGGCTGGTGGGAGGTGCCGCCTAGAACAGTGTGGCCGTCCTGGGGAGGAGGTGGAGAGCCTGCTGGCCTGGCTGGGAAGGAATCCAGCAGGGGCCTTGCTCGGTTTCCTCCCAGCACGGGGGGAAGTAAACACATTCCTCAGTCATGCAGGCAACTCCCGGCTCCAGCAGGTCCCTGGCCAGTGGTCTGTTGCCCTATGGAGGGCGGGCCTGGAGAAGGGGCATGACTCAGCCAGGGTCAGAGCAGTGTGTGGTGGCTGGTACCCTTTGCCAAACTGCCTCCTGCCCCAGCGCACAAAGGTGAGAAGAGCATAGTGTCCCTCTCTCCACCCCAGTCCTGCAGAAGCCCGGGGACAGCTGGGCTAGCTCCCAGCCAGGCCGAGCCTCTCTGAGGATCAGCATCTGGTCCCCTCCACCAGCCAGGACAGCGAGGAGGACACTGGGGACCCTTGACAAGGCAGGCATGGCCTGTTGTGAGTACCGGGTCCTGGCTCCCTACCGGACAGATGGGGAAACCTAGGCCCAGAAGGGCAGGCGCTTGCTCCACGTGCCACAGCAAGGTCATGACCAAGCCAAGACCAGAACCCAGGTCCTGTGGACCGTGGTGTCACGTCACTGAAGTCCTGACGATGGTTGCTGCCTCCCAGCTCCTCCCGCCCCACCCCCCCTTCTCCCTTCAGCTCTGTCAGGCCCTCTGCACATGCTGATTCTTCTGCCCAGAATTCCCTCCTTGAACTCTCTTGACTGGGCAGACTCCTACCTGTACTTCAGAACCATTCAGCGCTTTCCTGTCACGCAGACCAGCTGCCCTGGGGGCAGGGTGGGCCCTGCAGCAGCTGTCCTCAGATGCCAGTGCCAGGGCTGCAGTAGCAACAGCTGTGAAGCCTGGTTCTCGGTAGCAGCCGGGAATGATTCACAGGGAGTGGGAAGACAGGAAGGCTTGGATGTCACCCTGTGTACTAAGCGTGAGTGTCAGGAAAAAGAGCCTGGGGTCTGGACTGGGAGAACTGGCCTGCTTCTCTCTTCAAGTTGTAGGATCTAGAGGATGCTCTTCAACCCCTCAGGACGGTATCACTGAGGCTGAGACTCCTGGGTCTGGAACTGGAAACACAGGGCAGTTTTCAACTCTTCTGCCAGCTCCAGTTGATAGATAGTGGCTCTGGGGGGCACTGTGTTGAGGAGGATTCAGAGGAAGGGAGGATGGTGGTAGACCCGCCATTTATTTGTTACCCTTGGGCTGGGATGTCTCTAAGGGGCCTCCCTCCCTGAGAAACATACTTCTGTGATCAGAATCAGCAGCTGTCCCAGCTCTGGCAGGGCCCCAGGATAGGCAACAGGGCCTTCGATCAACACACACACACACACACACACACACACACACACACGAGATGGGGCCCCTTCCCAGGCAAGTGGCTCTGGCTGTGGCCTCCAGCCCTCTCTCTTCTGTTGGCCCCAGATAAACATTCCTTCCAGCTTTGCCCCCTGAGCTGCTGCTGGCTTATTCAGGCCAGACCAGCACAGCACAGACCTCGGCGGAGCATCAGGCTAAACTGCTTCCTGCCTGTTGCTGGGAAGGGCTGAGGGTTCTGGGGCTGCAGAAAGAGGGGAGGAGGGCTGGGAGGCTGAAGTCCAGTCCCTGGGCTTCAGCAGACTTGGACATTGCCCTGAGAAGGAATTTCCTGTTGTTGCTTCCTTCTTCTTCATACGTGTAGCTCCAGTTTCTCCTCCAGAGCCCTAGCGTCTGGTCACCGTTAGGAGCTCAGAGGCCTTTTGTAGGTCAGAGAGCTGGGTTTGAAGTCAAGCTTGCCGTATGGCCTTGGGCTGGTCTGTGCATTCGTTTTCGCGTTTGTAAAATGGGGGAAATAACACCAAATTCATTCTCATAGGTGTTGGCTAAGGGATTTTACTGGGTTGAATAGTGTCCCCTTTAAATTTACATCCATGGAGGAATTCCCTGGTGGTCCAGTGGTTAGATATCTGTTTCCATTGCAGGGGACACGGGTTCAATCCCTGTGCCCTTAGGCAGGGAACTAAGATCCGGCAAGCCGCGTGGTGTGGCAAAAAAAAAAAAAATTTACATCCACGGGAAGCTGTGAAGGTAACCTTATTTGGAAAAAGGGTCTTGGCAGATGGAATCCAGCTAATATGAGGTCATAGAGGATTAGGGGGTGTCCCTAAATCTGATAGAACTGGTGTCCTTAAGGGAAATTTGGACACAGAGACAAAACACAAATATTCACAGAGAGAAGGCTGTGTAAAGATGGAGGCAGAGATTGGAATGACGCTGCCACAAGCCAAGGAGTGCCAGAAGCTACCAGACGCTGGAAGAAATAAGGAAGGATTCTCCCCTAGAGCCTTTGGAAGGAACATGGCCCAAATGTCGCTTTGATTTTGGACTTCTGGCCTTAGGAGTTGTGAGAAAATAAATTTCTGTTGTTTCAAGCCTCTAGTTGGTGGTACTTTGTTACAGCAGCCCTAGGAAATGAATACAGGGATGTCTATAAGCATGTTATCTGCCACACAGTGGCCACTCAGTAGAGGGAAACCCCATGACGGCTCCAGGTGGTGTTAGTGCTTCTTCTTCCTGCCTCCCAGCCCTGAATGCCTCCCTCCCCTTGGGCACGGGCTCTGCCACTGCCAGGCCTCGCCAGCATGTGCCAGCCAGGCTGGCCAGGAGGGCAGAAGCAGGACTAGACGTGTGGGAGCAGATGTCAGTCTCACCAGGGCTGGCTGACATCAGGCCCAGAAAAGACCAGCTGCCCCACAGCACGGAGGTCACAGGTGGGCAGGGTCCCCCAGTGGCCACTGAATTCTAGACTCTATGCTCCACAGGGGCAGGAGACAAATCCACTTTGTACCTTCAACACCCGGCACAGGACCTGACATTTAGTAGCCCTTACTATGTGCCAGTCCTTACTTTAATCCCTCGCAGCAACCCTGTCAGCTGCCATCATTGCCCCCATTTTACAGCTGAGGAAACTGAGGCACAGGGAGTTTTTTTTTCAAAATCTTTAATTTTATTTTTAATTTAATTTTATTTATATTTTTATACAGCAGGTTCTTATTACTTATCTATTTTATACACATTAGTGTATATATGTCAATCCCAATCTCCCAACTCATCCCAGCACCACCACTCCCCCGTCACTTTCTCCCCTTGGTGTCCATACGTTTGTTCCCTACATCTGTGTCTCTATTTCTGCCCTGCAAACCGGTTCATTTGTACCATTTTTCTAGGTTCCACATATATGCGTTAATATACGATATTTGTTCTTCTCTTTCTGACTTACTTCCCTCTGTATGACAGCCTCTAGATCCACCCACGTCTCTACAAATGACCCAATTTCGTTCCTTTTTATGGCTGAGTAATATTCCATTGTGTATATGTACCACATCTTCTTTATCCATTGGTCTGCCGATGGGCATTTAGGTTGCCTCCATAACCTGGCTATTGTAAATAGTGCTGCAGTGAACATTGGGGTGCATGTGTCTATTTGAATTATAGTTTTCTCTGGGTATATGCCCAGTAGTGGGACTGCTGGGTCACATGGTAATTCTATTTGTAGTTTTCTAAGGAACCTCCATACTGTTCTCCATAGTGGCTGTATCAATATACATTCCCATCACCAGGAGGCACAGGGAGTTTACATGAGTTGCCCAAAGTCACACTGTTGGTAAGTGGCAAATCCCGGGGATCTGGATGGTGAGCCCAGGCTCTTATCTGATCGTTATCAATGTTTATTGAAGTAATGTAAGGCTAAAACCAGGCTGCAACGCATGGTGAATTCACACATGTCCTCTGAAGGCCCAATTCCCCACCCTCAGGAGGTTTTACTAGACCCTGCAAGTGAGAGCAAGTGTCACCAGCAGGGCGCTCTACCCACAGTGGCCCAGGAATGTGTCTGGTACAAGTTCTAATTGAAGTTGGCTGTCACTTTAATCAACCCCACCCATGATCTCACAGACCTGCCCTCTGGAGCCCACCCTGACAGCCCATCCCTCGGAGACTGAAAAACCCCTTTGGCCAGAAACAGATTCAGTGGGTTATAGGGACCTGATTATTGATAAACCAGCAAGCATGGCTTTTGCCCTCCCATACCCTCACCGAAGGTGACTCCCAGAGCTGGTGTGTCAGCTGCAGGAATTGGGGGGTTGTCACTCTAGGGTGTATCATTAACCCCACGCAGCTTCTCTCCTCTCTCTCTGCACTTCTGTTTGTTGATCAGCTTCGGTTTTTGCCGTCAACTGTTCTCCCTGCCTTCAATTCACATTCCCCAAGAGGATCTACTTGGTGCAGTTAATTTTCCCACCAGGCTAACTCAAAGGCTGGTGAATCAGCCTATAGACTGGGTCCCCCCACCACGGTCCAGCCGGCTACAACCAGGGAGGTAGGGGTCACGTGGGACCGACACGACTGCTTCTGCGAAGGAGGCTGTGGGAGTGGCAGGCAGGCTGAGGCTGGCTTGGACAAGGTGCTACCTGATGGCTGTGCCCTCAACTGTCTCCTTCATGCCTCAGCTCCCTTTATAAACTGTAGAGCCCAGCTCCCTCTCATAGGCTGCCCCCAACTCCAGGAGGGACCTCTGAACTGACCCACAGACTAGAGCCAGGATGTTAATTTGGGGCAAACCCACCACTCTTTCCTTTCCAACCATGGCAGATATTACCAATGGATCGTAGCATTACCTGTCCGCTGAGCTGAACACTGAATCAGACAGACTCAGAATCAACAGTGCTCTCTCCAGGAAGTCATTGCCAAGCGATTCCAGCTGACATGAAAGAACTAGACAGGATGGGAAGATCTCTAGAGTTGCTATGGGCGCTGGCGTGGCCTGCGTCTGAGTCAGCAGTCCTGCCTAAGCAGAACACGCAGCCCGGGAGGGGCCCGAAAGCAGTGGTCAGGGGTCCCGGGTGAGATATTCTAACTACTGATAACCCTTAGGATATTGGCATCAGCCAGGCTTGTGAGGGGATGCCCAGGTCAAGGACAGGCTGGGGGTGAGACGCTGACTCACTGGCTCTGGGTTTGAATTTCTTCATCACCTGATCTCCTTTTGTCTCTGTCTCTCTGTGAGTCAAACAGGCATCATCCCCCACATCACACAGGTGCTCCTCAGCCAGCTCATTGAGACCTGCCCAGTGCTTTGAGAAGATGCCAAAGCACCCACACTGGGCAGCGGGGGGAGGGGAAAGTGGGCTGCCCCCAAAGGCACAGGGACTGTCTGAGGAGGCACCCACCTTCTGTCTGGGGAGCACTCACTGTGTCAAATGGGGACCATGAGGCTTTGGGAAATTGCAGGACTTCTCAGAGCCTTAATATGTTCATGTCGTCTTGTGCATGAATAAGAGCAGGACAGAGTGTGCAGGGCTTCCTCAAATTACTGGACTTATTTTGACAGCTGGACTACATAGGAGTTAAAAAAAATTCATCCACCCGTGGAAGGAGGCAGATAACAGAAATGAGGGAAGGGGGCTGGATATAAGGAGAGTGGGTCACGGTTAAAATGATCCTGAATGAAGAGCTAAGTCAGGGCGAGGACCCTCAGCTCCTGCAAATTTTTCCGCTCAAGAGCGCAGACAGGCCCAGGGCTACCAGATTTTCCAATTTTTCAACAGAAGTCAAAAATCCAGATTTGTATGTGAATTACTTTTACTTTTAAATTGTGGCAACTAATTCAGAAAATGCATTTTCACTTGCAGCATTTGATTTGTATGTGTGTTTAATATCCCTGGAGGAAGAATCCCAGGTTTTTCCCTCCAGCGTTTTCCACAAGCTTCCTTCACGATGAGAGCTGAAGACGTCAGCTCCGAGAAACCAAACTGTGGATTCTCGCACCCTTTGGCCAGAGCTCTGAGCTGTGCCAGGCTTTTGGGCTGCCACGTCACTGTGTTTCCATGCCCGTGAGGACCAGAGAGGCTTTCCCAGAGCCTTGCCCTGCTGGGTGCTCACACTATCCAGTGCCACCTGCTTCATCACCATAGAAACCAGGCATTTCCTGACCAGCCTAGGGCATGGCTTCCCTTCTTGGTCTTTTTGGAGTCCTGAGTGACTAGCCAGGATGGCCACACGTACGCTTGTGGCAGTGGCTCCAGGAAGTGGCCTGGGAAGAGGGTGACGTGGGGCCAGCACAGGGAGTGCTGGTCAATTCAAACAGTTCATAGCATCTTCAGTAAATCAAAGTACGAGCCTAGGTCACAGAGCAGGGCGACAAGTGTGGCTCTGGACAGGGCACTGTGGAACGAGCTTGGACCCACTGTGGAACCCAGTGCGGGAAACCTGCTTTAGAGAGACTGCCTAGTGCAGGGCTGGGCGAGCTGGGCTGGGGGCCAAATACCAGACACACCTCCAGGATGGGCAGGCCCTTCCAGAAAGCCCATACCTGAAGGCATCAGAGGGTCTCAGGAGAGTCTGGTGGCAGGTAAGCATACAGCATCAGGCAGCCGATGAGGAGCTTGCGACCACGGGGGGGCCTCAGGGAGGCCTGGTCCTGGGAAGCTGGAGAGCTGGGTTGACCCTGGTTGTGGGAGGGCCCGAGTTACAGCCAGAGCTATGTCCCTTCCCAGGCCGGTCAGGGCTGTGGCCAGTGCACAGGGCAGGGTAGGGGTGGGGGAAGGGCATGAAGGGAGTGACACCTGCACCTGGTGAGGCAGCAGGCATGTTAAAACAGCACGTCCCTCGACTGCCTTCTCTCCATGATGAGTCATGGCTGTGTCATCCTTTCCTTCCATCTTGTTCTTAACGTCATCTTTAAAAATTAATTGAAGTGGAGGCACTTTTGGAGAACGTGCCCGGGGAGTGGCCTGGTGACACGTGGTGTGTGAGAGAGCAGTGAGTGCTGAAGCGGTGAGCAAGTTCTGACACAAAGCTACGGGAGCATAGATTCCATCTCTGTCAGTTATGAGCTGTGTGATCTCAGGGAGGCCACCTGCCTCTCGGAGCCCCCATTTCCCCATCTGCAGAGTGGAAGAATAATAGTAGCTACCTCGTAGAGCTGTGAGGATTAAGTTGGTAAAGTGTGTAGAAAGCTTTGCCCCTGGCACCCAGTAGTCATTCAAGTACCTACTGTCATTTGAGGTAGGAAAGAAAATCCAGAATTTTATCACCGGAAAGGAACAATCAGTTAGTTTACATATGGGGAGATAGAGGCCCAAAGAAGCAAAGGGTTCCAATGCGAGTCCAGGATGAGCCAAACCCAGAGGCCAGGTCATCTGCCAAGTTCAGCCCCTCCCAACACAGCCCATCTGGGGAACAAGCCAAACGGAGAAATGATGACTCCCAGAAAATCCCACTCTTTCTGGCACCCAGAGGAAAGCCTCTGCATTACATCCAGCTGGCAGCCAAGTAGCTATTCAGAACCCCCAGTGCCGGCACAGCCCTGGCACTAAGGATGCACATCCGAGAATCGACAGGGGCCCCCCTTTTTTTCCCAGCCTCCTAATACAGAGCCTCCAAACACTGGCTCTCCCAGTGAACTCACTCAAGTTCACCCAAGGAACTGTGGCAGAGCCAGGCGGGAACCCAGGCTTGGCAGCTCGCTGCCCCATGCTCTACCTCTCTGTACAGGACACAGGACACCTTTTTCCCTCCGCACCATGTTTATTCTCAGGATTGGTTCAGGGTCATTCCTATAACAATTATGAGAACAACCAATAACACTGTGCCCTAACTGTTTCCAGGGGCTGTGCTAAGTGAGGGGTTTTTGTTTTTTGGGTTTTTAAAATATTTATTTATTTATTTTGCTGCGCCGGGTCTTAGTTGCAGCGTGCAGGATCTTTTAGTTGCAGCATGCGGGATCTAGTTCCGCAACCAGGGATTGAACCCGGGCCCCCTGCATTGGGAGCGCGTAGTGTTAGCCACTGGACCACCAGGGAAGTTCCGTGAGGGTTTTTTTCTTAATTGCCAATACTTTATAAGGTAAGGCCATAATATTTTTTTTTTTTAATTTTATTTATTTATTTATTTTTGGCTGTGTTGGGTCTTTGTTGCTGTGCATGGGCTTTCTCTAGCTGTGGAGAGCAGGGGCTACTCTTCATAGCTGCTCATTGCTGTGGCTTCTCTTATTGCAGAGCATGGGCTCTAGGCTCACGGGCATCAGTAGTTGTAGCACGCAGGCTCAGTAGTTGTGGCTCGTGGGCTCTAGAGCGCAGGCTCAGTAGTTGTGGCACACGGGCTTAGTTGCTCCGCGGCATGTGGGATCTTCCCAGACCAGGGCTCGAACCTGTGTCCCCTGCATTGGCAGACAGATTCTTAACCACTGCACCACCAGGGAAGTCCCAGGCCATAATATTATTATTTCCATTTTACAGATGGGGAAACTGAGGCCAAGTGAGGTCAGACCAACTTCCCCCAGCCAGTAAGTGAAGAAAACAGAGTTTGAACTCAGGGGCACCTGTTCCCTCTTCACCACATCTCCACACCCTCCAGGCATGGTGACCCTTTCCTTTCCTGGCTGGGCCCTTGCTGTCCCGCTCTGTGGCCTTGGCAGGGTCTTCACCTCCACCAGAGGTCCGTTCAGGACTTTGAAGAGTAAAGAGAGGAAAGGTGGGCACAGGCTGTTCTGGTGGCCCCTGCATCCTCAAGCCAGACCCTCCTGCTGTGTGTGTAAGGCCCTCCCCCTCCACCCTGCAGCCTCTGGCCGGTGTTGGCAGCTCCCTTCCCCAGCCACTGACTTCCATCTTTAGGCCTTAAGAACGGGAGGGGGGACTTCCCTGGTGGCACAGTTGTTAAGAATCTGCCTGCCAATGCAGGGGACACAGGTTCAATCCCTGGTCTGGGAAGATCCCACATGCTGCAGAGCAACTAAGCTCATGAGCCACAACTACTGAAGCCCGCGCACCTAGAGCCCGTGCTCTGCAACAAGAGAAGCCACCGCAATGAGAAGCCTGCGCACTGCAACAAAGAGTAGCCCCCGCTCGCCGCAACTAGAGAAAGCCTGCGCGCAGCAATGAAGACCCAACACAGCCATAAATAAATAAATTAATTAATTAATTTTAAAAAAAAAACAAAAGAAAGAATGGGAAGAAACAGAGAGAAGCCTCCAGGCTGAGCTTGCGTGTGAAACTTCCTGCTGGTATAGGAGTGGACGCCCATTTGTGGGGAGAGGGGGCACCTGGCCAGCTGTCAGGGAACAAACAGCCCCTCGGGAACTCTGCTGGTCCCACCTCAGTTCCTCCATCATCCCAACCCTCTCTAAAGCCCCGGCAGGGTCAAGCCTCAGTCTGTAACGTGTGGATAAAAACAGTACCCACCTGTGATAGTTTGTTAGCGTTATTGTAACGAAATACCACAAATTGGGCGGCTTAGATAACAAAAGTGTATTTCTGGAGGCTGGGAGTCTGAGATCAAGGTGTCAGCAGGGTTGGTTCCTTCTGAGGACTGTAGGGCAGAATTGGATCCAGGCCTCTCCCTTAGCTCCTGGGGGTTTTCTGGGAGTTTTTGGCATTCCTTGGATTTTAGATTCATCACCCCAATCTTTGTTTTCATCTGCACATGACCGTCTCCCTGTGTGTGAGTCTCTGTGTCCAAATTTCCCCTTTTTATAAGGACACTGGTTGTACTGGATGAGGGGGCCCACCCTATGATTTCATCTTAACTTCATCATCTGCAATGACCTTGTTTCCAAATAAGGTCATATTCCCGGGTACTGGGGGTTAGGACTTCAACATCTTTTTGGGGAAGACACAATTCAACCCACAGCACCACCTCACAGAATCGCTGAGTGGATTAAATGAGCTAAGACATGAAGCGCCTGCCACAGAATCATCATTCAACAAATGCTCATTATTATCATATTGTTATTTGCTGCACAGTGGTTGCCAGCGTGCTGCAAAATGTCCTGCGGGACAGCGATGATTCTGACAACGCTCCGAGTCCTACTTCATCGGTGACCGAGAGACTGTCAATTGTCGCCCACGTCAAATACTATTGCAGTTGTTATCAGTCCTTCATGATGGTTCCTAGGTCATCACGGATGGTGGGTGGGGTGACTAAGTGCTCCCAAGGTACCCTTGACAAAGCCACGGCGTGTGCCATGTCTCTGGGTTATGGACAGGCTGGAAGCCCCAGGGGCTGTCAGGGGGTGACGCTGGGATTCCCACAATGTGCCCAGGCCTCCTTCGTGTGTGGCCGTGCTGGTGGGGACCGCAGCTCCCTAGCTGGCAGGCAAGAGCCAGCCCCTCATGGGTGGGTGTGAGCTGCTCAGGCATCTCCATGGAGGGGTCGGGGGCAGATTGAATCTCAGATTGGTGCCTGCCTCCTGCACTTAAGCTACCTCTTCACTCAGCGCTTTGTGAAGCTCAAGTTCAAAGTGCGGCCGGAAAGACCTGATAATGAATCTTAGCCACTGAGGATACAAAGCTTTCATTATGGTGCTTGTAAATGTATATGTGTGCTTCCTCGTGTTTCTTCTGGTTTCCAATTGCTCCCCTGTGCCCATTTATAAAAGTGCTTTGAAAGTTGGGGAATTTGAGGCCTGAGCAGGCAGCCCAGCAGGGGTGAGGGGAGATGGCCAGGAAATAGCTATGGATTGGCCCGTGGAGCAAAGATCCTGATAAAGACAATTCTGGAAGAGTGTCTGGTGGTGTAAGCTGTAATAATAACTAGCATTTATCAAGCGTCTACCATGCCCTGAGCACCACACTCATGGGTCATTTTCTTTAGTCTTCACAGCAATGACACACAGCCAGTAGTTTAATTATGTTTGTATTTTACAGATGAAGAAAAGAAACAAAGGGTTAGGGACTTGCCCAAGGTCACATTGCCAAGAAATGACAATGAGCAATTTGAACCCAAGCCTGATTCCAAGGCCTGAGCCCTTGCCCACGATGCTGTTCTGCCTTCCACAGGCTCTGATGAGGTCCCCAAGTCTGGAGCAGAGCAACCGAGTCTCTCTGTAGCCTATGTACCCACGGAAAGCCAGAGACCAGACGGCTGAGCCAGTGTGCGGCGGCTCCCCATGTCCTTTGTGAGGCCGATGAAAGAACTGGTCCAGATCATGTAACCCACACTCAGGAAGATGTGAAGAGGACTATAAACAGCAATAAAAAAGAACAAACTCCTGTGACACCGGACCATCAGGGAAACCTCACAGATACAATGCCGGACGCAAAAGCGCCCATACTGTATGATACTGTCAGGAGGGCAGGGACATTTGGGGACGCCTGTTGTGATGAAACGGCTCAGATCTTGAATTGTGTGGTGGTTACCCAGGTGCACATATACGTAAAAATTCACCAAGCGGCATGCTTCAGATCTGTGCCTTTTATGGTCCCTCCAATAAATTAAAAAGACGTAAAAACAAAAAACAAAAAACTGCAGAAAATTCAGTCAAGAGTGACAATTGGTGGATTAAGCTCTCTCTAAAAGAAGAAGTGTGTTTGGATGAGGTGGGGGGAGAAGGTGATTGCACCTGGTGGTTTTATCAGCCAAGATCCTGACCCACAGCTTGGCCCCTTCTCTCTTACAAAAGTCCACATCTGGCGCAGAGGGCAAAATAGCATATATTGCTCTCTTAATTCATTTACGCATCCCCTCATTCATCCCTTCAGCGTTCAAAGGCATTTGTGGGGGCCTGCTGTGTGCTGAGCACAGCACTGCATCCCAGGGATACAGCAGGGAACAGAACATCTGCTCTCGGGTTGCTATCATCCTAGCTGGGACTGAGATGATTGTCACTTTAAAATGATAAGTAAAGTAGCCAGTATGTTAGCTGGAGAAAAATCAAACAGGGAGAGGAGTGAGGAACGAAGGGCAGGCTGCATCTGCCAAGAGAATAGTCCCGGAAGGCCTTCTCCCTGAGAAGCTGACATTCCAGCAGAGGTGGAAAGGAGGACTCTGGGGACCGTGCAAATGCCCCAGATGGGTGGGCGCAGGCCTGGCAGTGGGGGGTCAGGGTGGAGGGGAGATTAAGGGAGAGCCACACAGATAAGGTCAGGGAAGTGATGGAGGGCCCGGCGAGGGTAGGGCTTGTGTAGATTTTGGGCCTTACCCAGACTGAGGCAGGGTTCTGATCGGAGGGCTGACATGATATTTGTAAAGGGGAACTGGGCTGTTGCTGCTGCACTGGGAGGACACTGCAGGAGGACCACGGAGAGGCAAGTCCTGAGGCTCACTCACGGCACTGCGTCTCTGCTCTCCTACCCCGGCTTCTCCAGTGGACTGTGGCCTCCATCCAGGGCGGTGGAGAGAAGGGGAAGGGACTTCTCCCTGTGTGGGGAGCCTCCCCATGTGTGGAGGCTACCAGGACAGGCTGCAAGCGGGTGAGGAGCGGCCCCAAGCCTCTCTGCACAGGGAGGGTGAAGGGTTTTCGAGAATGCAGAATGCAGGCATGGGCTGTTTCCTTGTGATTACTCTGGAGGCTTTCCAAGGAGGCAAAGTTTGCCTGGCAAGGTTTATCAGAAGTTCCTGACCGTAGCCAGAGGGGGAGAGAGGAGGTGGAGACCGTGAGACCACGGCAGGCAGGGCGGCGCCCTCCTCTCCTGCTCTGAGAACTGCTGCCAGCTGGGGGGTGGGGAGGTGCCTTTTAATAGGGGGAGGCTGGAGTGGAGGAAGGGAGGAGCCCCTGAATTCGTAGGCCCGGCTCACCCAGCGCCTGCTGTGTGGCTTGTGCACATCAAGCTCCCACTCTGGCCGGTTCTCCCGCCTTCAAAAATACAGGGCGGGGCCAGAGGCTCCTGGTTGTCCTTCACCCTACACCTTATCCAGAGAGCCCACCCAGCGCCTGGTCTATACACAGGGCCTGGGTGGGCCTCCAGGAGCTCAGACCCAGAGTCTCCTAGAGCTGAACCTTGGTCACCCAGTGGCTTCTTACCTCTCCCAGGGGTGAAGTGTGAAGCTGACACCTGCTTGTGGGTGTGTCCCAAGTACGCTGATGTCTTGCCTTGTCCTCATTGCCCGTGTCATCTCCCCAAGGAAATGTGCCAAAACTTGCACTTGAAAACACAGTACCGGTCTGCCTTCCCGTGTTTTGAAGGCACACCTACTCCCTGCAGACACATTCACAGCTCCCTGTGGCCTAAAGAGTAGAAGTCTGTCTCTGTAAACTGGTCTCCAAGGCCCCCCCAGTTGAGGCACCTTCCTCCACTCCTCCTCCCCCCAACCCCCCCACTCAGCCCCTTGAATCTCTGTTGCCTCCTCAACTCTCAGGAGGACATCGCTTTCCAGCCTCAGGCCCTTGATTCAGCTTTTTTTTTTTTTTAATAAATTTATTTATTTCTTTGTTTATTTTTGGCTGTGTTGGGTCTTTGTTGCTGCGCACGGGCTTTCTCTAGTGGTGAGCGGGGGCTACTCTTTGTTGCGGTGCGCGGGCTTCTCATTGCAGTGGCTTCTCTTGTTGTGGACCACGGGCTCTAGGCACGCGGGCTTCAGTAGTTGTGGCACGTGGGCTCAGTAGTTGTGGCTCGTGGGCTCTAGAGCACAGACTCTGTAGTTGTGGCGCATGGGCTTAGTTGCTCTGTGGCATGTGGGATCTTCCCGGGCCAGGGCTCAAACCCGTGTCCCCTGCATTGGCAGGTGGATTCTTAACTAGTGCGCCACCAGGGAAGTCCCCCTTGATTCAGCTTGGCCTGGAAGGTCTCCAACTCCATCGGCTAGACATCTGCAGAGAGAGACCTTTATACTGGTGTGTTTTACAAAATATTATTGAATTCTCATTAAAACCCCAGGGGACAGGTATCATTCCCCTCCTTTAGAGCTGAGAGATTGAGGGATTTGCCTAAAGTCACAGAGCCAGGAGGTGGTGGGGCCAGAAGCCATACTCAGATCCCCTGAGACTCCAGCGCTGAGCCCCTGACCACTCACACTGCTTTTCCCAGCTCCTGTCTACAGGTGGGTCTCTGCTCTGGATGGACTACAGTTGTCTGAGGATAGTGTGGGCCATGGTTGTCCAGCACATCCTCTTTTCCTTGCTCCACTGGGAGCACTTCCTATCACCCAGCTCAGGACTGATAGTGCAGGCTCTTCTGGGCAGCCACCCTGGGGCAGGACTGGCTCTCCCAGGTGTCCCCAGCATCCCCTGCAATAGGCAGGTAGACTAACTGCTGCCCAGACATGCAGCTACCATGACTCACCCACACCCGCCCCAAGAAGAGCTGTGGAAACCAGCTGGGTGCGTCCGAGCTGGCAAAGCAGCCCATCCGTCCACTCTCCCCGCCAGCCCAGGCCTCAGCAATTTGATTCTTGCTTTTCCCACTTGGATGATGGGCTTAAGGAGATAATGCTTTAACTCTCTAGATCTGACCACCAGTTGGATCTCCATCTTCCTCCATCAAAATCCACATAATCCATGTTCCCTGAGATCATGAGAAAGATCTTCTTGTAAACTGGGCCTCAAATTCTGGGGAATATCTTCCTCTTGGATACCAATAATGGCTGCTAACATTCTTCAACAGCCGACTGTACGCTTGGCACTGTTCTAAACATAGCAAAACTTTTGCCTTTCCCTTGATCCTAGGTAGGAGAACAGGGCAAAGCCTGTATCCAGTTGCTTAGATGCAGTAACTGAGTGTCGGGGTGAGGAAGGAGCTAACCAGGGTCACTGTTTGTGACAGAGTGAAGTCGTGTAACTTTGGTCTTCCGTCTTCTGTCTCCACTAGCTTCCGTGCTATTCCCAAGGCATCAAGCCACCTTCCAGCAGCATGGAGGATTCTGTTTCAGAGCAAAGGTTAACCCAGGAGGAAGTTACCAATGTACACAGCTTTGATGTTATGACTCCATCTTTATTAGAAATGGGAGCGAGCCAAGGAGAGGGCCCTGGTGAAACCTGAGATAATGAATGTGGTCAGAAACAGGCACGGATCCAAGTAGGCCCTGGTACAAAAGCAAAGTTAATGCCCTGAACTAAAATGCTAACGGAGGCAAAATGGGGCCAGCAGCACACAATTTTCTAGAGTGGTTTAGTGAATTGAGTAGAGCGTGCTAGTTCCCTACATTGTGTAAGAGCAGACTGTAAATGGCTCAGAAAGCTGACACTGAAAGCTTTCAGCAAACTTGACTTTTAAAAAGCACATCATTTCGAACCCAGGAGGTGAACGTAGCAGGCCAGCTTTCAGAGGCTATCTCTTTGTTGATGTTGGTTTTAAGAGCCGCACCATCATTTTAGATCAGAGTTGATTTGCTATTTACACCTGGTGAATCTTTGTCCTGCAGAGACAGTCAACTCAGGAAGAGGGGTTGCTAAGAGTGGGAGGAAGAATACAATCCTGATACCCAGCTCAAGGGAGTTTCAGGCACCAGATCCAGAGATTCAAACCTGGAGAGGGAAAGGAGTGAGAGCTAGAAGAAAACTATCAGTGGCCCCGCCTTGTGGGCTTAGGAGCCTGAGGCCTTGAGGGTAGCCCTGCCCAACAAGCTTCTACTCTCATGGGCCTCCAACCAGTGGGCATGTTGTAAAACTGCTCTTCCTTGTTCTAGGAGCTCCTTCAGGGAAACAGCCTTAGAGAAAAGAGGTTGCCATGGTACAACACTGAAGGAAGTTCTAATGGAGTTGTTTGCTGATTTTTAGTAAAAGATCTCTTAAGTGGCATATATCTTAGAAAGAATGCAAAGAACTGAGTGACATTGCAATAACAAAACTTCTTCCAGTTTCATATAATTTTGTGAAGACTTAACTTATACATGAATTAAAATGAAAAATAGGGATAGTATTGATGGTGATTCCTGTCTCAATCTAGAAATAAATTAACATTTATCAATTTTATACATGAACATGTATTACAGAATTCCATCTCATTAAATAAAATTTAACTCTCTGTATTCAAATTGTTATCAAAATTTGTAATGCAGTTATGTAGCTTTGATCAATTAGGTGTAATAACTGTAATGGCAACTCTAACCAGAAGAATAACACTTCAAGGTTTATGGTCACAAGAAGTTAAAAATTAAAATTGAAATTAAGTACATATTTTTGTTTCAAAGAAACACAACATGGCAATCATTAGAAGACAGTAAGCCATGAAAATGAATTGCACGTATGATTAAATCCTGTGGGGAAAGTGGAATGGAAATAGGAGTTCAAAGAGAAAAAAGAATGATGTAAAATGTCTGACTGGAATTTGTCCATGTGTTGTTTTCAAAGGACAACAGTGAGCAGAGTTGCTCTGGAAGAGTGTGGGCCCCAGTTCCTCACTAAGTGCCACAGCTTCCTAGAGCTGTTTGAACTGAACAAGTGGGCATATTGGAGGAGAAAGTGGAAGGCATTTCTAGCACAGAGAAGTATGTGAAGGCATGACAGCACAGTGAGCTCTGGAAACTGCAAGGGTATCTGGAGTGTAGGGTGTTGGGATGGAGATTGGGGCTGGGGATAGAAGCCAAGAGATGAGGTTGGATAGCTTGGTAAGCAGGGGACAGATCATGGACTTCGGTCATTATCCTGAAAGTAAGTGGGGAAAGGGGTGGCACATTCAGGAAGAATGATGCAGAGAATGGACTGGAGAAGTTACACTCAAGGTAAGGAGACTATATCAGAGGCTACTCCAAGAGTACAGAGGAGAGATGATAAAGGCCAAATTTAGGCAAAACCAGTGAGGAGAGGGAGGAGATGGACTTGATAGATGAGTCAAGGATGGCTCCCAGGTATTCTGCTTGGGAGTTTCCATTCATCAAGAGATAATTATAGGAGGAAGAACAGGTTTAAGGAGGCAAAATTTGTAGGTTCATTTGTAGACATGATGAGCCAACCTTGACACTAGCTAGCCATTGCAATGCATGGATTTTCAACTTCAGGTTGCACAAAAGCCACAGGTGAGAGTTTATCACACACTATGTGTGGCAAATCACTAGGCACACAATGTTACCAAAGTAACAAGCCACCTTCATTGGGGGCTCTGAAGCCCACTATTAAACAGGTCCAAATAAGTTTTCATCTTCCACCATCTTTTGGAAAGAAGGGATGGCAGGTTCTTGAACATTAGGCAAACATAAGAAAGTGCTTAAGTTTTCAAGTCTGCTTGAAGGGTCAGCACGGTTTGGAGAAAGAATAAGAATTAAAATTGTCAGATTTAAGCAGGCCTGCAACACTGACCCTTTGAAAACATCCTTAAACACCACACACACACACACACACACACACACACACACACACACACACTCAAGATCAAGTATGGGTAAAATTCCTTTTACAGTTAGGGAGATTATAATTCTATTTTCAAGAAGCTTAGTCTGGAGAGCTTTTCCTGGTCTCTTTTGGGAGTAGTATTGATTAATGGTGGTCATTTAAAAGCTTTGAATCTAAAATCATCAGCAGGTAGGCAAATCTTTTTTTTTTTTTTTTATGTCCAAGATAGATGTGGTCTGGCAACAGATCTCAGAAAAAGAGATAATGTAGGGTTTTTTTTTTTAAATAAATTTTATTTATTTATTTTTGGCTGCGTTGGGTCTTCATTGCTGCACACAGGCTTTCTCTAGTTGCGGTGAGCGGGGGCTGGCTACTCTTTGTTGCGGTGCACGGGCTTCTCATTGCAGTGGCTTCTCTTGTTCTAGAGCACAGGCTCTAGGCATGCAGGCTTCAATAGCTGTGGCTTGCAGACTCTTGAGCTAAGGCTCAGTAGTTGTGGCACATGGGTTTGTTGCTCCGCGGCACGTAGGATCCTCCCGTACCAGGGCTTGAACCCGTGTCCCCTGCATTGGCAGGTGGATTCTTAACCACTGCGCCACCAGGGAAGCCCGATAATGTGGTTTTAATTGACTACAAATCCAATGGATCTTCAGCATTCTACTGATGAAAGAAAGCTAATACTATCCTGGTCTGCATTAATATTCAACAGCGGTTTTACGGATCATCTTCTTGTACTAGACTAGGAATACAAGGGAAAAAAACTTATGGCTTCTGCCCTAAAAGAAATTCCTTTTCTAGCAGGGTAGATACATACATACTCTTTTCTTCCTTATTCCTATGCCAACATGGAGATACAGCCCCTGCAAAGGTCAAACAGCTGTTGGTCATTTATGGGAAGGTTGCAACGTTAAACCCTCAGCAGACAGGCAGATTATTTCTTGCTGTGTTTATGTGTTCCCTAGCAACAGTGACTTCACAGCATGTTTTCCTATGTGACAAGCCCTGAAAGAGAAGCGAGGAACCTGTGCCAGAGAGCCATCAGAGTTTATTGGCTCCAGGCTCTGCCTTCCTGGAAGATCTAGCCTGGCTACCTGAGGTACAGAGGCCAGAGTCTGTTCTCTGACACACCCAACTTTCTCTATTACAGTACTTGCAAACCACTTGTGCCCCTGCATTTATATGCCTCCTTTGCAGATACAGTGGGCCTGACTAGTTCCGGCCAATGGTCTGTGAAAAAAACAGTGATACATGTCAATCGTGCTGAGGCAGTTCACTGCCAGTGTGTCTCCAGCATCTGGGCCCTGTTGCATCAGCTTGGGAGGATGGAAGCCTCCTCTACTCACACCGAGAAATTTTTTTTTGCATAAAGCCATTATTCTAGACTTTGTTGCAGCAAGCAGCATGAAGCACCTTGACTAATAAACAAATAGCTTCCTTCTTGACCTCTTCATATAACACTGATGACTTTCTGGATGTCCTCCTTTGTGACTACTCCCCACTTTTCTTCAGTAATTATTCTTTATCCTTGTATCGCCCCCGAGTTCTGTGCTCAACCCTCTTCATATCCAGATGAAAAGCTGAGTCTGGAAAAACTCACCTAGTCCTGGAGTTTCAACAACCATCTCTGATGTAGTGGTAACTCTGTAATCAACACCTCTGGCTTGGGACACTGCTGGCCCCACGCCTTAAAGCTAGTCAAAATGTGTGCGCGTGCACACGTGTGCAGAGTGCTTCACAGGATTCATGGACAATTGGTTTAGATAGAAAGTGAAGTCCTGTTAAGATGTATAAATCAGATTTCTCTCCTAAATTAACATTTTTTTTAAAGTTTCCAACTTTAAGAGATTCTACCTCAATCACTATAAAAGTAATTTTAACTCAAGATCTGAGGACAAAGAAACTTGATGAGCTTTGTAATCTGGAACCAGTGGTATGCTGATAAACTGATTGGGGGTGGTGGGAAAGCCCTGGTATGCAGGGTTTTCTAATTTCCCACCACAGCTTTCAAGTCACCAGCATGTCACCAAATGTGGCGTTGGGAAGAGATGCACAGAGTTTTCGTGAGCTAAGGGAATGCTTCAGCTTTCCACGGTCTGTGGCAAATCTTTTACCTATGAAGTAGTGTTACTCATGCTTTAGTGAGCATGAGAATACTTAAGGGGTCTTCCTAAAAACACAGATAGCTGGGCTCCATCCCCAGAGTTCCATTAAGTAAAGTCTGGAGCAGGGCATGGGAATTCACATCTCTAGCCAAGTTCCCAGCTACTGCTTCTGGTTCTGGAACTCTACTTAGGAGAATCACTGCCCTGTGCCTAGAGTGGCAATTTAGTGACAAGATGCCACAGCTGGGTTCTTTCCTAGCTCTGCCACTAATCAGCTCTGTGACCTTGAACAGGGTATTATTCCAAAGGAAGATCAGAGCTTCAAGATTCAATGACCTTATTGTTTACTTTCCATGCATTGCTATTTTCTTGTTTACCCATCCTAGCCTGTACCACTCCATGTATAGTATCTAGAGACAAGAAAAGCAGAGCTGAGTACCTCCAGATTTTGCAAGCAGCAAAATATATCCACTAGGCTTAATATTCTCCTGGCTGACAATGCACAGTATTACGGTATTTTCCTTCCTAATGTTCAGTTATAAATACAGCACATTTTCCTCTAAAGATAAAAACTGTAGACAAGTGGCATTTTAAAAGACATTACAATGTATTTATCTCACAGGGACAGATTATCAACCTTAAAATCCTACAAAGACTTGCTCTAATATGCAATAGAACCCAAGGAGTCCTCACCACCGATTTATTAAACCGTTATTGAAGCAACTTAGCTTCATGCATAGGACATTGTAGAGGGGTGAACTTGGTACAAAGGAATGAAGATACTCTATTGTTGGGACTGCTCTGAAAACCATCCTATCAACAGCCCACCCTGCCCAACACATTTCCTTAAAGTTGAGTTTATGCTTGCTGCTTGGATTTTCTCAACTTACCACTCTCCTCTGCCCCTACCACTTAATGCCATTTATGTCATTATTGTTCTCAGATCTCCTTCTTGATGGCAATGCAAGGGCTTGTATAACTAACTGTCTGGATAAGGACATGGCTGCATGCGACTTCTCCTACTAAACTTCTGTATTATTTCAACTTTTTGTAAAAAAATTACATATGATTTACATATTACTCAGGTATTTGCCTTATCCTTCAAAATGCAATCCAGAGATTATCTTCTCCAATTTCCATCTGTTCCACTGGTATTGAATCCATTTTGGTAACATCCCATATTGCATAGTCTCATGTGAACTGTCACCCCTGAATTCCCAGGGAGTGGCAGTGTCTGGCACTTAGAGACCCATTAAATACTCCTTAATTACTAATCTGTTTTCAAGTAAAATTAATTCCTATTATAATTTTATCAAGTAAAATTACTTGATAATTTTAATTAGTACTACTTAATTAGTAATTACTAATTTCTACTATTAATCTCTATTATTAATCTCAAAACTTGCACTTTTGTACACAGGCTTAAAAAATTATGCACACCATTGTATAACATTCAAGATAGAGCAATAACTTAACATTCTTCGCCATTTTGCAAGGGGACAGGATAGTCAAGGATATTAAAAATTGTCCAAAGTATTTACCTTCATGTTTTTTGGTAGCCCCCCACACACACACACAAAATCTAGAGGCTAATTTATTCATTTTACTGTGTGTAGATCTAGACTAAAACATTACATTTTTAATGAAGTTGCATGTTAGCACAGTGCAAATCAGTTTTGCAATTAATAAAAAAATATTTACTTAGCAACTGTTGGGAGCAGTTTCTAAAAATACCTACCTCCCACCTTTCTTCCAATCCCAAAAATCTAATACAGCACTTCATCACCACCAAGATTTGTGCCACTGTCCATTGGCAAAGAACCAATGGATGGTTGCCTGACAAAACTGTTTCCAATGGTTATTCAAACTATTTCACTTCTCTGCATCAGTAACGGTGACTAAATATGGTAATGGTAAGACAGGGCCACATTTTTCTACTTAATACATTCTATACCATAAATGAAATTATCAAGCTATAAATGTACTATGGTACTAGCGGGTGAGAAAATCCTTTCAGTGAATATACTACTACATTAGAATAACCTACCTCTATAACCCTGATTACATGGAACTGCTCCAAAATTGTAAATGAAATGTTTACAACCACAGGCAAAAATAACTTGATCAAATTTATTTTTTATCCAGCAGAATGTGAATTTTATTAATGCATCCTACTTATATTAGATATGGATAACATCTTAAACCCATCCAATACTAACAACCTCAATCAACAGTTTTAAGCTGATTTTTAAAAAATTAATTTCAATTTTTAATAACTGTTTAGCAGCAAAACTGGCTGACAATTTCTTTTCCTAATAACACACAGACGAGGTACTTGGTGATAGCTAGGTAAGGATTGGCTGGTAAATGCAGTATATGTCTAAGAATCGCTCTGGCTTAATGGCAAGTGCCACTAGGAAAACCTTTTTTTTTTTTAATGTGAACTGTACTGTTTGGCCTAGGTTCTAGTCTTGGTTGTGGGAACTTGAGCACATCTGTACATCTTTTTGGGCTCCACATGCATCTATTGATCTCCAAGAGACTAGAGAATACAAGTTCCAGTATTTGGTCCTAAATGTGGACTCTACTAACAGCCCAACAGTTAAGTGGATGACTTGTTTATGAAAACCTTCCTATAGTATGATTTTGGATTTTAACTTCTCTGCTACCATCCTGTTTGGTACTTGTTTAAGACACACAGACAATATAAATTATGTTAAAAGGGGTATAGTTAGTTCTCATTTGTGAAACCAAGAGTAACAGAAGTACTTCCTCCGACCCTCTGCTTTGGTATCTTCAGAAGTAAAATGGAGACAGGACTTACCTTAGGGGAAGCTGTGACAATTAGGCATATCCAGGTAAAGCGTTTAGAAAAGCGCTTAGCATATAGCACTATATAAATAACATTACCAATCTCTAGGTTTAAAATGGTGAAAAATGGGAAGGGACACCACTGCTTAACAGTATGAAAAACTAAATAAAATCAGCTTTAGGTTCTGGCTCTGCAAAACTCACTAAGCTGTCTTGCCTAAGGTACTCCTACTGTCCTCAGTTATCCAATGGGAGTAACAGTAACTGTTTCATACGATTGTTAAAAAAGAATTGAGATGATGTACATAATTTTGAAAATCATAAAGTTCTACATAAATTCAAATTCTGCAGGACTTTTATGAAAGCTTAGTACGCCAATCTTTAAAATGGGGACAATCATTCCACTTTCAAACTGAGAATGAGGTTCAAAAAAGGCTAAGAATATTTTCTAAGTGTTCAAGCACTCAGTAGGTAGGGAGACACTTTTAAGACAATGTGAACGTTCTACTCGTCAAACCTGCGCTTGCTACTTTTTGCTAAATGACTTTTCTAACGCATTACTTTCACCTGTATTAGCTGACTTTCTACTTCCCCTTTTCATTTTTTATATCAATATGTAGATCATGTGTTCTTATTCAGTAAGTTGCTATCATTATTTTGCTAATGTAATTGACAGATTTGGCCAGTAAGAACCCTTCAAGTGACTCCTGTGTCCTTGCAACACGTACCCATCACTTTTTGAGATTTCCTTCCTTTCTGCCACAAAAGAATGTTCCAGGTTCATCTTGTACTTTCTCTGCTCCAGCCTGAAGTCAAACATTTCTCCAAGGACCCATGGTTTCTTTTAGTATTTAGGAATCAAGATCTAGGTGTTAGGTGTGCTCATTGCTACTGTAATATCATGGATTCTAGGCCTTCAGTGAACACAGCTAGGAAGTAAATGAAACATTATTACATACACACAAATACTAAACTCATGAAAGACAAAGGGTGAGGAACTGTCCCCAATTAAAAGACGCTATACAAACAACCAAAGCACAAAAAATGATCCTTTTGTTGGATCTGTGACAGAACTCGAAAAAAAAAAAAAAAAAGTTATGAAAGACACTGGGGTAATTGATGAAACTGAATAGACTGGACTAGAAAGTTGGGTCAATATTAAAAACTTCTGATTTTGATAATCGCACCATGGTTAATGTAATAACGCCTTAGTTTTTAGGAAATTACACTTAGGTGTACAGGGTCATGATTCTGCAACCCACTCTCAAATGGCTAAGTGTATGTTTAAAGAGCAAATGTACAAACAGTAGAGTAAATGGTGCAAAATGTTAACAACTGTTGAATCTGTGTCAAGAGCATAAGGGGATCACTGTACTATTCTTGTAATTTTGTTTTAAATAATATCAAGATAAATTACAAAATGAAAAAGCTTAAAAAGCACCTTGTCAACTAAAGGACTATATAAAACACAAGGTCTTGACGTAGTTCACTAAGATGACCTAGTATTAAGCTCTTGCTTGTCTTGCTGGTTTGAACAATGACTGTATTATTTATTTAGTAGATAAATGGGCAATTTATTTCATCAATGAAAGGAAAAAGTTTTTATCTTAACTCTTGAGTATAAAGTTAAAGCAATCTGTGTTAACATTTTTAATGGCATCAAAGAAATATAGATATGAAACACCTGAATTTTGCTAAAGGCAAATAGAGTGGTTTTTGAAGGTTAGCAACTCATAGAACTGCTAAATTTCATCTTAAAATGGAATGACCTCTTTCCACTTCCTCCAAATGAAATACAGTCACCATGTTGGAGAACTGAACCACACAAATTCCTCTAAAATACAACCACGATTCTTACTACTTTCAGCAAGTATGATGCGCTTCAGCATTTCTCATGATTTTATAGCACTTCTCATGATTTTCTCAGAACAATGGGAGTTCAACCTCTGTCCTCCTTTCAGTCCCAATGAATGATCTAATCCTCCCTTGCTATATTCTCTTTGCTTGGACTCTCTGGATAGGTTAGTTTCCTATTCAGTGACAGGTATTCCACAATGCTTTTCCTTTTTTGGAATGATCCTGGTCTCTTACAACAACTTAAATGGGTTCCCAACCTCCAATTTATCCCTCAATCAATACTTTGTGGTCCTTCCAAAGGGCACTTTCAATATTGTCCATTCTTTAAATGGCTCTGTATTTTATTCTCTACCTGCCACACCTACCTATCTGTATTTCACATCTTTCATTTGCTGCTCCCCATCTAAGGAATCTGCTCCCACACTCGCTTGGACTTCTAGCCTACTCTTCCAAAAGCCTTAAACAACACCAAGAGTTAGATGTCCCTGCTAAGTGCTCCCACGGCATCCAAATGCTCACTTTTTAGTAATGGTAACTTAGGGGCACAAAACTGCTATCTCCTCTACTACACCGTGAGTTGTTAAAATGGAATTATCTTGGTCACCTTTGAATTCTGCAGCTGGTGCAGTTTCTGACATCCTAAAGTCAAACTGGAAGGTGCACTGTGATGGAAAACAGCTAAAATCATTTCTTCAAACTCTTCTTACAAATATTTACCTATGAAAAATGTACATGATTGGAATGATAAATGGCCAGATAAAAATCCTTAATTTAACTATCAGACGAATAACTATGATTTATATTGCTCTGGCTAGCCTCCTCACGATGAACGACATGGATCTATTGGTCTCTTTAAGACTTTCTCCACCTCCATTTTACTCTTCTACTCATGTAGAAGTCATCTAATGAGTTAGGTGCTTTGACTCTCAGGTCCTGGGTGGTACTGACACCAAATATCTCAACATTGCTCCCAATACTAAAAACAATCATTAATATTACAAACATTTCTTCAAAATTTCAATCCAGATAGATGTACATGAAAGGCAACAACACAGTAGGAGTTTCTTGAAAAACCTCTTTAAGGGATCTGGTTTGGTAAAAGCAAAAGGTATAATGAACCAATTTGCCCCACCTGGCTGAAAAGGAGCAGAGACCAAACAACAGAATTAAGTGTGAATTCCCAGGTCTCTCAAACTTGCTGCACCTTTGTTCTCATTGTGGAACTCCAGCCACCGTGGGTCCACAGCCCCAAGCAACAGACACAGTGAATTTGACCAACTTAAAATGTGTCTTGGGACAGCTAGCTTCTCTAACGGCTCTGATATTGCTCAACATTTCCACTATACCATTTGCATATGTCCTCAAAACTGGCCTAACACGTCATTTCAGAATATAAATCATTTTACTTCAACAATATACTATTTGATGATTAAATACAAAATGCATAGCCTGACTAGATCAAGTACACTCAATTCATCGCCATCTTAGGCTGCTTGAAAGATGAGAAGTGCACTAAAAGTTTGTCAATAAATGTATTCCAGAGAAGAGTGGAAGTTTTTTTGGGGGGATCCCCCAAATGCTGTGAGCAACCATCACGTGATTATAGTATAGTCTCACTTCAAAAGGAACAGCACATCTGAGATACCTAAAATTTTTATGTTTGTAACATTTTACTATAGCTCACAGACCTACTTACATGTTGGTCACACGGTTATCATTGTCTTGAAAACTGACAAAGAGAAAACCTAAAATACTGCTATCAGTCTGGCTCAGAAAGAGTCAACTATCTCTCAAACTACTGGCGAATTTTTAGGAGCTAAGCTGAAAACATCTAGGCCACCCCTTCCCATGGTTCACTCTAGTCAAGTTACAAGAACGTAATCTCAATATTTCAGCAAATGTTAAGAGAAAACTAGCTCAGTGGCTTGGATTCTAAAATCCTTTTGTTTGGTATTTTTATTATAATGGAATTAAATTTATAATTATTAAAGTATAATCTGCTCAAAACATTGCAAGGACTAGTAGAAATAGGAAAAATCTCTTAATATTTGTTGATAGAAAATAATAGTAAAAGCAACCCTCCAAAATTCCACTTGCAGGCCATAGGAGCATGAGCACAACCGTATGGGAGGAGATAACCAGTCTCTCCCTTCATATATATTCTTTTTTATTTTCTTGTTATACCTTCCCAAAACAGAGACATTCAACAGTAGTTAGAATGGCCATCTCCCAACATTTAAAAAACTGCACCCCCCAATGGGTGAACAAAGTAAAGAGTAGTAACCTAGAGTTCAGCTGAGTAAGCCACTGCGGAGCCTTAAGTGGTGAGGTCTTCCAATTTCAGAGTGATGTGTCTTCAACTTGTATCATCATTTTAGTGGAAAAACATAATTTAATTTTGGTGAAATGAGATTCATCTCCCGACAGGATTAGTAACAGCATTCACTGAATTTCACATTCTTCTTTTGTGAACTGTGAAGAAAATGAATGGTAGCTAGAAGATCAATGGTATTCCAGCTCCAGCTGCAGATGGAATGACAATATACCAGGACAAAAACACCTATATTTTGATTTACAAAGCTAACAGCAGTTTTAAATCTGCAACTTAATTACAGACCAACTACACCACAACCTTTTCAAATGGCAAAAATACAAAAAAGTGTTACAAAAATATTTCAGAAAAAGTGCATAGTCTAAGTGCATAGTAAATAAAAGCACTGAAAAATATCTTGCTAGAGGGAGTTCAGCTTGGAAAAGTTATTACCAAAGCTAAACGTTTTTATTTTACACAAACTATACTCAAAAATAGCTTTATGAGACTGATTTCTGGCTAAAAGTATCAAAGGGTTTATTAGTCAAGAAACAAATACCTTAACCAACACGGGTGGATAGAAGGAAACAAAGAAGCTGCCTACCCCAAAGTTCATACTCATTAAGATTTCTGCAGTATGATGGTGCTAATATATCTTTTAATGGCAAAATGTGGTCATCATTGAATTAATTATTGCTAACATAGTTTTCAAAAGAAAAGAAAAAAAAAAGGAAGAAAACAAACCTGACACAATCTGACCAAACACATGTCAATTTACAATTTCAAGGTTATTTTACAAAATACCTACATTTACACAAATAGGCGCCTGGCAGCATTTTTAGACAAAAGTTCTTTTAACTTATCCTGATGTGCTATAAATGAATAAATTACACTAAAGAATTAGTTATTAAGCTTTTCTTTCTCTTGGGTCAGAAAAAGAAAAGAGCCACACATAAGACTGAGAGATGAACTGCAGGTAATTTATAGAAATGGGTGGGGGATAGGGAGGGTCAGCAGTCACAAGGACCTCACAGGGTAGGATGCTCTCCAAGGTTAGGAGTCAATCTGCTTAGAGCCAATCAACAAGGAATTTAAACAATAGTTTCATTTTGTAGTTAAACCCTTTAACGCTTTCATTCTTATTCAAAATCAGTCCAGGTGTTAGTCTGAGGCTGCAAAAGTTACAATACCAAGTCCTGGCAGTTGCAGCTGCAGCACTAGGTATTGTGCCTACAAGTCATAAAAAAAAAAGAAAAATGAAAGAATGCCTTTCCGCTTCAGGGGAAAAAAATATTTTTAAATAAAAAATTTGAGAAAAAGTCATGACACTAAATCTAAAATGATTCGCAAAGGAATATTACATAACAAATGGCTTGAAGTAGTCTATTAAAAAATTGGGGAGATTTTGATTTCGTAGTGAGTCAGCAAGGCATTTTTTTTTGTTTTAAAAAATCTCATTTCCTTACAGAAACAGTTTATAGTTTTTAATGAACTTGTAAACAAAAAAGCTCCCATTTCAAAATAAAACAAAATCCCAGATCATATAGATGTTTACAGTGATTACATTTATCTAAGCAACATACATACATGTTCAGTTTATGATGTTAACTAAATTTCTGTGACAAATATGCTTTTTTCTTGTTTTTTTAATACCAAGAACATTATAGAGTTAATGCAGAGTCCTAAGGATAATCTAGTAGTCACTAAGTTTTTCTTACGTCTTCACTTTAGATGCTGTTATTTCTAGCACAGTTAAGCAGGCAGAGTCTTTCATATGCTCAAACACTGGAATCTTTGGTTGCTACCATATCAGCTGGCTTGCAAACAAGAAGCCAACCATTTTAAGAATGTTTTAAGTGAACAACTTGCAAACCCCAGGGATGGATAAACCCTAAGAATGCACAATTGTGAGCATTTACAACCATCACAACTGTGGCTGAAGACTGTTCATGCCGTTCTTCTGAAATGAGATCTCAAAGCAGTATAGTTCAAAATAAAAGATCTTAACAAAAAATTGGCATATGCACAATTTCTCCACCAATTTGTGTGTCAACCATTCAGTTAACTTTTCCACTTGAAAAAATGCAATAGAAAACTGGACACCATGTTTCACTATCTCAGTTAATATTCACAATTACAGCGGCTACAACTCAGGACACAGCATCACCAGTGCTGCCCAGAGCCAGTTTATACTGAAATTAAGTTCTTTACACCAAGTAAATGGTTGTCCACAACCACTGGCTAGTGTACATAACGAACTAAAATTTCTAGATTTGGGGAGAAACAAATGCTGCTCCGATCATCTGCTCTGCTTCTTCTGTTCCTTGATTCATGCTTAGAAACCTATTAAAAAAAAATCAAAACAGAAAAAAATGTTAAACTCCAAGTTAAAAAAATTTTCTTAACCACACCCAAAGTAGGGAAATAATTACTTTAGAATGGTAACTCATATGTTATTTTCATCTATTTGAAAATCACTAGGTCAGGTTAGTGTTTAAAATAAAAAAAAACAGGAAACTTTTGTACTGGATGCCTCTAGGCAGGAGTGGTATACAGTGAATTAAAGCTTTCCGGTCCAGCATACAGTTCTCAAGAGAATTAGTGGTAATTCCAATAAGCCTGTTTTTGTTTACTTCTGTATTTCTAGTACCTAGAATACATTATGTGTTTATCAGTCAAATAAATAAAAAATAAGATTGCTTTATCAACTAGAAAGTAGTTTTAATCATACTGTGAGCAGGAACTTTTCTGTACATTATTTCTGACACAAATGAGGAACAAAAGGCTTTAATAAATAAATGTATTCAAGGCATAATTATCTGAGTTATTCCACTGAACACAAACCTGGTAAGTATATGATTTTTATACAGAAACCTTAGACCTATAAAAATTCTTTACGTCTATCAGTTACATTAAAAAGACTAGTTTTTTACCACTGATTTGAAAATGTAAATGAGTGAGGCTTTCTGGCTTTACTTTCAAGCCTCCCCACCCTGTAAATACACTTCTCCTCCTCCAAAAATCAGACCTCAGGGCTTCCACATAAAGGCAGGTTTGAATAGGAGGCTCAGGTAATAATAGCTGCATGTTCTATCTACAGCTGAAGGCAACCAGAGGAATTACGCCCATTTCTAATACCTACAAGCTTTATCTATAGCTAAAGGGAATATGCTGTCTCAACAAAATGAAAATTCCATCAGCACCTCTCACCTACAGGCCTCCTTTAAGTCATCAATGACCCTTGGTCCAACCCCTCCTCTTACAGCCAACCTATATAGCTCATTCTAGCTCACTCTAATCACTCACTTCCTCAGCACAAACCATGTTTTTGTCAATCATAAGCTGCTCCTTTTTTGGTACTTCAACATTTGCAGGATCATCTCCAGCAGGCTTTGTGGGATAAATGAAATAGTTCTGTAATTTACTTTTCATGCATGTATGCCTTTGTTTTTTCATTTGAGGGCAGAAAGTCATCTTCATTCATTTGAAAACTATATTGTGACAAGCTCCGAAGACAAAGATGTGAGTGTTGTACTTCTCTGTCTCTCCACAGTGCCTTAACAACAGAGTAGGTGCAAAACAGGCTTTTGCTGCCTGTCCTAGCACTAAGTTCATAAAGCAAATGCCAAAAGTGAAAGATAATGAAACTTTCTGAAAATGTACTTTGCCACAGGAATACTATGTTTCTGATGCATATTATTAAATAGGATTCGCAGTGTAAAACCACAAAAAGAAAAGGCTGTCAAATCAAACCTGAATTAAATTTTTAAAAATCTGACCATATACTGTAACTTAGTTCCAATGTTAAAATACAGAATATTTTAAAGCAAATTAAAACTGTGGATTAGCTAAATAGCAATGACCCTTATTCTGAGGAGAATCTGGTTTCAAGTCCTGCAATTATCATTAAATACAATAAAAATGTTTTCACAACCACTAAAATTGTTGGGTTTTCTTATACTGTAGCTTTTTTACACAATTACACGATACTGAATAATTACTGGTATCCCCCTACTTTCCAAAAAGTTCGCTTTATGCCACTTCACATTATATGAAAGGCCTACATTAGTACCTGTTTTCATCAACCAAAGATTTTTTGCTTTTACGAAAAAAGGCAAAAAGCAAAAATAGCATTCAGCGTTTCACAGCAAAACTAGAGGCAGCATGCACCCTGAGTAGTGATAATGGCACTCCTGAGGAGTGATAAAGACACCGCCAAGTTCTTTCCCTGGGAACTACCATCAGCCTCAGCCGCCACAGCTTTGAACTGTGTCTGCTAGCATCTATGCATTATCTCAATTTTTCAGCAACATGTATCCTAAGGTAACTGCTTCTTTGCTTTATGCCATTTTAGCTTAGGAAAGGTTTTGAATGCCCTACTTTCAGACAGGGAAACCTGTACTACGTTGAATATCCAAACAGCATTAAAATGAAAACCACTGTCACTAACAAACTAAAAAGAAAACATAAGTTACATTGTCAGTCAAAATATTAGAAAACTCTTGTGTCTTTAATAGGGATAAGAATTGTATCTGTTCATCTTTTAATCTGATATTTGAAGAACTGCTGGGTCAATTAATGATTACAATTGTTTAGGGGCTGGTTAAAGGCTAGCCTAACAATATTCCTGGTAGAATAGAGCAGTCAAATCCAGATTTAACTCTTCAGACTGGTCAATGGTAGGATATTCCACCCAGGGATCAATGTTTCTCCGGTGAATTGTCCTAAAATGTTACAGATGCTTGTTTAGGAAAAATCTCAATAGGAGCATTCAGCAGGTATTCAAGATTCAATCTTCAAGTACTAGGTATTCTTTTCCTCAGTGTGCAATTAGTCCTTGGTTTGTCTTGTAGTTTAGCTGGTATCTCCTGGTTTCTAAAGTCCAAAAACCCATCTTCACTGCAACAGTTAAAATAAGGAATGAAGGAATGAATCCCTTTGTTCCTAAAAAAGAGGGGGGGGGAGAAGGAGGAGTTAAAATAGGGTTGGAGAATTAATGTGACAAATTCAGGACTTAATAGATACATTTAAGTTTTCTTTACAAATCTGCAAAAGGAGAAAGAATGTTTATTTTTATACAACTAACCAGGAGATTCTATCCCTCAGTCTGAAATCTGGAAAGTATGTATCCGCTCCTATTTGTAAATTAACTTCAGATTAACTTGATTTTGTTTTTCAACAGAACCACAAACTAGTTCAAAGATATATTTATGTAATAGTAAGGCTAGAAAGTTTGCGATGAGCTTTTAAAATTTAGAGTCCTTTCACAGTGTAAGACGTAACTTTTAAAAATTAATTTTGACTATAATATTTACATTCACTATGCAAAGCCATTTATATTAACTAACTTTTCTTATAATATGCTTGTGTGGTTTTTCTGGTTGTATAGAATCAGAATCAAGTTTGGAGAATTCTGAATCAGACTGACAGTATAAAAGTTGAAGGAAAAAACAAGAACTAAAATAACTCTTCTTTTTCCACAGAAACTAAAAAAGTATTTAGTTGGGAAAGATAAAGGAAATAGATTTTATTTTTATCACTACAAATAAGATAAATGACAACTTAAGTATAGCAGGTACACATCATTCCTAAGCTGCATTAAAAAAAAGACTGATGACCTGATTTCTTTTGTCTTCTCTTTTACAGAATTAATTCTGCTACAGATTTCTAAGGATGCTGAATTTTAAAATACCTGTTACAACTGCTTCCTTCCCCAGCTGGTAGATGGTCTGCATTATACACCACTGAGTCACAGCAACACTGTACTCTTCTAGGTCTTCTGACAGTTGTTTTCAATCTGACAAGTTGAAAAGTTTGATAGGTCCAGCAAGCCTTCGAGAGGTGGGCTTCAGATCACTTCAAATCAACTCTTAAGCACTCATCTTTATTTCCTGTTGGGTTATTTGGTTCTTTTCTCTCCAGCTTTATTGTCCACAGTGAAAAAAAGCTGACAAAAATTTCAGCAAACAGATGCAGCTCCCCGGCACCTCTTTGGATTGAGAGTATTTGGAGCAGAGCAGTCTCTCCAGATATTTCAAGGTCTTCCCCTGTGATATGGTTTACGTTGCTGAATGACCAGCCACGTTCCTAGCAGCAATTGGTGAAGTCAGAAAAAGTTAAGCTAGACATAAATGGTAAGTGAAGCCCAGTAAATACTGGAAGGTAAATCAAGGAAGACCATGAACATGTAGGATAATGTGACGGGAAAAATATTTCTAATCTATTGAACGCCAACAATTTGACATTCATGTATATTATGATAAAACTATGCTTAGTAGCAATGACTGGAATAGTGAACAGATGGGTTAAGATGATGAGAATAGTAGAATTAGGAGAGGATACACCTTTGGCTTCACTACCTTCTGCAATTCTCCCCATCTCTGCCCTCAACTAAAGAAATGGTTAAGTGAATTCTGAATGTCCTAAAAATATTTTTTTCCTTTACTTCTTAAATGTCTTGAAACGTACTTTCCTTATAATCAAATATAGTTGAAGGGAGTGAAAATGAATTTGGAAGTGTATCAGATGTATTATCTTTTGTTTTCCTCTTTAATGTGTATAAAAACAATAACTGTAGTCTTGTGGTACCTGAGCACTTAAAAACAGTACAGATCATAGTGAGCATTAGGGGAGACGCCTTGTAGTCTTTTGATGGCCTTCAAAATGGAATATTTCAAAAGATCTTTTCTTTAGAAAAGTAAACAGAAGTCTATTACATATAAGTCCACCTTAGCTGAATGAGTCAGACTTTAAAGTCTTTGCACATTCTTAGTAAACTGCTAAAACAACTTATAGCTTTCAATGGAAGAAACATCAGATAAAGATTTTCCCAAAATTATCACAGAAAACGTATTAGTAAAAGCTACCATTTGGGGGATTTTTTCCCAGGAATGTATGTGCCCGCAATATAGAGATTCACTTGCTGAAGATCCATTTAAGATACTGAATCCTCTGATGTGGAAACCCCTGAAAGGGTAACTCGTGAATAACAAATGATATATTTAAAAAGCACATCTAAAATTTTAACTAGAAAAATATAATACGATTTTTTTTCATCACCACGGGAAAGATTTCTTGATATCAATGAATCACTGAGCTCTTCCTTGAATAAAAGCTTACTGTAGGGAATCCTAAGAGAATATGCTTTCAAACACCCTTATTACTTAGAGATTGGAATCAGGAGTAAGTAAAGCTAGAGCAGTTATTTTCAAACTCCAAGCTTCACAGGAGATTTCTTACTGGATGACCCAGATAATGGGGTTGGGGTAGAGGTTAGTTAGGGGAAATAGACTCCCCATACTTATTTCATACCACCCTCAACTGTGCTATGCTTTCATGGCTTTATATATGGGGTAGTTTTGTGTAAGATTTGTTTAGGGCACTAAGTTTTACATCCAAAATAAAACGAGTCAAAGATTAAAAAGAATTTTGTTCTTTGTATTCTGTGGAGTGGCATGTTTTAATTGCAAGCAATATTTTGCTTAGAGTCAAAACATACTGCCTGGAAATGCATTTCTGAAAGCAGTCAGTGATATGTGGTGGGTTTTATGAAAAGTCCAAATTTTCAAGATTTTACAAGTCCATGTCTGTGTGATATTTGTATAACCCCAGTGTCTAATAATGCTATGAAATTTTTATAAGATTTTAAGTTGCTTTTATGAAAAATACAATACAAAAGAAGGATTAAACTTAAGTTTAATTACAATTTTTTCCAATGAAACATACTAACTCAGTGGATCCAACTTCTCATCTTTAAGACCTAGATAAGGCAGGACAAAAATTTTGCTTGTTTACTGAGTAAGAGACACACAGTAAACTAACAAGGAAACTAGCTCAAAATAAGGTAATTCTTTCTGAAGGCTGCTGAATGCCTGAAGTGCAATGTTCTAGGTCAGATGAGATTTCAACCTAATTTTCGTTCTAGAAACTGCAACTTGTAATAATCCTATTATCTGAGCTAGCTTCAGTCAAAAACTGGTTTCATTTTGTGAGAAAAAGCAAATACACTGTAGGTGTCAGGTCCTCAGTTTACGGAGTCTATGTGGTCTTACCTAAATGGCAGGACCACTTCTCAGCAATACTAGCCACCTACCTCATTAAGAACCTGTTGACAATATGATTAGTTATATAATGATTAAAACATTCAAAAGTGACAATTAAATTCCAACTATGATGCAGAGGTAGAGCACTGGGCAAGCATTAGTGTTTGTTATCTTGAGTTCAAACTTCCTCATCTAAGAACTCCCACTACATTAAACCTCCAACTGTGGATCCTTCCCAGAAACGTGGAAACGAAGTACCTCAACTTCATTCCTAATAGATGAGCTGCTGGGAGGAGGATGACATCAGTTAACTATACTACTTGAAAAGTATCCTCAGATTAGAGCCTACTTTTAAATTACAAAATTTTTTAATTGCAACAGTAAAAATATGGACCAAAGAAGACCAAGTTCAGATTAGAGCAGTGATTCAGAAATTATGTAATTAGAAACCAAAAAACAAACCTTACCTGCCCACCACTTCCAGGAAGGAGGCAGGTATCAGGAGGTAAGCCCCAGAAAGGGGAAAAGAAAAACAGACAAAAAACATAAAACACAGGAGTTGAACTGTATGGCAACAGTGATAAGAAATGGCACTGTGCCCTAACAGTTCTACTCCTTAGTAGCACTAAGAGTGCCAGAGAGACATAGAAAGGAAATAGACTAACAGCTCAGTGGCATTTGCCCCAGTTTTTTTTTTTTTCCAATTTGCGAGGAATAACTGCAGAATTCAATTCTACAGTAGACCCCTAGACCCTGAATATTTGTACAATTAAAAAAAAGTAAAAAAAAAAAAAAAAAAAAAAGTAAAGCCCTAAGAAAAAAATCATTTTGAAATTAAGAACATATATAGCTAAGCAGCAACTAAAAGAGAGATTTATTTTTGTGATAAGGAAGGATGTGTCGAGCTTTTCAGTTATTTGAGCATTTAAGAGAGTAAATGAGGTGCTCTGCAACTGAGAAGACAGACACTTCAGGGGCAATGCCAGACTCACCTATTGAACTTAGATCATGTTCACAATTTTCCATTTTTAATTCTAAAGCATTAACATGCAGAAAAATTCTTAACACTGTTAGTTGGAAAGAAAGTCAAAATACCATGGCTAACCAGATTCATTATTAAAAATCAACAAGTGTTAGGTCTAGGATTTTGGATTGATTGATTATACCATATTCCCAACACCGAATGTTTATTTTGGAAAGGGTTAATGAATGAGTAAAAAAGATGCAGTTGTTAAAAATGACCCAAAATCCCAAGAGAAATGATAATAATATACACACATATATGTATATACAAATACATATACATATATATGAATAAGGACATTTGGGTTTAAAGTTAGTAGTCAAATTTTCCAAGGACGTCTTTTTTTAAAAACAAAGAGCCAAATTTTTATGTATTTTAAAACCACCTCCTCGATCTAACACTGTTAGAAATGGATGAATTACCCAATTTTGTGTTCAATTTTTTTCCCCTGTAACGTCACTTGGTTCTTGGCTACTAACCTTTCATGTTACTCTTGGTTTTGTCAGTTTGCTTGCCTGTGGGGGTTTGGGCCTGCTGACCCTGCCCACTTGAAGAGGCTGCCTGCTGTGCTGCTTTCTGCTTTAACATTGTCCAATCAAATGTGTAGTCATACTGGTGATTCAGGGTCCTGGAAAATATAAAATTATAGGTTAACCCATTATTAATAGGGTCCAATTAAATACTCCACAGAACTTTCAAGACAGTAAGAGCATTTTCTAAGGAAATGAGTATCTTCTCTTAAGTGTTGTAGCTTCTACAAGATTTCTTTCCCTACAGATGACTTACTGTTCAGTTAATTCCACTTTTTACATGTTTCAATTGGGGGAAAATGATGTCACCGCTTTGGTCTGCTGTATTCAAGAATAAATCCTCTCCCTTTTCAAAAAGAAGCTGCCTTTAAACTTTCTTGAAATGAGCAGGGGAGTGGGAATGAAAGGCAGCCATGAGGGAATTCTCTGGCAGTCCAGTGGTTAGGACTCCGTGCTTTCACTGCCGAGGGCGCAGGTTCAACCCCTGGTCGGGGAACTAAGATCCCACAAGCGGCACTGTGCAGCCAAAAAAAAGCAGCATGAACAACAAAAACACTGAGTCAAGCTGTCAGTTATGGGGGAATATTCTTAACAGAAGGTATCCCCTAAAGACAAGTCAGAGTAGACATGAGACTGTAACTCTGAGAGGGCGATGTCTATGCTGGTGACTTGGGAAGACTTTTCTAGGATTAGAGGATTATCCCTAATTCTTCTCTTCCAACTAAGATTTTGAGCCACATGTACTTTATTTTTCCCTTTTGTTCAAGACCAATTACGGGTTGTATACCTAGGGACCCTAGAGTTTGAGCCTACCTCCACAATATCATAAACTCCAATTATTGCCTGATATTTTAATTGCTATTCATTTTGGTATTGAGCAGGGTTCTCTACCAAGTTGGAGAGTCCCAACTGCCACCAACAGTCACTTGTATCTAATGTGAATTGTGTAACTATTGTGGAAAACTTATATTCTACTTTGAGTTTGATTTAAGTTTCTCCATCCCAAACTAAAATATTTCAAGGACATTTGGAAATGGAAAAATGTCAAACTCACAGTTTCTTAACATTTCATCATACTGGTTAGACCCACTTTTACTTGCTACTTGTCAGAATAGATATGTTGGGCAGACTGAACTAATTTCCCTCACTGGAGTTTATAGTCTTAAAAACTGACCTGAAAAGAATGCGGAATAGCTGCCTCAGGTACATGTAATCCGGGGCTTCCTCAAAGCGCAGCCCACGGCAATAGTTTAAGTACATGGCAAATTCTGCAGGAAATCCCTATGAGTTCAAGAGTTAAAACACAAAATTAAGACAACAACAACAAAAAACTTATTTAAAACAGAAAAATCAATGTATTTAAAAACAAGCAAGAAATGTATTTGAGGATATTTTACTACTTTCCTATAAGATCTGAGAACTAAAATAGCAATAATATGACTTGGTATCCTCATAAATTTGACAAAATTTCATCGTCCCAACCACCTTATTATGTACTATATCTTTTAATATTGGTAGAGGAAATATATATCCTTTCCTTACAGTATCAGGTTCTTAAATAATTTAGATATCCCACTTGTTAACCTATTATTTTATCAATGTACAATAACTGGATGGCAATAAAGAATAAACAACAAAAATGAGGCCAGTAATGTTCTTTGCCAGAACAGGACAGTGAGTGGGTACTCTCTCTCCATTCTGAAATTACTTTCTTTTTAAACAGCAGTATAGACCTATATAAAGAGAAGTAAAATCAAGAGTGCAATTATACAAAGCAACCATTGTTATGATGTAGATCAATCCACTACCACACCCTATGAACATACTGGGTTTGTCTTTTCTTTTTTCCATAATCCAATGCTTCCTCCTATGAATAGATTGGGTTTGTCTTTTTTTCCATAACTGTTATCATACTGCATACATAATATATTCCATTTTCCATTAAAAGACTGCAAGCATCCTTCTATGTCATTTCTAACCTCCGCATGAACTTTTTAGAAGTTCATGGCTGGATATTATTTGACCTAATGAATACATCATAATTAACTTGTTCCCTATAACTGGACATTTAGGGGATTCCATTTTTCTCTATTATAGACAATACTAATAAGTACGTCTGAGGCGTAAACTGTTTCCACGTTTGGTTTCTTAGCAAAGATTCTCAAAGATGTATACAGACGTTTTTTAAGGCTGTAGATATTAGTCACCAAAAGGATTTTGCCATTAGGAACCTAGAAATGCGAAGTATTTTAACAACAAAAATCCTCACATCTCTTCCCTTTGAGTAAATGTGAATGTGAAGGGAGATGAGTTAAAAGAGGCAGTCTCCTCCCAAAACCTTATGACTTTGAGAAATTTCTCATATCCACAAGGTAGGATAGAATGTATATATCCACAACATTTATTTTTTACTGATTACAGTGATGGAAACAAATTTAATTTTTACAAAGTACTTTTTTTAAAATTTATTTTATCTATTTTATTTTTGGCTGCGTTGGGTCTTTGTTGCTGTGTGCAGGCTCTTCTCTGGTTCCGGTGAGTGGGGGCTACTCTTTGTTGCGATGCGAGGTCTTCTCATTGCAGTGGCTTCTCGTTGCAGAGCACCGGCTCTAGGCGCGTGGGCTTCAGTAGCTGTGGCACGGGGGCTCAGTAGTTGTGGCTTGCGGGCTCTAGAGCGCAGGCTCAGTAGCTCGGTAGTTGTGGTGCATGGGCTTAGTTACTCCACGGCATGTGGGATCTTCCCGGACCAGGGCTCAAACCCGTGTCCCCTGCACTGGCAGGCAGATTCTTAACCACTGCGCCACCAGGGAAGCCCTTATAAAGTACTCTTATGCTATTTTCTTTTCCGGTGGACAGTTAAAAATACATAATAAACATATTGTACATTTTAATTTTTAAAAAACTCTCAACAGGACTTTTCAACTTTTAATATACATTCACAGTCTGTATTAATAGTATTCTGCATTTATCAAATGAACTTACTTTTACAAAAGAAAACTACCAACATGATATGCGTTTCATATGTAAAGTATGAACTGTCGCTAGACCATGCCGCTGGACCATAAGACTGAAAACAATCTCACTACTTTATAGTAATACCTAATACTTCGATGTTCATTGCACCCTGAATCAATTATATGTGTCTAATCCAGAAAGACAAATGTAGTTCACAATTTCCAGATCAAAATTAAGATGCAGCACACAAGCAGAGAATGCACTAAATCCTCCCGTTCTCTTCCTGTAAAAATGGCTGACTTTTATAAGTCAAATGAAACTCTGTAAGTAAGTACTGTATGGAAAATATGATGTTTTGCTTCCTGAAGTATAAGACTTTAAAGTTATTTGGGTAAACTATAACATATGAATATTTATTAACCTAAAATGTATTTCATAATTTAAAACAAATCCCCAAAGAGTCTCAGAAAAGATCATAATTTCCCAACCCATCCCCTCTGTTTCTGTAGATATGCAGAAAAAGAGAAAGCAAATTTGTGGATGGGGAGACTCATAAAGACATCACCATTTACTCCCTTCCAAAGTACTATTTCAACTCATGCTGATTTCTCCCTTCTACCACCCAAATATGTAATTATATAGTTTTCTAATTATTTCAGGTATGCAACTGTCACAAAGATGACCATGTGGTCTTCTTTCTATGGAAGAGACATCATGACACAAGTATCTTTCCACTCTCAACTCACGTGCCTCTCTTCAAAGTCTGAGATTTCAGAGAAATGAGCCAGATTCAAACTGCCACCCATACTGTTGGACACTTCCTATTTCTGGATTGTTCTAATCTGCTTGCCTTTGTTTCCCTAATTCCTTGATGTGCCAATTGTGGATATCCTTTCTTCTCTGGCACCAGTTTAAGAATAAGGGGAATATTTCTTAACTTAATTTTCTCATAAATTGGTTTTGAGGTTTGGAATTGAGTTTCTATTAGAAAAGTTTACCTCCTTCTTATTTTTCCTCCAATTTAAAACAGATCATAGGGCCTAAACCAGAAACATAAAACAATTATTTTAAAATGACTCATATGTTCAGGTCATTCCTTTTTAAATTTTTTTGGCTGTGTTGGGTCTTCATTGCTGCGCGCCGGCTTTTCTCTCATTGCGGTGAGCGGGGGCCACTCTTCGTTGTGGTGCGTGGGATTCTCCTTGAGGTGGCTTCTCTTGTTGGGGTGCACGGGCTTCAGTATTTGCAGCGTGTGGGCTCAGTACTTGTGGCACGTGGACTCCAGTAGTTGCGGCACACAGGCCCTAGAGCGCATGGGCTTCAGCAGTTGTGGCGTGCGGGCTTAGTTGCTCTGCAGCACGTGGGATCTTCCCGGACGAGGGATCGAACCCGTGTCCCCTGCACTGGCAGGTGGATTCTTAACCACTGCACCACTAGGGAAGTTCTCAAGTCATTCATAAAGATACCAAGAATCAACCAAAGTAAATTTAAAACAGTAAATAGCTACTCAATAGGATGCTTAAGTTCTGAGGCTGGAAAAGAAAATGTTCCTTTTTGTTCCTGGATCATTTATATTAAAAAAAAAAATCATCATGTACACTTTACCTTACATAAAACTTCAACAGGTGTGGACATCTTCTTTTCACTAATTTTTTCATACTTTTGCTTCTTTGTTGCAGCCTGTGGAAAATAAGAATCAAAACACACAGATATACTCAATATTATGAGAAGAATCTTACTAGTTTAACATACTACACATAAAAGGAAACTTGAGATTCAAGAGAAATCATAACCTAGAATAAAAAAGAAATCAAAGTATAATACATGTAATCTCCTTTCCCTAAACTGTTAACTTTTCACATGACTTTCTGCTTCAAGAACGTTTTTAGTTATTAGTAAAGGGTGAGTTTAACAGGAATATGATTTAAGTAAAAATAGGTGGAGTCAAATTTGAAATGATATTTCTGAACCCATATTCAACAAGGGCAAAATAAGCAGATCAATACCAAACACATGTGCCTGCCCATCATTTAGTGACATTAATAACTGGTGTTATTTTTCCAGTGTAAAAATATTCACATTGGATAAAGCTACCCACACACTGAGCAATTTGTCAAGTTCATAGATGCTCAATAAATATAGGGACCATTTACCTTTCAAGGACCAATAAAGCATCTAAACAGCCATTAAATTCTTGGACACAGTAATTTATCATTACCATACAAATACAAAAGTAATGGTAAAACTCCTAATTAATGGAAACAAGTAAAATGTTAGGACAATTAAATAATATAGCTAGTATTACTGGATAAACTAGTTCTACCGTACATAAAAGTACACATTTTCAACATAATGGCAACACATCAAAATGAGAAAGTCTCCGCCTCTCGTAGCCCATGTCAAGTTCCTTCCAGGTAAAGCTACTGGTTACCAATGGGTACCTGCTAATTGTCCCAAAGGAAACTGTTCCTCAAGTGTGACTGTGAGAGTCTATTAACCTAATTATTACAGAAACGATCAGATTTTATTTTACCAATAAAAGGTAAAAATAAAGTCATTCACTCTCAGAAAACCTCATACTTGAAAGGGACCTTAAAGATCATCTCCAATGTGTATTTGTATTCTTAAAACAAAAAGCTGGTGATATGAGTCTGGTTTACCTTTAGTCCTTGCCATGGCAGGCTGGTTCTATTAAAATACATCAAAACATATCCTAATGATTCCATGTCATCTCGGCGACTAGAAAAGAAAATGTAAATTTAAAGGCTGGAATTATTGTGAAGAACATGTGAAAGAAAGCCAGGTACACAAGAAAAAATGTTTCCAAGCAAGGAGAGAAACTAATTTGGTATCTTGTGCAAGAAGTTAGTTAAGGTAATTTTTTAAAAAAGTTCCTAATGGGTTACTTCTAAACAAAATTTCCTCACAGAATCCAAAATTATAAAATCCAACACGATCCTGCAACTTAACTTTTAAAGAGCAAAAGGAATTTAGCTAAATAACTTTCTAAATGAGGTTAATGAAGATGGAAGAACCATCTAGCAGGACATAAGTTTTGCAGACGCTCACAAAGATTATTTAGGGATAACGCTGAAAAAATTAACAACTTAAAGCTAATTAAACATCTATATGAATACATACACATACATACATATATATACACACTTACACACATATTCAGACAGATACATGTATTTAAGGACTGGTAATGGCCTACAGAAGATGTGAAACTATAGTTTAACCAAGGGTACTCAGATATTCATGGCTATTCCCTAAGCTTAAAAACTCATTCTCATGAAGTTCCCTAACCTGGAAGCATATCATATCTACGCTTATTTTAAGGAGCAAAAAGAAAAATGATTGACAAAAGATGAAAGTAGATGAAAAACTAGAATTCAAGTCAGAAAATAGAAAGACCACAGAAATTAGGACAATGTTTAAACTAAATCCTATTCATTTATGTAGGGGTGGAAGAATAGAACAGGGGATGGTCCACCAACCACATTTTGGTTTATTAGGAATCAGATAACATTTTCCTTGTAAAAATAACCAATACATTCTTCCCCTAAACTCAACTTGCATCACTAACATATAAAAAGCCCAAGATCAGTATTAAGAAAAAAAGTATTGTCTTTAGCTGCAAAAAGAAACATAAAGTTGGATTTATGCTTCTAATTTCCATCATGCAATATTTTCTCCTCAAAAGACAAGCTTCAACAAAGAAAACAAAAAGGCCTCATTTAATCGGCTTCTCTGCACTGTCCAAAGCAGCAGGTAAAAGGATTAATAAGTGTCTTTCAAATCTTCAGCCAAGAAACATCTTTAGATATTGTAAGAAACTAATTAAAATATTTTAAAAAACCCATCAATGGCTTTTGCTATGGATTTGATAAACACATTCAATTTTCAAACTCACCTCTGTTCAATACCAAGATGTGCATTGATGCTAGCATATCGAGCAGTGCCAGTGAGATTTTTATCTTCTCTATATGGTATGTGTTGCCTTGTCCTGTTGTCTCTGTACTTTTTGGCCAAACCAAAATCAATAAGGAATAACTTTAAAAGAAAATAAAGAGACATTAGGTTTCCAATCTTGTTCAGTTAAACTGCTTCTTACTCATTAAATGGCATCTATTCTATTTTGTTCAATTATATTAAAATAAAGCATCATAAACAGAACAGATAATGAACAAACTTAACACTCCAATAAGCTTTTATTAGTCCTCATCAATAAATCAAGTTAAAAAAATACAGTTAAGTCAAGTGGTTGATCCCTGTCAGCTGAACAAGTTCATAGGCCCAGTTCATTACACATTCAGGAGCCTGTCTTTGGAACCTCTAACATAGTGGAGAAATGTATACATGCTCAATAGCAGAGTTGCTGACAAGTGTGCTGTATGCCATAATGAAGCCTGACATCCTGTTACACTGGTAAACAAGCATGGGGTTTTAAAAAACTAGACATAAGCTATCTGGAACTCTTCCATTCTACAAAGGCCACTCTTTAGTATGCCAACAGAATGCTCATTATCTAAAATAAGACAACTCTAAAAGTTTTATATTGACAACAAAACCAAGATTTTTATTTATAATAAATAAGCATTTTAAAACAAGCATGCATTTCATTTTATTTCCAACTGACATTTACGCATGTGAGCAGCTTAAGCTTCTGGAAAATATAACAAGTGGATCTAAAGTCTTAAAAAGCACTTAAGTATTTATTTATTTAAATAAAGGTGGCTTACAATCAGCAGTTTAAATGACCTAACCAGAAACCAAGTAATATTTTAGAACAAAATAATGTTTAGTGCTGTTTCATTTATATGGTACACAGGGCGTAAGATACTCATTTATAATGTAGATAATTTTTAAAATTAATTCAGGTTTACTCTCCATGATTAAAACTTTTATACGAAGAAAAAAAACAGAAGTATTTTGGGGGGAAAAACCCAAAGTATGTTCATATTTACCTACCTTCTAAATCAAAATAATCTTAACTTAAAATTTTATTTAGCCTTTATCATAAAATCACTTATCAAAAGTTATGTCTACAAAGTTTATCAAGCAAAGCAGGTCTATGTGCTCTTATACTATGTAGCCCTACACTATTCTTTTCTAGTTACACCTAAATTTTGTAGTTTTTCTTCCCATTAGGCTGACATTAGGTTCCTTCTGCAGTTTACAGTCTGTGATGTACTGGGAAACATGACCACCTAGCCTGTTGGGGTTTGTGTCAAAAAATAACTAAAGCAAGTTACTGATTTAAGTGAAAAAGATATGACCAAGTGCTTCTTTTAGGAGGATGAAAAATGCCTATTTCAGGCAGGCACTACAACCTAGCCTTAGTTATACACTGGATGGGAAAGACTGAGGTTTGAGCTTCTGTAACCATGTTGACAATGAAACACTTATTTTCACCTGGTCTACTACAAAGAATGAAGATTAAATTTTCAGTAAAATGTAACTGGATAATGAAAGCTCTTTAGTATGATTAAACTCACTTCTTGAACAACTGAGTTATTATAAAATAGGGACAGGAAAGTTAATGTTATAAAACACTAAGAGAAACAAAGCTCATACTCTTTAAGTTTCTTTCGATATGAAAATTGGCTCAGTACTCAAATATTAAAATGAGCAAAATATACTTATGTTAAGCAAAACAAAAATTATGACTTAAGTTCTACAGATTCACACTGAAAAGAAAACAAAGGAAAAACAAACATAAAAGGACATCCAGCTTCATGGCATTTAAAAACTCTCCCAAAGAATTATGTGGGTTATGAATAAAAAGTGATAAGGACATAAACTTTCTTCTAAGGATTATTTTCTGAGATTGCTTCCTTTAGTACTCCAAATGGAGGCGAAAACAGGAACAACTCTGACATGGTTATGTCTGATAGTTACATTCATGTCTAGATTCAACAGCTCCATTTGCAACTCAATAACCACTTTCTCACAACTAAAAGACTGCTTTATAAAAACTCAAGTGTTCACTAGAGTTCTTTCCTTCTACAATTCTAAAGGACAAAAACCTAACTTATTAAGAAAACAAAAATGGACAAACACTATCTTCTTAAGTATCTCAATCTTCAATATCAAAGCAAAAAAATTTTTAATTTTCTCCTATAAAAACTAAAAATGAGTCAGGAAAAGTAATGTCACTGATAAACAAAGGTATCCCATTTTAAGAGCAAACAACTGAAAACTACTTAAAATTAAAAAATTTTAAATCTCTTGATAGTTCATTACCTTCTGGTACCTATCATGCTTCTTTAGTCGCTCTCTATGCACTGAATTTAAAACGAGTAAAAACATATATAATGGGAAATATTTACATGAAACCATGTCATACCAAGGATACAACCCAACAGCCGCAGATATGTAAAGGTAAAACCAAACAAGGAAAAGTCAGTATTCAACGTCATAAAATAATGTTTTTATAGGTCTGCATATGCAAAGAGACGTTTAAACTCTTCGGTTGTCAAGCTGCTTTCTGTGGATTTTAATTACATGTTCTAAGTAAAATTTGTGGCTGTTTTAAAGAATGCAGCATATTTTTCAAAGGAATGTGGAAATGAGTTAATGTTGGGTATGCTGGGATAACTCCATTCAGCAGATGTGCATTTTCTTCAGAAACGCTACTGCCAATTTTAGTTTTTGGTATTACAACAGTTTTTCTCCTAACCAGGAGTCACATTTTCCTGCCCTTCAGAAAATTCACAAGATTACTTTTCCTTATAACCCAGAAAACCTATTATTAAATAATTATGTTATAAAATATAAGTAAAATGTGTGAATGTATATGAGTAAGTAAAAATAGGGCAGTAAAGTTGCCTTACACCTAATTACCCACCATCCCCCCTCTCTGCCCAACCAAGACCTAGTTACCATAGTTGGTATTTCTTTGTGAATAAAAATAAAATTGAATTCCTGAAACCTTTTTAACAGTGGGAGAACATAGTTCCTGAAATAATGCTGGGCAGTATGGAAAAGGGTTAAATGATTACCCAGATGATACTTGTGGTTTAATAACGGAACTACAAAGTATGCTCACATATCAAATGCAACTTTTTTCCTTTTCTGATTACTTATGTCAATACTTACTTCTCAGTGTATACTAAATTGATAAAGATTCGTTCATTCAGGAGCTTCAAAGATTAAGTACCTAAATGGTGTGATTTTTAAAAATTATTTTCCCTTGTTTATCTGAAAATTCATACATTAATAAAGCTATCTAACTTCTACAAAAGTAAATATGAAGAGTTCTGCTTACATTTAAAAAATATTTGGAAAGTTATTGGAGTGTTTAGCCTGCTAAACACTAAATCATCAGGTTATGCATCTGTTTATCTTACTTATGTGTCACTAATGCTAATCGGTAAGTGCTTCAGTTATCGTTATGTTGTTAGAATACAGTATATTCTAGTCCCAGAGCATATAATGCTCTTTAAGCATTTTATGCCACTTGTTTGAAGCTGAGAGAATTCTTATATTGAGGTAATCAATTCTAGAAAAACTAGATCTGAAATCTGATCTACACTTACCTAAAGTACGCTAGGGAAGGGGAAGAGAGTTGATGCAGAATATCATCATTCAGCAGTAATGCAACTCCAAATTATTTTTAAAAATTGAACAGTCTATCTCAAGTTTACCATTAGGTAAAGAATTTCAATGGTAGACCAACACATTTCCTCATGTGCATGTTAGAGATCTAAACATAATCCTGTTTTCATTTAGGTTTTCTCTAAATTTTACAAACTTTAAGCAAAAGCCACAAAGAAACATCTTAGTAATGTTATATGTTTGCCAAGTATGTCTGAATAATGCCAACGTAAGAGGTGCTTGAGCAAGATCTACATTCTCCAGAATTAAAACAAAACAAAAATAATCAAAATAAAACAATAAGAAAGAAAAGCACATGAATTTGGGATTGAGGTTGGAATAGGAGACAGTTTCAGACCTGGTTTAATCCTGAGAAAGATGGGTCCTGAGAAGTACTAACAGTCATGCTTCTTTTCCTCTTCCCCACTGGAGATTCTAAACACTAAACAGACAATAGAGGGTGGCAGTGCATCAAACAGTATTGCTTACATTGCAACAATGGCCGGCGCAGACAGGCAACACCGAGGCATTAGAGAAAGAACAGGGTAGCCAAATGCCATCCTTCTTCCACCAAGCACTGTAGCTTCTCAGTTTTCCAAATAAGAATCACATGCTTAAGAACATTTGAATTCTGGAAAATACTCAGGTTTTTAATGCCACTATATTGTGTCACTGCCTGAAACAGGGATAGCAATGGTGACATTTGGCTCTTTAATTTATTAATAAAAAAGGGGGGAATTTGGATCTGCAATCTTTAGTACCACAATCTGCCCTTCCCCTAAAAAAGATTGTACAGGGGAAAAAAATCTTCAGTAAGGAAGAGGTAGAAGGCATTTAGTCACCTTAAAATTTATTTTCGTAAGCATGCAGGGCTGATTACTGGAAGAGATGAGCAAATTCACTACGATTGGAGTGACTACTCCTAAATATCAAATTCAGAACAATTTTCCAAATAAGAAATTTGACTTTAAAAATCAACCTCAAAAGTGCCCCCCACCCCACCAAGTCTTTACCCACAAATAGAAAACTACTGGAACAAGCTGACCAAAGAATCCAGTCTCATACAACTGGCATATTTCAAACTACAATACAGAAAACACTAAAAACCAACTACATAAACAAAACACTAATCTAAAATGTTCAAGAACAACATTTAGAATTTGAATCTTAGGTAAAACACTGCACTTCTAACCCTAGGGTCTCTCTGAATCTGTTTAACAGCAAAGAAGCTTCACAATATTCTTTTTAATATCTCTAAAAGAGGATACAAGATTCTAAAAAGGTTTACGTATCATTGGTCAATTTGGATTTCCTAACACAACTATGTGATTAATAAACTATTTTAAAGGGGGGAAAAAAGCAAAGAGGTATTATCTAGGCCATCATTAAATTTAAGACAAAAACCATGTACTGCAATGTCAACAAGCAGAACATGGATCTCATGAGGATAATGGGTCTTTAGCAGGAAGAAAATGGCAAGAAAAGGGCTAGGAAATGGTCAAAAGATTAGGGTCATACTGACAAAATTGCCCCCCAAAATTAAGACTAGTAATTTTTCAATTAAATTACCAGGTTTTATAGTAACAATTAAGAACCTGGATGCTTCAAAGAGAGAAGCCACATAACATTAAAAAAAAAAAAGATGCAATTGGGAATGGCAAGAAAGGTTGTATGTAGATTTAAACACCTTCTATTATTTAAAGCTCAGCTTTCAACAAAAAAATTTAAATTCCTAAAACTTGGTCAGACCAACATTAATGTCTCACGCATTAACAAATAACACCAGTTCTAATGGTAATGGCTCCAAGTTGGCATTCATACAGGCAAACAAAGGTAAACATTTATAGCTAGACCTAAAAACACCAAACATTCCCTAATGGTTTAATAAAACATATGGGAATGTTCCTTCCAAAAACAAAACAAAACAAAAAACACAAAAAACAAAAAACCCCCAAGTTGTCCTGAAGTTGAGAATTTCTATGAGATCATCAGATCATAACATGCTTAGTGCATTGCCAATGCTGCCTGTCTGCCCGAGCTCAACATTGAATTAATAAATAAAAGCAATTCACTCAGTAAAACTAATCATTGCAGAAAAAATTCAACACAATTAGTTTTTAACTGCAATCATGCGTCACTAGCTAAAACCCAATCACCCCATAAGTTCAACCATTCTGCAGCCCCCAATGAACACTAATTTCATTGTATGTATGTTCATTTCACTTGTCTACACTTTCCTTTGAAAAGGAGAGAAGAGGGGTGGAGACCCCACCCAACTTGGCACCCAAATAAAAAACTGTCAACTACTTTTGAAGCAGGCCCAAAAGTTATCCTTTTGCATACACAAATCCAAGGACTGAAGAATTCTCATTATCAACCATGCTTAGTCAGCAAATGTTAACGCCATGGTGACAGATGGGTCAGTGGTTCCCACGCTGGCACAAGCACATATATTACAAAAACCCACACTTCAGAGACAAAGGTTAAAATCTGATTTTTAGCATTCAGGAAGAAAAGTACATGGGGTTTTGTTTGTTTTTTGTTTGCTAGCTATTCGAATGAATGAAAAATAGATACAACTGTTCAATAGTTAAATAATATAGATGATTACATTTCACTATAAAGCCCTTGGAATTTTATGTTTCCATATAAATAACTAACCTTGGTTGGGTAAGTTGGAGAATTTATTTCAAGTTATTAAATTAATAGATTATCCTTCTAGTACAATCTTTTAAAGCAATTATCAATAGCAAATTCAACTTACTATGACTCTTAATTTAAAGACTGAAAGTTCACCAAAGCAATTCTTGAAGTTTTTTACTCTTTGTTCCTTCATGCAAAGAACATGTGACTAACCTTATTACAGTGACGCCCAATACCCATTAAGAAGTTATCTGGTTTAATGTCTCTGTGTATAAAATTCTTTGTATGCACATATTCAATTCTACTGATCATCTGGAAAAAAGGGGAGGAGGAGAGAAAATTAAGTGATTTGTATTAAGTGACAAAAGAAAACATTATTTCTGAATTACTTCAATATGTCAATTATTTTTCAAGATCACAGGTATACTTTATTAACTTTATTTAGAGTTCACAAAGACAGTGCTAGTCAAAATTAAAAACAAAGGGCAACCAGGAACTGCATTTACCTCTAGACTGATGGATATATAAGCATAAACCAGAAGTGTTCTTTAGGCTTATTCTTTCAATATTAATGATTATAAACATGATAGGAGCAAAACATGACCTGATAGCAAAAAATGGTTTTATTTTTAAATTACAAAAGTAATACATTTAGAATTGTTTCAGTTGTTGTAATAAATTATATAAAGTAAAAGCCAATCCTATGCCCCCTGACGTACCTATATAAAAACAGCCTGCTACTGCCCAGATCTATTTCCATGCTCTTATACACGTACACACAGAAACTCACATGTGCTTGGGAGTAAGGGGTGCTGACCAATTGACACTGTAGTTATAAGTTGTTGTTATTGCTTTAAATTGAAATAGAAGCAGTCCACTCACTTTATTCTTGTTCACTTGTTTTTAACTAATTATAACTCAAACATTCCTGGAAGTTGGTACCATACAATGTAAGCATGTAACTTTTTATACAAATGGGGACATACACACGCTGGGTTTCCTTTCTTGCATGCTTTTTGGACTCTCCTATGATTTTTCTCCATACTTCTATGACCATATTCCAAAACTGAATAATAAACATGCCATTCTAACAAGCTTTTCTTAATTTCTTGGAAATTCTGCCTCGTCAAGTGGTATGGTCTTGGCATTCTTTTTTTTTTAAATTAATTAATTAATTAATTTATTTATTTATGGCTGTGCTGAGTCTTCGTTTCTGTGCGAGGGCTTTCTCTAGTTGCAGCAAGTGGGGGCCACTCTTCATGGCGATGCGCGGGACTCTCACTATCGCGGCCTCTCTTGTTGCGGAGCACAGGCTCCAGACACGCAGGCTCAGTAATTGTGGCTCACGGGCCCAGTTGCTCCGCGGCATGTGGGATCCTCCCAGACCAGGGCTCGAACCCGTGTCCCCTGCATTGGCAGGCAGACTCCCAACCACTGCGCCACCAGGGAAGCCCTTAGCATTCTTTTTAATGGCTATAAATATTCTATGGCACAGATGGAAGTACTCCCCAATTATCCCCTAACTCACGGTATTCCCATTATTTCCAATATTCTCCCACCATAAACAATAATGCTATTAATAATACTTAAATATATCCTTACCTACTAGTGCTTTTATTTCTATGGGTTATAAATCCCATACTATTACAGCAGAGTTGCTGGGCTGAAAGGTACGTATTTTTTTCATTTTGATAGGTGCCATCAGACTGCCCTTCAAAATAGCCTATAACAACTCATTTTTTTCAGCCGTAGTGTTCTTTTTCCCACTAGCAAAGTTATTTCACTTCTTTCTAAATTTTGCCAATTTGACAGGTACTGACCTCGCTTATTTCCCTAACAGTTTGGAAACCTGCTCATTTTTACCGACCTTTTGGATTTAGTACTATTCTATGAACTGTCAATCTATACTCGTCCAGTATTCTTTTGACTTGTTCTTTTCTTGCCAATTTTTAAGAATTCTTTGCATACAACAGACAATCTTTTATCAGTCATTTGTTATGTAAATAGATATAAATTTTGAAAAATTTGTCTTTTAACTCTCTCTGGCATCTCTTCTATAATAGTTTTATTTTTTTTTTTATTTTTTATTTTTTTAAAGATTAGTTTTTTGTGTTTTTTTTTGTTTTTTTTTTTAATACTTTATTTATTTATTTTATTTATTTATTTATGACTGTGTTGGGTCTCTTAGTTTTCGTGTGAGGGCTTTCTCTAGTTGCGGCAAGTGGGGGCCACTCTTCATCGCGGTGCGGGGGCCGCTCTTCATCGCGGTGCGGGGGCCGCTCTTCATCGCGGTGCGCGGGCCTTTCGCTATCGCGGCCCCTCCCGTTGCGGGGCAAAGGCTCCAGACGCGCAGGCTCAGTAGTTGTGGCTCACGGGCCTAGTTGCTCCGCGGCATGTGGGATCTTCCCAGACCAGGGCTCGAACCCGTGTCCCCTGCATTAGCAGGCAGATTCTCAACCACTGCGCCACCAGGGAAGCCCTATAATAGTTTTAATTTCCAAATTATCAACTATGTCTACCTTTTCTGTAAAATACTTACAAGTTGTATTTGAAAGTGTTTTCCATGTGCAAAGGCTGCCAACATTATCTTTCTAACCATATGTTCTTGCTCTTCTAGTAGTATATGTCAGGATTCTATTTTTTACTTGGCCTCATTTTCTCTAGAGCTTTTATCACCATGGATATACAGATTCTAAATCTTACTCCTCTACCTTGGCAAATGTCTTTTGAAGCCAAATTGTAATCTCTGGCTTAAACTATTCATACTCTCAAGGAAGTAGATGTATACAATGTTCAAATAGCATCTTTAGGTACAGCAGCAACTCATATATTAAAGAAGTAAAACAAAACCGCTGGCTCACTTATGTACATATTTGTCCTAGCTAAGTAATACCCATAATTAAACTATGAGTATTAACTCACAGGGGAAAGGTGGGGCAAAAGACAAATTAATAGCACAAACTACAGACTACTTCAAGTGTTGCCTGTCATCTACAGAGCAAGACTCAGCTGTTTCCTTCTTAAACAAATGCTTTCCTGCAACCCCCTTTCCTAAATTACATTCTTTCTCTGATGTTACTAGTGTATCCAATATATAGACTTCTATGACAGAACCCTTCCATTTTTCTCCACTAAACTCTATGCTCCTAATGGGAAGAGACTAGTTCTTATTCTTCTTTGTACATCCCAGTGTTAAGTACAATGGCAGGCCCTGAATAAATGTTCACTGTATGAATGCCTATGTGTTACTGAGCCTATAGAATACAAACTCTTTTATTAAGATTCATTCACATGTCATATTAAGAGGTTTTAATCATAAATTCCTTGACATTTACCTATTATCGTTGACCATATTATCTGTTTCCTCAAGGCTTGTTTCTGACCCTATTATTCCCCATCTTAAAATTCTTTAAAACTAATTTTCTTTTTTATTTCCTTTAGTTCAAAAAAATCTAATCTTTGGCTTTAAAACAATTTCATCTAATCTCCAGCCAATGAATAAATCTAATTCATGACATAAAAATTTCCCTGGTTTTGTTTAACTACTACCAACGGCCGAGAATCCTTTACTTCAAGAGCATCTACCTGGTCAAAAATTATTCCTTAAATTACTTCAGTACCTTATTTTCCTCAAAAATACACCTTTCATAAGGATTCAACACGTAATACATAGCATTCAATTTGCTTAATTTAAACAAAATTTCAATATATACATATTTATCTATATTTATATACACACATACACTCCAAATCCTTTCTTCAAACAAAATCTTATAAGGAAACCTGCTATATTCAACACTAAAACAAATACACTCTATCTGATGGGAGCAGCTTGAAAACTCCTAGTCTACAGGTGAGTAATAAACTAGTATAATCCGTTTTTGTCCCATACCCATGACAAAACATCTATCTACAAGTCATATTAGAGTAATACACTTGAATGACTATACCTTACTATGGATCTTTTTTTGCTGATCCAAACATTAAACGTGACACACAGGACTATAATACTCTGGTTTACACACATTTAAATTATAGTTAAGTAGTTGTAAACAGTAGTATTTCTTAGTTTTTATTCTCATAAAAGTTTCACATACCTGGTCAGCTAACATAAGTACAGTTTTCATTGTGAACCTTCTTGAACAGAAATTGAAGAGGTCTTCAAGGCTGGGTCCAAGAAGATCCATGACTAGCACATTGTAGTCTTTTTCCTGACCATACCACCTAATAAAATGAAAGGGGGAAAAGGGAGGGCATTATAAAAAGCTGATTACCACTTAACATCACCAAGTTTTAAAAAATTTGAATAAGATAGTTTTTCCTCTCTGGTTAGGTTTTATTTAGGGTTAAGTTTTCCGCTATTCAGCTGATGAACTCACTGACTGACTACATTGCCCAACACAAGGTAAAGAGATTTTTTCCTGTCAAGCAACCCATTGTCCAATTAAGTCAGTACTTGTGTGGCAGCCTTAACATTCCTCTTAACCAGGGCAGCTGAATTCTATATCCATCCACCACTGATTCCTGAGACCATGGGCAAGTTTCTTAACCTCACCTGGTCTTACTTTTTAACTGAAGAAATGAAGGAGATTCTACTAGTCATTCCAAAATGTTTCAGAAAGCAAAGATCCCTTTTACTATAACTCATGTTCCATTTCCTACCAAGTTGTATTAATAAGGAGTCACATTTTTCTTTAGTTCCTGATCACAGAAAACAATCATATTACCACAAAGATGACATTTGCTTTTTACTGGAAGAATCATGCTTTAATTATCCGTTGCTGTATTACTGTGGATATACAGTTTGTCCCCAATAACTCTAGGAATATCAACTGCTAATTTCAGAGACTACAAGAACTGGAAATCACTGCAATAAATGATTTCAAGTTTCTATATGCCTGTAAGTCTGGTAAGGGTAATTTCCTGAAAATAAGCACTACCATTTTTATTTCAAACTTATCTAGATTATGAATTTTGCTTGGGGGACATCCCTGGAGGTCCAGTGGTTGGTTGGGACTCCGTGCTTCCACTGCAGGGGGCACGGGTTCGATCGCTGGTCAGGGAACTAAGATCTTTTATGCCGTGTGGCACAGCCCCCCACCCCCCAAAAAAAGAAAAAAAAAGGCATTTTGCCATTATTTAAAATGTTAAAAAAAAAAAAAAACAGGAAGTTATTTTAAACCTAGACTGGAGTGATTTCTTTGTTAACTTTAATAAAAAATGATACCTGGATTTACCATTTGAGAAGTTTATGTGTTTTAAAAATATTCATAACAGGGAAAAAAGGCTTAAAAAAATCTGTGTCAAAGGCATTAATGAGTATCAGTTTAGTGGAAAACTGTTCAGTGTTTTTGGTTTGTTTTATAATTTTATTTATTTATTTATTTTTGGCTGCGTTGGGTCTTCACTGCTGCACGTGGGCTTTCTCTAGTTGCAGCGAGCGGGGGCTACATTTCGTTGTGGTGTGCGGGCTTCTCGTTGTGGTGGCTGCTCTTGTTGCGAAGCACGGGCTCTAGGCGCACGGGCTTCAGTAGTTGCGGCTCACGGGCTCTAGAGCGCAGGCTCAGTAGTTGTGGCACACAGGCTTAGTTGCTCCGCAGCATGTGGGATCTTCCTGGAGCAGGGATCGAATCCATGTCGCCTTCATTGGCAGGCGGATCCTTAACCACTGCGCCACCAAGGAAGTCCCCTGGTTTAGTGTTTTTAGTGCTATTTCTTTTTTAAAATTTTGCTCTAATATGTTATTTTGTTATAAAAGAAAATTAAGACTGAAACTAGAGAATGGGGATTTAGTATCTTAATAACTGTATTTTTCTAGAAAATGCAAAACCAGCTACTTAAGCATGGTCTCATATTCAGATCCAATGAATACGCTCCCTAGAATCTTAATGTAAAAGATCTTAAGGTGACTAGGCTTAAAAAGCTCACATTCCTTCCTACGCTTTTGCTTCAGCTGTTCCCGAGGACTACTACTTCGCACACATGATACACGAATAACTACCATCGAACTCACAAAGGAATTCATTTTCACATGTCTTTGCAGAAAAAGGTAGCCTGATGGGGAAAGTTTCTGCTTAACCTTATAGAGATTGTGCCCACTAGCCTAAGAAAGGCAACAGATGTACCAATCTGCTAATGGCAGAGTTGATCTGTCCTTATTGCATCTAAAACTACATTCAAAGCTGCTGCAATTATCCCTTTTCAATCCTTTATTTTCCATATAGGAATTCAACACCCTTCACATACATTCCAACATTTATCAACACTTGAAAGAAAAGCTCACAGTGGTGGGTTTAAGAATCTGCCTTCCAATGCAGGGGACACGGGTTTGATCCCTGGTCGGGGAACTAAGATCCCACATGCCACGGGGCAACTAAGCCTGCGTGCCACAACTACTGAGCCCATGTGCCACAACTACTGAGCCCTTGCACCACAAATAGACAGAAGCCCGTGAGCAGAAATGAAGAGCCCGCTCGCCACAATGAAAGATCCCACGTGCCATGAGTAAGACCCGACACAGCCAAATAAATAAATAAATATTTAAAAAAAAGGATAAGTGATGAACAAAGTGAATAGGTTATTTCTCCTTTCCTGATTCCTCTGTTTTGTTTTCCTTCTGTTTTTTCTTCTTTCTTTACTTAATGGCAGAGGCAAATCTGTGCTAGGAAGCTGTCAGAAACTTCAAAGCCAGTCCTTGCCATTATAAACATCCAATACTAAGAATTATGGCAAATTTTTAATATAAAAATCTAATTTATCTAGGTTTTAAAGAAAAATAAATGATTCTATACAAAAACACCAAATCCAGAAAGAGCTAAGGCAGTGATGGGAAGTCACTAAAAATCAAAGGCAAAAGAGAAAGCACAAATCAACTCTCATAAGACTACATTTCATGTCTACATCAACAAATTTGTACCAATGGCTCCCTAACAAAATTACAATAAAGTGAATTTTACAACCATCCAACCCAAACTACAAACTTGAAATGTCAAAGGCACTAATTCATACTTCACATCTTCATGCAATCACACAATTTCATAAAGCACTTTGTGGGAAGTCATATGTAAAGTAAGCCTTTAACAGAATACTCTCATAATAATTAGAAACAAGGGGGAATTAGATGAATTCGGAAACACACTTAAAAAAAACCAAACAAGTTATTAGGCATTTTTCTCCTTATTGCTTAAGTGTATGAGTTTAAGACATAGCCCCTATTCTCAGTATCAAGAAGACAATCCATAAAAAAACAACTAAAACATAAATGATTCAAAGGCATTTTCCTCCATGGTGCAACTACAGCACTTCTAAAATAATTAGGTCTTTCCACTTAGAAATTGGTATGCTTAGAAATTGGTATTATAACTCCTTAAACCTAAGTGACAGGTGTTTCTTTCATTCTTCCTTTTGATCTCAAGGAATATATAACTTATTTCTCTAAACCTAACACCTCACACCCTCCCCATCTGTGCTTTCCACCTGTGTAACCCATCCCGACATTATTACACACAGATTAGGAGCCAGGAACAGCCTTCTGCTTATCCAAATCCTACTTACTCAGTTTCTACCTTCACCTCCACGTTTTCCACTTTTATTCTGCAAGCTGCTAACTCTCCATTTTCAATTGCAACATCCTAATACCCAGCTGCCGAAGAAATCTTCCTTAAGTAGCCTATCCCACATTGGTCTCCCGTTTCACAGAATTCCTATAGCCACTGACTACTGCTTATATCCAAGATCTAACCCCTTGACAATACAAATATTCAGGTACTGTTACTTTGGCGTTTCTCTCTCTACACCTGTAAGATAAAACTTACTGTTTGTCTTATGTCTTCATAGAACCTGGGTAATGAGCAAGCACTAAGCTGATTCTCTGAGATCATTTAAGTTTGCAGACAATCTGAAACCCACAAACATGAAAACCTCACTCCTATTCTCCACTTTCTAGGTGCCTTCAACCAGAAACTCAGGTCTTATCTTTAGACATTTTTCAACGTAAGCAGCAATGTGTTGCTACTAAGTACACTATGGTAAAGTAATGTGCACACTGTAGGTAACTCAGATACTTATGAAATTAAAAACAAACTGGTTTGATTTGGACCTTATTCTTCCTAATAGTTTCAAAAGATGCAGAAGAATCAAGTAATTTAATGGATGAAAGTTAAAAAAAAAGGGGGGCAGGGTCTCGTTTACTATTTGTTTGTTTCAAATCAATGTCTTTAGCCTTAGTGTTGCCTGACCAATCAAGGAAGTAGGCCAAGGAATGAGCTCGCAACTTAGAAAACCATCATTTCTTACTGAGAGCATAAAAAAGGTACCTTAAGGTCTGAAGAAGATGCTAAGAGAAGGCAAGGTCCATCTCTCTGATCTTATTTCCTTCCTCTAAACCCATATCCAAACTAATTCTAGTTAAAAAATTAAGAAACAGATAAAAAGCACAAGCCTAAGATAATACATGCACAAGTCAACGGGGCTGACCAAAAAATGCTAACAGAATTCAGAAAAAGCAAACGATCAGTGGGAACTACATCTGTCCAAAGAAAGAAACCTAGTGAAAATGGTCTGTTACCAGTCAGATCCTGAAGGAGGGATAATATTTTGATATGTAAGGTAGAAAAAAGATGTGCTAAGGGCTTCCCTGGTGGTGCAGTGGTTAAGAATCCACCCGCCAATGCAGGGGACACGGGTTCGAGCCCTGGTCCAGGAAGATCCCACATGCCGCAGAGCAGCTAAGCCTGTGTGCCACAACTACTGAGCCTGTGCTCTAGAGCCCGCGAATCACAACTACTGAAGCCCGTGCACCACAACGAAGAGTAGCCCCCGCTCGCCGCAACTAGAGAAACCCCATGTGCAGCAACGAAGACCCAACACAGCCAAAAAAAAAAAGATGTGCTAGGCAGAGGCAAGAATAGACCATGGGCTCGCATAAAGGGGCGAATCAAAGTGACTGATAGTTTGGGGCTATATTATAGACTCTTGAATACCAGGCTAATGTGCTTTAAATTCTATAGATAACTGAGGAATTATCAGTAGAGTATGGCTGGGACATAATATAATTAAGTATTAAGAGCTGGCCTTGGTATCGGTATGCAATATGGAAACTGGGGAGTAGGAGAAGGAGTGACAATGACATGAGAACCAATTAGAAGAGTTATAGCTGAAGATGTGGAGCTAGAGGTTTCTTTTCTCTAATAAATCTCGATGAAAATGGAAATACCTTAGAAAAGAAATAAAATGACTGAAATGAAATATTTTAGGTATTGCTATGAGACCCAAGGACTTCCAAGAACAGTTAAATCAGTGTAATTATCGTAAATACTCAGTTCAGATTAAAGGACTTAAATATGCCCATCCCTATGACTGTAACAATAACAAAAAAAAAAAGAACATTTGTTTAACATAGGTCTTCCCCCTCTGACTTGATTGGTGACAGTTAATTTTATGCATCAACCCGACTGGGCTAAGGGATTCTCAAATAGCTGATAAAACATAAAACAGTATGTGAAAGTATCTCCAGAAGAGATTAGCATCTGAATGACAGGCTAAGTAAAGAAAATCACCCTCCCTAAAGTGGGGTACCTGAACAGAATAAAAAGGCAGAGGAAGAGAAATTTGCCTTTCTGCTAGAGCTGCAACATTCATCTTCCATCTTCTGCTCCAGGACATCCGTGCTTCTGGTTTTCAGACCTTAGGACTCAAACTGGGATGTAAATCATTGGCTCCCCTGGTCTCAGGCCTTTAGGCTTGATCCAGAACTACACTGCTGGTTTTCCTGGGCTTCCAGCTTAGAGACCACAAGTCATGGGACTTCTTTTTTTTTTTGAATTTTATTTTTTATACAGCAGGTTCTTACTAGTTATCTATTTTATACATATTAGTGTATATACGTCAATCAAAATCTCCCAATTCATCCCACAACCACCACTCCCCCAGCCACTTTACCCCCTTGGTGTCCACATGTTTGTTCTCTACATCTGTGTCTCTATTTCTGCCCTGCAAAGCGGTTCATCTGTACCATTTTTCTAGGTTCCACATATATGTGTTAATACACGATATTTGTTTTTCTCTTTCTGACTTACTTCACTCTGTATGACAGTCTCTAGATCCATCCACGTCTCTACAAATGACCCAATTTCGTTCCTTTTTGTGGCTGAGTAATATTCCATTGTATATATGTACCACATCTTCTTTATCCATTCGTCTGTCGATGGGCATTTAGTTTGCTTCCAGGTCATGGGACTTCTTAGCATCCATAATCGTGTGAGCAAATCCCTCATAATAAATCTCTTTCTGTCTACCTATAAATATATCTCGTTTTATTGCTCTTTGCAGGTATCACGTTTTTTACAAACTGTGGCAACCCTGCCTTGAACAAATCCATCGGCACCATTTTTCCAACAGTATATGCTCACTTTGTGTCTGTCACATTTTCATTATTTTTATATTTCTGTTATTATTATATTTGTTATGGTGATGATCTGTGATCTTTATTTTTGATGTTATTATTGCAAAAAGTTACCACTCGCTGAAAGCACAGATGATGGTTAGCACTTTTTGGCAATAAAGTATTTTTAAATTAAGGTAGGTACAATTTTTTTGGACATAATGCTATTGCACACCTAACAGACTACAGTATAGTGTAAACATAATTTTTAATGCACTGGGAAACCAAAAAATTCATGTGACTTTGCTTTATTGTGGTATTCTGGAACTGAACCCAAAATAACTCTGAGGTATGCCTGTATACCTGTATATATGATCCATCAGTTCTATTTCTTTGGAGAATCCTAGTATAATAGGGGCAGCCATTTTATGTCTTGTTCACAACTCTATATACCCAGCATCCAGCACAATGCCTTATATGCAGGAAATGCTCAGTAACATTTGCTGAATTAAAGAATAAAAAGCTGTATTAGAGGTTTTTACCAGGCTAGGGCATGCCTGACGTGGCAGATGAGGAAAACAAAAATACTCCCTGTACCGAAAGTATAAAGTCATCAGGAAGTATCTATTCATCTTTGATTCAAATAAGCCAAATAATTATAAAAGTTTAGAAGTGACAGTCGTAACAGATAAATGTCTTTTCCTATGCCATTTATCTTCCCATCTTTAGATTATTAATGTCAGAGTCTTCACTGAACTAAAAGTATGAGCACTGAATCAGTGCTGTAATATACCCATTTTCATAGCATCTACATTCTCAAGACACTGTATCTCAAACTTAGTCTCTTGCCAACTTATCATCATCCAACTTTTATGTTCCTTTTTATGAGGGTAGAACTTAAGGACCTGGTCTAGTACAATCTCGCGCAACTCTAAGAACTAGCTCAAATTCCCCCTTTAGGTTGCTACTGCTAACAGTTCCAGCCACCCTACTCTCTTTTGTCTGAATTCCTTTTAATGTTCCTATACATTAACATTTATGTGCACCATCCTTAACAGTAGAATTTTGCCTTTCATAATATTATAAAAACTATAGATAGCTCTTCTTCCCATCCTTCAACAGCACCCAAATTACCATGGGCCAAAAAAAAATCACCTACAGGCAATTCTTGTTTATCTTTTCCTGTATCTTTCTTCTTGCTTCTCATTGTAATCATGCCATGTTGCCTTCTTTTCCCTTTTTGTTTTGTTTCTGGCGTGAGTGTGTTGGGGTTAACAATTCATTTAAAACAGTTAAGAAAGGCACTTCCTACTCCCCCTCTCCTCCTAAATTACCAAACTTAAACAGCAGGTGACCCTCAACCACAGCACAAGCCCTCAATTCTCAATTTAAATTCCTGAGTCTCAAAAGTCACCAATCCTCCTAGTACTGCATTCAATAGTTGATTACTTCTGAAAAGTGGAAGCATCTATGAACTTGAGTCTTAAGACACTGTAACCCTTTAACCTAGAACTGTTAGTACTTATTAAGCTCCATTTTATTAATGGCATTCATCATGAAAACAGAACTACAATGCACAGCTTTGACTACATTTTGATTCATGTAACTCTTCAGCGCTTCTGAAGAAGAACTAGACACAGGACTAAAATGTGGGTCACCTCCTGATTTTCTATTAACTCTTGGTATACAAGATTGCTGTGTAACTCTCATTCTCCTTCTCTGCCCATATTTGCTCCTTAGATTGTGGCCTTCGTTTTACTTTGAATACCTAGGTACCTAAAATTTAATGAACTAAACTTTTCTCTTGCCATCAAAAATTTAAGACCATCAACCTATTTCCTCCTCTTGCAATTTCATTTAAAACACAATTCATATTTTATAAGGTCAGTAACACAAAATTTTTATTCATAATGCTTTGGATTTACAACTTGCAGAAATGCCTTTGAAATGGTTTGGGATCCAGAGCATTTTCACTAGAGAAAGACACTCATTGCTGCTATTTGGCTACTGCAGGGAACTGGAAAATCAGGTTTAATAAAGAAAACAGACACTAAGTTTTCTGGTGAATTAAGCAACTAGAACCAGAAACACAAATACCGATTAGACCTATTTCTCCATACTAAAAACTGATTTAGACGTTAAGTAAGAAAAGAACCACCGTTTTAGCTGTGGGTATGGTGAGCAGAGTAATAATTCTGATAATGTGATGATTTCAAGAAATTTTAGATATTAATTCTATCTTTTACTTCACTGAACCTTTCCCAGAACTTTCCTAGGTCTTCCAAACCTTTTTTAATTGGCTTAATTTCCCCACCCTTACAATCTCACACCCCTGGGGAGGGCATTGATAAGCATGGAAGTAATTTAAAATTGAACAAGACTAGAAAGGGAAAAGAAAATAAATACTGGAAATCCACCAACTGAGAGACCAATCCTGCATCAAATGTATTTAGCTACAATAACCAAGAACTTGCCCAAACAAGTTGTGTGTGGGTGGGTGGGAGGTGCTAGTTCTACACCAAGTGTTCTGAATCTTTTTTGTTGTCATGGATCCCCCACCTTTGGTAGTCTAATGAGGCCTATTGATCCCTTCTCAGAGTATTTTAAATGCATAAAATAAAATACATAGCATTATAAAGAAAACCAATTTTAGAGAAATTCAGTTACCATAAAATTACTTCAAAATCAATCTTGATATAGTAATATACATGCTCTTTATTAAAGCATTAAATAAGATTTAGAGGCAGGTCTAACTAGTACTATAATTTTGGATATAAAGACTATTTTGAGTTACGTGCAACAATAATGTGATATGAAAATACCTGTGATTTCTATTGGTGACAAAGCCATAGGTACTGCCAGAACTAGTGGGGACTTGTTGCCTACGTTTATAAAAGAAAAACTAGGTTCAGTTAGAGGTACATGAAAATAAAGATGGAATTTTCTTCCTATCCAATTCACTGACCTCGTGGAGGATAAATCCCTGAACCAAGTTAAGAACCCTGCTCTAAACAGATTTTTAAGGTAAACAGACTGCAGAATAAGATCTAAAACTTGGGCATCATCTGTGTTTCACTCAGCAATAATAATGTCAACTAAGATAATTTGTTTTCCTTCTTCATCCTAACCCTCCTAACTGCTACTACTAATCCTTTGCTCACAATATCATCCCTAAGATCTTTGAATTATGCTGTAGGATTTCCACATTTCTCAGTCTCCTTGTTCCTTGCCCTCTGCCTTAAAAGATGCATAAATGTTCCTTAACCTGCAAATTTTAAAAACACAAACAAAAAAATGTGCTTTGACACTTAGTACTATCTACTACTAAAGCTCCTATTAATTTACCCTTTCAATATTTATGGTGGCTAACAAGACAAAACCCAGTAATTCTTGCTCTCACAGCTTACAGCACAGTCTGTGAAGGCAAATAAATAACACATATGATGAAAGAGAAACTGATGGTGAGAAGGTACAAATTATGGGGACCCAATAGATCTTTCAGAGGGAGGCATTAGGAAAAGCTTCTCGATGAAGAAGTATGTTGATTCTTGAAGCATAAACAGAAGACGGCCAGGTAAAGAGGTGTGTGGGGGTTAGGAGTACGCATTAAGCTTGTTATTCACAAGAAACTGAAAGTAGCCAGCATAGTTGGTTCATAGTAAGACAAGATCATCCGATTTTCTTGTTCACAGTTAACTTGTTGAAAATCTAGTTTCTACCTGCCATCTTACTCTCACTTTTTGTTCTTGGTTCCCAGTATAATGGTTATCATTCTCATCATACTACCCAAAATTATACTTCAAAGATCACAAATGGTCCTTGCTGTCACTGCTCTCTCTAGCCTTGGTCCTTGCTGTCACTGATCTCTCTAGCCTTGGTCATAGTAGTACTGGAAGACAGTATGTGGAGAACTGGAACCTCCAGGGGAATACAAGTATTAAAATATACTATTCCACTGGGAAATGGGACAATATATCTGTAGTTTTCACAATACCAATTATAAAGGGTTGATCAAATCTTTTCTTTTTATTTATTTATTTTTGGCTGTGTTGAGTCTTCGTTGCTGTGCACGGGCTTTCTCTAGTTGTGGTGAGCAGGGGCTACTCTTCATTGCGGTGCGCAGGCTTCTCATTGCGGTGGCTTCTCTTGTCGTGGAGCATGGATGGGATCTAGGCACGCAGGCTCCAGCAGTTGTGGCTTGCGGGCTCTAGAGCGCAGGCTCAGTAGTTGTGGCACACGGGCTTAGTTGCTCCGCGGCATGTGGGATCTTCCCGGACCAGGGCTCGAACCCATGTCCCCTGCATTGGCAGGCGGATTCTCAACCACTGCACCACCTGGGAAGCCCCAAATCTTTTCTAATAGGCAAATATATAAAATAGATTAGTAGCTACCTAGGCCTGGGGGGATATGGAGAGTGACTGCTAATGTGTTCAAGGTTTCTTTTTTTTGGGGGGGATGAACATTTTAAAATTGGATTATGGTGATGGTTGCACAACTGTACATATAGCAAAAACCACTGAATTGCACACTTTAAGTAGATGATGCTTACATAGATAAAGTATCTCAATAAAACTGTCAATCTTTTACCAAAATCTGCTCCTCCAGTCTCTGTTTCAACACTTATTAAGGACCTACTATGTGTGTGATACTGCCGATAAGGATGCCATAAGCATCATAAGGTCTAAAAGAACAGGTAAGTGACAAGTACAATATAAAAGCGACAATAAAGTAAATATAAAACACAGAGGAGCGAGCTATTCAGAAGATAAAAGGGAAGGCTTCTTAGAAAAGTTAGTATCTGAGCTAAACTTTGAAAAATGCCTGTTACCTCTTTACATAGTCTCCTACTTTCAGTCACTCCTCTACAGTTTCATGGTGTCGTTTCTCTGCTATGAAAACCAATGCCCCTCCCTAATTACACACCAAAAAAGCAAAGTTTCATATATATATGAGGAACTCCAAAAATCTAATCTCTGCCTATCCTTTAATTCTATATCCTTATTCCCTCACCAGACTGCCCTCAGGCCATATCACTGAGTCAACAGTGACTTACTAAGCATGATTGTATACTGAGCTCTATTCCAGCCAAAGCCCAAAGCCTTAAAGTCTCATTCCTTTTCTCTCTCTGGAATATATATTACCTCCTCCTAAAAACTGACTTCCTTTAACTGCAACACCCCATTATCCCAACTCTCCTCTTGCCTTGATTAACTCTAAATTTCTACCACAGGGTTCAGTCCTCACTTCTCAATTTCCTTTCTCCACTATCACTTCTATTCTGATCTTGCTCAGATCTAACACCGGTCCTAGTTCCCTGGCCTAGGATTAGGTCTTTATTTTCTAAAGACCTAAAGGTCTAATTTTAGGTCTTTATTTATTAGGATTAGGTCTGTATTTTCTGCTAACTTAATTATACAAGAGCTAAACTTGGGATACCCTGTGCCTTAAACTCAACATGTCCAAAGCTATAACCATACACCCTACTTTTAAAGTGGTTAGGACTCCGCACTCCCAATGCAGGGAGCATGGGTTTGATCCCTGGTTGGGGAATTAAGATCCCGCAATGCCGCATGAGGCAGCCAAAACAAAACTGGGCCCCCTTTTCCTTCTTCCCAATTTAAATCTCAAATTCTCAAGGCTAAAATGACTTACCTCCACTCCTTAAGAAGAGAAATATGAGAAAACGGACATTAAAATGTTAGAGTTAGAGCAAGGGACTTCCCTGGTGGCACAGTGGTTAAGAATCCACCTTCCAATGCAGGGGACGCGGGTTCGATCCGTGGTAGGGGAACTAAGATCCCACGTGCCGAGGGGCAACTAAGCCTGCGTGCTGCAACTACTGTGCCCACACACCGCAAAGAAGACCCAGTGCAGCCAAAATAAATAAATAAATAAATAAATACCTTAAAAAAATGTTAGAGCAAGAAAGTAACAGAAATCAAAATCTCTCTTAGTATACTTCAGAGACCAAAAGGTTTCCTTTAGGGTACTTTTTGCACTATAGGAATCACCTGTATTAAGACAGTTTTACATATAAAGATTTAAGAGAACAAATAATTTTGGCTGGATGAAACATTCCCCCCACCACATTCTACAGTAATTAATTTGCTTAGCAAATCCTTCTTAAGTAGATCCCAGGTTAAAAAAATTTTAACTCAAATTTCTCTGCATTAGCAAATGAACACAAAAGAAAACAAACAATTCCAAAGTCTGATATAATCTTTTAAAACTAGAACAGAAGAAAGAACACAGTCTGGGCTTGAAATGTTAATGCAAGATATAGGAAAGGGGAAAAATGGAAGAGGCAAGGCAAGCTATTATAAAGGAACGATCTAACCTGAAAGAAAAAAAGCAATGAATGAACACATGAATATCTATTCATAAATTTAAATTCTATGTAAACCTGAACTAATAATATAGAACTATGCAATATATACTTATAAAAATAAGCCCTTCAGTGACTAGACAATTAAAAAGTGGCCCAGTAAACCAGAAGTTGGATTTGAAAATGGGAAGCTGGTTGAACTCACAGTATATGCAATATAGTGCAAAGAATACTGAACCAGCAGCCAAAAAAAACAGGTTCTAGTTCTGGCTTTGCCATTTTCTTGCCTGCATAAGCCATTTTTGCTCGCTGATAAACCTTTTAAAAAAAAAAAAAAAAATTTATTTATTTATTTGGCTGCACCAGGAATTATTTGTGGCACACGGCATCTTAGTTGCTGAGTGCAGGATCTTTAGTTGTGGCGTGCTTTAGTTGCGGGGTGCAGGATCTTTTAGTTGCGGCATGTGGGATCTAGTTCCCTGACCAGGGATCCAACCTGGACCGTCTGCATTGGGAGCGCAGAGTCTTAGGCACTGGACCACCAGGGAAGTTCCATTGATAAACATTCTTAATATAACTTATTATACCTATCAAGAGATATAATAGTAATTATGAGATTGTAAAAGCACTACACAAACAAAAGGATTACTTTCATTACAAAAAGCAGTTGCCCAACAATTATGAAATGACAACAACCAAGACAACAGCATCTCCTACAATAGTCAGAGCCCTCTCAGTAAAATAATCACTAACTACCCCCAACTGCTCAATACAATGGAGTGTCAAAACCTCAACACAGTATTTCCCAAAGCGTGGTTCTGTGGTCTTTAGCAGAAATTATCTGAGGTTACTTGCTAAAAATACAGACTCTTGGGGCCCATTCCAGCACCGGTCAAACAAATCTGGGGGTGAGGCAGTAAACCCTACATTTTAAACAAGCTCTGTAGGTAATTATTATGCATGGTTGATGTTTGAGAAATGCTGACTAAGCAGGATTCACAAGGAGACATAATGGGGTCCCTGCTGACCTCTCCAATCAAGGCAACCTCTGCATGGTTCAGAATGCTGTTTGGGGCTCAAACTCATGTTATCCCTTTGATGTTAAGGGAAGGTTCATGTCCTCACAGGAGATTTAGACATCTTTGCTCCTAATTTTCAGCAAGAGACAAATTCACAATTATAAACATGTCAGGTACATGGTAGATGCTCAAAAAGAACGTAAGCCTCACAAAATTTTTGTCTGTTCACTGAAATGTGCCCAGTATCTGAAACTGCCCACCCAGTATGTAGTAGGCACTCAAATATATGTATTTGTTGACTGAATGAAAAATGTTTGCTTATTCTCTAGAAGGTACTGTACAGGTACTGTAAAGTTCACTGACACTCTCCAACAACAGAGCTTTAATTTTTAGAGAAAAACCCAACATCACTCCCTTCCTTAAGAAGTATACAAAGTATTAATATTATGGAGGTCCAAAAATGAGAACACTAGGATTTCAATAAGTGAAGCTTAGTGGTAACAATAATTTCAATCAAGTGAGAAGAGCCAAAAGCAAAACAAGCTAACGTGAATACATAGTGAATAGGGTAGTAAAGGAATGGAAAAGGAAAAGAATGGTATTTACATAAAGGTATAAAATCCAGTCTTTTAAGAATTTCATTATAGTGTTACCAAGGACAGTGTATTAGACACTTCTAATACAACTGAAAGACTTGGAAAATTTGGAACTTAAAACAAAATTTACAAAAACTTCATGCTACTACTTTCCAACAAGGCAGCTTTAAGTCAGATCTCACACTCCCCTTGCCATAAAAGCCACCTTAAGGACAGAATAATCTGGCAGTGTAAGAAGTGTAACAGAATAATCTGGCAGTGTAAGAAGTGTAACAGAGCAGCCTCCAGACAACCTGAAATATAGGACAGCCTCAATTTCAGGTTAATCTGCAAACCTTGCCATTGCACACTTAAAGATGGCACAAACGAAACATATGATGTGTACTATGTATGCTTAGTCACTGTCACCATCTTGTTTCCCTTTAATTAAGTCGGATGACGCAGCCAAAAAAAAAAAAAGAAATACTAAAAGTCATATACCCCCAAATCAAATAAATCAAAATATCCGAGGTTAGAAGCTAGGTGTCAATATTTTTTTTAAAGTTTTCTAAGTGATTCCAATGTGCAGCAAAGTTTGGGAACCACTGAAAGAGGCAGTAAGATCTATTCAAATAACACATCAGCTGTGTGACTTTAGGCAAATTAACCATTTTGACTCACACTTTATATAAAACCTCAACTTACAGGATTGTTGTAATGATTAAATGAGACCATGTGCAATGCCTGGATATTGGTTGATTCTTTTTTTCTTGCGCATAGATGGAAAAAAGAATGTTTAGCCACACTAAATTCAACCAACTACCCACTTATTTCAAAGTACATTATCAATGTTATGAATAAAAGGCAACTAAAACAAAACATCATTGCAGAGAATGGAAGATGTACCTTTTATTCTACTGATCCCATCAATTTATATAATGCATTAAAAAAACTCTTAAGACCGAGTTGGTCTTACAAAAATCCCTTTTATAAAGCAAAGTTGACATGCATGACGGAATTCATCCTAGGTTCAAATCTAGATGACATCACAGACAGAACCCTAAGTATTGACTCTCAATATAATGCCCTTTCCTTTTCCCTTTTTATTAAGGATCAGAATGTACTGTCCAACTAAACGTTTTTCTACTGCACTTCCAAAGTCTCCATTAAACAACATACCCCACTGACGACTCTCAGACAAGGAAAAGGCAGTATTTTAGCTATTCAAAGGAGGAAAATAGGGTAAAGATCTCAGTTGCCACTGAGAATCACCACCCCAACCTGGTCACTTTATTAGGTTAGTATACTTCATGGTGAAACATATTACTAACTTGTAGTCTTACATAAAGACAAATCAACATCAAATCCAGAAAAATGTTACTACAATTCAAAAGATCGATTAAAAAATAAATATATAAAACCTATGTTGTCACAAAACATAGCCTACCAAGGATTAGCAGTATTAAAAAAAAAAAAAATCAAATATTCTTCATCTCATTAGGGAGTGTGGGTTACATCAGTGTGTGCATTTGTCAAAACTGATTCAATGGCACATTGATCTATATACACTTCATTGTATGAAAATTACATCTCATTAAAAAAATTCCATTAAGACACGGATAAGTACATGTTATGTGATTACTAGTTATTAACAATTTTCAAGAGCCACCTGAGATTGTATTGGAAATACAAACAGTAACAAAAAAGCATCATTTAGACTAGTTATTCATTTATATTATGAAAGCTGTTAAGGTACTCATTTAGCCTCAGAAAAACTTGTTAAAACTCAAAGGCTGATTTTAAGAATAAAATGGAATAAACCAAAAGATTAGATTTATAACATTTGTTTCAAACTCTAGTTTTCTCTTGTATAGACTTCTTGACATTAAAGTTTCTTACTAAACAGGACAGATCATGAGAAACCATCACTAAATCATACCTTAGGTACAGATTAAATGTACTCGGAAACAAAATAATCTAGCTCTAAAATCGATTAAAGCCAAGGTAGTAAAATCCATGGACTATACAAGGGTTTACAAGTATTTACTCCACTTTAAGATACAAATTAATAATGTCCACAAAAGTTCTCATCCAGCAATCCATGGATTCAAAAGGGAGAATAAGAATCATAAGGATCTAATTAAATAATAATACAAACAATAGGTTACTTACATTTATCAGTTTTTCTGTATGAGACCAAACGCCATACAGTGAAGGAGGCAAAATATGGCTCTGCAGCATCAAATGAAAAGGTGTGGGTTATGTGAGCAGATATGATTTGACCTTGACATAAAGGTGAAAATGGCTCACAGGAAAATTGGAAGTTAGGAGATTTCTAGTAACCCCTCTGAGACTCAACAGTCTAATTTATATATCATGAAGTGTTGGGCTATTATCTCTCAGGTTTCATCCAGCTCCAAATGCTATCTAAGCATCATTACATTATTCCATTACTAGAAATCCAGCATAAGCCAATATAAGTACCTTTAGTATACCACGGATTCAGTTACTGTATGAATCCTGTGATCTGTAATTTATCTCTCTAATAAAGACATACCCAGTGTAGACATCATCTTTGTTCTCTGATAGAGTATTAGAACTTATTTACAGGAGTATTAGAACTTATTTACAGGATATATGCTCAGTGCCAAAAAGCTAAGATTAAAATTTAAGCTGCTTTTATCACTGGACAGTAAGGATTAACTAGTACTTTATAAATATCTCCTAGAATATTTGACATTCAAAGAAGGCAAAAAAAAAAAAAGTGGTTAAAGAAACAAGACAACTGGGACCTCCCCGGTGGCGCAATGGATAAGACTCCATGCTCCCAATGCAGGGGGGCCTGGGTTCAATCCCTGGTCAGGGAACTAGATCCCACATGCATGCCGCAACTAAGAGTTCACATGCCACAAGTAAGGAGCCCACGTGCTGCAACTAAGACCCGGTGCAACCAAATAAATAAATATTAAAAAACAACAACAAAAAAAAACAAGACAACCAAAATTATCCTATGCCCCCTCCCATCTTCTTTATCATGTTTTCCTATAAAAGTATATCCCATTAATTTACTTTCTCCTAAATGGTAACCTATGGTTTACCTGATACAGGTAGCATTTTTAAGGTCCTGAGTGGTATCTCACTACTAAAATATCATTCAAAGGTAAGATCTAGACAAAACACCAAACTGTGATGAAATGCTTTCTAGCTACCATCATCTGAAAATAAATCTTAAAATTCAGAGCTGAAAGTTCTGAGATCAACTAGGCCAGTGACTTATTTAAGTAGGGAAACTTGTTCAAACAAAACCCTACCCAAAAGCTCAGCATGCAAAACTAGAAAATTACCAACCTGGCAAAACCCTCTTTTGATTTCAAAAATGAGAAAACTGATATGCCTAAAGAGGTTAAGGGACTGACAAACCCCAGATCACTCAGTCAATACCACATGGCAGATTTAGAGTCTGGCTATAACATAACTGCTTCTTTAGAGAACAATTTAATCCAGTTCAAAGTGGCACAAAGAAAGGGAGGGTTGTAACAGAAACACAGTAATTTAAAATGAGCTCCCAGAGGTCAATTCACAAGGCCCAAGGACTTTCAGTTTCTTAAAAATATCAAGAGACTGAATGCCATCCTCTCATTCTTGCTCCTTACACTCACTGGATGCTATGCTTCCGCACAATAGATCCCTTAGTAAGGTTCTTACATACTAAGGACTTGATAAGGCAGGTATGCTATATAGGCCAGGTAATTTTCAGCCCTTGTTTTAGAATATCTCATAGTATCTTTAAGAAAATTGCAGGGTGTGGGGTGGACTGGGGGAGGAGGGAGATATTAGTGTGGTATAAATGCAGCAAACCTAAAAATTTTAAATTAATGTCAACATTTCTAAAACAATGGGTAACAGAAGAGACTGCCCTTTTAATCTAGCTAAGCTGAACAATTTAATTCAATATTTCCCAAGTAAATATTTATTAAGTGTATACTATATATAGCTGATGTGGAAATAGTGGGGAACAAACAGCAAAGGGGAAGATGTTGCCACCCAAAATAAAGAAAGCTTATGTAAGTCCTTCTTATCTTTCCCACTTCAGTGGACAAACAGTTCTCTCACACTTCACTTTAAAACCAAGATCCACTTTTTGTTTCTATGTACCTGGACTCTACTACTCCTAAAACAAATTTACTCTTTCCTCACCCTCATCCAGTTACTACATTCTGCCTTAGAGACTACTCCCAGAAGCCACACTTTACTCTTGGATGCCCTCCCCAACCAGTTCACCAAGCTTTCTTCCTTAGAGCCAGATCCTGAAATCCCATCTCCTCTCCCAGGAAGTCAGGTTAACCTCTTTAGCTCCATCCAGTTTATAACTACCACAACACCCTCTGCACTCAACCTCTTAGAATTTTGCTCACAAGTCAATTTCATTTATTGATGTGTGTAATCAGTATATTGACTATTGCCCTTGTTGGTCTGTATCAGTGTTGTCCTTAAATAAAAGCTACCAAATAAAAGTGCATGTATTTAATTTGGGTTTAGCACTGAAAATGCCAGATGCTTACTGCTTTTTTGAAAATGATTTCAAATACATTAAATTCAACCTGATTTGTGAAATTTATAAAACCTCCCAACACAGATGAATCTCAAAAGCATTACGTTAAGTTAGAGAAGCCAGACACAAATGACCTCATACTGTATGATTGCATTTACATGTAATTCTAGGAAAAACTAGTGATGGAAAGCAAATCAGCGAGGGCCAGGGTGGAGAGATGAAAGTAAATGCAAAGGGAAAGGAATTTAAAAATTTTAGGCGAATGCAATTGATATTTCTTATTTTGTGAAGAAAAAAAGCTAGATATTTTAATCAAGGTTTTCATTTTTCCACAATAACAAATTTATTTTCCTACACAGCAGGGTTTTGTTTTTTTTTAAAGGGATGAGAACCATTAAAAATCTCAAATCTGGATTATCTCCGATTTCACATTAATCTTTACCTCATAAGATAAACTTGGAATTTTCTTCCTAATAATTTATTTTGACTTTGAACCAATAGAAAATCATATCATTCAACTTCTCCATTAAAAATGTCTATCAGCATTGAAAATTTTTTAAGGATAGTGTCACTCCGGTTGTTTCCACATCAGAATTAATGTATATAACCCAGTCATTAATTCAAGATTTGAGGAATAAAAGCTGGGATAGTAAAAGAGGCTACAGTAAATACCATTCCAGTTAATTCTCAACTACCTCCGGATCTTTTTGCAAATGTTATTTTTGAGTAATTGTTGGAAAATGGCTGAGTCTTAAACTATATTTTAGTCTCTATTCTGGGAAGAGGCTCTTTAATCTCAAAAATCAAACTATTCTAAAATCCTTTAAAGTTAACCATTTAAAAGAACCCAGTGTCTTCATCTGGTCATCTTTTATCCTGATTACTATTTGCCTTCACCAATATCACATCTCCAAAAAAAAGCCACAATTTCCCAGATGTGAGGAGTTACTGACCAAGTAACTCAACAGGTTAAAGTTACTTGTCAAACTGTGGTTACACGATTAAGTTTTCTTTTAATACAACTGGGTCAATTTCAACATAGAGCTGTTCAAACTGCCTTTGCCATTTCCCACAAAATTTAGTACAGACTGAAATGTAGCAAACATTACCATTCTTTACAGACTTAATTAACACTTCTGGAAAGACTATGAAAGATTTTGCAGAGTAAATTTAATTTCACATCGCATCTGCTGCAGAGATCAGACTGTCATTATGGCATCTCCTTCCCTGAACCCCACCACTGTCTGCAGCTTTATTCTTGGCTTTCCAAAGGTTTAATCAACTCAGGGCTGCTAAACAGGGAATCAAGGAAGCATAACTTATGAACTCAAGCAGAGAAAAGGGCAGGAATATGTGGTTGAGTCACGTCGTTCCGCCATTTTCTAAGCGGAGGAGGAAGACATGTTGGAACAAAAACACAACAAAAGAGCAGCCATTTCCCAAGCCAGCTCCAATAGCAACCCGAACTGGCCCAGCCCGGTGACTTCGGCACCCTCAAATCCACTTCACCGGACAAACCCAAGAACATGTGAGGTGCAGACGAAAAGAAAGCAGCAGGCAACCCTTCCGCGTTGGGATCAAAGATGAGCCGCATACTTTAACCGCAAACGAAAGCCTCGGGAAGAATGACGGAAGCTTTGCAGCAGAGTGTTACAAACTGAAATTCTAAACTTAAGTTGGCAAACTAAAATTTACTCTGTGATTGTGGTGACTTACGCTTCACAGGAAACCCAGGTAACTCAAATACCAAGAGCCGGATTCAGCTGGCCCTATCACCTGCCTCGTACACATCTTCCCCGTTCCCATACTTCCCTCGGAGGATCGCCTATTTGCTTAAGGATTCTTACCGTATGTGGGGGATGCCAACCCCACCTTGAAGAATCTTATAGAGTTTGCTCTCGTACAGCAACTGGGGATGCCTGGCCTTCTGAGATTCTAGCTTCACTGCCACTTCCTGCAGGGGAAAGAGGGGATGATGGCATCAACATCCTTACGGATTCAATGTCATTTGGGAGAAAAGAGGGAAACACGAGCAAAACTCCAACTCTCGACTAGAAGGTGGAAGTGAGAGGCTGGGAAAAGAAGGCTCTCTTTGTAATTATAAAACGAGGCAACCAGCCTCAAAGGCCTCTTCAGGGGGTAGTGACGAAAGCGGCACGTCCTCTAAAGTGCAGGAAAACGATTCATCCAGAAAACGTAATGAGAGGTTATGAAGAAACCAGGCGATCGGATGCCGTCCTAATGGGAACAAGAACCCCGGCAGAATTAAAAATATAGGTAGAAAAACATGGGGATCACAGAAATAGGATTTTGCCGTTCTCACCTTAAACGACGGTTTTAAAAGTTCGATTAAGGTGCATTTTTAACAAGCTGGGAAACTTCCTAGTACACCCAACCTTTATCTTGGGTTTTTCCCTTTTAGGGAAAGAAAGCGGGGGAGGTTCCTAAGGCAGGAAAACTGGCTCCCTCTGGACTTCCCAGTGCGTGCATGCGGTGGGAAAAGGCCCGAACAGTTCGCGGGAGGGGGGGAGGGCAGGCGCAGCGTAGTCGTGAACCCCACCCCAGGTGATTACCTCGCCGTTGGTGATGTTGATCGCCAGATAAATGTCACCGAAGGAGCCAGACCCGATCTTCCGTACCAGTTTATATTTCCCTCCGACAATGAATTCGGCCTTGGAGCCGCTGCTGCTCGCCATCCTGAGAGACGAAGATGGAGGCTGGGGCTAAGCCCCGACACCTCTAAGGGGAGAACGGGAGACCTCTAGGGCTCGTCCACGGAGCAAGGCTCCGGAGGGAGGCAGGAAGCAGAAAACGCTGGCTCTTTTCTTGGCGTTACAGGGCCCAGAGTCGGCCAAGGGGAACCTAATCACCGCTGCTGTCAGGTTTCTTTTCGCCAGGCCGCAGATTGTTGAGGGGGTTCTCACGGTAACCAGGCTGGGCCACTTGCTTCTGGCGGCCGCCGCTGCCTCACTTTCGCGGCGACGTCGCGGGCTGGAAAAGGAGAGCGGTGAGTTAGGGCGGCGATACCGCTGCCACCACTGCCGCCGGCTCCCGCCCCGGGGGTACCCCTGTCACTCCGCCGACGCCGCCATCTTGTTACCCCGGCTCCAGCCAACACAAAATGCCCCCAGCGCTCGGGAGCCGCTTCTTCACGGCGCAGAGCACTGTGGGAAAAGGATCGCGGGCGCTAGTCCCGGAGGGTCGACAGCGAGAAGGGAGGGCGGAACCGGATCCGTGAGAGTCACGGCCCACGCTCCGAGCGTCACCCCGTCACCGCCCAACTGCGCACGCGTACTGCAACCCCGCTGACTGCGCAAGCGTGCCGTGGCGCCTCCTCATCCCCGCCCAGGGCTCCTTTCCACTTCCGGTCGTTGGCTGTTCCACTGCTAACTACCTGTGTGTTAGTCACCTCAGACCCGCCTGGTTTCTGAAAGGCCACGCGGCCCCAGGTCTCGAGAAGATGTTAGGGAGGAGTCACCTTCATTTTTCGTGGAAGATGGATACGTCAGGGCTTGGGAGTTGGGTATTGACCTTTGCTCTTTGTTTGAGGTGGTTTTTAACCTTTTGATCTTTACGGGGGCTACTCCCTCAACCGGCCCATTCCTGCTCAATTTCTCTTTTGAAAGAGGCTATCGCCTCTAGTGGAGAGAAAGAGAAAAGCAGCCCTGTGCGGGCTGGGTTTGTTCAGGGCTGCCTGTTTTAGCAGTCTAGTTGATGAGTCTTATTAGAATTCTGCGCTTTACGGAGTGTTGGATTCCCTGTTTTTACAGGAGGGGAAAAAGAGGGAAAGCAGGAATTAACCCTGCCGCTCTGTGTCTTTGTGTTGTTTACCCGCTGATGATATTTGATTCCCAAAGGAAGAAAAAAACCATATTCGAGTAATGTTAATGGCCAATATATGTGAATAGAAAATAAGATTACGGCCGTGAAAAAACTGCCCATATGAAAGTTATCCTCTTCGCCCCCGCCCCCCCGTAAAAGAAACCTTGAAGAATCATATCTTGGTCGTGTTGAAAACTGCAGTGTTGACCCAAAAACATGGGGTAGAAATAACTCTTACAAAATGAAATTGACAATGTTTAAAACTTTACACGGTAAAATTTTTACTAAAAATTAGTCAACGAATCAGATCTTGAGCACATTTTGGTTTACAAAATTTGACCTGGGAAAACTGGGCTTGGTAGTAATGATGATCACAAAAGAAAGCTGCGTGTTGATGCTATCATCTGCAATATGAATCAAACCCTGATGAATGAGTGAATCAAAACCTCAGTTGTGAAAATTTAAGCAAAATCTATCCCAAATAAAATAATTTCATTAAAACTGGAAAAAATGTAGACTTAACTGCAAGTTTGAAAGCTGATGAAGTAGTTAGTAATGGGGTTCATCCTGGAAGATACCTGGAATTCCTACATGTTACTCTGTTTCTGGCTTAAATATTTGTATTCATAAAGCTCTGACCTAAATGTCTTGAATTTGAAAACAGGGGGAAAAGACTCAGGGTTAGCATGAATTTTTGAGGCACTACCAAAACCCAGGCCACCTGACTCCCAAATCAACACTTCTAGACAATCTCCTTTGGTGACTCTAAAGCATGTCTGGCCTACTTAAAATTCTCTGCTGTTAGAGTTTGGTCTTAAAAAAAAAAAAGGTCAAGTTTAAGCATCTTGAAGTTTCCAAGTTTTCAGAGATAGCTACTATTCTGCTGATTTTCCACCACAGCCATCCAAAATTTAATGGATTCCTCAGCTTAAAGAGTTCCTTATAAGGGGTGGGGTATACATTTAAACGGATTTTTTTGTTGTTGTAGTGAGGATACAGATGCTCAACTCGGGGTTGGGGGATAACGGTGTGCATGGAGTGGACTAGATTAGGGATTCCCCAAGGTCTGTGCGTGGACAGGGGCAAATCAAGTTTTCCATGAGATGACTAGAAAAGAGAAGTATAATGCATTTTTTCTTTAATTTATCTAATTTCAGATTACACGTTATTATGAGGTTTTATCTTCCTATATATGTGTTGTTGAAGTGCCCTTTTATAAAATGGTCCTGATGGTAGATGGTTGTTTTGTTGATATCCTTGTTTGGCAAAACTAAAAGTTGATACTTTATGTCTGTCCTCCCCACCATTTTTTTTTTTTTTTTTAACTTTTATAAGCTTTTGAAATGCCACACTCTGGGACTCACTAATCTAAATAACTTTTAGAAGCCCTTTCAACTCTGAGAGTCTATGATTTTATGTGTATGTTTTGGTGTGTCTCCTCACTTGTTTCCTGCCTGCTGTAATCACTATTCCAACATTGACAATATCCAGCAAAATGTACTAAAATGCTATATGAGTGGTAGTCGCCTTTTCAAATGTGATTTCAGTTGAAAATCTTAAGATTTAAATTTATCAGATTAAGAAGGGCAAAAGTTGGGTTTTTTAATGTAGAAAATGGGGATTTTAGGTGTTGGCTACGAATTCAGCCTTCTCCTTAAAATCATGTATTATTCGTGGTAACTTTCAGCCTCAGTAATTGAACCTGTTTTTGGTTACAAATCATTCTGGGTTTTTTGTTTGTTTGTTTGTTTTGTTTTGTTTTTTGGCTGTACCACGTGGCTTGTGGGATCTTAGTTCCCCGACCAGGGATGGAACCTGCGTCCTCTTCAGTGAAAGCACACAGTCCCAACAACTGGACAGCAGGGAATTCCCCATTCTGTTGTTTTGAATCATCAGCAGCTTTACTGTAACGGAGGGAGTCTTCTGCAATGTGCCAAAATGCAATTCCTGACTCCTGGATCAGCTGAATTCACCAAAAATATAATTTAAAGTATAGAATAAATATTTTAGACCTTCAATGAAATTGAGATCATCTAGTTCAATAATCATATTTGTAAATGCTTTGCAATCTACACAGTGCTTTCACACATACCAGTTGGGCCCAACTAGGACAAACTGGCTTGCCCAAGATCATACAGATCTTAGTGTCAAAGAAAGGATTAGAACCCCAACCTCTAACTGAAATAAAGAGAAAAAGGAAAGGGTATAAGGTAAATTGGGACAGTCATGCCCCGCTGATTACTTGTTTTCAAAGAGAGATCAAGATGAATTGAAAAAAAATTTTTTTTCTTAAACCACAGTGCTTACCCAAGGAAAGGTCACTGGAAAGCAGAGTGTGTTTTAAGTAAAATGATAAGGACAAGCTTAAGAGGTATAGATAGGTGCAGTAAGGAAGAAAATAAAATCACAAAGGTGGCCTGCCCATCTCTGGAGTTGTTTGGTACAAATAAGTAGAAAAATGGAATGGCAGAGACTATGTCAAATGCTTTTTCACGTGTTGTTTAACTGTTACTGTTACGTAGCTTTGTGCATGATCAGTATTAGATAAGCCAGTTAATGAAGTGATTGAAAACATGAGATCAGAAATGTCCTGTTGTATCAGAGTGATAATCCATTAAGTCTTTTTTCTAGTCTTTGACAGTGACAGCTATTTCTATGTTCCTTTCTTGTCTCAGTTCCTGTTCTCCCCCTCTGAGTTATTCACAAGGTTTTGCGAAAGTGTATTGCTGCATCTACAATAGCAACTTCAAACACTTTTGAGACATTCTGCAAACATTTCTTACCTTTTATGGGGTCATTAACCATAAATTTATTTCAATTAATTTAATTCTTTGAACATATATATCTGTGCTTTTGAACCATATGCCTTCAAGATTCTAAAGTTGGTAAGTTCCACGTGTATGCTCATTTACACATAAGATGTTGACTGCTCTTTTCCTTATAAAAGTGACAAGTATTCATTTGAAAAATTTAGAAAGTTTGATAAATCAGAAAAAAGGAAACAAAAATCTCTTAGAGATAATCATGAAATGTTAACAGTTTGCTGTATATGTGTCCAGTCTTTTTTTTTTTTTCTATGTGTATTCTGTGTGTGTATCTTGAGTGTATGTATACTTACCAGTACATATGTGTGCACACACATATATTTAATTTTATTTCTTAAAATTTGCAACAGGTAGTCATAGTGCACTTTCAGTTTTGAGATCTGTTTTTTCACTTAATGATTTGTTGGAGACCTATTTCCGTGTAACTAAGTAATCTTCCAAAATATCATTTTTAGTGTCTCTATATTAAATATGTATCATATTGACAGAACAACATTTAACCAATCTCAATGGAGTATTTTAGTTATTTCCAAACTTTTGCTAGTATAAACAATTTCAGTGAATATTCCTATAGCTAAATCTCTGCCCACATCCAGAATTAATTGGTTAGGATATATTTTTAGAAATCCTAAGGTCTTAAAATCCCTTGTATCATAAACAACAACTGATTCTGTTTTGGTAGTTTGTGATGAATAAACCCATATTCGTGGGCTATCCTATCTTCTCATTACTTAGATTTATCTTTACAAATTTAAATCTTTATCCTTTCCTTCTGTCCTTG